>NC_081183.1:139227485-140617284 GCF_029867415.1 Vicia villosa
TTTCAAAATAAAATTAAATGACTATACTGAAAGATAAATGGATGATGATAGAGGGTTTTCAATCCTCTGATGATGCTGAACAAGATAGAATCGAGCTATTTCACAAAGAGTACTTAAATTAAAGAGAGGGAGTTCAGAAACTTACCTCTGAAAATGGAGATCGTGAGGATGATAGAGAGCAACTGGGCTTGTATGAATGATCCCAAAAGCTTCCTTGTGGCTCAGTGATGCTAACTGAATGCTTGTAATGACCTCAAACCTCCTGAATTGTTCTATGGACCTCCCTCGATTTCAGCTTCAAGTGAACATGGAGGGTGTTGATTCTCGAGTTACAGATGAGCTGCAGCCATCTGGTTAGCTTCACTATGACCTGAGGAGTGTGTCTGGATGATTGGCTTGCCTTGAAACCTTCTGAATCACTCCATGGACCTCCAACTGCAGATGCTCCAAAGTGAGAGCAACAATGGTGTTCCTCCACCTACAGAAGTGATCCAGGTGCTTGGATCACCTCAAATGACCTCCCTTGAGATGTTAGAATGCTCACTTCCCAAAGATAAGCTCTGGTTTGAAGAAATCGATTCTTCTTGCCAAAGAACTTTGAAAAACAATGAACAAGAGAAGAGAAAGAGAAAGCAAGTAATATGGTTGCTTTGGTGTGTTTTTCTACTGAATTGTGCTCTCCTATTTATAGGCAAATGTCTCAGTACTGAGTGAGAGAGTGAGCTTGCTTAGTGAAGCAAGTTTGGTTTCTTAGCCATGAAGAAATTTCAAAGAATATCCAAGTGTGATCATTGCATTTTCGAGCCACCTCCCCTATCCATTGATTCTATCTGATCTTAGGGGACAATTCAGATGCAAAGTGAGCTCTAATTGGTTGGTGAGAAGATTCCTTGGGTGATTCATCAATTTGCCATAAATTCTCAAATGTAATCATTACATAATCACATGTTCTTGTTTTAGGAATCTTCTTCAATTATCATGGCATGGTGAAAATGAATGCATGGCATGTTTGCAGATGTATTATGGGTCATGTAGCATCTGTATTTGAGGTCATGTGCACAAAACTTCAAAGTTCCAAAATGATGCATGACCTATAATTTCACTTCATGAGGCCAACTTTGAACAAGCATAACTCTTAGCTCAAATTGAATTTTGAGAAGGTTGAACACAATTTGGAAAGCCCTAAACATTTACTTTAAATCATTAGTTTATGTCTTCTTCAGAATCCTTTGGGAAATTTGTGAAAAATGAGGCCAAAGTTGGAAGAAAACTAGGTTAAAACACTTAGAAAAATTTCTAAGTGTTTATGACCTAAACTTCAAAATTTCCAAAACTTCATTGTGGTGTCGTTTTCTTTTACCTCCCCGTTTCACTTGGGAGGACGGCACGCTAAACCCTTCACGCGAAATTTGGAAGGAGAATGCGCCCGTGGTGGGATGAATTTTATTTCAGTTCTTCCTACGATATCACACGAACTTTCTTATTGGTCCTACGAGTAGGAAAGGGAAAAAAAGATCTCAACTAAACCCTAGGAGTTTGCTAAGTGTGGGGATTTACACCTAGACTAGAAATTCTGGAGTCCGGGAGGTCGGTTATACATAGGGAAGTGTTTAAACACCCTACATATCTGTAGTACTCTACAGGAACCTTCTCTGTGTCATTGTGTTTGTGTTTATTGCTAATGATTGGGAAAGTTTCTCCTTTGTATTAGGAGAGAGAATTGAATTGATTTTAAAAGACAGACAGACAGACAAACTGACTATTTTTGGTATTTTATTAGCTCGCTGAGATTCCTTGTGAACCTCATGCCTACATATCCCTAGTGGAAGTCAGAGCTTAATGTAGTTCGGGGAACTAACTAGGGAAATTAATGTTTTTGGTGCCTTGCTTGAAGCTCAAGGTTGAAGCTTGGAATTAAATCTCTGTTTACAGTAAAGAGACATGAAATCATCTCTACAGAGAGGTATTTGTACTATTCTACCATAAACATTTTGAAGGAGTGACAGAATAACTGGATTCATTTCATTCAAGAGGGGGACCTTACTTGTGTGTGCAAGTATGCCAGTCAGATGCCTCTTAAATGAAAGAAAGTTGCTCGTCCAAATTAGGGAAAGTGTACAAGTCTGGGGATGTGCCAGAGCATGTCTTTCAGAGTCCTAAATGGGAGACTTTGATTGAAATTGAAATTTGAAATGTTTGTTTGTTTGAATGTGGTAGAGTAGTAAAAATATCTCTCTATGGAGATAAGCTATGTCTATCTACTGTATAAAAGATTTGACTTTAGCTGGCTTGTATGAGGCCCAAGCTTGAGGCTTTTTGATTGATTAATTAATATTATTGACTCTGGGAGATGACTCCACTGGGAATTAATTACAGGGTATTTTTGTGTTCTGTACAAAGCCCAGAATTGAGGCTGACTCTACTTAGGGAGACTCTATTTGTGTGCCTTGTACAAAGCCCAAGGTTGTGGCTAACTGTTGAGGATAATTGAATGAATGACTCTATTTTATGTGCCTTGTACAAAGCCCAAGGTTGTGGCTAACTCTAGCTAGGGGAAAACATTATTTTCTGCCTTGTACAAAGCCCAAGGTTGTGGCGGACTCTTAAATGAATTAAGTATGGATGACTATATGGGGAAAGATCCTAAGTGTTAGGAATCTTTGACACATGAAAGATATGGTTTATCTGCCTTGTACAAAGCCCAAGGTTGTGGCTACTGAGTGATGAAGGACTCACTGGGGAGACTCTATTATCTGCCTTGTACAATGCCCAAGGTTGAGGCTGACTCTTGACTGGGGAGTTTTATTGTTTGGGTGCCTTGTATGAAGCCCAAGGTTGAGGCTAACTGTTTTTGTTGGTTTTGACTCTACTGAGGAGGTTTTATTTATTAAAAGACTGTTTTTCTTTTGGAAGCTAACCCTTTCCAGGGATTTTGACTCAGCTGGTGAATTTGTCTGTTAAAAGACTGACTTTATCATGTTTTTTGGAGGCTGACCCTTTCCAGGGGTTTTGACTCTTTTGGGGAAATTATCTCCTAAGAGAATGAAATTATTTATTAATTAATTTTGGAGGCTAACCCTTTCCAGGGGTTTTGTTGAAATGAAGGAATGTGTGGAAGCTAACCCTTTCCAGGGATTTTGACATTTTAGAGAGATGTTGGAGGCTAACCCTTTCCAGGGGTTTATATTAAAAATGAAAGAATGTGTGGAAGCTAACCCTTTCCAGGGATTTTGACATTTTAGAGAGATGTTGGAGGCTAACCCTTTCCAGGGGTTTATATTAAAAATGAAAGAATGTGTGGAAGCTAACCCTTTCCAGGGATTTTGACATTTTAGACAGATGTTGGAGGCTAACCCTTTCCAGGGGTTTTGACTCAGTGATTGATTTGGGTAGCACTCCATTAATTATTAAGGGATGAAAGGATTGGCAGAAAGATTATCTAGTGAGACTTCTTGTTTAAAGCCCAAGATGAAGGCTGACTCAATACTGAGGATGATCAAACATGGATCCTAGACTCTGCTAAGGAAGATTGATGAAGATAAGGGTGACAGAGACTGTCCATGTCTCTCATTCCAAAAATGTACTCAATGCAAAATTGAGACAAACTTAGCTTGTTTAAAGTCTGGTTTAAATTGGAAGAAACTCACCAGGGTAGGCTAAAAGGTGACTAAAGACCTGTTCCTATGTTTATAAGAAACCTGATGGGTCCTTGTATACAAGCTCAAGAGGAAGCTGGAAATGCTTTTAAGAAGCCTGTGGGTCCTTGTACAAAGCCCAAGAGGAGGCTAATCGAGGGTCCTTGTTATAGCACAAGAGAAAGCTATGTAGTTTCGAACTTATTTTGGATCTAAGCAAATGGGTAAGAGGTTTCACCGGGAATAATTCCTCTTTGGGTGGATGTGTCCTATTATTTGGATTCTAAGGTTTTTGCCAAGATGTTTCACCGGGAATAATTCATCTTGGGGGTTTGAACTACGGATCTCTAATTAGGAAAGAGCCTTCACCGGGAAGACATTCTCAATCCTAGGTCATATTCCTAATATATATATATAGTTTAGCTGTCCTAAGGTTTATACTCAAACGCAGTTCTAAGCTAATATATGCATAGTTTATATTTGACAGTAATTTAAACAAAGACTGTAAATTGAAAGCTTGTAAAGCCTAACCTGGATGGAGTGGAGGCCATTGAAGAAGTATGTACAGAGCCTCAACAGTATTTTTGTTGTTTTGTTGATAACAGTTGAATATATATATGATAAACAGTTAATGGTTTTTTAAAACAGAAGAAGTGAAGATGGACAAAGGTCACATAGGTATCTGAAGAGTTTCACCGGGAATAATGCCCTTCAAATACCAGAAGAATGTTTTGAAAACAGAAAGAAGATTTTGAAAATACAGTTTTGAAAACAAGCTAAGAAGAGAAGGTTTTTGGGACTTACACTCTATTAGAGGCCCAGTACTTTACAGTACTGGTTATAACAGAAATTTGATAATGATTTGGAATGATATGAGGTTTTGTTGTTTGAAAACCTTAATCATTTGATTTAATCAGAGATTGAAAACAGTTTTGAGAATTGACAAAAGTCAACTTAATTAAAGTAAAAATAAAGATTTTTACTTAATTAAGACCTAAACAATTAGGGTTTTATCATAAAATTATTCACACAAATAATTAGGTTAAAACAAAATGGAAACATATATTTAAAGTATTTAATAAAACACTTAAAACATACTATTTTATACCTAATAAAAATATATGAATTAAATAATATTTTTATGATTTTTTTGATTATACATAAAATAGGTATATTAAATAACAAGTGTGTGAAAAATGAAGTGAAAATGATTTAATTTGATAGGTTAAATAATTGTGTGAAGTTGTGAAGAAATTTAGTGTGGAAAGTGATAAAAAATATGATTTTGTCACCTAGAGGGGTTGAACTCACGCCCTTTAGGTCACATACCCAAAACCAAACCACTGGGCCAGCGCGCGCTCAGTGTTAGTAACTTGCATTCAATTCATTATATTTTCAAACAAGTAGTAAAACCATAAAAAAAAATAAAAGGAACAAAAAGTCTGGGGCGAGGGGGATTCGAACCCCAGACTTGTGGCATGAGGAGACTAAGAGCGCATGTGTGGCCACTAGGGCAAGTTGTTCAGTCGTTAATAACACGCATATCATTCAAAATAAAATAAACTCTCCCCTGAGAATTCAAATTTGCGCGCCACCACCATCTTCGTCTTCAACCTCAAGCTCCATGATTTTGAATTTCTGAACTCACTCGTTTCTCAACCATTTGCAATGATGTAAACATGAAACTTGCTCTAAATTCACTCACGATTCTAAATATGTAACTAACATGAACTATCATTAACTACATCTAACTAATTTACCAGAAATCGTGAAGAACCCTAAAATTTCAAAATTAAATTAAATGACTATACTGAAAGATAAATGGATGATGATAGAGGGTTTTCAATCCTCTGATGATGCTGAACAAGATAGAATCGAGCTATTTCACAAAGAGTACTTAAATTAAAGAGAGGGAGTTCAGAAACTTACCTCTGAAACTGAAGGTCGTGAGGGTGATTGAGAGCAACTGAGCTTGAATGAATGATCTCAATAGCTTCCCTGAGACTCAATGATGCTAACTGGATACTTATTGTAGTCTGAATCCTTCTGAATTGTTCTATGGACCTCCCTCGATTTCAGCTTCAAGTGAACATGGAGGTTGTTGAATTTGGAGTTACAGATGAGCTGCAGCCATCTGGTTAGCTTCACTATGACCTGAGGAGTGTGTCTGGATGATTGGCTTGGCTTGAAACCTCCTGAATCACTCCATGGACCTCCAACTGCAAATGCTCCAAAGTGAGAGCAACAATGGTGTTCCTCCACTTACAGAAGTGATCCAGGTGCTTGGATCACCTCAAATGACCTCCCTTGAGATGTTAGAATGCTCACTTTCCAAAGATAAGCTCTGGTTTGAAGAAATCGATTCTTCTTGCCAAAGAACTTTGAAAAACAATGAACAAGAGAGGAGAAAGAGAAAGCAAGTAATATGGTTGCTTTGGTGTCTTTTCTGAATGAGAAAGAGGCCTCTATTTATAGGGAATTGGTTCAGAGTAATTGATCATAGTAAGCTTGCTTAGTGTAGTGAGTTTGGTTTCTTAGCCATGAAGAAATTCAAAGAATATCCCAAGTGCAATGATGAGCTCTTTGATACCACTCCCTAGCCATCGGTTTTGCTTGATCTTAGGGGACCAAATTGCTGCAGAAATGAGCTCCAATTGGTTGGGAGAAGATTCCTTTGATGAATCACCAATTTGTCATAAATTCAAAAATGCAATCATTACATAATCACATGCCTTTGTTTTTGGAATCTTCTCTAATCCTTATGCAATGATGAAAATGGATGTATGGCATGGTTCCAGATGTGTTATGGGTCGTGTAGCATCCATAAGAGAGGTTATTTGCACAAAATTTGCAAAGTCCAATTTGCACATGACCTATAATTTTACTTCATGAGGCCAACTTTGAACAAGCATAACTCTTAGCTCAATTTGAATTTGGAGAAGGTTGAACACAATTTGGAAAGCCCTAAACATCTACTTCAATTCATTAGTTTATGTCTTCTTCAGAATCATTTGGGAAATTTGTGAAAAATGAGCCCAAAGTTGGATGAAAACTAGGTTAAAACACTTAGAAAAATTTCTAAGTGTTTATGACCTAAACTTCAAAATTTCCAAAACTTCATAAATGGTTGATCTTTTGAAAAAAGTTCCTTTGTAAGATGTTGTTTTATTTTGCAAGATCTACAACTTTCATGTTGGAAGTTTTTTGAGTTGTGTAGGTGAAATTTTAAGTTCTCACCATGCCTTCAAAAACCCTAATTCCCGACTTTTCGCTCCTTGATGAATTTCTTTGAATTTCTTTGGCCAAATGACTTTGACATCCATATATTGATGATATTGATCTTTGAAAGTCATTTTTTGACCAAAAACCTTAAAAGTCAATGATGATCCTTCACAGTTGACTTTTTCCTGACAAAGTGAATTTTTGGGCTTTTGTGTAAAAATAAAATCTTCTCCCCAAATGGATGATATAAATGGATTATATGGAGGTAGTAGATATCCTTGAATCATGTCTTGAGTTTTGGATTCATGCCCTGATTAAAAGTCAACCATCTCGGTGAATTAGGTCAAAACCCTAATTTGTCGACCATGTGAAAATAATGACTGTAGACTTTGAATTGAGGTGTAATGTCCAGTGGATCTTGTCATATGAGTTATTTGAAGATGATTGATGTCTTTGAATGGTTCCTTGGGGCTTTTTAGGGTTTCCCAAATGTGATCCCTGATTTCAGTCCTTGATAGGCTGAAAACCCTAGTCTGGTGACCTGAGTAAACCTGTACTCATATGACTGGATGTCTAATCAATCATAGATGAGAAAAGTGAAGTTTTTGAGCCCCATGATTGTATTAGAGACTAGTCTTTGTATTGATTGATCCTTTGCCTGAGCTTTCTTGTCTTTGAGCATCCTCGATTAGGTATCAGATGGAGAAATGACTGCTCTGGGTACTTGTCTTGACCTGATGAAAAATCCTGAAGATATGTCATCTCAGGGGGGTCAAAAATTAGGGTATGACAGATGCCCCTATTTAAGTTTCTTTTATCTGGAGGGAGAGAGATTGAGATCTCGATCTTTCCTGCGTAAAAGAGACTTAAATATCAAAGAATGCCCGAATTTTGGGCGCTCCTGAGATGTTGTAATTGATAAAATCTTTGCATGATTTGATCCCGTTGTCAAACTTGGCGGGGGATGAGGAGACAAACTCCTGTAGAAATACTTGATGTGGATTCTGGAGAATGGATGGCAATGTAGGATGCGCAATCCATCTTTTTTAACTAAGTGTTGATACTTAGAAAAAGGTAAACAACCTCCTCTCGTTCCGGATGTCCAAATCTCGAAACTGGTCTTAGTTGCGTTTGGACAATATCTCAGATAAAGAGAAAATTTCCAAAGGTCTGTTTCCTCATCAAACTTCTTACCAGCGCTTGGAGATAAGATGCCATTTGATGGTAGTAAAGAAACTTCAAAGGTTTGTTTCCTCGTCAAACTTCTTACCAGCGCTTGGAGGTAAGATGCCATTTGACGGTAGTAAAGAAACTTCAAAGGTTTGTTTCCTCGTCAAACTTCTTACCAGCGCTTGGAGATAAGATGCCATTTGACGGCTGTAATAAAGAAACTTCACCATCTTTCCTTTTGACTTGACGTCTTTGAAAGAATGTCATATGGCCTCATGATCTTTTGAGGGGCTAATGACTTTGTTTGAAGGCGGACGAACTGTTTTCGGGGTGAAGACTGCCATTCGTCAACTGATGCCTGGGGAATCAACGAACTATTTTCCTAAGAGGAAAACTGCCATTCATCGACTCTGTGGGGAGTTAAGCATCCCAGAAACAGACAAACTGTTTGAAGAAACTGCCATTTGTCGATCTCTTGAGTATTTAGCAGACAAACTGTCTTTTCTTGGGAAAAGACTGCCATTTGCCAATTGCTAGGGGAGCAAACTGTCTTCTACTGGGAGAGACTGCCATTTGTCGACCCTGTCATGAAAGAAAGTGAGCAAACTGTCTTATGCTGAAAGAGACTGCCATTTGCTGACTTTGTCATGAAAGAAAGTGAGCAAACTGTCTTCTGCTGAAAGAGACTGCCATTTGCTGACTTTGTTATGATAGAAAGTGAGCAAACTGTCTTCTGCTGAAAGAGACTGCCATTTGCTGACTTTGTCGGGGATCATGAACTATCTTCTGGATGAAGACTACCATTCACTGATTCTGTTGGGGAATCATTTGTCGATCTGCTGGGAGATTCTGAATTTTTTTTTTTTTGACAAGAAGTGGCATCACTTGACCCTGCTGGGGAAATACCAAACCTGTAGGGAATTCCAAAATGTGAAGCAGACTATCTTATCTGAAGAAGATTGTCGAGCGTTGCTCTGCAGGAGATTCTCAGTTGAGGGATTCCAAAAGTGAACAAACCATCTCTTTGAGGGAGACCACCATTTATTGACTTGCTTGGGGAAACCTCTCTACATGGATCATTGTCTTGAAGGAAAAAGTTTCTCCAGGACTTGCAGGGGAAACTTGAGTTCATGCCCTCGTGACTCGGGCATTCTCATGATTAAAAGCCTAATTCGACTATGCAGTTGTAATGTAATGTATGCATGAATATTATGACAATTATAAAATGTAAAGTGAATGTGAATAGAATTGTCGCGGATGTAAAATCCTAAGGATACGACTTGAATTCTTGTTGATCAGAAGATGTCCTCTTCTTGGAGTTCGAACTCTGTCGGGAATATCTGGTTATCAGTTGTCCGCTGTCCGAAGTAAATAATATGAATTGAAGTGAAGATCCGTCATCGGGAGATGTTCGCAAAGCGACCTTATGGGGAAATCTTGGTTCCCGGAGTCTCAACCGTTCTCGGAGCAACTGTTCGCATTCTTCCTATTGTTTGTAAACCTCAGAAAGAAATTTCACCTTTATTTTTGCAAGTAAATTCATTTTTATTTTATGAAAACATTTGTTCCAAGAAAATGACTGTTAAAATTTAAAATGCATTTCAAGAAACTGAATAAGACTAGATTGCAAAGGAAAAGCACAAGGCTCAAATTATTATATATGGAATGGTAATCAGCCAAATGCTTGATTCCATGGAGTATTTACAAAGTTGGAAATTGGTAATTTTCGGGAAAAGGGCTACGATGAAACGTGACGACCGTTATCTCTCCCTTCCACTCCGAGTTGCGCTGTATTCGTGCTTCGTAGAAGATGACCTACTGCTAATGAACACTCCGCTATGGATTTTGAATGATCAAGTTTGTCCTGAACACAGTTACTTGCCATATATCCCTAACTTTTGCGTAAACTACCCCTTTCGGGTTTTAAGTTTACCGGGATTGATTACTTATTTTTTTATGTCTCTAACTTTTGCCTGAATCGCCCTTTCGGGTTTTCGATTCACCGAGACGCTCTTTTTTGCCTAAGTCGCTCTTTGCGAGTTTTCAACTTAGCGAGCTGTTCTTTTGTTTATTTAGGCGAAGTATTTCTTGACTGCGTCGACGTTCACAGGACGGGTGAATTCTTCTCCATCCATAGTCGTGAGTATTAAGGCTCCTCCTGAGAAAGCTCTCTTGACCACGTAGGGGCCGTCATAATTGGGAGTCCATTTCCCTCTCGAATCTGTGAGAAAAGATTGAATCATTTTGAGTACAAGGTCGCCTTCTTTGATTGTGCGAGGTCGAACCTTTTTGTCGAAAGCTTTCTTCATTCTTTGTTGATATAGCTGTCCGTGGCATAAAGCTGTCATGCGCTTTTCTTCGATTAAGTTCAATTCATCGAATCTGCTTTGACACCACTCGGCTTCTGTTAATTTTGCCTCCATCAAAACTCTCATTGATGGAATCTCAACCTCTATAGGTAGGACTGCTTCCATGCCATATACAAGGGAGAAAGGAGTTGCTCCAGTCGAAGTACGTACTGATGTACGGTAACCATGAAGAGCATACGGGAGCATTTCATGCCAATCCTTGTAAGTAATGACCATCTTCTGAATGATTTTCTTGATGTTTTTGTTAGCTGCTTCTACAGCTCCATTCATCTTTGGTCTGTAAGGAGATGAGTTGTGATGTTCAATCTTGAATTCTTCACAAAGTTCCTTCATCATTTTGTTATTCAAATTTGACCCATTGTCGGTGATTATCTTGCTAGGAATGCCGTAGCGACAGATGATGTGATTCTTGATAAACCTGACGACAACTTGTCTTGTAACGTTTGCATATGAAGCTGCTTCAACCCATTTGGTGAAATAGTCTATGGCTACCAAGATGAAGCGATGTCCGTTGGACGCTTTTGGTTCGATCATTCCAATCATGTCGATTCCCCACATGGAGAAAGGCCAAGGGGAAGAGAGTATGTTGAGAAGAGATGGTGGCACATGAATTCTATCGGCGTAGATCTGGCATTTGTGACACCTCTTTGCGTACTGGTAGCAATCTGACTCCATTGTCAGCCAATAATATCCTGCTCTCAGTATTTTCCTTGTCATGGTATGTCCATTGGTGTGAGTACCAAAGGAACCTTCATGTATTTCTCTCATGAGTACTTCTGCTTCTTTTCTGTCAACGCATCTGAGCAGAACCATGTCGAAGTTTCTCTTGTACAGAACATCTTCATTCAGGAAGAATCTACAAGCTAACTTTCTCAAAGTCTTTCTATCTTTCTTTGATGCCCCAAGAGGGTACTCTTGCTTTTGAAGGAAGTTCTTGATGTCGTAGTACCACGGTTTGTCGTCGATGATTGCTTCTACTGTGAACACATGAGCGGGCCTATCCAGGCGCGTAACATCGATCCGAGGAATGTCATTCCAATGATTTATCCTAATCATGGAAGAGAGTGTGGCTAATGCATCAGCCAAGTTGTTTTCTTCACGAGGAATGTGATGAAAATCTACCCTGTCAAAGAATGGTAACAATCTTCTCGCGTAGTCTTTGTAAGGAATTAGCCCTGGTTGGCGTGTTTCCCATTATCCTTTGATTTGATTGATGACCAAAGCAGAATCTCCATATACATCCAAGTGTTTGATTCTTAGATCCATGGCTTCTTCGAGACCCATGATGCAAGCTTCATATTCGGCCTCATTGTTTGTGCATTTGAAAGTTAATCTGGCAGTAAATGGAATATGGGTACCCTGAGGTGTAACAATGATTGCCCCAATTCCTCGTCCATAAGCATTGACAGCTCCGTCAAAGATTAAGCCCCACTGGGATCCTATCTCATGTCCTTCGTCTGGTAGCGGCTCGTCGTAATCTTTCATCTTGAGGTACATGACGTCCTCGTCCGGAAAGTCGAAACTGGTTGATTCATGACCATTGAGTGGGTGGTGAGCCAGGTGCTCAGCTAGAATGCTTCCTTTCACGGCTTTCTGTGCGTGATACTCAATGTCATATTCTGATAACAACATCTGCCAACGGGCAATTCTCCCGGTTAAAGCAGGCTTCTCAAAGATGTACTTGATTGGATCCATATGAGAGATCAAACAAGTAGTATGTCGAATCATGTACTGGCGGAGACGCTTGGCAGCCCAGGCCAAAGCACAACACGTCTTCTCGAGCATGGAGTAGCGGGATTCACAGTCAGTGAATTTCTTGCTCAGGTAGTAAATGGCATGCTCTTTTCTTTTTGTCTCGTCTTGCTGTCCAAGGACACAACCCATGGAATCTTCTAAGACGGTTAAGTACATTATTAAAGGTCTTCCTTCCACTGGAGGAGACAAGATGGGTGGTTCGAGCAGATATTCCTTAATGCTGTCGAACGCTTTCTGACAATCGTCTGTCCAGGCGCAACTTTGATTTTTCCGTAGAAGTTTGAAAATAGGAGCGTAAGTTGCAGTCATGAGATATATGAATCTCGAGATGTAATTCAGACGTCCAAGAAATCCTCTAACTTGTTTCTCGGTTCTGGGTGAAGGCATTTCTTGAATTGCCTTGACTTTGTCTGGATCTACTTCAATTCCTCGTTTGCTGACAATGAAACCAAGGAGCTTTCCTGAGTAGACACCAAAGGTACACTTGTTGGGGTTCAGGCGAAGCTGAAACTTCCGTAAGCGTTGAAATAACTTTGTCAGATTCTGTATGTGATCTTCTTCATTTTCTGATTTGGCAATCATGTCGTCCACATAGACTTCCACTTCTTTATGCATCATGTCGTGGAAAAGCGTAGTCATGGCTCTTTGATAGGTTGCCCCTGCGTTCTTTAGTCCAAAAGGCATGACACGATAGCAGAACGTGCCCCAGGGGGTGATGAAAGCTGTTTTTTCCATGTCTTCAGGTGCCATTTTGATTTGGTTATATCCTGAAAATCCGTCCATGAACGAGAAAACTTTGGATTTTGCTGTACTGTCTACCAACATATCAATATGTGGTAAAGGAAAATCATCCTTAGGGCTAGCTTTGTTCAAATCTCTGTAGTCGACGCACATGCGGACTTTTCCGTCTTTCTTAGGAACGGGAACAATGTTGGCTAACCACTGAGGGTATTCTGAAGTGACGAGGAAACCTGCGTTGATCTGCTTTTGAACTTCCTCTTTGATTTTCATGGCCATCTCCGGGTGAGTTCTTCTCAATTTTTGCTTGACCGGAGGGCATTCTGCTTTTAACGGCAAGTGATGCTCCACTATACTGGTATCCAACCCTGGCATATCTTGATAAGACCAAGCGAAGACATCTGAGAATTCTTTGAGTAGCTGTATCAAACTCTCTCTGATCTCTGAACTGAGCGAAGCTCCAATCTTAACCTCTCTTCTGTTTCCATCGGAACCAAGGTTAATGATCTCTAGAGGCTCATTGTATGGCTGAATGGCCTCTTCCTTTTGTTGAAGTAACCGTGAAATTTCCTTTGATATTTCTTCGTCTTCTTCTTCCTCTGCCTCGAATACAGGAAACTCAAAGCTTGGAGAAGTCATACGGTCGTACGTTTTAACGGGGTATTTTATGATTAATCTGCATATGTGTGATAAGTTTTATTTAGACAACGAGGGAAGACTCGGTGTATGCAGTTAATAATTTTGATGTTTTTTAGGGTGTTTTTTAGGATTACCAATTTCCGAAAAAAGAAAAGGAAAAACTAAACGAAGGAACAGAATGACATTTTTATTTATGGACAGTCATTTCTTGAAACAAAGACCCTATAAAACAAAACTCTATTGCTTTGGGCGAAGCAAAGAGGGACATTCAACTAAGAAATAGTAAAATGCAAAGCCCTATGAAACATCTCTTCACCCTGGGCTATGGTGAGAGGACAAAATAAACGGTGAAAGTTCCTACTTAGGAGTGCGAACAACAGTTGAAACTTCAACAGCTGTCCAATAGTGGCGAACCCCATTGTGCACTAAGTAATCTGGAACCTTAGGCTTAAGCTGGCCTGTGGTAGGTCTTGATTTACCAACCACTGTCTTTGCAACACTCAGACGATCTTCTTCTACTTCAGCAGACTGAGCGGTGTGAGCATACCCATTTCCGAGTGGAGTATGTCGGTTTTTCTTTTGAGGAAACTTCCAATCTTCTGAATGGAGAGACTCGTTGTCGGAGACACTTTCGAGATCGTCCTCTTCTGTATTTTGGTCTTGCTCTTCTCCCAAGATGGCATTGACTAGATATGTGAACTCTAGATCCGTAGCCTCAGAAGGTGACTTGGGGATATAATCCTCAATGATGATTTCACCAGTCGATGATGATGAATAGCAAGGGTTATACATCTCTTTTGGCTGAGAGAGGTACTCAAAATCACTGTTCCATCCAGTTGGAACAATATCTTCAAGAGAGATTCTTGAACTTTCAGGAGCGGAGTATTTCACCATGTAGTCGAATTTTCCGCTTGGTTCTCCTAATGTATCCCAAGTTTCTTCGGGGATAGGAGGAGCTTCTTCTGATGAACCATGACTTCTGGTGGTGAAGCTGTCAGTAACTTCATCCCTGCTTGGTTGAGTCTTATTTTCAGATCCCTCAGTTGGATAACAGCAAGTTGGATCAGACTCTGGTAGGGAGATATATCCTGCTTTGTTAAGATAGGATAACCATTCCTCTTCATCGGTGTTTTCCGTACCGATGGTATTGACTGTTCGTTGAACGGGTTGAAGAAAACCTCCACTGCAGAAAGTTTCTTGAATTGGGAGAACTACTTCAATCCCTGGGATAGCTTTTGATGATGTCGGAAAGAATCCAATTCCCGTTCTGTTCTTGTTGTTGGTAGGAATATTAATGTGCCCCCAACCACTGGTAGTGCCATCCTTTACAACTTGGATTGCATCTTTGTATGAAGAGATAGACGCTGCTTTCTCCTTTCCTTTGTCTAAGGAAAGTGCTTGGAATTTAGTTCCAACAACTTCTTTTGGTTCTATGTCGGAGAATGATGACAGGTTGCTGACGATCAGAGCTCGTTCTCCACATACGGTTACCAATTTGTCATTCCTTATGAACTTCAGTTTCTGATGAAGTGTTGAAGTAATTGCCCCAGCCTCATGAATCCATGGGCGACCTAGCAAACAACTGTATTGTGCTGGAATATCCATAACTTGGAAAGTGATTTTGAACGTCTGAGGTCCAATAGTTATGGGAAGATCTACTTCTCCGAAAACTGACTTTCTTGATCCATCAAATGCTTTGACGATGACATGACTTTTTCTTAGAGGGTAATCTTCGAAAGATAATCTTGACAATGTTGATTTAGGCATGACGTTGAGAGAGGATCCATTGTCTATTAGGACTCCTGTGAGTACATCACCCATGCAGCCAACTGAGATGTGAAGTGGAAGATTGTGGTCCACCCCTTCTTCAGGAAGATCTTCGTCACAGAAACTTAGGCTAGTTCCCGCGGAGATGTTGGCAACGATGTTGTTGAATTTGCTTATAGTATCACTTGGTTCTACGAAAGCTTGTTCCAAAACTTTCTGTAGAGCTTCCCTATGAGCTTCAGAACTCAATGGCAGGGAAAGAACAGATATCCTAGACGGAGTATGTAGTAATTGATCTACAATGTTGTATTCACTCCTCTGGATTAACTTCAAGATCTCATCATTTTCTTTTGCTTGAACAGCATTGGTCGGAAGATTGTCTTGCTTATGTGGTACTTCCTCTGAAGGTTTTTCCACATTTTCTGTTGTTCTGTTGAAGATTCGTCCACTTCTGGTGACTCGACTAACATCAGCAATGTTGACAACAGACGGTAATGGTATTTCCTTACCATTTTCAATGAATGTAGCGTTGTACTTGTATGGTATAGCCTTGCTAGACTCATACGGTACAGGACCTGGTAAGTAGATGACTAGCGGTGCAACTGCTGTCTTCCTGCTGTCATATTTAACTTGCATAGGTTCAACTTGATTAATTTGAGGAGATACGGTAAAGACTTCATCATCTTCTCTGTTGGCAAGAACAGTAATGGTATTGTCATCCATCAGCTTTTGAATGTCGTTGCGAACACGCAAACATCCTCGTGAATTTCTTCGACAGATTTCGCATCTACTGTAAGCGTGGAAATCAGTTCCAAAGTAGGCAAGTCCATTTAAAGTTTTGTGGAACCTGACTACCGATCCTTCAAGGTCTTCAACTTTGTAGATTTTGTATTCTCCTGGACATCCTTGAACCATGTTGATGTCATGTTCAGTTCTGACTCGGATATGTTGAATCCATCCCAAGTCCATTTGTTCTTGTAATGCAGCTTGAACTACGGCACATCCTTGATTATTCTTTGGACAAATTTCACATGTGAAGTAGTTGTGAGGTAGTACATGACCGTACCCAGCTTGTTTAGCGTGCATCTTGACAAGATTTTCCCCTATCTGACGAATGTCGTAGATTTGAATGACGTTGGGGTGCTGGTCTATCAGATTTACTGAAGCTTCTTTGTGCTGCGGCAAAGGATTTGCTTGGACGTTTGGATTAGTATCTTTGAAGGATAGCATTCCGCTCTTCACTAATCGTTGGACGTCAATCTTGAAAGAGAAACAGTTCTCAATATTGTGACCTGGTGCCCCCTGATGATAGGGACAAGATTGGTCAGCCTTATACCATGGTGAGGAACTATTTGTAGGATTTGGAGGACTTTTCGTCTGAATGAGTCCTTTTGCCAGTAATGTTGGAAACAATTCTGCATACGGCATTGGTACGGGGTCAAAGGCAGGATACCTTGGAGCCCGATTGTTGTAATTTGGAGGTCGAACCTGCTGCTGAGGTTGCTGCGACCTTTGTTGAATTTGTTGTTGCGAAACCTGAGGTTGATAAGCTGGCGCTGAGTTAACAACCGGAGTTATTGTTGCAACTTGAGGTTGGAATTTCTTCTTGATTTTGTGCAAGACATTGCTGACATCTTGATCCTTTTTCTTCTGGAAAGAACTTCCATACTTCCTTGGACCAACAGAAGATTCTGGTTCTTTGTTCAAGCGTCCTTCTCGAACTGCTTCTTCTAAACGCACACCCATGTTTACCATCTCAGTAAAGTCACTTGGTGCACTTGCAACCATTCGTCCGTAGTAAAATGGACTCAAAGTTTTGAGATAGATTTTTGTCATTTCTTTCTCTTCAAGTGGTGGACAAATTTGAGCAGCAACTTCACGCCATCTCTGAGCGTATTCCTTGAAGCTTTCTCTATCCTTTTGAGTCATGGCCCGGAGTTGATCTCTGTCAGGAGCCATATCCAGATTGTACTTATACTGTTTGACGAAGGCCTCTCCGAGGTCTCGAAAAGTACGAATCTCTGAACTGTCCAAGTTCATGTACCATTTGAGTGCAGCACCAGTCAGGCTGTCTTGAAAATAATGAATGAGCAATTGTTGATTATCAGTCTGAGTTGACATTCTTCGAGCGTACATCACAAGATGACTTTGTGGGCTTGAATTCCCTTTATATTTCTCGAATTCTGGTACTTTGAATTTGTGAGGAATCTTAACATTTGGAACCAGACAGAGGTCTGTAGCATTCTTCCCAAATAGATCTTGTCCTCGGAGAGTCTTGAGTTCCTTCTGCATTTGCAGAAACTGTTCCTGGAACTCGTCCAATCTTTCATACACGCCAGCGTCCTCACTTGGAGCGTGATGATATACTTGTCCGCCTTGCGGGGGAAAAGTATGCATAATTGGTCGTGGAAAAGTCATGACAGCAGATCTTGGAATCTCAGCATTCTGTTGTGTGAAACCCATTGCCGTCGCTCTTGGAACTTCAATTTCCAGAGGTTTGTAACCCTCTGGTGGACGCATATTCATGGTGACTTTTGGAGCTTCAGAAGCTGGAGGTATGTACCCTTCTGGAGTAAAGTTATACGGCATGCCCCAAGGTCGATCAGGCGGCATGGTATACTGAGGAATAGGAGTAGAGACAATCTCGGAAACCACAGTCCTTTGTGGTTCTTCTGGCGTTGGTCGATTCTGCGCAACTACCAGGGCTTCCACCATACTATTGAGCCTTTCAACAGTACCTTTGAGAGTATTAATCTCTTCCCTGAGTTCTTCATTCTCTTGCTCAAAGTCTTCCATTCTTTTCTTGCGACTTGAACGAGTGTTGTATGGATGAGACAGCTTGAAAGTCTTGGTTCACCTCCTTCTCCTCCTCTCTTTCTGGAGAAAGGAAAGTGACTATTAGATCCGCGACAATTCTCGTGTCAGTGCATACGACTAAAGCGATGTATGATATGCAATTAAGTTATTATTTTTCAAGGAAACACCATAATTACGTTATGAAACATCAAACTTTTATTAATTAAGCGAAAACGCCGTTTTTACACATTTTGGAAATGGAAATACAGAGAAACTGAGAGAAAGGACTCTAAAACTTTGATGATGAGCCGACTTCACGTTCTAACATCTTCTTTTGTTTCTTGAGCTGAGCGTTCTCTGACGTGAGCTGATCGATGATCCAGGAAGCAGGAGGGATATGATGAGAAAGTGACGATTGTGTCACTTGTCGATCGAGTACTTCAAGTAACTCATCCTTCCTTCTTAGGATGTTTTGAATCTCAACATTTTCCGTGTTGACAATTCGATACTTGTTCCTCCAAGCATTCCTTTCTTGGCATACCTTGTTTAATGCCGCTTGCAGTTTTTCAACATCGGTGGAGAAAAGGCAAATTGGTTCCCTTAGGGGAATAGGTTCTTGATGTTGATATGGCATCCTGAGCTTGAATGCTCTGACGCGTACCCATTGAAGGTAAGGATCCAGGGAGATGCAAAGATGTTTTCCTAACAATCTTCTCCCTTTACTGTGAATAAGACGCCAGGCTTGGACAATTTCCTTCTTCAGCATGTTGCCATGATCGTCGATGTTCTTAAAGAACAGACCCTCCAATTGGATGTTACTTGGAATATTTTTCATGGGATAGCCGTATTGACGACGGGCTAAAGCTGGATTGTAACTAATTCCTCCCTTAGTTCCAATAAGGGGTACGTTGGGAAAATTTCCGCAACTGAAGATGATCTTGGTTTCGTCGTTGTCAGGACTACACCAATCAAGGTCTGTATGAGTGAGAGACATGATTTTCTGTGACCAGTAAAGGCCATCCCTCATGTTCCAGAAAGTGCTAGACTTTGGCAGGTGCGAAACGAACCATTCGTATAACAACGGTACGCAGCATGTCATTAATCCTCCTCGCTGCAGGTTTCTTGAATGCACAGAGTGATAAGCATCCGCAAGCAAGGTTGGAACTGGATTTCCAATTAAGAAGATCTTAATTGCATTGATGTCGACGAAATCGTTAATGTTAGGGAACAAAAACAATCCGTAGATAAGCAAAGCCAAGACTTCCTCAAAAGCGCTCATATCTTGGATGCTGACGAAGTACCGAGCTTGATCAAACAGGAATTTGGAGGGCAATCCTTGAATTCCTCCTCTACTCACCATATGAGTTCTGATGTCGACTACGTTCAAAGGAGTAGTTGCAGCAATGATAATGTCGTCAGGATTCTTTTCCAAACCGGAGTACGGATCTTGCGCGTACATGGGTATTCCAATCAGACGAGAGTACTCCTCTAACGTAGGCATGAGCTGATAATCTGGAAAGGTGAAGCAGTGATACGTTGGATCGTAAAACTGTACCAAGGTGGGAAGGATTCCATCTACTATGTTGGTATTGAGCAAAGGCAGAAGTTTTCCATACTTCTCCTTGAAAGCCTGGGGGTTGACCACCAGTTTTCCGAGCTTTCCCAGTTCCTCGACCTGGGGAATCTTGAAGGTGTATTTCCTAGCTCTCTTTCTCCCATAATCCATGGTATAGATCCTTAAGTCCTTTCTCCGTTTCTCTCTTTCTATGAAGTTCAAAAACGTTCGTTATTTAGTTTCCTTGAAAAACGACTCGAAAAAGACTCTTTTTGTTTTGTTTTTAGTTGTTTATTAATGAATGATGCATGAATGCATGAATGCACACACAAGAGTTTTAAACAAACATGGCGTTGAAGGGTATAGTGGTCATGAAGTCAAAACGCAGTCTCCCGCCCCAATGGTAAACTAAGGTTAATGATTTTTGTACCTGTAGAACGGGTTCTAGGGGTCTCAAAGTTTTTGCTCAACCTTAAAGATACGTTGATTGGTATCTATAAGAGAGTTTTCTCTGAGTGTAGTATCTGCGTGACAATTACTTCCGTAATCACCGCTCTACGTCCTAAAAAAAAGGCTTTAAGTGGGGTTAATGTGTTTCTAGGTCCTCCTGGTACAAATCAGTCTCGGAATGCAGTGGCGCAGTTAATCACAACCAGCCAGGCAAATCCCAAGAGTAGACTTGGAAACCAAGATTAGAGGGCCTTCACCGGGAAGACATCCTCCATCCTATCTTATGTTGCACTCAAATCCGGGTATAGGATTTCTCACCACAAGGGGGAATCAAGCCCTTTCCCGATACAGAATAAACAAAGTAAACAAATATATATGCAACAAACACATGAAATGACACAGAGGTTAGGCAGGACCTCTCTTGTTTGAGGGGGAATTTGGCATCCCTAATTCCTCATTGGGGCTGGACCAGCAACAGGTCAACCATTGGTTTGGATGAAAAACCAAGGTTTTTAACACTTATATCCCCAGCAGAGTCGCCATTTTTCTGTGGTGGTCGTTTTCTTTTACCTCCCCGTTTCACTTGGGAGGACGGCACGCTAAACCCTTCACGCGAAATTTGGAAGGAGAATGCGCCCGTGGTGGGATGAATTTTATTTCAGTTCTTCCTACGATATCACACGAACTTTCTTATTGGTCCTACGAGTAGGAAAGGGAAAAAAAGATCTCAACTAAACCCTAGGAGTTTGCTAAGTGTGGGGATTTACACCTAGACTAGAAATTCTGGAGTCCGGGAGGTCGGTTATACATAGGGAAGTGTTTAAACACCCTACATATCTGTAGTACTCTACAGGAACCTGCTCTGTGTCATTGTGTTTGTGTTTATTGCTAATGATTGGGAAAGTTTCTCCTTTGTATTAGGAGAGAGAATTGAATTGATTTTAAAAGACAGACAGACAGACAAACTGACTATTTTTGGTATTTTATTAGCTCGCTGAGATTCCTTGTGAACCTCATGCCTACATATCCCTAGTGGAAGTCAGAGCTTAATGTAGTTCGGGGAACTAACTAGGGAAATTAATGTTTTTGGTGCCTTGCTTGAAGCTCAAGGTTGAAGCTTGGAATTAAATCTCTGTTTACAGTAAAGAGACATGAAATCATCTCTACAGAGAGGTATTTGTACTATTCTACCATAAACATTTTGAAGGAGTGACAGAATAACTGGATTCATTTCATTCAAGAGGGGGACCTTACTTGTGTGTGCAAGTATGCCAGTCAGATGCCTCTTAAATGAAAGAAAGTTGCTCGTCCAAATTAGGGAAAGTGTACAAGTCTGGGGATGTGCCAGAGCATGTCTTTCAGAGTCCTAAATGGGAGACTTTGATTGAAATTGAAATTTGAAATGTTTGTTTGTTTGAATGTGGTAGAGTAGTAAAAATATCTCTCTATGGAGATAAGCTATGTCTATCTACTGTATAAAAGATTTGACTTTAGCTGGCTTGTATGAGGCCCAAGCTTGAGGCTTTTTGATTGATTAATTAATATTATTGACTCTGGGAGATGACTCCACTGGGAATTAATTACAGGGTATTTTTGTGTTCTGTACAAAGCCCAGAATTGAGGCTGACTCTACTTAGGGAGACTCTATTTGTGTGCCTTGTACAAAGCCCAAGGTTGTGGCTAACTGTTGAGGATAATTGAATGAATGACTCTATTTTATGTGCCTTGTACAAAGCCCAAGGTTGTGGCTAACTCTAGCTAGGGGAAAACATTATTTTCTGCCTTGTACAAAGCCCAAGGTTGTGGCGGACTCTTAAATGAATTAAGTATGGATGACTATATGGGGAAAGATCCTAAGTGTTAGGAATCTTTGACACATGAAAGATATGGTTTATCTGCCTTGTACAAAGCCCAAGGTTGTGGCTACTGAGTGATGAAGGACTCACTGGGGAGACTCTATTATCTGCCTTGTACAATGCCCAAGGTTGAGGCTGACTCTTGACTGGGGAGTTTTATTGTTTGGGTGCCTTGTATGAAGCCCAAGGTTGAGGCTAACTGTTTTTGTTGGTTTTGACTCTACTGAGGAGGTTTTATTTATTAAAAGACTGTTTTTCTTTTGGAAGCTAACCCTTTCCAGGGATTTTGACTCAGCTGGTGAATTTGTCTGTTAAAAGACTGACTTTATCATGTTTTTTGGAGGCTGACCCTTTCCAGGGGTTTTGACTCTTTTGGGGAAATTATCTCCTAAGAGAATGAAATTATTTATTAATTAATTTTGGAGGCTAACCCTTTCCAGGGGTTTTGTTGAAATGAAGGAATGTGTGGAAGCTAACCCTTTCCAGGGATTTTGACATTTTAGAGAGATGTTGGAGGCTAACCCTTTCCAGGGGTTTATATTAAAAATGAAAGAATGTGTGGAAGCTAACCCTTTCCAGGGATTTTGACATTTTAGAGAGATGTTGGAGGCTAACCCTTTCCAGGGGTTTATATTAAAAATGAAAGAATGTGTGGAAGCTAACCCTTTCCAGGGATTTTGACATTTTAGACAGATGTTGGAGGCTAACCCTTTCCAGGGGTTTTGACTCAGTGATTGATTTGGGTAGCACTCCATTAATTATTAAGGGATGAAAGGATTGGCAGAAAGATTATCTAGTGAGACTTCTTGTTTAAAGCCCAAGATGAAGGCTGACTCAATACTGAGGATGATCAAACATGGATCCTAGACTCTGCTAAGGAAGATTGATGAAGATAAGGGTGACAGAGACTGTCCATGTCTCTCATTCCAAAAATGTACTCAATGCAAAATTGAGACAAACTTAGCTTGTTTAAAGTCTGGTTTAAATTGGAAGAAACTCACCAGGGTAGGCTAAAAGGTGACTAAAGACCTGTTCCTATGTTTATAAGAAACCTGATGGGTCCTTGTATACAAGCTCAAGAGGAAGCTGGAAATGCTTTTAAGAAGCCTGTGGGTCCTTGTACAAAGCCCAAGAGGAGGCTAATCGAGGGTCCTTGTTATAGCACAAGAGAAAGCTATGTAGTTTCGAACTTATTTTGGCTCTAAGCAAATGGGTAAGAGGTTTCACCGGGAATAATTCCTCTTTGGGTGGATGTGTCCTATTATTTGGATTCTAAGGTTTTTGCCAAGATGTTTCACCGGGAATAATTCATCTTGGGGGTTTGAACTACGGATCTCTAATTAGGAAAGAGCCTTCACCGGGAAGACATTCTCAATCCTAGGTCATATTCCTAATATATATATATAGTTTAGCTGTCCTAAGGTTTATACTCAAACGCAGTTCTAAGCTAATATATGCATAGTTTATATTTGACAGTAATTTAAACAAAGACTGTAAATTGAAAGCTTGTAAAGCCTAACCTGGATGGAGTGGAGGCCATTGAAGAAGTATGTACAGAGCCTCAACAGTATTTTTGTTGTTTTGTTGATAACAGTTGAATATATATATGATAAACAGTTAATGGTTTTTTAAAACAGAAGAAGTGAAGATGGACAAAGGTCACATAGGTATCTGAAGAGTTTCACCGGGAATAATGCCCTTCAAATACCAGAAGAATGTTTTGAAAACAGAAAGAAGATTTTGAAAATACAGTTTTGAAAACAAGCTAAGAAGAGAAGGTTTTTGGGACTTACACTCTATTAGAGGCCCAGTACTTTACAGTACTGGTTATAACAGAAATTTGAAAATGATTTGGAATGATATGAGGTTTTGTTGTTTGAAAACCTTAATCATTTGATTTAATCAGAGATTGAAAATAGTTTTGAGAATTGACAAAAGTCAACTTAATTAAAGTAAAAATAAAGATTTTTACTTAATTAAGACCTAAACAATTAGGGTTTTATCATAAAATTATTCACACAAATAATTAGGTTAAAACAAAATGGAAACATATATTTAAAGTATTTAATAAAACACTTAAAACATACTATTTTATACCTAATAAAAATATATGAATTAAATAATATTTTTATGATTTTTTTGATTATACATAAAATAGGTATATTAAATAACAAGTGTGTGAAAAATGAAGTGAAAATGATTTAATTTGATAGGTTAAATAATTGTGTGAAGTTGTGAAGAAATTTAGTGTGAAAAGTGATAAAAAATATGATTTTGTCACCTAGAGGGGTTGAACTCACGCCCTTTAGGTCACATACCCAAAACCAAACCACTGGGCCAGCGCGCGCTCAGTGTTAGTAACTTGCATTCAATTCATTATATTTTCAAACAAGTAGTAAAACCATAAAAAAAAATAAAAGGAACAAAAAGTCTGGGGCGAGGGGGATTCGAACCCCAGACTTGTGGCATGAGGAGACTAAGAGCGCATGTGTGGCCACTAGGGCAAGTTGTTCAGTCGTTAATAACACGCATATCATTCAAAATAAAATAAACTCTCCCCTGAGAATTCAAATTTGCGCGCCACCACCATCTTCGTCTTCAACCTCAAGCTCCATGATTTTGAATTTCTGAACTCACTCGTTTCTCAACCATTTGCAATGATGTAAACATGAAACTTGCTCTAAATTCACTCACGATTCTAAATATGTAACTAACATGAACTATCATTAACTACATCTAACTAATTTACCAGAAATCGTGAAGAACCCTAAAATTTCAAAATTAAATTAAATGACTATACTGAAAGATAAATGGATGATGATAGAGGGTTTTCAATCCTCTGATGATGTTGAACAAGATAGAATCGAGCTATTTCACAAAGAGTACTTAAATTAAAGAGAGGGAGTTCAGAAACTTACCTCTGAAACTGAAGGTCGTGAGGGTGATTGAGAGCAACTGAGCTTGAATGAATGATCTCAATAGCTTCCCTGAGACTCAATGATGCTAACTGGATACTTATTGTAGCCTGAATCCTTCTGAATTGTTCTATGGACCTCCCTCGATTTCAGCTTCAAGTGAACATGGAGGTTGTTGAATTTGGAGTTACAGATGAGCTGCAGCCATCTGGTTAGCTTCACTATGACCTGAGGAGTGTGTCTAGATGATTGGCTTGGCTTGAAACCTCCTGAATCACTCCATGGACCTCCAACTGCAAATGCTCCAAAGTGAGAGCAACAATGGTGTTCCTCCACTTACAGAAGTGATCCAGGTGCTTGGATCACCTCAAATGACCTCCCTTGAGATGTTAGAATGCTCACTTTCCAAAGATAAGCTCTGGTTTGAAGAAATCGATTCTTCTTGCCAAAGAACTTTGAAAAACAATGAACAAGAGAGGAGAAAGAGAAAGCAAGTAATATGGTTGCTTTGGTGTCTTTTCTGAATGAGAAAGAGGCCTCTATTTATAGGGAATTGGTTCAGAGTAATTGATCATAGTAAGCTTGCTTAGTGTAGTGAGTTTGGTTTCTTAGCCATGAAGAAATTCAAAGAATATCCCAAGTGCAATGATGAGCTCTTTGATACCACTCCCTAGCCATCGGTTTTGCTTGATCTTAGGGGACCAAATTGCTGCAGAAATGAGCTCCAATTGGTTGGGAGAAGATTCCTTTGATGAATCACCAATTTGTCATAAATTCAAAAATGCAATCATTACATAATCACATGCCTTTGTTTTTGGAATCTTCTCTAATCCTTATGCAATGATGAAAATGGATGTATGGCATGGTTCCAGATGTGTTATGGGTCGTGTAGCATCCATAAGAGAGGTTATTTGCACAAAATTTGCAAAGTCCAATTTGCACATGACCTATAATTTTACTTCATGAGGCCAACTTTGAACAAGCATAACTCTTAGCTCAATTTGAATTTGGAGAAGGTTGAACACAATTTGGAAAGCCCTAAACATCTACTTCAATTCATTAGTTTATGTCTTCTTCAGAATCATTTGGGAAATTTGTGAAAAATGAGCCCAAAGTTGGATGAAAACTAGGTTAAAACACTTAGAAAAATTTCTAAGTGTTTATGACCTAAACTTCAAAATTTCCAAAACTTCATAAATGGTTGATCTTTTGAAAAAAGTTCCTTTGTAAGATGTTGTTTTATTTTGCAAGATCTACAACTTTCATGTTGGAAGTTTTTTGAGTTGTGTAGGTGAAATTTTAAGTTCTCACCATGCCTTCAAAAACCCTAATTCCCGACTTTTCGCTCCTTGATGAATTTCTTTGAATTTCTTTGGCCAAATGACTTTGACATCCATATATTGATGATATTGATCTTTTAAAGTCATTTTTTGACCAAAAACCTTAAAAGTCAATGATGATCCTTCACAGTTGACTTTTTCCTGACAAAGTGAATTTTTGGGCTTTTGTGTAAAAATAAAATCTTCTCCCCAAATGGATGATATAAATGGATTATATGGAGGTAGTAGAGATCCTTGAATCATGTCTTGAGTTTTGGATTCATGCCCTGATTAAAAGTCAACCATCTTGGTGAATTAGGTCAAAACCCTAATTTGTCGACCATGTGAAAATAATGACTGTAGACTTTGAATTGAGGTGTAATGTCCAGTGGATCTTGTCATATGAGTTATTTGAAGATGATTGATGTCTTTGAATGGTTCCTTGGGGCTTTTTAGGGTTTCCCAAATGTGATCCCTGATTTCAGTCCTTGATAGGCTGAAAACCCTAGTCTGGTGACCTGAGTAAACCTGTACTCATATGACTGGATGTCTAATCAATCATAGATGAGAAAAGTGAAGTTTTTGAGCCCCATGATTGTATTAGAGACTAGTCTTTGTATTGATTGATCCTTTGCCTGAGCTTTCTTGTCTTTGAGCATCCTCGATTAGGTATCAGATGGAGAAATGACTGCTCTGGGTACTTGTCTTGACCTGATGAAAAATCCTGAAGATATGTCATCTCAGGGGGGTCAAAAATTAGGGTATGACATTCATAAATGGTTGATCTTTTGAAAAAAGTTCCCTTGTAAGATGTTGTTTTATTTGGCAAGATCTACAACTTTCATGTTGGAAGTTTTTTGAGTTGTGTAGGTGAAATTTTGAGATCTCACCATGCCTTCAAAAACCCTAATTCCCGACTTTTCGCTCCTTGATGAATTTCTTTGAATTTCTTTGGTCAAATGACTTTGATATCCATATATTGATGATATTGATCTTTGAAAGTCATTTTTTGACCAAAAACCTTAAAAGTCAATGATGATCCTTCACAGTTGACTTTTTCCTGACAAAGTGAATTTTTGGGCTTTTGTGTAGAAACAATATCTTTTCCTCAAATGAATGATGTAAATGGATTATATTGAGGTAGTAGAGATCCTTGAATCATGTCTTGAGTTTTGGATTCATGCCCTGATCAGAAGTCAACTATCTTGGTGAATTAGGTCAAAACCCTAATTTGTCGACCATGTGAAAATAATGACTGTAGACTTTGAATTGAAGTGTGATGTCTAGTAGATCTTGTCATATGAGTTATTTGAAGATGATTGATGTCTTTGAATGACCCTCTGAGGTTTTTTTTAGGGTTTCCCAAATGTGATCCCTGATTTTAGTCCTTGATAGGCTCAAAACCCTAGTCTGGTGACCTGAGTAAACCTGTACTCATATGATTGGATGTCTAATCAATCATAGATGAGAAAAGTGAAGTTTTTGAGCCCCATGATTGTATTAGAGACTAATCTTTGTATTGATTGATCCTTTGCCTGAGCTTTCTTGTCTTTGAGCATCCTCGATTAGGTACCAGATGGAGAAATGACTGCTCTGGGTACTTGTCTTGACCTGATGAAAGATCCTGAAGATATGCCATCTCAGGGGGGTCAAAAATTAGGGTATGACACAAACTCTTAACCAGAATCTGATGATATCCCGACCTTAGGTCAATCTTCGAGAACACACAGGCTCCCTTCAATTGATCTAGAAGGTCATCAATCCGCGGTAGAGGGTACTTGTTCTTTATGGTTACCTTGTTCAGCTGACGATAGTCGATGCACAAACACATACTACCATCCTTCTTCTTCACTAACAAGACTGGAGCTCCCCATGGAGAAACACTAGGACGAATGAAGTGTTTCGCCAACAACTCTTCTAGCTGACCCTTCAACTCTCTTAGCTCTGCAGGAGACATCCTATAAGGGGCGGTCGAAACTGGAGCGGTACCCGGAACAAGATCAATAGAGAATTCAACGTCCCTCTCCGACGGAAGAGAAGTAACATCCTCCGGAAATACATCGGAAAATTCACACACAACCGGAATCTCCAAAATACTCCTCTTATCTTTGGAGTCCGACGTATGAACCAAAAGGAAAGACTTCTCTTGAGCAAAAAGGTAATTGAGCATGTTAACTGTACCTTCAAGAAGACGTTCAATGGCATCGGTTGGTGTAGTCTCCTCAGCAGGAATGAAGATAGCCTTCTCTTTACAACCGATGTACACTGAGTTAGGTGACAACCAGTCCATACCAAGTACTACATCGATCTTCTTAAGAGGTAGACAAATGAGATCAATCACGAATCTACGACCATTGAAGGTAATAGAACACTCCTTGCAAATTTCCCGAGCTTTTACCATATCGTCCGTAGCCGATGAGATAAACATAGGATTAGGAAGAAGACTCGTCTCAAAACCGAGCCTCCGCACACAAGGATAAGAAATAAAAGAATGTGTCGCCCCACAATCAACTAGCACAAACAAGGGTTGATTATTGACATAACACGTACCAGCAACAAGATTGGTGTTTCCTTGAGCCTTCCTAGCGTCCAAGGTGTAAACACGACCTTTAGTCTTTTCAGGAACATCTGGGGCTGTACACTCCGTTGCAAAATGTCCCAACTGATTGCACTTATAAAATTTCACAAGATCTGGCTTGCAATTCCCAAAGTGGTTTGCCTTGCATCTACCACATCGGGGAGGCTGAGTAGAGCGATCTCCATAGACCTGTTTCTTCATAGCTGGAGAATTGCCGGGTTTCAAATGCTGTCCCGACCTTCCTTGTTCCCTACGAACTGGCTTATTCTGTTCTCTTTCATCTTGGACTCTCTTCAATGTGTTCTCAGCAACATAGCATTGCCTCAAACACTCAGCATAGGTAGTAAACTCCCTTTGAGACACGCTGTGTAAAATATCAGCATTCAGCCCCATAAGGAACTGATCAATCTTCCACAACTCATCTGGTGCATAAGCTGCTTGTCAGGAATAGGCAGCCATGTCCTCAAACTTCTCAGCATATTCAGACACCGACATGTTGCCTTGTTTGAAGGACTGAAACTCACGCTCCTTCAAAGCACGCACACTGTTGGGGTAGTACTTCTCCAAGAAAGCTGTCTTGAAATGTTTCCAATCCTTAGGAATCCCTCGGTTAGTGAAATACGTAGACTCCGTATTCCACCATCTTCCTGCTGGTCCCTTCATTTTCTGAGCAGCAAAGATCACCTTCTCTTCCTCGGTGCACTGAATATCCTGGAATATCATTTCCATGCCATACAACCAATCATGAGCAATCACAGGATCTAAGCCACCCAAGAACTCTGGCGGATCCATCCGAAAGAAGGCGCGAAAATCAGGCCCTGCTGCAGCTTGAGGAGTAGGAGCAGGAGCGATTGGTTGTTGCCCTTGCATGCCTTGCATCATCTGCATCATCATCTGATTCTGCTGTTGCATCTGTTGCATTAACTGCACCCAAGGCACACCCGCATTCTCAGTTCCAGGCTCAGTCTCCACATTCCTCGTCCTGGGCCTTCGGGGACCTCTGCGTTGTTCAGCCATCTTCCTGTTTGTCCTACACACGGAATCAAGTTGATCAGGCTTAATGCCATAAGTAAGACATAAGGAATCATGCCGACACTACACATATGAGGCAGAATTATGCTGTCTTATGATGTTTCGTGGCAAAGCCGAGAATCGACCTGCTCTGATACCAACTGTAACACCCCATACATACATTGCCTAGGATATACGTATATGGCATTAAAATGGTACTCGAAAATCATAAACATAAGCAGCGGAATAGATAATGTATAAGTACAAGTATAAAAGCCCAAACTGTCATGGCCAAAATACATGAGTTCCAACTAATACAAATACATATCCATAGTACAAAAGACGGAAATACAAAAGATCATAGACTACAATGAAATACATCGCCAAGAAACGTCAACTCGAAGCTAAGTCATCTTACCCTTGCCTCAATCCTGCCTCGAACCACCTGTAAAAAGAATAATTGGAATGGGGTGAGATTACTAAATCTCAGTGAGTCTCCCTATCTTACGGGTTCACTCAGTTCTACAGGGAACATGCAATCAACAAATTCACCGAGAATCCGGGTTACCTCACGGCTAGGTACAAGTACAAACAAGGATACACCATCAATGGAAGTCCCATAACTATCCAAGAAGGCATCAACAACAACAGGCTCAACGCCATCACAAACAAGTATGCAGACCCGTACCCATGTACGAGGAATCCAGGAGTAGAATCTGCCTGTCTACCTAGGCTGCCAAACCACACCCTCGGTGGGTTACACCCGTACATCGCATCAAGAGACTTGCACAAGCACATCGCAAGACTAATTGGATACTCCTCCTAAATGGAAATCATCTGAGATGAGTTACAGCCGTGACATTGCCTAAATGGCGTCCAACCCCATCACTGTCCATACGCAGATGAGTTAACATCGAGTGCAATTAAGCCATCTTGACAATACGAGCCCACCGGGCGAAAGCCTAGTGATATTGCCTACGTGCATCACTAGAGGTGAATCGGAAGTAATATTACCTACGTGGCATTACTTCTCCACCATACCAAGCACGCCGATATGTTAACATCGAGTGGGATACGCCCCGTAGGCCCTCACAAGCATATCGCAATGGTAGCTCAGGTGTGCAAAACATACCGAGAACGCAGATGAGTTAACGTCGAGTGGGATACGCCCCGTAGGCCCTCACAAGCACATCGCAACGGTTATGATGGAACTAAGTCCATAAACAGGACTTACCACCTAGTGGCTTAAGCTTACTCTGATTCAAGCATACACAAAACACCGAGATCACACAGCACGGTATAAGCCATCACACAGGCAATCACATACGAATGTTCAATCGGAACAAACGAAATCATAAAAATAATTATGCCACAATATAATCCACACAATTTGTATTTCACACATACAAGCATATCCAAGGGATTTTAGTCATATCATGGTCTTATATAATTAAAACACATATTAGAATGCCATACAAGTCATAAGAGGCCTTCGATTCCGATACAAAACGAAACTGCACTCAAATGGGAGAAATATCAATTCTGCATCAGACTAGTTCGCTACAGCGAACTCCTGTTCGCTACAGCGAACTCAAACAGAAGCTAAACTTCTTCAAACCCAGGTCAGTTCGCTACAGCGAACTCCAGCGAAGCCCCGATTCGCTACAGCGAAGGAAAGTTCGCTACAGCGAATAAATCAATTCAACTCCCAGGTTTATTCGCTACACAGTTCGCTACAGCGAATCATTCGCTACAGCGAATGAAAGTTCGCTGCAGCGAACTCTGCAAAATCAGCAAAAATGCAGAACGCGTTTGGGGTCCCCAAACCCCAAAATCTTACATGCAATCATTCTTGATGGAGCAATAAGACATGGTAAATGTACATACACGAATTACTACTAGAATAGAGTCTTAAACATGCATGAATAAGGATTGTAGAACACATACTCTCAATCCCTTAATCCCTCACATTGACATAAACCCCAAAAGTTTCCCCAAGTTTCTATCTATGAGACTCACCTGATTAAGCTGAGGAAGAAGCTCTGAAAATCAGAAGTAGATGATGAAGGTTGATGGATCAAAGGTGCATGCAAGGCTGAAAGTTGAAGTTGGCAATGGGTCTTCCTCTCCTTCCTTCTTGTTTCACGTTTCTTCCTCTTCTACTCTCCACAATTCTGTTTTTGGCTTCTAAAAATCAGAATTGTTCCAAAACCAAACAATCCTTAAGACTTAGATAGAGTGCAAAGACTAAAGTATCCCCCAACTAAACTTTATTTACCATAATGCCACTTGGTTCCATCTCAACTAAATGAAATTCATATCATTAATCTCTTAATGAAAAATTAGAATATTACAATAAATATAAGGAAATTTTTTATTGATGCGTCTTTTTATAGCATTATTGAAATAGCAATTTTGGATTACCAATTTATAGGTTTTACTTTTAATACAATAAAATAATTAAATTTCTTTAAAAATATTTCTTGATAATAATTTTATGAAAACCTATTCAATATAGTTTCAATTTTAATTATAGTGAAAAATGAATAAAAAAAGACATAACAAAAAGATAAAGATATTTATATTAAAGTTTTGCTAGTATCTACTTAAAATATATTTAATTTGATGAATTTTTTACACTACTTTTTTCTTTTCCACATATTTTTGATGCCTAAAAACTCATATTTACATTAATCTATTACGGAAAAATACATTTCGTCCAACAAAAAATATCGTTTAAACAATTTTACAACAACATATCGTATAACTTCCTCTATAATAAAATTCCATATTTAAAAATCTAATATAGAAATATTGTAAAAAAAAAATTCACACTATAAAAGTAGCATATATTGAAATTTTGTTATTTATAGTTTTATTAAGATATAGTTTTCAAAACATTCCATATGTTTAAGAAAAAAATAAAAAATAAACTATTTTATAAAAAAATTCTTTAAATAATTTGTTTTTTAATAGTTTCTTAGAGAGCTCGTGATTGGGAACTACTACATCACATGACATTAGTGGAGAGAGAAAAATATATAAGGTTTTTAATAATTTGTGTGTAACTGAGTATGAGAATTTATCTTTATTTTATAGTCATTGCATGTGTATGGGTCACTACATCGACCGATGTTTAAAACTTAAAGGACATCATAATGTAGCTACCAAAGAAAAGGTAGGACAAAATTACAACCTAAAAAAGTTCTAGACATGGTTTATCAAAATGAAAAGAGAGGTGATATAGTGAAGGAAAACACGAGAAGGGGGAAAAGGGATTGTAATTGAGGACTGCAGTTAATATACATAATGCTCAACACCATGATGAACATGAGACTAGATATGAATTGCTTATTGATGTAAATATTAATGAGCAATTCAAAGTAGACTTGAAATAATATAATACTATTTCTTTTATGTTCTATTTCTCCCATGCATCTATCCTATTCTACTTCATTGCTTTTCATTAATTTTATAACAATAAAAATATTACCAAGGTTTAAAAATTAATCTTGGTAGATAATTCAACCTTCAATAGCTTATTTTAGTTGTTGTTAATAAACTTTTTAGAAATTTAAAACAAATCAATGTAAAATTTACTTCTTTGTATTTCATAACATGTGCCTATTTAAGATTTAAAAAGTCAAGTTTAGAAAAAAGAGTTTCGGAGTAAATCTAAAATATCATATTTAATGTTTATAAAATTGTTTAATTCAGTCATAATAGAGTTTATGGAATATCCACTCTACCATCAAAGTCCAACAAAAATGTCTGTGCATAATAGGCGTCATGTTTAAATTCTTAGAGGTTGGTATGTACTCAATACCATATAATTGAAAAATCATGAATACAATATTAGGTTGTATGAATTTTTGCCTATCAAATTTGTAATTTGAACTAGACTTAACAATAAACATATCCATGCAACCAAATATATGAGTCAATAATCATAGAAACAATAAAATATGGAAAATAAATATCAAAAGTAATGATTATAATAAAAAATTAAACTTTATGAAGTAGAATTTATTTATTTAAATTTGACACATTGTCAATTTGAATAGTACATTTTATTATAAGATACATATCATATATTTATTAGTGTTGCAACACCCCATGCCAAAAGCAATTTATTCATGTACGAAATACCAAGAAACCTACAAAATAAAAATAATTAATTTAATTAATAAACAACTCCCTTATGCTAAAAACATGAATAAATAAAAGATAATGTGAAAGTAAAAAAAATACCACGGCTCATGCTAATAACCATAGCATTGTTAGCATTTTGTGGCTTGGCAATCTTTGACACACTTATCAAATTCATCGGCTAGTTGCTTTCCAATACATAATAGGTCACACTTTATTTCACACCAAGGCTCTGCTAAGCTTTCAACGTGAATTGCAACTAGCAGAATCATCAACATCATCACAACAAAAAATTTTATTAGAGAACCTTCCATTTTTTTTAATAATTCCTTTTCTCAAGTTCAAATAAATTTCTTAATTCTGTGAATTTTCGGCTCTTACAAAGGACTCACTAAGAAAAAAGTTTATCGTTAGACCTTTATATATAGCTAAAATTTCCTAAAAGCTTTATGCGTTCATTAAATATACTTTAGAGAAAAAATTTTAAAACATATGAAATTAACCAAATTAAATACTCCCTCCAATCCTTAATACAAGGGAATTTGTACTTTTAAGATAAAGTGAATAATCATAAATATAAGGAAATTTTTTATTGATGCGTCTTTTTATAGCATTATTGAAATAGCAATTTTAGATTACCATTTTATAGGTTTTCCTTTTAATACAATAAAATTATTAAATTTCTTTAAAAATATTTCTTGATAATAATTTTATGAAAACCTATTCAATATAGTTTCAATTTTAGTTATTGTGTAAAATGAATAAAAAAAGACATAACAAAAAGATAAAGATATTTATATTAAAGTTTTGCTAGTATCTACTTAAAATATATTTAATTTGATGAAATTTTTACACTACTTTTTTCTTTTCCACATATTTTTGATGCCTAAAAACTCATATTTACATTAATCTATTGCTAAAAAATATATATCGTCCAACAAAAAATATCGTATAACTTCCTCTATAATAAAATTCCATATTTAAAAATTTAATATAGAAATACCCCGTATTAAATTAAATACTAAAATTTTATTAGTTGACACTGAGTTTTTATTAATTGGTACATTAGAGATGCTTTTGGACATTTGAGTTAGTAGTATTAACTTAAGGTTTTTGCTTATATCTTTCCTTCCTTGCTTTTCTTCTTCATTTTCCTTAAACAAGACAAGTTAGAGAGAAGAAGTAGAAAGAAGGAGGAGCAAGAAGAGAAAGGAGAAGGAAGCTTGGATCTTCATCATTTTTCCGCCGAATCAACTCATCTTCGACATCAACGACTCATAATCGAGGTGGGTTCTAGCTAGAAACTTATAGATTTGATTGTGGATGAGAAATCATAAGTTTGGATATTAGGGATTACATAGAGAAATCTAGGTTTTGAACAAAAATCATCAATGTCCATGAATAACTGTTGGTAATGTTAGAACAAGATTTGTTCTGATCAATATTCTTAGTTTTGATGATAACAAGGATATGAATTTTGTGTGAGATAATGTGGTACTCTAATACATTGCAATTTCCATTTCAGGAAATATATAAAGAGTATGCACAAATCAGCGCTCAGAAGCTTTGTCTCAGAAGGTTCAGCATGCAACATCAGAACATGGTCTGGCAAGACATCAGAAGATGGTCAAGGCAGAATCAGAACATGGGTCTATGAAAGCATCAGAAGAACTTGAGATCAGAAGCAGAAGCACTGAAGTTCTCATGGTATCACGCTCAAAAGCACTTCAAGGTCAGAAGACAAGAAGATGCTATGCACCAAGCTGTTTGACTCTGATGATATTCAAATATTATATTCACAAACATCATATCAGAAGAAAGTACAGGTGGCAGGCTACGCTGACTGACAAAAGGAACGTTGGAAGCTATTAAAGGCAACGTCAGTAGACACAGCGTGAACAAGGCTCGAGGTAGTTGACAAAAGCGTGAAACATTAAATGCAATGCTGTACGGAATACGCAAAGCATTAAATGCGCCCAACGGTCATCTTCTCAAACGCCTATAAATATGAAGTTCTGATGATAAGCAAGGTTAACAACTCTGAACCAAATTCTGTGAATATTAACTTGCTGAAACGCTGTTCAAATTCAAAGCTCAGAAACTTCATCTTCATCAAAGCTCACTACATTGCTGTTGTAATATATTAGTGAGATTAAGCTTAAACGTTAAGAGAAATATCACTGTTGTGATTATAGATTTTCAGAAGCATTTGTAAAACTCTTATTTGATTACATTAATTTGTAAGTAACTAGAGTGATCAAGTGTTGATCAGGATACTCTAGGAAGTCTTAGCTTGTGTCTAAGCAGTTGTAATTAGAGTGATCACGTGGTGGTCAGGATACTCTAAGAAAGTCTTAGCTTGTGTCTAAGCATTTGTTCCTGGAGTGATCAGGTTGTGATCAGGATACTCTAGAAGACTTAGTCGCGGACTAAGTGGAAAACCATTGTAATCTGTTGCGATTAGTGGATTAAATCCTCAGGTGAGGTAAATCACTCCGTGGGGGTGGACTGGAGTAGTTTAGTTAACAACGAACCAGGATAAAAATAACTGTGCATATTGTTTTTATCGTTCAAGTTTTTAGACTACACTTATTCAAACCCCCCCCCCCCCCCTTCTAAGTGATTTTCTATCCTTCAATTGGCATCAGAGCGCCGGTTCTAAGGTGCAAGCACTTAACCGTGTTTAGAAAAGATTCAGGAAGAGAAAAACGCTTCAGTAAAAGATGGCTGGTGAAGTTCCAACAAATCCAGCTGCATCTACATCTGGCTCTGCTGAGCAATACAATGGTAACAATGGTTATACTAGACCACCAGTATTTGATGGTGAAAACTTTGAATACTGGAAAGATAAACTGGAAAGTTACTTTCTTGGTCTAGATGCTGATCTATGGGATCTTCTGTTGGATGGTTACAAACATCCTGTTAAAGCTACTGGTGTAAGGCTCACAAGAAGCGAAATAACTGATGATCAAAAGAAAGAATTCAAGAATCATCATAAATGCAGAACTGTTTTGCTGAATGCTATCTCTCATGCTGAGTATGAGAAGATATCTAACAGGGAAACTGCCCATGATATATATGAGTCATTAAAAATGACCCATGAGGGAAATGCTCAAGTCAAGGAGACTAAAGCTCTTGCTCTAATCCAGAAGTATGAAGCCTTCAAGATGGAGGATGATGAAGATATTGAGAAGATGTTCTCAAGATTTCAAACTCTAACTGCTGGATTGAGAGTTCTGGATAAAGGCTACACCAAGGCTGATCATGTAAAGAAGATTATCAGAAGCTTACCCAGAAGATGGGGTCCAATGGTAACAGCATTCAAGATTGCCAAGAATCTGAATGAAGTTTCTTTGGAAGAGCTTATCAGTGCCTTGAGAAGCCATGAAATAGAGCTGGACGCAAACGAGCCTCAGAAGAAAGGTAAGTCTATTGCATTAAAATCTAATATTAAAAAATGCACTAACGCTTTTCAGGCTAGAGAAGAAGATCCTGAAGAATCAGAATCTGAAGAAGAAGATGAACTGTCCATGATCTCCAGAAGGGTAAACCAACTCTGGAAGAGCAAGCAAAGGAAGTTCAGAGGCTTCTGAAGTTCAAAGAAATTTGAACGAGGAGAATCTTCTGGTGACAGAAGATCTGACAAGAAGAAGGCTGTCTGCTATGAGTGCAATGAGCCTGGACATTACAAGAATGAGTGTCCGAAACTTCAGAAGGAGAATCCCAAGAAGAAGTTTCATAAGAAGAAAGGTCTTATGGCAACATGGGATGATTCTGAATCAGAATCAGGATCAGACTCTGAAGGAGAGCAGGCAAACTTTACGCTGATGGCGACAGAAGATGATGGATCAGAATCTACATTAGAATCAGATTCTGAAGAGGTATTTTCTGAACTATCTAGAGAAGAGTTAGTTTCCAGTCTAACAGAGCTTCTTGAATTAAAAGCTCATCTTAGTATCAAATACAAAAAGCTGAAAAAGCAATTTGAATTTGAAACTAAGAAGCTTGAGTTGGAAAATTCTGAATTAAAAGAAAAAGTTTTAAAATTATCCAATAATGTTGGATCTCCTTCTGATTCAGAAAAATCCACTCCCAGTCTGAATCATATTCTGAAAGAATATGATTTAAGTTTCAGGAAGTTCTTATCTAGAAGTATTGGCAGAAGTCAGCTAGCTTCTATGATATATGCTGTGTCTGGGAACAAGAGAGTTGGCATTGGTTATGAGGGTGAAATTCCATACAAGCTTGAATCTGTGGATGATATGAAAATATCATACAAGCCTCTGTATAACCAATTTAAATTTGGCCACTCCCATGATATTAAGCACACATCACATGCACAAAGTTTTCACATAACACACACCAAGAAGCATGTGACACAACCTAAGAAATATCATGGAACTCAGAATAAGAAGTATCATACTGTTCCTCCTGTTAAATATTTTGTTAAACCCAAGTTCAATCAGAACTTAAGGAGAACTAACAAGAAAGGACCCAAGAAATTGTGGGTACCTAAGGAGAAGATAATTTCTGTTGCAGATATCCTTGGCGGCAAAGAAGACAGAAAGAAAAATGTCATGGTACCTGGACTCTGGGTGCTCGCGACACATTGTAGCGGTAAAAATGTGACTCGACGCGTTTCGCACGCTCGAAGTACAACAGAGTCGCCACCGAATTTTATTTATTCCAAAGAGGAAAGGGAAAATATCGATAAAACCCACAAAGATAAAAAGAAAATGGATAAGATGGTAATCGTAACCAAATTTGGGTTCGGGAGTCGGTTAAGCAAGGGGAAGGTGTTAGCACCCCTCACCTCCATCGTACTCGATGGGACCCATTTAGTTAGTTTCGTGTTTGAGTGTTAGTGTAATGTTTGCGTTCTTTAGCTTAATGATAAAAAAAAAGATAAAAGAAATGATTTTTTAGGTTTTTTATTATTGTTAAGCTAAAGAACGCAAACATTACACTAACACTCAAACACGAAACTAACTAAATGGGTCCCATCGAGTACGATGGAGGTGAGGGGTGCTAACACCTTCCCCTTGCTTAACCGACTCCCGAACCCAAATTTGGTTACGATTACCATCTTATCCATTTTCTTTTTATCTTTGTGGGTTTTATCGATATTTTCCCTTTCCTCTTTGGAATAAATAAAATTCGGTGGCGACTCTGTTGTACTTCGAGCGTGCGAAACGCGTCGAGTCACATTTTTACCGCTACAGAAAGTGGCGACTCTGCTGGGGATATCCTAAGAGAGTCAACCCTAGTTTAGTTTGATTTGTATTTGAGTGTTTGCTTTTGTTTGTTTATTCTTGTGTTCTTTATGCTTATTCTTATGTTCTTTATGTTTACTGTTGTTTATGTTTCTTTACTCTTGCTTTATCTCTTTTTATTTATTTCTGTATATACTCAATTGTGGGTATTGGAATGATATTTGAGTGAAGCTCTCAACCCGAGCTTTGAAAAACAAGAGAAAAACATAAGTTAGGATGTGGTTGTGTAGTCCTAGTCCCCAAGGTGAACACCTTGAATGGCTAATACGAGAACCCCACTTGGAGGAGACTTAGTCATGAGATTTGTCATAAGATGGTTCGCCTGTCGCATGACGAAAATTTGATTTCGTCGTTAACTTCAGGGACCTTTAGAACCCGTTCCGTCTATGGTGATGTAGGTATCTCTACTATCAAAAACCTTAGAGCTAACCTTGTGAGGGGATTCTTGGGTAAAAGAACCTAGAACTGTCCTATTATAAGAAGCTTTCCTCAGTAGGTTCTTCTATTCATTTACAATTATCATTTTAATTCAGTCTTTGTATAACATCGTGTTGCATTCCATATCATATGACATTGCATCATTCCTGCATGAAAAAAAAATCAAAAAAATTTTCATGCATCTACATTCATGCATTCAAGCTGTCAATAAAAGACTCATTTCATCTGTCTTCACCCTCAAGTGGTCTGTCTATCGTCAAGTTGATTCCTCAACACGTTGAACTGGAGGCATGAATCTGAAGACTATGGAAGAACTTCATTGAGGCCAAGATTTGCTAAGAGTGGAATTTATCCAATTGAAGAGCCAATATATCAGACATGATGGATCATCCTCGTCACTGATTATTTAACTAGGCCATGTTTTCTTACTGTTTGCAATTTCCTTATTGGTACTGTGTGCTGCATCGAATGTTGTTTGTTTCAAAATGTTAATTTTAATGAAATGAGCATTGCATATTTGAATCAATCCATTTACATCCATTGTGTGTTTCTTTATGATTTATCTTTTAAAAAAAAACAAAAATATATCTCTTGTTCTTTTTCTTTATGCAAAGATTGGAGGGAGGATGATGAAAACAAAATACCCAAATTGTTGAATTGTATGTGTCGCGGGGAAAAATCGTTGTTTTTCTAAATGAGACACCTGATGCCTTCTTTGGGCTCGAGTGCTCAAAAAAATGATTTTTCTTTTGTACGGACCAAACTTTTTATTGTTTCCAAAGTAGGAAAAGGAAAAAAGCTGCAATAACCTAAAAAGAGGGGGAGAGATTCCGGGTAAGAGGGTTGGTTATACGAAGGGAAGGTATTAGCACCCAACGTATCTATAGTATTCTATAGGTTTCTTTGTTTTGTTTATTCCATTCTTGTCGTGGTGGAGGTTCTTGTGAGAAAGAGGTGGGACCTAAGGTGTTTGTTTGATTATGCTCACAAAGATCATCGCGATCCTCTGCATACATATCCCTTAGAGGGAATCAGAGCATCTGTAGCTCGGGGTCTACGGGTGCTAAGGTTTGAGTGGTTTGAGAGAGAAGTTTTGCTCGCCAAGGATACGACCTTGTGCCTACGTATTCTCAAAGGGATGTTGAGAAAGTCAGAGCAATCGTAGTTCCCACTTATGCTAGTGGAAGCAAAGGATAAGAGACAAATGTCATCTAAATGTTCGATGTATCTAATCTATATCATCACATACATCTGTTTGATTTTTGTTTGAAAATCTTTTCATTATAAGTCCGGGGCCATGCCACTTAGGGTGCTTAGAATGATAAAGATGTTTTTGTTGTTTAACCAGCCTTGTGGCAAAAGTTTCAATGAAGTCAGCCTTGTGACAAAAACTTTGATTAATCAGCCAGTACGGTGGTAAAACAGTTTGATTGATTAGCCAGCCTTGTGGCAAAAAAAGAAATTTGATTGATTAGCCAGCCTTGTGGCAAAAAAAGTTTGATTGATTGATTGTTTGTGATGATATAGAAGAGATACTCCTATCATAGAGATGAAAAATGTCTAATCTCCTAGGGTATTTGATTTGGATATTGGGGATGCTTATAAGAAGCCCGTTGGTCCTTGTACGAAGCCCAAGAGGAGGCTATCCGAGGGTCCTTGCATTGTAAGCCCAAGAGGAGGCTATGGGAGGGACAATCCAGGGTCCTTGCATTGTAAGCCCAAGAGGAGGCTATGGGAGGGTCACTCGTTTGTACAAAGCCCAAGGGGAGGCATGGTATAGTTGGTTTGAGCTCTTAGAGCGATTTCACCGGGAAACCATACTCTATGTCCTAACCTAAACTAGTGGAGATTCTTTGCACGAAGCCCAATAGGAGGCTATGGGGAACCTAGTGTTATACTAAGTTGAACAAGCATATATATAACACAATCACAAATATGAACAAGTACGAACAAACATGAGCAAGTACATGAACAGATATGAACAGTTATACATATATGACAAAGTGTGTGTATATAATGGAGTTTATGAAGGAAATATACCTGTAAGCATGATCCATTTGTATACACGGGGGCTCGGGACTCACACTCGGGGAGAGGTCCACTTGAGTTTATTCACAGCTATGTAAACAGGTATTTACAAAGGGGCTTGGGACTTATACCTACATGGAGGCCCATGGTATATTTTTGGGAAGATTTAAAGAAACCTTCATTTTTTGATTTGTTATTCAAAGTTAAAAACAAATTGATTGAGATATGTACAAAAGGCGTACAATGAAATACCTAATTTCATGTACTGGAATGAGTATGTACAAAAGGGGCTTGGGACTTATACCTACATGGAGGCCCATGGTATGTTGAAAAGTTTGAAGTTTTGTTGTTTTGAAAATGATTTGAAAATGATTTGAAAATTGTTTGAAAAGATTTTATTTTGAAAAAAAAAGTTTTATTGTTTAAAAAAAACTGTACAAAAAGAAAAGAAATGGGACTTACACTCTCTAATATTCGAGAGGCCCCACTTCGTTTTTTGAAAATTAATTGATCAATTAAAAGATTTAATCAATAGTTTCAAAAAGAAATGGTTTATCGTCTTTGAAAAGAACCGCGATCGCTTATTTTAAAACAATTTGAATTTGACAAAAGTCAACTTAATTAAGTTTAAATAAAATTTTAATGCTTAATTAAGACCTAAGTGATTAGGGTTTTGATCACAAAAATATTTACAAGTGATTAGGTTTGAAAATTAAATGAAAAACAAATATTTAAAGTAAAAAACACTTAAAAATGTATCATTTTAAACCTAATTAAAAACATATTAAATAAATCTTTTTTTGTGATTTTTTTTGATATTGTCAAAATATGTATATTAAATAAGAAGTGTTTAAAAAATGAAGAAAAAATAAGTTGATTTGATTGGTTAAATTAAATGATGAAGTTTGTTAAAAAATGAAAGAAAAATAGTGTCAAAAAAATTGGTTTTGGTCCTACCAGGGTTTGAACCCACGCACCTACGCTTGCTGACCAAAACATGGACCAACTGAGCCACGCTTGTGGCTTGTTAAACATACGCGTTTTGTAAAATATATTTTAAATCAAGAATTTGAATTTCCCAAACCAAATCTGGCGCCAAGAACACAACCCTAACTGATTTTTGAATTTCCTCAAATCTGTATTGTTTTGATCGATCAAAGGGTCTATCTCACTCGGTTTTGGACGAGGAACATGATGATGACCTTTAATTTCATTTATTTTTGCTCTAAGATGATTAATTCTCTGATGAACACGAAGAACCCTAATATGACAAATCTTTGTGAAATCGTGTATGATCATGATATGATGCAATTGATTGAGGGTTATTATTTAGTGATGGTGCAGAAACAAGATGGTAACTCAGTTTTTCATTTATGATGCATGTATGATAGAGTTTGAAGTTCATGAGCACTTACCTCAAAAACGACCAAGCTGGAGATTGAATTTTGCAAAGGAGGTGTTACAGATGTTGTTGCTCAATCTGGACAGCTTCAATGAACCTTATGGAAGGTATCTGGATGCTTGGAGTGAATTGAAAACACCTAGAGCAGTTGGAGGTACCCGATCTGCAGTTAAGCCTAAGTGTGAATTGAGCTCGATGATTCTGATGTTTCAGGTTGATGATGAGTGTTTGGATAGCTCATATGTGATATATGTGAGGTGTGGGAAGTGTTAATTTGGACAGAAATGATCTGGAATGAAAATTGGCATGATAAGGCTCTCCATGTGTTCATATGGAGGTTGAAGAGTGAATCTGAGTTTTGGGGTGTTTTGGGGTGTGTGAGTGGTTCAAACACATCCCATATGATGTTTATGAGTTGCTAGAACCATCACTTTGGCCATAACTTCAAGGGTTTGGAGGTTGAGTTTTGTACCTCTTAGAAACTTAAGAAACTTGCATTCTAAGAAAGAAAGAGAAAGCCTATAATTTGTGAGACTTTGGTGTGATTTTGAATGGAGTTTGGACCTCTATTTATAGGCCAAAGAGTCTGAACTCAGAGCTTTGCAACTTGCTTCAAGGTTTGATGATTTGGCTTAAAGGATAGAAAGGAATCTTTCACATTTAATGCATATGGTTAAAAGTAACTAAACCATGGTTATTTCTCTAAGCTTCTTATCTCTTTCCATTCTGATCTCAAACCAGAAATATCTTTCAATTATTGCCTCTATGTGTCATCAATTGGATCATTTGGTAGAATAGTGCATAACTTAGTGAAAATGGCATGAAATTCTAAGTGAAAAGCTCACTAATGTCAAAATTCAAAACCATGGCTACACTCCATATTTTTTCATGCTCTTGGACATTTTGGAAAGCTCATATTACACACTTCAAAACCCTAGTTGAAAGTTTCTTCAAGATCTTTAAGGAAGTGGGTGAAAAAGATCCATGAACTTTGAAGAAAATGAGGTTTTAAGTGAAGTTTTCAAAAAGTACCAACTTTGAAGCTCCATTTCTCTTAAATGGTTGATCTTTTGGAAAAAAATTATATGTGTCAAAGTTGTTCATTGGATCAAAATCTACAACTTTCATGTTGGAAGTTTTTTTCAGTTTGTAGGTGAAATTTTGAGAAATTCTCTTCCAAAGTTTGGAAAAAACCATGCAAAACACTTAGAAATTTTTCTTAGTATGAAAAGTCAAACTTTTGACTTTTTGATTCTTGATTGATTTTCTTGATTTTTCTTGATCAAATGACTTCATATATCATATATTGATGATTCAAAACTTCAAAAGTCATGGTTGACCAAAATTCCCCAAAAGTCAATGGTGATCTTGTACAGTTGACTTTTTCAGACGAATCGCGTTTCTGGAGATTTCAAATGAAACAGGCTATCCTCACCATATGAATGGTATGAATGGATCACATTGAAGCATTAGAGGATATTGAGCCATGGTTTGAGTTGTGGCAACATGTCCTGATTAAAAAGTCAATTATTCAGTGAATTAGGTCAAAAACCCTAATTGTCGACCTGATGAAATTGATGGCTGTGGATCTTGAATTGAGATGCAATTTCCACTGGATATTGTCATAGGGAATATTAGAAGATGATTGAAACCTTTAATTGACTTCCTGGGGGTTTTTAGGGTTTCCCAAATGTGATCCCTGATTTTGGTCCCTGATAGTTCAAAACCCTAATCTGATGATTTGCAATTTCACTGTTGATCAATCCTTGTGTAAGAGATGTCTTGAGCCAATGGATTAAGTCAAAATGATGCACTTGGGGTCTTGAAGTCATGTCCCAAGTCATTAGGTCAAATCCTGAGCAAAAGTCAAGAGTATGCTGTCTTCAGTCAAAACCCTAGTTTGGTCGATTCAAAGCTGTTGAGCTTGTTGAAGTGAATCTCTGAGGACCAAATGTTGATTGTTGATGAAGATGTTTCATTTGAGATGAAGGGAAAACAAAAACCTAATTGTTATTTGTCCTGGTGAGTGATCTCTTGATTAAACCCTGCTGAGCACAAGTAGCAAACACAAGCTATGCAATTTGTTAGAGATGCAGATGATGCATATGCAATGATATGAGGTGGTATCTTAGGTCAAAAATTGGGGTATGACAGATGCCCCTATTTAAGTTTCTTCAACCTGAGATATGAAGATTGAAAATCTTCATTTTGATAGGGTGGAAGAGACTTAAATATCAGAAGACGCGAATTTTGGACCTAAGATACCAAAATTGCGAATGATGCAAGGATGTCTTTACCGAGGGATATCAAGAACTGACTCCGCTGGGGAAAAGAGATTGGGAAGGATGTCTCAATCCGTTTTAGGAAGAGAATCCGTTTTGTCTTTTCGGGAAAGCAAGTGTATGCTTCACCGGGGAATGATAGCTTTGTAAGAAAAGCTTACCTATCGACATTATCGACTATCAGCATGGGGATAGACTTGTTTAATAATGCGAAGGTGAAAGGTATGAAACTGTATTACCGGCTATCAGCATGGTGATAGACTTGACAAGGTAAAAAGAGTTTCAAAGGTTCGGGTAATATTACCGACTATCAGCCTTGTGATAGACATGTTAAATAATATAACCAGAACAAAAGGTTACCGACTACCAGCCTCGTGATAGCGGTTTTGAAGACATGATCAATTATCAGCCAAGTGATAACATGATTCTGGAGACTTTGCTAGGGAAATTACTGGTTATTCAGCCTTGTGAACAGTAATAAGGCCCTGATTGTCAAATGGTCTTCACGATTGATTTCCTAGAGAGGAAAAGTCTTTTGAAAGAGACATAAGCTGCTCAGATGATGAGGCTATTGCTTATTGTCTGTTTTTCACAACTCTGTTTGAGGAACCGGAACTTGAATCTTTGGTAAAGACAAGGTTCTAACCAAGAATGAATTGGAAAGAAACAGTCAAACAAGACTTTGTACCCATGAGGGATGAACTCAACTGGGGATTTTCTCCTTTGTTTTGAGAGGAGAAACTAAAGCAACCTTCTTCCACGAGGAATGATCTCAGTGGGGAACTGGAGAAAGAAGATGTTCTTTCTGCTTATGGGTGACAACCTACTTGGAGAGATGACACGCCCATACCTGTTTCTTTTTCTTCTTTTTTTTCTCTTTTTTTTTTTGAGGATAGATATATCCTAAACAAGTGATTTTAAAGCATACATTGAAAAATGCAAGAATGCATAAATGATGTAAATATGTATGAATGATGAATGTCATGAATGTAGCATGCATGTTGACAATACTGACAGACAAAGAAGTATATACTGGAGAAGGACCGACGTCGCAATACAATCAGATACTTGGCAAATGTTTTTCAACACGTTGTAGATAGCACGGGTGATGAATGATGCTGTGTGCTTTAATCTTCTCTGGGGAAGATAAGCATCTTTTTCTCACTGAGATGGAAAAATCTTCTTTACTGGAGATGGAAAATCTTCGACACTGGGGATAGAAGACCTTCTTCACTAGGGATAGAAGAGCTTTTCCTATCATAATCTTGGATTCATCCTATGGAGATAGCTGTTGATGTTCCTTCTGTTGTTCACAACTCAAAGGAAAATTTCGCTTTTATTTTGAAAAAGAAAAGTAAATTCATTTAAAACTTTTTTTTCTCTTTTTTTTTTCAAAAGTGAATAACATAATTAAAGCGTCATTTTGCAAGCTGAAAGAAATTAAAGATTGCAAACAAATGGGCACAAGGCTCAAATTTATTTAATAGGATGGTAATCAGCTAAAGGCGTGATTCCATAGAGTATTTACAAAAGTTGGAAATGGTAATTATGCGGAAAAGGCTACATTGAAAGCAATAACCACTATTCCCCCTAACAACTTTGAGTTCCAACTGTGCTTGTCGCTTCAGATTGGCGATGATTTGATTGAAAATCCTTTGATGAAAAAGACTCCTCAGGTGACGAAGTACGGACTGATGCAGTTACTTTGTCATAAATCCTTAATTTTTGCCTAGATTGCCCTTTCAGGTTTTCAATCTACCAGGATAAATTTTTCTGTTTATTGTCTCTAATTTTTGCCTGGACCGCCCTTTCGGGTTTTTAGTCCACCGAGACGCTCATTTTTGCCTAAGTCGCCCTTTGCGGGTTTTCGACTTACCGAGCTGTTCTTTTGTATTTTTTAGACAAAGTATTTCTTGACTGCATCAGCATTCACAGGATGTGGGAGTTCATCACCATCCATGGTTGCAAGAGTCATGGCGCCGCCAGAAAATGTTCTTTTGACAACATACGGGCCTTCGTAATTAGGAGACCATTTGCCCCTAGAATCTGGTTGAAAAGACAAGATCTTTTTAAGCACGAGGTCGCCTTCTTGAAATTCACGAGGTCGAACCTTTTTGTTGAAGGCGTGTTTCATCCTTGCTTGGTATAACTGTCCATGGCATAGAGCAGTCATACGTTTTTCTTCGATTAAGTTCAACTGATCGTATCTGTTTTGACACCATTCAGCCTCTGATAACTTAGTCTCCATGAGGACTCTCATTGATGGGATTTCAACTTCTACGGGGAGCACAGCTTCCATGCCGTATACTAGAGAAAAGGGAGTTGCCCCTGTTGAAGTACGCACTGAAGTACGGTACCCATGTAAAGCAAATGGCAGCATTTCATGCCAGTCTTTGTAAGTGACGACCATTTTCTGGACAATCTTCTTAATGTTCTTGTTGGCAGCTTCAACGGCGCCGTTCATTTTTGGTCTGTAAGGAGAAGAGTTATGATGCTCAATCTTGAATTCCTCACACAATTCTTTCATCATCTTGTTGTTCAAGTTTGAACCATTGTCAGTAATGATCTTGCTGGGAATACCATATCGGCAAATGATGTTATTCTTGATAAACCTCACAACCACTTGTCTTGTAACATTGGCGTAAGATGCTGCTTCGACCCATTTGGTGAAGTAATCAATGGCTACCAAGATGAAACGATGACCGTTTGAAGCTTTCGGTTCGATCATTCCAATCATGTCGATACCCCACATGGAGAAAGGCCACGGAGATGAGAGAACGTTGAGTAGAGTTGGTGGCACATGGATCTTATCTGCGTAGATCTGGCACTTGTGACATCTTTTCACGTGCTTACAACAGTCAGATTCCATTGTCAACCAATAGTATCCTGCTCTTAACATCTTTTTGGACATTGCATGCCCATTTGAATGAGTTCCAAAGGACCCTTCATGCACTTCATGCATTAACACGTCTGCTTCGTGTCTGTCCACGCATCTGAGCAAAACCATGTCGAAGTTTCTTTTGTATAGCACATCTCCGTTCAGGAAGAAACTGCCAGAAAGTCTCCTTAGAGTTTTCTTATCTTTGTTTGATGCCCCAAGCGGGTACTCTTGAGTTTGAAGGAAGCGTTTGATGTCGTGGAACCACGGTTTATCATCGATGACTGCTTCAGTTGCAAACACATAGGCGGGCCTTTCAAGGCGCGTGATTCTGACTTTAGGCACATCATTCCAGTGACTGACTTTGAACATGGAAGATAGAGTAGCCAAGGCGTCTGCCATTCGATTCTGATCTCGAGGTATATGATGCAATTCAACCTTGTTGAAGAAAGTCAACAGACGTCTTGCATAATCTCTGTAAGGAATCAAGCCAGGGTGGTAAGTTCCCCACTTGTCTTTGATTTGGTTGATCACGAGGGCTGAATCTCCATATATGTCGAGGATCTTGATCCTTAAGTCAATGGCTTCTTCGAGACCCATGATACAAGCTTCATATTCTGCGATGTTGTTGGTACAATCAAATAGCAATCTGGCGGAGAACGGGATATGAGTACCCTTGGGAGTGATGATGATTGCCCCAATTCCATTGCCAAAAGCGTTTACTGCTCCATCAAAAATTAGGCCCCATCTTGATCCAGGATCAGGACCTTCTTTAGGTAACGGTTCGTCACAATCTTTCATCTTCAAGTACAAGACATCTTCATCAGGAAAGTCAAACTTGAGAGATTGATATTCATTAATTGGTTGATGCGCCAAGTGATCGGCGAGAATGCTTCCTTTGACCCCTTTTTGAGAACGGTATTCAATGTCATACTCGGATAACAGCATTTGCCATCGGGCAATCCTTCCTGTTAAGGCAGGCTTTTCAAAGACATACTTGATCGGATCCATTTTGGAGATTAACCAAGTAGTATTGTTGATCATGTATTGGCGGAGACGTTTTGAAGCCCAAGCCAAAGCACAACATGTTTTTTCGAGCATGGAGTAACGAGACTCACAATCTGTGAATTTCTTACTCAGGTAATAGATAGCATGCTCCTTCTTACCGGTTTCATCTTGCTGTCCAAGCATACAACCCATGGATTCTTCTAACACAGTAAGGTACATGATTAGTGGTCTTCCTTCAACTGGAGGAATCAATATTGGTGGTTCTAACAGGTATTCCTTGATACTGTCGAACGCTTTCTGGCAATCTTCAGTCCATACAACCCCTTGATCTTTGCGGAGAAGCTTGAAAATTGGCCCACAAGTAGCAGTCATCTGAGAGATAAATCTGGAGATATAGTTCAATCGTCCGAGAAATCCTCTTACTTGCTTTTCAGTTTTTGGTGCAGGCATCTCTTGAATAGCTCTGACTTTGTCGGGATCTACTTCAATACCTCTTTGGCTGACAATGAAACCCAAGAGTTTTCCAGATCTAACCCCAAAAGTACATTTGTTAGGATTCAAGCGAAGCTGATATTTCCTTAGTCGTTGAAACAACTTCAAAAGGTATTTGATATTTTCTTCTTCTGTGCTGGACTTGGCTATCATGTCGTCCACATAAATTTCAATTTCTTTATGCATCATGTCATGAAAGAGAGTAGTCATTGCCCTTTGGTAAGTTGCGCCTGCATTCTTTAATCCAAACGGCATCACTTTGTAGCGAAAGGTACCCCATGGGGTGATGAAAGATGTCTTCTCCATGTCTTCAGGAGCCATCTTGATCTGATTATAACCGGAGAACCCGTCCATGAAGGAAAAGACGTTGAACTTAGCGGTGTTATCAACCAGCATGTCGATATGTGGTAATGGAAAGTCATCTTTTGGACTGGCTTTGTTCAAGTCACGGTAATCAACACACATTCGGACTTTGCCATCTTTTTTCGGAACTGGCACTATGTTAGCCAACCATTGAGGGTACTCAGAGGTGACAAGAAAACCTGCGTCGAGTTGCTTTTGAACTTCCACTTTGATCTTGTTAGCCATATCAGGGTGAGTCCTTCGCAATTTCTGCTTAACCGGCGGACATTCTGGCTTCAATGGCAAGTAATGCTGAACAATATTGGTATCCAACCCAGGCATGTCTTGGTAGGACCAGGCAAACACGTCAACATATTCTTTGAGAAGGTCTGTCAACTTACTCTTGACATCAGTATCAAGCAGCGATCCAATGGTCACTTCTTTTTTGTCTTCTTCAGAACCCAAGTTAATCTTTTCTAAAGGCTCTTTGTGAGGCAGAATGACTCTTTCCTCGTGCTTAAGTAATCGAGAGATCTCGTCCGGGATCTCCTCTTCTTCCTCTTCTTCGGCTTCGAACACAGGAAACTCAAAGTTGGGAGAGGGCATAGGGTTATTGCATTCAATGGGTTTATCAATAGTTAATCTGCACATGTGATTTATATTTATTTCAGAAAATTTATGAATGCAAGAGTGTATGCAGATTTTTTTGAAAAGTTTTTTTTTATTTTATTTTGGTTTTTTAGGATTACCATTTCCAGAAAAAAGCAAAAATAAAACATATAATGTAGGGAATTCAAAATGACACTTTATTTATGATTCATTTTTGAAACAAAGCCCTAAACACAAACTCATTTGTCTTGGGCAGGACAAAGAGGGAAACTTTTAAAACAAAGCCCTTATACACAAAGTTATTTGGGCGGAACATTTAAAGGCAAAGCCCTATAAAACATCTCTCTACTTTGGACAAGGCAGGAGGTCAAAATAACAGCGAGGTGATTACTTTGAGCGGTGAACAACATTCGGAACGTCAACAACTTTCCAGTAGCAACGAACTCCTCTGTGTATTATGTATTCAGGAAAATTCTCCTCAGAATTATCTTCAGTATTGACATTGACCGCTGGTCGAGCAGGATTTGAAGGTCCTGGTTTGTCACCCTTGTTCTTTGTAGAGTTGAAACGGTCTTCTCCTACTTCTTGAAGAGCATAAGACGAGTCACAATCTTCAGAATTTTCAGGGTGTTCTTCCCAGTCTTCAGGATGAAGAGACTCATTGTCAGCGACACTTTCTGAGTCAACTGCGGGACCATCTTCCCCTTCATCTTCAAAAATGGCATTTATGTGATAATAACCATCTTCAGGATTGTTAATCTTGGCAGATGCATTGAAGTCAGTAATTTCAGGCTGCTGAGAAAATTGACAGTATTGGTAAGCCTCTTCTGGTTGACTATTATATTCAAAGGAATCTCCCCATCCAGTTGGTTGGATATCTTCGATCGCAATCTTTGAACTTTCAGGTGCAGTATATTTCACCATATAATCAAATTTTCCACTTGGTTGTCCCAAGGTGTCCCAGATCTCTGCAGGAACAGGCTCAGTTTCTGTGCCTTTGGATTTCTCTGAAGGAGGATATGGTTCTTCCTGAGATATGTATCCCGAGTCATTGAGATAACATTTCCATTCTTCTTCAGTATCGGAGAGACCTTCTTCGATGCATTCTTCAATAAGGACATTAACCTCTTGAGGAATTGGGTTAAGGAATCCTCCACTAATGAATGTTTCTTTGATCGGACGAAGGGTTTCATCCTTCTTGGTGCAGTTTGAGAACATTGGTGAACATCCGAGTCCTGCTCTAGTTTCATTCTTGGTAGGGATCACAACTTGCCCCCAGCCAGTGGTAGTTCCATCTTTCACTACTTTTACCGCCTCTTTGTATGAAGAGATCGATGCTTTCTTCTTGGAAGATTCGTCTTCTAAAGAGAGACCTTGGAACTGCGTTCCTTCCACATCATCAGCACTGATGAAAGAGAAATTGGATAAATGACTCACCATTAAGGCTTGTTCTCCACTTATTGTTACCAATTTTCCATTTGTTACAAATTTTAACTTTTGATGGAGCGTAGAAGTTACTGCCCCTGCTTCATGGATCCATGGTCGTCCTAACAAACAGCTATAAGCAGCTTGAATGTCCATGACTTGGAAAGTGATTTGAAATGTATGTGGACCAATTGTCATGGGAAGGTTGACTTCGCCAATAACAGATTTTCGCGATCCATCAAATGCTTTGACTATTACACCACTGAATTTCATAGGCATTCCTTGGTAAGACAAGCGAGCAAGAGTCGTCTTTGGCATCACATTCAAGGAAGATCCGGTATCTACCAACACATTGGACAAAGAGTCTGACTGACAGTTCATAGAAATGTGCAAAGCAAGATTGTGATTTTTACCCTCCTCGGGGAGTTCTTCATCACAGAAGCTTAAATTGTTACAAGCTGTTATGTTGGCTATTATCCCATCAAAGTGGTCAACAGTCACATCATGGTCTACAAAAGCTTGATCTAAGACCTTCATCAGGGCTTCCCTGTGGGCTTCAGAGTTTAAAAGCAATGAAAGTATTGAGATTTTTGAAGGAGTCTGCATAAGCTGATCCACAATCTTGTATTCACTTCTTTTGATAAGCTTCAAAATTTCGTCAAAGTCAGGATTGACATTGGTTCCACTGGATTGACCAACATCAGTGTTTGTATTACTGACAGGAGTTTCCACAGGATTTCCCACTGGAACATTGACAGGATTTTGTCCGGTTGCAGGAGCAACAGGTTGCTTTGAAGGTAGTGGAGTATACACACGTCCACTTCTTGTTACTCGACTCACATCAGCGATGTTTACGACAGATGAGAGAGTTGGTAAAGGAACTTCTTGTCCATTCTTTATCATTGTTGCATTGTAGTTGTATGGAACTGCCTTGTCAGAGTCATAAGGAACAGGTCCAGGTAGACAAATGATCAAAGGAGCAACAGGAACCCTTGGCTTGTTGTAAGTAACTTCTATGCGCTCAGGCATGTTGAAATGAGGAACGATGACGTTAACTGTAGGTATTTCCGAGTTGATATCTGAGACTAAAAGCTCATGCGGATAACATCCTATCATGTTAACTTCATTTTCATCCCTATTTCTGTAGATCTGAAGAGTACCATTATCCAACAGAACTTGGAGATCTCTTCTCACAATCGAACATCCGTGAGGATCTACACAACATATGCTACAGGAACCATATTGATGCTGGCGAAAACCCGGCCCTCGACAGAGAGTGGCGTGCATTTGTACCAAATTGGCTCTTGAGAAATTGATATTATAGACTCGGTACGGACCAGGACATCCATACACCATGTTTACAACATGCCCTCCATGATTGGGCAGCGGATTTGCTTGCACATTAGGATTCAAATTTCTGAAAGAGAGGAGATTAGATCTAACCAACCTCTGAACTTCATATTTCAAGGCTATGCAATGCTCAAGATCATGGCCAGGTGCTCCTTGATGATAAGGGCATGATACCTCAGCTTTGTACCACCATGGAAGTTTCTCAGGTACTGGTGGTGGTGCTTTAGTTTGAACAAGACCTCTTTCAACCAACGCAGGATACAATTCTGTGTAGGTCATTGGAATCGGATCAAACTGTGGAGCTCTTTGTACACGATTCTGATTATTGTTAAACTGCTGAGCCTGTTGTCGAGGCTGTTGTTGTTGAAACTGCGGGGTAAATCCCGGATTCGGTGCGGTATTAACGGCTGGCGCAATAGCAGCAATCTGTTGTCGACGATTGACATTTCCTCTTGGCCTCCCTTGGGATACCATGTCAACATTTTGTTCTTTCTTCTTTGGGAAACCACTTCCGAACTTTTTGGTTCCGCTTGAAGATCCACCTTCTTTAGTTAGGCGTCCGGTTCGGACTCCTTCTTCTAAACGCATACCCATGTTTACCATTTCGGTGAAATCACTTGGAGCACTAGCAATCATGCGTTCATAATAAAACGGACTGAGAGTATTCAAGAAGATCTTTGTCATCTCTTTCTCTTTTAACGGTGGATTAATCTGAGCAGCAGTTTCTCTCCATCGTTGGGCATACTCTTTGAAAGCTTCATGATCTTTCTGAGCCATGGACCGAAGCTGATCTCTGTCTGGAGCCATATCCGAATTATACTTGTATTGTCGGACAAAGGCCTCACCTAGGTCATTGAATGTTCGAATATTAGTGCTATCCAAGCCTGTGTACCACTTCAGTGCGGCACCAGTTAAACTGTCTTGAAAGTAATGGATAAGCAACTGATGATTATCTGCATAAGTAGACATCTTTCTGGCATACATTACGAGATGACTTTGTGGACAAGAACTACCTTTGTACTTCTCAAAGTCAGGGACCTTGAATTTAGCCGGTATTTGTACACTGGGAACCAAACATAGCTCCTGGGCATTCTTTCCAAACAAATCTTTCCCACGAATAGCCTTGACTTCCAATTGAATCTTGTTGAACTGTTCTTGGAGATCTTCCACAAGATTACGCGGATTTGTGCTATCACCTTGATCATGATAAATCTCATTGCCATCATAAGGAACAGTGTGAACCGTAGGGGTCGGAACTGTCATAGTGGGTTGAGAAAGTGCCATAGTGATTTGGGAAAAAGTTACCCCTGAATGTGGAATAAACGCCGAACCTTGTGCAGCAGGCGCTTCAGTTGTGGTTGTTTGAACCCCAGAAAAATTATGGCGGAAACCTGCACCAAAGCTGAAAGGCGTGCCCCAACCTTCTGGCATGGAGAAAGATGGAATGCTGAATGCAACTGTAGAAATTGGAGTAGTGACTTCAGATGTTACCGTTGCTTGACTGTTAGGTGGCGGCTGCTGATTATGTGCGGCCATTAAAGAGTCAACCAGAGTAGTGAGACTTTCCAACTTTTCCTGAAGGGTGGTCACTGTACCACGGAGCTCAATATTCTCTTGTTCAGAGTGTTCCATTACTCTTCTTCTGCTTGAACGAGTATTGTATCTGTGATCTGATTGTGAGCGCGGTCGAGAAACTTTGAGACGCGACAGCTTGACGATCTATTGGAGAAAGATCCAAAAGATGAGACTCTATACAACAGACTCGATATGCAGAATGATGTATGCAAAAAGAAATTTATGATTTTTCCAATTATTTTAAAGATTATTTTCTTGCAAACATTTGAACACAAACTATTCTTTTATTGAAATAATGGGAAAATGTTACAACATTGGAGCGTAGCTCCTTACAAAAGCAAATGATAAATAAAAAGCTAAACAATCCTAAGCATCCTCATCAGACGAGGAACCAAATGCATTGTGCAGCTTGAGCCTCAGGATTTCTTTCCCATAGTAAGCTTTCAACTCGGCCTTTTCAGCCCTCAGCTTGTCAACAACATTCTTCCAATTGTCAGGCATCGGAGCGTTGCTTGTCGAGGCTTCAAGATTTTTCTTGCTTTCTTTGATGTATCTTCTGATTGCGACATCTTTCCGACGAATCTTCTCATCTTTGCTCATGAGCCATCCATCTTGATAATAGAGTGTTTCTTCGTGATCTTTCACTCTTTTCTTCAACTTTCTATTTTCCTCATCAGTCTTACGAAACTTTTCTTCCCAAGCGTCTTTTTCTAACCTCATCTTGGCTAAAATCTCTTGGTATTCTTCCGTAGTGTCAATGGGAATGTTGGGTAATTGAGACACCACAGGGAACATGGGTTTTTCATAATCATAAGGCATTTGAAACTCTTTTGCTCTTTTCTTCACCCAGCTGGTATAGGCGTTTGTAGCAATGCAGTTTCTTTCCCCACCTTTTTCTTTTCTTCGGACGTCGTACCAAGCTCTTACCATTCTTGTCTTCAGCCTTTGAGGATCCTCCCCTTCTCGGTAAAAGTAGCATTCCACTGCGAGACCAATGGGTTTAGCTGAATTTGCATACCCGAGTTGTCGTCGGGCTAGGACCGGATTGTAGTTAATTCCTCCTTGTGTGCCAATGAGAGGTACGTTGGCGAACTCTCCACAACTATCAATGGTTTCTGTACCACAGCGAGCCAAGGTATACCAATGAATATCATTATTAGTAAGAGACATAAGTCTTCGAGGCCAACGTAAGCCTTCTCGGTTTTCCGTGAAAATAGGAGACTTAGGTAAGTGTGAAACAATCCATTTATACAAAAGAGGTGCACAACATACAATGATTCCACCGCCCTGGCGATTCCTATGATGAACAGAGAAATACATGTCACCAAGCAAAGTCGGAACAGGATTTCCAATCAGAAAGATCTTTATGGCGTTGATATCAACAAAGTCGTTGACGTTGGGAAACAGAACCAACCCATAGATGAGCAAGGCTAGTACAGCTTCAAAAGCTATCATGCTACCAGTGTCAATGAAATCAAAGGCTTTCTTTATTAGAAACTGCGAAGTCAAACCCGGAAAGTTTCCTTTGGTAGTCCAATTACTTTCTATTTCAGATTTCTTCAAGTGAATACTTGCTGCAATGACTGGTGACTTAGGAATGGCTTCCAAACCATTGAAAGGTATTTTGTCAGATACAGCAATACCCAAAAGATCGGCATATTCTTCCAAGGTTGGTACCAACTGATAGTCTGGAAAGGTGAAACACCGGTAGACGGGATCATAGAACTGAACCAGAGTTTTGAGAAGTCCTTCATCAACATGAGTGTTCAAGATAGGCAAAAGCTTTCCATGGCTTTTCCTAAAATCAGAAGGATCTTGTACAGAAGATGCTAACTCTTTCAGTCTTTCCACATTAGGCATTTTGAAATCGTACTTCTTGGTATGCCTTTTTACCCCTTCCATAACTTAATCCTATAATGTTTGCAAAGGAAATTCTCTAAATTTTTTTGGAAAAATCATGTTTTTATGGAAAAAGATGGGTTTTTTAATGAATGTATGAATGCATGGATGCGTGAATGCCACATATTCAAACATGGTAAAGCAAACATGGTAGTTCAAACATGGTAACGCAAACATGGTACTACAAACATGGTAACTCAAACATAGTATACATAGGTTCAAAGGTCCAGCGTCACGAGCATGAGGTCAGAGAACCAGACATGGGATAGTACTAGGGTTTATCACCTGCAAAACATGTTCTACTGATACGTCAGAGTCTACATTTTTCTTTCGGATATTACCGGCTTGCACAACTGAACTTGTGAGCTAGAAATATTCTCAAGAAAAACTCGTCTGAGTGTGGTTCTCCGCATGACAACTATCCAAGTCTTCACCTGGATCGTTTCTGCACCACGTCCTAATAAGGCCAGGATGGGTTGGGGTTCTACAACCAACTCAGCTTCTACAGTTCAATGAAAGAAATAATGTCTTCGCAACTGAACTTGCTAAACATATACTACAAACAAGGAACCTCCACTGAGCGGAAGGATTCTCATGCTGACTTTTTAAGGACTGAACTCCTTGTATGCCATACATGACTATACCCTCCACCTAATTCTTATGTGTACTTAATCCGGGTTAGGATTTGTCCATAATGTATCACTTGTAACAGAACCACAGATGTAGCAAAAAAAGGAACCACACATGTAACAAGAATAAAATAAAAACATAACAAATAGAAATAACCCTTTCTTTGGAAACAATAAAAAAAGATGGTCCCCAGTGAAGTCGCCATTTTTCTGTCGCGGGGAAAAATCGTTGTTTTTCTAAATGAGACACCTGATGCCTTCTTTGGGCTCGAGTGCTCAAAAAAATGATTTTTCTTTTGTACGGACCAAACTTTTTATTGTTTCCAAAGTAGGAAAAGGAAAAAAGCTGCAATAACCTAAAAAGTGGGGGAGAGATTCCGGGTAAGAGGGTTGGTTATACGAAGGGAAGGTATTAGCACCCAACGTATCTATAGTATTCTATAGGTTTCTTTGTTTTGTTTATTCCATTCTTGTCGTGGTGGAGGTTCTTGTGAGAAAGAGGTGGGACCTAAGGTGTTTGTTTGATTATGCTCGCAAAGATCATCGCGATCCTCTGCATACATATCCCTTAGAGGGAATCAGAGCATCTGTAGCTCGGGGTCTACGGGTGCTAAGGTTTGAGTGGTTTGAGAGAGAAGTTTTGCTCGCCAAGGATACGACCTTGTGCCTACGTATTCTCAAAGGGATGTTGAGAAAGTCAGAGCAATCGTAGTTCCCACTTATGCTAGTGGAAGCAAAGGATAAGAGACAAATGTCATCTAAATGTTCGATGTATCTAATCTATATCATCACATACATCTGTTTGATTTTTGTTTGAAAATCTTTTCATTATAAGCCCGGGGCCATGCCACTTAGGGTGCTTAGAATGATAAAGATGTTTTTGTTGTTTAACCAGCCTTGTGGCAAAAGTTTCAATGAAGTCAGCCTTGTGACAAAAACTTTGATTAATCAGCCAGCCTTGTGGAAAAAGTTTCAATGAAGTCAGCCTTGTGACAAAAACTTTGATTAATCAGCCAGTACGGTGGTAAAACAGTTTGATTGATTAGCCTGCCTTGTGGCAAAAAAAGAAATTTGATTGATTAGCCAGCCTTGTGGCAAAAAAAGTTTGATTGATTGATTGTTTGTGATGATATAGAAGAGATACTCCTATCATAGAGATGAAAAATGTCTAATCTCCTAGGGTATTTGATTTGGATATTGGGGATGCTTATAAGAAGCCCGTGGGTCCTTGTACGAAGCCCAAGAGGAGGCTATCCGAGGGTCCTTGCATTGTAAGCCCAAGAGGAGGCTATGGGAGGGACAATCCAGGGTCCTTGCATTGTAAGCCCAAGAGGAGGCTATGGGAGGGTCACTCGTTTGTACAAAGCCCAAGGGGAGGCATGGTATAGTTGGTTTGAGCTCTTAGAGCGATTTCACCGGGAAACCATACTCTATGTCCTAACCTAAACTAGTGGAGATTCTTTGCACGAAGCCCAATAGGAGGCTATGGGGAACCTAGTGTTATACTAAGTTGAACAAGCATATATATAACACAATCACAAATATGAACAAGTACGAACAAACATGAGCAAGTACATGAACAGATATGAACAGTTATACATATATGACAAAGTGTGTGTGTATAATGGAGTTTATGAAGGAAATATACCTGTAAGCATGATCCATTTGTATACACGGGGGCTCGGGACTCACACTCGGGGAGAGGTCCACTTGAGTTTATTCACAGCTATGTAAACAGGTATTTACAAAGGGGCTTGGGACTTATACCTACATGGAGGCCCATGGTATATTTTTGGGAAGATTTAAAGAAACCTTCATTTTTTGATTTGTTATTCAAAGTTAAAAACAAATTGATTGAGATATGTACAAAAGGCGTACAATGAAATACCTAATTTCATGTACTGGAATGGGTATGTACAAAAGGGGCTTGGGACTTATACCTACATGGAGGCCCATGGTATGTTGAAAAGTTTGAAGTTTTGTTGTTTTGAAAATGATTTGAAAATGATTTGAAAATTGTTTGAAAAGATTTTATTTTGAAAAAAAAAGTTTTATTGTTTAAAAAAAACTGTACAAAAAGAAAAGAAATGGGACTTACACTCTCTAATATTCGAGAGGCCCCACTTCGTTTTTTGAAAATTAATTGATCAATTAAAAGATTTAACCAATAGTTTCAAAAAGAAATGGTTTATCGTCTTTGAAAAGAATCGCGATCGCTTATTTTAAAACAATTTGAATTTGACAAAAGTCAACTTAATTAAGTTTAAATAAAATTTTAATGCTTAATTAAGACCTAAGTGATTAGGGTTTTGATCACAAAAATATTTACAAGTGATTAGGTTTGAAAATTAAATGAAAAACAAATATTTAAAGTAAAAAACACTTAAAAATGTATCATTTTAAACCTAATTAAAAACATATTAAATAAATCTTTTTTTGTGATTTTTTTTATATTGTCAAAATATGTATATTAAATAAGAAGTGTTTAAAAAATGAAGAAAAAATAAGTTGATTTGATTGGTTAAATTAAATGATGAAGTTTGTTAAAAAATGAAAGAAAAATAGTGTCAAAAAAATTGGTTTTGGTCCTACCAGGGTTTGAACCCACGCACCTACGCTTGCTGACCAAAACATGGACCAACTGAGCCACGCTTGTGGCTTGTTAAACATACGCGTTTTGTAAAATATATTTTAAATCAAGAATTTGAATTTCCCAAACCAAATCTGGCGCCAAGAACACAACCCTAACTGATTTTTGAATTTCCTCAAATCTGTATTGTTTTGATCGATCAAAGGGTCTATCTCACTCGGTTTTGGACGAGGAACATGATGATGACCTTTAATTTCATTTATTTTTGCTCTAAGATGATTAATTCTCTGATGAACACGAAGAACCCTAATATGACAAATCTTTGTGAAATCGTGTATGATCATGATATGATGCAATTGATTGAGGGTTATTATTTAGTGATGGTGCAGAAACAAGATGGTAACTCAGTTTTTCATTTATGATGCATGTATGATAGAGTTTGAAGTTCATGAGCACTTACCTCAAAAACGACCAAGCTGGAGATTGAATTCTGCAAAGGAGGTGTTACAGATGTTGTTGCTCAATCTGGACAGCTTCAATGAACCTTATGGAAGGTATCTGGATGCTTGGAGTGAATTGAAAACACCTAGAGCAGTTGGAGGTACCCGATCTGCAGTTAAGCCTAAGTGTGAATTGAGCTCGATGATTCTGATGTTTCAGGTTGATGATGAGTGTTTGGATAGCTCATATGTGATATATGTCAGGTGTGGGAATGTTAATTTGGACAGAAATGATCTGGAATGAAAATTGGCATGATAAGGCTCTTCATGTGTTCATATGGAGGTTGAAGAGTGAATTTGAGTTTTGGGGTGTTTTGGGGTGTGTGAGTGGTTCAAACACATCCCATATGATGTTTATGAGTTGCTAGAACCATCACTTTGGCCATAACTTCAAGGGTTTGGAGGTTGAGTTTTGTACCTCTTAGAAACTTAAGAAACTTGCATTCTAAGAAAGAAAGAGAAAGCCTATAATTTGTGAGACTTTGGTGTGATTTTGAATGGAGTTTGGACCTCTATTTATAGGCCAAAGAGTCTGAACTCAGAGCTTTGCAACTTGCTTCAAGGTTTGATGATTTGGCTTAAAGGATAGAAAGGAATCTTTCACATTTAATGCATATGGTTAAAAGTAACTAAACCATGGTTATTTCTCTAAGCTTCTTATCTCTTTCCATTCTGATCTCAAACCAGAAATATCTTTCAATTATTGCCTCTATGTGTCATCAATTGGATCATTTGGTAGAATAGTGCATAACTTAGTGAAAATGGCATGAAATTCTAAGTGAAAAGCTCACTAATGTCAAAATTCAAAACCATGGCTACACTCCATATTTTTTCATGCTCTTGGACATTTTGGAAAGCTCATATTACACACTTCAAAACCCTAGTTGAAAGTTTCTTCAAGATCTTTAAGGAAGTGGGTGAAAAAGATCCATGAGCTTTGAAGAAAATGAGGTTTTAAGTGAAGTTTTCAAAAAGTACCAACTTTGAAGCTCCATTTCTCTTAAATGGTTGATCTTTTGGAAAAAAATTATATGTGTCAAAGTTGTTCATTGGATCAAAATCTACAACTTTCATGTTGGAAGTTTTTTTCAGTTTGTAGGTGAAATTTTGAGAAATTCCCTTCCAAAGTTTGGAAAAAACCATGCAAAACACTTAGAAATTTTTCTAAGTATGAAAAGTCAAACTTTTGACTTTTTGATTCTTGATTGATTTTCTTGATTTTTCTTGATCAAATGACTTCATATATCATATATTGATGATTAAAAACTTCAAAAGTCATGGTTGACCAAAATTCCCCAAAAGTCAATGGTGATCTTGTACAGTTGACTTTTTCAGACGAATCGCGTTTCTGGAGATTTCAAATGAAACAGGCTATCCTCACCATATGAATGGTATGAATGGATCACATTGAAGCATTAGAGGATATTGAGCCATGGTTTGAGTTGTGGCAACATGTCCTGATTAAAAAGTCAATTATTCAGTGAATTAGGTCAAAAACCCTAATTGTCGACCTGATGAAATTGATGGCTGTGGATCTTGAATTGAGATGCAATTTCCACTGGATATTGTCATAGGGAATATTAGAAGATGATTGAAACCTTTAATTGACTTCCTGGGGGTTTTTAGGGTTTCCCAAATGTGATCCCTGATTTTGGTCCCTGATAGTTCAAAACCCTAATCTGATGATTTGCAATTTCACTGTTGATCAATCCTTGTGTAAGAGATGTCTTGAGCCAATGGATTAAGTCAAAATGATGCACTTGGGGTCTTGAAGTCATGTCCCAAGTCATTAGGTCAAATCCTGAGCAAAAGTCAAGAGTATGCTGTCTTCAGTCAAAACCCTAGTTTGGTCGATTCAAAGCTGTTGAGCTTGTTGAAGTGAATCTCTGAGGACCAAATGTTGATTGTTGATGAAGATGGTTCATTTGAGATGAAGGGAAAACAAAACCCTAATTGTTATTTGTACTGGTGAGTGATCTCTTGATTAAACCCTGCTGAGCACAAGTAGCAAACACAAGCTATGCAATTTGTTAGAGATGCAGATGATGCATATGCAATGATATGAGGTGGTATCTTAGGTCAAAAATTGGGGTATGACAGTATGCTTTCAAATAAAACTTTGCTGATGATGTACAGGCATTGTTTCAATCCCCAAACACTGGAGAAATAAGGAAGTTAATCCCTAGTCAACCCCTCTGAGCCTTCGAAGTTGGAGTTTCTTTTTTTTTAAACGAAAAAACCCGCAATTTTAACCTGGGGCAGGGTAGTTCTCAGTTATTTTGGTTGTGCATTTAATTTCAAGAGAATCATTAAGTACACCTTTCAATAAGGGTTTCAATCAAAAGTGACCAAGATGGTTATCATTAATCATTAACAAGGCAGTCACTATCTTTCCGATAACAAAAAATATTCAAAGAAAAAAGCCCGCTAAGTCAAAACCTACGAAGGAGACTTAGGCAAAACTGGGGCATCCCGCTGGCTGTAATCTCAAATGAAAACAGTTCAGGCAAAAGTTAGGGATATAAAGCTAAAAAGAGAAGTCAATAAATTTCTTGAACAACAATAAAACATTGTGACTATCAAAAGGAAGAAGTGACTGCCATCTCAAAGATTCCCTTGGCCTTTAAACCATTATCATTATCATAGGTGCAATTCCAAAACCTCTTGGAACCTGAATGTATAGTTTAACTGAGCGTAGGATTGGAGATCATCACGAAGAATGGGTGGGTACAAATATACTTTGAGCCTATATCCTTTGTTTCTGAAACCGTGAACCAAGCCACGTTACAACCTTCAAAAGACCTAATTGAATCAAGGTTGCGTTAACCTGACTCCTAAAGATCTTTGCAAATTGTTTGTTTTACCATACCTTCTGCTTTACCCATCACTTTGATTGTCTAGAACATTATGTTCGGACCTTTGATTACTTTGCTTTACATTTTTCCAATAAATAATTTTGATTTCAAAATGTGTTTTGAGCATTGCATTAAATTACCATTTTTTGAACGAACATTTTATTTGCAAGTAAGTACTCATCTCTTAAGAAGTTCAAACAGTTGAGAAACTTGATCAGTGATTCTATCAGGGGCACGTTACTTCAAGATCTTGTTGTTCAAGACTTATACTAGGGCAAGTGTTGCTGACATTCATTTCAAGGACTGAAGCAACAATCAGTTAACAATCAGCCATTTAGGGGCAGTCTCCTTCAGCGATCCCCAAGCATTTTATCAGTCCTTCTCAAAAGGATCATCAGCGTGACAAAACCATGTTGGCAAGGTTCTTGTGTTGAGGAATCAGAGTTCCAATCTTCCTTCACAAAAGAGTCTACCTCAGTTGTCGTATACAATTGCATTACATTGACCATTCACAAATCATGCATAGAAAATTCAAAAAAATCATGCATCTAAACAGAATTCATACCCATTTATATCTTACCTTGAGATCTAAGTCCAATTCACTTGGCACCTACCAAAGCAGATGTATATCCGTCTGACCACCTTTCTGTCCAATGCTATTCTAGGGATGTTTGGCTTCTTTCTTTCATCCGAAGCCTGTTATCGGATGTCATAATCTTTCATTGCCATCCAAAGCCTGTCATCGGATGTCATAATCTTTCATTGCCATCCAAAGCCTGTTATCGGATGCCATAATCTTTCATTGCCATCCAAAGCCTGTTATCGGATGTCATAATCTTTCATTGCCATCCAAAGCCTGTTATCGGATGTCATAATCTTTCATTGCCATCCAAAGCCTGTTATCGGATGTCATAATCTTTCATTGCCATCCAAAGCCTGTCATCGGATGTCATAACCTTTCATTGCCGTCCAAAGCCTGTTATCGGATTTCATGACCTTTCATTGTCGTCCAAAGCCTGTTATCGGATGTCATATCCTTTTGTTGTCGTCCAAAAGCGAGTAATTGGATGTCACAATCCCCAGTAAAGTGTTTTCACTTCATTCAGAGCCACTCTTGAATGTCTCTAATGTTTGGTGTCGTCTAAAGCCACTCTTAGACGTTCCTACCCTAAGTTTTGTTTCAGATTCATTCAAAGCCACTCTTGAATGTCTCTGATGATTTCTGCCGTCTAAATCTACTCTTAGACGTTCCTATTATCATTTTACCCGGAATTTTATCCCTCTTTTCTAAGTTTCTCCGTCAATAGTTTGTCTTTTGTGGCGCCATGTCCCCCCACAAAATTCAGAGTGTCTCATATCATATTGCATTCAAAATAACAAAAAAGGAGTTAGTGCATTGCATTTCATTCGCATATGAAGGACAAAAATTTGGATCCTTTTGTATTTAATTACTATCCGCCATTGACGTCTAGCTCAAGATAATTAAATAGGGGCATCTGTCGCACCCTAATTTTTGCCCTATGCATTTCATTTCTTGATCATGCCGCATTTCATGTACATTCATAGTTCAATCGTCGCGTTTTTGCATATCTTGAAAAAATTGACTTTTTTATTAAAGTCAACAAAAAAATAGCTTTAGCCAGTTTAGATTAATTTTTAGTTTTAATATTATTTTCATTTTTAGATTTAGTTTAGACTAATTTTTGTTTTATTTTTAGTTTCATTATTATTATTATTGACCTTGTGTCCAAGTGGCCCAATACGACACAAAAAATGACAAAAGTGGTCCTCTTCTGCATATCACCATGGTCTAGTCCCCATCTACTCTCCATGCCAAACACTATTGTCCAATTTCCTGCACTGCTGCCTGCAAAGTCTGTCCAATAATTACATCAATTTAGTCATACATAACCTGCATCAAGAAAACACCAAATTCAGCTTCCATAAAAGTTCAAATTTCATCCCCAATTTCCCTTCATTCCATCTATATAAACAAGCATTCAGCACAAGCAAGGGGGGAAGAAGTCACACGAAAAAAACTCTGTAAAAATCCAAAATAGCTTCCTCCAAAATCAATATTTACACTAAACAAAACCCTACCGAAACCTCCAAGAATCATCACCACAAAACTTTCAAAATTCCTTAGCCAAAACCTGCAATAACATTCACACTCACAACCACTCAAATCTCACTTACAGACAATATCAAACAACCATTTTCACCATCCCGAGAACCTCCTCAAGAACCTACCTTTCACCACTACAACATTCCCTTTGGCTTCAGATTAACACTCAGCAATAATTTCTCAGAGCAACAATTTCCGCACGGATCCACGACGCATCATCGACATCAAACACCGACATCAGAAGCAACACAAATTCCACAGAAACAGGGAAGAAGGAGGTCAGAACAAAAGGGAAATCGAAACACACACCTTCATAAACTCTTGACGGTATCCTCGAACTCTATGTATTCATTTTATCTCTGCGATTTGAAATTGTTGCTTGCCATATGATTTTTCTTATGAAATTGTATGTTTATCATATTGTGGTTGCCTTGATTTTCGTTGGATTTGAGGATTATTTCGTATGTTTGTGTTATCCGTGAATAAAAAAATAAAAAACAGAACGATTAGAGGAGGAGAGTTTTGTTGTGTTGTCGTTGCTTGTTCATTAAAAGCACCGAGAGTGAACCGAAATCGAACAGAAGAGCTGAGAGTGAGGTTATCGCGAGTGAGAGGAAACCGAGATTGAGATGAGTTGAAGCAAAATCAGAGAGTGAGAGATCGTAAAACAGGGAAAGGGGCGGTTCAGTTTGCTACACATTAGTTTTAGGGTTTTAGTTTGCATTTCAAGTTGAGTTGGGCCTAGCCAATTTAAGACCTGAACCAGTTTCACTAATGCACCCCCATGTTTTGTTTATTGCCTTTCTTATTTCATTATTTTTATTGTAGTGATTGTTTTAATTTCTAATAATAACAAAAATACAAAAATATTTTATTTTAATATCAAAACATGTTAGTTTTATTGTCCATATTATTAAAATACCAAAAACATTATATTCATCACAATCCAAAAAAATAAATAAACCTTGGTCCAACGTCAAGTTGTCAAATAATCTCTCGATCCAACGTCGAGTCCCTTCGTTACAAAAGTCATTTTTCTTAACCATACAAAAGATCGTGTGACAAGGGGTGTACACCTCTTGAATATCTCGATTCTTTTGGATTAACACTTCCTTTTTAAAAAAAAAAACTCTTTCTTAATTAAATCAAAGCGATTAAGTGACAAGGGGTGCACACCTCTTGAATACCTTTTATCCTTTGAATCAAAAAAATTCTTTCTTTAATTAAATCAAAGTGATTAAGTGACAAGGGGTGAACACCTCTTGAATACCTTCAATCCTTTGAATCAAACTTTTTCTTAAAACTTAATCAAATCAAAAGATCTTGTGACAAGGGGTGAGCACCTCTTGAATACCTTGATCTTTTGAATCAAAACACACTAATCAGATCAAAGTGATCAAGTGACAAGAAGTGCACACCTCTTGAATACCTTGATCCTTTGAATCAAAACTCTTTAATCAAAACCAAGAGATCATGTGACAAGAAGTGCACACTTTTTGAATACCTTGATATTTTGAATAAGGACAACAAGTGACAATGGGGCTAGCTCCTGTTCAATACCTTGGGTAAAGACGCGCTAGGTGCACACCTATGCTCAATCCTTTGCTAAATGTCCGTGAAACACAATCTTCAATTTCATTTAAACTTTTTTGCCTTATGGCTTTTAAAACTCTTCTCATAAACGAGACACTTATTCAATTTCAAAATGCGAACATACTTCCACATGTGAAGATCAAATATCTTCCACTTGAATGCGACGATGGCCAAAATCTCGTCTCACTCTTGATTTAGTCATCCATTCTTGTAGTGATCTCATATCCATGTGCGCGTAGTATTTCCATTTGAAAGCGATCGAGTACCTCTCGCTAAAATCAACCAACAAAACTTTCGTGGTTCTTAGCCCGAACTACGATTGCTCTGACTTTCCCATTGCACTAGGGAATACGTAGGCACAAGATACAAACGTCTTGGCGAGCATAATAATAAAAAATCTTTTCTTTTTCCTCATAATAATAAAGAACCTAAAAAATCTTTCTTTTATCTTTTCTCGATTAATAAGCTAAAGAACGCAAACATTATACTAACACTCAAACACGAAACTAACTAAATGGGTCCCATCGAGTACGATGGAGGTGAGGGGTGCTAATACCTTCCCCTTGCTTAACCGACTCCCGAACCCTAATTTGGTTGCGATGACCATCTTATCTGTTTTCTTTTTATTCGTGGGTTTTATCGATATTTTCCCTTTCCTTCTTGGAATAAATAAAGTCCGGTGGCGACTCTGCTGTACTTCGAATGCGCGAAAGCGCGTCGAGTCATATTTTTACCGCTACAAATCCACCGGATGGCGGTGCGAATGTTCCATGGCCCCAGTTCATGCAACAGATGCAACAGCAGCAGAATCAGTTCATGCTGCAGATGATGCAACAGATGAATGTCGGTCATAATTGAAGGATAGAAAAACACTTAGAAAGGGGGGGATTGAATAAGTGTGACTTAAAAACTTGAGCGATAAAAATAAAATGCACAATTATTTTTATCCTGGTTCGCTGTTAACGAAGCTACTCCAGTCCACCCCCGCAGAGATGATTTACCTCAACTGAGGATTTAATCCACTAATCGCACGGATTACAATGGTTTTCCACTTAGCCGCAACTAAGTCTTCCAGAGTCTTCTGATCACAACCTGATCACTCCAGGAACAACTGCTTAGTTCACTCCTAAGACTTTTCTAGAGTCTACTGATCAACACGATCACTCTAGGCTTAGTTCACTCCTAAGACTTTCTGCTCAGCCAACTGCCAAGACTTCCTGCTCAGCCAACTGCCAAGACTTCCTGCTCAGCTAACTGCTAAGACTTCCTGCTCAGCTAACTGCTAAGACTTCCTAGAGTATACTGATCAACTGATCACTCTAGTTCCTTACAACTTAATGTAATCTATTCAAGAGTTTACAAATGCTTCTTAAAAGCGATAATCACAACTGTGATATTTCTCTTACAATTTAAGCTTAATCTCACTAAGATATTACAACAGCAATGTAGTGAGCTTTGATGAAGATGAAGATTCTGAGTTTAGATTTGAACAGCGTTTCAGCAAGTTTGATATGAGTTGTTTTGGTGCGAAATCGTTAACCTTGCTTCTCATCAGAACTTCATATTTATAGGCGTTGAGAAGATGACCGTTGAATGCATTTAATGCTTTGCGTGTTCCGTACAGCTTTGCATTTAATGTTATACGCTTTTGTCAACTCCCTCGAGCCTTGTTCACGCTGTGTCTACTGACGTAGCCTTTAGTAGCTTTAACGTTCCTTTTGTCAGTCAGCGTAGTCTGCCACGTGTACTTCCTTCTGATCTGATGTTTGTGAATACGACGTTTGAATATCATCAGAGTCAAACAGCTTGGTGCACAGCATCTTCTGATCTTCTGACCTTGAAGTGCTTCTGAGCGTGATACCATCTTCTGATCTTCAGTGCTTCTGATCTCATGTTCTTCTGATGCTTCCATAGACCCATGTTCTGATTCTGCTTCGACCATCTTCTGATGTCTTGCCAGACCATGTTCTTATGTTGCATGCTGAACCATTTGAGACACATCTTCTGAGCGCTGAATTATGCGTACTCTTTATATATATTTCCTGAAAGGGAAATTGCATTGGATTAGAGTACCATATTATCTTAAGCAAAATTCATATTATTGTTATCATCAAAACTAAGATAATTGATAAGAACAAATCTTGTTCTAACAATCTCCCCCTTTTTGATGATGACAAAAACATATATAAATGATATGAATTTGCGATCAGAAAGAGTAGACGGCAAAAGACAAATTACACAGCTATAGCATAAGCATATGAATATGTCTCCCCCTGAGATTAACAATCTCCCCCTGAGATAAATAATCTCCCCCTGAAATAAATACTCGAAGAACTTTAATAAAAGACTTCCCTGATTATTTCGGTAGAGACGATCATATGAGCTTCTGCCTTCAGAGAATCCATAGCTTCTGACTTCTGCTTCCATTGGACAGCTTCAGAACTTGAATTTCTTTGATCTTCAGAACATTCACAGCTTCTGACTTCTGCTTCCATTCAGGACAGCTTCAGAACTTGAATTTCTTTGATCTTCAGAACATTCACAGCTTCTGACTTCTGCTTCCATTCAGGACAGCTTCAGAACTTGAATTTCTGGATCTTTTAGAACATTCACATCTTCTGATTTCTGCTTCCCTCGGATAGCTTCAGAACTTTGAATGTCTACTAACATCACTTCATGCTAGATTTGTATCAGAACATTGTTGAATGTACCAGAGCATCATCTGAGCATCTCTACATCCTGAAATGTTACAGAACAAAAACTAAACGACAAAAATCAGCATGAACGAGTTAGAACATAAAATGTATATTCAAATACATGATATGTATCAGAGCCAAATGTATCAGAGCATTTTAGGCTAAAAACATGTATCAGAGCAAATAATGTATCAGAGCCATAACATTATGTGTATCAGGGCAAATAGAATTTTGTCAGAACAGGATAGACAATGATATTCAAATTCTATTATCAGTGCTTCTGATTCATTCTTCTTTCTTGCTTCTGATCTCTGAAGCTTGACAGCACTCAGCTTGCTTCAGTTTCAATGGTTTTGCTTCTAGTGTTTCTAGTGTTTGCTTTGAAGATTCACTTCACTTCTTTGTACCTGCAAAACACTTAAACCATATAGAACTTGCAGTTCATGTTAGTGAATGTGTGGGAGCCTTTACCCAGCAACTGATAGATTTAATCAAATCATTTATCATTTATCTTTCTCCCCCTTTTTGTCATAACATCAAAAAGTATATATAAAAAGATTCAGATGTATAAAACGACAAAAGAAAACATTTACTGGAATGTAAAACACAAGGAAACTTTTTCATTGATAATCAAAAGATATTACAAAAGGTTCCTATGTTTAACAAGATGAAAAACATTCCTAGCAAATACAAAACAAGCAGAAGCAGCAAGGAAAAGAAAACTACAAAGTAGAATTTCCAAAGAGGAAATGACTACAAAAATTAAAAAATACACAAATCGGTCAAGAAACTCAACATAGAAGTTGAGTATATCTTCCCACAACTCAAGAAAGTCTTCTGTCTTTGGATGAAAGTTGATAACAACATCAAAGAAGGATCTGACTTGAGCGGTATTAGAAGAGCCATCCCGAGATGCACAGAGATCTGTCGCCTTTGAGTCATGGAGCTTCAACAGGCTTGAGGTGAATGCTAGGTTTTGAGAGAAGAAAAGAAAAACGAGAGAGAGAGAGAGAAGAAAAAAAATTTTAAGAGAAAAACAAAGAGATAGGAAACTGAAAACCATTTTGAAGAGTATTTAAAGGAAAATAAAATGAAACGAATGATGAAAAGCATTTAATGTTACGTGACGTGAGGAGAGATAATAAAGACGAATGAGGTGACTAGCACAGTTACCTATGATCGGCGTCCCTTCAACTGCACGCGCGCTTATCCATGAATAGTAACGGCAGGTTTACCTTCCCGAGATAAAGCGTAACAGCTGTTTTGCTTTACAAGATGTTCTGAATCAACTTAGACAATGAAACGTTAGTAATAACCGAATCATAATTTCTAAACGAATTCAATCAGAACTTCTGATTAAAAAAAAATTCCACATTCATTTCAGAAGATACTCATACATGAGAAATTCTCATCTTCTCATTCTGGGCATAAATCCATACTGATGTTCTTCAGAATGAACTTAAACCTATCTTCAGCCAGGGGTTTTGTAAAGATATCAGCCCATTGATGGTCTGTATCAACAAAGTTTAAAGATATAACACCCTTCTGAACATAGTCCCTTATGAAATGATGTTTTATCTCAATATGTTTAGCTTTTGAATGAAGAATAGGATTCTTAGATAAACATATAGCAGAAGTATTATCACAGAATATAGGAATGTTACTCTCAAATATCTGATAATCTTCTAACTGACTTTTCATCCAGAGCATCTGTGTACTACAACCAGCAGCTGCGACATATTCTGCTTCTGTGGTTGATAGAGCAATGGTTGCTTGCTTCTTGCTGTACCAGGAGATTAAGTGACTTCCAAGAAATTGGCAACTTCCTGAAGTACTTTTTCTTTCAATTCTGTCTCCAGCATAATCAGCATCGCAGAATCCTACTAAGTTGTATTCTTTAGATTTTCTGTAAACTAAACCAACATTAGTAGTACCTTTCAGATACCTTAGAATCCTCTTAACATCAGTTAAATGAGATTCTCTAGGATCCGATTGGAATCTAGCACACAAACAAACACTGAACAAAATGTCAGGTCTAGAAGCAGTCAGATATAGAAGAGATCCAATCATACCTCTGTATAGCTTCTGATCTACCTTCTTACTTACCTCATCCTTACCTAGGATGCATGTTGGATGCATAGGAGTTTTGGCTTCTTTGCAGTCTAGAAGATTGAACTTCTTCAGAAGTTCCTTCACATACTTGGTTTGGTGAACATACGTTCCTTCTGATGTTTGATTTATTTGTATTCCAAGGAAATACTTGAGTTCTCCCATCATGCTCATTTCAAACTCAGCCTGCATAGACTTAGCAAACTCCTTTCCAAGTGTAGCATTAGATGTTCCAAAAATAATATCATCTACATATATTTGACAAATTAAAATATCATTTTCAAAGGTTTTACAAAAGAGAGTAGTGTCCACTTTTCCTCTAGTGAAACCATTATCTAGAAGGAAAGAACTTAAGCGTTCATACCAAGCTCTGGGAGCCTGTTTCAATCCATACAATGATTTCTTAAGTTTAAAAACATGATTAGGAGACATAGAGTCTTCAAAACCAGGAGGTTGATGGACATAAACTTCTTCATCTATATAACCATTTAAGAAGGCACTCTTAACATCCATCTGATAGAGAGTGATGTTATGTTGAGTGGCAAAAGAAATTAATAGACGAATAGACTCTAACCTGGCCACTGGTGCAAAGGTTTCTGTGTAGTCAATCCCTTCTTGCTGACTATAACCCTGAGCCACCAGTCTGGCTTTGTTCCTTACCACTTCACCTTTCTCACTAAGCTTGTTTCTGAAGACCCATTTTGTACCAATTATGTTGAATCCATCTGGTCTAGGAACAAGATCCCAAACATCATTCCTTGTAAACTGATTTAGTTCTTCTTGCATAGCAATTATCCAGTCTGGATCTTCTAGAGCATGATCAACAGAAGTTGGCTCGATCAAAGATACAAGACCTAATTGACAGTCTGCATTGTTCCTAAGGAATGCTCTTGTTCTGATTGGATCATCCTTCTTTCCAAGAATGACATCTTCTGAATGACCAGAGATGAGTCTGGATGATCTTCTGACAGATGGTTCTTCAGAAATACTTAGATCCTCCAGAGAAGCTGTTACTTGATCTTCAGATTCTTTGCTTCTGAGGAGCTCTGCTTCTGATGCGTTGCTTCTTGGCTCAACAACTTCTGATATGTCAATATCACAACCTGCAAAATTATCAACTTGCTTTGGTTTTTCAGAACCAAGCTTATCATCAAACCTGATATTGATTGATTCTTCTACAACCAATGTTTCAGTATTGTATACCCTGTAGCCTTTTGAGCGTTCAGAATATCCAAGAAGGAAACACTTTTGAGCTTTGGAATCAAACTTACCAAGATGATCTTTAGTGTTCAGAATAAAGCATACACATCCAAAAGGATGGAAATAAGAAATGTTGGGCTTTCTATTCTTCCACAATTCATAGGGAGTCTTATTTAGAATAGGTCTGATAGAGATTCTATTCTGAATATAACATGCAGTGTTTATTGCTTCTGCCCAGAAATGCTTAGCCATATTGGTTTCATTGATCATGGTTCTGGCCATTTCTTGAAGAGTCCTATTCTTTCGTTCTACAACCCCATTTTGCTGTGGAGTTCTAGGACAAGAGAAATCATGGGCAATACCATTTTCTTTGAAGAATTCTTCAAAGGATTTGTTCTCAAATTCACCACCATGATCACTTCTGACCTTTATGATTTTACACTCTTTTTCAGATTGAATCTGAATGCAGAAATCAAAGAACACTGAATGAGTCTCATCCTTGTGTTTTAAGAATTTTACCCATGTCCAGCGGCTATAATCATCTACGATGACTAATCCATATTTCTTTCCTCTGACAGATGCTGTTTTGACTGGTCCAAACAGATCAATGTGCAAGAGTTCTAATGGCCTTGAGGTAGAAACAACATTCTTAGACTTGAATGCAGGTTTGGAGAACTTGCCCTTCTGACATGCTTCACAAAGAGCATCTGATTGGAATTTCAGATTAGGGAGTCCTCTGACAAGATTCAGTTTGTTAATTTGAGAGATCTTTCTCAAACTAGCATGACCTAATCTCCTGTGCCAGACCCACTGCTCTTCAGAAACAGACATAAGACAAGTCACCTTCTGACTCATAAGATCTTGCAGATCTGTCTTATAAATGTTGTTCTTCCTCTTGCCTGTAAATAGGATTGAGCCATCCTTCTGATTTACAGCCTTGCAAGACTCTTGATTAAAGATTATATCATAACCATTGTCACTTAATTGACTGATAGATAAAAGGTTATGTGTTAATCCTTCTACAAGAAGTACATTAGAGATGGAAGGAGAGTTACCAGATTTTATAGTTCCAGAGCCAATTATCTTGCCCTTCTGATCTCCTCCGAACTTGACTTCTCCTCCAGACTTAAGCACCAGGTCTTGGAACATAGACCTTCTTCCTGTCATGTGTCGCGAGCATCCAGAGTCCAGGTACCATGACATGTTGTGCTTTGTCCTTCTTGCAGCCAAGGATATCTGCAATAGGAATAATCTTATCCTTAGGTACCCACATCTTTTTGGGTCCTTTCTTGTTAGATTTTCTCAAGTTCTGATTGAACTTGGGTTTAACATTGTAAGCAATAGGAGGAACAGCATGATAATTCTTAATGTGAGTTTCATGATATTTCCTAGGTTGTGTCACATGCTTCTTAGTGTGTGTAATGTGAAAACTTTGTGCATGTGAGGTGTGCCTAATATCATGTGAGTGGCCATACTTGAACTGATCATACAATGGCTTGTATGTAATTTTCATTTTATCAACAGGTTCAAGTTTGTATGGGGTTTCACCCTCATAACCAATGCCAACTCTTTTGTTTCCAGACACAGCATATATCATAGAAGCTAGCTGACTTCTGCCAATACTTCTAGATAAGAACTTTCTGAAACTTAAATCATATTCTTTCAGAATATGGTTCAGACTGGGAGTGGATTTTTCTGAATCAGAAGGAGATCCAACATTATTGGATAATTTTAAAAGTTTTTCCTTTAATTCAGAATTCTCCAGCTCAAGCTTCTTTGTTTCAAATTCAAATTGCTTTTTCAGCTTTTTGTATTTGAGACTGATCTGAGACTTGAGTTCCAGAAGTTCAGTTAAACCGGAAACTAACTCATCTCTAGTAAGTTCAGAAAATACCTCTTCAGAATCTGATTCTGATGTAGATTCTGATCCGTCATCTTCTGTCGCCATCAGCGCACAGTTGGCCTGCTCATCTTCTGAATCATCTTCTGACTCATCCCAGGTTGCCATAAGACCTTTCTTCTTATGAAACTTTTTCTTGGGACTTTCCTTCTGAAGATTTGGACATTCATTCTTGTAGTGTCCAGGCTCATTGCATTCATAGCACATGACCTTCTTCTTGTCAAATCTTCTTTCATCAGAAGATTCTCCACGTTCAAATTTCCTTGAACTTCTGAAGCCTCTGAACTTCCTTTGCTTGGTCTTCCAGAGTTGATTTAGCCTTCTGGAAATCATGGACAGTTCATCTTCTTCTTCAGATTCTGATTCTTCAGGATCTTCTTCTCTAGCCTGAAAAGCGTTAGTGCATTTCTTGATATTAGATTTTAATGCAATAGACTTACCTTTCTTTTGAGGCTCATTTGCGTCCAGCTCAATCTCATGGCTTCTCAAGGCACTGATAAGCTCTTCCAGAGAAACTTCATTCAGATTCTTCGCAATCTTGAATGCAGTCACCATCGGACCCCATCTTCTGGGTAAGCTTCTGATGATCTTCTTTACATGATCAGCCTTGGTGTATCCTTTGTCAAGAACTCTCAATCCAGCAGTCAGAGTTTGAAATCTCGAAAACATCTTTTCAATGTCTTCATCATCCTCCATCTTGAAGGCTTCATACTTCTGGATTAAGGCAAGAGCTTTTGTCTCCTTGACTTGAGCATTTCCTTCATGAGTCATTTTCAAGGACTCATATATGTCATAGGCCGTTTCCCTGTTAGATATCTTCTCATACTCAGCATGAGAGATAGCATTCAGCAAAACAGTTCTACATTTATGATGATTCCTGAAAAGCTTCTTTTGGTCATCATTCATTTCTTGCCTTGACAGCTTCACGCCTCTGGCATTTACTGGATGTTTGTAACCATCCATCAGAAGATCCCATAGATCACCATCTAGACCCAGAAAGTGACTCTCCAGTTTATCTTTCCAGTATTCAAAGTTTTCACCATCAAATACCGGCGGTCTAGTATAACCATTGTTACCGTTGTATTGCTCAGCAGAGCCAGATGTAGATGCAGGTGTAGGTATAGTCCTTTCACTTTCATCAACCATCTTTTAAATGAAGCGTTTTTCTCTTCCTGAATCTTTTCTAAACACGGTTAAGTGCTTGCACCTTAGAACCGGCGCTCTGATGCCAATTGAAGGATAGAAAAACACTTAGAAAGGGGGGGATTGAATAAGTGTGACTTAAAAACTTGAGCGATAAAAATAAAATGCACAATTATTTTTATCCTGGTTCGCTGTTAACGAAGCTACTCCAGTCCACCCCCGCAGAGATGATTTACCTCAACTGAGGATTTAATCCACTAATCGCACGGATTACAATGGTTTTCCACTTAGCCGCAACTAAGTCTTCCAGAGTCTTCTGATCACAACCTGATCACTCCAGGAACAACTGCTTAGTTCACTCCTAAGACTTTTCTAGAGTCTACTGATCAACACGATCACTCTAGGCTTAGTTCACTCCTAAGACTTTCTGCTCAGCCAACTGCCAAGACTTCCTGCTCAGCCAACTGCCAAGACTTCCTGCTCAGCTAACTGCTAAGACTTCCTGCTCAGCTAACTGCTAAGACTTCCTAGAGTATACTGATCAACTGATCACTCTAGTTCCTTACAACTTAATGTAATCTATTCAAGAGTTTACAAATGCTTCTTAAAAGCGATAATCACAACTGTGATATTTCTCTTACAATTTAAGCTTAATCTCACTAAGATATTACAACAGCAATGTAGTGAGCTTTGATGAAGATGAAGATTCTGAGTTTAGATTTGAACAGCGTTTCAGCAAGTTTGATATGAGTTGTTTTGGTGCGAAATCGTTAACCTTGCTTCTCATCAGAACTTCATATTTATAGGCGTTGAGAAGATGACCGTTGAATGCATTTAATGCTTTGCGTGTTCCGTACAGCTTTGCATTTAATGTTATACGCTTTTGTCAACTCCCTCGAGCCTTGTTCACGCTGTGTCTACTGACGTAGCCTTTAGTAGCTTTAACGTTCCTTTTGTCAGTCAGCGTAGTCTGCCACGTGTACTTCCTTCTGATCTGATGTTTGTGAATACGACGTTTGAATATCATCAGAGTCAAACAGCTTGGTGCACAGCATCTTCTGATCTTCTGACCTTGAAGTGCTTCTGAGCGTGATACCATCTTCTGATCTTCAGTGCTTCTGATCTCATGTTCTTCTGATGCTTCCATAGACCCATGTTCTGATTCTGCTTCGACCATCTTCTGATGTCTTGCCAGACCATGTTCTTATGTTGCATGCTGAACCATTTGAGACACATCTTCTGAGCGCTGAATTATGCGTACTCTTTATATATATTTCCTGAAAGGGAAATTGCATTGGATTAGAGTACCATATTATCTTAAGCAAAATTCATATTATTGTTATCATCAAAACTAAGATAATTGATAAGAACAAATCTTGTTCTAACAATAATGTTCCAGTGGTTGTGCCCGAAGCTGTAGGTGGGACTTATAGGGATTTCATTCGTATGAATCCTCCGGAATTTCATGGTGGATTAGATCCTATAAAGGCGCATGAGTGGGTGGCCAATGTAGAAGGAATCTTTGAGATCGTGCATTATAGTGAAGAGAACAAGGTGGTGTTTGCTTCTCATTCGCTGAAAGGTCTAGCTATAAGGTGGTGGAAGGGTGCTTCTGCTTTGATGACTACTCAGGAAGTACCTAAGGAATGGGAAAATTTCAAGACCACTTTTATGGAGAAATACTTTCCTAGTTCACTGAGGACTAAGAAGGAGTTGGAGTTCCAACAGTTAAGGTAGGACAATATGTCAGTGGCTACTTATGCGGAGAAGTTTGAAATTTTGGCTGCTTACTCTAGGCAGGCCGCATATGCTCCTGATGAGAGTTGGAAGGTGGACCAGTTTCTGTTTGGTTTAAGGGCTGATATCTCGCATAGTGTGTCCTAGAGGGAGTTCACTACTTATACGGATGTGTTGCGACAATGTTATGTGGCTGAGACCAGTTTGAAGAAAGTTCAAGCTGAGGAAGATTTGAAGAAGAAGAATCAACATGAGAGGGGAAGGCCAAGCCAACAATTTCGACCTAGGCCACAAGCTTTCAAAGGGAAGCAAGTGCAAGGTTCTCGGTCTAGTGCACCTCCGGTGTGTCGTAGCTGTGGTAAGAATCACCTTGGAAGGTGTAGCTTTGAAGGGGTAAAATGTTTTCATTGTCAGCAAGAAGGGCATATGGCTAGGAATTGTCCTCAGAATAGGAATCAAGTACAAGGAAGGGGTACTGGTAGAGTTTACACCTTGGATGCTAAGAAGACCAAGAGTGATAACTCTTTGATTGCGGGTACGTGTTTCATTAATGGGCATTCTTGTTTTGTTCTATTTGATTGTGGAGCAACAAACTCTTTTGTGTCATTGCAATGTATGAAGCGACTTGGGTTGCAAGCTACTCCTTTATTTCCTCCTATGGCGGTTACTACTGCTATGGATGAGATGGTCGAGACACCGTTGGTGTGTGAGAATTGTGTGTTATCTGTGGGTGGTAGGAATTTCCAGATTGATCTTGTTTGCTTTCCACTTAAGAAGGTAGATGTTGTATTGGGAATGGATTGGCTTTCTGCTAATTCGGTGTTCATTGGGTGTGAAGAGAAGTTAATCATTATTCCATCTGAAGAAGCTACTCCGAAGGATGTGTTGACTACTATACTAGAAGGTACGGTAGGTATGATTAATTTCTTGTTTGAGAAAGAGAAGTCTGTTCGGTTGGTTCTCACTGAGGAGATGGGTGACAAGTTAGAGGTTTCGCAAATTGCTGTTGTTAGAGAATTTCCTGATGTTTTTCCCGAGGAGGTCACTTCTCTTCCTCCAGAAAGGGAAGTGGAATTCTCTATTGACCTGATACCGGGAACGGCTCCTATATCCGTTTCTCCGTATCGGATGGCACCGTTTGAATTAAGAGAATTGAAGGGGCAATTGGAGGAGCTGATGGATAAACATTTTGTGCGACCTAGTGTCTCACCTTGGGGAGCTCCAGTGTTGTTAGTAAAGAAGAAGGATGGTGGGATGAGGCTATGTATTGATTACCGTCGGTTGAATAAGGCCACCATCAAGAACAAATACCCTTTACCAAGGATAAACGACTTATTAGATCAATTGAAAGGAGCCTGTGTGTTCTTGAAGATTGATTTGCGGTCAGGTTATCACCAAATCCGTGTGAAGAGCTCAGATGTGCCAAAGACTGCCTTTAGAACCCGTTATGGTCATTATGAATTCCTGGTAATGCCTTTCGGTGTGACGAATGCTCCAGCTGTTTTCATGGATTATATGAATCGGATATTCCAGCCTTACTTAGATCAATTTGTAGTAGTCTTTATTGATGACATTCTTATTTATTCTCGTACCTCACAAGAGCACGAAGAACACCTGAGGATTGTTCTGTCGGTATTGCTAGAAAATCAATTGTTTGCTAAGTTAAGCAAGTGTGAGTTTTGGATGACGGAGGTAAGATTTCTTGGTCATGTCATATCTCAAGGAGGTGTGGCAGTGGACCCGTCAAAAATTGAAGCGGTAATTAATTGGGAGAGACCGAGTAATGTCTCGGAAGTCCGAAGTTTCTTGGGCTTAGCCGGCTACTACAGAAGATTTATAAAAGGGTTTTCTCAATTGGCTTTACCAATGACTATACTTACTCGGAAGGAGTGTCCTTATGATTGGGATTCGGGGTGTGAACAAAGTTTCATGGGCTTGAAGGAAAGATTGACGACTGCTCCTATTTTAATCGTTCCTGATCCAAATAAGTCCTATGAAGTATTTTGCGATGCTTCCAAGAAATGATTAGGAGGAGTATTGATGCAGGATGGTCAGGTGGTAGCATACACATCTCGACATTTAAAGGTTCACGAAGAGAATTATCCAACTCATGATTTAGAATTGGCTGCGGTTGTTTTTACCCTGAAGGTGTGGCGTCATTACTTGTATGGAGTTCATTTTGAAATGTTCAGTGACCACAAGAGTTTAAAGTACCTATTCGATCAAAAAGAGTTGAATATGCGTCAGAGGCGGTGGATGGAATACTTGAAGGATTATGATTTTGACTTGAAGTATCATCCAGGCAAGGCAAATAAAGTGGCGGATGCTTTGAGTCGGAAGGTATTAAAGAGGGCCGAATTGATGATGTTAGAATTTGCATTATTGGAAAAATTTCGAGATCTCAACCTTCAATTTGTTTGGACCCAAAATGGAGTATTGATGGGAAACTTGAATGTTAATTCTATTTTGAGAAATGACGTTCAACAAGCACAAGTGTCAGATGCTAAGTTACAAGAGGTGTTGGTTCAACCAGGGTTTACTCGAGCTACGGATGGAGTGATTATGTTTAATCAGAGGATTTATGTTCCAGACGATGCGCTATTGAAAAGAAGGATTTTGGATGAAGCTCACAAGGGTGCTTTCGCTATACATCCGGGTTCTTCAAAAATGTATCAAGATCTGAAAAGAGATTATTGGTGGTCCGGAATGAAAAGAGATGTCGCGGTGTACGTATCGGAGTGTGTTGTATGCCAACAAGTAAAGATTGAACATCAAAGACCAGGTGGATTGTTACAACCACTAGAGATTCCAATATGGAAGTGGGATAGTATATCAATGGATTTTGCGGTTAGTTTACCTCGTACTCAAGGTGGATATGATTCTATTTGGGTGATTGTAGATCGGTTGACAAAACCTAAACATTTCTTAGCCGTGAAGACTAATTACAAGGCAAGTCATCTTGCACGGTTATTTGTCGCAGAGATTGTGAAGTTGCACGGTGTACCCTCTAGTATTGTGTCGGATAGAGATCCAAATTTCACTTCGAGGTTTTTGGAGAGCTTTTCAACAAGCAATGGGATCTAAATTATGTTTGAGCACGTCGAACCACCCTCAAACGGATGGTCAAACGGAGCGAACGATACAAACCTTGGAAGATATGTTAAGATCTTGTGTGCTTGAAAGTAGAGGAAATTGGAAGGAGCTTTTACCATTGATTGAATTTGCATACAATAACAGTTATCACGCGAGTATCGGTATGGCACCTTATGAGGCATTGTATGGGAGAAAATGTAGAACACCGTTGTGTTGGTCAGAAGTTGGTGAGGATAGAATTTTGGGACCCGAAATTATTCAAGAGACCACGGACAAGATTAGAATGATTCGTGAGAAGGTTAAGCAAGCACAAGATCGTCAGAAGAGTTATGCGGATAACCGAAGGAGGCCTTTGGAGTTTATGGAAGGTGACCATGTATTCTTGAAGGATACTCCGAGATTGAGGTTGAAAGGACCGTTTAAGTCGAGGAAGTTAAGTCCGAGATACGTGGGACCATATGAGATTCTAGAAAGGATTGGTGAAGTAGCTTACCGTTTAGCCTTACCGCCTTCTCTATCAGAAATGCATGATGTTTTTCACGTGTCTCAACTGCGGAAGTTTATTCCCGATCCTCTTCAGCCGGTATTACCAGATGCAATTGAGATAGAATCAGACTTGACTTTTGAACCCTTACCGAGCCGCATCGTGGGAAGAGAGACTAAAGTGTTACGAAACAAGGAGATTCCTCTTGTTAAGGTTCAGTGGGATGTGACACATCCGGGTGATGCTACATGGGAACTTGAATCGGAAATGCGGGATGCTTACCCTCACCTTTTCAGGTAATTCTTAAATTCGAGGACGAATTTCTATTTAAGGGGGGGAGGATGTAATACCCCGTATTAAATTAAATGCTCTAATGTTATTAGCTGACACCGAGGTTTTATTAATTGGTACATTAGAGATGCTTTTGGACATTTGAGTTAGTAGTGTTAACTTAAGGTTTTGCTTATATATTTCCTTCCTTGCTTTTCTTCTTCATTTTCCTTAAACAAGACAAGTTAGAGAGAAGAAGTAGAGAGAAGGAGGAGCAAGAAGAGAAAGGAGAAGGAAGCTTAGATCTTCATCATTTCTCCGCCGAATCAACTCATCTTCGACATCAACGACTCATAATCGAGGTGGGTTATAGCTAGAAACTTATAGATTTGATTGTGGATGAGAAATCATAAGTTTGGATATTAGGGATTTCATAGAGAAATCTAGGTTTTGAACAAAAATCATCAATATCCATGAATAACTGTTGGTAATCCACAAGTATATCATATATATGTTGTTTTCATTCATTGGTATGATTTAGAGAAGGTTTGGAATGGTTTTGGCCGGTTTGAACCGTGAGTACTGTGTGAGAAACAGAGCTGAGAACTCAGTTCTCGCGCGCTTCACGCCGCGAACGATAGGCTGCGCGGCGCGAACTAAGCAGGTTTTTAGGAGGTTTTGGTTCTGCTATCAGTACGCGGCGCGTACAAGGCTTCGCGGCATGAACACTGCGAGTTTTCTGGTAGGTTTGCCACTGTCTGAGGTTCGCGGTGCGACCTAGCTGTTGCGTGGCGCGAACTGAAGCTTTCTTAGCAAATTCTTTAGTTTAATGAGATAAAACTGTTTCGATCATAACTTTTGAACCATAACTCTGTTTTAATCGCCGTTCGAAGTAGTAGTAGGCTAGAAGCGTGTACTTTCTAGTAGTGTAGGTTTTGGGAATAAAAGGAGAATTATTTAATCGAGAGTCGGGAATTTCTTGATTTCTTGGGTTGGTTATCGTTCGAAATCATGTGAACGCTATGCTTTTGGTATAATGCTTGTGTATTCTATAATTGTGATAAATTACCAATTTTTACGGACAATGATAATAATTGTTGGTTGAGTTCTATTGCAGGTGGATTGGTATACCTTGGTTATATATATTTATATCAGAGAGATTTGAATAACTTCATCGTTATGTGAATAAAGGTTAAGTGAGGAAACTAGGAATTGTTAGGTTATGTAGCTTAATAAAGAAACCTAGTATGAGACATTATATGGAACATACGTGTTTGGAATCTTATGACGAAAGGCTAATAGGCCTAGTGGTTTGCGTGAGCGATCACCATTGTATGATGTATTAATCAGAACCGTTGTATTTCTTTATTTCTTTATTTTTCTTTTGAATGCTAGCAGACATTCTTCGTGTAGAGAGGCACTGTGCAGAGAGGCACAAATAATCTTGGCAGGTTTGATTCCCGCTTTTGTGTACGAATGGAACCTACGGGTAGAGACTTGTGATGTTGTACGGGCCATGTGAAGTGACCATTCATGGGGAAAGGCTCATGAATCCGAATCCATTTCGTATGTCAAGATTTTCCAAAGGATCCATGACTCGTGCCACCTCCTAGACGTAGAAGGGGACGGGAATATAGGGATGCCTTGGTATTGGTTTCCGATTAGTAATCTTGTGTTTGAGTTGTTGAACTCTAAGTATGATTCCATATAATGTTAGTATGAGAACTCAAGGTCTAGTTCCTTTTATGACTTGAGACTTATAGGTTAGAACCTTGTAGAGCCGAGAGGATCCATAGGATAGGGAACTCACTGAGATTTTGTATCTCACCCCATTATATATTGATTTCAGGTACTACAGGTTCCGCGAAGGGTAAGGAGAAAGCAGTTTAATTTCCTTATTCCTTATGCTTATTTTGGATATGGCGAAGCTTCCGTTGTGGATTTTCTTTTGTGATCATTGTTGATCTAGTTCTTAGTATTTTGTTTTGAACATCTTGTATGTATTATGCCGTTGTTAGAACTTTTGTATTTAGGGCATTAATATGTATAATGTGTTGACTAGGAACTTATAAGTATTTCAGTACCAAATACTTGGATTCATGTATATGTATATGCTTTGATGTATGTATTTATATATGGGTGTTACAAATTTCCTAAAAGCTTTATGCGTTCATTAAATACACTTTAGGGAAAAAATTTTAAAACATATGAAGTTAACCAAATTAAATACTCCCTCCAATCCTTAATACAAGGGAATTTGTACTTTTAGATAACGTGAATAATCATAAATATAAGGAAATTTTTTATTGATGCGTCTTTTTATAGCATTATTGAAATAGCCATTTTGGATTACCATTTTATAAGTTTTCCTTTTAATACAATAAAATAATTAAATTTCTTTCAAAATATTTCTTGATAATCATTTTATGAAAACCTATTCAATATAGTTTCAATTTTAATTATTGTGTAAAATGAATAAAAAAAGACATAACAAAAAGATAAAGATATATATTAAAGTTTTGCTAGTATCTACTTAAAATATATTTAATTTGATGAATTTTTTACACTACTTTTTTCTTTTCCACATATTTTTGATGCCTAAAAACTCATTTTTACATTAATCTATTACCGAAAAATATATACCGTCCAACAAAAAATATTGTTTAAACAATTTTACAACAACATATCGTATAACTTCCTCTATAATAAAATTCCATATTTAAAAATTTCATATAGAAATATTGTAAAAAAAAAAATTCACACTATAAAAGTAGCATATATTGAAATTTTTTTTATTTATAGTTTTATTAAAATATAGTTTTCAAAGCATTCCATATGTTTATGAAAAAAATAAAAAATAAACTATTTTATAAAAAAATTCTTTAAATAATTTGTTTTTTAATAGTTTCTTAGAGAGCTCGTGATTGGGAACTACTACATCACATGACATTAGTGGAGAGAGAAAAATATATAAGGTTTTTAATAATTTGTGTGTAACTGAGTATGAGAATTTATCTTTATTTTATAGTCATTGCATGTGTATGGGTCACTACATCGACCGATGTTTAAAACTTAAAGGACATCATAATGAAGCTACCAAAGAAAAGGTAGGACAAAATTACAACCTAAAAAAGTTCTAGACATGGTTTATCAAAATGAAAAGAGAGGTGATATAGAGAAGGAAAACATGATAAGGGAGAAAAGGGATTGTAATTGAGGACTGCAGTTAATATACATAATGCTCAACACCATGATGAACATGAGACTAGATATGAAGTGCTTATTGATGTAAATATTAATGAGCAATTCAAAGTAGACTTGAAATAATATAATACTATTTCTTTTATGTTCTCTTTCTCCCATGCATCTCTCCTATTCTACTTCATTGCTTTTTATTAATTTGATAACAGTAAAAATATTACCAAGGTTTAAAAATTAATCTTGGTAGATAATTCAACCTTCAATAGCTTATTTTAGTTGTTGTTAAAAAAATTTTTAGAAATTTAAAACAAATCAATGTAAAATTTACTTCTTTGTATTTCATAACATGTGCCTATTTAAGATTTTAAAAGTCAAGTTTAGAAAAAAGAGTTTCGGAGTAAATCTAAAATATCATATTTAATGTTTATAAAATTGTTTAATTCAGTCATAATAGAGTTTATGGAATATCCACTCTACCATCAAAGTCCAACAAAAATGTTTGTGCATAATAGGCGTCATGTTTAAATTCTTAGAGGTTGGTATGTACTCAATACCATATAATTGAAAAATCATGAATACAATATTAGGTTGTATGAATTTTTTCCTATCAAATTTGCAATTTGAACTAGACTTAACAATAAACATATCCATGCAACCAAATATATGAGTCAATAATCATAGAAACAATAAAATATGGAAAATAAATATCAAAAGTAATGATTATAATAAAAAATTAAACTTTATGAAGTAGAATTTATTTATTTAAATTTGACATATTGTCAATTTGAATAGTACATTTTATTACGTAGAGTCTTTCATAAGATACATATCATATATTTATTAGTGTTGCAACACCCCATGCCAAAAGCAATTTATTCATGTACGACATACCAAGAAACCTATAAAATAAAAATAATTAATTTAATTAATAAACAACTCCCTTCTGCTAAAAACATGAATAAATAAAAGATAATGTGAAAGTAAAAAAAATACCACGGCTCATGCTAATAACCATAGCAATATAATTGTTAGCATTTTGTGGCTTGACAATCTTTGACACACTTATCAAATTCATCGGCTGGTTGCTTTCCAATACATAATAGGTCACACTTTATTTCACACCAAGGCTCTGCTAAGCTTTCAACGTGAATTGCAACTAGCAGAATCATCAACATCATCACAACAAAACATTTTATTAGAGAACCTTCCATTTTTTTTCAATAATTCCTTTTCTCAAATTCAAATAAATTTCTTAATTCTGTGAATTTTCGGCTCTTACAAAGGACTCTGTAATATCCCATATCGTCTAAGAATGTATATTTATACACTATGAAGGACTAAGAGGAGTTTGTAGAATTAAAGGGAAATAGTTAGATTGGAACTACATGGCAAACAGGTAATTTTCACATAGTTGAGGGGCAATATGGTTATTGATCATGGCATGAACCACTTAAGGGCTTGTTTGGATACAAACCTCATTCTTATGTGATGCAAAATCAGAATTTAGAAGAGAGAAAGGAAGAGGAAACGTGAAACTTGAGAAGAGGAGAGAAGTTCATCATCTTCATCAAGCTCTTGCATGTGTGGAAGCTTTAACAACTATGGAGGAAGAACCATGATCAAGTGGTAGAATCATCTTCTTCATCCTTCCAAACTCAGAATCAGTATCATCATCATCTCCATTATTCTACCATGCAAACCAGAATCTCCATGGCATGAGGTGAGTTCCATTAGATAGAACTTGGGTAGGTAGTTTGGGAATGTATGCATGTTGGGTTTTGGGTTGAGTTTGATGCTTTGCATGCTTGATCAATTGATGAAAATGTGTTCTCATTATGATAATAAATGTATTGGATCGTTATTACATGTTTGAGTTTGAATTAGGATTGATTGAGATGCAAAAATAGAGGTTAGAACCCTAAAATCCGTGTTCTCCACTGTCAGGTTCGCTACAGCGAACTCTATGTTCGCTGCAGCGAATGTCTGCAGACTGCACTTTTGTGTTTCACTAAATTGACCATAACTTGAGTTCTACAACTCGAAACGGAGTGCCGTCAGAAGCGTTGGAAAGGTCTTTCAGTTCTCTATGTGATATTGCTTAGATAACATGATTTTGAAGCAGATATAAATTATGGCACATGATTAGGTGTTGCTTGGTTTTAGAATATGCACAATTTAGCCTTGAGTTTATGTCAATGAGATGTTATCCTTGGGTTGAACTTAGACTAGGATGTTACCCTAACTATTAGGTTGTATAATTTTATCCTAATGAGTATATGTATGTTTACTATAGCTTGTTATTCGGTTATCAGTGGCTGCATGTAGAAATTTGGGGCTTGGGGATCCCAAATGCGTTTCTGCATTTTGCTGATTTTGCAGAGTTCGCTGCAGCGAACTTTCATTCGCTGTAGCGAATGGATCGCTGTAGCGAATGGTGTAGCGAATAAACTTGGGAGTTGAATTGATTTATTCGTTGTAGCGAACTTTCCTTCGCTGTAGCGAATCGGGGCTTCGCTGGGAGTTCGCTGTAGCGAACTGACCTGGATTTGAAGAAGTTTAGCTTCTGTTTGAGCTCGCTGTAGCGAACTAGTCTGTTACAGAATTGATAATTTTCCCTATTGAGTGCAGTTTCATTCCGAAATGGGAACCGAAAGCCTCTTGTCCTGATTGAGAAATATCATGGAATTGTTTGTTTAAATATATGTTCTATGATGATTGAATGCATGATTATTCTATGTTTAAGACATTGGTATGCATGTTGATGGATTATGAATCACATGTAATGTTAAGTATAATTATGCATTGTTTCCCGTCTGTTCCGGTTGAACATTCGGAGGTTGTTTGCCTGTGTGGCTGGATGATGTGATTGATATATGCTTAAATCGGAGTAGGCCTGGCTAATAGATGGTAAATCGCTTAAGACCACGACTAATGCTTTGTGATCTTTAGTGCGTGCCATGCTTTGTGATCTTGGATACCTTGCTTTGTGATTTGGGTATGTCTTACGCACCTGAGCTACCATTGCGATGTGCTTGTGTGGGTCTTCAAAGGCGTTCCACCAGCGGTTAATAGCATCGGCGTGCTTGGTATGGTGAGGTAGTGGTACCACATAGGATGCACTACTCGGTTAACTCACCTCTAGTGATGTCACATAGATAACCACTAGACTTTCACCCGGTGGGCTCATGTAGTCTTGATGGCGTTTTGTACATTGTGGCGATCACATTGGCGTATAGTGATTGACGGGGCCGTGATGCCATATAGGCAAGTCACCACTGTAACTCGTCATGGATAAACCACATAGGACTTATCTGATTCACTTGCGATGTGCATGTACAAGTCTCTTGACAATTAGACATGGGTGTAACTCACCGAGGGTGTGGATGCGTAGTCTATGTAGCAGGCAAGTAAACTTACTCCTAGATTCCTCGTACTTGGGTACGGGTCTGCATATTTGTTTGTTGTTGGCTGTGTGCCTGTTTGCTTGCTATCTCGTCGGCTAGTTATGGGACTACCAACGATGATATTGCCTTTGTTGTGTATTTGTACCAGACCGTGAGGTAAACCCGGATTCTCGGCGGATCCGTTTAATTGCATGCACCTTGTAGAACCGAGCGAACCCGTAAGATAGGGGAACTCACTGAGATTTAGTAATCTCACCCCAATCCTCTTAATATTTTTCAGGAACAGGTTTGAAGTAGACGGATTGCTTGAAGGATTGCTTTGAAGACTATGGACAAGCAAATGGCAGGAAGACCTCGTCAGACGTTATCTTTCCGCTGTGTATTGTTGAAGACAAGCCTATCGTATACATCTTAGTTGTAAACTTGAATTGTATATGATTTTTATTTAATATCTTTACCGCTTATGTATGTTTCTTGTACCATTTATAGCATCACTACATATTATTCTAGACATATATGTATGGGGTGTTACACTTGGTATCAGAGCTGGTCGATTCTTGTCCCTGCCATGAGACATCAATAGCAATTCTCTTCTCCCTCACATGTGTGTGTTGCTCGCCCGATTTCTACTATCATAGTATTCATTCGTTGAGCCTGGCCAGCTCACTGACTGTATATGCGATAGATGAGATCGTGGTGGAGCCACTACGAGGATGCGTAAGATCTGAAACGACTCGAGCTGAAGGTGTATAAGCCAGTTGAGTAGAGGGAGCGTTGAGATTGTCCGTCATAAGGGGAGTGTTGGTTGAGGAATCGTGGACAACCCAACCGTCGTAGGCTCGTAGCAAGGTTTGAGATGACTGGAAGTTCCAAAATCCCGATTGGACGGAGTAGACTTCCTCTGGATTCTTGTAGTAGTAGGGGAAATCCATGAAACACTGGTGAAGGAATAGAGTCGGGAAATTCTGTGGTAGATCCCAGCTTATGGTAGTTAAGGAAATTGTTGCTCGATCATGGTGTCAGTAGCATACGTGGAAGGAGAAACGGTTGAAGGGAAGACTTCTGGGAGCTTGGACAGAGACATTGGATCTTTTAGTCAATCTGGCTCAGGAAGTACTTGTATAGATAAGGAGCTACACTCTGACTCGTTCTGGTATACCCTAAGTAGTAAGTAGTTACCTAGTGAAGGACTGACCGAACAAGTGAAAGTGGTGACCTCCAATTGGGCAATTTCCTAGACATCTGTTCTAGTGAAAGGAATTACTGCATCTCCATGCTCATTCTAAAATGCGTGAGTCCTAGAACTACTCTAGGAGGCAACTGAATGGAGGAGAATGTAGAGTGCAGTGATCCTTGTTCCCTACTATTTGTGATTCATCTAATCCCGAGTGAAGCCGTAGAACTACGCTAGGTGTTAGGTACTTAGGTGGATTGAACTAGTGGTTATCTGCAACAACGGCAGGTTGAACACATTTTGTGATTGTTGTTGTATCCATGATATTCTAATATGGTGGGAGTTATCTGTAGAGATATTGTGTGTGCCCTTTGTGAATGAGTGCACACATGGCATAAAAAAAACTCGAACTGGATTCTTATTAAGTCAGATCTAGCTTGTTACATTTAGAGGAATTTAACCCTGAATGTGTAACACTCTTAGGTTTCAGCATCCTAAGGAGTGTGACTGAAAGGACTTGAGGAGCAATGACCCCAGTGGGAGACCTGTCTAGTTATTATCGGTCGTGGCGATAGGATACGGGTGGAGATCATTATACGCTACTGGGTAAGTTACTTGAATGCATGGCCTCGGAGTTGGACCACCATGTTAGTACTATCAGATAGGTATGACGCCACAGTATCGCTGTCATACACGAGATGTGTGAGTCATCTTTCCCAACGGATGTGAGACAGGACTGATCTGAAACTCGAGGTAGGATCCTGATTTGGTACTCATGAGACACGAACCCGAAATTCTCATAAGGTAGGTGGGATAAGGATCCATATGTCGCCTTTGATGATTGAGGATCATGTGAGCGGGTGACAATGAGATGGATTAGATTCTAACGCTACACTTATGAGGATACCTTGGGTGGTCGTGGTCACGTGAGAATTTTAGGTTTCTACATTGTGGATGTTTCTTAATCTGTTAGATTGGTGAACCTTTGCGCATGAGTGTTTAGGCTTTGAGATATGTGTAAATGATGTATCCTGGACAGCACAATGTGTGGCTATTTTCTTACCTTGGTGAACAGTGTTGGAGTTGATGAAATGTGTCTGGAATTCTCGATGTGGGATATACCTAGAGGAGTATTGTAGATCCTCAGTAACGCAAACAATGTCGGACTTGGAAAAGTAGAGGCACGTTGGTTTTGGGAGTGTCATGGAGTTTCAAAGGGAGATGTTTGAGGGATGGAGTATGATCTTTTGTTTTGTGACTAAACCTTAGCCGTTAGAAATGTTGCTTTGGGGAACGCAACCAAAGAAGTCAATTTTGTGTCAGATTTAGAGACGAAAGGCATTAGATGATTGTGTGATTGAAGCGCGTCTGAGAAAAAATTGTTACATAAGTCAAGTCGCGTGAGTTTTTAGAAGTACTGTCATACCAACAGTGTGAAGTCGTATGGTTAGGAAGAGTTATCGCAACAGCTGTAAGGTTTGGATATCGGTAAGATAAGGCAAACTCGTACTCAGAGAAAATAATTGGATTCGAGAGTTCTTGAACCAAGGCATGTTGACTGGGTTGTGTTCGAATGAACCTAATCCAGAATAATGGAAGATTTGGTGACTTGATTTTTGGGATCACTCAACCTCAGGGAGTAGTGGGCGATGAGTGTATTTAAGATTCTGGCGTGTGTTGTATTTGGACGAGTGCCGAGGAGGAACTGTTGCTACTAAGAGACTAAGTGATGTGTAGTAAAGGATCGAAGTAAAAGTTTTGTCGTACCGAGACAGTAGACTTAGAGCAAGTCAATTTGAGCATCTGGGAATCAGAATTCGAGAATAAGGAATTCGACAAGCATCTATGTGACACCTTATGGATTCGTTTGGAAGTGAATCTAGAATGTCGTCATTAGAAAGAGACGATATTGCAGGAATGTATGGACTTGAGATGATGAATGAGGCTAAAGGAAGGAAGTGTAAATTTTGTGGCTTAAGTTGAGTAGGATTGGGCTTAGCAGACATTTCAGATGAGAATTGTCCAACCAGATGAATTACCAATAATCTTGAAGCTACGCATACTCAGTGCAAAGAAGTAAGGTTGTGAACCTTGGAAGGATCATTCTGAAGTATGTGGATGCGGAGTATCAGAAGAGATATGTTGTATGTGGACTACGGTCCCAGTCAAGAGTGTTTGGACACAAGTGTATAGATGAGTTGTGTTTCTTGGGAGGAACGACTTTCAATGGAAGTCGTGAGGTTTATCCAAGGGAGGAATATGTAAGGAACGTTCATCCCCTCGTTGAAAGAAGATGTGAGAAGCTTGTTATCATGGTGATTGGGAGGAATTCGAGGGCGAATTCTATTTAAGGGGGGAGAATGTAATATCCCATATCGTCTAAGAATGTATATTTATACACTATGAAGGACTAAGAGGAGTTTGTAGAATTAAAGGGAAATAGTTAGATTGGAACTACATGGCAAACAGGTAATTTTCACATAGTTGAGGGGCAATATGGTCATTGATCATGGCATGAACCACTTAAGGGCTTGTTTGGATACAAACCTCATTCTTATGTGATGCAAAATCAGAATTTAGAAGAGAGAAAGGAAGAGGAAACGTGAAACTTGGAGAAGAGGAGAGAAGTTCATCATCTTCATCAAGCTCTTGCATGTGTGGGAAGCTTTAACAACTATGGAGGAAGAACCATGATCAAGTGGTAGAATCATCTTCTTCATCCTTCCAAACTCAGAATCAGTATCATCATCATCTCCATTATTCTACCATGCAAACCAGAATCTCCATGGCATGAGGTGAGTTCCATTAGATAGAACTTGGGTAGGTAGTTTGGGAATGTATGCATGTTGGGTTTTGGGTTGAATTTGATGCTTTGCATGCTTGATCAATTGATGAAAATGTGTTCTCATTATGATAATAAATGTATTGGATCGTTATTACATGTTTGAGTTTGAATTAGGATTGATTGAGATGCAAAAATAGAGGTTAGAACCCTAAAATCCGTGTTCTGCACTGTCAGGTTCGCTACAGCGAACTCTGTGTTCGCTGCAGCGAATGTCTGCAGACTGCACTTTTGTGTTGCACTAAATTGACCATAACTTGAGTTCTACAACTCGAAACGGAGTGCCGTCAGAAGCGTTGGAAAGGTATTTCAGTTCTCTATGTGATATTGCTTAGATAACATGATTTTGAAGAAGATATAAATTATGGCACATGATTAGGTGTTGCTTGGTTTTAGAATATGCACAATTTAGCCTTGAGTTTATGTCAATGAGATGTTATCCTTGGGTTGAACTTAGACTAGGATGTTACCCTAACTATTAGGTTGTATAATTTTATCCTAATGAGTATATGTATGTTTACTATAGCTTGTTATTCGGTTATCAGTGGCTGCATGTAGAAAATTGGGGCTTGGGGACCCCAAATGCGTTTCTGCATTTTGCTGATTTTGCAGAGTTCGCTGCAGCGAACTTTCATTCGCTGTAGCGAATGGTTCGCTGTAGCGAATGGTGTAGAGAATAAACCTGGGAGTTGAATTGATTTATTCGCTGTAGCGAACTTTCCTTCGCTGTAGTGAATCGGGGCCTCGCTGGGAGTTCGCTGTAGCGAACTGACCTGGATTTGAAGAAGTTTAGCTTCTGTTTGAGCTCGCTGTAGCAACAGAAGTTCGCTGTAGCGAACTAGTCTGTTACAGAATTGATAATTTTCCCTATTGAGTGCAGTTTCATTCTGAATTGGGAACCGAAAGCCTCTTGTCCTGAATGAGAAATATCATGGAATTGTTTGTTTAAATATATGTTCTATGATGATTGAATGCATGATTATTCTATGTTTAAGACATTGGTATGCATGTTGATGGATTATGAATCACATGTAATGTTAAGTATAATTATGCATTGTTTCCCGTCTGTTCCGGTTGAACATTCGGAGGTTGTTTGCCTGTGTGGCTGGATGATGTGATTGATATATGCTTGAATCGGAGTAGGCCTGGCTAATAGATGGTAAATCGCTTAAGACCACGACTAATGCTTTGTGATCTTTAGTGCGTGCCATGCTTTGTGATCTTGGATACCTTGCTTTGTGATCTGGGTATGTCTTACGCACCTGAGCTACCATTGCGATGTGCTTGTGTGGGTCTTCAAAGGCGTTCCACCAGCGGTTACTAGCATCGGCGTGCTTGGTATGGTGAGGTAGGGGTACCACATAGGATGCACTTCTCGGTTAACTCACCTCTAGTGATGTCACATAGATAACCACTAGGCTTTCACCCAGTGGGCTCATGTAGTCTTGATGGCGTTTTGTACATTGTGGCGATCACATTGGCGTATAGTGATTGACGGGGCCGTGATGCCATGTAGGCAAGTCACCGCTGTAACTCGTCACGGATAAACCACGTAGGACTTATCTGATTCACTTGCGATGTGCATGTACAAGTCTCTTGACAATTAGACATGGGTGTATTTCACCGAGGGTGTGGATGCGTAGTCTATGTAGCAGGCAAGTAAACTTACTCCTGGATTCCTCGTACATGGGTACGAGTCTGCATATTTGTTTGTTGTTGGCTGTGTGCCTGTTTGCTTGCTATCTCGTCGGCTAGTTATGGGACTACCAACGATGATATTGCCTTTGTTGTGTATTTGTACCAGACCGTGAGGTAAACCCGGATTCTTGGCGGATCCGTTTAATTGCATGCACCTTGTAGAACCGAGCGAACCCGTAAGATAGGGGAACTCACTGAGATTTAGTAATCTCACCCCAATCCTCTTAATATTTTTCAGGAACAGGTTTGAAGTAGACGGATTGCTTGAAGGATTGCTTTGAAGACTATGGACAAGCAAATGGCAGGAAGACCTCGTCAGACGTTATCTTTCCGCTGTGTATTGTTGAAGACAAGCCTATCGTAAACATCTTAGTTGTAAACTTGAATTGTATATGATTTTTATTTAATGTCTTTACCGCTTATGTATGTTTCTTGTGCCATTTATAGCATCACTACATATTATTCTAGACATATATGTATGGGGTGTTACAGACTCACTAAGAAAAAAGTTTATCGTTAGACCTTTATATATAGCGAAAATTTCCTAAAAGCTTTATGCGTTCATTAAATATACTTTAGAGAAAAAATTTTAAAACATATGAAATTAACCAAATTAAATACTCCCTCCAATCCTTAATACAAGGGAATTTGTACTTTTAAGATAAAGTGAATAATCATAAATATAAGGAAATTTTTTATTGATGCGTCTTTTTATAGCATTATTGAAATAGCAATTTTGGATTACCCTTTTATAGGTTTTCCTTTTAATACAATAAAATAATTAAATTTCTTTAAAAATATTTCTTGATAATCATTTTATGAAAACCTATTTAATATAGTTTCAATTTTAATTATTGTGTAAAATAAATAAAAAAAGACATAACAAAAAGATAAAGATATATATTAAAGTTTTGCTAGTATCTATTTAAAATATATTTAATTTGATGAATTTTTTACACTACTTTTTTCTTTTCCACATATTTTTGATGCCTAAAAACTCATATTTACATTAATCTATTACCGAAAAATATATACCGTCCAACAAAAAATATCGTTTAAACAATTTTACAACAACATATCGTATAACTTCCTCTATAATAAAATTCCATATTTAAAAATTTAATATAGAAATATTGTAAAAAAAAGAAATTCTGTAATACCCGGTATAATTATCACTAATGGATGTCACTAATTAATTTTGGTGAAAACATTAGTAGATAAAAGTATACTAGCACCTTATTTATTTGTTTTTATAAGGAAAGAGGATAAATAAGTCTCATAAGGGTAGTATTGTCATTACATCTAATGTCAAGTTAAGGGTTGTTTGGATGTTATCTTACTCTTCTATTGGAAGCAAAAACCAAAATTTGAGAGGGAGGAGGAAAACGTGAAAGGGGGAGAAAAGATGGAGTAAGAACTCAAGCTCCATCACCAACATGCATGTGCAAGGCCTTGGCAAATTAGGATGAAGAACCATGATCCAGTGTGAACAACAAGGTTGTAATCATCTCTGTTCTTCCATCATCAAGTCAGAATCTTCATCTCCATCATCATCAAGTTCAGATTATTGAGGTGAGTCCTTAGATAGTGACTTGGGGTTTGCATGTAGGGATTTCTCTTTTGGGGCTTAGTGATTGTGAATGAACCTAAGAATCAATGATGCCAAATCTGTTTGCTTTGCTATAATCCTTGTCTACTGATGTTTCTAAATGTGTTTATGTGTTACAATTTCGTTTGGACTGTTATACAAGTATAGGGGATCAACTATAGGATGTTGGGACCGGTTTTAGAGCTCCTAAAACGCAAAAAATTGATTCTGCATCAGAGTAATCGGTTACTGGATCCTGGGTAACCGATTACCCTGTGTAAAATGGCGTTGCTGGGCATTTTTGAAGCCAGTAATCGGTTACTGGTCCTAGAGTAACCGATTACCCTGGGCGCAGGGGGGAAAATCAGCAAACTTCGGAAATTCGTAACTTTCGGCTCGGGTATCAGAATTGCGCAAACTTTATATCGTTGGAAAGCTAGCGATGTGTACTTTCTAATAGAATTGGTCCCCAAACCAGAATGTTTGATTTAATAATAGTGGATCCCCACTTAGTGAATCAATGAATTAGTATGGGAACTTATGTCTTTACCAATTGATTAATAATTATTATGTCATGTATTGAATAGAATGCCTATTGCTACTATGAATAGTATATCCATGTTTGAAAATGTCATGCCATTATGTATGATACATGGAACCTATGGACACCGTCGTTTTGGCTAAACGATTGGATTGATTGCTTTGTTTGTGACCTTGACATTACGTCATATTTCTGTATGCTTGAATCGAAGTGGCCGGAAGGCTAGATTGGGACGCTGCTCCGACTATGTAGTTTATGAGCCCTCCCGGACCGTGTAGTCCAATGGAATAACCCGTTCATGTGTATTGTTCGATATGGTGTGCATCTGAGCTACCCTTGACATATAGGCAGGAGGTTACTCATCGAGGATGCATTTATTCCATAATCTAGCCGAGGTTGTTACACTTCTGGATTCCCCGTGTGTGGATGCGAGTTTGCATACTTGTTTGCTATACGGTGTGTATTTGCTTGAGACAAGTCCAATGGTGGACGAGTCACTTTGTTTTTCTCCGTATATGTACCGGATGTGAGGTTAAACCTCGGATCCATGGTGAATTCGGTTTTGATGCATGTACCCTGTAGATCCGAGTGGACCCATAGGATAGGAGGACTCACTGAGATTTATTAATCTCACCCCAATCAACTTATATTTTTTTCGGGTGCAGTTTAGTAGTGTTTGGTCAGTAGCAGGTTTGGACTGAAGACTTGGAAGTGGTGATGGCTCGGAGACCTCGTCAGATCTTATTTTCCGCTGTGCAAGATCCATTGAAGACTCATGTATTATGCTTCTTAGTAGAATTTCATGTTGTATTGTATATGGATCTTTCTATAACTATAGCTTTTGTATGTACTCAATATCAATTTTAACGTTTCATGCATAATATACTAGTCAGTTATGTATGGGGTGTTACAGTTGGTATCAGAGCAGGTCGATTCTCGGCCGAGCCATGAGACATCACTAGCAATTCCTTTTCCTCCTCACATGTGTGTGTTGCTAGCCTGATTTTACTAATATCTCATTCAGTTGTTGAACTTGATCAACTCATCAACTGAGTGTGAGACAGTAGAATTACGGCAAAGCCGCCACTAGGACTCGTAAATCTGTAAGTATTGTGAACCCAAGTAGTTGGAGTGGGATGAGTAATGGATTGTTTGGACGTTGTAAGTGGATAATATTGGAGTTGTCAGAACTAAGAGGAGCATTTGACGCAAAGGAGTAATACCCGAACTACCAAGGTGTGGATGGAGACAGCTAGAACCCCCATGATTTTGATTGGACGAAGTGAACTTTCTCTAAGTCTTGGTAATAGCAAGGGAAATCCAAATAGGATTGAGTAGGAGCCTTGTAAGTGAGATTCTCCGAAGGTGTTGAGCTGGGAATTAGTAGGATTCAGTACTGATGATGCTGCTAGTGTTAGGTGTGACTGGTGAGCTGATAGAACAGAATAACCTTTGGAAAATGCGGATGAGGAGTCAGACCTTTCTGATTGCGCTGGTACGAGCAGTAATTGGATGGAAGAAGTATTAGATCCTGATCCAACTCAAAGTACCCTAAGCGAGAGTAGTTTCCTAGTAAGGGTTGGTGGAATGTACGAGTGTGGTAGCTTACGATTGGTTGAGGCTTGAATATCCGGTCGATAGAATAGGATATGTATTTCTGTTCTTATCATTTTATATTTAAGTTCTAGAACTACGCTAGATGGAATATGAAATGATGTAGAAGCGTGAAATGCAGTGACCTAAGTTCTTGTTAGTTGTTGTTCGTCTGACCCCGAGTGAAGCCATAGAACTATGCTTGGCGTTGGGCGTTCAGGCAAGTAAGAACTAAGATCTATCTGGAACGTCAGTAGGATGATCGCAGTTGAGTTGGTTGTTAGGAACCATAGTATTCCTATCTGGACTGAATTATCCTAGGAATCTCATGCATGCGTGGGACGAGTGGGTACGCGCACTGCATGGTAATCCGAAGTTGAACTTCAAATCTTCGTGTTTGGCGTTTTGGCTTTCCGAGTAAGTAACCTTGATATGTAGCACTCTCAGGTTTTATCATCCTAAGGAGTGTGATTCGAAGGACTTGAGGAACGATGAACCTATTGGAGGTCTGTTCAGACACTTGTCGGTTGTGACTTTAGGATACGCGTGGAGATGGTTATACGCCACAGAGGTAGATTACCTGGATACATGGCCTCGGAGTTGGACCACCATGTTGGTACTACCAGACGGGTATAGTGCCACAGTATCGCTACCACGCACAAGATGCGTGAGTCATCCTTTTTCTGACATGTGTGGGACAAAGGTGATCTGAAGCTCAAGGTAGAATTTTGTTTTGGCACTCGTGAGATGCAGATCCAGACTCTCATAAGATATGGGGGATGGGGATCCATACGTCGTGCTCGATAGTAGGGGAATAACTAGGCAGACGATCGTGGAATGGATCAAGATCCAATACTATACTTATGGAGACTCTGAGTGATCGTGATCGCGTGAGTTAGTATCAGATTGTACCTTGGGGACGTTCTCGTTTCGTGAAGAGTTAAGTTGGAAATTTTGCATGAGTGTCTAGAGTGAGACTTATGTGTGGTCATGATATCCTGGTCAGCATAGTGAGTGGCTATCATGTACCATTGGCGACCGGTGATGGAATATGCAAGTTGTATCTTGGATCGGCCCGATGTGTGATGTGTCTGGTAAGGTATTGATAGATACTCTGAGTGGAGAAGTGTTAATCTTGGTAAAGCATGGACATTTTGGCTTGAGAACTGCTGAGGAGTTTATAAGAGAGATGTTCGAAGTGCAAAGTGCAATTTCTTGCATTGTGGCTACACTCTGACTGTTAGAAGCACCACAATGAAGGATGCAGCCGCCGAGGAAGTCAGTTTAGGTCAGAGGTGGAACATACATTAGACGACTGTGTGAATAGAGTATGGCTATGGGAGTATTGTTATATCAGTAAGTCGCACGAGTTATCAGAAGTGATACCACACTAAGAGAATGAAGGTGTATGGTTGAGTAGAAGTTGTGTAAAACAGCTAGAGATATCATGAGCTGCAGTACGTTTTGAAGGGTTTATTATACCGACTAAGCAACCAAACTTGTCAGAAGGGAAAAACATAGCAGTTGTGCGTTGTGGAAATCAGTGACAAGACGAACCTCTAAGTCAGTGAATTTTTGGGTTTCAATGCACTGGGATCGAAACGTGTGCCTAAGTTGTGGTAGATGAACTATATGGAATGGCAGAGTAAGTAGAAGCTTGATTCTGGAGAGTATGCAACTTTGAAGAGTAGTAGTCGATGATGGATGTATATGGAGTCCTGGCACATGTTGTAATTGGACAACTGTGGATAAGGAATTATTGTGTATTAATGGAAGCTAAGTGAATTAAGGATATAATGTGACTCAGAGGATTTCAAGGTGCGTGACTTGTTGGAATCAGAGTAGCGCAACGGATCAAGGAAGAATCAGATAAGTCCGAGGTAGGAATGAACGGACTATTTGTAGGATTTTATATTGGGATGAAAGTATCTTCCTAAGGGGAATTTGTCAAAGCAGCGTTTCGTCCATTCCAGTCTCTTGAGGATCCACCATAATCTCGAGAGGTGTTGTCAATGGACCAGCTTGGGAATACATTTTAATGGATGGCATGCGGTCCGATGTTCGTTGGTCATCAATTTAGCTTGCAAGTCACAAGGATTGGACTGAGTATCAAACCGTTGAAATGCTGAAGGAAAGTGAAGGATTGCAATTGACGTAAGTTCTTCGTAGTTATGTCTTGTGCATGAGCGCGTATGAAGATTCAAATGGTGGTTACAGATTAATCATTGGGGTTCACCTTTGTGGGCGAAACCTTACGCGAAGTTGTTGGACATCAAGGCTATGGTTGTGGAAGGCTACACCATCGTGGATTGCGGTAATGATTGATACATCTAGGACTGAGGTGAGAATCGAGTAAGGAGGATCAGTTATATAAGTAAAGGTAAATTTGGGACAATCATCCTAAGACTTTGGGAATCGGAAATTAAGACCAAGGAATTTGGCTAAACACCTAATGACATTGTATGGACTCGAGTGGAGAATAATTTGAAGTGTTGTCGCAGAAGTGATGTTGTGGCGGTAATTCTCAAATGGGAAGTAATTCAAGAAGCTAAGTGATTCAGTAACGTTTGTTGAATGAGGGTGAAGACACCAGAGAATGAAACGAAGGATATCCGACATGAGTGGATTATTAGAGTCTTTGAAGTTTTGGAGATTCAGTGCAGAGCAGTGAAGGTCAAGGACCCTGGAAGGATCTTTCCCCATATATGTCAGGATGAAGTATCTGGATAGACGTGTTGCTTGAGAGTCAAGGTTCTAACCATGCATAGTGGGACGCAGGTGTTTTGGCAGATTATGTTTCTTCGTATGGAATGACCCTCAGACAGAGTCGTGAGATTATTTAAAGAGGAATGTGAGTGACATTCTTTCCCTTGGTTGGATAGATATGAAGAGTTGGTTTTCGTGGTAAACGGAAGGAATTCGAGGACGAATTATATTTAAGGGGGGGAGAATGTAATACCCGGTATAATTATCAATAATGGATGTCACTAATTAATTTTGGTGAAAACATTAGTAGATAAAAGTATACTAGCACCTTATTTATTTGTTTTTATAAGGAAAGAGGATAAATAAGTCTCATAAGGGTAGTATTGTCATTACATCTAATGTCAAGTTAAGGGTTGTTTGGATGTTATCGTACTCTTCTATTGGAAGCAAAAACCAAAATTTGGAATAGAGAGGGAGGAGGAAAACGTGAAAGGGGGAGAAAAGATGGAGTAAGAACTCAAGCTCCATCACCAACATGCATGTGCAAGGCCTTGGCAAATTAGGATGAAGAACCATGATCCAGTGTGAACAACAAGGTTGTAGTCATCTCTGTTCTTCCATCATCAAGTCAGAATCTTCATCTCCATCATCATCAAGTTCAGATTATTGAGGTGACTCCTTAGATAGTGACTTGGGGTTTGCATGTAGGGATTTCTCTTTTGGGGCTTAGGGATTGTGAATGAACCTAAGAATCAATGATGCCAAATCTGTTTGCTTTGCTATAATCCTTGTCTACTGATGTTTCCAAATGTGTTTATGTGTTACAATTTCGTTTGGACTGTTATACAAGTATAGGGGATCAACTATAGGATGTTGGGACTGGTTTTAGAGCTCCTAAAATGCAGAAAATTGATTCTGCATCAGAGTAATCGGTTACTGGATCCTGGGTAACCGATTACCCTGTGTAAAATGGCGTTGCTGGGCATTTTTGAAGCCAGTAATGGGTTACTGGTCCTAGAGTAACCGATTACCCTGGGCGCAGGGGGAAAAATCAGCAAACTTCGGAAATTCGTAACTTTCCGCTCGGGTATCGGAATTGCGCAAACTTTAAATCGTTGGAAAGCTAGCGATGTGTACTTTCTAATAGAATTGGTCCCCAAATCAGAATGTTTGATTTAATAATAGTGGATCCCCACTTAGTGAATCAATGAATTAGTATGGGAACTTATGTCTTTACCAATTGATTAATAATTATTATGTCATGTATTGAATAGAATGCCTATTGCTACTATGAATAGTATATCCATGTTTGAAAATGTTATGCCATTATGTATGATACATGGAACCTGTGGACACCGTCGTTTTGGCTAAACGATTGGATTGATTGCTTTGTTTGTGACCTTGATATTACGTCATATTTCTGTATGCTTGAATCGAAGTGGCCGGAAGGCTAGATTGGGACGCTGCTCCGATTATGTAGTCTATGAGCCCTCTCGGACCGTGTAGTCCAATGGAATAACCCGTTCATGTGTATTGTTAGATATGGTGTGCATCTGAGCTACCGTGGCAGTGTGCTTGTTCAAGTCCCTTGACATATAGGCAGTAGGTTACTCATCGAGGATGCATTTATTCCATAATCTAGCCGAGGTTGTTACACTTCTGGATTCCCCGTGTGTGGATGCGGGTTTGCATACTTGTTTGCTATACAGTGTGTATTTGCTTGAGACAAGTCCAATGGTGGACAAGTCACTTTGTTTTTCTCCGTATTTGTACCGGATGTGAGGTTAAACCCCGGATCAATGGTGAATTCGGTTTTGATGCATGTACCCTGTAGATCCGAGTGGACCCATAGGATCGGAGGACTCACTGAGATTTAGTAATCTCACCCCATTCAACTTATATTTTTTTCAGGTGCAGTTTAGTAGTGTTTGGTCAGTAGCAGGTTTGGACTGAAGACTTGGAAGTGGTGATGGCTCGGAGACCTCGTCCGATCTCATTTTCTGCTGTGCAAGATCCATTGAAGACTCATGTATTATGCTTCTTAGTAGAATTTCATGTTGTATTGTATATGGATCTTTCTATACCTATAGCTTTTGTATGTACTCAATATCAATTTTAACGTTTCATGCATAATATACTAGTCAGTTATGTATGGGGTGTTACAAATTCACGCTATAAAAGTAGCATATAATTGTTAGCATTTTGTGGCTTGACAATCTTTAACACACTTATCAAATTCATCAGCTAGTTGCTTTCCAATACATAATAGGTCACACTTTATTTCACACCAAGGCTCTGCTAAGCTTTCAACTTGAATTGCAACTAGCAGAATCATCAACATCATCACAACAAAAATTTTTATTAGAGAACCTTCCATTTTTTTTCAATAATTCCTTTTCTCAAATTCAAATAAATTTCTTAATTCTGTGAATTTTCGGCTCTTACAAAGGACTCACTAAGAAAAAAGTTTATCGTTAGACCTTTATTTATAGCTAAAATTTCCTAAAAGCTTTATGCGTTCATTAAATATACTTTAGGGAAAAAATTTTAAAACATATGAAATTAACCAAATTAAACACTCCCTCCAATCCTTAATACAAGGGAACTTGTACTTTTAAGATAAAGTGAATAATCATAAATATAAGGAAATTTTTTATTGATGCGTCTTTTTATAGCATTATTGAAATAGCATTTTAGGATTACCATTTTATAGGTTTTCCTTTTAATACAATAAAATAATTAAATTTCTTTAAAAATATTTCTTGATAATCATTTTATGAAAACCTATTTAATATAGTTTCAATTTTAATTATTGTGTAAAATGAATAAAAAAAGACATAACAAAAAGATAAAGATATACATTAAAGTTTTGCTAGTATCTACTTAAAATATATTTAATTTGATGAATTTTTTACACTACTTTTTTCTTTTCCACATATTTTTGATGCCTAAAAACTCATTTTTACATTAATCTATTACCGAAAAATATATACCGTCAAACAAAAAATATCGTTTAAACAATTTTACAACAACATATCGTATAACTTCCTCTATAATAAAATTCCATATTTAAAAATTTAATATAGAAATATTGTAAAAAAAAAAATTCACACTATAAAAGTAGCATATATTGAAATTTTGTTATTTATAGTTTTATTAAAATAGAGTTTTCAAAACAATCCATATGTTTATGAAAAAAATAAAAAATAAACTATTTTATAAAAAAATTCTTTAAATAATTTGTTTTTTAATAGTTTCTTAGAGAGCTCGTGATCGGGAACTACCACATGACATGACATTAGTGGAGAGAGAAAAGTATATAAGGTTTTTAATAATTTGTGTGTAACTGAGTATGAGAATTTATCTTTATTTTATAGTCATTGCATGTGTATGGGTCACTACATCGACCGATGTTTAAAACTTAAAGGACATCATAATGAAGCTACCAAAGAAAAGGTAGGACAAAATTACAACCTAAAAAAGTTCTAGACATGGTTTATCAAAATGAAAAGAGAGGTGATATAGAGAAGGAAAACATGATAAGGGAGAAAAGGGATTGTAATTGCGGACTGCAGTTAATATACATAATGCTCAACACCATGATGAACATGAGACTAGATATGAAGTGCTTATTGATGTAAATATTAATGAGCAATTCAAAGTAGACTTGAAATAATATAATACTATTTCTTTTATGTTCTCTTTCTCCCATGCATCTCTCCTATTCTACTTCATTGCTTTTCATTAATTTGATAACAATAAAAATATTACCAAGGTTTAAAAATTAATCTTGGTAGATAATTCAACCTTCAATAGCTTATTTTAGTTGTTGTTAATAAATTTTTTAGAAATTTAAAACAAATCAATGTAAAATTTACTTCTTTGTATTTCATAACATGTGCCTATTTAAGATATTAAAAGTCAAGTTTAGAAAAAAGAGTTTCGGAGTAAATCTAAAATATCATATTTAATGTTTATAAAATTGTTTAATTCAGTCATAATAGAGTTTATGGAATATCCACTCTACCATCAAAGTCCAACAAAAATGTTTGTGCATAATAGGCATCATGTTTAAATTCTTAGAGGTTGGTATGTACTCAATACCATATAATTGAAAAATCATGAATACAATATTAGGTTGTATGAATTTTTGCCTATCAAATTTGCAATTTGAACTAGACTTAACAATAAACATATCCCTGCAACCAAAAATATATGAGACAATAATCATAGAAACAATAAAATATGGAAAATAAATATCAAAAGTAATGATTATAATAAAAAATTAAACTTTATGAAGTAGAATTTATTTATTTAAATTTGACATATTGTCAATTTGAATAGTACATTTTATTAAGTAGAGTCTTTCATAAGATACATATCATATATTTATTAGTGTTGCAACACCCCATGCCAAAAGCAATTTATTCATGTACGACATAACAAGAAACCTACAAAATAAAAATAATTAATTTAATTAATAAACAACTCCATTCTGCTAAAAACATGAATAAATAAAAGATAATGTGAAAGTAAAAAAAATACCACGGCTCATGCTAATAACCATAGCAATATAATTGTTAGCATTTTGTGGCTTGACAATCTTTAACACACTTATCAAATTCATCAGCTAGTTGCTTTCCAATACATAATAGGTCACACTTTATTTCACACCAAGGCTCTGCTAAGCTTTCAACTTGAATTGCAACTAGCAGAATCATCAACATCATCACAACAAAAATTTTTATTAGAGAACCTTCCATTTTTTTTCAATAATTCCTTTTCTCAAATTCAAATAAATTTCTTAATTCTGTGAATTTTCGGCTCTTACAAAGGACTCACTAAGAAAAAAGTTTATCGTTAGACCTTTATTTATAGCTAAAATTTCCAAAAAGCTTTACGCGTTCATTAAATATACTTTAGGGAAAAAATTTTAAAACATATGAAATTAACCAAATTAAATACTCCCTCCAATCCTTAATACAAGGGAACTTGTACTTTTAAGATAAAGTGAATAATCATAAATATAAGGAAATTTTTTATTGATGCGTCTTTTTATAGCATTATTGAAATAGCATTTTTGGATTACCATTTTATAGGTTTTCCTTTTAATACAATAAAATAATTAAATTTCTTTAAAAATATTTCTTGATAATCATTTTATGAAAACCTATTTAATATAGTTTCAATTTTAATTATTGTGTAAAATGAATAAAAACAGACATAACAAAAAGATAAAGATATACATTAAAGTTTTGCTAGTATCTACTTAAAATATATTTAATTTGATGAATTTTTTACACTACTTTTTTCTTTTCCACATATCTTTGATGCCTAAAAACTCATTTTTACATTAATCTATTACCGAAAAATATATACCGTCCAACAAAAAATATCGTTTAAACAATTTTACAACAACATATCGTATAACTTCCTCTATAATAAAATTCCATATTTAAAAATTTAATATAGAAATATTGTAAAAAAAAAAATCACACTATAAAAGTAGCGTATATTGAAATTTTGTTATTTATAGTTTTATTAAAATATAGTTTTCAAAACAATCCATATGTTTATGAAAAAAATAAAAAATAAACTATTTTATAAAAAAATTCTTTAAATAATTTGTTTTTTAATAGTTTCTTAGAGAGCTCGTGATTGGGAACTACCACATGACATGACATTAGTGGAGAGAGAAAAATATATAAGGTTTTTAATAATTTGTGTGTAACTGAGTATGAGAATTTATCTTTATTTTATAGTCATTGCATGTGTATGGGTCACTACATCGACCGATGTTTAAAACTTAAAGGACATCATAATGAAGCTACCAAAGAAAAGGTAGGACAAAATTACAACCTAAAAAAGTTCTAGACATGGTTTATCAAAATGAAAAGAGTGGTGATATAGAGAAGGAAAACATGATAAGGGAGAAAAGGGATTGTAATTGAGGACTCCAGTTAATATACATAATGCTCAACACCATGATGAACATGAGACTAGATATGAAGTGCTTATTGATGTAAATATTAATGAGCAATTCAAAGTAGACTTGAAATAATATAATACTATTTCTTTTATGTTCTCTTTCTCCCATGCATCTCTCCTATTCTACTTCATTGCTTTTCATTAGTTTGATAACAATAAAAATATTACCAAGGTTTAAAAATTAATCTTGGTAGATAATTCAACCTTCAATAGCTTATTTTAGTTGTTGTTAATAAATTTTTTAGAAATTTAAAACAAATCAATGTAAAATTTACTTCTTTGTATTTCATAACATGTGCCTATTTAAGATATTAGAAGTCAAGTTCAGAAAAAAGAGTTTCGGAGTAAATCTAAAATATCATATTTAATGTTTATAAAATTGTTTAATTCAGTCATAATAGAGTTTATGGAATATCCACTCTACCATCAAAGTCCAACAAAAATGTTTGTGCATAATAGGCGTAATGTTTAAATTCTTAGAGGTTGGTATGTACTCAATACCATATAATTGAAAAATCATGAATACAATATTAGGTTGTATGAATTTTTGCCTATCAAATTTGCAATTTGAACTAGACTTAACAATAAACATATCCATGCAACCAAATATATGAGACAATAATCATAGAAACAATAAAATATGGAAAATAAATATCAAAAGTAATGATTATAATAAAAAATTAAACTTTATGAAGTAGAATTTATTTATTTAAATTTGACATATTGTCAATTTGAATAGTACATTTTATTACGTAGAGTCTTTCATAAGATACATATCATATATTTATTAGTGTTGCAACACCCCATGCCAAAAGCAATTTATTCATGTACGACATACCAAGAAACCTACAAAATAAAAATAATTAATTTAATTAATAAACAACTCCATTCTGCTAAAAACATGAATAAATAAAAGATAATGTGAAAGTAAAAAAAATACCACGGCTCATGCTAATAACAATAGCAATATAATTGTTAGCATTTTGTGGCTTGACAATCTTTAACACACTTATCAAATTCATCAGCTAGTTGCTTTCCAATACATAATAGGTCACACTTTATTTCACACCAAGGCTCTGCTAAGCTTTCAACTTGAATTGCAACTAGCAGAATCATCAACATCATCACAACAAAAATTTTTATTAGAGAACCTTCCATTTTTTTTCAATAATTCCTTTTCTCAAATTCAAATAAATTTCTTAATTCTGTGAATTTTCGGCTCTTACAAAGGACTCACTAAGAAAAAAGTTTATCGTTAGACCTTTATTTATAGCTAAAATTTCCTAAAAGCTTTACGCGTTCATTAAATATACTTTAGGGAAAAAATTTTAAAACATATGAAATTAACCAAATTAAATACTCCCTCCAATCCTTAATACAAGGGAACTTGTACTTTTAAGATAAAGTGAATAATCATAAATATAAGGAAATTTTTTATTGATGCGTCTTTTTATAGCATTATTGAAATAGCATTTTTGGATTACCATTTTATAGGTTTTCCTTTTAATACAATAAAATAATTAAATTTCTTTAAAAATATTTCTTGATAATCATTTTATGAAAACCTATTTAATATAGTTTCAATTTTAATTATTGTGTAAAATGAATAAAAAAAGACATAACAAAAAGATAAAGATATACATTAAAGTTTAGCTAGTATCTACTTAAAATATATTTAATTTGATGAATTTTTTACACTACTTTTTTCTTTTCCACATATCTTTGATGCCTAAAAACTCATTTTTACATTAATCTATTACCGAAAAATATATACCGTCCAACAAAAAATATCGTTTAAACAATTTTACAACAACATATCGTATAACTTCCTCTATAATAAAATTCCATATTTAAAAATTTAATATAGAAATATTGTAAAAAAAAAAAATTCACACTATAAAAGTAGCATATATTGAAATTTTGTTATTTATAGTTTTATTAAAATATAGTTTTCAAAACAATCCATATGTTTATGAAAAAAATAAAAAATAAACTATTTTATAAAAAAATTCTTTAAATAATTTGTTTTTTAATAGTTTCTTAGAGAGCTCGTGATTGGGAACTACCACATGACATGACATTAGTGGAGAGAGAAAAATATATAAGGTTTTTAATAATTTGTGTGTAACTGAGTATGAGAATTTATCTTTATTTTATAGTCATTGCATGTGTATGGGTCACTACATCAACCGATGTTTAAAACTTAAAGGACATCATAATGAAGCTACCAAAGAAAAGGTAGGACAAAATTACAACCTAAAAAAGTTCTAGACATGGTTTATCAAAATGAAAAGAGAGGTGATATAGAGAAGGAAAACATGATAAGTGAGAAAAGGGATTGTAATTGAGGACTGCAGTTAATATACATAATGCTCAACACCATGATGAACATGAGACTAGATATGAAGTGCTTATTGATGTAAATATTAATGAGCAATTCAAAGTAGACTTGAAATAATATAATACTATTTCTTTTATGTTCTCTTTCTCCCATGCATCTCTCCTATTCTACTTCATTGCTTTTCATTAATTTGATAACAATAAAAATATTACCAAGGTTTAAAAATTAATCTTGGTAGATAATTCAACCTTCATTAGCTTATTTTAGTTGTTGTTAATAAATTTTTTAGAAATTTAAAACAAATCAATGTAAAATTTACTTCTTTGTATTTCATAACATGTGCATGTCTAAGATATTAAAAGTCAAGTTTAGAAAAAAGAGTTTCGGAGTAAATCTAAAATATCATATTTAATGTTTATAAAATTGTTTAATTCAGTCATAATAGAGTTTATGGAATATCCACTCTACCATCAAAGTCCAACAAAAATGTTTGTGCATAATAGGCGTCATGTTTAAATTCTTAGAGGTTGGTATGTACTCAATACCATATAATTGAAAAATCATGAATACAATATTAGGTTGTATGAATTTTTGCCTATCAAATTTGCAATTTGAACTAGACTTAACAATAAACATATCCCTGCAACCAAATATATGAGACAATAATCATAGAAACAATAAAATATGGAAAATAAATATCAAAAGTAATGATTATAATAAAAAATTAAACTTTATGAAGTAGAATTTATTTATTTGAATTTGACATATTGTCAATTTGAATAGTACATTTTATTACGTAGAGTCTTTCATAAGATACATATCATATATTTATTAGTGTTGCAACACCCCATGCCAAAAGCAATTTATTCATGTACGACATACCAAGAAACCTACAAAATAAAAATAATTAATTTAATTAATAAAAAACTCCATTCTGCTAAAAACATGAATAAATAAAAGATAATGTGAAAGTAAAAAAAATACCACAGCTCATGCTAATAACCATAGCAATATAATTGTTAGCATTTTGTGGCTTGACAATCTTTAACACACTTATCAAATTCATCAGCTAGTTGCTTTCCAATACATAATAGGTCACACTTTATTTCACACCAAGGCTCTGCTAAGCTTTCAACTTGAATTGCAACTAGCAGAATCATCAACATCATCACAACAAAAAAATTTATTAGAGAACCTTCCATTTTTTTTCAATAATTCCTTTTCCCAAATTCAAATAAATTTCTTAATTCTGTGAATTTTCGGCTCTTACAAAGGACTCACTAAGAAAAAAGTTTATCGTTAGACCTTTATTTATAGCTAAAATTTCCTAAAAGCTTTATGCGTTCATTAAATATACTTTAGGGAAAAAATTTTAAAACATATGAAATTAACCAAATTAAATACTCCCTCCAATCCTTAATACAAGGGAACTTGTACTTTTAAGATAAAGTGAATAATCATAAATATAAGGAAATTTTTTATTGATGCGTCTTTTTATAGCATTATTGAAATAGCGTTTTTGGATTACCATTTTATAGGTTTTCCTTTTAATACAATAAAATAATTAAATTTCTTTAAAAATATTTCTTGATAATCATTTTATGAAAACCTATTTAATATAGTTTCAATTTTAATTATTGTGTAAAATGAATAAAAAAAGACATAACAAAAAGATAAAGATATACATTAAAGTTTAGCTAGTATCTACTTAAAATATATTTAATTTGATGAATTTTTTACACTACTTTTTTCTTTTCCACATATCTTTGATGCCTAAAAACTCATTTTTACATTAATCTATTACCGAAAAATATATACCGTCCAACAAAAAATATCGTTTAAACAATTTTACAACAACATATCGTATAACTTCCTCTATAATAAAATTCCATATTTAAAAATTTAATATAGAAATATTGTAAAAAAAAAAAATTCACACTATAAAAGTAGCATATATTGAAATTTTGTTATTTATAGTTTTATTAAAATATAGTTTTCAAAACAATCCATATGTTTATGAAAAAAATAAAAAATAAACTATTTTATAAAAAAATTCTTTAAATAATTTGTTTTTTAATAGTTTCTTAGAGAGCTCGTGATTGGGAACTACCACATGACATGACATTAGTGGAGAGAGAAAAATATATAAGGTTTTTAATAATTTGTGTGTAACTGAGTATGAGAATTTATCTTTATTTTATAGTCATTGCATGTGTATGGGTCACTACATCAACCGATGTTTAAAACTTAAAGGACATCATAATGAAGCTACCAAAGAAAAGGTAGGACAAAATTACAACCTAAAAAAGTTCTAGACATGGTTTATCAAAATGAAAAGAGAGGTGATATAGAGAAGGAAAACATGATAAGTGAGAAAAGGGATTGTAATTGAGGACTGCAGTTAATATACATAATGCTCAACACCATGATGAACATGAGACTAGATATGAAGTGCTTATTGATGTAAATATTAATGAGCAATTCAAAGTAGACTTGAAATAATATAATACTATTTCTTTTATGTTCTCTTTCTCCCATGCATCTCTCCTATTCTACTTCATTGCTTTTCATTAATTTGATAACAATAAAAATATTACCAAGGTTTAAAAATTAATCTTGGTAGATAATTCAACCTTCATTAGCTTATTTTAGTTGTTGTTAATAAATTTTTTAGAAATTTAAAACAAATCAATGTAAAATTTACTTCTTTGTATTTCATAACATGTGCATGTCTAAGATATTAAAAGTCAAGTTTAGAAAAAAGAGTTTCGGAGTAAATCTAAAATATCATATTTAATGTTTATAAAATTGTTTAATTCAGTCATAATAGAGTTTATGGAATATCCACTCTACCATCAAAGTCCAACAAAAATGTTTGTGCATAATAGGCGTCATGTTTAAATTCTTAGAGGTTGGTATGTACTCAATACCATATAATTGAAAAATCATGAATACAATATTAGGTTGTATGAATTTTTGCCTATCAAATTTGCAATTTGAACTAGACTTAACAATAAACATATCCCTGCAACCAAATATATGAGACAATAATCATAGAAACAATAAAATATGGAAAATAAATATCAAAAGTAATGATTATAATAAAAAATTAAACTTTATGAAGTAGAATTTATTTATTTGAATTTGACATATTGTCAATTTGAATAGTACATTTTATTACGTAGAGTCTTTCATAAGATACATATCATATATTTATTAGTGTTGCAACACCCCATGCCAAAAGCAATTTATTCATGTACGACATACCAAGAAACCTACAAAATAAAAATAATTAATTTAATTAATAAACAACTCCATTCTGCTAAAAACATGAATAAATAAAAGATAATGTGAAAGTAAAAAAAATACCACGGCTCATGCTAATAACCATAGCAATATAATTGTTAGCATTTTGTGGCTTGACAATCTTTGACACACTTATCAAATTCATCAGCTAGTTGCTTTCCGATACATAATAGGTCACACTTTATTTCACACCAAGGCTCTGCTAAGCTTTCAACTTGAATTGCAACTAGCAGAATCATCAACATCATCACAACAAAAAATTTTATTAGAGAACCTTCCATTTTTTTTCAATAATTCCTTTTCTCAAATTCAAATAAATTTCTCAATTCTGTGAATTTTCGGCTCTTACAAAGGACTCACTAAGAAAAAAGTTTATCGTTAGACCTTTATTTATAGCTAAAATTTCCTAAAAGCTTTATGCGTTCATTAAATATACTTTAGGGAAAAAAATTTAAAACATATGAAATTAACCAAATTAAATACTCCCTCCAATCCTTAATACAAGGGAATTTGTACTTTTAAGATAAAGTGAATAATCATAAATATAAGGAAATTTTTTATTGATGCGTCTTTTTATAGCATTATTGAAATAGCAATTTTGGATTACCATTTTATAGGTTTTCCTTTTAATACAATAAAATAATTAAATTTCTTTAAAAATATTTCTTGATAATCATTTTATGAAAACCTATTTAATATAGTTTCAATTTTAATTATTGTGTAAAATGAATAAAAAAAGACATAACAAAAAGATAAAGATATACATTAAAGTTTTGCTAGTATCTACTTAAAATATATTTAATTTGATGAATTTTTTTACACTACTTTTTTCTCTTCCACATATTTTTGATGCCTAAAAACTCATTTTTACATTAATCTATTACCGAAAAATATATATCGTCCAACAAAAAATATCGTTTAAACAATTTTACAACAACATATCGTATAACTTCCTCTATAATAAAATTCCATATTTAAAAATTTAATATAGAAATATTGTAAAAAAAAAAAATTCACACTATAAAAGTAGCATATATTGAAATTTTGTTATTTATAGTTTTATTAAAATATAGTTTTCAAAACATTCCATATGTTTATGAAAAAAATAAAAAATAAACTATTTTATAAAAAAATTCTTTAAATAATTTGTTTTTTAATAGTTTCTTAGAGAGCTCGTGATTGGGAACTACCACATGACATGACATTAGTGGAGAGAGAAAAATTTATAAGGTTTTTAATAATTTGTGTGTAACTGAGTATGAGAATTTATCTTTATTTTATAGTCATTGCATGTGTATGGGTCACTACATCGACCGATGTTTAAAACTTAAAGGACATCATAATGAAGCTACCAAAGAAAAGGTAGGACAAAATTACAACCTAAAAAAGTTCTAGACATGGTTTATTAAAATGAAAAGAGAGGTGATATAGAGAAGGAAAACATGGTAAGGGAGAAAAGGGATTGTAATTGAGGACTGCAGTTAATATACATAATGCTCAACACCATGATGAACATGAGACTAGATATGAAGTGCTTATTGATGTAAATATTAATGAGCAATTCAAAGTAGACTTGAAATAATATAATACTATTTCTTTTATGTTCTCTTTCTCCCATGCATCTCTCCTATTCTACTTCATTGCTTTTCATTAATTTTATAACAATAAAAATATTACCAAGGTTTAAAAATTAATCTTGGTAGATAATTCAACCTTCAATAGCTTATTTTAGTTGTTGTTAATAAATTTTTTAGAAGTTTAAAACAAATCAATGTAAAATTTACTTCTTTGTATTTCATAACATGTGCCTATTTAAGATTTTAAAAGTCAAGTTTAGAAAAAAGAGTTTCGGAGTAAATCTAAAATATCATATTTAATGTTTATAAAATTCTTTAATTCAGTCATAATAGAGTTTATGGAATATCCACTCTACCATCAAAGTCCAACAAAAATGTTTGTGCATAATAGGCGTCATGTTTAAATTCTTAGAGGTTGGCATGTACTCAATACCATATAATTGAAAAATCATGAATACAATATTAGGTTGTATAAATTTTTGCCTATCAAATTTGCAATTTGAACTAGACTTAACAATAAACATATCCATGCAACCAAATATATTAGTCAATAATCATAGAAACAATAAAATATGGAAAATAAATCTCAAAAGTAATGATTATAATAAAAAATTAAACTTTATGAAGTAGAATTTATTTATTTAAATTTGACACATTGTCAATTTGAATAGTACATTTTATTACGTAGAGTTTTTCATAGGATACTGTTTACCCAGAAATATGGTAAACTATCGCTAGTTTCCTGTTTAAAGGTTACTTTTGCGGAATCAACTAGAATATTCCAGGACTAATTGCTTTTCTTTGTCTGTTACGTATATTGAATGCAGTAATAACTTTACAATAAAGAACAGACTGAAATTAAAGGCTTTAAAGTAAATTGGAAATGACAAAATGCAGTAAATGTGCACTGAAAGTAAAGCATAACATAAATGATTGCATGAATTAAATTGGTGCGCATACATACATTCCAAAGCTGCACTCATTACTCATTTTGCACAGAGATTTGAGTTTTACTTATGTTTTGTAGAAAATGCGGACCCTAAAATATTCATCTGAAACTTGCTTAAATAGTACAAATAAAATAACTACTACTAACGGTCGACTAATTACTAGCCAACACGTGTCCTCGACATGCAGCATCTTCGTCAGTGAGACTTCCACGCGTCTTTTAGAAACTGCCTGAAAACCGTCTGAAACTGTTCTTTTGACTTCTGATATCTTCTGTAATACCCCATATTATTCTAGGTATGATTATTCATATAATTATGAAGTATTAAGAGGGAAATAATGGATTAATATAATTAAGAGAAGGTTAGTTGGAATAGAAAGATGTTGGTTAGAAGCAAACCAAATGGCAAGGTGGTAATTTTGGTTTAGTTGAGGGGCACATTGGACCTTAACCTTATATTGCATGACATGTGATTGGTTGGTAGAGGTACACCATTCCAAATTCAGAATTTTTGTAAAAGAGAAGTGAAGAGAGAAGTGGAAGAAGTCTTGCACCTCATTTCAAGTTCCATTTTCGTATTCCATGGACAGCTCTCACTAATCTGATCATAACTCTCTGCTCACAACTCCGATTCAGGTGATTCTCGAAGATTTGGATTCTACACGGAATTCTCTTCGATTTGGTATATTATTTTGTTCTAATAGCTTGTTTATTTGTGGAGAAAAACGAGTTTGAAGTAGGGTGGTCAATGCTGAATGTGTGTTAAAGAGGAGCTACGGGTTTGGTGAAGATGAAGTGAAACTTTGGCTATGGTGGGAGTTCAATGGCAGCAAGAACATGATCTTAACCTCCATTAAATCCAAGGTGAGTCCTTAGATAGTAACTTGGGGATTTGCATGTAAGGGTTAGTGATTGGGGTTTAGGGATTGTGAGAAATAATTATAAATCCATGACACTAACATGATAATTGTGTTAATTGTTGGTTGCTCTTGTTATTTGTTGGCTGGATATGTCTTTATTTGTCGCATGCAGGTGGATTCTAGGGGTTAAGGTACCCCATTGCAGAACTGGTTAGCTCTGCGTTTTTCTGCATCTGTGATGGTCCGCTAAGCGGACTAAGGTCGCTTAGAGGATACTGGTTGTTTTTCCAGAAAATCGCGAGTCCGCTAAGCGGACGTGAGGCCGCTAAGCGGAAGATGCTGTTTGTGGAAAAGTAAAATATCGCGAATCCGCTAAGCGGACAGGAGCCGCTAAGCGGAAGATGCTGATTGCAGAATTCTGTTTCTTACCCCTTGAGTGCAGTTCTGGTTTTCAGTCGTAACCGGACTCCTCCCTTATTGTTTATGCGTACCTGTTGGTAGTATGTGACGCTGTTAAGTATTAAATTTCAATACTTCCATTTGAATATACGGAAATTGTGAATTATGCATAAATCAAATGTGATAGTGTAACTACTAATGCTTGTTCCTTAATGCTTTTACGAACGCAATGTGATGGAACATGAATAATTGCTAAAGCCCGTTGTTTCGGTTAAACATTGGGTTTGTGTGAATTGTGTGACCTTGCGCTTGTTATGCGTGTGTATGCTTGAATCGAAGCGGGCCAGGGGCTAGGTTGATTTATGACTCGGGCTTTGTGATCAATGAGTCGTCCCGGGCTTTGTGATCAATGGGACAGCCCCGATCATGTGATCTTGGGCTCACACCTGAGCTACCGTTGCAGTGTGCTTGTGAGGGTCTGGAGGCTTTCCCACTTGGAGTTAACACACTTGCGTGCTTGGTATGGTGGGGTTATGTAACCACGTAGGTTAACACATAATCGGTAACTCACCTCTAGTGAAGTCATGTAGACTACTACTAGGCTTTCGCCCGATGGGCTCATGCGTCAAGATGGCGGTTCGGTACTTGGTGTGAACACACGTGCGTACAGGTAGTTACTGGGGCAATGACGCCATTTCGGCTAATGTCATCTCGCGGCCAAATAGGCTTGTGCGAACCCGCTTAACTACTCTTGCAGTGTGCTTGTACGAGTCTCTTGACAATAGGCATGGGTGTAACTCATCGAGGGTGTGTTTTTATAACCTAGTCGAGGCATTAACGCGCTTCTGGATTCCCCATACACGGGTATGGGTTTTGGCATACGTGTCTGTTGTACTATTTGTGTACTTTTGATATGATGACTCCTATGGTGGACGATTCATGTGTTTGCTCCGTACTTGTACCGGATGTGAGGATAAACCCCGGATCAATGGTGGATTCGGTTTTGATGCATGTACCCTGTAGATCCGAGTGGACCCATAGGATAGGAGGACTCACTGAGATTTAGTAATCTCACCCCAATCAACTTATTTTTTTTCAGGTGTAGTTTAGCAGTGGTTGGTCAGTAGCAGGTTTGGACTGAAGACAGAGAAGTGGTGTTGGCTCGAAGACCTTGTTGGTTTGTCATTCCGCTGTGCAAGATCCATTGAAGACTCATGCATTATGCTTTTTAGTATATTTTCCATGTTGTATTCAATGTAGATCTTCTTATGTATTGGGCTTTTGTATGTACTCAATACCAATTTTTAACATTTCATGCATAATATACTAGTCATTTATGTGTGGGGTGTTACATCTTCCGACTTCAAATCTATACTTGGCAAACAACTAAGTTTTTCTACATATTTTAGTCAGCCAGACATGGCAATTTGCCAATTTTAGTCGAACCACCTCGACTGACAAGAACTCTTTAGTCGAACTGTTTCGACTCAAGACATTAAAATTTTTCACTTTTCTCAAAGGTCATGTAATACCCCGTATTTAATAAAATGCTCTAATGTTATTAGCTGACACTGAGGTTTTATTATTTGGTGCATTAGAGATACTTTTGGACACTTAAGTTATAAGTGCTAACTTAAAGTTATGTTGCTTATATTCTTTTCCTTTCTAATTCTTCTCATTTCTCAACAAACACAAATTCTAGAGAGAGGAAGTAGAGAGAAGGGAGAGCACGAGGAAAGGAGAAGCAAAGCTTGGATTTCAATCTTTTCTCCGCTGAATCGACTCATCTTCATCATCTATAACTCATAATCAAGGTGGGTTCTAGTTATAAACTTATAGTTTGTATTTATGGATGAGAAATTATAGTTTTGGATATTGGGGTTTTGTTGAATTTCTAAGTTTAGATCCCAATCATGAATTGCCATGGATAATTGTTGTTTAACCATGAGGATATTATGTATATGTTGTTTCCTTGTGTTATTATGGCTTGGAACAGGTTGGGGATGGTTTGGTGATGAGTTGTTTTGAGAGAATGCAAGAAAAATGGAGCTTTAGGGTTTTGACGTAGAGTAGGTCGACCTACTCAGAGGTTGCGTCGACCTATGCAGCTAAAAAGGGCAAAATTTATGGGTTTTGACAGCATGCGTCGACCTATAGGGTGACAGGATTCAATGCGTCGACCTATGGTTTCCATGCGTCGACCTACTGGTTGAAAATTTTGGCAGATTTTGTAACGACCATAACTTTTGAACCGTAACTCCGTTTTGGTCGCCGTTCGAAGCGGTATGAAGCTAGAAACATGTACTTTCTAGTAGTGTAGGTTTGGGAAACAAAAGAAGAAATTATTTAATCGGGAATCGGGGAAATTGTTTGATTCATTGGATCGTTCTATCGTTCGGAAACATGTGAACGGTATACTTTTGGTATAATGAGTGATTACCTTATATTTGTGATAATTTGCCATTGTTTACATGACAATGATGATATTTGTTGGTTGCTTTTGGTGTAATACCTAGTACATTTGTAATTGTTTGAGTGAGTCCTATTGCAGGTGGATTTGGTATGCCTTTGTTGTATACATGTATATATCAAGGAGGTTTGAATAACTACATGGGTTAAAATGAATAAAAGAGAAGTGAGGAAAACTAGTATTTGTTAGGTATATATATAGATTAACAAAGAAAACCTAGGATGAGACATTATATGGAACATAAGTGTGTTAAACCTTGCGAAAGGCTAATAGGCCTAGTGATAAGGGCTAACAGGCCTAGTGATTGGTATGTGCAATCACCTTTATTTAATGTATTTATGGAATCATTGTGTATTGTATTTTCTTTTAATGCTAACAGGCATTCGCGTGCAGTAGAGGCACAAGTAATCTTGGCAGGTTTGATTCCCGCTTTGTGTATGAATGGAACCTAACAGGGTAGAGACTTGCGATGGTTAACAGGCCATGTGAAGTGACGATTCGTGAGGAAAGGCTCATGAGTCCGAATCCATTTCGTATGTCAAGATTTTCTAAAGGATCCATGACTCGTTCCACCTACTAGACGTAGAAGGGAACGGGAATAGAGGGATACCTTGGTATTGATTCCGATTGGTGATATTGTGTTGAGTTGTTGAACTCTAATTATGTTTCCATATAATGATAGTATGTGAACCCAAAGTCTAGATCCCTTGTTATGACTTGAGATTTATAGGCTAGAACCTTGTAAGACCGAGAGGACCCATAAGATAGGGAACTCACTGAGATTATTTTATCTCACCCCATTATATATTGATTTCAGGTACTACAGGTTCCGCGAAGGGTAAGGAGAAAGCAGTTTGATTTCCTTATACCTTATGTTTCTTTTGGTTATGTGTCATACCCCAAAATTTACCCGATATAATCCACATCTTCTAATTTATTAAGGGTTTAAAAATTAAGAGCTATAGGGTTTAATATATCTATTATTAAACTCGATCTCTTATAAAATTACCTTATAAATTGTTTGAAAAAAATCGAGGTGTGAATAGCAAACATGGAAATCCAATTTGTTTTGGGCCCATTTGTTCCCCATCATTTAATCCTTTTTCTTTTTAACAAATAATTACTAACTATTAGTGTTAGTATTATTATTTACTTTATTAATCTAATCATTTTTATTAGAATTTTTATACATTTGTTAGGATTATTAGTATTATTTTTAATATTAGTATTATTAGGATTAGTGTTAGTATTATAGTTAATTAAGAGTTTCATCTTAATTAGGCTTAGTTTATTAACTATATTATCAGGTTTGGGCTTTTTTTTTATTTCTTTTACTAACATTTGCATTTTATTATTTACTAATTTCTATTATTATTAACTATTGATATCTTAATATTTAACTAATTATTAGGTTATTAAGATAAATAAAAAGTATTTTTTTAGAAAGAAAAAAAACAAGAGATCCCATTTTAAAATGCACAGGGGGGGCGTGAGAAACTGAAAAATATTGGCTTGATTTAAAGAAAGAAAAACAAGATTGGAAAGAAAAAATTGGGATTGAACACTTATAGAAAGATTGGAAAAAAATCAAGTTTTAACCAAATTTCAATATCAAGATTGATGGGATTTGCTTCATGTTTCTAACCTAAAAATCAATCCCTATAAGTAGATGGACCAAGGGCAGACGCAGGGGGATCGTTTTTTTTTTGTTGGCCTCGAAAGCTATGGCCGAACACAAACAATGGAAGGAAAACTGAAATTTGATTTTTATATTACAGGGCGATTCACTTGGCTGTGATAATTCAAACGTGATCCTGGAGATATTCTGAAGCGAACCACACCATTATCATTGATCAACACGTCCAGAATCATGGCATAAAACTCACGGTTTTGTTGAATTTTGTTATGTGTCGATTTCCATAATTCCTGCATGATTAGTATAATTTGATTGTATATATTGATTCACAATGATGTTACGAAGCTTTTGGCATAGGTTAATTGGATTTTGGTTATAGGTATAATGTTTCACCATTTTTAGGGTTGTGAAGTTTCAATTTGGGGATCGTAATTTAAGAGGAAATTGGCCGAAGAGAGAGTTTCCATGGGGTTCGTGATATTACATACATAGGATCTGGGTTATTATTTGGTCTCTATCGATAATATTTTGCAGGATTGAAGGTGGGAGACTTATGGCTACACCTGGAAAAACGTTGCCTTAGAGTCTGTGAATTTCTGAAAATTTCACGAGGAAGAAGGCAAGGCAGCTGGGCGCGGGTATTTTAAATTCGTCCATGATGTTTTAACATTTATATTAATCGCGTGTCATTTAAACATCAACCAGCGCATGCAGTTCAGTTGGCTAAGGCACATATGGAGTGAGTTAGGGCGCATCAGTTCGATCAATGGTGGTTGACATGTTTTGGTTATTTTCTTTGGTAATATATGCACTGAGATTCAGTGGTTTCTACACACACGCTCCCACCATGTGTCATCAGCCAACAGCCTTTGGATCTTAACGCTGCTCGATCCAGCGTCCCCAGGTGCGCAAGTCTACCATGGAGCTTCAAGAGGCTGCAACACAGGATTTCTGCCCAGGTTTATTTATTCCTTTTTACTATTAATTATTTTATCTTTAATTCTAGGACTAGATTTAATTTATTTATTTAAATTAAGATTAGCATATAAATTAGAATTTGGGCTATATTAGGTTCTTAGAATTTATCCTCCCGATTATTTCGATTATTGATTATTTAATCGATTTTAACTATTAAAAATCATAATAAAAGCCATAAAAGGTAATATACATTAGGGTTCACCCAATCCCATTACCATTTGGGCAAAAATATTAATTCTAATGTAATTAATTCTTGAATAATTCTCTCCTCGACCCGACTAAAGCTATTAGTCGCATTAGACGAGAGATAAAAAATATATAATTTAAAATACATTTAATTTGCTGCCCGCGACGATCGAATCTATCGATCTGAGTAACCAGCAATGCCCCATTAATCCGTTAGCTATACTGATCAAATCTATTGATCATCGCATCTAACGGTGACATATCAAATCAGGGTTGTACGCCCAAACAAACAGTCAAAACACACTAAACCACGACACTACGGATTTTCATCCTTTTCAATCAGGCCATTCAAAAAGCCTTCAAACACTTTCATAATCAACTCAAAGGTGTACAACCCTGTGCCCGAACTACGTTGATTCTGATTCTCCCTAAGGAGATACGTAGGCACTTGGATAACCAAGGCGAGTCCCCTTCCCTAAAATCTCCATTCAGTTCAAATCTCAATTTTTCTCCTATTCACCTCCTTAGCTATTAACCTTAACTTTTAGCCATAAACTGTTACCTTAGATTCAAAGCCATAGGAAAGGGTTGAGGGTGCCTAACACCTTCCCTCGACCTGGTTATCATAAATTACCCTGAATCTCATAACTGTGTAGGGTTTCCTATTCGCCCTTCAGAAAAGGTGGCGACTCTAAGTCTTTATTTTTAGGGCAGGTTGCAACAGCTGGCGACTCTGCTGGGGACTAATCATTAATGGTGAATTATTATGCTCCTAAGGTTTGGCAGGGTTTAGGGTTTTTGGCGAAACATTTAGGTTTTGGCGAATTTTTAGGGTTTGGCTAATTTGCCAAAATTAGGGTTTTGGAGTAGGGTTTAGGTTTTATTTCTTTTCTTTTTATATTTAAATATTTAAATTTTTTAATTTTTATATTTATCTGCCATTTCCAGGGTTTATGGTTTATTGTAAATATTTAAATTTCATTTATTTATTTATTTACTTGCAATTACATTTATTTACCACAATTCATTTATTTACTGCAATTCAATTAAATGTTCATTTATTTGAATTATTATTTCATTGCTTTTTGGGATATAAATTGTTGTTAAAACCTAAGCGTGGGAATTATATTTAAGACCAGAGGGGAATCACATCGCCTACGAGTCTTATTATAATTCCACTCAGAGTGGGTTGAATATTCGGAAAGGTCTGATACGAGGCTTGACCTTGTTGAGGGCTGGACTTGGTATTTAGCTGATCTCTCTGGGAACCTACCCCTAAAATTCGAACCTCATGGATAAAATGAGTTGTTCTAAAATCCAAAGAGACAAAAAGTCTCGGCGGCTATGAACGATCCCATGAGACCTTCTAGAACATACCAATGGGAAGTGTAGGCACCCTAAGCCGTTACGTCGAACCTATGAACCTAGGGCTTATGTGCTTACGTGCTTATTATATATGCAATTTATGTACTGCGAATGTCTTGTGTTTAATTTTTGCAGGTATTCCTACGTGTTCCCTGGCCTTCAAGAACTTCATTTCTAAGACCATGTTCTTCCCACGAAGGACACCTCCATTTACGCACGTTGATTGGCTTCTCGATGCCCATGAGACTTAGTGACTGTCATGAACAGTCACCCCGCGCCTGCATTTATGCACCCCCTAGCCTGTCGGGATTTTCTTTTCATATCTTTGTGTTCTTACAACCATGTGTCCTTCCCACGAAGGACATCTTCGTTTACGCACGTCAATTGGCCTCTCGATGGCCATAAGATCTAGTGACTGTCTTGAACGGTCACTCCATGCTTGTTTCTGCGCACCCTCTAACTTGTAGGGTTTGGATTCCCATCTATACATCTTTCATCCCTAGCCTGTAGGGATTTCACTTCATCCGATATCGTCCTTATATAGGTCGCGTTCCGCATAGAGAACCTTCCCACTCAAGACAACTTCATTGGTACACGTCGAACGACCTCTCGATGGCCGTGAGATTTGGTGACTGTCATGAACGGTCACCAGCTGCTACCTTCTGCGTACTCCCTAGTCTAAGGGATTTCCATTGGCGTGTCGTAACATCTATCGTGCAAGAATTTCACTAGGGTCTAATGTCACCTCTAAGGCTATCCCTAGGATTATATGTCACATGCCAGCATTGCATACACGGAGTTATAATAACATAAAAAGAGGGTCTCTCGCATACCCACGCATTTTCATTTTCATGCATTTATACATCTACATTTGCATTTCTGTCTTCACCCGCATCCACCCTACCGCGCTAGCCGATTTCCTGAGACTCACAAAGAAAAAGGATCGTAGACTATGGAGAAAGGAGGATAAATCATTTGAGCTAAAAAAAAGGGATGCCTTTCACCATGCCAGCCGCATGTCCACGCCTTGTCATAACAGGATAATAAATACAACAAAGGTTATCATCGAGCAAGGATTAGTTCAACAAAAGAGTTCCCTCATAGATGCACTCAAGGGGTATCTAGTCATAAAGGGGTTCATCTTAGAACATATCAAGTTTACAAGGATGCTCTGCGATAACCTGGGGGTAAGGATTAGTCCAACTAGGGGAAAAATCCTAAACAAAGATGTATAACTACGATGGAGAGAAGGCGACGTGTGTTAACTCCACACTGTAACACCCCGATATCCGTTGCACGCATCAACCGTGTCGGCCAACCGAGCATGTTACCGGCTTAATCAATAATCCCCCCTAGGTCCGCTTATCGGCTGCCCAGGAAATATTGTTTTTGCCTCCCGCAGGAATCGAACCACGTACCTAGGGGTTAAGTACATATTCATAGCAATTCCTGCTACCACTTGAGCTACTAGCTCAATTGGTAGCAGGAATTGCTATGAATATGTACTTATCCCCTAGGTACGTGGTTCGATTCCTGCGGGAGGCAAAAACAATATTTCTTGGGCAGCCGATAAGCGGACCTAGGGGGATTATTGATTAAGCCGGGTAACATGCTCGGTTGGCCGACACGGTTGATGCGTGCAGCGGATATCGGGGTGTTACAATAATCATAGCAAATGATCCTATTGGTGCAGGGATTTATTTTTCCATATCAGGATTTTCTACACGGAGTTATCAATACATTTCAACCACATAGTGGTCATTCCGCAATCAAATGAATATTATCAGTCCTTTTCAGGAATCTTTGTAGATAGTCTTCTATAAGACATATTTCATCCTTTTCAGGAACCTTTCCAGGCAGTCTTCTTTAAGACATATTCCATCCTTTTCAGGAGCCTTTCCAGGCAGTCTTCTTTAAGACGTATTCCATCCTTTCTAGGAGCTTTTCCAGGCAAACAGAGTTTCAAAAGAATTTTAGGATCTACAAAAGGGTTTCTCAATTGGGTTTCTTATCACGTTAGTCCCTCGGCAGTGATATCTTTCAAAACATCACCAATAACACGCAAAGGTTTTATCTTTCTTTTCAGAATTACTAACATACTTCAACTGACATAACTAACAATCATGCATCATTCAACTAACATACCTCATTCATACATAGTGCATACACATACGTGGCTCTCATTTATTTTGAAAAGCTCACTACATCATACATCACTACATCATATATTACACGCATCATAACATTGCATAAAATCCAGGTTGCCTTTTTAGGCCGTGCTACAACCAAAACACAGTGGTCCCTTTCAAAAGCGTTTGCTCCACACTCTGAAAAAATGGTATTCACCTCGGGTGGCATCTGTGAGCCCATCTCCTCCAGAACTTCGTCCCAACAAGTGCAAATTTCGGGGTATTCAATATTCAATCCTCTTCTACCTTTAGATCACGATAGGCAGACGTGCCTATCTGCCTCTTCAGGTTTAAGAAAGATTGAATAGGGGCAGCTGTCATACCCCAAAATTTACCTGATATAATCCACATCTTCTAATTTATTAAGGGTTTAAAAATTAAGAGCTATAGGGTTTAATATATCTATTATTAAACTCGATCTCTTATAAAATTACCTTATAAATTGTTTGAAATAAAATCGAGGTGTGAATAGCAAACATGGAAATCCAATTTGTTTTGGGCCCATTTGTTCCCCATCATTTAATCCTTTTTCTTTTTAACAAGTAATTATTAACTATTAATGTTAGTATTATTATTTACTTTATTAATCTAATCATTTTTATTAGAATTTTTATACATTTGTTAGGATTATTAGTATTATTTTTAATATTAGTATTATTAGGATTAGTGTTAGTATTATAGTTAATTAAGAGTTTCATCTTAATTAGGCTTAGTTTATTAACTATATTATCAGGTTTGGGCTTTTTTTTTTATTTCTTTTACTAACATTTGCATTTTATTATTTACTAGTTTCTATTATTATTAACTATTGATATCTTAATATTTAACTAATTATTAGGTTATTAAGATAAATAAAAAGTATTTTTTTAGAAAGAAAAAAAACAAGAGATCCCATTTTAAAATGCACAGGGGGGCGTGAGAAACTGAAAAATATTGGCTTGATTTAAAGAAAGAAAAATAAGATTGGAAAGAAAAAATTGAGATTGAACACTTATAGAAAGATTGGAAAAAAATCAAGTTTTAACCAAATTTCAATATCAAGATTGATGGGATTTGCTTCATGTTTCTAACCTAAAAATCAATCCCTATAAGTAGATAGACCAAGGGCAGACGCAGGGGGATCGTTTTTTTTTTGTTGGCCTCGAAAGCTATGGCCGAACACAAACAATGGAAGGAAAACTAAAATTTGATTTTTATGTTGCAGGGCGATTCACTTGGCTGTGATGATTCAAACGTGATCCTGGAGATATTCTAAAGCGAACCACACCATTATCATTGATCAACACGTCCAGAATCATGGCATAAAACTCACGGTTTTGTTGAATTTTGTTATGTGTCGATTTCCATAATTCCTGCATGATTAGTACAATTTGATTGTATATATTGATTCACAATGATGTTACGAAGCTTTTGGCATAGGTTATTTGGATTTTGGTTATAGGTATAATGTTTCACTATTTTTAGGGTTGTGAAGTTTCAATTTGGGGATCATAATTTAAGAGGAAATTGGCCGAAGAGAGAGTTTCCATGGGGTTCGTGATATTACATACATAGGATCTGGGTTATTATTTGGTCTCTATCGATAATATTTTGCAGGATTGAAGGTGGGAGACTTATGGCTACACTTGGAAAAACGTTGCTTTAGAGTCTGTGAATTTCTGAAAATTTCACGAGGAAGAAGGCAAGGCAGCTGGGCGCGGGTATTTTAAATTCGTCCATGACGTTTTAACATTTATATTAATCGCGTGTCATTTAAACGTCAACCAGCGCATGCAGTTCAGTTGGCTAAGGCACATATGGAGTGAGTTAGGGCGCACCAGTTCGATCCATGGTGGTTGACATGTTTTGGTTATTTTCTTTGGTAATATATGCACTGAGATTCAGTGGTTTCTACACACACGCTCCCACCATGTGTCATCAGCTAACAGCCCTTGGATCTTAACGCTGCTCGATCCAGCGTCCCCAGGTGCGCAAGTCTACCATGGAGCTTCAAGAGGCTGCAACACAGGATTTCTGCCCAGGTTTATTTATTCCTTTTTACTATTAATTATTTTATCTTTAATTCTAGGATTAGATTTAATTTATTTATTTAAATTAAGATTAGCATATAAATTAGAATTTGGGCTATATTAGGTTCTTAGGATTTATCCTCCCGATTATTTCGATTATCGATTATTTAATCGATTTTAACTATTAAAAATCATAATAAAAGCCATAAAAGTCATATACATTAGGGTTCACCCAATCCCATTACCATTTGGGCAAAAATATTAATTCTAATGTAATTAATTCTTGAATAATTCTCTCCTCGACCCGACTAAAGCTATTAGTCGCATTAGACGAGAGATAAAAAATATATAATTTAAAATACATTTAATTTGCTGCCCGCGACGATCGAATCTATCGATCTGAGTAACCAGCAATGCCCCATTAATCTGTTAGCTATACTGATCAAATCTATTGATCATCGCATCTAACGGTGACATATCAAATCAGGGTTGTATGTAACACCCCGAATTTAATTAATTATTTAATTAAATTGATCGAGGAATTATTCATTGGAATTAGTCGAAGTCGGTATTTATCGGTATTATTCTAAAGGCGTAAATTGGATTAATATGTTGATTTGAGCAATTAAGTTGTGGTCGGATTAGTTGGAGAAATACAATTACAAGTTGGTATTAATTAAGTTAAGGAGCAATTGTAGTTGGGGAATATTATTGGGAATAATATTCGTTATGTTATGTGATTATTCAATTATGCGTGTTATTTGACTTAATTATGTAACTAGAGCAATATTATGAATTGGGCCTATATAGAATATGAGTTTGGATTGAGGGTTAAGCCCAATAAAGAAAAGAAGGATAGTAAGAGTTAGGGTTTTAGAGATTAAACCTCATAACCCATTTTGTGGAAAAGAAGAGAAAGAAGAGAAAGAAGAAAAGAAGAGACAGAAGAGAAAGAAGATAAAGAAGAGAGGAAGAGAAGAAAGTTATTGTAATACCCCGTATTAAATTAAATGCTCTAATGTTATTAACTGTCACTGAGGTTTTATCGATTGGTACATTAGAGATACTTTTGGACATTAAGTTAGTAGTGTTAACTTAAAGATATTTCCTTATATCTTTTCCTTTTTGGTTTTCTTCTTCATTTGCAACAAAAGAGAAAGTTAGAGAGAAGAAGTAGAGAGAAGGAGGAGCAAGAAGAGAAAGGAGAGGAAAGCTTGGATCTTCATCATTTCTCCTCCGAATCGACTCATCTTCGACATCAACGACTCATAATCGAGGTGGGTTCTAGTTAGAAACTTATAGATTTGATTGTGGATGAGAAATCATAAGTTTGGATATTAGGGATTTCATAGAGAAATCTAGGTCTTGGACCAAATTCATCAATGTTCATGAATAAGTGCTTATAACCCATAAATATATCATCTATAGGTTGTTTATATGCTTTAATATGATCTAGAACAGGTTAGGATGGTTTTAGATGGTTTTGAACCATGGGTTTTGTGTGTGAAGCAGAGCTGAGAACTCAGTTCTCGCACGCTTCGCGGCGCGAACGGGGCTGCGCGGCGCGAACTATGCAGGTTTTTAGGGGTTTTGTTTCTGCCATCAGTACGCGGCGCGTACAAGGGTTCGCGGCGCGAACACTATGAGATTTTGGAGAGGTTTGCTTCTGCCAGAGGGTTCGCGGCGCGACCTAGCTGTTGCGCGGCGCGAACTGAAGCTTTCTTAACCAAATTCTTTAGCTTAATGAGATAAAACGTTTAGACCATAACTTTTGAACCGTAACTCTGTTTTAATCGCCGTTCGAAGTGGTAGGAAGCTAGAAGCGTGTACTTTCTAGTAATGTAGGTTTTGGGAACAAAAGGAGAATCGTTTAATCGAGATTCGGGAAATTGCTTGATTACTTGGGTTGGTTTTCGTTCGGAACCATGAGGACGTTATGCTTTTGGTATGATGCTTGTGTACTCTATAATTGTTGATTGAGTTCTATTGCAGGTGGATTGGTAAACCTTTGTTATATATATATATATATATATATATATATATATATATATATATATATATATATATATATATATATATATATATATATATATCAGAGAGGTTGAATAACTTCGTTGTTATGAAAATAAAGGTTAAGTGAGGAAACTAGGAATTGTTAGGTTATGTAGCTTAACAAAGAAACCTAGGATGGGACATTATATGGAACATACGTGTTGGAATCTTATGAGGAAAGGCTAACAGGCCTAGTGGTTTGCGGAAGCGATCACCATTGTATGATATATTAATCGGAACCGTTGTATTTTCTTTATTTCCTTATTTTTCTTTTGAATGCTAACAGGCATTCTTCGTGCAGAGAGGCACTGTGCAGAGAGGCACAAATAACCTTGGCAGGTTTGATTCCCGCTTTTGTGTACGAATGGAACCTACGGGTAGAGACTTGTGATGGTGTACGGGCCATGTGAAGTGACGATTCATGGGGAAAGGCTCATGAGTCCGAATCCATTTCGTATGTCAAGATTTTCCAAAGGATCCATGACTCGTGCCACCTCCTAGACGTAGAAGGGGACGGGAATATGGGGATGCCTTGGTATTGGTTTCCGATTAGTAATCTTGTGTTTGAGTTGTTGAACTCTAAGTATGATTCCATATAATGTTAGTATGAGAACTCAAGGTCTAGTTCCTTTTATGACTTGAGACTTATAGGTTAGAACCTTGTAAAGCCGAGAGGATCCATAGGATAGGGAACTCACTGAGATTTTGTATCTCACCCCATTATATATTGATTTCAGGTGCTACAGGTTCCGCGAATGGTAAGGAGAAAGCAATTTGATTCCTTATTCCTTATGTTCTTTTGGTATGGCGAAGCTTCCGTTGTGGAGTTCTTTGAGATCATTGTTTGATCTAGTTCTTAGTATTTTATTTTGAACATCTTGTATGTATTATGCCATTGTGTAAAACTTTTGTATTAGGGCATTAATATGTATAATGTGTTGACTAAGAACTTATTGGTATTTCAATACCAAATACTTGGATTCATGTATATTTATATTATTTGATGCATGTAATTATATATGGGTGTTACAGTTATGGCATGAAGAGAGGGATGACTCCATTGAAGAGGAGGATTTTGCTAAGGTAAGGATGGGGTTCTTACTCTCTAAGGGTTGGCATGATGATGTATATGGTGGGTTAGATTCTATGTTATTCTCCATGGAAGTTGTGTGTAGAGATGTTAGGGTTTATGAACAAATGTGTAAATTCATGATTTGAAATGTGTTTTAATTGATGTTTGATGATTGTTATGATGTTAGAAGATCCATAATATGTGTTGTATTTGTGTTTATAACATATATTCCATTGTTGTTCATGATGGTTGGTGTTTTCAGCTTGATTGGGTTGAGTTTGGGGGTTTTTGGATGGGTTTCGTATGTTGTTTTCTGTGTTTTGGGGGTTTCTGAAATCGCCAGTTCGCGCCGCGAACCTCTGTTCGCGCCGCGAACTGCCTGGCAGAAACTTAGGAAAAATTGGATTTACTCAGTTCGCGCCGCGAACTTTGTTGGCGCCGCGAACCCTGTTTTACAGAACTTTTTCCAAACTTTGAAAAGATGTAACTTTTGATCCGTAACTCTGTTTTATGCGCCGTTCGAAGCGTTAGAAAGCTAACGCAATGAACTATATCATGATGCAATAAAATGATTCATAGGATCTATTTCTCCTATTATGTTTATTGGGATTAAGTGATGAACTATGTTGTGTTAACATGTGAAGTATGTTCTTTGCTATGAATCAATGTAACCATGTTGCGGTATAACTTGACGTATGTTTTCCTTATGACGATACAATGATATTGAGATGATGATATGCAACTCCCTTATGATGATATAATGATGCTTTATAAAGAATTAAGAATGAATATGCTTTCACTAAGTAGTTGAATTAACCGTGTTACATTGTTACTTGAATTGTGTAATGTGATGTTTGTTGTTAATATGTGCTATTTGAATGTTCTTGTGGAGAATGATTATGTGATGACTTAATTAAGATGTGGTTGTTTTTAATAACATGCATGTATTTGAATATGTGTTATGGCTTGATGAAATGTGAATAACATGTATTGTTATGATACGTTGTAATAGTCCATATTGTATACCGTAATGAATTGATGAGGAAGTGCACAAATGCATTGGCAATTGTTTACTACAAGTTTAATGAGATCTTGGATTGGTAATTACTATGAGTATGATTATAATTGAATGATAACATGTTACTTGAATTTTATATATGTAATACGTGAATTGGTGTTGATTGATAATAACATTGTTGGCATGATATGTGATATGATATTCATAATGAGTGTGAATGATTACATACTAGTTGTTGTAACATGTTGATGTTTATTGTTGTTGTGTGCAATATGTGGAATTTGTCGTTGTTGTTGTAGACCCTATGGTCATTGTTGATAATTTGTATTATGTTGATAAGAATGAAGTTGAATAGATGTTGTATATTGATATGATGTGATGACGTGATTGAGATGTGGTAAAATACTATGATACAGTTATTGCCATAGAACCTTGGCATTGAGTTGATGTTGTTTAGTTGATATGGTTATGTTGTTTAAGTTGATTATGTCGTTCAAGTTGATTATGTCGTTTAAGTTGATTAAGTGGTTTAAGTTGTGTTTGTGGATGTGCATCATTTGAGTCGCATCCATTGCATTGTTTAAGATGGCCCTTGTGGCAATTATTTAAGACGGCCCTTGTGGCAATTGTTTGAGACGGCCCTTGTGGAAAATGTTTGAGACGGCCCTTGTGGCAAATGTTTAGACGGCCCAATGGCAAACTGTTTGAGACGGGAGTTTTACTCCAATGGTACCACATGCATATGCATAAGTTTGAGTCACATTCGAGTCGCATTTGAATTGCATTTGAATTGTGTTTGGATGGTTGAGATGACGAGGTGTTTGTTGTGACATGATAATGATATGTTTGTTGTGACGTATTTGATATCACACTTGTATATTTGAATATGTGATTAATGACATCGTTGTCGTTTTGAAAGTCGTATTATATTGATATGTTGTTTTGCGGTGAAACTTGTTGCAAGATGTTATGTGATGCGAAGTGGTGAAATTATGTATGATCTATATCTCCTATATTATTTATCATGCATTCCTTTATATTGTAAGATATCTCACCCCTTTGCTGATATTTCCCCTACCATGGGAAATGGGCAGGTACTCAAGATTAGTCGTGGAGGTCCGAGGTTATTTATGTGAAGTCTTTATGTTGCTTTATGGCAAGTCGAGTTGGTGTCCATTGCTCTGATACGTAGCACTCGGGGGGGATTAGTTATTATTACTTGATTATTGTATTCCATGATGACACTTGTGTTAAGTTGAATAATAAAGATGTTTATAAGTTTAAGTTGTAAGTGGTGAATGAAGTTTTGTTCCGAATGCTATGTATCTTTATTAAATGCAATATAAGTATGTTTGTTTGGTTAAGTCGAATTGTGACATCCCATCTTTGATGAATAATTTTAAATGCACTCTGATTTTCGCTTATAATTGCGAGGTAGATTTGGGGTGTTACAATAGTGGTATCAGAGCAGGTCGGTCTGTCCGGCCAATGTTGTCTAATGTTGTTTATTCCTGTGTACGCGATGAGTGTGTGAAACACTATCGGTACTTGTTGATCTTCTAATCGTTGTCTGCAGAAGTTGGTTTGAAGCTAAGTGGGGGAGAAGCTATGCTTCTCAAATGTGTTCAGTTGTAAGGTGTTAGTATATTGATGCTGAGGGCGACAGTGCAAGTGTTGTTGGAGTTTGTTGTTTCCCGAATCGAAGGTGACTTGGATTTAAGATTTTGGTTGCTAGTAAGTTTGAATCTCATGAAGTAGAGGGTGAGAAGGAATTGTTAATGTTTACTACCCGAAGGATGAGGGCTCTGTAGAGATTGGTGATATGAAAGTGTGGTTCAAGTTACAATTGTTTATGAAGGTAACTGTTAAGTAACAAGAATAAGTTCTAGAAGATGGAATTTAAAAGTTGTGATGTTTCGGCAATACTGATGGACTGTGAAGTCGTTGGTTGAGTAGCCTTGTGTTAGATGCCGATATTGGATCAATAATTAAGTGAAGTATTGCGGTAGACCTCGCGGTAGGATTATTGTAAGTGATTGAGATAGTGGTAGGAGCTATTGAAGTTGTTGAAACTTTCTGAAGGGCGAGTAAGAGCTGGAAGTGCGCAGAGATGAGTATGATTTCAATAATAAGAAATGTTAATAATGGCGTACAGGAATTTTGTTCTGATGTATCATAAGAGGTGTTTTAGAAGGTAGCTGCAAGACGTCGGTGTTAGCATTTTTGGATGATTTTGGAAGATTAGTGAATTATGGAATTATAGTACTTCTGGTGACATGAGTACAAGTTAGAAAAGGAATATTATTATTGTTGGTAATGATGGTTTATACTCCATTATGGTTGTCGGCTATCTATTGACAAATTGAGGACTTGATCACCCTTAATCTCTTGTTGATAGTAGACGAAATCGTGATTGGATGGCATAGACGTGTCTTGCTAGCTTGATAGTGCGTAAAGGGATGAATGTTATGTCGTGAAGATTGTTGCTCTCTGGTTGGTGTGAATCAACGGAAAAGTATCCATGAATGATTAAGAAGTAACACACAGGTCAGAGAAGTTGGTTTATAGGCGAGATAACGTTGCAAAGTGAAGGATTGAGAATGTCGAGTGAACAACGATTTTGTGACAGATGTTTAAGGAAGTCTGAACAAGATTAAGACTTGTGAACCCTGTAGTTGAAGGAAATATTTTACGTGGACAGTGACTTAAGATGGATTATTAGATTTGCGTAGCGGATGTGTAAGGTGGCGTAGTTGCTATGCGTGTTTGTTTGTTAGAGGTGAAGAACTAGGTATCGAAAGCCTAGGATAATGATATATCTTGATCTGCATGTTTGATTTGGTGGGTGTTGAGATAAGAACGATGTGTCGGAAATATGATATTTTCTCGTGAATACTTGCTGAGTTTATAAGGATAATATTGGATTTGTTAGTTTATGGTGATGTTGGGTGTATTCGTTGAGTGATCTTGTTAAGTTGATGCTATACGTGTTCTGGTTTCTGTTATCGTGATATTGTTGTTGGACTATGTAAGTAAGAAGTGATATTTTGTACTATGACTGAGTTGATTATGTTGGCTATGTTGATGACACTATGAGAGTGACACAACGAGGTAGAGAGAGAGTTGTTGGTGTTTGTTAAAGATTGGAATGTATAATTATGGGAATAAAAGTATGTATGTGTTCTGATGTTAAGGATGTTGTTACAATAATGGTATAGCGTTGGACACCCGAGTATATGAGGGTTATGAGTGTTACTACCTTAAGAATCATATGTCAAGGTATTGTTGAGCAGTGATGACTCTGTTGCTAAGTTAATGAAGTGAGATTGTATCTCCATGTATAAGCGAGTTAAGGTTGTTGCTACCATAAGTATTAATAAGTCGAGATATTCCTGAGATGGTTGGTAAGTTGTTAACGAGTACGTCGTTGAGATGTCGAATATTTGACACTGGATTTAAGTCAGATTGAGTTATTTCGGTAGTCGAAGTGTTGTCAAACGCAATTGAGAATTAGAGAATTGGAAGCGAAGTTGAGGACGGTTATGTCGAATGGATTTTCGAGGACGAAAATATTCTAAGTGGGGGAGAGTTGTAACACCCCGAATTTAATTAATTATTTAATTAAATTGATCGAGGAATTATTCATTGGAATTAGTCGAAGTCGGTATTTATCGGATTATTCTAAAGGCGTAAATTGGATTAATGTGTTGATTTGAGCAGTTAAGTTGTGGTCGGATTAGTTGGAGAAATACAATTACGCGTTGGTATTAATTAAGTTAAGGAGCAATTGTAGTTGGGGAATATTATTGGGAATAATATTCGTTATGTTATGTGATTATTCAATTATGCGTGTTATTTGACTTAATTATGTAATTAGAGCAATATTATGAATTGGGCCTATATAGAATATGAGATTGGATTGTGGGTTAAGCCCAATAAAGAAAAGAAGGATAGTAAGAGTTAGGTTTTTAGAGATTAAACCTCATAACTCATTTTGTGGAAAAGAAGAGAAAGAATAGAAAGAAGAAAAGAAGAGAAAGAAGAGAAAGAAGAGAGGAAGAGAAGAAAGTTATGGCATGAAGAGAGGGATGACTCCATTGAAGAGGAGGCTTTTGCTAAGGTAAGGGTGGGGTTCTTACTCTCTAAGGGTTGGCATGATGATGTATATGGTGGGTTAGATTGTATGTTATTCTCCATGGAAGTTGTGTGTAGAGATGTTAGGGTTTATGAACAAATGTGTAAATTCATGATTTGAAATGTGTTTTAATTGATGTTTGATGATTGTTATGATGTTAGAAGATCCATAATATGTGTTGTATTTGTGTTTATAACATATATTCCATTGTTGTTCATGATGGTTGGTGTTTTCAGCTTGATTGGGTTGAGTTTGGGGGTTTTTGGATGGGTTTCGTATGCTGTTTTCTGTGTTTTGGGGGTTTCTGAAATTGCCAGTTTGCGCCGCGAACCTCTGTTGGCGCCGCGAACTGCCTGGCAGAAACTTAGGAAAAATTGGGTTCACTCAGTTCGCGCCGCGAACTTTGTTGGCGCCGCGAACCCTGTTTTACAGAACTTTTTCCAAACTTTGAAATGATGTAACTTTTGATCCGTAACTCCGTTTTATGCGCCGTTCGAAGCGTTAGAAAGCTAACGCAATGAACTATATCATGATGCAATAAAATGATTCATAGGATCTATTTCTCCTATTATGTTTATTGGGATTAAGTGATGAACTATGTTGTGTTAACATGTGAAGTATGTTCTTTGCTATGAATCAATGTAACCATGTTGCGGTATAACTTGACGTATGTTTTCCTTATGACGATACAATGATATTGAGATGATGATATGCAACTCCCTTATGATGAGATAATGATGCTTTATAAAGAATTAAGAATGAATATGCTTTCATTAAGTAGTTGAATTAACCGTGTTACATTGTTACTTGAATTGTGTAATGTGATGTTTGTTGCTAATATGTGCTATTTGAATGTTCTTATGGAGAATGATTATGTGATGACTTAATTATGATGTGATTGTTTTTAATAGCATGCATGTATATGAATATGTGTTATGGCTTGATGAAATGTGAATAACATGTATTGTTATGATACGTTGTAATAGTCCATATTGTATACCGTAATGAATTGATGAGGATGTGCACAAATGCATTGGCAATTGTTTACTACAAGTTTAATGAGATCTTGAATTGGTAATTACTATGAGTATGATTATAATTGAATGATAACATGTTACTTGAATTGTATATATGTAATACGTGAACTGGTGTTGATTGATAATAACAATGTTGGCATGATATGTGATATGATATTCATAATGAGTGTGAATGATTACATACTAGTTGTTGTAACATGTTGATGTTTATTGTTGTTGTGTGCAATATGTGGAATTTGTCGTTGTTGTTGTAGACCCTATGGTCATTGTTGATAATTTGTATTATGTTCATAAGAATGAAGTTGAATAGATGTTGTATAATGATATGATGTGATGACGTGATTGAGATGTGGTAAAATACTATGATACAGTTATTGCCATAGAACCTTGGCATTGAGTTGATGTTGTTTAGTTGATATGGTTATGTTGTTTAAGTTGATTATGTCGTTCAAGTTGATTATGTCGTTTAAGTTGATTAAGTGGTTTAAGTTGTGTTTGTGGATGTGCATCATTTGAGTCGCATCCATTGCATTGTTTAAGACGGCCCTTGTGGCAAATGTTTGAGACGGCCCTTGTGGCAAATGTTTGAGACGGCCCAATGGCAAACTGTTTGAGACGGGAGTTTTACTCCAATGGTACCACATGCATATGCATAAGTTTGAGTCACATTCGAGTCGCATTTGAATTGCATTTGAATTGTGTTTGGATGGTTGAGATGACGAGGTGTTTGTTGTGACATGATAATGATATGTTTGTTGTGACGTATTTGATATCACACTTGTATATTTGAATATGTGATTAATGACATCGTTGCCGTTTTGAAAGTCGTATTATATTGATAAGTTGTTTTGCGGTGAAACTTGTTGCAAGATGTTATGTGATGGGAAGTGGTGAAATTATGTATGATCTATATCTCCTATATTATTTATCATGCATTCCTTTATATTGTAAGATATCTCACCCCTTTGCTGATATTTCCCCTACCATGGGAAATGGGCAGGTACTCAAGATTAGTCGTGGAGGTCCGAGGTTATTTATGTGAAGTCTTTATGTTGCTTTATGGCAAGTCGAGTTGGTGTCCATTGCTCTGATACGTAGCACTCGGGGGGGATTAGTTATTATTACTTGATTATTGTATTCCATGATGACACTTGTGTTAAGTTGAATAATAAAGATGTTTATAAGTTTAAGTTGTAAGTGGTGAATGAAGTTTTGTTCCGAATGCTATGTATCTTTATTAAATGCAATATAAGTATGTTTGTTTGGTTAAGTCGAATTGTGACATTCCATCTTTGATGAATAATTTTAAATGCACTCTGATTTTCGCTTATAATTGCGGGGTAGATTTGGGGTGTTACAATAGTGGTATCAGAGCAGGTCGGTCTGTCCGGCAATTGTTGTCTAATGTTGTTTATTCCTGTGTACGCGATGAGTGTGTGAAACACTATCGGTACTTGTTGTTCTTCTAATCGTTGTCTGCAAAAGTTGGTTTGAAGCTAAGTGGGGGAGAAGCTACGCTTCTCAAATGTGTTCGGTTGTAAGGTGTTAGTATATTGATGCTGAGGGCGACAGTGCAAGTGTTGTTGGAGTTTGTTGTTTCCCGAATCGAAGGTGACTTGGATTTAAGATTTTGGTTGCTAGTAAGTTTGAATCTCATGAAGTAGAGGGTGAGAAGGAATTGTTAATGTTTACTACCCGAAGGATGAGGGATCTGTAGAGATTGGTGATATGAAAGTGTGGTTCAAGTTACGGTTGTTTATGAAGGTAACTGTTAAGTAACAAGAATAAGTTCTAGAAGATGGAATTTAAAAGCTGTGATGTTTCGGCAATACTGATGGACTGTGAAGTTGTTGGTTGAGTAGCCTTGTGTTAGATGCCGATATTGGATCAATAATTAAGTGAAGTATTGCGGTAGACCTTGCGGTAGGATTCGGGATCTCAATTTCAGTTCAAATCTCAATTTTTCTCCTATTCACCTCCTTAGCTATTAACCTTAACTTTTAGCCATAAACTGTTACCTTAGATTCAAAGCCATAGGAAAGGGTTGAGGGTGCCTAACACCTTCCCTCGACCTGATTATAATAACTTACCCTGAATCTCATAACTGTGTAGGGTTTCCTATTCGCCCTTCAGAATAGGTGGCGACTCTAAGTCTTTATTTTTAGGGCAGGCTGCTACATTATGGCGAAGCTTCCGTTGTGATTTTCTTTTGGGATCATTGTTGATCTAGTTCTTAGTAATTTTGTTTTGAACATCTTGTATGTATTATGCCATTTAGTAGAACTTTTGTATTAGGGCATTAATATGTATAATGTGTTGACTAGGAACTTATAAGTATTTTCAGTACCAAATACTTGGATTCATGTATACATATCTGCTTTGATGTATGTATTTATATATGGGTGTTACAGTTGGTATCAGAGCAGGTCGTATCCTCGACCTAGCCATGAGATATTATAAGTGTTTCTTTCTGTCCAAGATGTGTTGTGTTCCCATGAATTTTGTTGTGTTATGACTATGGTATTGAGCCTGATCAACTTAATCCCATTTTGATGACCTCCAGGAACATGGCGGATGGACGCAGGACTCGTGGTCGACCCCCCACACGGCCTCCACAAGTGAATCCACCGGATGGCGGCGCGAATGTTCCATGGCCCCAGTTTATGCAACATATGCAACAGCAGCAGAATCAGTTCATGCTGCAGATGATGCAACAGATGAATGGCGGTCATAATGTTCCAGTGGTTGTGCCCGAAGCTGTAGGTGGGACTGATAGGGATTTCATTCGCATGAATCCTCCGGAATTTCATGGCGGATTAGATCCTATAAAGGCACACGAGTGGGTGGCCAATGTGGAGGGAATCTTTGAGATCGTGCATTGTAGTGAAGAGAACAAGGTGGTGTTTGCTTCTCATTCGTTGAAGGGTCCAACAATGAGATGGTGGAAGGGTGCTTCTGCTTTGATGACTACTCAGGAGGTACCTAAGGAATGGGAAAATTTCAAGGCCACTTTTATGGAGAAATATTTACCTAGTTCACTAAGGACTAAAAAGGAATTAGAGTTTCAACAGTTGAGGCAGGAGAACATGTCAGTGGCTACTTATGCTGAAAAGTTTGAAATTTTGGCTGCTTACTCTAGGCAGGCCGCGTATGCTCCTGATGAGAGTTGGAAGGTGGACAAGTTTCTGTTTGGTTTAAGGGCTGATATTTCTCATAGTGTGTCACAGAGAGTGTTCACTACTTATACGGAATTGTTGCGACAATGTTATGTGGCTGAGACCAGTTTGAAGAAAGTTCAAACTGAGGAAGATTTGAAGAAGAAGAATCAAAATGAGAGAGGAAGGCCAAGCCAACAATTTCGGCCTAGGCCACAAGCTTTCAAAGGGAAGCAAGTGCAAGGTTCTCGGTCTAGTGCACCTCCGGTGTGTCGTGTTTGTGGTAAGAATCACATTGGAAGGTGTAACTTTGAAGGGGTGAAGTGTTTTCATTGTCAGCAAGAAGGGCATATGGCTAGGAATTGTCCTCATAATAGGAACCAGGTGCAAGGAAGGGGTACTGGTAGAGTGTATACCTTGGATGCTAAGAAGACCAAGAGTGATAACTCTTTGATTGCGGGTACGTGTTTCATTAATGGGCATTCTTGTTTTGTGCTATTTGATTGTGGAGCAACACACTCTTTTGTGTCTTTGCAATGTATGAAGCGACTTGGGTTGCAAGCTATTTCCTTGTTTCCTCCTATGGCGGTTACTACTGCTATGGATGAGATGGTCGAGACACCGTTGGTGTGTGAAAATTGTGTATTATCTGTGGGTGGTAGGAATTTCCAGATTGATCTTATTTGTTTACCACTTAAGAAGGTAGATGTTGTTTTGGGAATGGATTGGCTTTCTGCTAATTCGGTATTCATTGGGTGTGAAGAGAAGTTAATCATTATTCAATCTGAAGAAGTTACTCCGAAAGATGTTTTGACTACTATACTGGAAGGTACGGTAGGCATGATTAATTTCTTGTTTGAGAAAGAGAAGTTTGTTCGGTTGGTTCTTACTGAGGAGACGGGTGACAAGTTAGAGGTTTCACAAATTGCTGTTGTTAGAGAATTTCCTGATGTTTTTCCCGAGGATGTCACTTCTCTTCCTCCGGAAAGGGAAGTGGAATTCTCTATTGACCTGATACCGGGAACGGCTCCTATATCCGTTTCTCCGTATCAGATGGCACCACTTGAATTAAGAGAATTGAAGGGGCAATTGGAGGAGCTGATGGCTAAACATTTTGTGCGACCTAGTGTCTCGCCGTGGGGAGCTCCAGTGTTGTTAGTAAAGAAGAAGGATGGTGGGATGAGACTACGTATTGATTACCGTCAGTTGAATAAAGCCACCATTAAGAACAAATACCCTTTACCAAGGATAAACGACCTGTTAGATCAATTGAAAGGAGCCTGCGTGTTCTTGAAGATTGATTTGCGGTCGGGTTATCATCAAATCCGTGTGAAGAGCTCAGATGTGCCAAAGACTGCCTTTAGAACACGTTATGGTCATTATGAATTTGTGGTAATGCCTTTCGGTGTGACGAATGCTCCAGCTGTTTTCATGGATTATATGAATCGGATATTCCAGCCTTACTTAGATCAATTTGTGGTAGTTTTTATTGATGACATTCTTATCTATTCTCGTACTCCAAAAGAGCACGAAGGACACCTGAGGATTGTTCTGTCGGTATTGCTAGAAAATCAATTGTTTGCAAAGTTGAGCAAGTGTGAGTTTTGGATGACGGAGGTAAAATTTCTTGGTCATGTCATATCTCAGGGAGGTGTGGCAGTGGACCCGTCAAAAATTGAAGCGGTAATTAATTGGGAGAGACCGAATAATGTCTCAGAAGTCCGAAGTTTCTTGGGCTTAGCCGGCTACTACAGAAGATTTATTAAAGGGTTTTCTCAATTGGCTTTACCAATGACTAGACTTACCCGAAAGGAGTGTCCTTATGATTGGGATTCGGGGTGTGAACAGAGTTTCATGGGTTTGAAGGAAAGATTGACGACTGCTCCTGTTTTAATCGTTCCTGATCCAAATAAGTCCTATGAGGTATTTTGTGATGCTTCTAAGAAAGGATTGGGAGGAGTATTGATGCAGGATGGTCAGGTGGTAGCATACACATCTCGACAGTTAAAGGTTCACGAAGAGAATTATCCAACTCATGATTTGGAATTGGCTGCGGTTGTTTTTACCCTAAAGGTGTGGCGTCATTACTTGTATGGAGTTCATTTTGAAATGTTCAGTGACCACAAGAGTTTGAAGTACCTATTCGATCAGAAGGAGTTGAACATGCGCCAGAGACGGTGGATGGAATACTTGAAGGATTATGATTTTGACTTGAAGAATCATCCAGGAAAAGCAAATAAAGTGGCGGATGCCTTGGGTCGGAAGGTGTTAAAGAGGGCTGAATTGATTATGTTAGAATATGCATTATTGGAAAGATTTCGAGATCTCAACCTTCAATTTATTTGGACCCAAAATGGAGTGTTGATGGGAAACTTGAATGTTGATTCCATTTTGAGAAATGACATTCAACAAGCACAAGTGTCAGATGCTAAGTTACAAGAGGTGTTGGTTCAACCAGGTTTTGCACGAGCTACGGATGGAATGATTATGTTTAATCATAGGATTTGTGTTCCGGACGATGCGTTGTTGAAAAGAAGGATTTTGGATGAGGCTCACAAGGGTGCTTTCACCATACATCCTGGTTCTTTAAAAATGTATCAAGATTTGAAAAGAGATTATTGGTGGTCTGGAATGAAAAGAGATGTCGCGGTGTATGTATCGGAGTGTGCGGTGTGCCAACAAGTAAAGATTGAACATCAAAGACCAGGTGGATTGTTACAACCATTAGAGATTCCAATATGGAAGTGGGATAGTATTTCAATGGATTTTGCGGTTGGATTACCTCGTACTCAAGGAGGATACGATTCTATTTGGGTGATTGTAGATCGATTGACGAAATCTGCACATTTCTTAGCCGTGAAGACTACTTACAAGGCAAGTCATCTTGCACGGTTATTTGTTGCAGAAATTGTGAAGTTGCATGGTGTGCCCTCTAGTATTGTGTCAGATAGAGATCCAAAGATCACTTCAAGGTTTTGGAGAGCTTTTCAACAAGCTATGGGATCTAGATTGTGTCTGAGCACGTCGAATCACCCTCAAACGGACAGTCAAATGGAGCGAACGATACAAACCTTGGAGGATATGCTAAGATCTTGTGTGCTTGAAAGTAGAGGAAATTGGAAAGAGCTTTTACCATTGATTAAATTTGCGTATAATAAAAGTTATCACGCGAGTATCTGTATGGCACCTTATGAAGCATTGTATGGGAGGAAATGTAGGACACCGTTGTGTTGGTCAGAAGTTGGTGATGATAGAATTTTGGGACCCGAAATTATTCAAGAGACCACAGACAAGATTAGAATGATTCGTGATAAGGTTAAGCAAGCACAGGATCGTCAGAAGAGTTATGCGGATAACCGTAGGAGGCCTCTGGAGTTTGTGGAAGGTGACCATGTATTCTTGAAGGTTACTCCGAGATTGAGGTTGAAAGGACCGTTTAAGTCGCGTAAGTTAAGTCCGAGATACGTGGGACCGTATGAGATTTTAGAAAGGATTGGTGAAGTAGCTTACCGTTTAGCCTTACCACCTTCTCTATCAAAAATGCATGATGTTTTTCACGTGTCTCAACTTAGGAAGTTTGTTCCTGATCCTCTTCAACCAGTGTTACCAGACGCGATTGAGATAGAATCAAATTTGACCTTTGAACCCTTACTGAGTCGCATCGTGGGAAGGGAGACTAAAGTGTTGAGAAACAAGGAAATTCCTCTTGTTAAGGTTCAGTGGGATGTAACGCATCCGGGTGATGCTACGTGGGAGCTTGAATCGGAAATGCGGGATGCTTACCCTCACCTTTTCAGGTAATTCTTAAATTCGAGGACGAATTTCCATTTAATGGGGGGGAGGATGTAATACCCCGTATTTAATAAAATGCTCTAATGTTATTAGCTGACACTGAGGTTTTATTATTTGGTGCATTAGAGATACTTTTGGACACTTAAGTTATAAGTGCTAACTTAAAGTTATGTTACTTATATTCTTTTCCTTTCTAATTCTTCTCATTTCTCAACAAACACAAATTCTAGAGAGAGGAAGTAGAGAGAAGGGAGAGCAAGAGGAAAGGAGAAGCAAGCTTGGATTTCAATCTTTTCTCCGCCGAATCGACTCATCTTCATCATCTACAACTCATAATCAAGGTGGGTTCTAGTTATAAACTTATAGTTTATATTTATGGATGAGAAATTATAGTTTTGGATATTGGGGTTTTGTTGAATTTCTAAGTTTAGATCCCAATCATGAATTGCCATGGATAATTGTTGTTTAACCATGAGGATATTATGTATATGTTGTTTGCTTGTGTTATTATGGCTTGGAACAGGTTGGGGATGGTTTGGTGATGAGTTGTTTTGAGAGAATGCAAGAAAAATGGAGTTTTAGGGTTTTGACGCAGAGTAGGTCGACCTACTCAGAGGTTGCGTCGACCTATGCAGCTAAAAAGGGCAAAATTTATGGGTTTTGACAGCATGCGTCGACCTATAGGGTCGGCGTGCGCATACCCGAGGGTGACAGGATTCAATGCGTCGACCTATGGTTTCCATGCGTCGACCTACTGGTTGAAAATTTTGGCAGATTTTGTAACGACCATAACTTTTGAACCGTAACTCCGTTTTGGTCGCTGTTCGAAGCGGTATGAAGCTAGAAACATGTACTTTCTAGTAGTGTAGGTTTGGGAAATTAAAGAAGAAATTATTTAATCGGGAATCGGGGAAATTGTTTGATTCATTGGATCGTTTTATCATTCGGAAACATGTGAACGTGTTTACCCAGAAATATGGTAAACAAGCGCTAGTTTCCTTTTTAAAGGTTACTTTTGCGGAATCAACTAGAATATTCCAGGACTAATTGCTTAAATTTGTTTATTACGTGTCTCTAGTCTGTATTAAATGCAGCAAGAACTTTAAAGTAAAAGTAAATACTGAAATTAAAGGCTTTAAAGTGAATAAAAGCAATAAAAAGCAGTAAATGTGCACTGAAAATGAAATATAACATAAAATGATTGCAATAAATTAGACTGGTACGCATACGTACATTCCAAAGTTGCACTCGTCACTCATTTTGCACAGAGATTAGAGTTTACTTGTGTTTTGTAGAAAATGCGGACCTCTAAACTGTCCCTATGGACTTGCTTAGATAGTAAAAATAAAATAACTACTACTAACGGTCGACTGATTATCAGTCAACACGTGTCTTCGACATGCAAGATCTTCAACTGTGAGACCTCCACGCGTCCTGTGAAAACTGCCAGAAAACTGCTTGAAACTGCCTCTTAACTTCTGATACCTTCCGACTTCAGGGCTATACTTAAACAAAACGCCTAAGTTTTTTCTGTTTGTTCTAGTCGAACATGCATATTGACTAATTCTAGTCGAACCTTGGCAATGATGATTTATAGATAGTCGAACGTCAGCTTTGACTAAACAAAACCTTTTAGTCAGACTTTTCTCTTTAGATTCTTTAATAATCTCACCTGTTTCAGGGATTATTTACCATTATTTAATAAGTCGAAATCCTAGGGTAACAGAACGGTATACTTTTGGTATAATGAGTGATTACCTTATATTTGTGATAATTTGCCATTGTTTACATGGCAATGATGATATTTGTTGGTTGCTTTTGGTGTAATACCTAGTATATTTGTAATTGTTTGAGTGAGTCCTATTGCAGGTGGATTTGGTATGCCTTTGTTGTATACATGTATATATCAAGAAGGTTTGAATAACTACATCGGTTAAAATGAATAAAAGAGAAGTGAGGAAAACTAGTATTTGTTAGGTATATATATAGATTAACAAAGAAAACCTAGGATGAGACATTATATGGAACATAAGTGTGTTGAACCTTGCGAAAGGCTAATAGGCCTAGTGATAAGGGCTAACAGGCCTAGTGATTGGTATGTGCAATCACCTTTATTTAATGTATTTATGGAATCATTGTGTATTGTATTTTCTTTTAATGCTGACAGGCATTCCCGTGCAGTAGAGGCGCAAGTAATCTTGGCAGGTTTGATTCCCGCTTTGTGTACGAATGGAACCTAACAGGGTAGAGACTTGCGATGGTTAACAGGCCATGTGAAGTGACGATTCGTGAGGAAAGGCTCATGAGTCCGAATCCATTTCGTATGTCAAGATTTTCCAAAGGATCCATGACTCGTGCCACCTCCTAGACGTAGAAGGGGACGGGAATAGAAGGATACCTTGGTATCGATTCCGATTGGTGATATTGTGTTGAGTTGTTGAACTCTAATTATGTTTCCATATAATGTTAGTATGTGAACCCAAAGTCTAGATCCCTTGTTATGACTTGAGATTTATAGGCTAGAACCTTGTAAGGCCGAGAGGACCCTTAAGATAGGGAACTCACTGAGATTATTTTATCTCACCCCATTATATATTGATTTCAGGTACTACAGGTTCCGCGAAGGGTAAGGAGAAAGCAGTTTGATTTCCTTATACCTTATGTTTCTTTTGGTTATGGCGAAGCTTCCGTTGTGATTTTCTTTTGGGATCATTGTTGATCTAGTTCTTTGTAATTTTGTTTTGAACATCTTGTATGTATTATTCCATTTAGTAGAACTTTTGTATTAGGGCATTAATATGTATAATGTGTTGACTAGGAACTTATAAGTATTTTCAGTACCAAATACTTGGATTCATGTATACATATATGCTTTGATGTATGTATTTATATATGGGTGTTACAGGTCAATTATTAATATTCTATATTATCAAATCCCATTTTTAGTAGGTTGAAATCTTAGGGTAACAAATTGCCCCCCCAAACGGTTTCTTTCGACTGATATTTCAAAAGGAGAAAGATGGCGTTTTGTCTTCTTTTTAGGTTTTGACCTTTGTTATCTCTTTAACGCCATGATTAAGTTACGCATTCCCAGACACTAATTATTACCTAAATCCTAGGTAGTGGGCTATAACTGCTCCCCACTTTCTTGTACCAGTTTCCAAAGCGTTTTGACATGACTTTGGATTCAACAACTTCCTTTCTTCACGTTTTACAACCCCTATATATATATATATATAAGCTTCTCTTCCCTTTTCCTTTCTTCTCATTTTCTGTTCTTCACAAACATTCAGAACTTTTCTTCTTCTTCCCTAAACCCTAAACGTCTTTCTCTTTCTCGTTCTTTAACCATGGCTGCCAACATTGCAAACACTACTGTTTGTGATACAGGTGCCAATCCTCTAGGAGCCATTATCTCTCGTGAAGAAAAAGAAAAAGGGTTGGATTTCGTCCCTCAACCAAAACTCACGGAGGCTAAAGCCATTATCTGGCAGAATCAGATGTTGATTCCTTTTCAAATCACTGATAAGTTAGTGGCTTTCTCGGGGCCTCTTCCAGATCAACGTTCTCACCCAGAAAAAATCACTGGTTTCTTCCCCTCATTTCAAACCACGATGCCTGTAGCATTTGATAAGCAATGCCCTCTCGACCTGAAGTTCATGGATCCTTTAGTGAGAGTGTTTCGTTCGACTCCAGCTCCTGGCAACAAAGAGTATCTAGCTTGGCTCAACAAAGTCCAAGCGAAAAAACAACAACGATGGGAAGAATTGGGCATCTTCGACGCTATCCAATTATCCAGAAATGGTCATAGGGTTTGTCCCCCTATGTTGCTTGCTTCATTGTTCTTCTGGGAAGGTTCGACTAACACCTTTCATCTTCCTTGTGGAATGATGACTCCTACCCTTTTCGACGTGGCTGCTATCACGGGGCTTTCGCCTTTGGGTGAAATTTTCGACCCAACTCTTCCAACAGAGATGAACTTCAACTTCACCAATGCCACTATCACCAAATATATGCAGGATCACTATGACAAGTCCACGGTCGAAGTTTCTGATGAAGAACATGTTGCTTTCCTCACCTATTGGCTTTCGTACTATTTATTTTGTCCAGGATCTGTTCAGATAGCTAAAGCCTATATACCCCTGGCTATCCAGATCCATGAAGGTCGAAAAGTTTCCTTAGGTAAGCTTTTACTTGCCTATCTTTACCATAGTTTGGGTATAGCGTCTCTAAGAATCAAACGCCTTCATGAAACCCCAAAGCAGCTTTCTCTGTCAGGACCTTACTGGCTTTTACAACATTGGTTGAATTCCACTTTCGAGTCACATATCGGTTTTACTGTTTCTAGGTCCATTCTAGAGGTCATGTATGACCGGAGGGTCGAAGGCATCAAACTTGCCTTTCAAACTCCTCAAGACGAGTCTAACAGGCCCAACCTTCTCAAATATGTGAAAGTGTTTTCTGAATGTAAAACATTCATAGCTTCCATGGCTCCTTTCTCAAATCGGTGCTCTAGGCCAACTTGGTTTAAAGCCATTTTCCCTAGAAACACTCCAACCCTTCGAGCTCAATTGAATGCCATTTGGGATGCTTTTCTGACTCCAACACTCCTCTCTCATCGCATTGAGTCGACTGGTAAGTGTTATGGGTTCGTGGTTTATCAACCAAATCTGGTCTCTCGACAATTTGGTTTGAGCCAAATGTTACCCAAAAGCCTGTACACCCACGATGCTGACATCTGTTACTCTGGTCGACCGTTCACATCTCGCAATCATCTCGACTGTTTAAAATTCCACAACAAACAATCTTTGGAACACCCCACCTTTACTTTCCAGAACTCCTACTTCACCACTAAAGAATTCAGTGAGTGGTGGTCTGAGTATTACCAACTGTATGATGGAGATTCTTTTGTCAAAAAACTGAACACTGCGTTCGACGTGCTGGAGGATAAACTCACTATAAGTAAGCATTTTCATATCCAACTTCATTTACTTATTACAATCTGTAATGTTCTAATTTCAATTTTAGACCTTTCAGGGCCTGATGCTACCAACCAAGTCAAAGTCCCTGCTCCTAAACCAAGTCAAAAACGTCCCAGTACGTCGAACACTACTACAACTAGGAAAAACAAAGCTGTAAGAAAGGTACTACTTTAACCTTCATCTCTTATCAATACTCATCCATTAATTGTTTATTCTCTCTTTAGTTGGTAGTTCCTGAGGATTCAGACGAAACTACATCTCCACCAAATTAGGAAAGTGAAATTTTCTCACGACCTCCTCTTCCGACTCCAGCAAAGAAACGAAAGGTTGTCAAAAACATTCCTAAAGTTGTTGTCCAATTACAAACAATTCCAACCACGATCCCTTCTTCGTCTCAAATTCCTCCTGAGGTATAACTTAGCATAATCTTCTAGAGTACTTCTTTCAAAAGATTATTTTCTAACACTTTTCTTCTGAACAGAGTGCATCAACTGTCGACCACACTCAAGAGAAGATCGTCGAAGCTGCTGAAAAGATTACCGAGGCTGCTCCTGACTCCAGCCTTTTTAGCCCTCAAAGGACTGACGCTTTTGGAAGCACCACTGATTCGGCTAATACTCCAGGTCGAAGCCGAACTGACCCACAAGACAATCCCATCGTCGACCAAGCTCAACCTGCAATTGGAACAATCTTTATATTCTTTCAAAAGTCGAATCAACTTGATTTTTAAATCACTTGCAAGCTTCGTACTTACATACGTAGGTCTTTTAGTAATTCCATCACCCAAGTTAATTTCTTCAAGAGGATCTTGAGCTTGCATTCTTTTTACTGATCCCAAAGAATCCATTTCGAAGCCCAAGGGTTCGTCATCGTATATCCCATCAAGTCTTTCGATTTGGTGATCGACTTCTTGATTGTTTTCACTTTTTACAATCATGCCCTCAATAGCCATATTTTCTTCCAGTTCGGCTTCTAAAGCCGTTTTTCTCTTATTTTCGGCCAAGTAAGCCGTTATTCGAGCCAGGTATTCTGACTCAGTGGTCATCATCTTTGATTGTTGTCCCCTGCTCTGGAGGACTTTCATGATTCAATGGTTCATTAGGATCTTCTCTATTCCAAATAAAACCATAATTTGGGTCTAAGTTCAAATACTTAGACACACTCTCATCAGAAGAATACACTTCTTCTGCTTTGTAGCAAGGGGCTACATTTGCTAGATGCTGGTCGAAATGCTTGCGACCACTCTCAGTTTTGTAGTAACTTTGATCAGCCTCAACATTTTCAACTATACCATCTGGCCTCCAAATAGCCACACGCTGATGCAAAGTAGAGGGAACTGCCCCTATGCCATGTTTCCATTCTCGACCCAGGAGTAATTTGAAATTGGCTTGAGATGCAATCACCATAAATATGGTTGGCCTGATAGTCGAACCTACAGCCAATTTTACCTGAATTACTCCAAGTATTCCACTGGTCTTACCTTCATAATTAGACAACACCATATTATGGGGCCTTAAATCTTTGTTAGATTTTCCCACTTTTTGAAGTGAAGAATAGGGCATTAAGTTCACAGCAGCCCCGCCATCGACAAACACTTTATTTATTGGAACACCATCTACCTTTGCCCTTATGAATAAGGGCTTCAAATGATACATCATTCCTCGACCTAGCTTCTCAAACACAGCCCTTTGATCCTCCACTACTCCTTTTCCCATTACATAATAGCAAACAGGTGTTTCTTCCACATTTTCGTCTGGAAGAAAATCATCTCCATTTTCAGACACCTCAGATATTCTGTCGAACTCTGCTGGAAGCACAAATACAATTCCACAGTCAATTAACAACTCGTCTGATTCTATGTCAAAGTTATCATCAACCTCTTCATCTGACAGTGGGGAATATTCAGCTTCCTTTCCTGTATTGAGAGTCGGAGTATCATCGTCGACTAACTCTTTGATGAGTTTCTTTCCCAGGATCATTCCTGCAGCCAGTCTCTCATTTGCCACTTTGGCCTGTTACTCAGTCAACTTCCTCTGAAAAGGTTTTGGCTGATAATGAGAAAAACCTGCCTGCATCATCTTCGAGCTTTCATGTCCATTCTTATGGCTTCTCTGGTAACGCCTCCACTGAGTTCGAGTCATAGGATTCTTTCCTTTGTAATTTGGAGATATGTAATCTTTCCTTTTAGATCCACTATCAGTCCAAGAACCTTCAATTTTTGCTCCAACGCCTTGGATTTGCCATTTTGGACGTTTGCCTCCTCGGAAGTTAATAGGTTTCACCCATTTATCTTCAGGGACATCTGTCTTAGGGCGAAAATTCTTTGGCTTTTCGAATAGCTTCCTGTAACCTCCAGCCCTTCGACCGCTGCTTTCTCCTGTATACATGAACTGACGATTCTTACCTCGACGAGGGTCGAACCTCACTTTGTTTGCAGCGTCGACATTGAAAACAGCATCACACCTTGGACATAACCCAACTTGAGAGTTGTTGTTGTGACATCTCTCAAGGAATTTCAGAAGACTCTCTTTTGGTTCAGGATACACCATGCTGAAGACTTTGCCATCAGTAGCACCATCTTTCTTTTCACCGAAACCATCAGTAGTATCGACCATCATCACATCAGCAAGCCCAGTATAGTGGGCTTCTTCGACCTGTAAGGGATCACTATCAACTTGCATTGATGACTTTGGTTTTTCTCCAAACTGTAGCCTTCCTTCTTTCAAAGCCTTTTGCACCAAATCCCTGAAAAGGACACATTGAGAAGTCTTATGACCCAAGAAATTATGAAATTTACAAAATCCTCTTTTTTTCTTTTGTTCAAGAGGAGGATTTTTAAGTCCTGGGGGTACTATGATTTGCCCATCAGTTACCAACAAATCAAATATCTCATCACACGAATACGTTTTATTAGAAAATTTCTCATTTTTACTTTCGATCGGATTTTTATCTTTTGATGGCTTAAGTAATTTACAGATATAAGGTGGTCCTGGCTTCAATTCAGTCACATTAACCTCTCCTTCCTCGTATTCACTATCACTATCAGAGTCGAAATCATTGGTAGTAACATAAGCTATCTTTTCCTTTTTATGATATTTGCTAACTCTGGCTTTTTCAGCTTTTAGCCTTTCGACTTGGCGCACCCTGTCTGCCAGTTGTGCCATATCCCTTAAATGTTGGGTATCTAATTTCTTCCTTATGGAATAATCTAACCCACCTGCGGCCATTTCGACTAACTCATGCTCAGGGATTTGGGTGAAACATCTGGCTTTTAATAACCTAAAACGGTTTAGATAATCATCGACCGCTTCTGTATCCTTTCGCCTGACTCCGGCTAATTCTTTCAAACTGATTTTCGACTGTCCCATATAAAACTGCTCATGGAACAATCGTTCTAACTGGTTCCATGAAAACAAAGATTGTGGAGGTAAGGTCGTAAACCAAGTAAAGGCATTTTTTGTTAAAGAACTTGGGAAATATTTCATTTTTAAATTCTCATTGTTTGCTAATTCTCCAGCCTCTGTCTGGAACCTAGCAATATGTTCGACTGTCGACTCGCCAGTCTCACCAGCAAATTTGGTGAATTTTGGAATTTTCCATCCCCTAGGCAATTCTGTTTGCCTTACATATTCTGATAGTGGGGAAACAAAATTAGGTCTATGTAACCCCACATTTATTCCATTCTGAACTAAGATCTGTTCGACCGCATTTGAGATATTATTGTGTCTAACATTGGCATCTTGCTGGATAATTCTAAGAACCTGATCAGCATCCTGATGCCGTTGTACTACTCTAGGGATCTCTTGTTCAATTTGGTCCCCATGTCTCGTAGTTTCGACTACTCTTACATTCGACCCCTGGGAAGTCAGAAGGTTTGGCTGTGGGGGCGCCCCAAAGAAATCTGCTATTCTTGCCATTTGTCCAGCCAATATTTCATAACTTTGGTTCGTATTGTTTATCATGGGAGTAAAAACAGTTCCCATTTGATGAGTAAGGGCATTCACCATTTCATGGTTGCTTTCGTCTATCTATTGTCGGATTGACAACATTGACGTAGTACTTAGAGATGGCAATGTCTGGTTAATGTAACCTATGCCCATAGGTCGACCCCCTGGATTTGATGTGCTTGTTGCCATCATATTGTCGGAATATAATGAAGGATTCGTGTGCAAACCTTGCATCATTGAAGTGGGCATTCCAAACTGAGGGTTAAAACCTGGTGGAGGTATCATTCCTTGAAACGGCGGTCGTAATGGATTAAACGGTGACCGTACATTCATTGGTGATGATACCAATGTTGCTGTTGTCGATCCACTAGTATTTGTTGTTCTAACTGGGGACGAATTCGCAACATTTTGTGACGCTATTCCGGTTAGAACAACTCCATGATTTCTAGAAAGGTCAGAATCATTGACATTAACTTCAGACATGTTAATTAATTTTCGACCACTTCTTAGTATCATACATAACTTTTATACTAACGAATACAAAACAAATAGCAATTGACGGGTCCCACTGGGCATGCCAATTTGTTTACCCAGAAATATGGTAAACAATCGCTAGTTTCCTTTTTAAAGGTTACTTTTGCGGAATCAACTAGAATATTCCAAGACTAATTGCTTTTCTTTGTCTGTTACGTATATTGAATGCAGTAATAACTTTACAATAAAGAACACACTGAAATTAAAGGCTTTAAAGTAAATTGGAAATGACAAAATGCAGTAAATGTGCACTGAAAGTAAAGCATAACATAAATGATTGCATGAATTAAATTGGTGCGCATACATACATTCCAAAGCTGCACTCATTACTCATATTGCACATAGATTTGAGTTTTACTTGTGTTTTGTAGAAAATGCGGACCCTAAACTATTCATCTGAAACTTGCTTAAATAGTACAAATAAAATAACTACTACTAACGATCGACTAATTACTAGCCAACACGTGTCCTCGACATGCAGCATCTTCGTCTGTGAGACTTCCACGCGTCTTTTAGAAACTGCCTGAAAACCGTCTGAAACTGTTCTTTTGACTTCTCATATCTTCTGACTTCAAATCTATACTTGGCAAACACCTAAGTTTTTCTACATATTTTAGTCGGCCAGACATGGCAATTTGCCAATTTTAGTAGAACCACCTCGACTAACAAGAACTTTTTAGTCGAACTATTTCGACTCAAGACATTAAAATTTTGCACTTTTCTCAAAGGTCAATTATTAATATTCTATATTATCAAATCCCATTTTTAGTAGGTCGAAATCTTCGGGTAACAGATACATATCATATATTTACTAGTGTTGTAACACCCCATGCCAAAAGCAATTTATTCATGTACGACATACCAAGGAACCTACAAAATAAAAATAATTAATTTAATTAATAAACAAGTCCCTTCTGCTAAAAACATGAATAAATAAAGGCTTAAATGCACTTTTGGTCCCTGTAAGTTAGCGAGTTTTTGATTTTCGTCCCTGTAAATTTTTTTTTTTGGTTTTAGTCCCTATATTTCACTTTCGCGTTCGTTTTAGTCCCTAAAATCAAAATCCGCAGGAAATTTCACAGGAAAATCCGCAGGTAACCTGCAGATTTTCCTGCGGATTTTGGCTTTAGGGACTAAACCTCGAGCAAAAAGTAAGATATAGGGACTAAAACTATAAAAAAAAACTTACAGGGACGAAAATCAAAAACTCGCTAACTTACAAGGACCAAAAGTGTATTTAAGCCATAAATAAAAGATAATGTGAAAGTAAAAAAATATCAACGGCTCATGCTAATAACCATAGCAATATAATTGTTAGCATTTTGTGGCTTGACAATCTTTGACACACTTATCAAATTCATCAGCTAGTTGCTTTCCGATACATAATACCCCGACCCTCCGACATCGATAATTATTTTAAATCGGCTAATTGGTAATTGGAATGCATAAATAGAATTATTCTATATTATTCTTAGAGGGACTACTAAGAAAGTAAGTGGATTAGTTAGAATCCAACTAAGTGGCATCTTGGTAATTACCACTTAGTTGGAGGGTATTATGGACCTTGATTGTCAATTGCATGTGAATATAAGGCCATGCTTGGTGGAGTGTATTACAAATCACATTTCATGAGTGGATTTGAGAGAAAGAAAAGGAAGAGAAGCTTTTATTCATCACCATCTTCTCCATTTTCGCACTCATAAAACAACCTTCACTAAATCAACCGTAACTTTCTGCTTACGTCTCCGATTAAGGTAATTCTCAAAGCTTTGGATTCTACACGAAATTATCTTCAATTTGCATATAAATTTCGCACTCATAGCTTGTTTATTGAAGGAGATAATCAAGTTTGAAGATTAGCAATCCATGCTGAATGTGAAGAAGAATGGGTTACGGGTTTGGTGAGCTTGAAGGTGTAGTTTGTGTCAAGAAGAGAGTTCAATGGCAGCAAGATCATCCTCATAACCTCTCTAAATCCATGGTGAGTCCCTAGATAGAGACTTGGGAAATTTGCATGCATGGGTTAGAATTGGGATTAGGGATTTGTGAGAAATAATCCATGAATCTATGATGATAAAACATGTTTATATGATAATTGCTGGTTGTATGTGATTCCTATTGTCAATACATGTTGTAATTTGTTGCATGCAGGTGGGTTCAAGGGGTTAAGGTACCCCATGGCTGAACTGAAAAACTCTGCATTTTTCTGCATCAGCGTTGGTCCGCTAAGCAAACTCAGGTCGCTTAGCGGATGTTGTTGTAATTCTCCAGATTATCGCGAGTCCGCTAAGCGGACATGGGCCGCTAAGCGGAAGAACGTTTGAGTCCGCTATGCTGATTGCAGAATTTTAATTATTTCCTCTTAGTGCAGTTTGGCACCATGTTTGGAACCGAGCTCCTCTCCGACTAATAGTATGCTTCTGTTTGACTCTTGCGTGGTGCTTTAAGATGCGTACTATTGTCTTTTCCATTCGATTACTTATGTTGAATGTTATGCATAATATTAAGTATGTTTATTCAATAACTCTTGTCTATTCCTTTGTGATTGATTATGAATACTATGATGAGACAAGATATGAAAATGTGATGATGTCCAATGTTTCGATTAAACATTCGGATTTGTTTGTCTTATATGACTTTGCGCTTGTTATTCTTATGAATGCTTGAATCGAAGCGGGCCAGGGGCTAGGTTGGGAACATGACTCCGACCTTGTGGTCAATGGAGTGTCCCGGACTTTGTGGTCCATGATATAGCTTGATCTTGTGATCATTGGGGCTCACACCTGAGCTACCGTTGCAGTGTGTTTGTGAGGGTCGTGTGGCAGTTTACTCACTTGGTGTTAACACACTTGCGTGCTCGGTCTGGTGGGGTTATGTGGCCATGTAGGCTAATACATAATCGGTAACTCACCTTTAGTGAAGTCAAGTAGACTAAGCACTAGGCTTTCGCCTGATTGGCTCATGCGTCAAGACGACGGTTCGGTACTTGGTGTGAACACACGTGCGTAAAGGTGGTTACCGGGACAATGACGACATCTCGGCTAATGTCATCTCGCGGCCAAATAGGCTTGTGCGAACCTGCTTAACTACTCTTGCAGTGTGCTTGTACGAGTCTCTTGACAATAGGCATGGGTGTAAGTTATTGAGGGTGTGTATTTTATAACCTAGTCGAGGCATTAACGCGCTTATGGATTCCACGTACCTGGGTATGGGTTTGCATACGTGTTTGTTGTACTATTTGTATACTTGTGATAGGAGGACTCCTATGGTGGACGATTCATGTGTTTGCTCCATTTGTGTACTGGATGTGAGGATAAACCCCGAATCAATGGTGGATTCGTTTTATGATGCATGTACGCTGTAGAACCGAGTGGACCCATAGGATAGGCGGACTCACTGAGATTTAGTAATCTCACCCCAATCAACTTATCTTTTTCAGGTGCAGTTTAGTAGTGTTTGGTCAGTAGCAGGTTTGGACTGAAGACTTGGAAGTGGTGATGGCTCGGAGACCTCATTAAATCTCATTTTCCGCTGTGAAGATCCATTGAAGACACATGTTTTGTAATTATTATTAGAATTTCATGTTGTATTTGATATGGATCATCTTGTATCTTTGGCTTTTGTATGTATTCAATATCAATTTTTAACATTTCATGCATAATATAATAGTCAGTTATGTATGGGGTGTTACAGCTGGTATCAGAGCAGGTCGATTCTCGGGCGAGCCATGAGACATTGCTAGCAAAATCCTTTCTTCCTCACATGTGTGTGTTGCTAGTCTGATTTTACTAATATCTCATTCAGTCGTTGAACTTGATCAACTCATCGACTGAGTGTGTGACAGTAGAATTACGGCAGAGCCGTCACGAGGACTCGTAAACCTGTAAGTGTTCTAACCCCAAGCAGTAAGAGTTGAACGGGTAATAGATTGTTTGGACGACGTAAGTGGAGAATATTGGAGTTGTCAAGCTTAAGGGGAGCGTTTGACACGAAGTAGTGATACCCGAACTGTCAAGGTGTGAATCGAGACAACTAGAACTCCCAGGATTTTGATTGGATGAAGTGAAATTTTCTATAAGTTTTGGTAATAGCAAGGGAAATCCAAACAAAATTGATTAGGAGCCTTGTAAGTAAGATTCTCCGAAGGTGTTGAGCCGGGAATTAGTAGGATTCAGTACCGATGAAGTTGCCGGTGTTAGGTGTGACTGATGAGCTGATAGGACAGAATAACCTTTAGAAATGCGAACAGAGGAGTTAGACCTTTCTGATTACGCTGGTACAGATAGTAATTGGATTGGTGGAGTATTAGATCCTGATTCAACTTGGTGTATCTTAGACGAAAGTGGTTACCTATTGAAAGGTTGATGGAAGGTGCGGATGTGGCAATCTAAAATTGGGTAAATCTTGGATACCCGAATGGTGGGTGGAGACATGTTTTTCCGTTTTTATCATTTCGTATTTAAGTTCTGGAACTACGCTAGATGAAATAGGAAATGATATAGAAGCGTGAAATGCAGTAACCTAAGTTCTTGTTAGTTGTGGTTTGTCTAACCCGAGTGAAGCCATAGAACTACGCTTGGCGTTGGGCATTCAGGAAAGTAAGAACTAGCATCTATCTGGAACTTCAGCAGGATGATCGTAGTTGCGCTGGTTGTTAGGAACCATAGTATTCCTATCTGAACTGGATTATCCTTAGGATCTCTTATTCATGCGTTGGACGAAAGAGAACGCGAATGGCATAACAATCCGAGCTGGAATCTTAACTCTTCGTGTCTGGCTTATTGTCTTCTGAGTAAGTAAACCTTGATGTGTAGCACTCTCAGGTTTTAGCATCCTGAGGAGTGTGATTCGAAGGATTTGAGGAACGATGAACCTATGGCCTGTTCAGACACGTGTCAGTTGCGACTATAGGATACGCGTGGGGATTATTATACACCACTAAGGTAGGTTACCTAGATACATGGCCTCGGAGTTGGACCACCATGTTGGTACTATCAGACGGGTATAATGCCACAGTATCCCTATCGTGCACAAGATGCGTTAGTCATCCTTTTTCCGACATATGTGGGACAAAGGTGATCTGAAGCTCAAGGTAGAATTCTGATTTGGCACTCGTGAGACGCAGATCCAGACTCTCATAAGGTATGTTGGATAAGGATCCATATGTCACGCTCGCTAGTAGAGGAATAACTAGACAGACGATGGTGAGATGGATCAAGATCCGATACTATGCTTATAGAGACTCTGAATGACCGTGCTCGCGCTAGTTAGAGTCAAATTAGACCTTGCATACGTTCTCGTTTCATGAAGTGTTAAGTTGGCAATTTTGCATGAGTGTCTAGAGTGAGACTCATGTGCGGTCATAATATCCTGGTCAGCATAGTGAGTGGCTATCATGTATCATTGGCGACCAGTGATGGAATATGCGAATTGTATCTTGGACTAGTTTGATGTGTAAAGTATTTGATAGAGTGTCTGTAGATACTCCGAGCGAAGAAATTTCAATCTTGGTGAAGCATGGACATCTTGGTTTGAGAAGTGCTAAGGAGTCCATAAGAAAGTTGTTCGAAGTGCAAAGTGCAATTTCTTGCATTGTGGCTACACTCTGACTGTTAGAAGCACTGCAATGAAGTATGCAGCCGCCGAGGAAGTCAGTTTAGTGTCAGATTCAGAGGTGGAACAGACATTAGATGATTGTGCGAATGGAGTGTGGCTATGGGAGGATTGTTATATCAATTATCCGCACGAGTTATCAGAGGTGATACTACGCTAAGAGAATGAAGCCGTTTGGTTGGAAAGAAGCGATGTTAAACCGACAGAGTTATAGTAAGCTACAGTACGTTATGAAGGGTTCGTTATACTAGTTAAGCAACAAGACTTGTTGGACGGGCAGACAATAGTTATACGCTATGGGAGTCAGTAACGAAAGACGACTTCCAAAGTCAATAAATATTTGGCTTTCGACGTTATGGAACCGAAGCGTGTGTCTAAATTGTGTTAGATGGACCTAAACCTAGAACAATAGAGTTAATGGAGACTTGGTTTTAGGGAGTACGAAACCTCGAGGGGTAGTTGATGACAGATGTATATGAAGTTCCGACACGTGTTGTAATTGGACGGCTGCAGATAAGGAGTTGTTGTGTAGTAAGAGAATTAAGTGGGCTATGGACATGATGTACTTCAAGGGATTTCAAGAAGTGTGTGTGTAACACCCGAGGCCGAAGAAGGCGAGGGGTGGTTACATCGCATGTAACAACCGAGGCCGAAGTAGGCAAGGTTAGTCGCCACATCGGAATAAGAGGGATCCTGATACTGTGCAGGTATGGGACTGCATGGTTGAAGGAAAGCTTATAAGGATTGATGTGTACTACCTATACCAACAAGATGCATCTTCTTTTCGGTAGCCCATTCCATAAGAACTCCACAATTAAGCGTGCGAGTGAGGTCACAGCATGCTGAAAAGACCGTGTTGGTTTGTAGGGTCAGTCGATCGTCCAGAAAGCAGCTTGGGGAGTTACTGTGTGAGCGTTTGAAATCAGAGTAGCACAACGGGTAAAGGAAGAACCAGATAAGTATGAGGTAGGAATGAATGGACTATTTGTAGGATTTTATGTTGGGATGAAAGTATCTTCCTAAGGGAAATTGTCGAAGCAGCGTTTCGTTCATTCCAGTCTCTCGAGGATCCACCATAAACTTGAGAGGTGTTGTCAATTGGCCAGCTTAGGAAGACACTTTATGGATGGCATGTGGTCCGATGTTCGTAGATCATCAGTTGAGCTTGTAAGCAACAAGGGTTGGACATAGTATCGTGACCGACGAAATGCTGAAGTCAAGTTTAGAAAAAAGAGTTTCGGAGTAAATATAAAATATCGTATTTAATGTTTATAAAATTGTTTAATTCAGTCATAATAGAGTTTATGGAATATCCACTCTACCATCAAAGTCCAACAAAAATGGTTGTGCATAATAGGCGGCATGTTTAAATTCTTAGAGGTTGGTATGTACTCAATACCATATAATTGAAAAATCATGAATACAATATTAGGTTGTATGAATTTTTGCCTATCAAATTTACAATTTGGACAAGACTTAACAATAAAAATATCCATGCAACCAAATATATGAGTCAATAATCATAGAAACAATAAAATATGGAAAATAAATATCAAAAGTAATGATTATAACAAAAAATTAAACTTTATGAAGTAGAATTTATTTATTTAAATTTGACACATTGTCAATTTGATTAGTACATTTTATTACGTAGAGTCTTTCATAAGATACATATCATATATTTATTAGTGTTGCAACACCCCATGTCAAAAGCAATTTATTCATGTACGACATGCCAAGGAACCTACAGAATAAAAATAATTAATTTAGATAATAAACAAGTCTCTTCTTCTAAAAACATGAATAAATAAAAGATAATGTGAAAGTAAGAAAAATACCACAGCTCATGCTAATAACCATAGCAATATAATTGTTAGCATTTTGTGGCATGACAATCTTTGACACACTTGTCAAATTCATCAGCTAGTTGCTTTCCGATACATAATAGGTCACACTTTAGTTGCAACTAGCAGAATCATCAACATCATCACAACAAAAAATTTTATTAGAGAACCTTCCATTTCTTTTTCAATAATACCTTTTCTTAAATTCAAATAAATTTCTTAATTCTGTGAATTTTCGGCTCTTACAAAGGACTCACTAAGAAAAAAGTTTATCATTAGACCTTTATTTATAGCTAAAATTTCCTAAAAGCTTTATGCGTTCATTAAATATACTTTAGGGAAAATTTATTTAAAACATATGAAATTAACCAAATTAAATACTCCCTCCAATCCTTAATATAAGGGAATTTGTATTTTTAAGATAAAGTGAATAATCATAAATATAAGAAAATTTTTTATTGATGTTTTTTTTATAGCATTATTGAAATAGCAATTTTGGATTACCATTTTATAGGTTTTCCTTTTAATACAATAAAATAATTAAATTTCTTAAAAAATATTTCTCGATAATCATTTTATGAAAACCTATTCAATATAGTTTCAATTTTAACTAATGTGCAGAATGAATAAAAAAAGACATAACAAAAAGATAAAGATATTTATATTAAAGTTTTACGAGTATCTACTTAAAATATATTTAATTTGATGAATTTTTTACACTACTTTTTTCTTTTCCACATATTTGTGATGCCTAAAAACTCATATTTACATTAATCTATTACGGAAAAATATATATCGTCCAACAAAGATTATCGTTAAAACAATGTTACCACAACATATCGTATAACTTCCTCTATAATGACATTCCATATTTAAAAATTTAATATAGAAATATTGTAAAAAAAATATTCACACTATAAAAGTAGCATATATTGAAATTTTGTTATTTATAGTTTTATTAAAATATAGTTTTCATAACATTCCATGTTTTTATGAAAAAAAATAAAAAATAAATTATTTTATAAAAAAATTCTTTAAGTAATTTGTTTTTTAATAGTTTCGTAGAGAGCTCGTGATGGGGAACTACTACATGACATGACATTAGTGGAGAGAGAAAGGTATAAGGTTTTTAATAATTTTTGTGTAACTGAGTATGAAAACTTATCTTTATTTTATAGTCATTTCATGTGTACGGGTCACTACATCGACCGATGTTTAAAACTTAAAGGACATCATAATGAAGCTACCAAAAAAAAGGTAGGACAAAATTACAACCTAAAAAAGTTCTAGAAATGGTTTATCAAAATGAAAAGAGAGGTGATCTAGAGAAGGAAAACATGACAAGGGTGGAAAAGGGATTGTAATTGAGGACTACAGTTAATATACATAATGCTCAACACCATGATGAACATGAGACTAGATATGAAGTGCTTATTGATGTAAATATTAATGAGCAATTCAAAGTAGACTTGAAATAATATAATAACCCTAGCAATATAATTGTTAGCATTTTGTGGCTTGACAATCTTTGACACACTTTTCAAATTCATCAGCTAGTTGCTTTCCGATACATAATAGGTCACACTTTATTTCACACCAAGGCTCTACTAAGCATTCAACTTTAATTGCAACTAGCAGAATCATCAACATCATCACAACAACAAAATTTATTAGAGAACCTTCCATTTCTTTTTCAATAATTCAATTTCTCAAGTTCAATTAAATTTCTTAATTCTGTGAATTTTCGTGTAATACCCGGTATTATATTTTCCGAATTATTATCACTAAGATAATGTGGTATGATTAGTGAGACAAATATAATACACCTTTTATTAGTAGGCTTAATGTAATAGTTAGGTCAATTAGTAGCAATGGGGGGCATTATGGTACTTTCACCCTTAAATAGAAATGGGATGTGTTTGGTTGCTCATTCCCTTCTTTCAAAAATCAGAATTTTGGTTAAAGAAGAAGAAGAAAACGTGGAAAGGGAGAGGAAGAGAAGGAAGTCTCCAAACTTGGTCCAAGCTCCATTCTTGCATACATCAGAATCTGTTTCAGCCTTGCTTCTATTCTGCTCTCGGCTCCATCATCATCATCTTCATCTCCTTCTAAGGTGAGTCATTAGATAGAAACTATGGGGTTTTGCATCTTGGGAACAATTGGGGTTTAGGGATTGTGAGATAAAAACATAGCATGTGATTACTAAAACTTGTTTATGTGATAATGATAGAATGTGTGTTCTTCTGATCATTGTATGCTATAGATTGCTAAATTATGATGAGACCTCTATTTGGGATTGTTATTGGGATTTGGATTGGTTTTGGTTTTGGCTAGGGAATGATAAATGCAGAAAAGAGTGATTCTGGTACAATGTAACCGGTTACGCTGCTGAAAATTGGAAAATCTGGGCATTTTCCGTGTCCATAACCGGTTACAGGTCTGAGCGTAACCGGTTACACTGAGTGGAAAATGGGAAATGTGAAACTTTAGAAATTTGTAACTTTTGCGTCGTAGGTCCGATTAAGGTGTACTTCGTACCGTTGGAAAGCTAGTAATATGTACTGTCTGATAAGATAGGTCCCCAAACCAGATTATTAATTTATCACGAGAATTTATGTCTTTCCGATTGTTATTAATTATTATGTCATGCATTAAATAGGATGCCTATTGCTATCATGAATATTATATCCGTGTTTGAAAATATTATGCCATTATGTATGATACATGGAATCTATGGACACCGTCGTTTTGGTTAAACGATCAGAATTGATTGTATTGTATGTGATTTTAATATTATGTCATATTTCCGTATGCTTGAATCGAAGTGTCCGAAGGGCTAGATTGGTCAATGAGTCTTCCGTGGCCGTGCGGCCCAATGGAATAGTCTGATCACGTGTATTGTTCGATATGACATGCACCTGAGCTACCGTTGCAGTGTGCTTGTAAGGGCCGTACGGGGCTTTTTACTCACTTGGCGTTAACACACTTGCGTGCTCGGTATGGTGGGCTTATGTGGCCACGTAGGCTAATACATAATGATGTAACCCACCTCTAGTGAAGTCATGTAGACTAATGCTACGCTTTCGCCCGATGGGATCATGCGTCAAGGTGGCGGTTTGTACTCGGCGTAACTCACTTGCGTGAAGAAGGTTAATGGGACAATGACGCCAATTAGGCTAAGGTCATCTCGCGGCCATTTAGGCTTGTGCGAACCCGTTTAACCGTCTTGCAGTGTGCTTGTACAAGTCCCTTGACAATAGGCATGGGGTTACTCATCGAGGGTGCATTTATTCCCTAATCTAGCCGAGGTATTATTACACTTCTAGATTCCCCGTGTATGGATGCGGGTTTGCATACTTGTTTGTTATACAATGTGTATTTGTTTTAAGGCAAGTCCAATGGTGGATGAGACACTTTGTTTGCTCCGTATTTGTACCAGAAGTGAGAATAACCCCGAATCAATGGTGGATTCGTTTATTGTACATGATCCCTTTAGATCCAAGCGGACTAATAGGATAGGCGGACTCACTGAGATTTAGTAATCTCATCCCATTCCAATTATTTCTTTTTCAGGTGGTTCGAGGTAAGATCGTGGTAAGGGCAAGATGGATTAGTTCTTTTGACGATGCTTGTTGGATACTTCTTTTAGTTCTTTTATCGTGCTTCCTAGTTTTTTTTTTTGTATTTTGGCCGTGTACTCCTGTGATGTACTAATATTTTGGCCATGATACATTCGGCTTTCGTATTTTGCACTTCTATTTCTGCTGCGAATATTATGTAATTGTTGTCTTATGAACCATATTTAATACTTTATGCATATTATTCTAGACAAATATGTGTGGGGTGTTACAGTTGGTATCAGAGTAGGTCGATCTTCGGCTTTTCTAAGACACATCATATTGCAGTACAATTCTGCCTCACATGTGTATAGCCACCATGACTCTTATGTCTTATTTATGGCATTGAGCCTGATCAACTTGATTCCATGCGTAAGACAAATAGGGAGATGGTTGAGCAACACAGAGGTCCTGGAAGGCCCAGAACTAGGAATGTGGAGCCCGAGCATGAAACTGGAGATGCAAGCGTACCTTGGCAACAGATGATGCAACAGATGCTACAGCAGAATCAGATGATGATGCAAATGATGCAAGGTATGCATGGACAACAACCTCCTGTTCCAGTTCCCGTCCCTCAAGCTGCGGCTGGACCAGACTTTCGTGCCTTCTTCAGGATGGATCCTTCAGAGTTTGTTGGTGGACTTGATTCTTTATTGGCTCATGATTGGTTAGATGGTATGGAAAGAGTGTTTCGGGATATTCAGTGTACGGAAGAAGAGAAGTGAAGCAACTGGAAAAACTCATCGAAAAACAATGAAGTCGCCATTGAGTGTTTTTTATCCCAAGAGAAGGGAAAGGAAAACATCGACTAAAACCTATAAACAAACAAACAAACAAAGGTCTACGACCTAGAGAAAAGGGTAAGGGAGTCGGTTACGCAAGGGGGAAGGGATTAGCACCCCTTACGTCCGTCGTATTCGACGGGATCCACTCTTGTTAGTTGTAATCTATGGGTGTTAAGAGTCTAAAGCTTAAAGCTAAATGCAATGCATGACAAAAGAAAGAAAACAAAACACGGGGAAAAGAAGGAATATCTACAAAGTGTACTCGTTCGGACCCCGCGATCCAATGCCTACGTATCCCTTAAAGGATTCAGAGCAGCCGTAGTTCGGCTCAAAAGTTTCTGTATGTTTTTGTGTTTTTTAGGTGGACAGAGGTTAAGATCACATACCAACGTTGCTCGACCTTTGGAGACTCACACGCCTAAGTATGGGAAGGACTTAACATATCCTTAAAAGAAAAAGAAAATTGGTTTGTGTTTTTTGATGTAGATAGAGGTGATCTAGAGCCCAATGCAAGGATGCCCACCTTTCTCTACGTTTTTTAAGTCTTAACCTTTATTAGGTGTTTTGAAGTGTTTTATTGCTTGGTGTTTTTTAGGGGGATATCATAGATAACGGTGAATTAAATCCCAATGCAAGGATACTCACCATTCTCTACTTTTTAATATTTATTAGGTGGATTAAAGTTGAAAAAGAAAAAGAAGATGCCCTAAACTAAAGGGAGACTAAAAATGTCTAGAAGTTATCATGCTTGGATAAGATCCTAAGGTCTAATGACTTTGAAAAGTCAAGTCCTAAGGGAGCATGGCAAAAAAGAGACAAGCAAGGATAAACACAAGCAAACTCAAGATAAACAATGTGTATTCAAGATACACCAAGAGATACACAAGTAATAAAAGAGACAATGTAGAGATACACTCAAACAATGTCAAGAAACAATAAACACAAATCATCAAGAAGACATGCAAGGATACACAAAAGCAACGTCAAGAGACAAGATATCACAAAAAATAAAGAAGACATGCAAGGATACACACAAGAAATGTAAATAGACAATCAACACAAATCATAAAGAAGACATGCAAGGATACACACAAGCAATGTCAAGAGACAAGATATCACAAAAAATAAAGAAGACATGCAAGGATACACACAAGCAATGTCAATAGACAATCAATACAAATCCTAAAGAAGACATGCAAGGATACACACAAGCAATGCCAATAGAAAAGATATCACAATAAGAAAAAGGTACACAAGCCACATTAAATAAACCACATAAGGAAATACTTATCAATCAAACAATGGCTCATTGATCCCTCAAAAGATCTCACCTCACCACAAAACTAATCAAAACAAGCTATCACTAATTAAGTAAGAAGCAAATAGCACCTAAATGGCCAACAAAAATGAAAAGCCAACAAGCATATACAAACAAGAAGTAAACACTTCAAGCACATGAGATAACCATCTCAAAAGAAAAGAAATACTACTTAAACAAGTAATGAAATCAAGAGAAAGAGGTGAAATAAAATCAAATACAAGAATTAAAATACTAACTAATATTTTTGAGTTTTTTAAATAAGCAAACAAATTAGAAATCAAAAGGAAATAAAATCCTATTCTAATATTTTGGAGTTTTTAATATGAATATAAATTCTAAACATAAAACATAATTTTGGTTTTTTGATTTATGAAGCAAATAAAAATAAAATCAACACAAAACAAAACAATTATCAAACTAAAATAAAGATGGGCTCAACAAACTCAGTAGATGGAGGAGCAAATAAGGGTGGGGCGATGGCCTATTAAGGTGCAGGCCCAAGATCAATTAACAAATAGCCCGAGGGGAGATATGCGCAGGGAAAGGGGGTGTCACAAAGAATTTTCGTGGATTGGGCTGAAAAGTTTAGCCCAAACGAGATAATCCAAACAATCACTGGGGTGGTAAAAATCGAAACAGGGGTAAGGCATGGCAATCAATTGGGTTTCCAATGCAACACTTAAACCCATATCTACTTAATATAAATCCAAGGTTGTCATAATGACAACTTGACCATAACCCTAACCCTAAATCCAATGTGGCAACATATTAGAATTTCAATGCTTATGTGGCAACATATCATAATTTAGAATTTTTATCACTCTTTTTTAATTCTTCACACAAACTCCAATTTAATATCATAATTAATAATTATATTAAAATAAATAATAATAATAATAATAATAATAATAATAACAATAATAATAATAATATTAAACCACCACTATTAATAACAATAATATAATCACTAGCTAAACACTAAATGAATAATCAAAATTTAGATTAATATACTCTTATATGGATTATGAATTTAATGTTATTGATATAGTTTTTGTTAGTCTCCTATTCTAAAAAAAAATTTATAATTTTTTATTGGTTTTTGTGAATTAGAAGATAATGATGGTAGAATTGTATTACATTATTACTGTTTCAGAATTCTAATATTCATATTAATTATGATTCATAAGTATTATTGTAAATGACCAATGATATTTTATTTAAATTCTAACAAAAGGGTCTAATAAAAAATATAATTCAATTGTAACGTATGTCACCAAAATAAAATGGTGGAGTATTAATTAATTAAAATTCATAAACGGTGAAGTATTAATTAATTAAAATTCATAAGTATTATTGTAAATGATCAATAATATTTTATTTCAATTGTAACATATGTCACCAAAATAAAACGGTAGAGTATTAATTAATTAAAACTCATAAACGGTGAAGTATTAATTAATTAAAATACATGAGTATTATTGTAAATGGCCAATAATATTTTATTTAAATTCATAAATAGTGGAGATTTAATTTATATATTCTTAGAACTTAAAATAACAATAATGAATATAATTACAATAAATTGAATTTAATATTTTATTTATATAATTACAATAATATTTTATTTAAATTAGAATTCATGGAAGATGAATAGTAAAGATAGTGAAATGTTAAAAAAAAGAGTACATAAAATAGTTTTTAAAAATAATTAATTTAAATATGTAATTGATGAAATAAATATATTAGTAACACATAAATATTAAAACCACATCTTTTTTATTCTGTAACTTCTATATTATAATTATGGTAACCCACTCATTTACTATAATAAAAGAAATGTTAATTACTAATTTGATTGATTATTAATTTTTTTAGAGGTTATCGTTCTATTCATATTCATATTCATGTGTGTATATATATGTTTGTGTGATGTTGAGTAATCATTATTTTCTACAAACAAATCTTTGATGTGTTTTGGTGGTGTGTGTGTATATATCTCTCTGTGTGATGTTGAGTAATCATTATTTTCTACAAACAAATCTTTGATGTGCTTTAGTGGTGTGTGTATATAAACAAATCTTTGATGTGCTTTGGTGGTGTGTGTATATATATGTCTTTGTGATGTTGAGTAATCATTATTTTCTACAAATAAATCTTTGATGTGCTTTGGTGGTGTTTTTACATTTTTATAATTATTGTTTCACTTTACCTATATGTATTGACATTTGTTTTTGTGACATAATAGAAACTCTAATTATTCTATAAGAAATATTTAAAATTTCAATTATATTGATATAGTTTTTGTAAGTCTCTTATTCTGACTTTTGTTTTCTAATTTTTTATTGTTTTTTGTGAGTTAGAAGATTATGATGGTAAAATTATATTGCATTATTATTGTTTCGGAAGTCTAATATTCGTCAGGTAATTTATAAACTCTTTTTTTTATTAATGTATTTTTTTGTTAGAGTTTTATTCTAACTTTATTTCTTATTCTTTATTGACTAACATAAATATAATTATTTTTTCACGTGTATCAGGAATAAAAAGATCTTTTTTTCAATTGTTGTTGCATTGCTGCTCTGAAAGTCTATGGGATGGTTGTTCATAAATTTATTTTTTATCCAAATATTTTGTCAATTATCGCATTTCTACGATATTACTATTGTATTTCTAAAGTTATTTAAAGAAGAATATTTCCATGGAAATATGATACTTAATAAAAAAAAATATGTATTTTTATACAATCTTATTACATTGGTATTAAAATAAGTTTTAATAATGTTTGGAACCAAAGTTTTTTCAAAGAAATTATGTATGCTATAATACAAAAAGATTAGACACCCCTACTAATAATATTTTTATACACATATGAAATAAATGTTTTATATTTTAATATTTATGACTTCTTAATTTTCTCAAGATAGAATCAACAATTGTTAATTTTTTTTAAAAATAAAATAAATGGGTTAAGTTTTTATTTTTTCTTCCAAAAGGAAAAATGATTATGGAATAAAATATGATTATTTGTAATGGTCTTTATATATTGTTTTATTAACAATATAATAAAAATTTAATCGGAATACATCGACAGTATAAATATCTTTACACTGACAATGATTCGTAATTGTCGGATCTTAAATTATGTTTGACTTTTATTTTAATTATATATAAAGTAATAATTATAAATGGTTGCAATGAACCGACCGTGTAAATTTTATTTACACATAACAATTAACCCCATATAATAATATGTAATTAATTTCACAACTATAAATTTTCTCAAATAATAAATTTATTATTTATTATTTGATATTTAAAAATTTTATATTTAATGTAAATAGCTAAAAATAATTTTTTTTTGTGGCCATTAAAATGACAATAAGAGAAAATAGAATTAAAAAATTATAAGAATTAAAATTTAGAAAATAAAAAGTTTATGAAAATGTTAATTCAATGAAAATTTAAAAAAGAAAGTAAAATTAGTAAATAATGGTCTGTTAAGAAATGAAAGAAAGTTTTAAAAAATAGGGTCATGATAACCAGTGCCCTGGAGAATTAGCATTGTCCGATATATTAAAGTGTTTTATATGTGCAAAATTATATTAAATATAATATGTTACATAAGTTTATTATATATTTTATAGTTATTAAATTTATAATCTAAATTCATATTAACTAATAACTATCACATTTTAAGTAGTAGTAATATTTTATTTTTTATTGAGATTAATATTTTAAAAATATATGAGAATAATTTTCATTAAATTTTCAAAGTCTTTCCGCGCATCGCGCGGGTTAACGCCTAGTTATATTAAAAACAAACAAACCCTAATCACCCTAGGACAAAATCGGTGGCCTCCCTATTTCTTTCCCAGCCTCACGTCTCTCTCACTCTTTCAACGCTTGCTCTATTTCAAATTCAACTCTCCTCACTTGTAATCTCTCTTCCATCTTTCACTCTGTTTCTCTGTTTTTATTTCCCACATAAAACAAACTCACACTCCCTATCCTCTGTTCTAACTTATCTCACTACTAAAAACAAATCCTCATTCTAAATCCCTCTATTCAGATTCTCTATTTTCTCAACAACACTTTCCTCTATTTCTTTCGACAACACAAATCAGATTAAAACACAATAGGCCAAGCTCTATCACATGATAACAATCAACAAACTCAAAATTTTCAGAATAAGCAAACAGCAACAACAACCAAACCACAGATTATGGCCAAGCAATTTTGAGGATTATAAGCTACTTACAAGCTCGGAGCCAGTCCGAGGGTTACGATCCCGATGACAACTTCAGAGAGAAAACCAGAGATAATAGCGTGTTCTTCTTCTTCTCCTTAATTCTTCCGTGAATAAGCGTGGCATTGTTTGTCTGAAGAGCCAAAATAAATGGCGGTGTTGTGGATCGTGAAGTGTTGCGGTGATGTTGAGCGATGATGACGCATTGCTGCAAGGATGTTGACGCGTTGGTATTTGCGTTTGAAGGAGTTGAGTTGCGACGTCAGTGCGGTGGCGTTTGATCAGTGATGATGAATGATGTTGTGCGTTGTTCGAACTGGAGCTCCTCCAATACTCGGGTATCCGATTTGAGCTCTTTTTCTCCTTTCTCGATTCTTTGTTCACAATGAGTTGATTTGGAATGTGTTGCTGAAGCTTGAGTTGTTGTTGTCACTTACGACTCATCGAAGATTTGTTGTTGAATGACAATGACGGTGCTACTGAAATAAATCTGTGAAGGTAAAGGTTATGGAAGAGGTTGAGAGAGTTTTGTCAAGTTCATGGAGTTTAGAGTTTTTGTGATTTGTGTCGTGATTCAGAAGTTCTTGTTCTGTAGGAAGAAGGTGTATCTGTTTACTGAGTTTGATTTGCAGGGATTACATCGTGAGGTGAGTGTTGTTGTGGTGTATGAGTTTTGTGATATTGAAGATGTATTGCGGTTTTGGGTTTCAGTCGCGGTGTGGATGTCGTGAAGGTGAGGCTCACGGTTTATGTTGGAATTTTCACGGAGGAAGATTTTCATGATTTTTGAGCAGAGTTTCTATACACTTTTTCTTCCTCTTATTTGAATCTGTGAGATGAAGGTTGTGTATGAAGGAGTATGGGTCGGTTTTGAAGGTGAGTTTGTATGAAGGTGGATCTGGTTTCGATGGAGGAAGGTTGTTTGGTGATGAATTTATGGATTTGGCTATTGTGATAGAAGGTGAAATTCGGTTGAAGATTCGAAGTGTGAAGTTATTGAAGGTTTATGCAGAAGTTTCTATTTGGCTCTTTGGAGGAAGATTTTATTTGACCAATTTTACAGAGCTTTCATTGTAACTTTCTTCCCCCCTTTTCTTAGTGTGATGAGAGCTTGTTATATACGCAGTGAGAGTGAGGGCATTGTGGAGATTTTGAGTGAATAGAATGGATAAGATCAAGGACAAGTTTGTTAGAAATGAAGAATAATTTTTCAGATTTTGTGGAGAGTGGGAAGGTGAGTGGAGTAGTGGGGAGAAAACGTGAAGCTTGGGGAGGAAGAGAAATTTGGTTCAAGTTTTGTCTTTTGTGGCTTCTAGAAGATGATGTCATGAAATTGGTGATGTATGAATCAATCCCTTGCTGATAGAATAATCATGTGAAATAGATGGGAATGGTCCCACACAAAAACAAAAATAAAAAGGGCTCTTGGGTTGACTTGAAAATGGACTCAAATATGACCAATGGGCTTTGGAATTCTTGAAGTGGTGATTTGGGCCTTATTATTTGCACCTAAAAATACAAAACAAAAACAGTGGCAAGAATAATAATAATATGATAAAAGAAAGAGAGTTAATTTTAAATTTTAATAGAAATTCAACTTAGAAAAACTAAATCGAATTAAGATTAAAATTGTAAATTCATACAATATTAGTAGAAATGAATGAAATATTATTAAATCGAGAAATCTAGTACAATGCGCTAAATGGACATGAATATATATTTTTTATTTTTCTTGAATGAGAAGCAAATATGCTAATGCTGATGAAATGCGAAAAATAAGCCAGATAACAGCGAGATAGGAGGGCAAATTTTGGGGTGCAATAAGAAAGTAATCTTTGCTACCCAGAAAATGAAGGGACCGACTCTTAGGTGGTGGAACACTACATCTACTTATTTCACCGCTCAAGAGATTCCTAAGGATTGGCAACATTTCAAAGTAGCATTCTTGGAGAAGTATTTTCCTAAAAGTGTAAGGACTCAAAAGGAACGAGAATTTCAGAATTTCAAGCAAGGCAACATGTTTGTTTCAGAATATGCAGAGAAGTTTGAAGATTTGGCTGATTACTCCCGACAAGATGTTTATGCTCCGGATGAACTATGGAAGATTGACCATTTCATGATGGGTTTGAGGGCTGACATTGCTCATAGTGTGTCTCAAATAGAGTTTACTACTTATGCTGAATGTTTGAGGCAATGTTATGTTGCTGAAAATAGTTTGAAGAGGGTTCAAGAGGAGAGGGACCAGAATAGAACTAACTTCAGAGAACCAGGGAGGACTACTCAACACTTGAGGCCCCATAACTCTCCATCAAAGAAGAAGCAGGGTTATGGTGGCCAATCAGCTCAACCGCCTTATTGTCGCAAGTGTAATAAGAAGCACACCGGGGAGTGCAAGTACGCTTCAGTGACTTGTTTTGGATGTGGCGAGCAGGGCCACATAGTTCCACACTATCCAAAGAAGAAGATTCCTGAGAGGACTACAGGTCGTGTTTACACCTTGGATGCAAGAAAGGAAAAGGGGAACAACAACCTCATTGCGGGTACGTGTTATGTTAACAATCAACCTCTATGTGTTTTAGTTGATTATGGAGCTACTCATTCTTTTATCTCTACCGAGTGTGTTTACTGACTTGGTTTGGAAGCTACTCCATTACCCGAACCTATGGTCATTTCTTTGGCAACGGATGATACAGTGGAAGCTCGACTAATTTGTAGAGATTGTTCAGTGTCTTTTAATGGTCGTGACTTCCTGATTGATCTAATTTGCTTGCCCCTCAAGAGACTCGATGTCACTCTGGGGATGAATTGGTTGTCTCTTAATTCGGTGTATATTGGATGCAAGGAGAGGGCCATATTCATTCCTGCATAAGAGACTTCTTCGAATGATGCAATTACCAAGTTGATAGAAGGTACGATCGGCGCGGTCAATTATCTCTTTTCTCAAGAAAGATCTTTTCTTTTAGTTCTTTCCAAGGAACCTTCTGTAAGAGTGGAATTGTTTGAGATTCCGGTGGTGTGCGAATTTCCTGATGTGTTTCCTGAGGATATTACTTCCCTTCCTCCGGAAAGGGAAACGGAGTTCTCAATTGATCTTGTTCCTGGTACTGCCCCAGTTTCCATCACTCCTTATAGGATATCTCCTATTGAACTCAGAGAATTGAAGAGCCAGTTAGAGGAACTTCTAGCTAAGCATTTTATTCAGCCTAGTGTTTCTCCATGGGGAGCTCCTGTTCTTTTGGTAAAGAAGAAATACGGGAGTATGCGCTTGTGCATCGATTATCGTCAGCTGAACAAAGTTACCATAAAGAACAAATATCCTTTACCGTGTATTGATGACCTCTTAGATCAGTTGAAAGGAGCCAGTATTTTCTCGAAGATTGATCTTAGGTCAGGGTACCATCAGATCCGGGTAAAGAGCGCAGATGTACCTAAGACTGCATTCAGGACTCGATAGGTCACTACGAGTTTTTAGTTATGCCGTTTGGTGTGACTAATGCTCCGGCGGTTTTCATGGACTACATGAATCGAATATTTCAACCATATCTGGATCAGTTCGTAGTGATCTTCATTGATGACATTCTGGTATATTCTCGTTCTTCCGAAGAGCATGAAGAGCATTTGCGGATTGTGTTGTCTACTCTTCAAGAGAACCAATTGTACGCCAAGTTTAGTAAGTGTGAATTTTTGCTATCCGAAGTAAGTTTCCTTGGTCACGTTATCTCTGGGGGAGGCGTGGCAGTAGATCCTTCTAAAGTATAAGCGGTGGTGAATTGGGATCGACCGAAGAGTGTGAGCAAAGTCAGAAGCTTCTTAGGATTGGCTGTTTATTCTCGGAGATTTATCATGGGATTTGCTAAACTAGCCTTACCTTTGACGAGGCTTACTCGAAAGGAAGTTTCTTTTGAGTGGGACTCCGAATGCGAGCAGAGTTTTCAAAGACTTAAGAAGAAGTTGACTACTGCACCTGTGTTAGTGATTCTGGACCCAAACTGATCATATGAAGTGTTATGTGATGCTTCTAAGAAAGGTTTAGGCAGAGTGTTGATGCAAGATGGTCAGGTGGTAGCTTATGTGTCTCGGCAGTTGAGATCTCATGAAGAGAATTACCCGACCCATGATCTTGAGCTTGCTGCAATAGTTTTTGCACTCAAAGTGTGGCGACACTACTTGTATGGGGTTCACTTCGAGATGTGCAGTGATCATAAAAGTTTGAAATACCGTTTTGACCAGAAGGAGTTGAACATGCGTCAAAGGAGATGGATGGAATATCTTAAAGATTATGATTTTGAACTGAATTACCACCTCGGAAAGGCTATTAAAGTGGCAGATGCTTTAAGTAGGAAGGAATTTCGGATTGCGGAATTGATGATGTTAGAATATGGATTATTGGAAAATTTTCGAAATCTTAATCTTCAGTTTGAGTGGGCACCCAATGGTGTGTTGATTAGTAACTTGAGTATCAAGAATGAACTGCGAGAAAGGATTCGGATATCACAAGAGCGTGACGAACAATTACAAGCAAGCAAAGGCATGTTTGATTTCGTTAGAGCACCTGATGGAATTATCTTGTTTAAGCAGAGAATATGTATACCGAGTGATTCTGAATTGAAGCGTTGATTCAGGATGAAGCACACAAGAGTAGACTTTCTATTCACCCTGGATCGACCAAAATGTATCAAGACTTGAAGAAAGACTTTTGGTGGCCAGGAATGAAGAAGGAAATCGCAGAGTATGTAGCACGATGCTCCATTTGCTAACAAGTTAAGATTGAACATCAGAGGCCAGGAGGAATGCTACAACCATTGGAGATACCAGTTTGGAAGTAGGATAGTATCTCAATGGATTTTATTGTGGGATTACCATGCACTCGAGGCGGATATGATTCTATATGGGTGATAGTGGACAGGTTGACTAGGTCTGCTCACTTTTTACCTGTAAAGACAACTCACAAGGTGATTCAGCTCGCAAGGCTTTTCATAGCAGAAATCGTAAGGTTGCATGGTGTACCATCTAGTATAGTGTCTGATCGTGATCCAAAGTTCACTTCAAGATTTTGGAAGATGTTTCATAAGGAATTAGGGACTAGACTGGATATGAGTACATCTAACCATCCTCAATCCGATGGGCAGACTGAGAGGACAATTCAGACGATTGAAGATATGTTGAGAGCTTGCATTCTGGAAGAAGGTGGAAGTTGGAAAGATCATTTGTCGTTGGTAGAGTTCGCATATAATAATAGTTACCATGCTAGTCTGGGTATGGTTCCCTATGAGGCTCTATATAGGAGGAAGTGTCAATCGCCAGTATGTTGAGCCGAAGTTGGAGAGAAGAGTATTTTTGGACCAGAGATTATCCAAGAAACTACCGGGAAATTCAAGATGATTCAAGATAACCTTAAGAGAGCCCAAGACCAACAAAAGAATTATGCGGCCAAACGGAGGAGGCCATTAGAATTCAAAGTTGGAGACCACGTGTATTTGAAGGTCACTCCGAGATTGAGTTTGGGAGGACTGTTCAAAACGCGTAAACTCAGTCCAAGATACGTGGGACCTTATCAGATTGTGAGTCGGGTAGGCGAAGTGGCCTATCAGTTAGCATTGCCACCTTCACTATCCGGACTGCATGATGTGTTTCATGTATCTCAGCTCCGAAAGTTTGTGCCTGACGCTTTTCATTTTATTATTCCGAATTCTGTTGTGGTGGAACCAGATCTTTCTTTTGACCCTCAACCTTGCCGTATCTTGGAGCGTGCTAGCAAGTATCTACGGAGTAAAGAGATACCTATCGTGAAAGTGATGTGGGATGAGACGCATCCTAGGGAAGCTACGTGGGAGCTCGAGTCAGAGATGCGGGAATCCTACCCTCACTTGTTCTAGTAAGTTCGAATTCGAGGGCGAATTCTATTTAAGGGGGGGGGGAGAGTATAATACCCGGTATTATATTGTCCGAATTATTATCACTAAGATAATGTGGTATGATTAGTGAGACAAATATAATACACCTTTTATTAGTAGGCTTAATGTAATAGTTAGGTAAATTAGTAGCAATGGGGACATTATGGTACTTTCACCCTTAAATAGAAATGGGATGTGTTTGGTTGCTCATTCCCTTCTTTCAAAAATCAGAATTTTGGTTAAAGAAGAAGAAGAAGAAGAAAATGTGGAAAGGGAGAGGAAGAGAAGGAAGTCTCCAAACTTGGTCCAAGCTCCATTCTTGCATGCATCAGAATCTGTTTCAGCCTTGCTTCTATTCTGCTCTCAGCTCCATCATCATCATCTTCATCTCTTTCTAGGGTGAGTCTTTAGATAGAAACTATGGGGTTTTGCATGTTGGGAACAATTGGGGTTTAGGGATTGTGAGATAAAAACATAGCATGTGATTACTGTCGCACGCTCGCGAAAAATGAACAGAGTCGCCACCAATATATTTATCCCATAAGGGAAAGGAATATCGGAAAACCTAACAAAGGAAGGAACAGGGTCTTGCGACCAGAGAATCAAGGTACGGGAGTCGGTTACGCAAGGGGAAGGTATTAGCACCCCTCGCGCCCATCGTACTCGATGGTATCCACCTATGTTTGTTTCTATCTAAAGGGTGTGTAACTATGTCTATGTCTAAATGCGGAATGAATGCAAAATGTAGGGAAAATAAAGAATTGTACTCGCACGGGCCCTACCCCGCTGCCTACGTATCCTTTTCAGGAATCAGAGTTACCGTAGCTCGGCTAAAGATTTTCTGTTTGTTTTGGTGTTTTTTAGTTGGGCGGCGTTAACGTTCGCGCTCTTGCATAAGGGATCGCCTACGATGCGTACGAGCGGAAATAACGGTGCCCTTAGGTGCCAACAAGGCAAAAGAAAAAGAAATGATTGGTTTGTGTCTTTTAGGGTAATTCCATGATGACGAGAACCCACTACAAGGTCTCGCATCACTTCCTTACTTTGTTTTAAATCTGACCATTTATTAGTGTTTTAAGTGTTTTTGGTTGGTGTTTTTTAAGGGAATTTTGTTTGTGACTTAGATCATACCAAAAAGAGTTTTTTGAATATTTAGAGAACGCGCATCGAGGCCTACGCCACAATCGTTTCTCTAAATAGCGGTTAAGAAATACATCGAGGCTTCACACCTCAATCATTTCTTCTCCGCTAAGTAAAGGAAATACAAAAGGAGTTCTTTTGTGAGTACTTAGAGAATGCACACCGAGGCCTACACCACAATCGTTTCTCTAAGCAACGGTTAAGAAATACATCGAGGCTTCACACCTCAATCATTTCTTCTCCGCTAAGTAGGAAAGAACATACATCGGGGCCTACACCCCAATCATTTCTTTCCTACTATGAAATATAGTAACGGTATGATCTTCATCGGTATTTATTAAGTATTTTAAAAGTTGAAAAGAAAAAGAATGCAAACGGGAACTAAGCCTATTTCTAATCTAAGTTGTCTATACAAGGGAATCAAAATACTAAAAGGAGCATTAAAATGGTATTAACAAAGTAGGCCTAAAATAAGGCCAAAAATACAAACAATAAAATCATACAAGAGTCATACAAAAATAACATGGAAATAGCGCCAAAAACAATTCAAGCATTAATGCGAAATTAAACTAAAGCTACTATTTTTATAGGTTTTTTATAAAAGAACTTGAATGTCAAAATTAACCTACAAAAATCTACTATTTTTTATGAGTTTTTATTGAAAATTTTTATGTCGACAAATACCTAAAAATCTAACAAATTTTTGGTGATTATTGTTGTTTTATTACTAAGGAAAAATAAGAAAAAAACTATGTTAAAAAAACCTAAATTCCAATAAGGAAAATATGTGACCAGGGGGGTGCCAAGTTGAAAATTGTGGTGTACACAGCAGATACGCAGGCCCAGGTATATTGGCCCAAACAGAGTTTTTTTTTGTTCAAACATTCAGCACAAAAATGAAAGATGTGCATTGGGCTAAGGGGGGTGTGGAAGCAATTCGGTAGCCCAAGCAATTTGTGATACATTGACAATTATCTTCAGATTTTTTTGCTCTATTTCTATTATCAGATTTAATTAACAAAAAAAATAAATAAAAATTTAAATTAAATTAGGAAAAAAGAAAGGGGATTAGGGTTCAACATGTGACCTTTCATATCTCCTTCCTCTTCTCTCTCGACGACGGTGCAGCGCGGTGGAGGATCTTTCTTCTCCGATCAAACATTTGTCTCATATACGCCGTGGACAAAAACGAATCAACCTGACCTCTTATCCTACTCTCCTCTGCGACGGCGGCTCTCTTCTTCGATTAGCTTCGACGGCATCGATTCTCCTCTCCGATGAAAGCCTCTTCCCTTCGCCGTGAATCAACCTACACCACCACAACACTCTCATTTCTCGTCTCTCATCTCACGATCTCTCTGCTCGAACTCGTCTTTATTCAGATTCGAATCCCTTCCGATTCAACTCCGCCTCTCGCTCGAATTCCCGATGAACAGAGCCGGTGTGTAAAGATGGAGATTACTCTGGATCGATGATGATGATTGTTGAATTTGCAGAAGATTGAAGGCTGAGAATCTGAAGGTGAGTGAATATTTTCTGAGAATTTTCTCTTTCGTTTCTGTTACGGCGATTGTGATGTTCTTGCTGCAATCGTGATGATGATGTTGATTATTTGTTGTTGAAGATGCAGAGAATATTGAGATTGGGAGTAGAAGAAGATGAAGGTGGTGGAGAGTAAGGTGTAGATAACGAAGATGGATGAGGCAGGGCGAAGGATGAACGAAAATGGTGGAGAAGTGAAAACAGAGTGGTGAAGAGAGTGAGAAATGGTGGAGGGTCGAAGGGGTGAAGAAGTGAAGAAGATTGTGAAAATGATGATCATAAGAATGGTGGAGAGTGAAGTGAAGAAGATGAAGTAAATTGTGGAGGGAAAGTGAAAATGAAGAGAGAGCTTTCTCTTCTGATTTTCTGTTACAATCTGTTGAAGGTTTGTTATCAATTCTGTTTTTTCTGTTATGTGGTTTGTTAGGTTAGTTTTGGACTGTTATGAGATGTTTGAAAGTTAGTTATAGGTGGTTATGATTCTGTTTTCTGTTATGAGAGTTGGTTGGTAGTTAGTTATATGTTATGTTTAAGGAAGTTAGGGATAGAAGTGGGTAATGGATGAAAGTTTCTGAATTTTTGTAATGATATGTTGCAGGGCTGTTTGTGAATAGGGTTGATATGTATGTGTGTATGCTGCTGGATTTTATACTTTTATGATAGATTTTCTTGTCTCAAACTTGGTTATGTGGGATTTATGTGACCGAACCAAACTATACTTGTACAAACTATAGAACTGAAGCTGTTAGAATGTTGTTAACTGCTGCTGTCAGTTGAAATAGCTTAATGAAGCTCCCTTTGAATTATTTATGCAGGTTTGGCAGCTTTGGGGGCATCATGGTTCATGAAGTTGATTTGAAGATGACTTGAAGTTCATTTATTGCTTATGCCGAGTGTAGCATTCGAACGGATGATTGTCCGGTGCAGTAGGCAAATTAATTTCTTTGTATATCATGATGATGCTTGGTATGGTAGCAACTTGTAGCCTCTATGTAATATGAATTTGAATTGGTAAGCCCTGTTGTGAACTTGTTTCTGAATTCGGGAATCGACCCGAAATGAACGCAAGCCTTGCATTATTTTGAACATGTATTAAAGCTGAATGCCTTCCTTGCAATCTGATTTCAAATTGTGTGTTGTACCTGTCTTGGAATGATCTTGATGTAGAGCTGTCAGGCTTTGAAATTCTGTGTGATTTATGTGTAATGTACATAGAATGTCATCTGTTTGTTGAATTGTTTGTTTTTTGTGCCATCACGCAGGTCTGGTGCAGCAACTTAAAGGCATGGCCAAAAGGAATTGAATGGTGGATAAATGAGCCTTGGATGAAGGTCTTGGAATGGCGGCATGCTATGGAATGAACGTGAATTGTTGGTGATGAAGATGGAAGCAGTGGCATGGCTTGAAGATGGCAAGAAGAGAGCAAAAGTTTTAGAACATTAGGATTAGATTTCTTTTTGTAATGTACTTTGAATGGGATTTTGAACTTTTAAATGATGAATGGTGTGATGGATTTTTGAATTAGAATTGATGAATTTTGAATGATATTTGCAACTTTGACCTTTGAAATTGGTCTTGAACTTGTAATAGCTTGAATGTAATGGTTCTTTGGGCTTGAATATGTAAGCGAAGTAGACCTTTTTTGTAACGGATTTTTGTTGATGTAATGATACACTTGGAAGATAATGGTTGAACATGAATGATGTTTAGACCTTAGCAGATGTTTCCAATTCATGAATTGCTAAACCGTGTTTGAATCACTTTCTTCTAGCTTTTAAACCACAGTCACGTTGCTTTGAGTATACGAACCTCAGGTCACTTTGCAATTATTCTTTCAACTTGTTCAATTTGTAACATAAACCACCAAATGAAGGCTTTATGTCACGTCCACCAATTCAACCATAATCCACATGATGACTTGTGCTTGAAGTTTTTGGGGATTCGTAATTAAAGGAATGAGCACAACCTAATTTAAGAGTCTCAAAGAAACCCTCAGATGAAAGGCCCTGATCCCACCTTGATGAAATTGGACGAAGAATAGCCCTCGTAGCTTGACGAGAAGGGAATCCATAGTGACCATAAGCTAAAACCATAATTTCCCATCTGATACTCAAAGAATAGCCAGATGAATTAATTAGAAGCCCTAATTTTCAAGATCCTTGATCCCATGCTAAGTGTATTGATTAGTGATGCATTATGTGTTAGATGACCTAATGGGAGGTATGTACATGAGATTGTGAAATGCATAAGCCAGTTAGAAATTAAAGGGTAGGACAAATTTGGGGTATGACAGCTGCCCCTATTTAATCGTCTTAAACCTGAAGGTGAGATTGACGCTAGTCTTTCGAACCTTCGAGGTGGAAGAAGATTAAATATCAAAGTACCAGAAATTTGTCCTAAAGAGAAGATGGTATAAATGTAATCCTTATTTTTCGTTTTGTTTAGATATCTGCTGGGGAAAGAGAATTTTTTCAGCCTTTCTGATGGGTGATGAAATGGTATGTAATGGTTGAATGGGGAAAGAGAATAATGATTTGCTGGGGATGGGGAATTGGTTTTACGGTAAGAAATTATGGATGAATGGTGGTTGTCAGGCGAGAACTGACTTCACCTAGGATATCAGACGAGGAATGAAAATGAAAGAAATGATTTGCCAGGGCGAGGACTGGACTTTGAAAAAAGGTTTGCCAAGGCGGGAATTGGGCTTTGAAAAAGATTTGCCAAGGCGGGAATTGGGCTTTGAAAAAAGGTTTGCCAAGGCGGGAATTGGGCTTTGAAGAGTGATTACCAGGACGGGAACTGGACTTGGAAAGATAATTGCCAGGACGGGAACTGGATTTGGAAAATGATTACCAGGACGAGAACTGGATTTGGAAAATGACTACCAGGACGTGAACTGGATTTGGAAAATGATTACCAGGACGGGAACTGGATTTTGAGAATGATTACCAGGACGGGAACTGGATTTTGAAATGGTTTGCTAGGACGGAAGGCAAAGGATTCACAACACGGGGGTTGGATCTGAAAAGTTTGTCCACATGAGGGAAAATGACTACGGAGACTAGTGACGACTAGACTCGACCAAACGATATTAGTAAACACGGAAGAATCACGGAGATATTGATGCTGGCGAAGCATAAGAATTACATTAATCCCTCAGGCCAAAGGCGGGGTGTAACTCCTCAAGAGCGGCAATCGTTCAAATTGCCACACACCAAGTATGGTTACTCAAATGATTGAAAAATGAAATGGGTTGAATGCCCACCCTCATTCGCACTCTAATCTGCGCGCAGCATACGGGAAATAACCTTGGAGACAACGATTTTGATGAAGAAAGGCATTGTGTCTGATCCACACTGGAGAGAGAAGATGACACTTCTTCTTGGGATATATATTACTTCATACCTTCTGGGCACATACAAACTGGCTCATGCATTGATGCATGTTTGAATTTTTCAATGGCGTAATGATCCGCTTTGACGGATATGCTACGCTTTTGAGGATGTAATGTTTTATGCAATGTATTCTATATGCAAAGTGCCAAATAAAGGCCTCGGTGAGATAGAGGAGCAGGATCATTGGGGTCCGTTGCTTGTTGTCTTGAGATGCCAATATGAATCGGTGTCGGGAACCCTGCAGTACCAAAGATCATTGGAAACTGCTCTGAGGGTTGAAATGTAGCTTTGTTGGGGGAGGAAGTGACTTCATTTGACTTTCCCTACATCTTGAACTGCTTGGGGATTACGCGCTTGAGGAGATTCCCTCGATTCACATTGTTGGGGATGAGAAATCCAGATAAGGAGACCAGGTTGGGGAGGTGGAACAACTCTCAAGAGAAATAAACTCATGTGCTTGGGGAGAGGCCAAAGTTCCAGGAGAAATAAACTCCTATGATCATGGAGAGGCAATAAAAACTAAGAAGATTGTGCCCCAAGCTTCGTGAACTACGAAGGAATTTGCCCCAAGGGATCCTTGGAGAGATTTGTCGAATCTCGACGTAACTGCCCCAGATTGGTTGAACCCAAGAGAGATTCCTCGACTTGATTGCCCCAGATATGCTGAATTTGAGAGGTCGAACCTCGATTCAATTGCCCCAGATTGACCAACAGTGAATGGATGCTTCAGTTGACAGAGTTTTCACACAACTCGCCCCTTAGAGTAATCAGTCTTTGAAGTGAATGGCTCATGGAATCGATCAACTTTTTCTGCAGTTGTTCATTGTTGGATCTTCCTTGATGTCAAGTGTCTATTCACAAGTAAAAGATATTTGTTTTGAAGATGATAATCCTAATGCAATTCTTACGCTAGCTCCGAGATCAAAGTTATTAAAACAAAGTTGTGACATTCAGTGCTCGAATTATTTGTCATATCGATATCAACATAAATGGTAAGCACACATCTAGGAGTCAGTTTTACACAACTTGGTATAGCATGCTTTTGAAATAAACCCTACTTCAATTAGGTCTTTTAAGGGTTGTAACGTGGCCTGGTTCACGGTTATAGAAAGAAAGGATTTAAGGCTCAAAGTCTAACCTAACCCACCCATTCTTCGTGATGTTCTCCAGTCCTACGTTCAACTTAACCTGATACGAGTGTTCATCCTTCAAGAGGAGTTTGAGATGATTGAGGAATCAATGAAGTCTTCTCGGACATGGCAGTCACTCACTTTCTTTTTTGGTGCCTGATCACACGACATTGTTCCTTTGATGAGGATCTTTATGTTGTAATCCTCGTTTTTCGTTTCTGCTTTGCATTTCCTTTTTTGTTTCCCTAACTTTTGCCTGGACAAATTCTTTTGAATTTTATTTTGGAGTCCAGCGGGATGCCCTAATTTTTGCCTAAGTCACTTGTTTTCAAGTTGTTGACTTAGCGGGCTTTCTTTCTTTCTTTTTTTCTTTTTTTTTTTGAACAAGTCGTGTGATCCTGAATCTCTGATTTGTTGGAGGTGATTGTGACTGCTTCATTCTTTGATTGATGAGGGATTACCATCGTGGTATTGACTTTCCTCAACCTTTTGAAAGATAACCTTTGTTGTATCCTTGGATGCACACTCCTGATGAATTCTGAATGCTCGATCAGATTAATTGAATGCTACCCTGCCCCTGGGTTAAATGTGAGGGTTTTTTCTTTTGTATAGAAAAGAAACTCCTACTTCAAGGCTCAAAGGGGTTAACGAGGGTCTATCTCCCTTATATCTCCAGTGTTTGGGGATTAGAAACAATGCCTGTACATCCTCAGCGAGGTTTTATTCAAAAGCACACAGTTAGAGATTTATTTTTATTTTTCATCATTCTCCTTTTGATATTTCTGCTTAAACCAGAGTTTGATATCGATAGACATAAAGATATGAGTGAACACGAATGGATTGATTCGAAACTAGCATATGCGATGTATTTTTATTTTCATTAAAAAACAAACAAGTTTTACATGGAAGTAACATTTAACAAAACAAGGAAAACTACAAATGAGAATGCAGAAACGAATTGATGATCACCATTGTTGAGGAGGCTTGACTCCGTCTGGACTTGTTGATCTTGAATACTTTTTTTTGGTTCCTTCCAAACACTTCAGATTACTTCAAAAGAAAACTCCAACAAAGTCACCCAAGAGTTGTAAATTTGTGCTACTTTAGGGATTCGAGCAATGCGAGTGATGCAATGCTCAAGATAAGAGTACGTCTTGCTTATCCCTCGTGCGGGAGCCCCAAGCATAGATGTCGGAGAAGTATTCACTATCAAACACGGAGGAACCTTGCGTGGTCATCAAACTTAGAAAAGCTATATGTTGTGAGGAAAGACCAAAACACCAACTGAAACACCAACTCTCAGGAATACAACTGAGCACAAGAACCTTGAGAATGAGAGATGCGTCTACAAAACACTCTTGATTACCACCTAGAAAAAGATTCCGATGAAGTTGCACAAGGATTTGTGATGCCTTTATTATTATCCTACCAACGAGTTCAAACATGGAATTTGTTGATTTTGGAGACTTTCTGAAATCTAGGCACTCATTCGAGCAAAGGAATTCCATTCACCCACATGTTTCCTTCCTGAAGGGTTATATGCCTCCCATCAATCAACTGTTGTACTTTGGCTTTGAAAGCATTGCAGTCCTCAGTTGAGTGCCCCATTGATCCAGCGTGATATCCACATTGCACATTAGGGTCATACCCAGGTGGAAACGGTTGTGGTGGAGGCTTTAGAGATTTGGGAACCACCAATGAGCTTTGAACTAGATATGGAAGAAGTTTAGTGTATGTCATAGGAATCTGGTCCAAAGGAGCATTTCTTCGTTCCAAATTACTTCTAGGTTGGCGTTGATTCGGATGACCTTGTTGATGTGGGGCACATTGCTTTTGTGGCAGATACTGAACCGGTTGTTGTTGGACCATCTGGGGTTGTTGATTGATAGTGGTGGCAAAGGCTTGTGGAATATATTGGCCTGGAGAAACTAGTACCATCTGATAGTTAGGAACCTGAACCTGAGGATGAACATGGATTTCCTCTTCCTCAATCGCAGAAACTGTATTTGTTTCACTTTTCTCTTCTTCTGTGAGTTCGGAAACATTAGCAATATCCTGGATTTTACCCATCTTTAAGGCGTTTTCAATTCGTTCTCCTACGACAACCAAATTTGAAAATTCGGAGGAAGCACATCCAACCATCATGTTCAGATAAGGATCTTTCAAAGTATTCATGAACATGTCTACAAGCTCTCGTTCCAAAAGAGGAGGTTGGACTCTGGAAGCTAATTCTCTCCATCTTTGGGCATACTCTTTAAAAGACTCATCAACCTTCTGAGTTAAACTTTGGAGTTGTAGTCTAGTAGGAGCCATGTCACTGTTGTACTTGTAATGCTTGAGAAAAGCCTCTGCTAGTTCATCCCATGTGCGAACATGGGTTCGTTCGAGTCGTGTATACCATTCAAGAGATGCCCCACTGAGACTATCCTGAAAGAAATGCATTAGAAGCTTATCATTTTCTGCATACGGTGCCATCTTGTTGCAGAATGCCTTGATGTGACTCATCGGACAAGTGATACCCTTGTATTTCTCAAAACTGGGGACTTTGAACTTAGCAGGAATCTTGATATCAGGAACTAAGCACAAATCAATAGCATTTAAACCAGAGGAGCCTCGACCTTCTAAAGCCTTCAATCTTTCTTCCAAGAGATGGAACTTTCTCTCATTTTCTTCAATCGGGAACTTGAAAGCTTCGAGTTCAGAATCGTTCTCATGATGTGAATCCTCCTTGTTTGGAATTTCCACGGGCACAGATTTTGATCCCCCATTAGCAACAGTAGTAGGAGTACCATTAGCCAACTTAGCAACACTTTGTCTTAGCTCTTCTTGTCCTTGAACAACAGCATGGAGAGTCTCAAAGAGTTGGGTCATCCTTTCCCCCATAGTATCCAAGTCCTTACGAAGTTCAGCCTGATTCTGTTCAAGATGGTCCATGATTCTCTTCTGATTAATCCTTGTATGCTACGGATGTAGGGAAGTCAAAGGCGTTGATGAAGCAGAAATCTGGATTGAAAGGGACCCCAATTAGCTTCTGATACGGAACCATGACATGCAACATGATATGAATGCAATGTTTCGTTTCCGAGGAATCCTAAAGCCTTCTCATACACTTTTCTTTTTTTTCTTTTTGGAATTAAAGCTTTGTTTTGTATAGAATATCTTTTCTTTTCTTTTTTCTGCTTTTCTATTTTCTTTTTTCTTTTTTCTTCTTCTTTTTTGGAAGTAAACTTTAGAATTCCTCACAAATGAAGTGGATAAAATAATGATGTTATGCAATGCAAGCATGGGATCAAGGTCCATATAATCTTAGTAACCACTGTACAATCCTCTGAATAATTGATATAGGTCAGATGTCATGAGATCAAAGGTCCGACATAGATCATAGAACCAGAAGAACCATAGTCGCCAATAGAACCAAACAGTCATCGACGTAACCAAATAGTCACCAACGGAACCAAATAATCACCAACGGTACCTGTCATGTATATCCCTCCCCACTCACAGGTGTAGTCTAGGTCAGGGTAGGTCAAAATGGCAACCAGCGTTATCAGTCCTCCTGAGGCACCACCATTGTTGCATCTACATGCCAACAATGATACCCCATTTGGACCTCGACTGGGCGTGGGTCTCACGATCGCACTAGACAAGACCTGACATCTCATCGGCGTCATGACTATCCACTCTATCCTAGGTATCCTATGTGTCACTCTGGCCTGGGTATTGGGCCTTTTACCTCATAGAACATCCCACCCAACCTGCAAAACAGAACAGAAGACCCCAAGGAACACAGAATATAATCCATATGCATGATGTGCAAACAGAAATAAACATGATATGCAAGCAGAAGAATAAACATGCAAACATATATATAAGGTATAGACATAAAAACAAATAAACACCCAGTAAATAAACAAACAAACGCAGGCTAGGATCGACTCGCTAAGGATGGACCAGCAACAGGTCTAGCAACCTCCCCAGCAGAGTCGCCAGCTGTCGCACGCTCGCGAAAAATGAAACAGAGTCGCCACCAATATATTTATCCCATAAGGGAAAGGAATATCGGAAAACCTAACAAAGGAAGGAACAAGGTCTTGCGACCAGAGAATCAAGGTACGGGAGTCGGTTACGCAAGGGGAAGGTATTAGCACCCCTCGCGCCCATCGTACTCGATGGTATCCACCTATGTTTGTTTCTATCTAAAGGGTGTGTAACTATGTCTATGTCTAAATGCGGAATGAATGCAAAATGTAGGGAAAATAAAGAATTGTACTCGCACGGGCCCTACCCCGCTGCCTACGTATCCTTTTCAGGAATCAGAGTTACCGTAGCTCGGCTAAAGATTTTCTGTTTGTTTTGGTGTTTTTTAGTTGGGCGGCGTTAACGTTCGCGCTCTTGCATAAGGGATCGCCTACGATGCGTACGAGCGGAAATAACGGTGCCCTTAGGTGCCAACAAGGCAAAAGAAAAAGAAATGATTGGTTTGTGTCTTTTAGGGTAATTCCATGATGACGAGAACCCACTACAAGGTCTCGCATCACTTCCTTACTTTGTTTTAAATCTGACCATTTATTAGTGTTTTAAGTGTTTTTGGTTGGTGTTTTTTAAGGGAATTTTGTTTGTGACTTAGATCATACCAAAAAGAGTTTTTTGAATATTTAGAGAACGCGCATCGAGGCCTACGCCACAATCGTTTCTCTAAATAGCGGTTAAGAAATACATCGAGGCTTCACACCTCAATCATTTCTTCTCCGCTAAGTAAAGGAAATACAAAAGGAGTTCTTTTGTGAGTACTTAGAGAATGCACACCGAGGCCTACACCACAATCGTTTCTCTAAGCAACGGTTAAGAAATACATCGAGGCTTCACACCTCAATCATTTCTTCTCCGCTAAGTAGGAAAGAACATACATCGGGGCCTACACCCCAATCATTTCTTTCCTACTATGAAATATAGTAACGGTATGATCTTCATCGGTATTTATTAAGTATTTTAAAAGTTGAAAAGAAAAAGAATGCAAACGGGAACTAAGCCTATTTCTAATCTAAGTTGTCTATACAAGGGAATCAAAATACTAAAAGGAGCATTAAAATGGTATTAACAAAGTAGGCCTAAAATAAGGCCAAAAATACAAACAATAAAATCATACAAGAGTCATACAAAAATAACATGGAAATAGCGCCAAAAACAATTCAAGCATTAATGCGAAATTAAACTAAAGCTACTATTTTTATAGGTTTTTTATAAAAGAACTTGAATGTCAAAATTAACCTACAAAAATCTACTATTTTTTATGAGTTTTTATTGAAAATTTTTATGTCGACAAATACCTAAGAATCTAACAAATTTTTGGTGATTATTGTTGTTTTATTACTAAGGAAAAATAAGAAAAAAACTATGTTAAAAAAACCTAAATTCCAATAAGGAAAATATGTGACCAGGGGGGTGCCAAGTTGAAAATTGTGGTGTACACAGCAGATACGCAGGCCCAGGTATATTGGCCCAAACAGAGTTTTTTTTTGTTCAAACATTCAGCACAAAAATGAAAGATGTGCATTGGGCTAAGGGGGGTGTGGAAGCAATTCGGTAGCCCAAGCAATTTGTGATCCATGGACAATTATCTTCAGATTTTTTTGCTCTATTTCTATTATCAGATTTAATTAACAAAAAAAATAAATAAAAATTTAAATTAAATTAGGAAAAAAGAAAGGGGATTAGGGTTCAACATGTGACCTTTCATATCTCCTTCCTCTTCTCTCTCGACGACGGTGCAGCGCGGTGGAGGATCTTTCTTCTCCGATCAAACATTTGTCTCATATACGCCGTGGACAAAAACGAATCAACCTGACCTCTTATCCTACTCTCCTCTGCGACGGCGGCTCTCTTCTTCGATTAGCTTCGACGGCATCGATTCTCCTCTCCGATGAAAGCCTCTTCCCTTCGCCGTGAATCAACCTACACCACCACAACACTCTCATTTCTCGTCTCTCATCTCACGATCTCTCTGCTCGAACTCGTCTTTATTCAGATTCGAATCCCTTCCGATTCAACTCCGCCTCTCGCTCGAATTCCCGATGAACAGAGCCGGTGTGTAAAGATGGAGATTACTCTGGATCGATGATGATGATTGTTGAATTTGCAGAAGATTGAAGGCTGAGAATCTGAAGGTGAGTGAATATTTTCTGAGAATTTTCTCTTTCGTTTCTGTTACGGCGATTGTGATGTTCTTGCTGCAATCGTGATGATGATGTTGATTATTTGTTGTTGAAGATGCAGAGAATATTGAGATTGGGAGTAGAAGAAGATGAAGGTGGTGGAGAGTAAGGTGTAGATAACGAAGATGGATGAGGCAGGGCGAAGGATGAACGAAAATGGTGGAGAAGTGAAAACAGAGTGGTGAAGAGAGTGAGAAATGGTGGAGGGTCGAAGGGGTGAAGAAGTGAAGAAGATTGTGAAAATGATGATCATAAGAATGGTGGAGAGTGAAGTGAAGAAGATGAAGTAAATTGTGGAGGGAAAGTGAAAATGAAGAGAGAGCTTTCTCTTCTGATTTTCTGTTACAATCTGTTGAAGGTTTGTTATCAATTCTGTTTTTTCTGTTATGTGGTTTGTTAGGTTAGTTTTGGACTGTTATGAGATGTTTGAAAGTTAGTTATAGGTGGTTATGATTCTGTTTTCTGTTATGAGAGTTGGTTGGTAGTTAGTTATATGTTATGTTTAAGGAAGTTAGGGATAGAAGTGGGTAATGGATGAAAGTTTCTGAATTTTTGTAATGATATGTTGCAGGGCTGTTTGTGAATAGGGTTGATATGTATGTGTGTATGCTGCTGGATTTTATACTTTTATGATAGATTTTCTTGTCTCAAACTTGGTTATGTGGGATTTATGTGACCGAACCAAACTATACTTGTACAAACTATAGAACTGAAGCTGTTAGAATGTTGTTAACTGCTGCTGTCAGTTGAAATAGCTTAATGAAGCTCCCTTTGAATTATTTATGCAGGTTTGGCAGCTTTGGGGGCATCATGGTTCATGAAGTTGATTTGAAGATGACTTGAAGTTCATTTATTGCTTATGCCGAGTGTAGCATTCGAACGGATGATTGTCCGGTGCAGTAGGCAAATTAATTTCTTTGTATATCATGATGATGCTTGGTATGGTAGCAACTTGTAGCCTCTATGTAATATGAATTTGAATTGGTAAGCCCTGTTGTGAACTTGTTTCTGAATTCGGGAATCGACCCGAAATGAACGCAAGCCTTGCATTATTTTGAACATGTATTAAAGCTGAATGCCTTCCTTGCAATCTGATTTCAAATTGTGTGTTGTACCTGTCTTGGAATGATCTTGATGTAGAGCTGTCAGGCTTTGAAATTCTGTGTGATTTATGTGTAATGTACATAGAATGTCATCTGTTTGTTGAATTGTTTGTTTTTTGTGCCATCACGCAGGTCTGGTGCAGCAACTTAAAGGCATGGCCAAAAGGAATTGAATGGTGGATAAATGAGCCTTGGATGAAGGTCTTGGAATGGCGGCATGCTATGGAATGAACGTGAATTGTTGGTGATGAAGATGGAAGCAGTGGCATGGCTTGAAGATGGCAAGAAGAGAGCAAAAGTTTTAGAACATTAGGATTAGATTTCTTTTTGTAATGTACTTTGAATGGGATTTTGAACTTTTAAATGATGAATGGTGTGATGGATTTTTGAATTAGAATTGATGAATTTTGAATGATATTTGCAACTTTGACCTTTGAAATTGGTCTTGAACTTGTAATAGCTTGAATGTAATGGTTCTTTGGGCTTGAATATGTAAGCGAAGTAGACCTTTTTTGTAACGGATTTTTGTTGATGTAATGATACACTTGGAAGATAATGGTTGAACATGAATGATGTTTAGACCTTAGCAGATGTTTCCAATTCATGAATTGCTAAACCGTGTTTGAATCACTTTCTTCTAGCTTTTAAACCACAGTCACGTTGCTTTGAGTATACGAACCTCAGGTCACTTTGCAATTATTCTTTCAACTTGTTCAATTTGTAACATAAACCACCAAATGAAGGCTTTATGTCACGTCCACCAATTCAACCATAATCCACATGATGACTTGTGCTTGAAGTTTTTGGGGATTCGTAATTAAAGGAATGAGCACAACCTAATTTAAGAGTCTCAAAGAAACCCTCAGATGAAAGGCCCTGATCCCACCTTGATGAAATTGGACGAAGAATAGCCCTCGTAGCTTGACGAGAAGGGAATCCATAGTGACCATAAGCTAAAACCATAATTTCCCATCTGATACTCAAAGAATAGCCAGATGAATTAATTAGAAGCCCTAATTTTCAAGATCCTTGATCCCATGCTAAGTGTATTGATTAGTGATGCATTATGTGTTAGATGACCTAATGGGAGGTATGTACATGAGATTGTGAAATGCATAAGCCAGTTAGAAATTAAAGGGTAGGACAAATTTGGGGTATGACAATTACTAAAACTTGTTTATGTGATAATGATTGAATGTGTGTTCTTTTGATCATTGCATGATATAGATTGCTCAATTATGATGAGACCTGTATTTGGGATTGTTATAGGGATTTTGATTGGTTTTGGTTTTGGCTAGGGACTGATAAATGAAGAAAAGAGTGATTCTGGTACAGTGTAATCGGTTACGGGTTTTGGTGTTACCGGTTACGCTGCTGAAAATTGGAAAATCTGGGCATTTTGTGTGTCCGTAACCGGTTTCAGGTCTGAGCGTAACCGGTTACACTGAGTGGAAAATGGGAAATGTGAAACTTCAGAAATTCGTAACTTTTGCGTCGTAGGTCCGATTAAGGCGTACTTCGTACCGTTGGAAAGCTAGTAATATGTATTGTCTGATAAGATAGGTCCCCAAACCAGAATATTAATTTATCACGAGAATTTATGTCTTTCCAATTGTTATTAATTATTATGTCATGCATTGAATAGGATGCCTATTGCTATCATGAATATTATATCCGTGTTTGAAAATATTATGCCATTATGTATGATACATGGAATCTGTGGACACTGTCGTTTTGGTTAAACGATCGGAATTGATTGTATTGTATGTGATTTTGACATTATGTCATATTTCTGTATGCTTGAATCGAAGTGGTCGGAGGGCTAGATTGGGATGCTACTCCGACTATGTGGTCAATGAGTCTTCCCGGGCCGTGCGGCCCAATGGAATAGTCCGATCATGTGTATTGTTCGATATGACGTGCACCTGAGCTACTGTTGCAGTGTGCTTGTGAGGGTCGTACGAGGCTTTTTACTCACTTGGCGTTAACACACTTGCGTGCTCGGTATGGTGGGGTTATATAGCCACGTAGGCTAACACATAATGATGTAACCCACCTCTAATGAAATCATGTAGACTAATGCTAGGCTTTCGCCCGATGGGCTCATGCGTCAAGGTGGTAGTTTGTACTCGGCGTAACTCACTTGCGTGAAGAGGGTTAATGGGACAATGACGCCAATTAGGCTAAGGTCATCTCGCGGCTATTTAGGCTTGTGCGAACCCGTTTAACCGTCTTGCAGTGTGCTTGTACAAGTCCCTTGACAATAGGCATGGGGTTACTCATCGAGGGTGCATTTATTCCATAATCTAGCCGAGGTATTATTACACTTCTGGATTCCTCGTGTATGGATGCGGGTTTGCATACTTGTTTGTTATACAATGTGTATTTGTTTTAAGGCAAGTCCAATGGTGGATGAGACACTTTGTTTGCTCCGTATTTGTACCGGAAGTGAGAATAACCCCGAAACAATGGTGGATTCGTTTATTGTACATGTTCCCTTTAGATCTGAGCAGACTAATAGGATAGGCGGACTCACTAAGATTTAGTAATCTCATCCCATTCCAATTATTTCTTTTTCAAGTGGTTCGAGGCAAGATCGTGGTAAGGGCAAGATGGATTAGTTCTTTCCATGATGCTTTTTTGATACTTCTTTTAGTTCTTTTATCGTGCTTCCTAGTTTTTTTGGTATTCAGGGTGTGTACTCCTGTGATGTACTAATATTTTGGCCATGATACATTCGACTTTCGTATTTTTCACTTCTATTTCCGCTGCTAATATGTGTGGGGTGTTACATTTCGGCTCTTACAAAGGACTCACTAAGAAAAAAGTTTATCATTAGACCTTTATTTATAGCTAAAATTTCCTAAAAGCATTATGCGTTCATTAAATATACTTTAGGGAAAACTTATTTAAAACATATGAAATTAACCAAATTAAATACTCCCTCCAATCCTTAATATAAGGGAATTTGTACTTTTAAGATAAAGTGAATAATCATAAATATAAGTAAATTTTTTATTGATGCGTCTTTTGATAGCATTATTGAAATAGCAATTTTGGATTACCATTTTGTAGGTTTTCCTTTTAATACAATAAAATAATTAAATTTCTTAAAAAATATTTCTCGATAATCTCTTTATGAAAACCTATTCAATACAGTTTCAATTTTAATTATTGTGTAAAATGAATAAAAAAAGACATAACAAAAAGATAAAGATATTTATATTAAAGTTTTGCAAGAATCTACTTAAAATATATTTAATTTGATGAATTTTTTACACTACTTTTTACTTTTCCACATATTTGTGATGCCTAAAAACTCATTGTCATACCCCAAAATTTGCCCATCCCATTTCATCTTCAAGAGTTCAAGGTTCAAGAGTTTATTCAAGCAACATTCTCCTAATCGAGAGCCTCTTAAATTAGGGTTTGCACTTTATCAAAAGAGTTTGAATCTCTAAGACCTCAAATGGATCTCAAGGTGTCTCATATGTCTCGAAGCATCTCCATGTCAATTATCAAGCTTCAATTCCAAGGTTCGCTCACTCAATGGCTCAGATGATCAACAATCGACTACGTTGACCTAAAAGTCAACTATGTCAAAGTACAGTCAAAACTCCTGACTTTTGGTCAACATCAAGTATTTGGGGTTATATCCATCATTTGATCGAAGGTTGACCATGATCCATTAATAAAAACTCAGAAATGAACAAATTCAAAAGGTTCAAATTAGGGTTTTTTTATAGGAGAAAGTCAACTCAACTTTGACTGACTATAACTTCCACATGGAGTATCAGAAATTTCTCACTCAAAGACTATGTTGAAGGAAATTGAATCCTCTACAACTATGTCTCTCAATAGCCAAGGCCATAAATGCTTCATTTGGGAGATATTGTATAAAAGATTATAGGTCCTTTTCAAAGGTCAACCGAAAGAAGTTTTTTGTCAAAGGCCATATCATCAAGATAAAATATCCAAATGAAAAATATGTTCCAAAGTGGCTTATAGAGGACATCTTGAGGTTTCCAAAAAGTACTAGAACTCCTTCATATCTTAAAGATTGAGGGAGATATGCCTTGTCAAAGTTGGGAAAATTTGGAGACAAAATGTGAAATAAAAGTGTTTCAAATTGAGTTTTCTTGCAAATGGGCTTAAGTTTTCAGGATCCAATCTTTCTCCACAAGTTACTAATAAGGTCCATATCCAAGGCCACGAATTTATGAGGATTATTTGATTTTATAGTGAATTTTATTCATTTAAAAGATAATATAAGTCAAATAGTTAACATGATAAACCAAGATTTGATTGAAGAAAGTATTCTAATGAGATTTAATCATTAATCATGCCATATATTGGATGAAATTTCATGGATAATAGAATTGATTAGAGGAGATTAGATTTAGGCCAATTTTAGAAAGTTTCAAGATTGGTTTTTAAGCAAATTTCAACATCTTGATTCATGAAGATTTTGTTCAGAGTTATTAAACCTAAATCAATCCACTATATACAAAGGCCAGACATTAGAGGAGGTTTTTTGGACGAAAATCTGCAGGAAAAGGACCCCTAACCGAGTGCAACTTCTTGAAAAAAATCAAAAACCGTTCTTGAAGACACAGTCCGATTGGATCCAAACCAAGCATCCAAAACGATTCCCTGGAGTTTTCTGAGTGAATCCCAACCTTCATCATAAACAAAAACGCGCTGAAAACATCCATAGAAGCCACGATCCCACACGGTGGGCCAAGACACGCGCACCATGTTCCTTCACGCATCAACCGTCAGATCGTCTGCCAAGTGGATCCAACGCATCGGAGACGAAGGTGCATACCATGGACACTCAACCCAGTCATATGCAATCCAAGCCCAGGTTTTCTATATTTTTTTATTTGTTCTATTATTTAATTATTTAGATTAATATTAATCAATTATAGTTAATTTAATTAATTTATTTAAATAGAGTTAGGATAATAAATTAGGATTAGGTTAATGATTAGGGTTAGGATTTTTCCCGATTTATTCGATTATTTCGATTATTTGACTTAATTGACTTAATTAATTTTAATCAACTTTAATTATAAATCACAAAAACCCTATAAATTGTTACCAAGGCATTAGGGTTTGCCCAATCCCACTGGCCATTTGGCCAAGATACTAGGTTCAATTTATTATTCGTTTCGACTGAATCAATCGGTCGTGATGGTTAATAATCTAATTAATTTAATTAATTAAATCCAAAATATTAGGATTAGGATTTCCTAACCAACTTAGGTTTCTTAGCCAAATAATCCTAGTTTACCATTAAAATTAATCCTCCAATAAAATACATCCCTTTTAAAATAAAACAAATAAATTAATATATTAATATTAATTCTTGATTAATTTATCAATTTTCTCTTCGATTTGATTATATCTAATAGTCGCATTGGTGAGAAATGATATAATTCAAATAAACTTGTTTTTCTAAATGGTTTTAACCAAATCTATTGGTTACGATGATTAGCATTTCCTCTTTAAAAATTCGTTATTATTTTTAATTAAAGCTATTGATTATAAGGGATAACGATAAAATTAAATAATTAAAATACATCCATATGCTAAAAGTGATAATCGAATCAATCGATTAGAATTGCCAGCAATTCTCTACTAATCTATTAATTATGGTGATCAATCCTATTGATCATTGCGATTAATAGTGCAAACCAGGGTTGTACGCCAAATTCAAACACATTCAAAATACTTCTCACCTCTTCAATACTGCGGTTTTCAAAACTACGATAAGGTAATTCAAAATACCTTGCGAACTTCGCATTTCAAAAACTACGGATTTTCATCACTTCGATAAGGTAACTCAAATTACCTTCAAACCATATTGTGGTGTCGTTTTTTTACCTCCTCGTTTCACTTGGGAGGACGGCATGCTAGACCCTTCACGCGGAATTTGGAAGGAGAATGCGCCCGGGGCGGGATAAATTTTGTTTCAGTTCTTCCTATGATATCACACGAACATTTTAATTATCCTACGAGTAGGAGAGGGGAAAAAGATCTCAAATAAACCCTAGGAGTTTGCTAAGTGTGGGGATTCACCTAGACTAGAAATTCTGGAGTTTGGGAGGTCGGTTATACATAGGGAAGAGTTTAAGCACCCTACATATCCGTAGTACTCTACGGGAACCTTCTCTGTGTCTATGTGTTTGTGTTTGTTGCTTATTGATTGGGAAAGTTTCTCCTTTGTGTTAGAAGAAGGAATTGAATTGAATTAAAAGAAGACAGACAAACTGACTATTTTTTTTGGTTTTTTATTAGCTCGCTGAGATTCCTTGTGAACCTCATGCCTAGATATCCCTAATGGAAGTCAGAGCTTTTTGTAGTTCGGAGAACTAACTAGGGAAATTAATTGTTTTTCGTGCCTTGCTTGAAGCTCAAGGTTGAAGCTTGAATTAAATCTCTGTTTACAGTAAAGAGACATGAAATCATCTTTACAGAGAGGTATTTCTACTATTCCACCCTAAACATTAAAAGAGTGACAAAATAACTGAATTCATTTCATTCAAGAGGGGGACCTTACTTGTTTATGTGCAAGTATACCAGTCAACTGCGTCTTGAATGAAAGAAAGATGCTCATCCAAATTAGGGAAAGTTACCACATGCATGGGTTTTACTGCCAGAGCATGCCTTTCAAAATCCTAAATGGGAGACTGATTAAAATTAAAATGTAATGTAATGTTTGTTTGTTTGAATGTGGTGAGATAGGAGAAAGATCTCTCTATAGAGATAAGTAATATCCATCTACTGTATAAAAGATTTGACTTTAGCTAGCTTGTATGAGGCCTAAGCTTGAGGCTTTTGATTGATTTATTATTTTATTGACTCTGGGAGATAACTCTACTGGGGACTGACTTAAACTAAGAAGTATGTGTGTTATGTACAAAGCCCAGAATTGAGGTTGACTCTGGTTGGAGAGTGTTTATCTTGATGGATTTCTATTTGGTTTTCTGTACAAAGCCCAGAGTTGTGGCTGACTCTACCTAAGGAGACTCTATTTTGTGCCTTGTATGAAGCCCAAGGTTGTGGCTGACTCTTAGCTGGGGAAGTCATTAGATTCTGCCTTGTACAAAGCCCAAGGTTGTGGCGGACTCTTAAAGAAACTGAATATGGATGACTCTATGGGGAAAAGATCCTAGAGGTTAGGAATCTTTGACAAAGGAAATGTGGTTTATCTGCCTTGTACAAAGCCCAAGGTTGTGGCTACTTGATGATGAAGGACTCACTGGGGAGACTCTATTATCTTCCTTGTATAAAGCCCAAGGTTGTGGCTGACTTTTTAGGGGTTTTACTCTACTGAAGAGTTTTATCTTTTGAAAGTTTAATTTTTGGAAGCTAACCCTTTCCATGGAATTTGGATTTAAAGGAGTGATTTTGGAGGCTGACCCTTTCCAGGGGTTTTTGTTGGCAGAAAGATCATCTAGTTGAGACTTCTTGTTTAAAGCCCAAGATTAAGGCTAACATTGACTAAGAATAGACAACTATGGATCCTAGACTCTTGGTAAGGAAGATTAATGATGATAAGGGTGACAGAGATTGTCCATGTCTCTCATTCCAAAAGGTGTACTCAATATGAGATTGAGACATTCTTAGCTTGTTTAAAGTGTGGTTTAAAAGATGGAAGAAACTCACCAGGATAGGCTAAAAGGTGACTAAAGACCTGTTCCTATGTTTATAAGAAACCTGATGGGTCCTTATATACAAGCTCAAGAGGAAGCTGGGAATGCTTTTAAGAAGCCTGTGGGTCCTTGTACAAAGCCCAAGAGGAGGCTAATCGAGGGTCCTTGTTATAGCACAAGAGAAATCTATGTGGTTTTGAACTTATTTTGGCTCTAAGCAAATGGGTAAGAGGTTTCACCGGGAATAATTCCTCTTGGGTGGATGTGTCCTATTTTGGGTTCTAAGGCTTTTTCAAGATGTTTCACCGGGAATAATTCATCTTGAGGGTTTGAACTACAGATCTCTAATTAGGAAAGAGCCTTCACCGGGAAGACATTCTCAATCCTAGGCCATATTCCTATGATATATATATATATATATATATATATAGTTTAACTATCCTAAGGTTTGCACTCAGACGTAGTTCTAAACAATATATAAACAGTTTATATTTGACAGTAATTTAATAAAGACTGTAAATTGAAAGCTATAAAGCCTAACCTAGATGGAGTGGAGGCCTTTGAAGATGTATGTACAAAGCCTTACCAGCAATTTTATTGATAACAGTTGAATATTTATTATAAACAGTTAAGGGTTTTTGAAAACAGAAGAAGTGAAGATGGACATAGGTCACATAGGTATCTGAAGAGTTTCACCGGGAATAATGCCCTTCAAATACCAGAAGAATGTTTTAAAAAACAGAAAAAGGATTTTGTAAATTCAGTTTTTTGAAAACAAACTAAGAAAGAAAAAAAAGGTGTTGGCATTTATTTACTGTTTATAAGAAAAAGTTGAAAATGATTTGTAATGATACAAAGTTTTGTTGTCTGAAAAAACCTCGATTGTCTGGTTAATCAGAGATTTGAAAACAATTTAAATTCTTGACAACAGTCAACTTAATTAGGGTAATGCAGAAACCAACTGGTAACTTCATTTTTAATTTATCATGCGTGAATTATAGAGTTTGAAGTTCATGAAACTTACCTCAAAAATGGAGATTGAGCTCTGATCAAAGTGTGCTACAGAGTTATTGCAGTGCTACAGAGTTGTTGCAGTGATCCAGATAGCTTCAGTGATCCCCTAGGAAGGTGTTGAGATGCTTAGCTTGGGTTGAAACTTCCCAGAACTCCTTGCTCGACCCCAACTGATACAGCTCCAAGTGAGATGTGAAGATGATGATTCTCCATGTACAGAAGTGTTACAGAGGTTTGGATCACCTCTAAATACCTCTTTTGATATGTATGAATACTTACTTTCAAAGGAAGAGCTTTGGTTTGAAGAATCCGAGTCTTCTTGCCAAAGAACCTATGAAAAATCTAAGTATGAAGGGAGAAGAGAGAAAGCAAGAATTATGTTGCTTTGGTGTGTTTAATTACTGAGGTATGCTCTTCTATTTATAGGCAAAGAGTTCAATGTGTTGGCAGAGAGTGAGCTTTGCTTAATGAGGTTAACTTGGTTTCTTGGTTATGAAGAAATGTGAGAAAGATCCATATGCAATGATGAGTTCTTTGATACCACTCCCTAGCCATCGGTTTTGATTGATCTTAGGGGAAAAATTTGATGCAGAAATGAGCTCTAATTGGTTGGGAGAAGATTCCTTTGATGAATCACCACTTGGCCATAAATTCTCAAAATGCAATCATTACAAAATCACATGTTTTGGTTTTGGAATATTCCCTTCAAATATTTGTGCAATGATGCAAACGATTCTCTCCTATCCTTGCAATGTTTCTGAAGTTTAGAGGCACCATTTAGTGTAAGCACTTGCATAAAATTGCAAAATTCAAACTTAGGCATGACCTATAATTTCTCTTCAAATGCCTAACTTTGATCACTCATATCTCTTAGCTCAAAATGAATTTGGAGAAGGTTGAGCACAATTTGGAAAGCCCTTAACATGTACTTCAATTCATTAGTTTGGAGATTCTTCAAAATCAATTGGGAAATTTGTGAAAAATGAGCTTGAAGTTTGAAGAAAACTAGGGTTTTTTGCTTGTTTTATGAAGGCAGCAACTTTGGAGCTCCATATCTCTTCAATGGTTGATTTCTAGCCAAAAAATCATATGTGACAAAGTTGTTCATTGGATCAAAATCTACAACTTTGATGTTGGAAGTTTTTTTTCAGTTTGTACTTGAAATTTTGAGATATTCCCTTCCAAAGTTTTGAAAAAAAGACTTTTAAACACTTAGAAAAATTTCTAAGTATGAAAAGTCAATCTTTGACTTTTTGATTCTTGACTGATTTTCTTGATTTTCTTTGGTCAAATGACTTCAATAATCATATATTGATGATATTGATCCTTAAAATTCATGTCTTGACCCATAACCCTAAAAGTCAAAGGTGATCTTGTACAGTTGACTTTTTTCAAATGAAGTGAAATCTTGGACTTTTGTGATGAATCAAACTCTCCTCCTCAAATGAATGATGTGAATGGATTATATTGAGGTAATAGAAGTTCTTGAGTCATGTTTTGAGTTTTGGATCCATGTCTTGATTAAAAGTCAACTATCTTGGTGAATTAGGTCAAAAACCCTAATTATCGAACAGATGAAATTGATGAATGTAGATCTTGAATTGAAGTGTAATGCCTTATGGATATTGTCATATGGATCTTTTGAAGATGATTGAAGCCTTTGAGTGATGCCCTGGGGCTTTCTAGGGTTTCCCAAATGTGGTCCCTGATTTCAGTCCTTTATGGGTTCAAAACCCTAGCTGAGCAAACCTAAGTCCTGATAACGGTTGTCTAATTAACATAGGTGAATAAATGAATCATTTGAATCCTATGATTGCATGAGAGGTTATTTTCATATTGATTGATCCTGTGCCTGAACTCCTTTGTCCTTGAGCACCCTCGATTGGGTATCAGACAATCAAGTGACTGCTCTGAGTACCTGTCCTGAGTTTGATGAGGCTGTTATACCCCAAAATTTGCCCGCATTATTTTTCAAGAAAACTCCAATCTGAAAATTAAAAGTCTCTTATAATCATGGATTTTTATTTCAACAAAGATCCTGATATATGAAATACTTAGTTTTTAGAATTTTTCTTATACAGTAATTTGGCTTGCAGTTGAATTTATTCTTACGCAAACGCCAAATACTGTTTATTACTTCACACATGCTATTTATTTATTTACAGATAAATAGTACTGACACAATTGTTACAGAGTTAAATCTTTTTGCAGGCGCAGAATCAGGAAACTCAGACTGTACTGGTAACAAGTAGATTATTATTATCTTTTGTTTCCCACTAATTTTTGTACTATATTCCATTATTTTCAAAAATCTTTTCAAATCTCTTTTTCAAAAATCAAATCTCTCTTTTTCCCAACACTATCTCCACTTTCTTTCAAATCTTACTTCCACTCAAATTTTCCTTTTGTACGGAATCACATCATTCCCCAACGTCTCTATCCTCCTTTCCATTCTATAAATACCTCCCATTTTCTTCCATAAAATCTCACATCAAATTCTAATTCATCTCTCAAATTTCCACTTCATAATCCATCCTTTCTTCTTTCCAGACAAAATGGCGAAGCGGTGGGAAACGTGTTTTCTTATGGTCATCACCATTGCTACGGTGATCATGTCTTTCTTCTGTCTACATAGCCCGGAACACTGTGGACCTGGGATGCTTATGCTCCCAATCATCTACATGTTACTATTTGTAGCATGGGTTATCAATCGTCATTCTTAAAATTTGCCGTATTTCTTATTTCTTAAATGTACCGTTTATTCGTCGTACTGTTCAATATAGTATGTAATATTTGTACTGTCAGTATTAAATATTGTACTATTTGTCATAATATTGCTTAATTACTCAGATAATATTTTATGTGTTTTCTGCCAGTCAAATATGCATTTTTCTGTGCATTAAATGATTTTCAGGGTTATTATCGGTAATTTTGCTCGCATACAGTAAATATTAGTTGTTTATTATGTCTGTGTTTTTTAACAAGTCATGTAAATAAACTTTCATTTTTCACATAAAACAAAAGCAAAAACAACAAAAAAAGAAAATTAACTTTGACTGTTGATTTTTCACTCTAACTGCTACATCAATACCTGGACAGTCAGTTGACAGCCAAACTGCTGGCAGTACAATTCTCAGTGTTTTGTACCATCAATCAAATCAATTTGTCACAATTCAAAATTCCAAGATTTTTGTTCTAGAAGTCTTCTGAATATCACGCGATTAGCAGAGACTCAACACTGCACAAAAATCAGGTACGTTTAACTGTCTCCTACATAAACAGTCCCTGACTAGGGTTTTCTTGTTTTTACAGGAGAAACAAGTTTTTGAGACCTCAAATGGATTTCGTGCACATCCATACATCTCAAAGTACCATCATACAAATTTTCAAACTTCAATTCACTCAGACGCACCGTCAGCAGCTCAAACAGTCAACAGACGACCCGTTTGACCAAAAAGTCAACAGACAGTCAAAAATGAATTTTTTTGTCAAAATCCATATTTTGTCAAAGGATTCATCATTTGATCATTGGATGATCATAATTCATCAAGGAAAGATCAAAAATCAACAAAACCCTAAGATTCAAAATTAGGGTTTTTACCTGAAAAGTCAACTCAACTTTGACTGGTCATAACTCTCTCATCCTTCATCCAAAAAATTCAAACCAAAGCTCATTTTGAAGGAAATTCAATTATCTTTCAAATGCCATTTATCCCATGGTCATTGGATTCACCATTTGAAAAATATGATCAAAGACATTACAGGTCATTTTCAAAGTCAACAAAAAGACACTTTTTTCAAAAGGACACACAAGGAGCATCAAAAATCATTTTGACATGAGACCAAAGGAATTGGTTAGAGGACTCTTTGAGGTTTCCAAAAAGTGCAAGATCTCCTTCATATGACAAAAATTGAGGGATTTACACCTTGTTGAAGTTGGCTAAATTTTGAAAATGCATAAAACCAACATTGCTCAAAAATGCATTTTTTCCAAAAGGGGCCAAGTTTTCATGGTTCAAACATCATTTCCATAATATTATGGGCCTCCCAAGACCAAGACTAAGCCCATAACATTTTTCATCCATTTTTGCTTGATTTTTTCTTATTTTAAGATTAAATTAAAAGGAAAAATGAAAGGATAATGGATAGCTTGAATTCCAAGCATGACTCATCAATATGACTCATTCAACTCTGTCTCAAGGCAAAGTACATCAGAGGGAGAGAATAAAATCAAGCCATAGTGGCTTAAATGCCAAGCTACATATGTGGAAAAAGTCAAAATTCTAGCAAAAGCACTTATTGCTTTCTAGCTTAGATTTTAAGCACCTCAATGCTTATAAATAGACTCCAATACTTCAGTAATATAGAGAGACAAGTTCAGAAACAAAGCCTTGCTCATAACACACTTGTAACCACTTGGAACTTTTTGAAAGAAATTCAAAATTCGAATTTTAGTTTCTAACTAGTTTCAGTTCAAACTAAGCATTCAAACATCATCCTTGAACATCAATAAACGTATCCCAATCAATTGCAAACCTTGAAGCTCACTAAATCGAGCTATACAGGTCATAATTTGTTCGAACCTAAATCAACTCGTATCTGGTTATTCACGCATGCTTAACAAGATGTAGACATATATTTGAGTTTGGTTTGATGTGTAGATCATTTCTGGAAACTTAATTGAAGTTTGAAGACGTATACACGAAACTACCATTTTAGGGTTCTTCATCTCAAAATTAGGGCTTTCCAAATTAGGCAAAATTACAAGTTCAAACATGTCCCATTGAATTCGTATGGACCAGATGAATTCAACCATGGCATCGCGCCAGATTTATATCACGTTTTACTTGTATTCGCTATTTTTTGCAGGTGTAATAGGTGGGAGCTTTTACACCACCTGCAAACGCAAGGTGTAAAAGGGTGGTTCTGATGAAGAAGATGATGCGTGGCTCCTCCCTATTGGCCAGGGCGCGCGCGTTTTATTTAAAAATAACTTTTGATCCTGTGCTTTGCAGTCCACGCTTTTGCCATGTGTCTCAATTTAATCACCTTCTGATCCACTTGCCAGCTCATCCTGCGTACCAGACACGCTAGCCCATGATATAGACTCTCAATCCAACCACACCTGATCAGTATCCTTTTATCTTCTATTTTATTTTAATTTTCTTTGTAAAATTAATTAAAAATAGTTTCAAAAATCCAAAAAATGCATAAAAAATATTTTTAGACTTCTAAAATAATATATTATTTTCTGAAATAAAAATATTTTATTTTTCTTCAAAATTTCAATATTTTGCATAATTAATTAGTATATATTTATATATTTGCTTTTTAATTATTCTAACCAATCAAAAAATCATTAAAAAAATTGTTCTTCATGTTAAATATTGTTTATATATTATAAACTAATTTTCTACATATTTTGAATAATTTTCTCTTTAAGTTTTAGTTATTTGTATAATTATTTGTATAATTATGTATTAATTAGCTTAATCAATTTCAAATCAATTTCAAAAATCCCAAAAAAAATTAGTTTTGTTTTAAAATTAATTGACAAATATTTGTACATATTTTAAACTCAATTTCTAGGTTTAAATCTATTTTCATCTTTTTTCTTCATTTTAATTTAATTAATCATGCATTAATTATAATTAAAATCAATCATAAAAAATCCAAAAACATGCCTTTTATTTTTCTTGCAATTTAAATTCCTAGATAAATGTATAGGATGTCAAATTCATGTAAATAGGCTAGTTTACATTTCCTGCACAATCGATGTAATAGCGTAGATTTACTTTCCGCACTTTACATTTCCGCATTTTAATTTCCAGCAAATATAAACTGCGTGTATGTCAAAGATAAAATTGAACCGTTAGATCACTAACTTCAAAGATAAAATATCTGAATCCAATCACAATCACACTTGCACCTCTTAAGGTAATCCCTTCTCATTCTTTTCAAAATCAAAGTCAAAATTCTACTGTTTCGAGTACAAAATCGAACCTTTTGTTTATATCCGGTGAAAGGATAGATTTTTAAAGGAAATAAGGATAAAGACCTTACAACTCAGGGTAGACCTCCTAGTTTGCTTGCTCAAATCAAAACAAACAAAATTCTCATACACTGTTGTTTTTTCAAAACTTTCCAAAAAGACAATATTTTGTATACATCCAAACACGGATCATTACAAAGTTAACGTTCTTTTCAAAACATCTTTCGAAAGATAAACAAGCATTTTGTATACATCCGCACAAGGATCATTACAAATTCAATTTACAAAGGTATTTGAAACCACATATGAGCATTCTAAAGCAATTGAAAAGTGATCGAAAAACAAGTGAGCTAAGCAAACTTAAGAGCCCATGGATAACCATGGATACAAAGGGTGCTAACACCTTCCCTTTGTATAACCTACCCCCTTACCCAGAATTTCTTAAAGGTCTTTTTTCTGTTTCTTTTATAAACCTTTCCTTAATTTGATAAAATAAAAGGTCGGTGGCGACTCTGTGAATTTTCAAAAATGCGAAAGCATTAAGCGATAAAAAAGAGTCAGTTCACGTATCTCTCCCGAACAGAGGTATGGCCCGAATTAAAAAACGGAGGTCCACAGAACTGGCGACTCTGCTGGGGAGATACTTTCAAAAACAAAATGTTTTCAAAAAGGGTTACCTTAAGAGAATAGATCACTTCGATGTTTTCAATTGTTTGACTTGATTGCTCTATTTTTCAAAGGTTTGTTTGGGTATTTTGCTTGTGTGAAAGATTCTAACCCGAATCTCGAGATACCTTAAGTATATGAAAATAGACCAAGGAAACTGTACGGCATGTACCGATACGGTTGATCTGGTAGTCATCGTTAGTGCGATACTTTGGTTTATACTGATGTCCCTTGAAAACGATCAAGGAGTATATTAGGCTTCCGAAATGTCATTAAACACTAATTTGTCTTAGAACCTTTTTAGTTGAACTTGACTTGTGGCCTATTAAGTGGCTAGCTTTGAAATTGATCGAAGTTAGTTATCCTCGAGGAATATTTTGATCGGCCGCTCGAGCGCCGTATTGAGATGTTACTTCCAAGGATCATAGAACCCGAATACTATTCTAGGACAGGTTTTAACCAACTCAACTTCAGTGGGGAGGGTATCACCTATCAGCTCCATGCAAGCCTTTAAACCTAAGGCTATTGTTTGATTTGTTTTTGTGTGCCACATGTTTGCATCATAAGCATATCATTTTCTCACAAAACACTTCAAGGATCAAAGAGTTTACCTTTGTTTTTGCAGGTAATGGCTCCCGCCACCCGAGATTACATCCGAATCAACATCTCAACGGTACCACCTGAACTAAAAGATTTAGTGTCAGAATTCCCCAGGAATGTTCAATTCACCGAAAGGCATGGTCACTTACTCCATTTGGTTACCTCAAAATTTGAAGAAGACATGATACGGGTCCTGTTCCAGTTCTTTGACCCTGAACATCATTGCTTTACCTTTCCTGATTACCAGTTGGTACCCACTTTGGAAGAATTCTCTGAACTAATTGGATTGCCTGTTCGAAATCAATTACCTTTCACTGGTTTAGAAAGGATTCCAAAACCTGAAGTCATTGCTGCTGCTTTACATCTGCGGAAATCAGAAATCGAGTCCAATTGGGAAACAAAGAGTGGAGTTAAGGGTTTACTTGCCAAGTTCTTATTGGAAAAGGCTCGACTACTGCTAAAAAACAAAAGTTATCCAGCTTTTGAGGAAGTTATGGCACTTTTGATCTATGGGTTGGTTTTATTCCCTAATCCCGACCAGTTCATAAGTGTACACATCATTAACCTTTTCCTAATCCGTAACCCGGTACCAACATTGCTGGGAGACATTCTACATTCTCTACACACTCGTACTATGAAGAAACGAGGAACTCTCATGTGCTGTATACCACTACTGGCTAGGTGGTTTACATTTCATCTTCCCCGATCAGTGTTGAGAAATGAACAAAGAATGCAATGGTCTCGCAGGATTATGTCTTTGTCTCATTCAGATATCCGGTGGAACAAGTTCTTTCAAAGAGACATTACTATCATTGATCATTGTGGAGAGTACCCTAATGTGCCACTCCTTGGCATCAAAGGAGGCATCACTTACAATCCCTCTTTAGCTCTACGCCAATTCGGATATGCAAGGAGCAACGGTCCTCATGACATGATTATCCGTGGCATTGTGTTTGATTACGAGAATGATTCTCATAGACACCAACGAAGGTTCATACATGCATGGGACAGTGTCTATAGAATAGAAAGCAAAACTTTGGGGCAATGGAATTCTATCCCTATGGAACCTTACCTCAGATGGGTCCGTACTCATGCTCAGAAACTCCTTATGCCATATCCCGCTGTTCTACCTGTGACTATTGAACCAGAGGTCGAAGGATATGAACCTCAAGTTATTCTACACCCGGATATGCCAACTGACCTAGAAGAGTTGCAAAAATCTTGGGTTCAACTCAAAGAGGAAAGAGACACCTTCAAAGCATACTGTCAGGACTATGAGAGAAGAATATTGGAGCTCACCGGACAGCTTCAAGAAGAACAGTAGATCAACACATTCCTGGGGGCAAAGAGAAAGCGTCCAAGGGAGACCTGAGGGATCATTTATTTTATTTCTTTCTTGTAAGCCCAAATGAGGCAAAGAAAAAAGAGAATAAAAAAGAATTAACTAACGTTTGTTTCTTCTTTAACAAATCTAAACTCTAAGATCCTTGAAAACATTGCACACACATTTCACTTCATGCATTGCATATACATTTCATACATATACATTTCATACATTGCATACACATTGCATCTAGTCATACACATTGCATAACAGGTTCACATGACGGATTTCTCATCTTCTCGCTGTTTATTTCAGTCAGAAGAGATGGAATCTGAAATGAGCATCAAGAATCTCGAAGCACAGAATGCCCAAGTTCAAGTGGCAATTCTGGAACTGGCAAAGGGGCAACAAGAACTGAAAGCCCTAATAATCAAGAAGAAAAAGAAGCCCAAAGGATCTGTAGGCGTGAGTCACCTGAAAAGGAAGATCAAAATCCCAGTCAAAAAGTTCAAAAAGCCACCGATCCCTGAAACAGTCGGTGATGATGAACAAGAAGACAATCAAAGCAACCAGGGTTCTGCTAAACCCTCTCTCTCTTTAAATGAAGAAAATGATCATTCTGGGGACGAACCGGATGATGACAAATACCAACAGCTGGAAGACCGTATGAAAGCTATGGAGATACAAAAAGTACCTGGCTTAGATTTCAATGATCTGGGGCTCATCTCGGATGTTGTTATCCCTCCAAAATTCAAAGTTCCTGTCTTTGCAAAATATGATGGAGTTTCTTGCCCGAAACTACATCTGAGATCCTATGTGAGGAAGATACAACCTCATACAGCAGATAACAAATTGTGGATTCACTTCTTCCAAGAAAGTCTGTCGGGTACACCACTCGAGTGGTACTATCAGCTGGAAAATACCAAGGTTCATACTTGGGAAGAATTAGCTGCTGCTTTTTACAAACAGTACCAATACAATGCTGATCTTGCGCCAACCCGTACTCAACTAAGGGGCATGTCTATGGGACCAAAAGAAAGTTTCAAAGGATATGCACAAAAGTGGAGAGATATGGCTGGAAGGGTTCAACCACCCTTATCTGATCGCGAACTAGTCGACATGTTCATGGGCACTTTAACTGGCCCTTTCTATAGCCATTTGCTGGGAAGCTCATCATCAGGTTTCACTGACCTGATACTGACCGGAGAACGTGTCGAAAGTGGCATTCAAAATGGAAAAATTCAAATAGGTTCCTCCTCTGGTACTACAAAAAGGCCCATCAGCGGGAGAAATGAGGTCAATGCAACACAAATTCAGAAAAGTCGCAAAAGTGAGCAGCATCAATCTGTAGGGGCAGTTCTGATCTCCACATCTGCACCTCAAAAAGATCAACAGCCAAAATATACGCATCGACCAGATGCACCAAGAAGAAATTTCACCAGAATTAACATGCCAATCTCTCAGGCATTGCAGCACTTGCTAAAAGCAGATCTGATCACATTAAAAGGTCCTCCAAAGAATGTCAACACTTCCTCTCCAAATTATCGCCCTGATGCAATATGTGCATATCACTCAAACTTTCCAGGACATGACGCAGATCACTGCTGGGCCTTGAAAAATGAAATACAAGATATGATAGATGCTGGGGAAATTGAGTTCAATCCTCCAGAAACTCCAAATGTCATCACTGCACCTATGCCAAAGCATGACAAAACTGTCAACGCTATCCTGGACACTGTTTACATCTATGATGTGAACGAATTATCAACTCCACTCTGCGAAGTCAAAGGAAAGCTAATCTGAGCTGGTTACTTCCCAGGATGTGACCTCGACTGCTTTTACTGCTCCTGCCTGCCCAATGGTTGTGAAAATTTGAGGATGGGAATTCAAAAATGGATGGATCGCCGTATCATTATGTTTGAGAGGCTCCCTTCTATGGACGTGCTGTGCGAAGTCTTTGCAAACGGGATGAGAATAGAGGATGCCTCAGTGATCTCCAGCTTACCATTCAAAATCTCTGCCAAGGCTCCATTCAAAATTTCTGCTACACTCAAAGTGGCATCAGTAGTCATTGCTAGTCCAACTCCATTTCCATACTCCTCAGACAAAGCTGTCCCATGGGGATACGACACTAATGTTTATGTTCATGGAGTTAAGCAGGGTACCTCGACTGAAGAGACCGCAAAGTTAACTACTCCAACTGTGGGTAATATTGTGGGTACCAGCAAGATCACGAGAAGTGGAAGAATCTTTTCACCAGAAATTTCTCCAAATGTTGCTGCTGGTCCAGTCCGAGTCCCAGTTCCTAATCAAGATAACAGCGCTCGCGGCAAAGAGCCACAAGTTGAACAAGTTCAAACCCCGGTGGAGATCACTGCTGAGGATCCATCAAAGCAAGAAATGGAGGAAATATTGAAAATCATCTGCAAGAGTGATTACAATATTGTTGAGCAACTGGGGCACACCGCTTCAAAAATCTCAATGCTATCTCTGCTAAAATATTCAGAAGCTCATGCCAAAGCCCTGATGAAGTTCCTAAAAGCTGCGCATGTGCCTCAAGAGATCTCAGTCGACCAATTTGAGAATTGTGTTGCCAATCTAACCGTGAACAATGGTCTCGGTTTCTCTGATGTGGATCTAACCCCTGCTGGAAAAAATCACAACAAAGCCTTACATATCTCCATTGAATGTAATGGCACCACTCTATCTCATGTGCTAGTAGATAACGGTTCTTCTCTGAACGTGTTACCGAAAACAGTACTAGAAAAGCTTGACTTCGAAGGAATTGTGTTACAGCCAAGTGATGTTGTGGTAAGAGCCTTTGACGGGTCAACCAGAACGGTATACGGAAAAGTGAATCTCCCAATCAGAGTGGGTTCTCAGATCTTTGATTCTATCTTTCACGTAATGGAAATTCACCCAGCCTACTCCTGTTTACTTGGACGCCCTTGGATACATGGGGAAAACGCTGTAACTTCTACCCTGCATCAGAAGTTAAAATATCCAGTAAAAGGAAAGATTGTCACAGTCTATGGCGAAGAGGAATATGTGGTTAGTCACCTAAGCAATTCCAAATATGTTGAGTTGGAGGACGAATTCATCGAAACTCCATGCCAATCATTTGAGATGGTCTCTCCAGATGTCTCTACCATCAAGCATATTCCTGCTACTCCAACTACAACTATGGCTTCTCTCAAATATGCCAAAGCCATGATTGAACAGGGTGATTGCACAGTATGGGGACAGCTTCCCGATATACCCTACAAATCTGACAAGCTAGGCCTGGGCTATGATAGTGAAAATCAAAAGAATGATCAAGGTCCTCGTTCTGGAGGATTAATGTCACACTTCGTCAGCCAAGAAGTAAACGCTATTGAAGATGAAGGAGTGTTCATGAACCATATCATTCAGCCATATCCAAATGAAATTCCACCTATTTCCATGGGAATGTGGGATGCTGTGGGAGAACCAAACGGCGGGTATAATTATCAGTATGCCGCACCTCAGAATTCTTATATTGCTATGGAAGACCTTACCCCGACTGGATGGGGTGATCAAATTGGAAATGACGAAAGTTTCACAAGTCCCGTCACTGAGCAATATCAAAATCGACCCAAAGAAGTATGGGACACGCTAGGAGAACCCAGCGGCAAATATGACTATATGGTGAAATACTCCGCTCCTCCGAGCTCACAAATTGCTATGGAGGACATTGTCCCAACTGGATGGGATGAACAGTACGATGACAATTTCGCTCTTGAAGAAGCCAGGGAAATACCAAATAACGAGGGTTGCTTTCTGTCAACATACACTCCTCATCAGGATGCACAAGTCTCTATTCAAAACATCATCCCGACTGCATGGGACGGCCTTATCAAGCATCTCGCTCAGCCAACAGAGATATCTCAGCCTGGGCTCTCGTATCCAGCAGAGTATATCCCTTATCCCGAAGGATCACCGGCTCATTTTCCCACTAATGAAATCAATGCTGTGGAAGATGAAGAAGACAACTACAACTGGAACAGCTGGGTACCCCCTGCTCACAACAGTGGATTGAACAACTGGAAAGCTGAGGATGTGATCTCCTTTGACCAGGAGTAAATGCCATTTCCTGTTTTCTTTGTGTATATTGTGCAAAGATAAAAATGGTTCCTGAACAATCGAACCATGAGCTTGAAAGCCGTGTGCCTTAGCACACCGGTCCTTCTATAAGGGCTTATCATATCATGATCATGTGCATTCAATAAAATCATGGGACGCTTGCATATTTAAATTTTATGATCCTTTTTCCTTCTTTCTTCGCTTTCAAATAGCTATGTTTTTTTTCTTCACACACACTCACATAACTAACATGCAGATTCACATACACTCTGGATCCAGTCAACAACGATTCTGCTATTGCCCGTCATGACTTTGAAAATCCGATCTACCAAGATGAGGACGAAAGTGAGGAAGATTGTGAAGTGCCAAGAGAAATTGCAAGGCTGCTAGAACAAGAAGACAAGGCCATACAGCCTCATGAGGAGCCAATTGAGGTCATCAACTTGGGCAGCAACGAAGAAATGAAAGAAGTCAAAATAGGGGCTGATTTAGAACACAGCATCAAGCAAAGACTGATTCAAATGCTGCGAGACTACATCGAGATATTCGCCTGGTCCTATGAGGATATGCCAGGCCTTGACACAGACATTGTAGTTCATCGCCTGCCAATCAAAGAAGGTAGCATTCCAGTCAAACAGAAACTACGAAGGAGTAGGCCTGATATGTAAAAAAAAGATCAAAGACGAGGTTGAAAAACAGTTCAATGCCGGATTCCTAAAAGTTGTAAGTTATCCTTCTTGGATAGCTAACATCGTGCCTGTACCTAAAAAAGACGGGAAAGTCAGAATGTGCGTGGACTACAGAGATCTGAACCGGGCAAGCCCCAAAGATGATTTCCCTTTACCACACATCGATGTACTGGTTGACAATACCGCACAATGCAAGGTATTCTCCTTTATGGACGGATTCTCAGGGTACAATCAAATCAAGATGGCACCCGAAGACATGGAAAAAACAACCTTCACAACACCCTGGGGAACCTTTTGTTACAAAGTAATGCCCTTTGGTCTGAAAAACGCAGGAGCAACCTATCAACGTGCAATGGTAGCGCTATTTCATGATATGATTCATCAAGAAATAGATGTGTATGTCGATGACATGATTGCAAAATCCAACACCGAGGAAGAACATCTGGGTTATTTACACAAGTTGTTTGACAGACTCAAGAAATACAAGTTGCGATTGAACCCAAATAAGTGTACCTTTGGAGTAAGATCCGGCAAACTCTTAGGTTTCATCGTCAGCAGCAAAGGTATTGAGGTTGATCCCGCCAAGGTTAAAGCCATTCAAGAAATGCCTATACCTCGTACCGAGAAACAAGTCAGAGGATTCTTGGGACGTCTAAATTACATCGCCCGATTTATTGCCCACATGACTACTACTTGTGTGCCGATCTTCAAACTGTTGAAGAAAGATCAAGTGGAAAGGTGGAATGAAAAATGCCAGTTAGCCTTTGACAAAATCAAAGAATATCTCCAAAAACCTCCAATCTTGTTGCCACCTGTGGAAGGCAGACCTCTGATAATGTACCTAACTGTGTTAGAAGACTCAATGGGGTGTGTACTAGGACAACATGACGAATCCGGCCGAAAGGAGCACGCAATCTACTATCTTAGCAAAAAGTTTACCGATTGTGAAACAAGATACTCACTACTCGAAAAAACTTGTTGTGCCTTAGCTTGGGCGGCTCGCCGACTAAGACAGTACATGCTAAATCACACCACTTTCCTAATCTCCAAGATGGATCCCATCAAATACGTGTTCGAAAAACCTGCTCTCTCAGGAAGGATAGCGAGATGGCAAATGATCTTGACAGAATATGACATTCAATACACTTCACAAAAAGAAATCAAAGGAAGTGTGGTAGCTGATCATCTGGCTCATCAAGCAGTGGATGATTATCAAGCATTGAACTTTGACTTCCCAGACGAAGACATTATGCTAGTCAATGACTACAAACAACCAGGACCAGAAGAAGGACCCGAGCCAGGATCCCGGTGGACTATGGTTTTTGACGGAGCTTCTAATGCACTTGGCAATGGCATCGGAGCTGTGATCATTTCCCCCGCAGGAGGTCATACACCATTCACTGCCAGGTTATGCTTCAATTGCACTAACAATATAGTCGAATACGAAGCATGTATTCTGGGTCTTAAAGCTGCAATCGATCTAAGAATCAAATTCCTGGAAGTCTACGGAGACTCGGCCTTGGTAATCTACCAAGTCAAAGGGGAATGGGACACGAAGCACCTGAATCTAATTCCTTACAAAGAATATGTGCTGAGTTTGATTCCTTACTTCGAAGAAATCACTTTCGAACACATCGCACGCGAGGAAAATCAACTAGCTGATGCTTTAGCTACCATGTCATCCATGTTCAAAGTCAGATGGGACAACAAGGCGCCTATGATCACCATTTACAGGCAAGATGAACCATCATATTGCAATGAGATCAATACCGAGGGAACAGAAGAAAAACCATGGTTCCATGAAGTAAAAAGATATCTCGAAGCTCAGGAGTACCCTGAAGGGGCATCCATTAACGACAGAAAGTTTCTAAGGAGATTTGCTGCCAAATTCTTTCTAAGCAATGGAACCTTATACAAACGCAACCATGACTCGACTTTACTTCGCTGTGTAAACAAGAAGGAAGCAAAACAGATCATGGAAGAAATACACAATGGTGCCTTCGGTACTCATTCCAGTGGACATACAATGGCTAAAAAGATCCTGAGAGCGGGTTATTACTGGTCTACCATGGAAACATACTGCCATCATCACTCCCGAACATGTCACAAATGCCAGATATACGCTGACAAAGTACATGTACCTCCAGTTCCATTAAGCGTCCTGACGGCTCCTTGGCCTTTTGCAATGTGGGGTATTGATATGATTGGAGAAATCAAACCTACTGCCTCCAACGGACATCGCTTTATCCTGGTCGCTATTGACTACTTCACAAAGTGGGTAGAAGCAGCTTCATTTGCTTCTGTCACCAAAAATGTGGTGGCCCGGTTCATCAAATACAATCTCATTTGTCGGTACGGCATCCCTGAACGGATTATCACGGACAATGGCACAAATCTAAACAACAGAATGATTACTGAACTTTGCACACAGTTCAAGATCAAGCATCATAATTCCTCTCCATATCGACCAAAGATGAACGGCGCGGTGGAAGCTGCCAACAAGAACATCAAGAAAATCATACAAAAAATGACAGTAACCTACAAAGACTGGCATGAGATGTTACCTTTTGCTCTTCATGGTTATCGCACATCTGCGCGTACTTCAACAGGGGCAACTCCATTTTCCTTAGTCTATGGTATGGAGGCAGTTCTTCCAATTGAAATTCAGATTCCTTCCCTAAGGATTATGAAAGAAGCCAATCTAGACGAAGACGACTAGATTCAAACACGGTTGGACCAGATAAACTTGATTGATGAGAAAAGGCTCGCAGCTATTTGTCATGGTCAGCTATACCAAAAGCGTATGATCAAAGCCTTCAACAAAAAAGTCAAAAGTCAAGCATACCAAACTGGTGGCTTGGTTGTCAAATGCATCATCTTACCACAAGGTGATCCCAGAGGCAAATGGACTCCCGCCTACGAGGGACCATTCATAATCAAGAAAATATTCTCCGGCGGCGCCATGTTGCTTACCACCATGGATGGTGAGGATTTCCCACACCCTGTGAATGCTGACATAGTCAAAAAATACTTCGCTTAAAAAGAAAAAAAAACAGCTCGCTAAGTTGAAAACCTGAAAGGGCAACTTAGGCAAAAAATGAGCGTCTCGGTGGATTGAAAACCCGAAAGGGCGGTCCAGGCAAAAATTATAGACTAAACAAATACTATCCCGGTAGGCTGAAAACCTGAAAGGGCAGCCTAGGCAAAAGTTAGGGAATGAAGCATACAACTGTGTTCCGTTCAGCTGCCTACTCACCATCAAGATTCAACACCTCAAAGACACCGATCAGTCCAATCACTTTCTTCCAACAAGTGAGGGATGAGATGCTCGAAGACAGATTGGCAATAGCAGAGTTGAAACTTGACTGGATCGTTTTCACATAGCTATTTATCTTTATAAATATTTTCCAAAACTTTCTGACAATTTCCTACTTCTAGGATTGTTGTCTCCCTGTGCTAACCAGCCTATCATGGCTCTTTTTCAAAAATCAATGCAGCTTAGGCTCAAAAATCACTATTTTCACTTTTTCTGTTTTAAATACGTAAACGTCCCAATGATAATTTTGAATGAACATGTGCATTTGAATATGATTGATGTTTACCAGGAAAAACAGGAATAGCATTCAGGAAATGTCCCAATTATCTGGACATCATCCCATCAGAAGAAAATCCCCAAGAGAAACGCGTTTCTCAGCAAATTCCTCAAAAAGATTTTCTCTTCAAAAGAAGTCTTATCCCCCAACAGGGTTGTTCCAGATTACTATCTTCAGAAGGTGTGATCCCCGCACCCGGACTTGGTCAGATAGTGCATCGGAGGGCATCAGAACTTCCAGCTACCTTTCATTCCCAAGTGATAGTCAAAGATCCTTCAACAGAGTACCATGGTTCTCGAAGAATTTCCCCAGCCGAGGGTACTCAAACAAGACAAAAGATCATCAACGATCACAATATAGTCATATCCAGATGACTGGCGGAAAATTATTTTCCCAAATAGAAGCTTGACATCTCACATTCATACATCACATATTCACATTCATACATCATATTCATACATCATACATCATGCATCATGCGCATATTCATACGCATATTCATACGCATATTCATACACAACATAACATGCATATTTCTCCTTTAGCTCGAGAATATCTCACATTACATGCATCATAAACATTTCATATCACTAACTTGATTTTTCAGGCAGACGGATATCTTCGACAAAGATGTTCTCAATCACATGCAGTGTTCACCTGAATTCCATGAACGGTTCTCTCAGATATGATCAAGCCGAAGATTCATTCTGATCACTAACCAACTCAAAAACAGGCATTACAGATCTAAAGCGATACCTCAGACGGTTCCAGAACGATCTACTATCAAAGATCTAAAGCGATACCTCAGACGGTTCCAGAACGATCTAGCATCAAAGATCTAAAGCGATACCTCAGACGGTTCCAGAATGATCTAGCATCAAAGATCTAAAGCGATACCTCAGACGGTTCCAAAACGATCTAGCATCACAGATCTAAAGCGATACCTCAGACGGTTCCAGAACGATCTAGCATCAAAGATCTAAAGCAATACCTCAGACGGTTCCAAAACGATCTAACATTGCAGATCTTAAGCGATACCTCAGACGGTTCCAGAACGATTTAACATTGCAGATCTAAAGCGATACCTCAGACGGTTCCACAATGATCAACTTCCAAAATCTAAATCGGAAAAACTTTGGACAAGTTCCGTAACGATTATCTTCCAAGACTTAAAGCGGTAACCTTGGACGGTTCCGAAACAGTCAACACAAAGACTTTCAAATCCTTCATCAAGATATAATCAATGGATTCATTCTGATGAACAAACCATCAACACATTTACCAGGTGGCATCTGAAAGCCCATCTCAGGTAATGTTTCAATCTGCCAACAACGTTTCGCAGACAACATTCAAATGCAACTTCCAACATCTCTTCTGATCAAGGTAAGTGCAAATTTTCAGGGCATCTAAATATTCAATCATCTTCTACCTTCAGATTTCAGACAATCTCTTCAGGTTTAAGAAGATTGAATAGGGGCAACAGTTATACCCCAAAATTTGCCCGCATTATTTTTCAAGAAAACTCCAATCTGAAAATTAAAAGTCTCATATAATCATGGATTTTTATTTCAACAAAGATCCTGATATATGAAATACTTAGTTTTTAGAATTTTTCTTATACAGTAATTTGGCTTGCAGTTGAATTTATTCTTACGCAAACGCCAAATACTGTTTATTACTTCACACATGCTATTTATTTATTTACAGATAAATAGTACTGACACAATTGTTACAGAGTTAAATCTTTTTGCAGGCGCAGAATCAGGAAACTCAGACTGTACTGGTAACAAGTAGATTATTATTATCTTTTGTTTCCCACTAATTTTTGTACTATATTCCATTATTTTCAAAAATCTTTTCAAATCTCTTTTTCAAAAATCAAATCTCTCTTTTTCCCAACACTATCTCCACTTTCTTTCAAATCTTACTTCCACTCAAATTTTCCTTTTGTACGGAATCACATCATTCCCCAACGTCTCTATCCTCCTTTCCATTCTATAAATACCTCCCATTTTCTTCCATAAAATCTCACATCAAATTCTAATTCATCTCTCAAATTTCCACTTCATAATCCATCCTTTCTTCTTTCCCGACAAAATGGCGAAGCGGTGGGAAACGTGTTTTCTTATGGTCATCACCATTGCTACGGTGATCATGTCTTTCTTCTGTCTACATAGCCCGGAACACTGTGGACCTGGGATGCTTATGCTCCCAATCATCTACATGTTACTATTTGTAGCATGGGTTATCAATCGTCATTCTTAAAATTTGCCGTATTTCTTATTTCTTAAATGTACCGTTTATTCGTCGTACTGTTCAATATAGTATGTAATATTTGTACTGTCAGTATTAAATATTGTACTATTTGTCATAATATTGCTTAATTACTCAGATAATATTTTATGTGTTTTCTGCCAGTCAAATATGCATTTTTCTGTGCATTAAATGATTTTCAGGGTTATTATCGGTAATTTTGCTCGCATACAGTAAATATTAGTTGTTTATTATGTCTGTGTTTTTTAACAAGTCATGTAAATAAACTTTCATTTTTCACATAAAACAAAAGCAAAAACAACAAAAAAAGAAAATTAACTTTGACTGTTGATTTTTCACTCTAACTGCTACATCAATACCTGGACAGTCAGTTGACAGCCAAACTGCTGGCAGAACAATTCTCAGTGTTTTGTACCATCAATCAAATCAATCTGTCACAATTCAAAATTCCAAGATTTTTGTTCTAGAAGTCTTCTAAATATCACGCGATTAGCAGAGACTCAACACTGCACAAAAATCAGGTACGTTTAACTGTCTCCTACATAAACAAACCCTGACTAGGGTTTTCTTGTTTTTACAGGAGAAACAAGTTTTTGAGACCTCAAATGGATTTCGTGCACATCCATACATCTCAAAGTACCATCATACAAATTTTCAAACTTCAATTCACTCAGACGCACCGTCAGCAGCTCAAACAGTCAACAGACGACCCGTTTGACCAAAAAATCAACAGACAGTCAAAAATGAAATTTTTTGTCAAAATCCATATTTTGTCAAAGGATTCATCATTTGATCATTGGATGATCATAATTCATCAAGGAAAGATCAAAAATCAACAAAACCCTAAGATTCAAAATTAGGGTTTTTACCTAAAAAGTCAACTCAACTTTGACTGGTCATAACTCTCTCATCCTTCATCCAAAAAATTCAAACCAAAGCTCATTTTGAAGGAAATTCAATTAACTTTCAAATGCCATTGATCCCATGGTCATTGGATTCACCATTTGAAAAATATGATCAAAGACATTACAGGTCATTTTCAAAGTCAACAAAAAGACACTTTTTTCAAAAGGACACACAAGGAGCATCAAAAATCATTTTGACATGAGACCAAAGGCATTGGTTAGAGGACTCTTTGAGGTTTCCAAAAAGTGCAAGATCTCCTTCATATGACAAAAATTGAGGGATTTACACCTTGTTGAAGTTGGCTAAATTTTGGAAAATGCATAAAACCAACATTGCTCAAAAATGCATTTTTTCCAAAAGGGGCCAAGTTTTCATGGTTCAAACATCATTTCCATAATATTATGGGCCTCCCACGACCAAGACTAAGCCCATAACATTTTTCATCCATTTTTGCTTGATTTTTTCTTATTTTAAGATTAAATTAAAAGGAAAAATGAAAGGATAATGGATAGCTTGAATTCCAAGCATGACTCATCAATATGACTCATTCAACTCTGTCTCAAGGCAAAGTACAGCAGAGGGAGAGAAGAAAATCAAGCCATAGTGGCTTAAATGCCAAGCTACATATGTGGAAAAAGTCAAGATTCTAGCAAAAGCACTTATTGCTTTCTAGCTTAGATTTTAAGCACCTCAATGCTTATAAATAGACTCCAATACTTCAGTAATATAGAGAGACAAGTTCAGAAACAAAGCCTTGCTCATAACACACTTGTAACCACTTGGAACTTTTTGAAAGAAATTCAAAATTCGAATTTTAGTTTCTAACTAGTTTCAGTTCAAACTAAGCATTCAAACATCATCCTTGAACATCAATAAACGTATCCCAATCAATTGCAAGCCTTGAAGCTCACTAAATCGAGCTATACAGGTCATAATTTGTTCGAACCTAAATCAACTCGTATCTGGTTATTCACGCATGCTTAACAAGATGTAGACATATATTTGGGTTTGGTTTGATGTGTAGATCATTTCTGGAAACTTAATTGAAGTTTGAACACGTATACACGAAACTACCTTTTTAGGGTTCTTCATCTCAAAATTAGGGCTTTCCAAATTAGGCAAAATTACAAGTTCAAACATGTCCCATTGAATTCGTATGGACCAGATGAATTCAACCATGGCATCGCGCCAGATTTATATCACGTTTTACTTGTATTCGCTATTTTTTGCAGGTGTAATAGGTGGGAGCTTTTACACCACCTACAAACGCAAGGTGTAAAAGGGTGGTTCTGATGAAGAAGATGATGCGTGGCTCCTCCCTATTGGCCAGGGCGCGCGCGTTTTTTTTAAAATAACTTTTGATCCTGTGCTTTGCAGTCCACGCTTTTGCCATGTGTCTCAATTTAATCACCTTCTGATCCACTTGCCAGCTCATCCTGCGTACCAGACACGCTAGCCCATGATATAGACTCTCAATCCAACCACACCTGATCAGTATCCTTTTATCTTCTATTTTATTTTAATTTTCTTTGTAAAATTAATTAAAAATAGTTTCAAAAATCCAAAAAATGCATAAAAAATATTTTTAGACTTCTAAAATAATATATTATTTTCTGAAATAAAAATATTTTATTTTTCTTCAAAATTTCAATATTTTGCATAATTAATTAGTATATATTTATATATTTGCTTTTTAATTATTCTAACCAATCAAAAAATCATAAAAAAAATTGTTCTTCATGTTAAATATTGTTTATATATTATAAACTAATTTTCTACATATTTTGAATAATTTTCTCTTTAAGTTTTAGTTATTTGTATAATTATTTGTATAATTATGTATTAATTAGCTTAATCAATTTCAAATCAATTTCAAAAATCCCAAAAAAAATTATTTTTGTTTTAAAATTAATTGACAAATATTTGTACATATTTTAAACTCAATTTCTAGGTTTAAATCTATTTTCATCTTTTTTCTTCATTTTAATTTAATTAATCATGCATTAATTATAATTAAAATCAATCATAAAAAATCCAAAAACATGCCTTTTATTTTTCTTGCAATTTAAATTCCTAGATAAATGTATAGGATGTCAAATTCATGTAAATAGGCTAGTTTACATTTCCTGCACAATCGATGTAATAGCGTAGATTTACTTTCCGCACTTTACATTTCCGCATTTTAATTTCCAGCAAATATAAACTGCGTGTATGTCAAAGATAAAATTGAACCGTTAGATCACTAACTTCAAAGATAAAATATCTGAATCCAATCACAATCACACTTGCACCTCTTAAGGTAATCCCTTCTCATTCTTTTCAAAATCAAAGTCAAAATTCTACTGTTTCGAGTACAAAATCGAACCTTTTGTTTATATCCGGTGAAAGGATAGATTTTTAAAGGAAATAAGGATAAAGACCTTACAACTCAGGGTAGACCTCCTAGTTTGCTTGCTCAAATCAAAACAAACAAAATTCTCATACACTGTTGTTTTTTCAAAACTTTCCAAAAAGACAATATTTTGTATACATCCAAACACGGATCATTACAAAGTTAACGTTCTTTTCAAAACATCTTTCGAAAGATAAACAAGCATTTTGTATACATCCGCACAAGGATCATTACAAATTCAATTTACAAAGGTATTTGAAACCACATATGAGCATTCTAAAGCAATTGAAAAGTGATCGAAAAACAAGTGAGCTAAGCAAACTTAAGAGCCCATGGATAACCATGGATACAAAGGGTGCTAACACCTTCCCTTTGTATAACCTACCCCCTTACCCAGAATTTCTTAAAGGTCTTTTTTCTGTTTCTTTTATAAACCTTTCCTTAATTGGATAAAATAAAAGGTCGGTGGCGACTCTGTGAATTTTCAAAAATGCGAAAGCATTAAGCGATAAAAAAGAGTCAGTTCACGTATCTCTCCCGAACAGAGGTATGGCCCGAATTAAAAAACGAAGGTCCACAGAGGCACTTGGAGGTATGACATTTCAGGGGGGGTCAAAATTAGGGTATGACAGATGCCCCTATTTAAGTTTCTTTCACCCGGAGGGAGAAAGATTGACATCTTGATCTCTCCTGCGTGGAAGAGACTTAAATATCGAAGAATGCCCAAATTTTGGGCGTCCATGAGATGTCGCAGCGGTAATAAAATCCTTGTGCACGACTTGATCCCGTTGTCGCATTTGGCGGGGGATAGGGAGATAAGCTCTTGGAGAAATGTGTTATGCGAATTCTGGTGAATGAATGGCAATGCGAAATGCGTGATCCATCTTCTTTAACTAAGCGTTTACTACTTAGAAAAAGGTAAACAACCTCCTCTAGCTTCGGATGTTTAAATCGCGAAACTGGTCTCAGTTGTGATTTTGGACAATATCTCAAATAAAGAGAGATTCTCCGAAGGTTTGTTTCCTCATGAAACTTCTCACCAGCACTTGGAGGTGAGAATCACCATTTGATGGCAATTAAGAAACTTCATCATCTTTTGGAAGATATCTCTGATGAAGAGAAAATCTCCAAGGGTTGTTTCCTCATCAAACTTCTCACCAGCACTTGGAGGTGAGATACCATTTGATGTCAATTAAGAAACTTCATCATCTTTTGGAAGATATATCTGATGAAGAGAAAATCTCCAAAGGTTTGTTTCCTCATCAAACTTCTCACCATCACTTGGAGGTGAGATACCATTTGATGGCAATTAAGAAGCTTCATCATCTTCTGGAAGATATCTCTGATGAAGAGAAAATCTCCAAGGGTTTGTTTTCTCATCAAACTTCTCACAAGCACTTGGAGGTAAGATACCATTTGATGGCAATTAAGAAACTTCATCGTCTTTTGGAAGATATCTCTGATGAAGAGAAAATCTCTAAGGGTTTGTTTCCTCATCAAACTTCTCACCAGCACTTGGAGGTAAGATACCATTTGATGGCAATTAAGAAACTTCATCATCTTTTGGAAGATATCTCTGATGAAAAGAAAATCTCCAAGGGTTTGTTTCCTTATCAAACTTCTCACCAGCACTTGGAGGTAAGATACCATTTGATGGCAATTAAGAAGCTTCACCATGATTTCCTTCCAACCCGATGTCTTTGAAGGAATATCATATGATCATGCGTCTTTTTGAGGGGCTAATGACTTTATTTGAAAGTGGGCGAACTGTCTTTGGGAGGAAAACTACCATTCATCGACTTATGCTGATATAGCCTTGGAAGTGAACAAACTGTCTTCCGGAGGAAGACTACCATTTGTTGATCCGTTGGGGAGATTATGGAGGTGAACAAACTATCTTCCGGAGGAAGACTACCATTTGTCGATCAGCTGGAGAATCCAAATTATTTTTTTTTTGACGAAGAGTGCCATCTATTGGCCCTGCCGGGGAATTATCAAACTGTTTTCAAGGAGGAAAAACTACCACTTGTCAATTATGCCAGGGAATCTAAACTACTTGGAGAAGACTGCCATTCTTTGACTCCGCTGGGAAATTAACAAACTGTTTTCCTAGGAGGAAAACTGCCATTAGTCGACCCTAATGGGGGATGAAACATCTCAGAAGCAGACAAACTGTTTCTTGCAAAGAAACTGCCATTTGTTGATTCCTTGGGTATCAAACAGACAAACTGTCTTTCCTAGGAAAGACTGCCATTTTCCAATTGCTAGGGGGACAAACTGTCTTCTGCTGAAAGAGACTGCCATTTATCAACCCTGTTGAGGAATCCTTAAGCGGAACGAACTGTCTACTGTGAAAGAGACTACCATTCGTCGACCCGGCTTAGGGAAAAAAAAGTGAGCAAACTGTCTTCTGCTGAAAGAGACTGCCATTTGCTGACTTTTATGGGGAAATTCGAAAGCGGTCAAACTATCTTCCGGAGAAGACTACCAACTATCGACTTGTCAGAGAATCCTAGTTGGGGAATCCTGCTTGCTGACTTGCTGGGGAATCCTCGTGTATGAATCGTTATCATGAAGAGGAAGGTTCTTTCACAACTCGTTGGGGAAACTTGAGCAGATGTCCAACTGACTCGAGTAATAACAGGATCAAAGCCTAACTAGACTATGCTAACTATGCATTCATGTGATATGATCCGTAAAGAATGTATGAATGTTATGAAGATTATAAAATGTAAAGTGAATGTGAATAGAATTGTCGCGGATGTGAAATCCTGTGATATGACTTGAATTTGTTGGTCAGAAGATGTCTTCTTCTTGTAGATTTGCACTCCATTCGGGATACCGGGTTACCAGTTGTTTGCTGTTAGAAGTGAGTGAAATGATTTGAAGTGAAGATCCATTATCGGGAGATGTTCGCAAAGCGACCTCATGGGGAATCTTGGTTCCCGGAGTCTCAACCGTTCTCGGAGCAACTGCTTGCATTCTTCCTATTGTTTGTAAACCCTAGAAAGAAATTTCACCTTTATTTTGCAATTAAATTCATTTTATTTATGAAAACGTTTGTTTCAAGAAAATGACTATCAGACCTAAAAAAATGCATTTTAAGAAACTGAATAAGACTCGATTGCAAAGAAAAGGCATAAGGCTCAAATTATTATTTATGGAATGGTAATCAGCCAAATGCTTGATTCCATGAAGTATTTACAAAGATGGAAATTGGTAATTTTGGGAAAAGGGCTACGATGAAACGTGACGACCATTATCTTTCCCTTCCACTCTGAATTGCATTGTATTCGTGCTTCGTAGAAGATGACCTACTGATGATGAATACTCCGCTATAGATTTTCTGAATGATCAAGTATGTCCTGAACACAGTTACTTGCCATATATCCCTAACTTTTGCGTAAACTACCCCTTTCGGGTTTTAGGTCTACCGGGATTGATTATTTATTTTTTATGTCTCTAACTTTTGCCTGAATCGCCCTTTCGGGTTTTCGATCCACCGAGACGCTCCTTTTTGCCTAAGCCGCTCTTTGCGAGTTTTCAACTTGGCAAGCTGTTTTTTAATTATTTAGACGAAGTATTTCTTGACTGCGTCAACGTTCATAGGACGGGTGAATTCTTCTCCATCCATAGTCGTGAGTATCAAGGCTCCTCCCGAGAAAGCTCTCTTGACCACGTATGGGCCGTCATAATTGGGAGTTCATTTGCCTCTCGAATCTGTGAGAAAAGATTGAATCTTTTTGAGTACAAGGTCGCCTTCTTTGATTGTGTGAGGTCGAACCTTTTTGTCGAAAGCTTTCTTCATTCTTTGTTGATATAGCTGACCGTGGCATAAAGCTGTCATGCGCTTTTCTTCGATTAAGTTCAATTCATCGAATCTGCTTTGACACCACTCGGCTTCTGTTAACTTTGCCTCCATCAAGACTCTCATTGATGGGATCTCAACCTCTATTGGTAGGACTGCCTCCATGCCATATACAAGGGAAAAAGGAGTTGCTCCAGTCAAATTACGTACGGATGTATGGTAACCATGAAGAGCAAACGCGAGCATTTCATGCCAATCTTTGTAAGTGATGACCATCTTCTGAATAATTTTCTTGATGTTTTTGTTAGCTGCTTCTATAGCTCCATTCATCTTTGGTCTGTAAGGAGATGAGTTGTGATGTTCAATCTTGAATTCTTCACAAAGTTCCTTCATCATTTTGTTATTCAAATTTGACCCATTGTCAGTGATTATCCTGCTAGGAATGTCGTAGCGACATATGATGTGATTCTTGATAAACCTGACGATAACTTGTCTTGTGACGTTTGCATACGAAGCTGCTTCGACCCATTTGGTGAAATAGTCTATGGCTACCAAGATGAAGCGATGTCCGTAGGACGCTTTTGGCTCGATCATTCCGATCATGTCAATTCCCCACATGGAGAAAGGCCAAGGGGAAGAGAGTATGTTGAGAAGAGATGGTGGCACATGAATTCTATCGGCGTAGATCGGACATTTGTGACATCTCTTTGCATACTGGTAGCAATCTGACTCCATCGTCAGCCAATAATATCTTGCTCTCAGTATTTTCCTTGTCATGGTGTGTCCATTGGTGTGAGTACCAAAGGAACCTTCATGTATTTCTCTCATGAGTATTTCTGCTTCTTTTCCGTCAACGCATCTGAGCAGGACCATGTCAAAATTTCTCTTGTACAGAACATCTTCAGTCAGGAAGAATCTGCCAGCTAACTTTCTCAAAGTCTTTCTATCTTTCTTTGACGTCCCAAGAGGGTACTCTTGCTTTTGAAGAAAGTTTTTGATGTCGTGATACCTCAAGCATGGAGTAGCGGGATTCACAGTCAGTGAATTTCTTGCTCAGGTAGTAGATGGCATGCTCTTTTCTTTTTGTCTCGTCTTGCTTTCCAAGGACACAACCCATGGAATCTTCTAAAACGGTTAAGTACATTATTAAAGGTCTTCCTTCCACTGGAGGAGACAAGATGGGTGGTTCGAGCAGATATTCCTTAATGTTGTCGAATGCTTTCTGACAATCGTCTGTCCAGACGCAACTTTGATTTTTCCATAGAAGTTTGAAAATTGGAGCACAAGTCGCAGTCATGAGATATATGAATCTCGAGATGTACTTCAGACGTCCAAGAAATCCTCTAACTTGTTTCTCGGTTCTGGGTGAAGGAATTTCTTGAATTGCCTTGACTTTGTCTGGATCTACTTCAATTCCTCGTTTGCTGACGATGAAACCAAGGAGTTTTCCTGAGTAGACACCAAAGGTACACTTGTTGGGGTTCAGTCGAAGCTGAAACTTCCGTAAGCGTTGAAATGACTTTGTCATATTCTGTATGTGATCTTCCTCATTTTCTGATTTGGCAATCATGTCATCCACATAGACTTCGACTTCCTTATGCATCATGTCGTGGAAAAGTGTAGTCATGGCTCTTTGATAAGTTGCCCCTGCGTTCTTTAGTCCAAAAGGCATAACGCGGTAGCAGAATGTTCCCCAGGGGGTGATGAAAGCTGTTTTCTCCATGTCTTTAGGTGCCATCTTGATTTGGTTATATCCCGAAAATCCGTCCATGAATGAGAAAACTTTTGATTTTGCTATACTGTCAACCAACATGTCAATATGTGGTAAAGGAAAGTCATCCTTAGGGCTAGCTTTGTTCAAATCTCTGTAGTCTACGCACATGCGGACTTTTCCATCTTTCTTAGGAACGGGAACAATGTTAGCTAACCACTGAGGGTATTCTGAAGTGACGAGGAAACCAGCGTTGATTTGCTTTTGAACTTCCTCTTTGATTTTCATAGCCATTTCCGGATTAGTTCTTCTTAATTTTTGCTTGACCGGAGGGCATTATGGCTTTAATGGTAAGTGATGCTCCACTATACTGGTATCCAACCCTGGCATATCCTGATAAGACCAAGCGAAGACATCTGAGAACTCTTTGAGCAGCTGTATCAAACTCTGCCTGATCTCTGAACTGAACGAAGCTCCAATCTTAACCTCTTTTATCTTTCCATCGGAACCAAGGTTAATGATCTCCAGAGGCTCATTGTATGGCTGAATGGCCTCTTCCTTTTGTTGAAGTAACCGTGAAATTTCTTTTGATATTTCTTCGTCCTCTTCTTCCTCTGCCTCGAATACAGGAAACCCAAAGCTTGGAGAAGTCATACGATCGTACGTTTCAACGGGGTATTTTATGATTAATCTGCATATGTGTGATAAGTTTTATTTAGACAACGAGGGAAGACTCGGTGTATGCAGTTAATAGAATATTTTGATGTTTTTAGGGTGTTTTTTTAGGATTACCAATTTCCCGAAAAAAGAAAAGGGAAAAACTAACGAAGGAACAAAATGACATTTTCATTTATCGACAGTCACTTCTTGAAACAAAGACCCTATAAAACAAAACTCTATTGCTTTGGGCGAAGCAAAGAGGGGCATTTTCCTAAGAAATAGTAAAATGCAAAGCCCTATGAAACATCTCTTCACCCTGGGCTATGGTGAGAGGACAAAATAACGGTGAAAGTTCCTACTTAGGAGTGCGAACAACAGTTGAAACTTCAACAGCTGTCCAATAGTGGCGAACCCCATTATGCACTAGGTAATCTGGAACCTTAGGCTTAAGCTGGCCTGTGGTAGGTCTTGATTTACCAACCATTGTCTTTGCAACACTCAGACGATCTTCTTCTAATTCAGCAGACTGAGCGGTGTGAGCATACCCATTTCCAAGTGGAGTATGTCGGACTTTCTTTTGAGGAAACTTCCAATCTTCTGAATGGAGAGACTCGTTGTCGGAGACAGTTTCGAGATCATCCTCTTTTGTATCTTGGTCTTGCTCTTCTCCCAAGATGGCATTGACTAGGTATGTGAACTCTAAATCCGTAGCCTCGAAAGGTGACTTGGGGATATAATCCTCAATGATGACTTCACCAGTCGATGATGATGAATAGCAAGGGTTATATATCTCTTTTGGCTGAGTAAGGTATTCATAATCAATGTTCCATCCAGTCGGAACAATGTCTTCAAGAGAGATTTTTGAACTTTCAGGAGCGGAGTATTTCACCATGTAATCGAATTTTCCGCTTGGTTCTCCTAATGTATCCCAAGTTTCTTCGAGGATAGGAGGAACTTCTTCTGATGAACCATGACTTCTGGTAGTGAAGCTGTTAGTAATTTCGTCACTGCTTGGTTGAGTCTTACTTTCAGATTCTTTAGCGGGATAACAGCAAGATGAATCAGACTCTGGTAGGGAGATGTATCCTGCTCTATGGAGATAGGATAGCCATTCCTCTTCATCGGTGTTTTCCGTACCGATGGTATTGACTGTTTCTTGAACAGGCTGAAGAAAATCTCCGCTGCGGAAAGTTTTTTGAATTGGAAGAACTACCTCAATTCCTGGAATAGCCTTTGATGATGTTGGAAAGAATCTAACTCCTGTTCTGTTCTTGTTGTTGGTAGGAATATTAATGTGCCCCCAACCACTGGTAGTGCCATCCTTTACAACTTGGATTGCATCTTTGTAAGAAAAAATAGACGCAGCTTTCTCCTTTCCTTTTTCCTTATCCAAGGAAAGTGCTTGGAATTTAGTTCCAGCGACTTCTTTTGGTTCTATGTCACAGAATGATGACAGGTTACTGACGATCAGAGCTCGTTCTCCACATACGGTTACCAATTTGTCATTTCTAATGAACTTCAGTTTTTGATGAAGTGTTGAAGTAATTGCCCCAGTGATCGGTCACCATTTCTACCTAATTTCTGTCATGTATTCGGTCTAAATTTGTCGATTCGGAAACACTTTGATCAATGTTTTATTGCTTTTGTTTAAGTATTTCATGTTTCATTGTTTTTATGTTTACTTTGCATTATGTTTTAATTTAAGTTATTTAGATTCTTTTGATGCCGTTTGGTTAGTTGTGTACAAATTTCAGGTTTGAACAAGTCATCTTAAGTGTCAAAGCAACTATGAAGGAAGGAGAAGCAAGAGAAAGATGAAAATTCAAGGTTCTGGAGTCTAACACGGCCGCCCGTGCTTCCAAGCACGGCCCGTGTCAGAGGAATGACACTCTCCATACAAAAACCAGGGGGACAACACGGCCGCCCGTGCTTCCCCGCACGGCCCGTGCTTCCACGCACGGCCCGTGTCAGGACTGCTGGGAGCAAAAATAAAAAATAAAAGAGAAACACGGCCAGTGCTTCCAAGCACGGCCAGTGTTGCTGAGAGCGTGAGAACTTCCAATTTTAGGGATTTTTCATTAAATCTCCACCTTGAGGGCACTTTAGACAATCCATTTGGCTGAGATTTGTACCTAGACTATTTAGTTGAGTTTGAGAGAATGATGGAGGGACTTTTGCATCATACGATAGAAAATCACAGAAGAGAGAAGATAGCTTCATCAAGAGTTTTGGAGACAGAGGGATTCAAGGGTTTCCACCATTGAAGATCAAAGTCACCATTATTTTTGAGTAATGTCTACATTCTTTATTATGTCTTTCTTGAATATTATGAGAGGCTAAACCCCCCAATGCTAGGGGGTGGTCCTGATTTGGTTTTTGTAATAACGATGAATTTGTGATTTCGTCAATACATTGGTTTATATTATTCAGTTAAATTATGCAATGTTCTTTATGTTTTCTTTATCGGTTAAATAAGGATTAATCCATGGCTAACAAATACAGGACTGTAGTTGTTAGGGTTTGTGCATAATTTGATTATAGTAGATATCACCTAGGACTAGGGATACCCTATAATTACCACATAATCTTGATTATATAAAAGCTTGGTTTCTATTTAGGTTCCTAAGGACTTAGGATTTAGGTTGGAAGACCAAACGTTTTCTCACTAAGGACTTAGGAGGAAACACCCTAAGGATGTGGTAACTGAATGTTATGAACTTGTTGAAGAGATCTTAATTCTGAGTGTTGCATGCCAAATCAACCACTCACCCTAGCATCTCATATATTTGATAACAGAAATAAATTTATTTTCTCATTAATTTTTCTTTGCAAGGATTTAATCCACCAAAACCAAAACATTAGTTTTTGTTCAATTGAATCATATTTTACGAATCTGTATTTTCTACGCAGTCCTTGAGATCGACATTCGGGGAATTTCCCCTATTATTACTACAGAGGCAAAAATAGTACACTTGCTATTTTCCGATCAAGTTTTTGGCGCCGTTGCCGGGGACTGCCAAAAGACAGATTTATAACTTAAGTTCAATTGAAATTTTGTTGCTCTGCGACTAAAATTTTATTTTCTGCACTTTTTATTTTTTTTCTAATTCTAATATTTGTCTAATCTCTGTATGCGATGTAAGGCCTCAGCTGAATTTCTTTTTGACGTAGAAATTGAAAGAACTTTGCATACAAGACGTAGACAAGCTCGGTTGGCTAAGCTGGAATCTGAAGAAGAAATTGTTACAGTTTATTCAGGTTCAAGTTCTGAAAGTGAAGAAGAAGTTATGGGAAAGAATCCACCTCCACCTGAGAGGCTTCTCGGAGACTATGGTGCTACGAAAAGATCGGGTGGTAGACTAACAATTGTCAACCAACTGGTAAATGCTGCCAACTTTCAACTGCACCCAAGCACCATTAATCAACTTGAAAGGAAACCTTTCATCGGAAAGGTTAACGAAGACGCAAACAAGCATCTGCAGAGATTTTTGACCATGAGCACCACTGTAAAAATTGACGGTCACACGGAAGAAGCAAAGAGGCTTAGGATGTTTCCTTTCACTCTAGCGGAAGAGGCAGAAGAGTGGTTCTATTCTCTACTGTCGCGGGGAAAAATCGTTTGTCCTTTTTTTCGGGATGAGACACCTGATGCCTTCTTTGGGCTCGAGTGCTAAAAAAAAATGATTTTTCTTTTGTACCGACCAAACTTTTTATTGTTTCCAAAAGAGGAAAAGGAAAAAAGCTGCAATAACCTTAAAAGTGGGGGGAGAGATCTTGGGTAAGAGGGTTGGTTATACGAAGGGAAGGTATTAGCACCCAACGTATCTATAGTACTCTATAGGTTTCTTTGTTTTGTTTATTCCATTCTTGTTGTGGTGGAGGTTCTTGTGAAATAGGTGGGACCTAAGGTGTTTGTTTGATTATGCTCGCAAAGATCATCGCGATCCTCTGCATACATATCCCCTAGAGGGAATCAGAGCATTTGTAGCTCGGGGTCTACGGGTGCTAAGGTTTGAATGGTTTTTTTTGTTTTGTTTTGCTCGCCAAGGATCGACCTTGTGCCTACGTATTCTCAAAGGGATGTTGAGAAAGTCAGAGCAATCGTAGTTCCCACTTATGCTAGTGGAAGCAAAGGAAAATAGACAAATGTCGTCTAAATGCTAGATGTATCTAATCTATATCATCACATACATCTGTTTGATTTTTGTTTGAAAAATCTTTTCATTATAAGCCCGGGGCCATGCCACTTAGGGTGCTTAGAATGATAAAGATGTTTTTGTTGTTTAACCAGCCTTGTGGCAAAAACTTTCAATGAAGTCAGCCTTGTGACAAAAAGTTTTGATTAATCAGCCAGCCTTGTGGCAAAAGTTTCAATGAAGTCAGCCTTGTGACAAAAACTTTGATTAATCATCCAGTACGGTGGTAAAACAGTTTTGATTGATTAGCCAGCCTTGTGGCAAAAAAGTTTGATTGATTGATTGTTTGTGATGATATAGAAGAGATACTCCTATCATAGAGATGAAAAATGTCTAATCTCCTAGGGTATTTGTTTTGGATATTGGGGATGCTTATAAGAAGCCCGTGGGTCCTTGTACGAAGCCCAAGAGGAGGCTATTCGAGGGTCCTTGCATTGTAAGCCCAAGAGGAGGCTATGGGAGGGACAATCCAGGGTCCTTGCATTGTAAGCCCAAGAGGAGGCTATGGGAGGGTCACTCGTTTGTACAAAGCCCAAGGGGAGGCATGGTATAGCTGGTTTGAGCTCTTAGAGCGATTTCACCGGGAAACCATACTCTATGTCCTAACCTAAACTAGGGAGATTCTTTGCACGAAGCCCAATAGGAGGCTATGGGGAACCTAGTGTTGTACTAAGTTGAACAAGCATATATAACACAATCACAAGTATGAACAAGTACGAACAAACATGAACAAGTACATGAACAAATATGAACAGTTATACATATATGACAAAGTGTGTGTATATAATGGAGTTTATGAAGGAAATATACCTGTAAGCATGATCCATTTGTATACACGGGGGCTCGGGACTCATACTCGAGGAGAGGTCCACTTGAGTTTATTCAAAGCTATGTAAACAGGTATTTACAAAGGGGCTTGGGACTTATACCTACATGGAGGCCCATGTTTTTATTTTTGGGAAGATTTAAAGAAAACCTTCATTTTTGGTTTGTTATTCAAAGTTAAAAAAAACAGATTGAGATATGTACAAAAATGTGTGTGTACAATGAAATACCTAATTTCATGTACAGGAATGGGTATGTACAAAAGGGGCTTGGGACTTATACCTACATGGAGGCCCATGGTATTTTATAAAAACATGGTCGATTGTTTATTTACAGACGCGTTGTTTGAAAAACTGTTTGAAAGTTTTTGTTTTTTGAAAGAGTTTTCTGTATAAAGAAAAACTTGTATAAAAGGAAAAAAAGGAGTGGGTCTTATACTCTCTAATATTCGAGAGGCCCCACATCGTTTTGAAAATCAATTGATCAATAAAAAAGATTTAATCAATAGTTTCCTTTGAGAATCAAAAAGAAATGGTTTATCGTTTTTTTGAAAAGAATCGCGATCGCTCGTTTTAAAACGATTTGAATTTTGAAAGGAATCAAATTAATCAAAATAAACAAAAAGGTTATCCTCAATTAACACTCAAAAATATTTACAAGTGATTAAGTTTTGAAAAATCAAGTGAAAAACAATATTTGAAAGTATTAAAAACATTTAAAACATGTTATTTTAAACTCAATTAAAAATATAATAAATGAATCCTTTTTTGTGATTTTTTTTAATATTATCAAAATATGTATATTAAATAAAGAGTGTAAAAAAAAATGAAGTGAAAATAATGAATTTTGATTGGTTAAATTAATTGGTGAAGTTTGTTAAAAAATGAAAGAAAATAGGTTGCAAAAAATTGGTTTTGTCTCCACTAGGGCTTGAACTCACGCCCTCTCTCTCACCAGCCAAAACATGGACCAACTGAGCCACGCTTGTGGCTTGTTAAACATACGCGTTTGATAAAATATATTTTAAATCAAGAATTTGAATTTCCCAAACCAAATCTGGCGCCAAGAACACAACCCTAACTGATTTTCAAAATTCTTCAAAACTGTGTTGTTTTGATCGATCAAAGGGTCTATCTCACTCGGTTTTGGACGAGGAACATGATGATGATATTTAATTTCATTTATTTTTGCTCTAAGATGATTAATCCTCTGATGAACACGAAGAACCCTAATATGAAAAATCTTTGTGAAATCGTGTATGATCATGATATGATGCAATTGATTGAGGGTTATTATTCAGTGATGGTGCAGAAACAAGATGGTAACTCAGTTTTGCATTTATGATGCATGTATGATAGAGTTTGAAGTTCATGAACACTTACCTCAAAAACGGCCAAGCTGGAGATTGAATTTTGCGAATGAGGTGTTACAGATGTTGTTGCTTGATCTGGACAGCTTCAATGAACCATATGGAAGGTGTCTGGATGCTTGGAGTGGATTGAAAACACCTGGAGTAGTTGGAGGTACCCGATCTGCAGTTAAGCCTAAGTGTGAATCGAGCTCTATGATTCTGATGTTTCAGGTTGGTGATGAGTGTTTAGATAGCTTATATGTGATATATGTGAGGTGTGGGAAGTGTTAATTTGGACAGAAATGATCTGGAATGAAAATGGGCATGATAAGGCTCTTTATGTGTTCATATGGAGGTTGAAGAGTGAATCTGAGTTTTGGGGTGATTTGGGGTGTGTGAGTGGTTCAAACACATCCCATATGATGTTTATGAGTTGCTAGAACCATCACTTTGGCCATAACTTCAAGGGTTTGGAGGTTGAATTTTCTACCTCTTTGAAAACTATGAATCTTGCAATTCAAGAAAGAAGAGAGAAAACCTATAATTGTGAGGTTTTGGTGTGATTTTGAATGAGGTAAGGACCTCTAATTATAGGCCAAAGTTTCTGAATATAAAGCTCTTGCAAGTTGATCAAGAATGATGATTTGGCTTAAGAGATAAAAAGGAATCTTTCACATTAAATGCAAATGGTTAAAAGTGACTTAACCATGGTTATTTCTCAAGCTTCTTATCCTCTTCCATTCTGATCTTCTAATCAGAAAATATCTCTCAATTATTGCTCCTATGCATCATTGCTTGGATTATAGGTCATGTAGTCTTGAAACTTAGTGAAAAATGGTGAAAATTCAAGTGAAAAAGATCACTAAATGCATAATTCAAAACCATAGCTACACTCCATATTTTTTCTTGCTCTTGGACATTTTGGAAAGCTCATATTACACACTTCAAAACCCTAGTTGAAAGTTTCTTCAAGATCCTTAAGGAAGTGGGTGAAAAAGATCCATGAACTTTGAAGAAAATGAAGTTTTAAGTGAAATTTTCAAAAGATACCAACTTTGAAGCTCCATATCTCTTAAATGGTTGATCTTATGGAAAAAATTTATATGTGTCAAAGTTGTTTATTGGATCAAAATCTACAACTTTCATGTTGGAAGTTTTTTTCAGTTTGTAGGTGAAATTTTGAGAAATTCCCTTCCAAAGTTTGGAAAAAACCATGAAAAACACTTAGAAATTTTTCTAAGTATGAAAAGTCAAACTTTTGACTTTTTGATTCTTGATTGATTTTCTTGATTTTTCTTGATCAAATGACTTCATATATCATATATTGATGATTCAAAACTTCAAAAGTCATGGTTGACCAAAATTCCCCAAAAGTCAATGGTGATCTTGTACAGTTGACTTTTTCAGACGAATCGCGTTTCTGGAGATTTTAAATGAAACAGGCTATCCTCACCATATGAATGGTATGAATGGATCATATTGAAGCATTAGAGGATATTGAGCCATGGTTTGAGTTGTGGCACCATGTCCTGATTAAAAAGTCAGTGGTTCAGTGAATTAGGTCAAAAACCCTAATTGTCGACCTGATGAAATTGATGACTGTGGATCTTGAATTGAGATGTAATTTCCATTGTATATTGTCATAGGGATTATTTGAGGATGATTGAAATCTTTGATTGACTCCCTGGGGATTTTTAGGGTTTCCCAAATGTGATCCCTGATTTTAGTCCCTGATAGTTCAAAACCCTAATCTGATGATTTGAAATTTCACTGTTGATCAATCCTTGTGTAGGAGATGTTCTGAGCCAATGGATTAGTTCAAAATGATGCACTTGGGGTCTTGAGGTCATGTCCCAAGTCATTAGATCAAATTCTGAGCAAAAGTCAGGAGTATGCTATCTTCAGTCAAAACCCTGATCTGGTTGATTCAGTGCCTTTGAGCTTGTTGAAATGAATCTCTGAGGACCAAATGTTGATTGTTGATGGAGATGATTCATTTGAGATGAAGGGGGAACAAAACCCTAATTGATTGTTACTTGTACTGATGAGTGATTTCCTGATTAAACCCTGCTGAGTCACAAGTAGCAAACACAAGCTATGCAATTTGTTAGAGATGCAAATGATGCATATGCAAATGATATGAGGTGGTATCTTAGGTCAAAAATTGGGGTATGACAGATGCCCCTATTTAAGTTTCTTCAACCTGAGATATGAAGATTGAAAATCTTCGTTTTGATAGGGTGGAAGAGACTTAAATATCAGAAGACGCGAATTTTGGACCTAAGATACCAAAATTGCGAATGATGCAAGGATATCTTTACCAAGGGGATATCAAGAACTGACTCCGCTGGGGAAAAGAGATTGGGAAGGATTTCTCAATCCGTTTTAGGAAGAGAATCCGTTTTGTCTTTCTTTTCGAGGAAGCAAGTGTATGCTTCACCGGGGAATGATAGCTTTATAAGAAAAGCTTACCTATCGACATTATCGACTATCAGCATGGGGATAAACTTGTTTAATAATGCGAAGGTGAAAGATATGAAACTGTATTACCGACTATCAGCATTGTGACAGACTTGACAAGGTAAAAAGAGTTTCAAAGGTTTGGTTAATATTACCGACTATCAGCATTGTGATAGACATGTTTAATAATATAACCAGAACAAAAGGGTTACCGACTACCAGCCTCGTGATAGTGGTTTTGAAGACATGATCAATTATCAGCCGAGTGATAAAATGATCCTGGAGACTTTGATAGGGAAATTACTGGTTATTCAGCCTTGTGAACAGTAATAAGGCCCTGATTTGTCAAATGGTCTTCATGATTGATTTCCTGGAGAGGAAAAAATCTTTTGAAAGAGAAATAAACCGCTCAGATGATGAGGCTATTGCTTATTGTCTGTTTTCAACGACTCTGTTTGGTGGAATCGGAATTTGAATTTCTGGCAAAGACAAGAATGAATTGGAAAGAAACGGTCAAACAAGACTTTGTACCCAATGAGGAATGAACTCAAATGGGATTTTCTCCTTCGTTTTGAGAGGAGAAACTAAAGCAACCTTCTTCCACGAGGAATGATCTCAGTGGGGAACTGGAGAAAGAAGATGTTCTTTCTGCTTATGGGTGACAACCTGTTAGAGAGATGACACGCCCATACCTGCTTCTTTTTTTCTTTTTTTTTTTATTTTTTGCTTTTTTTTTATTTATTTTTTTTTTTTTGAGGATAGATATATCCTAAACAAGTGATTTTAAAGCATACATTGAAAAATGCAAGAATGCATAAATGATGCAAATATGTATGAATGATGAATGTCATGAATGTTGCATGCATGCTGACGAAACTGACAGATAATGAAGTATATACTGGAGAAGGACCGACGTCGCAATACAACCAGATACTTGGCAAATGTTCTTCAACACGGTGTAGATAACACAAGTGATGAATGATGCTGTGTGCTTTAAACTTCTCTGGGGAAGATGAGTATCTTTTCTTACTGAGATGGAAGAACTTCTTCACTGGAGATGGAAAATCTTCGACACTGGGGATAAAAGACCTTCTTCACTGGGGATAGAAGAGCTTTTCCACTGGGGATAGAAGACCTTTTCCTATCATAATTTTTAGCTGTTGATATTCCTTCGGCTGTTCACCACTCAAAGGAAAGTTTCGCTTTTATTTTGAAAAAGTGAAGTAAAATTCATTTAAAACTTTTTTTCTTTTCTTTTTTTTTTTTCAAAAGTGAATAACACAACTAAAGCGTCATTTCGCAAGTTAAAAGAAATTAGAGATTGCAAACAAGTGGGCACAAGGCTCAAATTTATTTAATAGGATGGTAATCAGCTAAAGGCGTGATTCCACGGAGTATTTACAAAAGTTGGAAATGGTAATTATGCGGAAAAGGCTACATTGAAAGCAATAACCACTATTCCCCCTAACAACTTTGAGTTCCAACTGTGCTTGTTGCTTCAGATTGGCAATGATTTGATTGAAGATCCTCTGATGAAGTACAGACTCTTCAGGTGACGAAGTACAGACTGATGCAGTTACTTTGTCATAAATCCCTAATTTTTGCCTAGATTGCCCTTTCAGGTTTTCAATCTACCAGGATGAATCTTTTCTGTTTATTGTCTCTAATTTTTGCCTGGACCGCCCTTTCGGGTTTTCAGTCCACCGAGACGCTCATTTTTGCCTAAGTCGCCCTTTGCGGGTTTTCGACTTACCGAGCTGTTCTTTTGTATTTTTTAGACAAAGTATTTCTTGACTGCATCAGCATTCACAGGATGCGGGAGTTCATCACCATCCATGGTTGTAAGAATCATGGCGCCGCCAGAAAATGTTCTTTTGACAACATACGGGCCTTCGTAATTAGGAGACCATTTGCCCCTAGAATCTGGTTGAAAAGACAAGATTTTTTTAAGCACGAGGTCGCCTTCTTGAAATTCACGAGGTCGAACCTTTTTGTTGAAGGCTTGTTTCATCCTTGCTTGGTATAACTGTCCATGGCATAGAGCAGTCATACGTTTTTCTTCGATTAAGTTCAACTGATCGTATCTGTTTTGACACCATTCAGCCTCTGATAACTTAGTCTCCATGAGGACTCTCATTGATGGGATTTCAACTTCTACGGGGAGCACAGCTTCCATGCCGTATACTAGAGAAAAGGGAGTTGCCCCTGTTGAAGTACGCACTGAAGTACGATACCTATGTAAAGCAAATGGCAGCATTTCATGCCAGTCTTTGTAAGTGACGACCATTTTCTGGACGATCTTCTTAATGTTCTTGTTGGCAGCTTCAACAGCGCCATTCATTTTTGGTCTGTAAGGAGAAGAATTATGATGCTCAATCTTGAATTCCTCACATAATTCTTTCATCATCTTGTTGTTCAAGTTTGAACCATTGTCAGTAATGATCTTGCTGGGAACACCATATCGGCAAATGATGTTATTCTTGATAAACCTCACAACCACTTGTCTTGTAACATTGGCGTAAGATGCTGCTTCGACCCATTTGGTGAAGTAATCAATCGCTACTAAGATGAAACGATGACCGTTTGAAGCTTTCGGTTCGATCATTCCGATCATGTCGATACCCCACATGGAGAAAGGCCATGGAGATGAGAGAACGTTGAGTAGAGTCGGTGGCACATGGATCTTACCTGCATAGATCTGGCACTTGTGACATCTCTTCACGTGTTTATAACAGTCTGATTCCATTGTCAACCAATAGTATCCGGCTCTTAACATTTTCTTGGACATTGCATGCCCATTTGAATGAGTTCCAAAGGACCCTTCATGCACTTCATGCATTAACATGTCTGCTTCGTGTCTGTCCACGCATCTGAGCAAAACCATGTCGAAGTTTCTTTTGTATAGCACATCTCCGTTCAGGAAGAAACTGCCAGAAAGTCTCCTTAGAGTTTTCTTATCTTTGTTTGATGCCCCAAGCGGGTACTCTTGAGTTTGAAGGAAGCGTTTGATGTCGTGGAACCACGGTTTATCATCGATGACTGCTTCAGTTGCAAATACATAGGCGGGCCTTTCAAGGCGCGTGATTCTTACTTTAGGCACATCATTCCAGTGACTGACTTTGAACATGGAAGATAGAGTAGCCAAGGCGTCTGCCATTCGATTCTGATCTCGAGGTATATGATGCAATTCAACCTTGTTGAAAAAAGTCAACAGACGTCTTGCATAATCTCTGTAAGGAATCAAGCCAGGGTGGTAAGTTTCCCACTTGTCTTTGATTTGGTTGATCACGAGAGCGGAATCTCCATATATGTCTAGGATCTTGATCCTTAAATCAATGGCTTCTTCGAGACCCATGATACAAGCTTCGTATTCTGCGATGTTGTTGGTACAATCAAATAGCAGTCTGGCGGAGAACGGGATATGAGTACCCTTGGGAGTGATGATGATTGCCCCAATTCCATTGCCAAAAGCGTTTACTGCTCCATCGAAAATTAGGCCCCATCTTGATCCAGGCTCAGGACCTTCTTCAGGTAACGGTTCGTCACAATCTTTCATCTTCAAGTACAAGACATCTTCGTCAGGAAAGTCAAACTTGAGAGATTGATATTCATTAATTGGTTGATGCGCCAAATGATCGGCGAGAATGCTTCCTTTGACCGCTTTTTGAGCACGGTACTCAATGTCATATTCAGATAACAGCATTTGCCATCGGGCAATCCTTCCTGTTAATGCAGGCTTTCAAAGACGTACTTGATCGGATCCATTTTGGAGATTAACCAAGTAGTATTGTTGATCATGTATTGGCGGAGACGTTTTGAAGCCCAAGCCAAAGCACAACATGTTTTTTCGAGCATGGAGTAACGAGACTCACAGTCTGTGAATTTCTTACTCAAGTAATAAATGGCATGCTCCTTCTTACCGGTTTCATCTTGCTGTCCAAGCATACAACCCATGGATTCTTCCAACATGGTAAGGTACATGATTAGTGGTCTTCCTTCAACTGGAGGAATCAATATCGGTGGTTCTAACAGGTATTCCTTGATACTGTCGAACGCTTTCTGGAAATCTTCAGTCCATACAACCCCTTGATCTTTGCGGAGAAGCTTGAAAATTGGCCCACAAGTAGCAGTCATTTGAGAGATAAATCTGGAGATATAGTTCAATCGTCCAAGAAATCCTCTAACTTGTTTTTCAGTCTTTGGTGCAGGCATCTCTTGAATAGCTCTGACTTTGTCGGGATCTACTTCAATACCTCTTTGGCTGACAATGAAACCCAAGAGTTTTCCAGATCTAACCCCAAAAGTACATTTGTTAGGATTCAAGCGAAGCTGATATTTCCTTAGTCGTTGAAACAACTTCAAAAGGTATTCAATATGTTCTTCTTCTGTGCTGGACTTGGCTATCATGTCGTCCACATATACTTCAATTTCTTTATGCATCATGTCATGAAAGAGAGTAGTCATTGCCCTTTGGTAAGTTGCGCCTGCATTCTTTAATCCAAACGGCATCACTTTGTAGCAAAAGGTACCCCATGGGGTGATGAAAGATGTCTTCTCCATGTCTTCAGGAGCCATCTTGATCTGATTATAACCGGAGAACCCGTCCATGAAGGAAAAGACGTTGAACTTAGCGGTGTTATCAACCAGCATGTCGATATATGGTAATGGAAAATCATCTTTTGGACTGGCCTTATTCAGGTCACGGTAGTCAACACACATTCTGACTTTGCCATCTTTCTTCGGAACTGGCACTATGTTGGCCAACCATTGAGGATACTCAGAGGTGACTAGAAAACCTGCGTCGAGCTGTTTTTGAACTTCCACTTTGATCTTGTTAGCCATATCAGGGTGAGTCCTTCGCAATTTCTGCTTAACTGGCGGATATTCTGGCTTCAACGGCAAGTAATGCTGAACAATATTGGTATCCACCCCAGGCATGTCTTGGTAGGACCAGGCAAACACGTCAACATATTCTTTGAGAAGGTCTGTCAACTTACTCTTGATATCAGCATCAAGCAGCGATCCAATGGTCACTTCTTTTTTGTCTTCTTCAGAACCCAAGTTGATCTTTTCTAAAGGCTCTTTGTGAGGCAGAATGGCTCTTTCCTCGTGCTTAAGTAATCGAGAGATCTCGTCCGGGATCTCCTCTTCTTCCTCTTCTTCGGCTTCGAACACAGGAAACTCAAAGTTGGGAGATGGCATAGGGTTATTGCATTCAATGGGTTTATCAATAGTAAATCTGCACATGTGATTTATATTTATTTCAGAAAATTTATGAATGCAAGAGTGTATGCAGATTTTTTTGAAAAGTTTTTTTTTTTTATTTTGGTTTTTTAGGATTACCATTTCCAGAAAAAGCAAAAATAAAACATATAATGTAGGGAATTCAAAATGACACTTTATTTATGATTCATTTTTGAAACAAAGCCCTAAACACAAACTCATTTGCCTTGGGCAGGACAAAGAGGGAAACTTTTAAAACAAAGCCCTATACACAAAGTTATTTGGGCGGAACATTTAAAAGCAAAGCCCTATAAAACATCTCTCTGCTTCGGGCAAGGCGGGAGGTCAAAATAACAGCGAAGTGATTACTTTGAGCGGCGAACAACATTCGGAACGTCGACAGGTTTCCAGTAGCAACGAACTCCTCTGTGTATTATGTATTCAGGAAAATTCCCCTCAGAATTATCTTCAGCAATGACATTGACCGCTGGTCGAGCAGGATTTGAAGGTCCTGGTTTGTCAACCTTGTTCTTTGTAGAGTTGAAACGGTCTTCTTCCACTTCTTGAAGAGCATAAGACGAGTCACAATCTTCAGAATTTTCAGGGTGTTCTTCCCAGTCTTCAAGATGAAGAGACTCATTGTCAGCGACACTTTCTGAGTCAGTTGCGGGACCATCTTCCCCTTCATCTTCAAAAATGGCATTTATGTGATAATAACCATCTTTAGGATTATAAATCTTGGCAGATGCATTGAATCCGAAATCTTCAGTAATTTCAGGTTGCTGAGAAAATTGACAGGGTTGATAAGCCTCTTCTGGTTGACTGTTATATCCAAAGGGATCTCCCCATCCAGTTGGTTGGATATCCTCAATCGCAATCTTGTAACTTTCAGGTGCAGTGTATTTCACCATGTAATCAAATTTTCCACTCGGTTGTCCCAAGGTGTCCCAAACCTCTGCAGGAATAGGCGGAATTTCTTTAGCACTTGTTTTCTCTGAAGGAGGATATGGTTCTTCCTGAGATATGTATCCCGAGTCATTGAGATAACATTTCCATTCTTCTTCAGGATCGGGTAAACCTTCTTCGATGCATTCTTCGATAAGGACATTAACCTCTTGAGGAATTGGGTTAAGGAATCCTCCACTAATGAATGTTTCTTTGATTGGACGAAGGGTTTCATCCTTCTTGGTGCAGTTTGAGAATGTTGGTGAACATCCGAGACCTGCTCTGGTTTCATTCTTGGTCGGGATCACAACTTGCCCCCAGCCAGTGGTAGTTCCATCTTTCACTACTTTTACTGCCTCTTTGTAAGAAGAGATTGATGCTTTCTTTTTGGAAGATTCGTCTTCTAAAGAGAGACCTTGGAACTGAGTTCCTTCCACATCATCGGCACTTATGAAAGAGAAATTGGATAAATGACTCACCATCAAGGCTTGTTCCCCACTTATTGTTACCAATTTTCCATTTGTTACAAACTTTAACTTTTGATGGAGCGTAGAAGTTACTGCCCCTGCTTCGTGGATCCATGGTCGTCCCAACAGACAGCTATAAGCAGCTTGAATGTCCATGACCTGGAAGGTGATTTGAAATGTATGTGGACCAATGGTCATGGGAAGGTTGACTTCGCCGATAACAGATTTTCGCGATCCATCAAATGCTTTGACAACTACGCCACTGAACTTCATAGGCATTCCTTGGTAAGACAAGCGAGCAAGAGTCGTCTTTGGCATCACATTCAAGGAAGATCCGGTGTCTACCAACACATTGGACAAAGAGTCTGACTGACAGTTCATAGAAATGTGCAAAGCAAGATTGTGATTTTTACCCTCCTCGGGGAGTTCTTCATCACAGAAGCTTAAATTGTTGCAAGCAGTTATGTTGGCTATTATCCCATCAAAATGGTCAACAGTCACATCATGATCTACAAAAGCCTGATCCAAGACCTTCATCAGGGCTTCCCTGTGGGCTTCTGAGTTTAACAGCAATGAAAGTATTGAGATTTTTGAAGGAGTCTGCATAAGCTGATCCACAATCTTGTATTCACTTCTTTTGATGAGCTTCAAAATTTCATCGAAATCTGGATTGACATTGGTTCCACTGGATTGACCAACATCAGTGTTTGTATTACTGACAGGAGTTTCCTCAGGATTCCCCACTGGTGTATTGACAGGATTTTGTCCGGTTGCAGGAGCAACAGGCTGCTTTGGAGGTAGTGGAGTATACACACGTCCACTTCTTGTTACTCGACTCACATCGGCGATATTCACGACAGACGAAAGAGTAGGTAAAGGAACTTCTTGTCCATTCTTTATCATTGTAGCATTGTAGTTGTATGGAACTGCCTTGTCAGAGTCATAAGGAACAGGTCCAGGTAGACAAATGATCAAAGGAGTAACAGGAACCCTTGGCTTGTTGTAAGTAACTTCTATGCGCTCAGGCATGTTGAAATGAGGAACGATGACATTAACTTTAGGCATTTCCGAGTTGATATCTGAGACTAAAAGCTCATGCGGATAACATCCTATCATGTTAACTTCATTTTCATCCCTATTTCTGTAGATCTGAATAGTACCATTATCCAACAGCACTTGGAGATCTCTTCTCACAATCGAACATCCATGAGGATCTACACAACATATGCTACAGGAACCGTATTGATGCTGGCGAAAATTCTGCCCCCGACAAAGTGTAGCGTGCATTTGTACCAAATCTGCTCTTGAGAAGTTGATATTATAGACTCGGTATTGGCCAGGACATCCATATACCATGTTTACAACATGCCCTCCATGATTGGGCAGCGGATTTGCTTGCACATTAGGGTTCAAATTTCTGAAAGAGAGAAGATTAGATCTAACCAACCTCTGAACTTCATATTTCAAAGCTATGCAATGCTCAAGATCATGGCCAGGTGCTCCTTGATGATAAGGGCATGAGACCTCAGGTTTGTACCACCATGGGAGTTTCTCAGGTACTGGTGGTGGTGCTCTAGTTTGAACGAGACATTTTTCAATCAAAGCAGGGTACAATTCTGTGTAGGTCATTGGAATCGGATCAAACTGTGGAGCTCTTTGCATACGATTCTGATTATTGTTAAGCTGCTGAGCCTGTGGTCGAGGCTGTTGTTGCTGAAACTGCGGGGTAAATCCCGGATTTGGTGTTGTATTAACAACTGACGCAATAGCAGCAATCTGTTGTCGACGATTGACGTTTCCTCTTGGCTTTCCCTGGGATACCATGTCAACACTTTGTTCTTTCTTCTTTGGGAAACCACTTCCGAACTTTTTGGTTCCGCTTGAAGATCCACCTTCTTTAGTTAGATGTCCGGTTCGGACCCCTTCTTCTAGACGCATCCCCATGTTTACCATTTCGGTGAAATCACTTGGAGCACTAGCAATCATGCGTTCATAATAAAAGGGACTGAGAGTATTCAAGAAGATTTTTGTCATCTCTTTCTCTTTTAACGGTGGATTAATCTGAGCAGCGGTTTCTCTCCAACGTTGGGCATATTCTTTGAAAGCTTCATGATCTTTCAGAGCCATGGATCGAAGCTGATCTCTGTCTGGAGCCATATCCGAGTTATACTTGTATTGTCGGACAAAGGCCTCGCCTAGGTCATTGAAAGTCCGAATATTAGTGCTATCCAAGCCTGTGTACCACTTCAGTGCGGCACCAGTCAAACTGTCTTGAAAGTAATGGATAAGCAACTGATGATTATCTGCATAAGTAGACATCTTTCTGGCATACATCACAAGATGGCTTTGTGGACAAGAACTACCTTTGTACTTCTCAAAGTCAGGGACCTTGAATTTAGCAGGTATTTGTACACTGGGAACCAAACATAGTTCCTGGGCATTCTTTCCAAACAAATCTTTCCCACGAATAGCTTTGACTTCCAATTGAATCTTGTTGAACTGTTCTTGGAGATCTTCCACAAGGTTACGCTGATTTGTGCTATCACCTTGATCATGATAAATCTCATTGCCATCATAAGGAACAGTGTGAACCGTAGGGGTCGGAACTGTCATAGTGGGTTGAGAAAGTGCCATAGTGATTTGGGAAAAAGTTACCCCTGAATGTGGAATAAATGCTGAACCTTGTGCAGCAGGCGCTTCAGTTGTAGCTGTTTGAACCCCAGAGAAATTATGGCGGAAACCTGTACCAAAGCTGAAAGGCGGGCCCCAACCTTCTGGCATAGAGAAAGATGGAATACCGAATGCAACTGTAGAAACTGGAGTAGTGACTTCAGATGTTACCGTTGCTTGACTGTTGGGTGGCGGCGACTGATTCTGTGCGGCCATTAAAGAGTCAACCAGAGTAGTGAGACTTTCCAACTTTTCCTGAAGGGTGGTCACCGTACCACGGAGCTCAATATTCTCTTGTTCAGAGTGTTCCATTACTCTTCTTCTACTCGAACGAGTATTGTATCTGTGATCTGATTGCGAGCGCGGTCGAGAAACTTTGAGACGCGACAGCTTGACGATCTATTGGAGAAAGATCCAAAAGATAAGACTCTATACAACAGACTCGATATGCAGAATGATGTATGCAAAAAGAAATTTATGATTTTTCCAAACATTTTAAAGATTATTTTCTTGCAAACATTTGAACACAAACTATTCTTTTATTGAAATAATGGGAAATGTTACAACATTGGAGCGTAGCTCCTTACAGAATCAAATGATACATGAAAATCTAAACAAATCCTAAACATCTTCATCAGACGAAGAACCAAATGCGTTGTGCAGCTTGAGCTTCATGATTTCTTTCCCATAGTAAGCTTTCAACTCGGCCTTTTCAGCTCTCAGCTTGTCAACAACATTCTTCCAATTGTCAGGCATCGGAGCGTTGCTTGTCGAGGCTTCAGGATTTTTCTTGCTTTCTTTGGTGTATCTTCTGATTGCGGCGTCTTTCCGACGGATCTTCTCATCTTTGCTCATGAGCCATCCATCCTGATAATAGAGAGTTTCTTCGTGATCTTTCACCCTTTTCTTCAACTTTCTATTTTCCTCATCAGTTTTACGAAACTTTTCTTCCCAAGAGTCCTTTTCTAACCTTATCTTGGCTAAGATTTCCTGGTACTTTTCTACAGTGTTAATGGGAACGTCGGGTAGTTGAGACACCACAGGGAACATGGGTTTTTCATAATCATAAGGCATTTGAAATTCCTTTTCTCTTTTCTTCACCCAGCTGGTGTAGGCGTTCGTAGCAATGCAGTTCCTTTCCCCACTTTTTTCTTTTCTTCGGACGTCGTACCAAGCTCTTACCATTCTTGTCTTCAACCTTTGAGGATCCTCCCCTTCTCGGTAAAAGTAGCATTCCACTGCGAGACCCATTGGTTTAACTGAATTTGCATACCCGAGTTGTCGTCGGGCTAGGACCGGATTATAGTTAATTCCTCCTTGTGTGCCAATGAGAGGTACGTTGGCGAACTCTCCACAACTATCAATGGTTTCTGTACCACAGCGAGCCAAGGTATACCAATGAATATCATTATTAGTAAGTGACATAAGTCTTCGAGGCCAACGTAAACCTTCTCGGTTTTCCGTGAAAGTAGGAGACTTAGGTAAGTGTGAAACAATCCATTTGTACAAAAGAGGTGCACAACATACAATGATTCCACCGCCTTGGCGATTCCTATGATGGACAGAGAAATACATGTCACCAAGCAAAGTCGGAACAGGATTTCCATTCAGAAAGATCTTTATGGCGTTGATATCAACAAAGTCGTTGACGTTGGGAAACAGAACCAACCCATAGATGAGCAAGGCTAGTACAGCTTCAAAAGCTATCATGCTACCAGTGTCAATGAAATCAAAAGCTTTCTTTATTAGAAACTGCGAAGTCAAACCCGGAAAGTTTCCTTTGGTAGTCCAATTACTTTCTATTTCAGATTTCTTCAAGTGGATACTTGCCGCAATGACTGGTGACTTAGGAATGGCTTCCAAACCATTGAAAGGTATTTTGTCAGATACAGGAATACCCAAAAGATCGGCATATTCTTCCAAGGTTGGTACCAACTGATAGTCTGGAAAGGTGAAACACCAGTAGACGGGATCATAGAACTGAACCAGAGTTTTGAGAAGTCCTTCATCAACATGAGTGTTCAAGATAGGCAAAAGCTTTCCATGGCTTTTCCTAAAATCAGAAGGATCTTGTACAGAAGATGCTAACTCTTTCAGCCTTTCCACATTAGGCATTTTGAAATCGTACTTTTTGGTATGCCTTTTTACCCCTTCCATAACTTAATCCTATAATGTTTGCAAAGAAAATTCTCTAAATTTTTTTTGGAAAAATCATGTTTTTATTTTTTTTGAAAAAAAGATGGGTTTTTATGTATGAATGCATGGATGCATGGATGCCACATATTCAAACATGGTAAAGCAAACATGGTAGTTCAAACATGGTAACGCAAACATGGTACTACAAACATGGTAATTCAAACATAGTACACATAGGTTCAAAAGTCCAGCGTCACGAGCATGAGGTCAGAGAACCAAACATGGGGTAGTACTAGGGTTTATCACCTGCAAAACATGTTCTACTGATACGTCAGAGTCTACATTTTTCTTTCGGATATTACCGGCTTGCACAACTGAACTTGTGAGCTAGAAATATTCTCAAGAAAAACTCGTCTGAGTGTGGTTCTCCGCATGACAACTATCCAAGTCTTCACCTGGATCGTTTCTGCACCACGTCCTAATAAGGCCAGGATGGGTTGGGGTTCTACAGCCAACTCAGCTTCTACAGTTCAATGAAAGCAATAATGTCTTCGCAACTGAACTTGCTAAACATATACTACCAACAAGGAACCTCCACTGAGCGGAAGGATTCTCATGCTGACTTTTTAAGGACTGAACTCCTTGTATGCCATACATGACTATACCCTCCACCTAATTCTTATGTGTACTTAATCCGGGTTAGGGTTTGTCCATAATGTATCACTTGTAACAGAACCACACAAGTAACAGAACCAAGGAACCACACATGTAACAAGAATAAAATAAAAACAAAACAAATAGAAATAACCCTTTCTTTGGAAACAATAAAAAGATGGTCCCCAGTGAAGTCGCCATTTTTCTGTCGCGGGGAAAAATCGTTTGTCCTTTTTTTCGGGATGAGACACCTGATGCCTTCTTTGGGCTCGAGTGCTCAAAAAAAATGATTTTTCTTTTGTACCGACCAAACTTTTTATTGTTTCCAAAAGAGGAAAAGGAAAAAAGCTGCAATAACCTTAAAAGTGGGGGGAGAGATCTTGGGTAAGAGGGTTGATTATACGAAGGGAAGGTATTAGCACCCAACGTATCTATAGTACTCTATAGGTTTCTTTGTTTTGTTTATTCCATTCTTGTTGTGGTGGAGGTTCTTGTGAAATAGGTGGAACCTAAGGTGTTTGTTTGATTATGCTCGCAAAGATCATCGCGATCCTCTGCATACATATCCCCTAGAGGGAATCAGAGCATCTGTAGCTCGGGGTCTACGGGTGCTAAGGTTTGAATGGTTTTTTTTGTTTTGTTTTGCTCGCCAAGGATCGACCTTGTGCCTACGTATTCTCAAAGGGATGTTGAGAAAGTCAGAGCAATCGTAGTTCCCACTTATGCTAGTGGAAGCAAAGGAAAATAGACAAATGTCGTCTAAATGCTAGATGTATCTAATCTATATCATCACATACATCTGTTTGATTTTTGTTTGAAAAATCTTTTCATTATAAGCCCGGGGCCATGCCACTTAGGGTGCTTAGAATGATAAAGATGTTTTTGTTGTTTAACCAGCCTTGTGGCAAAAACTTTCAATGAAGTCAGCCTTGTGACAAAAAGTTTTGATTAATCAGCCAGCCTTGTGGCAAAAGTTTCAATGAAGTCAGCCTTGTGACAAAAACTTTGATTAATCATCCAGTACGGTGGTAAAACAGTTTTGATTGATTAGCCAGCCTTGTGGCAAAAAAGTTTGATTGATTGATTGTTTGTGATGATATAGAAGAGATACTCCTATCATAGAGATGAAAAATGTCTAATCTCCTAGGGTATTTGTTTTGGATATTGGGGATGCTTATAAGAAGCCCGTGGGTCCTTGTACGAAGCCCAAGAGGAGGCTATTCGAGGGTCCTTGCATTGTAAGCCCAAGAGGAGGCTATGGGAGGGACAATCCAGGGTCCTTGCATTGTAAGCCCAAGAGGAGGCTATGGGAGGGTCACTCGTTTGTACAAAGCCCAAGGGGAGGCATGGTATAGCTGGTTTGAGCTCTTAGAGCGATTTCACCGGGAAACCATACTCTATGTCCTAACCTAAACTAGGGAGATTCTTTGCACGAAGCCCAATAGGAGGCTATGGGGAACCTAGTGTTGTACTAAGTTGAACAAGCATATATAACACAATCACAAGTATGAACAAGTACGAACAAACATGAACAAGTACATGAACAAATATGAACAGTTATACATATATGACAAAGTGTGTGTATATAATGGAGTTTATGAAGGAAATATACCTATAAGCATGATCCATTTGTATACACGGGGGCTCGGGACTCATACTCGAGGAGAGGTCCACTTGAGTTTATTCAAAGCTATGTAAACAGGTATTTACAAAGGGGCTTGGGACTTATACCTACATGGAGGCCCATGTTTTTATTTTTGGGAAGATTTAAAGAAAACCTTCATTTTTGGTTTGTTATTCAAAGTTAAAAAAAATAGATTGAGATATGTACAAAAATGTGTGTGTACAATGAAATACCTAATTTCATGTACAGGAATGGGTATGTACAAAAGGGGCTTGGGACTTATACCTACATGGAGGCCCATGGTATTTTATAAAACATGGTCGATTGTTTATTTACAGACGCGTTGTTTGAAAAACTGTTTGAAAGTTTTTGTTTTTTGAAAGAGTTTTCTGTATAAAGAAAAACTTGTATAAAAGGAAAAAAGGAGTGGGTCTTATACTCTCTAATATTCGAGAGGCCCCACATCGTTTTGAAAATCAATTGATCAATAAAAAAGATTTAATCAATAGTTTCCTTTGAGAATCAAAAAGAAATGGTTTATCGTTTTTTTGAAAAGAATCGCGATCGCTCGTTTTAAAACGATTTGAATTTTGAAAGGAATCAAATTAATCAAAATAAACAAAAAGGTTATCCTCAATTAACACTCAAAAATATTTACAAGTGATTAAGTTTTGAAAAATCAAGTGAAAAACAATATTTGAAAGTATTAAAAACATTTAAAACATGTTATTTTAAACTCAATTAAAAATATATTAAATGAATCCTTTTTTGTGATTTTTTTTAATATTATCAAAATATGTATATTAAATAAAGAGTGTAAAAAAAAAAAATGAAGTGAAAATAATGAATTTTGATTGGTTAAATTAATTGGTGAAGTTTGTTAAAAAATGAAAGAAAATAGGTTGCAAAAAATTGGTTTTGTCTCCACTAGGGCTTGAACTCACGCCCTCTCTCTCACCAGCCAAAACATGGACCAACTGAGCCACGCTTGTGGCTTGTTAAACATACGCGTTTGATAAAATATATTTTAAATCAAGAATTTGAATTTCCCAAACCAAATCTGGCGCCAAGAACACAACCCTAACTGATTTTCAAAATTCTTCAAAACTGTGTTGTTTTGATCGATCAAAGGGTCTATCTCACTCGGTTTTGGACGAGGAACATGATGATGATCTTTAATTTCATTTATTTTTGCTCTAAGATGATTAATCCTCTGATGAACACGAAGAACCCTAATATGAAAAATCTTTGTGAAATCGTGTATGATCATGATATGATGCAATTGATTGAGGGTTATTATTCAGTGATGGTGCAGAAACAAGATGGTAACTCAGTTTTGCATTTATGATGCATGTATGATAGAGTTTGAAGTTCATGAACACTTACCTCAAAAACGGCCAAGCTGGAGATTGAATTTTGCGAAGGAGGTGTTACAGATGTTGTTGCTTGATCTGGACAGCTTCAATGAACCATATGGAAGGTGTCTGGATGCTTGGAGTGGATTGAAAACACCTGGAGTAGTTGGAGGTACCCGATCTGCAGTTAAGCCTAAGTGTGAATCGAGCTCTATGATTCTGATGTTTCAGGTTGGTGATGAGTGTTTAGATAGCTTATATGTGATATATGTGAGGTGTGGGAAGTGTTAATTTGGACAGAAATGATCTGGAATGAAAATGGGCATGATAAGGCTCTTTATGTGTTCATATGGAGGTTGAAGAGTGAATCTGAGTTTTGGGGTGATTTGGGGTGTGTGAGTGGTTCAAACACATCCCATATGATGTTTATGAGTTGCTAGAACCATCACTTTGGCCATAACTTCAAGGGTTTGGAGGTTGAATTTTCTACCTCTTTGAAAACTATGAATCTTGCAATTCAAGAAAGAAGAGAGAAAACCTATAATTGTGAGGTTTTGGTGTGATTTTGAATGAGGTAAGGACCTCTATTTATAGGCCAAAGTTTCTGAATATAAAGCTCTTGCAAGTTGATCAAGAATGATGATTTGGCTTAAGAGATAAAAAGGAATCTTTCACATTAAATGCAAATGGTTAAAAGTGACTTAACCATGGTTATTTCTCAAGCTTCTTATCCTCTTCCATTCTGATCTTCTAATCAGAAAATATCTCTCAATTATTGCTCCTGTGCATCATTGCTTGGATTATAGGTCATGTAGTCTTGAAACTTAGTGAAAAATGGTGAAAATTCAAGTGAAAAAGATCACTAAATGCATAATTCAAAACCATAGCTACACTCCATATTTTTTCTTGCTCTTGGACATTTTGGAAAGCTCATATTACACACTTCAAAACCCTAGTTGAAAGTTTCTTCAAGATCCTTAAGGAAGTGGGTGAAAAAGATCCATGAACTTTGAAGAAAATGAAGTTTTAAGTGAAATTTTCAAAAGATACCAACTTTGAAGCTCCATATCTCTTAAATGGTTGATCTTATGGAAAAAATTTATATGTGTCAAAGTTGTTTATTGGATCAAAATCTACAACTTTCATGTTGGAAGTTTTTTTCAGTTTGTAGGTGAAATTTTGAGAAATTCCCTTCCAAAGTTTGGAAAAAACCATGAAAAACACTTAGAAATTTTTCTAAGTATGAAAAGTCAAACTTTTGACTTTTTGATTCTTGATTGATTTTCTTGATTTTTCTTGATCAAATGACTTCATATATCATATATTGATGATTCAAAACTTCAAAAGTCATGGTTGACCAAAATTCCCCAAAAGTCAATGGTGATCTTGTACAGTTGACTTTTTCAGACGAATCGCGTTTCTGGAGATTTTAAATGAAACAGGCTATCCTCACCATATGAATGGTATGAATGGATCATATTGAAGCATTAGAGGATATTGAGCCATGGTTTGAGTTGTGGCACCATGTCCTGATTAAAAAGTCAGTGGTTCAGTGAATTAGGTCAAAAACCCTAATTGTCGACCTGATGAAATTGATGACTGTGGATCTTGAATTGAGATGTAATTTCCATTGTATATTGTCATAGGGATTATTTGAGGATGATTGAAATCTTTGATTGACTCCCTGGGGATTTTTAGGGTTTCCCAAATGTGATCCCTGATTTTAGTCCCTGATAGTTCAAAACCCTAATCTGATGATTTGAAATTTCACTGTTGATCAATCCTTGTGTAGGAGATGTTCTGAGCCAATGGATTAGGTCAAAATGATGCACTTGGGGTCTTGAGGTCATGTCCCAAGTCATTAGATCAAATTCTGAGCAAAAGTCAGGAGTATGCTATCTTCAGTCAAAACCCTGATCTGGTTGATTCAATGCCTTTGAGCTTGTTGAAATGAATCTCTGAGGACCAAATGTTGATTGTTGATGGAGATGATTCATTTGAGATGAAGGGGGAACAAAACCCTAATTGATTGTTACTTGTACTGATGAGTGATTTCCTGATTAAACCCTGCTGAGTCACAATTAGCAAACACAAGCTATGCAATTTGTTAGAGATGCAAATGATGCATATGCAAATGATATGAGGTGGTATCTTAGGTCAAAAATTGGGGTATGACATCTACCAGCGGGTAGCATCACATCGTGGGAAGAGATAGAAAAGGCTTTCCTGAATGAATATTTTCCAGCGTCAGTCTTTCTACGAAAAAGGTATGAAATTCTGAACTTCAAGCAAAAGGAGGGTGAGTCGTTGGGCGATGCCTATAAAAGGTTCAAGAGGACTCTGGTGGCATGTACAACACACAATATGGACAAAACTGAACAGATGCAAATGTTTGTCAACGGGCTCATAATCAAGACAAAGCAGTTGATCGATACAGCAGCTGGAGGCTCAACAAATTTCACAACAGCCTCTGGTATCATCAAGATCATTGAAGCAATAGCTGCAAATGAGCATTTGGATTTGTATGACAGGTATACGAGCAAACCTGAAGGAGTCATTGATCTGAAGCTAGACACCAACAAAATTCGGGTTGAAAATGCTATAGCTGTAGAGGTATTAAAGAGATTAAAGGCTATGAATATAGGTACTCAACAGGTTGCTCAAGTCCAACAAGCTCAACCTGTAATCTGTGAAATTTGTAATGGCCCTCACCAAACTGTGTGTTGTGTTGCTACTCCCAAGCAAATCGAAGAAATCAAATTCTTGAGGCAAAACAACCCGTATTCTAACACCTATAATCCAGGGTGGAAGAATCATCCCAACTTTGCGTGGAAAGATCAACAACAAAATCCTCAGAAGGCGGAGTGGGAAGTAGCTATTGAGAGATTGGCTGGACAATGCTCTCAGTTTCAAGAAGAGACAAGAAACAACCACAGGAACACCACAACTTCAATAAAAAATCTGGAAAGTCAAGTGGGGTAAATAGCACAACATATCACTCTACAGGCACAAGGTACCATTCCGAGCTCAACTGTGAAAAATCCGAAAGACCAAGAGAAGATTAATGTTGTTACTAGAAGTAAGAAAGTGGCAGAATCGGAAAAAGAAAAAGAGGAAATAGATGACCCTATGGTAATAGAGGTAGATTTGAAAATAAGAGATAATCCGAAGGAGCCAGAAGTTGTGATACCACCGGTTAAACCAGTTGAAGAAAAAAATAAGAAAAATGCTGAACCTGTGATCAAACTACCTTTCCCTTCCAGAGTGACAAAGAAGAATTCAAAAGAGAAAGACTTTGAGAAGTTCACTGCCTTGTTCAAAAAGTTAGAGGTAAATTTACCCTTCTTCGAAGCACTTGAGCACATGCCCTTGTATAGTAAATTTATGAAGGAAGTGATGGCGAAAAAGAGATCAGTGGAAGGAGAACAAAAAAATGCAACTGAGAAGTGTGGAATAGTCTCGTTAGCAAGAAAGATCCCGATAAAGAGGAAAGACCCTGGAGCGGTGGCGATACCATGCACTATCAAGAATATAACATTTAAAAAGGTACTCCTCGATTCTGGTTCTAGTGTGAGTTTAATGCCTTTGTCCATTTTCAAAAAGCTTGAATTGGAAAAGATTAGTGAAAGTAAGACACAGTTAAGGTTCGCCGATCACACCGTTAAGAAATCATATGGGGTAGTTGAAGATGTACTAGTGGAAGTTTATAAGTTTGTATTCCCTGTTGACTTCCACATCATGGATATCCCGGAAGACGAAGAAACTCCTATCCTTCTTGGGAGGCCATTTTTGTCGACAGGCCGCTGCAACTTCGACATTGAAAAAAGGACACTAACTCTGAGATCTTTTGATGAAGAAGTAAGCTTGAAGATGTTAGGAGTTAAGAAACATAGTGCGGTTGTAAATGATCAAACTTCGGGTGGTACTACAGAAAGTGAGGAAAAAGACAAAAGGCCTAAACAGCTCCAAGAAAAAGTTTTAAGCATGGCTTCTCGGGTGGAACCAACTTATATAGCTACCAAAAATCCTAAGAAGGATAAGGAAGTCAAGGAGAATGTGGGAAGTGAATTGAAGAGAAAAGTTGTTCATGCTTTTCATCCTCATGAGTTCGTGGTTGCGGAAGTGGAAAGCAACAAGGTTTGGAAAAGGAAATACCCCCCATAATAAAGGGTAATGGACCGTCGAGCCATGCGACGTTAAACGAAGCGCTTTGTGGGAGGCAACCCACGGTTTTAATAATTAATTTCTCTGTTTGTTTGTTTTATTTTCAGGAAATAAAAGAGGGCATCTCTAGTGAAAGCTCGGAAGTAAACATTGGAGTGCAATACCCTCTGTAAGTAACCACTCCAAGGCTTGTTCTAAAACATTGAGAACAATGTTTAGTTCAAGTGTGGGAGGGGTTCTTTTCATTTGCTTTTAGTTGTTTTCCATTTTTGTTTTTGTTTGTGTGTTGTGTTGACATTGTGTTATAGATCGATTTATGGATGCCGAATGAATGATGGATGGTAGTTAGTGGATGAAAGGTGCAACCTGAACCTATTCCCCCGAGGCACCCTAGAAGTTGATGCAGCCGAAAGAAAAGTAACTGTTGGACGCAACTTCGTGATACTGGACAAAGAGGATTGTATGGTGTACCTGCGCCGGAAAGAAGCCACATGACACGAGGAGTGCTTTGGAACCTGTAAGCTTATCCAGCATGGTGAGGTTATAAAAAGCCAAACACAACAGAGGATCATCATGAGAGTTCATTCAGGTATGACTTTATCATTCTGATTTTGTGTATGTTCTACTGACACAACATAATATGAGGACACACACTGAGGCATTTGTTTGTTTTACCACCTGAGCCTTTCTAGCCATCCTAAATGATATATTCATCCTTTGTTACCCCTGTTGAGCCATATCTTTTTGTTTGTTACAACCATGTCTGCTAACCCGTAGCCAAACACTTTCAACCCTTGCTCGGCATAAATGTTGTGGTTTTCTGAGTTGTGCTAAGATCTAAGTTTGGGGTAGTAATCATCAAAGAAGAGGGCAAGTGTAAAAATAAAAAAAATGAAAATAAAAATGTTTTTAAGACATATGAATGTATGTCCCACAAAAAAAAATAAAAAACTTGCCCGAATGAAAGACTCAGTTACATTAAGCACTCATAGAAGAATTGAGTGACGCAAAAGAGTCTAAGTCGAATAAATTCCCAGTGTAACAAGTTGAGTACAATGACGAGAAACACAACATGAATGCCAAACCCAAAACCAATTGTTTATCCATTTCCTTGTGTATCCCACCGTACCTAAACCCCATTACAACCCAGAAGACCTCAAAAAGTGTGTGAACTTTGTTAGTGTAGTGTAGGTAGAATTTATTCAAAATTAAGAGTTGATATTGCATACCTTAATTTCGTGAGTGCAAAACACTTTAACCTTGAGAGATTTGGTGAGAAGTGTGAAAAATTTTGCAGGTAAAAAGGTACTCTGATGTGGGAGTGTGGTAGAAAGTTCGGTTCGGCAAGCCAGAGGTTCTATCAGAAAGGTAGACGCAAGTTGCGAATAACATCGGTAGTGTTGTGGAAAGAAAAATCCAGGGTGACCTCTGTTTGGTCTCTTGCATCACTTGAGGACAAGCAATCAGATAAGTTTGGGTTTGTGATCGGTCACCATTTCTACCTGATTTCTGTCATGTATCCGGTCTAAATTTGTCGATTCTGTCATGTCCACGCACGGCCGCCCGTGCTTCCACGCACGGCCGGTGTCAGGACTGCTAGGAGCAAAAATAAAAAATAAAAGAGCAACACGGCCAGTGCTTCCAAGCACGGCCAGTGTTGCTGAGAGCGTGAAAACTTCCAATTTTAGGGATTTTTCATTAAATCTCCACCTTGAGGGCACTTTAGACATTCCATTTGGCTGAGATTTGTACCTAGACTATTTAGTTGAGTTTGAGAGAATGATGGAGGGACTTTTGCATCATACGATAGAAAATCACAGAAGAGAGAAGATAGCTTCATCAAGAGTTTTGGAGACGGATGGATTCAAGGGTTTCCACCATTGAAGATCAAAGTCACCATTATTTTTGAGTAATGTCTACATTCTTTATTATGTCTTTCTTGAATATTATGAGAGGCTAAACCCCCCAATGCTAGGGGGTGGTCATGATTTGGTTTTTGTAATAACGATGAATTTGTGATTTCGTCAATACATTGGTTTATATTATTCAGTTAAATTATGCAATGTTCTTTATGTTTTCTTTATCGGTCAAATAAGGATTAATCCATGGCTAACAAATACAGGACTGTAGTTGTTAGGGTTTGTGCATAATTTGATTATAGTAGATATCACTTAGGACTAGGGATACCCTATAATTACCACATAATCTTGATTATATAAAATCTTGGTTTCTATTTAGGTTCCTAAGGACATAGGATTTAGGTTGGAAGACCAAAGGTTTTCTCACTAAGGACTTAGGAGAAAACACCCTAAGGATGTGGTAACTGAATGTTATGAACTTGTTGAAGAGATCTTAATTCTGAGTGTTGCATGCCAAATCAACCACTCACCCTAGCATCTCATATATTTGATAACAAAAATCAATTTATTTTCTCATTAATTTTTCTTTGCAAGGATTTAATCCACCAAAACCAAAACATTAGTTTTTGTTCAATTGAATCATATTTTACGAATCTGTATTTCCTACGCAGTCCTTGAGATCGACATTTGGGGAATTTCCCCTATTATTACTACAGAGGCAAAAATAGTACACTTGCTATTTTTCCGATCACCCAGCCTCATGGATCCATGGGCGACCTAGCAAACAACTGTATTTTGCCGGGATATCCATAACTTGGAAAGTGATTTTGAAGGTGTGAGGTCCAATAGTTATGGGAAGATCCATTTCTCCAAAAACTGACTTCCTCGATCCATCGAATGCCTTGACGATAACGTGACTGTCCCTTAGCGGGAAATCCTTGAAGGATAATCTTGACAATGTTGATTTGGGCATGACATTGAGAGAGGATCCATTATCTATTAGGACTCCTGTGAGAACATCACCATGCAGCCAACTGAGATATGAAGTGGCAGATTATGGTCCACTCCTTCTTCAGGAAGATCTTCGTCACAGAAACTCAGGTTAGTTCCTGCGGAGATGTTGGCAATGATGTTGTTGAATTGCCCTACAGTAACACCAGGTTCTACGAAAGCTTGTTCCAAAACTTTCTGTATAGCTTCCCTATGAGCTTCAGAACTCAATAGTAGGGAGAGAACAGATATCCTAGACGGAGTATGTAGCAATTGATCTACAATGTTGTATTCACTCCTCTGGATTAATTTCAAGATCTCATCATTTCCTTTCGCTTGAACAACATTGGTCGGATGATTGTCTTGCTTATGTGGTGCTTCTTCCGAAGGTTTCTCCACATTCTCTGTTGTTCTGTTGAAGACTCGTCCACTTCTGGTGACTCGACTAACATTAGCAATGTTGATAATAGACGGTAATGGTATTTCCTTACCATTTTCAAAGAATGTAGCGTTGTACTTGTATGGTATAGCCTTGCTAGACTCATACGGTACAGGACCTAGTAAGTAGATGACTAACGGAGCAATTGCTGTCTTCCTGCTGTCATACTTGACTTGCGTTGGTTAATCTTGATTAATCTGAGGAGACACGGTAAAGACTTCGTCATCTTCTCTGTTGGTAAGAACTGTAATGGTATTATCATCCATTAGTTTCTGAATGTCGTTGCGAACGCGCAAACATCCTCGTGAATTTCTTCGACAGATTCTGCATCTACTGTAAGGATGGAAATCCGTTCCGAAGTAGGCAAGTCCATTTAAAGTCTTATGGAACCTAACTACCGATCGTTCGAGATCTTCAACTCTGTAGATCTTGTATTCTCCTGGACATTCTTGAACCATGTTGACGCCGTACTCAGTTTTGACTTGGATATGTTGAATCCATCCTAAGTCCATTTGTTCTTGTAATGCAGCTTGAACTACAACACATCCTTGATTATTCTTTGGACAAATTTCACTTGTGAAGTAGTTGTGAGGTGGTACATGGCCGTATCCAGCTTGTCTGGCGTGCATTTTGACGAGATTTTCCCCTATCTGACGAATGTCGTAGATTTGAATGACGTTGGGGTGTTGATCTATCGGATTCAATGAAGCTTCTTTATGCTGCGGCAAAGGATTTTCTTGGACGTTAGGATTAGTATCTTTGAAGGATAGCATTCCGCTCTTCACTAATCTTTGAATGTCGGTCTTGAAAGGGAGACAGTTCTCAATGATGTAACCTGGTGCCCCCTGATGATAGGGACAAGATTGGTCGGCCTTAAACCAGGGTGAAGAACTGTTCGCCGGATTTGGAGGACTCCTCGTCTGGATGAGTCCTTTTGCCAATAGTGTTGGAAACAAATCCGCATACGGCATTGGCACGGGGTCAAAGGTAAAATACCTCGGTACCCGATTATTATTGAAATTTGGAGGTCGAACCTGTTGCTGAGGTTGCTGTGACCTTTGTTGCTGTGACCTTTGTTGAAATGGTTGTTGAGAAACCTGAGGTTGATAAGCTGGCGCTAAGTTAACAACCAGAGTTATTGTAGCAACTTGAGGTGGAAACTTCTTCTTTGCTTTGTGCAAGACATTGCTGACATCTTGATCCTTTTTCTTCTGGAAAGAACTTCCATACTTCCTAGGATCAATAGAAGATTCTGGTTCTTTGTTCAAGCGTCCTTCTCGAACTGCTTCTTCTAAACGTACGCCCATGTTTACCATTTCGGTAAAGTCACTAGGTGCGCTGGCAACCATTCGTCCGTAGTAAAATGGACTCAAAGTCTTGAGATAGATTTTTTTCATTTCTTTCTCTTCAAGTGGCGGACAAATCTGAGCAGCAACTTCACGCCATCTCTGAGCGTATTCCTTGAAGCTTTCTCTATCCTTTTGAGTCATGGCCCGAAGTTGATCTCTGTCGGGAGCCATATCCAGATTGTACTTATATTGTTTGACAAAGGCCTCTCTGAGGTCTCGAAAAGTACGAATCTCTGAACTGTCCAATTTCATGTACCATTTGAGTGCAGCACTAGTAAGGCTGTCTTGAAAATAATGGATGAGCAATTATTGATTATCAGTCTGAGTTGACATCCTTCGAGCGTACATCACGAGGTGACTTTGTGGGCATGAATTCCCTTTGTACTTCTCGAAATCTGGTACTTTGAATTTGTGAGGAATCTTAACATTTGGAACTAGCCAGAGGTCTGCAGCGTTCTTCCCAAATAGATCTTGTCCTCGAAGAGTCTTGAGTTCCTACTGCATTTGCAGAAACTGTTCCTGGAACTCGTCCAATCTTTCATACACGCCAGCATCCACACTGGGAGCGTGATGATATACTTGTCCACCCGGTGGAGGAAAAGTATGCATAATCGGTTGTGGAGAAGCCATGATAGCAGATCTTGGTATCTCAGCATTCTGTTGTGTGAAACCCATTGCCGTTGCTCTCGGAACTTCAATTTCCAGAGGTCTGTAACCCTCCGGTGGATGCATATCCGTTGTAACTCTTGGAACTTCAGAAACTGGGGGTATGTACCCGTCTGGAATAAAGTTATATGGCATGGCCCAAGGTCGGTTGGGTGGCATGGTATACTGAGGAATAGGAGTAGAAACAATCTCGGAAAACACAGTCCTTTGTGGTTCTCTGGTGTTGGTCGATTATGTGCAACCACCAGGGTTTCTACCATACTATTGAGCCTTTCAACAGCATCTCTGAGAGTAGTAACCTCTTCTCTGAGTTCTCCATTCTCTTGTTCAAAGTCTTCCATTCTTTTCTTGCGACTTGAATGAGTGTTGTATGAATGAGACAGCTTGAAAGTCTTGGTTCACCTCCTTCTCCTCATCTCTTTCTGGAGAAAGGAAAGTGACGATTAGATCCGCGACAATTCTCGTGTCAGTGCGTACGACTAAAGCGATGCATGATGTGTAATTAAGTTAATATTTTTCAAGGAAACACCATAATTACGTTATGAAACATTAAACTATTATTAATTAAGCAAATATGCCGTTTTTTACACACTTTGAAAAAGGGAAATACAGAGAAACAGAGAGAAAGGACTCTAAAACTTTGACGAAGAGCCAACTTCACGTTCTAACATCTTCTTCTGTTTCTTGAGCTAAGCATTCTCTGACGTGAGTTGATCGATGATCCAGGAAGCAGGAGGGATATGATGAGAAAGCGACGTTTGTGTCATTTGTCGATCGAGTACTTCTAGTAACTCATCCTTCCTTCTTAGGATGTTCTGAATCTCAACGTTTTCCGTGTTGGCAATTCGATACTTGTTCCTCCAAGCATTCCTTTCTTGGCATACCTTGTTTAATGCCGCTTGCAGTTTTTCAACATCGGTGGAGAAAAGGAATATTGGTTCCCTTAGGGGAATAGATTCTTGATGTTGATATGGCCTCCTGAGTTTGAATGCTCTGACGCGTACCCATTGAAGGTAAGGATCCAGGGAGATGTAAAGATGTTTTCCTAACAATCTTCTCCCTTTGCTGTGAACAAGACGCCAGGCTTGGACAATTTCCTTTTTCAGCATGTTACCATGATCGTCGATGTTCTTGAAGAACAGACCCTCCAATTGGATATTACTTGGTATATTTTTCATGGGATAGCCGTATTGACGACGAGCTAAAGCTGGATTATAACTGATTCCTCCCTTAGTTCCAATAAGGGGTACGTTGGGATAACTTCCGCAACTGAAGATGATCTTGGTTTCGTCGTTGTCAGGACTACACCAATCAATGTCCGGATGAGTGAGGGACATGATTTTCTGTGACCAGTAAAGGCCATCCCTCATGTTCCAGAAAGTGCTAGACTTTGGCAGGTGCGAGACGAACCATTCGTATAACAACGGTACACAGCATGTGATTAATCCTCCTTGTTGCAGGTTTCTTGAATGCACAGAGTGATAAGCATCGGCAAGCAAGGTTGGAACTGGATTTCCAATTAAGAAGATCTTAATTGCGTTGATGTCGACGAAATCGTTAATGTTAGGGAACAAGAACAATCCGTAGATAAGCAATGCCAAGATTTCCTCAAAAGCGCTCATATCTTGGATGCTGACGAAATACCGAGCTTGATCCAATAAGAACTTGGAGGGCAATCCTTGAATTCCTCCTTTACTCACCATATGAGTTCTGATGTCGACTACGTTCAAGGGAGTAGTTGCAGCAATGATGATGTCGTCAGGATTGTTTTCCAAACCGGAGTACGGATCTTGCGTGTACATGGGTATTCCAATCAGACGAGAGTACTCCTCCAACGTAGGCATGAGTTGATAATCTGGAAAGGTGAAGCAGTGATACGTTGGATCGTAAAACTGTACCAATGTGGGAAGGATCTCATCCACAATGTTGGTGCTGAGAAGAGGCAGAAGTTTTCCATACTTCTCCTTGAAAGTCTGGGGGTTGACCACCATTTTCCGAGCTTTTCCAATTCCTCGACCTTAGGAATCTTGAAGGTGTATTTCCTAGCTCTCTTTCTTCCGTAATCCATGGTATAGATCCTTAAGTCCTTTCTCCGTTTCTCTCTTTCTATGAAGTTCAAAATGTTCGCTATTTAGTTTCCTAACGACTCGAAAAAGACTCTTTTGTTTTTTTTAATTATCTATTATGATGCATGAATGCACACACAAGAGTTTTTAACAAACATGGCGTAGAAGGGTATAGTGGTCATGGAGTCACAACGCAAACCTCGCCCCAAGGTAAACTAAGGATAAGAATTTTTGTACCTGTAGAACGGGTTCTAGGGGTCTTAGAGCTTTTGCTCAATCTTAAAGATACGTTGATTGGTATCTATAAGAGAGTTTTCTCTGAGTGTAGTATCTGCGTGACAATTACTTTCGTAATCACCGCTCTACGTCCTAAAAAAGGCTTTAAGTGGGGTTAATGTGTTTCTAGGTCCTCTTGGTACAAATCAGTCTCGGAATGCATTGGCGCAGTTAATCACAACCAGCCAGGCAAATCCCAAGAGTAGATTTGGGAATCAAGATTAGAGGGCCTTCACCGAGAAGACATCCTCCATCCTATCTTATGTTGCACTCAAATCCGGGTATAGGATTTCTCACCACAAGGGGGAATCAAGCCCTTTCCCGATACAAAATAAACAAAATAAACAAAATAAACAAATATATATGCAACAATCACATGAAGTGACACAGAGGTTAGGCGGGACCTCTCTTGTTTGAGGGGGAATTTGGCATCCCTAATTCCTCATTGGGGGCTGGACCAGCACAGGTCAACCATTGGTTTGGATGAAAAACCAAGGTTATTACTGTCCCCAGCAGAGTCGCCATTTTTCTGTGGTGTCTTTTTTTTACCTCCTCGTTTCACTTGGGAGGACGGCACGCTAGACCCTTCACGCGGAATTTGGAAGGAGAATGCGCCCGGGGCGGGATGAATTTTGTTTCAGTTCTTCCTACGATATCACACGAACTTTTTAATTATCCTACGAGTAGGAAAGGGGAAAAAGATCTCAAATAAACCCTAGGAGTTTGCTAAGTGTGGGGATTCACCTAGACTAGAAATTCTGGAGTCCGGGAGGTCGGTTATACATAGGGAAGAGTTTAAGCACCCTACATATCCGTAGTACTCTACGGGAACCTTCTCTCTGTCTATGTGATTGTGTTTGTTGCTGATTATTGGGAAAGTTTCTCCTTTGTGTTAGGAGAAGGAAATGAATTGATTTAAAAAGACAGACGGACTGACTATTTTTTGTATTTTATTAGCTCGCTGAGATTCCTTGTGAACCTCATGCCTACATATCCCTAATGGAAGTCAGAGCTTTTTGTAGTTCGGAGAACTAACTAGGGAAATTAATTGTTTTTGGTGCCTTGCTTGAAGCTCAAGGTTAAAGCTTGAATTAAATCTCTGTTTACAGTAAAGAGACATGAAATCATCTTTATAGAGAGGTATTTCTACTATTCCACCACAAACATTAAAGAGTGACAGAATAACTGAATTCATTTCATTCAAGAGGGGGACCTTACTTGTTTATGTGCAAGTATACCAGTCAACTGCGTCTTGAATGAAAGAAAGATGCTCATCCAAATTAGGGAAAGTTACCACATGCCTGGGTTTTACTCCCAGAGCATGCCTTTCAAAATCCTAAATGGGAGACTGATTAAAATTAAAATGTAATGTAATGTAATGTAATGTTTGTTTGTTTGAATATGGTGAGATAGGAGAAAGATCTCTCTATAGAAATAAGCTATATCCATCTACTGTATAAAAGATTTGACTTTAGCTGGCTTGTATGAGGTCCAAGCTTGAGGATTTTGATTGATTTATTATTTTATTGACTCTGGGAGATAACTCTACTGGGGACTGACCTAAACTAAGAATTTTTTGTGTTCTGTACAAAGCCCAGAATTGAGGCTGACTCTGGTTGGAAAGTGTTTATCTTGATGGATTTCTATTTGGTGTTCTGTACAAAGCCCAGAATTGTGGCTGACTCTACCTAAGGAGACTCTATTTTGTGCCTTGTATGAAGCCCAAGGTTGTGGCTGACTCTTAGCTGGGGAAGTCATTAGATTCTGCCTTGTACAAAGCCCAAGGTTGTGGCGGACTCTTAAAGAAACTGAATATGGATGACTCTATGGGGAAAAGATCCTAGAGTTTAGGAATCTTTGACACAGGAAATGTGGTTTATCTGCCTTGTACAAAGCCCAAGGTTGTGGCTACTTGATGATGAAGGACTCACTGGGGAGACTCTATTATCTGCCTTGTATAAAGCCCATGGTTGTGGCTGACTTTTTAGGGGTTTTACTCTACTGGAGAGTTTTATCTTTTGAAAGTTTAATTTTTGGAAGCTAACCCTTTCCAGGGAATTTGGATTTAAAGGAGTGATTTTGGAGGCTGACGCTTTCCAAGGGTTTTTGTTGGCAGAAAGATCATCTACTTGAGACTTCTTGTTTAAAGCCCAAGATTAAGGCTGACATTGACTAAGAATAGACAACTATGGATCCTAGACTCTTGTTAAGGAAGATTAATGAAGACAAGGGTGACAAAGACTGTCCATGTCTCTCATTCCAAAAGGTGTACTCAATATGAGATTGAGACATTCTTAGCTTGTTAAAGTCTAGTTTAAAAGATGGAAGAAACTCACCAGGATAGGCTAAAAGGTGACTAAAGACCTGTTCCTATGTTTATAAGAAACCTGATGGGTCCTTGTATACAAGCTCAAGAGGAAGCTGGGAATGCTTTTAAGAAGCCTGTGGGTCCTTGTACAAAGCCCAAGAGGAGGCTAATCGAGGGTCCTCGTTATAGCACAAGAGAAAGCTATGTGGTTTTGAACTTATTTTGGCTCTAAGCAAATGGGTAAGAGGTTTCACCGGGAATAATTCCTCTTGGGTGGATGTGTCCTATTTTGGGTTCTAAGGCTTTTTCAAGATGTTTCACCGGGAATAATTCATCTTGAGGGTTTGAACTACAGATCTCTAATTAGGAAAGAGCCTTCACCGGGAAGACATTCTCAATCCTAGGTCATATTCCTATAATATATATATATATGGTTTAACTGTCCTAAGGTTTACACTCAGACGTAGTTCTAAACAATATATAAACATTTTATATTTGACAGTAATTTAAATAAAGACTGTAAATTGAAAGCTATAAAGCCTAACCTGGATGGAGTGGAGGCCTTTGAAGATGTATGTATAAAGCCTTACCAACAATTTTATTGATAACAGTTGAATATTTATTATAAACAGTTAAGGGTTTTTGAAAACAGAAGAAGTGAAGATGGACATAGGTCACATAAGTATCTGAAGAGTTTCACCGGGAATAATACCCTTCAAATACCAGAAGAATGTTTTAAAAAACAAAAAGAGGATTTTGTAAATACCGTTTTTTGAAAACAAACTAAGAAAGAAAAAAAGGTGTTGGCATTTATTTACTGTTTATAAGAAAAAGTTGAAAATGATTTGTAATGATACAAAGTTTTGTTGCCTGAAAAAACCTCGATTGTCTAGTTAATCAGAGATTTGAAAACAGTTTAAATTCTTGACAACAGTCAACTTAATTAGGGTAATGACATAGTTTATACCCTACTAAGACCTAAATGAATAGGATTTTAACTCAAAAATATTTACAAGAGATTAGGTTTTGAAAATCAAATGAAAATTATATTTTTTTAAAGTATTAAAACATACTTAAAATATGTGATTTTTAATCCTAATTAAAACATATTAAAATAATATATTTTTTTATGATTTTTTTTGTATATTCTCAAAATAGACATATTAAGAGAGAAGTGTGTGAAAAATCAAGAGAAAATGATTTAAATTGATGGGTGAATTAATTAGGTGAAGTTGTAAAATAAAATGAAAGAGAATAGTGATAAAAAAGGGGGTTTGGTCTTGCCAAGGGTTGAACCCACGCCCTATAGGTTACCAAACAAAACAAATACCAACTGGGCCACGCGCGTGGCCTGTTTAGGAAAGGCAACTATATGATTATATGTGAAAGCAAAACATCAAAGTGGTTTAAAAATAAAATGAACAAAAGGTCTGAGGGGGGATCGAACCCCAGACCTAAGGCAAGGCAAGGCTTTTGGACGCACGCTGTAACCAATGGGACACTACGATGAATTCGTAGGTTAAACACAAACCATTCAAAATATAATAAACTAAAACCTGGGAAATTTGAAAAATGGCGCCACCATCTTCATCTTCAACCTCAAGCTTCAAACATTTGAATTTGCTATCTCCTTCGTTTCTCAACCAAACTCAAAGATGTAAACATGGATTTTGCTTGTTTTTGAACAAGGATTATGATGGTATCCTTTGATTTCATTTATTTTCAATGTAATTCAAAATTCGCACGCGTGAACACTAAGAACCCTAAAACTGGAATTTAACATGAAATACTCTATATGCATGATATGATGCAATTGATTGAGGGTTAATGATCCTTAAAGGTGCAGAAACCAACTGGTAACTTCATTTTTAATTTATCATGCGTGAATTATAGAGTTTGAAGTTCATGAAACTTACCTCAATAATGGAGATTGAGCTCTGATCAAAGTGTGCTACAGAGTTGTTGCAGTGATCCAGATAGCTTCAGTGATCCCCTAGGAAGGTGTTGAGATGCTTAGCTTGGGTTGAAACTTCCCAGAACTCCTTGCTCGACCCCAACTGATACAGCTCCAAGTGAGAGGTGAAGATGATGATTCTCCATGTACAGAAGTGTTCCATAGGTTTGGATCACCTTTAAATACCTCCTTTTATATGTATGAATACTTACTTTCAAAGGAAGAGCTTTGGTTTGAAGAATCCGAGTCTTCTTGCCAAAGAACCTTTGAAAAACCTAAGTATGAAGGGAGAAGAGAGAAAGCAAGAATTCTGTTGCTTTGGTGTGTTTAATTACTGAGGTATGCTCTTCTATTTATAGGCAAAGAGTTCAGTGTGTTTGCAGAGAGTGAGCTTTGCTTAATGAGGTTAACTTGGTTTCTTGGTTATGAAGAAATGTGAGAAAGATCCATATGCAATGATGAGTTCTTTGATACCACTCCCTAGCCATCGGTTTTGCTTGATCTTAGGGGACAAATTTGATGCAGAAATGAGCTCTAATTGGTTGGGAGAAGATTCCTTTGATGAATCACCACTTGGCCATAAATTCTCAAAATGCAATCATTACATAATCACATGTTTTGGTTTTGGAATATTCCATTCAAATATTTGTGCAATGATGCAAACGATTCTCTCCTATCCTTGCAATGTTTCTGAAGTTTAGAGGCACCATTTAGTGTAAGCACTTGCATAAAATTGCAAAATTCAAACTTAGGCATGACCTATAATTTCTCTTCAAATGCCTAACTTTGATCACTCATATCTCTTAGCTCAAAATGAATTTGGAGAAGGTTGAGCACAATTTGGAAAGCCCTTAACATGTCTTCAATTCATTAGTTTGGAGTTTCTTCAAAATCAATTGGGAAATTTGTGAAAAATGAACTTGAAGTTTGAAGAAAACTAGGGTTTTTTGCTTGTTTTATGAAGGCAGCAACTTTGGAGCTCCATATCTCTTCAATGGTTGATTTCTAGCCAAAAAATCATATGTGACAAAGTTGTTCATTGGATCAAAATCTACAACTTTGATGTTGGATGTTTTTTTCAGTTTGTACTTGAAATTTTGAGATATTCCCTTCCAAAGTTTTGAAAAAAAGACTTTTAAACACTTAGAAAAATTTCTAAGTATGAAAAGTCAATCTTTGACTTTTTGATTCTTGACTGATTTTCTTGATTTTCTTTGGTCAAATGACTTCAATAATCATATACTGATGATATTGATCCTTAAAAGTCATGTCTTGACCCATAACCCTAAAAGTCAAAGGTGATCTTGTACAGTTGACTTTTTTCAGATGAAGTGAAATCTTGGACTTTTGTGATGAATCAAACTCTCCTCCTCAAATGAATGATGTGAATTGATTATATTGAGGTAATAGAAGTTCTTGAGTCATGTTTTGAGTTTTGGATCCTTGTCCTGATTAAAAGTCAACTATCTTGGTGAATTAGGTCAAAAACTCTAATTGTCGACCAGATGAAATTGATGATTGTAGATCTTGAATTGAAGTGTAATGCCTTATGGATATTGTCATATGGATCATTTGAAGATGATTGAAGCCTTTAAGTGATGCCCTGGGGCTTTCTAGGGTTTCCCAAATGTGGTCCCTGATTTCAGTCCTTGATGGGTTCAAAACCCTAGCTGAGCAAACCTGAGTCCTGATAACTATTGTCTAATCAACATAGGTGAATAAATGAATCATTTGAATCCTATGATTGCATGAGAGTTTATTCTCATATTGATTGATCCTTTTCCTGAACTCCTTTGTCCTTGAGCACCCTCGATTGGGTATCAGACAAACAAGTGACTGCTCTGAGTACCTGTCCTGAGTTTGATGAGGTACTTGGAGGTATGACATCTTAGGGGGGTCAAAATTAGGGTATGACACATATCATATCAAATTTTAAGGCGTACAACCCTGCCCCAAACTACGTCGACTCTGATCCTCCATAAGGAGGTACTTAAGCACTTGGCAACAAGGCGAGTCCCCTTCCCCAAAACCTCAATTCAGTTCAAATCTCACTTTTCGCCCTTTTCATTTCCTTAGCTATTAAACTTTAATATTTAGCCATAAACCTTTACTTTGAACATAAAATCTTAGGAAAGGGTTAAGGGTGCCTAACACCTTCCCTTGACCTGATTATAATAACTTACCCCGAATCTCTTAACTGCGTAGGGTTTCCTATTCGCCCTGGTAGAATAGGTGGCGACTCTAAAACTTTAATTTTTAGGGCAGGTTGCTACAGCTGGCGACTCTGTTGGGGATAACAAAATTGTAAATTATTATGCTCCTATAGGTTTTGGCAGGGTTTAGGTTTTGGCAAACTATTTAGGTTTTTGGCGATTTTTTTTAGGGTTTGGCTAATTCGCCATTTTAGGGTTTATTCATTTTTTATAAATATTTAAATTTTTATTTTATTTATTTACAATTTCATCTATTTACATCAGTTTAAATAATTTTTTGTTTATTTAAATATTTGCTGTTTTACTGCATTTTTGAATTATAAACAGCTGAATTTTGAGGTTAGTTTTTTCTAAATATTTAAATTTTATTTATTTATTTACATTCTTAAATTACCGTAATTTTTTTACAGTAATTTAAATAATTATTTAATTGCTTGTTTGTTTTACTGTATTTGTTGGGTTATATAAATTGCGTTAAAACCTAAGTGTGGGAATTATCCTTAAGACCAAGGGGGACTTGAATCGCCTACGAGTCTTATTGATAATTCCACTCAGAGTGGGTTGAATATCCAGAAATGTCCAAAACGAGGCTTGACTTTGTTGAGGGCAGGACTTGGTATTTGGCTGATCTCTTTGAGAACCTACCCCTAAAACTCGAACCTCATGGACAAATGAGTTGTTCTAAAATCCAAAGGAGACAAAAAGTATCGGAGGCTACGAACGACCCCATGAGACCCTTGTTTAGAACATACCAATGGGAAGGGTAGCCTCCCTAAGCCGTCATGCCGAACCTATGAACTTAGGACTTTTGTGCTTGTTATATGTTTGCAATTTATATGCTACGAATATATGCATTTCAATTTTGCAGGTATCCCTACGCGTTCCCTGGCCCGCAGGGACTCTATTTCCAAAACCGCATCCTTCCCACGAAGGACATCTTTATTAATGCACGTTGATTGGCCTCTCGATGGCCATGAGACCTAGTGACTGTCTTGAACAGTCACCCCGCGTCTGCATTTACGCACTCCCTAGCCTGTAGGGGGTTTCTTCTTATATCTTTGTATTTTTACAACTATGTGTCCTTCCCACGAAGGGCATCTTCGTTTACGCACGTCAATTGGCCTCTCGATGGCCGTGAGATCTAGTGACTTTCTTGAACAGTCACCCTGTGCCTACACTTACGCCCTCCCTAGCCGGTAGGGATTCTTTTTTTAAAATCCACTACGCCAAATTTGTCTTTTAGCAGCACCCCTACGAAAGCGCTTTTAGGAAAAAGCGCTGGTATAGGTTTCGCTAAAAACAAAATAGATTCTTGAGCATGAGTTGTGTCGTGTTTCTATTTTTTTTACTTGCTAGAAATTGTTTAGAATTGCCTTGTGTGAAGGATTGATCATTAGAGTTGGATATAACATGCTTTGTGAAGGTGGTTGAGATTGTTTTGAACACAAATAATGCAGTTTTTTATAGGTAGTTGTTGATGCATTTCATTATTATTTTGACTCATAGAAAGTGTAGAAACTAGGGAAAATCGTTGTGCATTTTGAGTTGGGATTCAATTGTTGATGTAATTTGGAACTTGAGTTGTTGGATGTTAATTGTGGCTCTTGATTTCTGGAAGTTTATTGCCTTATGCTTGTTTGTTCCTTTCCTTCTCAATTTGTAAGTTTGGTACGATACGCCGACTTTACGAAAAAAATGTCATAACTCTTTGACCGTTGTGAGTTTTAATGCATATGATTAGTGTTTTTCGGGTAGAACGATGCTTTTGAATCTAATGCTATGCTCAATTTTCCATTTCGTGCACTTTATTTTTCGATTTTTGCTACTGTTTTGTTAATCGGCTTAAAAGTCTCGCTTCCGGTCGAAATTCGGTAAAAACCAATATTATTTTTGAGTTCAGTGGGGCATGTGGATGTGACTATGAGTTTGGTTCGTTTCCGATGACTTTGAATTTTTGCTCATTTCTTTGATTTTGTTGTATCGTTTGGCTCATATGTGTTGACTTTATTTTTTGTATATTCTCATTGTTTCTTTTGTCTCATTATTTTTTATTTTTTGTATATTCTCATTAGATTCAAACCTAAAGATGATGAAGATTATAGATTGAAATCCATGAATATTAATTATTCATGGTTATATTGACATCATTATTCATGTGTTTACTTGATTTTAAATATGTTTAGCACCATGTACATAATGCTGATTTTTTACAATGTTGTTATGATTCTTGATGTCAATTTTGTTAGTCGTTAAGTGATGAACTTACTAACTTTTTGAATTTGCTATAGGGGTTACTTGTGAAGAGTGGAAGTTTGATAGTTTTCAATAATCTTACATTGTGTGGGTCTAGAAGTTGCTTACTTCTATACAGGTAATTAATTGTTCTCTCTTGCCAAAGTAATTAGTTGTGCTTTGAATGAACTGCTATGATGGCTCGTTTTTATAATAAAAGTTTTCTTTCCTTTGAATTAGCAGCATTTCCCGGCCTAGTTCGATGTACATCGCTCATTCTCTGCATTTTGAAGCCTCTAGTGTCTACTTGTACAACACCGATTCAAACCTACCCGTCTCCCACATCAAGTCCAACTCAGGTTACTAGCCCTTTCTTCTTGCTTATAGTTTGTTATTTTCTGCTTATAGTTTATTGTTTATGGTTCTATTTAATTTCAATTTAGTGTCTCTCAACCAGTTTTTTGGTTTGTGGACTTATATTACCTTGAAATAAGGTAATGTCTTCTTTAAGAAATCGGGGGTAGGCTGAAATAAGGTACTGTCTTCTTTTAGAGACTCAAACAATCGAGACAACTGTAACTTCCTATCTTTAGCTAACTACCAACTTAACCAATATGAAAGCTATAGGATCTCATTAGGTATTGCATAAGTGTTGCTTATTCACAGTAGTATATTTTTGTACTATAGTTGCATAACATTCTATTTCAAGACTTGAGTGGTTTGATAAGATTTATTTCTATTATTCACACTTTATAGGATCTCATTAGGTATTCTGATCAAGACATAATGATGATAGCTATTTCTTATCTTGACAGAATTCCTTAGTACCTGATAGAGAAACCAAGAAGCAAAAGCATTTGTTTAGCTTAATTAAGACATGGATAAAACATGGATGAATTCAAACCGATTGTCGAAAGAGTACGAGAAAGGGGTATGGGAATTCGTTAAGTTTGCAGTTGCGCACTCTGAAGACCCGATTCAAATGCCGTGTCCTTGCTTGGGTTGTTGTTATGGGGATAAGGTTGACAGGAATAAGTTAGCATCGCATTTACTACGGTTTGGAATTGATAGAAGTTATACATGTTGGACAATGCATGGTGAGAAAAGTAACGGGAATGTTGAGTCGAGGTGTAATACAAAGTATGCTTCAAACGACGATTGCACAGACACATATGATTATGATCGAGTCGAAGAGATTGCAGAAGCGCTTGAAGAAGATCTTGAGGATTGTCCCAAAATGTTCGAGAGGTTGGTAAGCGATGCAGAGAAACCGTTGTATGATAGTTGTACAAAATTCACAAGATTGTTTGCAGTGTTAAAGTTGTACAACTTAAAGGCGGACAATGGATGGTCGGATAAAAGTTTCACAGAGTTATTAGCCCTTATGAAAGATATGCTACCAGATGATAATGTTCTTCCCAATCGAACGTATGAGGCCAAAAAGATGTTGTCCTCTATTGTCATGAGCTATGATAAGATACATGCATGTCCAAACGACTGCGTTTTGTTTCGAAACGAGTATGTAGCGTTGAATGAGTGTCCAAAATGCGGTGCCCCTCGATATAAGAAAAAGTTGTCTCCGGCCAAAGTCTTATGGTATTTTCCTATAATTCCGAGATTTAGACGCATGTATCGTAGTGAAACTGATTCAAGACACTTGACTTGGCATGCAGATGAAAGAATTATTGATGGAAAGTTGCGACATCCGGCAGACTCACCACAGTGGATGAAAGTTGATACTGATTATCCTGAATTTGGAAAAGAAGCAAGAAACCTTCGCTTGTCATTGTCTACTAATGGAATGAACCCGCATGGTATTCAAAGTATCTCGCATAGCACATGGCTTGTGATTCTTATGATTTATAACCTACCTTCGTGGCTATGTATGAAGCGTAAGTACATGATGTTATCTATGCTAATTTCTGGGCCTAAACAACCAAGGAATGACATAGACGTATACTTGGCACCCTTAATCGAAGATTTAAAGTTTTTGTGGGAGAACGGTGTGGAGGTTTACAATGGGTATAGGAAAGAAAGTTTCAACTTGAGGGCGATGTTGTTTGGAACAATTAATGATTTTCCAGCATACGGAAATCTATCTGGGTACAGCAATAAAGGTCAAAAAGCGTGTCCTATTTGTGAAGATGAAACCGATACGACACGATTGGATCTTTGTTAGAAGAATGTCTTTCTCGGCCATCGTAGATTCTTAAATTCTAATCATCACTACCGTGGGTGGAGAAAAGCATTCAATGGAAAGGCCGAACATCGTACGGCCCCGCCTTTTTTGTCAGGTGATAAAATTTTTGAAAAGGTGAAAGATGTGAGCACTCAGTTTGGCAAGCCTTTTTCACATTCACTTGTCAAGGGTGGGTGGAAGAAGAAGTCAATTTTTTTTGAACTTCCATATTGGAAGTCGTTGTATGTAAGACATTTCCTAGATGTTATGCATATTGAAAAAAAATGTATTTGACATCGTTATAGGTACGTTACTCAATATACAAGGAAAGTCTAAGGATGGCCTTAACATAAGGAAGGACATGGTAAACATAGGAATGAGAACTGAATTGGGACCCGTGACGAAAGGAGAAGAAAACATTGTGTAAGTTTCTCAGTGAAGTTAAAGTTCCAAAAGGCTACTCTTCAGATATTAGAAGACTTGTGTCCATGAAAGACCTCAAGTTAAAGATTTTGAAGACGCATGATTGCCATGTTATAATGGAACATTTTTTACCAATAGGTATACATTCTATTCTGCCAGAAAAAGTAAGAAGCGCAATAACTAAACTGTGTTTTTTCTTCAGGTCAATTTGCAGTAAGGTGATCGATCCCGCGATCTTACCTACATTGCAAAAAGAGATAGTTGTTACTTTATTTGATCTTGAAATGTATTTTCCTCCCTCGTTTTTTGACATAATGGTTCATCTAGTCGTTCATCTTGTGAAAGAGACACAATTATGCGGACCAGCTTATATGAGATGGATGTACCCTGCTGAACGTTATATGAAAATATTAAAAGGGTACGTGAAAAACAGAAGTCGACCGGAGGGTTGTATTGTCGAGCGATACATTGTTGAAGAAGCGGTTGAGGTCTTTTGCCATACCAGATGAGCGTAAATGCTTCATTCTTAGTTTGGCCGGAAAAAGATATAGAGGGTGGAAAGCTTATCTAACAAACAACTATCTTAAGGATAAAGAAGGAAACTTTCTTGAAGAGGCCCCGGGACGTCCAAAAAAGTATGAGATGTTCATTGATGATGAAGATTGGGCTAAGTTTGTAGAGCAAAGAGATGAAGCTTTTCGGAAAAGGAGTGCCACAAATAGTGCAAGAGCATCAAAAGCCGCGTATCCATACAAAAAAAGGCGTTTGGGATATGCACGCTTAGAGGAAAAAATTGTAAGTAAATAGAAATGCGTTTTAATTAATTGTCTAAATGTGTTTTATTTGACGATTTTATCATTTGTGTCAATGCATAGTTAGAGGAGACGAAAAGTGAGGAAACCTCACTTCCAGTACATGTGTTGTGGAAGGAAGCTCGTGTGGGCAAGAATCGAGTTGTCGATCCCGATGTTCAAAGAGTTTATGCTGAATGTGTAAGTATAACACGGTGTCTTTAATTAAATCAAATGTTTTTTAATATATAAATGATTTTTTATCTCCACTAATAATTATTGAAATGTAAATGAATTACAGGAGACCTTGTCGCAATCGGTATCCACCGGTGAGGACCAGGATGATAGGAGCGTACTAAGTAGAGCACTAGATGCTCTTGAGTATCCCGGTCGGGTGAGGGGTAAAGGTCATGGTGTGACTCCAACCTCTTTTTACAAGCATTCTAGGAGAAGAAATCCTAGCAATGAAGAAGTGTTGCAAAAATTGCAGGAATTGCAAGCACAAGTCTCTGAATTGCAAAGAGATAAAGATATGTATATGAGATAAAAGTGCAATACTTCATCGGTGAAAGAAACTAGTGATAAAGCTAGTATCAACTGTCAAAGAAAACTTCCCGAGGTAATTATAAATTTTTTTCCTTACAAATTGTTCAATTTTATTAATGATAATAACTTTATATTTACTATTGGTTTTGGGAATTTCATCTTGCCAACTATACTTATCGTTACCGAATTATCGCCTAGTTGGCAAGGGAAAAGTGCACAACACTTTGGGAGATTTACTTCACCATAGACCGCTCCCGGATGGACACCTGAAAGTATCAGTTGATGTTGTATTAGATCATGATGCGGTGCTACCGGTACCTGACATGGTCTCTGAGACAACATTGATGCGAGATGCAATAGGGTCATTTGTTGCATGGCCCTCGGAGCTCATTATCATTGGTGATGAGGTATATTGAAAACCATTATGTATCATTTAGTTTTCGAATGTCAATTCTGCACCGTTACGTTAATTATTTTTTACATTTTAATTTTAGACTGCTCCTACAAAACCCGCAATTAAGGGTAAAGGGATTTTACAGGAGGAGGAGTCTGTTGCATCACTAAAAGAGGTACATTTAAGGTGTTAATATATAATTTGAATCTAAAACTGCATGATTTTATGTTTTACCGATTGTTATATGATTTTTAGGGATCTGCTCGGGGGTCACAACAAGTGACACAGCAAGTTCGTAGCGTACCACCTAAGGGTCCTCCGAAGCAAGCGGCAAAAAAAGGTGGTGCTTTTGTGCCTCGATACCGGACGATGCTCAGAACACTTGTTGATATGTCCGATTTGAAGGATGGTGCTCTCCGTGAAATCAATATGGATGAAGGTATCTTTGGTATTGAATTCATGTCACATATTGCAATAGATGACTTGGAAGAGATTTTTACGCATGAACAACTAGGCGTCGCTAATATGCACTCATACATCCGGTAATATTCACTCATCCGATATATTATTTAATTAGTCGAACAATTTATTTACACATTTCAATGAAAATAATCTAATGTTTATTATGTTTTTATTTAAGGTTGTTGTATGACAGAGTGTTGCGTGGGACTGCATTATCAAACAGATTCCGTTTTGTGTCTTCCGCCCATTGCAGCGGAATGACAATTGCATTGGAACCAGAATCAGTTAGACAGCGCTTAGTCGATAGATTCTTGTCCTCCGGCAATACAGAAAGTCTGATTCTTTGGGCGTATAATACCCGACCAGTAGGGTTAGTTTCTCATTCTTGGTTCATCTAATCTTTGTTTCTTTTGCGTAGCAAAATTTTCATATAACCTATTGTTTTAATTTATAGAGCACATTGGTTGTTGCTTGCTATCAACCCTATAAGAGAAGTGGTATATTTTCTGAATTCGGTAGATGGTATATTTTTTGAATTCACTCACTACTACGACTTTCAATTCCAAATTTAGGGTTACTAACAAACTGAAGGGAGAATGAAGAATACCAATAACTAAATCTTGCTAAACGTATGCTTTCAAGGTAAGACCAAGCCGACGATGTACAGGAATTGTTTCAATTCCTAAACAGTGAAGATATAAGGATGTTAATCCCTCGTCACCCCCTCGAGCCAGGAGTTGGAGTTTGTTTCTATTTTTCAAATAAACCTTGATCTCAACCAGGGGCAGGGTAGATTTCAATTAATTCAATGGTGTATTTTGGTTGTCAAGAGAATCAGTCAATTCAAGCAAAGGTTCAAGCATAAGGATCAAGCAAAGTTTCAAGCATATCTTCTTCCTCGCGTTCATCCAAGATTGAGGAAGCAATGGAGATAACATTCACAACATCTTCTTCCTCAATACATCATTTCGAGGACGTATCAAAGTCGAAGCTTACAAATCAAAGTCAAACATGGCAGTCACAATATTCAATATCCAAGGATCAAATCTCAAAATGAGCATTCAAAAGAAAAACGCCCGCTAAGTCAAAATGGAAAATTCCATGAAAACAAACCAAATGACTTAGGCAAAATTTAGGGCATCCCGATGGATCAAATTCAAAGGAATTGGCTCATGCAAAAAAAATAAGGGAAAGAAAAAAATAAAAGCTAAATACAAAGGATAATCTTGTGACTGCTAAATCATCGAAGCTTCCCATCAATGCTTGGATCTCTACAAAAAATTTCATCAGTGCTTGGATCTCTACTAAGGCTTCTGCTCAACATCAAAACTGAAACGATTCTCTTGCAAACAAAGCACATTCTTTGGATTAAACGAATTTTAGGATTGAGAGAACAGCAAGGAGAAAGGGGTTGGGTAAATAAATTTTGAGCCTTATATCCGTTACTTCTTAAACCATGAACCAGGCCAAGTTACAACATTCAAAAGTCCTAATTGAGGCAAGGTTAACTACGAAAGCATATTAAGCAGGATTTTGTTATACTGACTCCTAGGTTTGTTAAAACTATTTCTAACCACTACGCTTCTTCAAATATTCATTTCTAATCATCCAGTCCTAATTCATAACGGACTTCGATTTCAAAACTTGCATACGAATCACACTAGAGTTACTTCTCGAAGGGTACAACGTCATCTACAAATATACACTTAGCATCAAAGAAATCTCGAAATTAGTTTAACCAAAGGCGATCATTTCTAATAAAGACTCTTGAATGGGGAAACCACGTCCAGAGGGTTTTCCTAAACAGGGGAAAAATTTCAAGGATTACAGGGGCATACGATCAAACATTTTATTTACTAGGGGCATTCTTCCTAAGGTCCAATCAACTTGGATCACATCTCGAAGCAATAACAATAAAGGGCATGTCAAACATGGGAAGAATTCAAACCAAAAGGATAGAACACCATGGATAACCCTCCATATCCTGGGGATCAAGAGCATACCTTTCATTCTAAACGTCGAAGCATATGACAAGGTTATTTCTCGGGGCACTTCCTTCATGGCTTGGAAATCATAGGCATATTTTCCCACTAAACATTGGGGCATTGGATTTCAAATCCATAAAGAAAACCTCAAAAGGTTAAAGGTGTGAAGAACCTCAAAGGGTTTAAGACGAGGAGAACTTCGAAAATTCAAAGGCGTGGAGTAATTCAAAAGGTCAAACCAGAGCAAGGCGCACAACAAAAGGAAAAGACTTCTTCATACTTTACAACCACGAACCAATCTTTCTCCTAACTACGATCTTCAAAGTTAAAAAAAAAACAGGTATTGGGATGTCGCGCTAGCATCCAACAATCTTACAACATTAACAAGCTATATGCGCTTTGGCTATCAACAACCTATCATTAGAGCATCATGCAAATACATATAAATCATGCATTACATACATTGGTTGATACATTACACCACACCTTTTTTAGGTAGTCTTCTTTAAGACAATTCTTACGACCCTTTCTAGGAACCTCTCCAGGTGGTCTTCTTTAAGACATTCTTTTTCTAAGAACTTTTCTAGGTAGTCTTTTCTAAGACATTCATTGTCCTTTCCAGGAACCTCTCTAGGTGGTCTTCTTTAAGACATTATTTTTCTAAGAACCTTTCTAGGTAGTCTTCTCTAAGAAATTCATTGTCCTTTCCAAGAACCTTTTCAGGTAGTCTTTTTAAGACATCTTTCAGCCTTTCCAGGTAGTCTTCTTTAAGACATTCCTTATCCTTTGCTAAAAACCTTTTCAGGTAGTCTTTTTTAAGACAAATTTTAACCTTTCTAGGAACCTCTTCAGGTAGTCTTCTTTAAGACAAATTTTCATATCCCTTCCAGAAACCTTTTCAGGTAGTCTTATAGAAGACATTGTTACATCTATCAACATATGCATGAGCATAATCATTATCCGCATACATAAACATTACCAAGCCGGCATAAACATAGCCTTGGTATAGGGGCAAACATGGATTAAAACAGATTGAATGGGTTTAAGGAGATAAAATCTCGGGATTGCATCAGCATACATACATATGCATTAGCATATACATATCATCTAGCGCATTCACATACTACAAAAATCCCAGTTTCCAACCCTCGCGTTGTGATTGGTCTGTTTTCCGACCCTCGAGTCGTGAGTTTCCAACCCTCGTGTTGTGATTGGTTTGTTTTCCGACCCTCGAGTCGTGAGTTTCCAACCCTCGTGTTGTGATTGGTTTGTTTTCTGACCTTCGAGTCGTGAATATTTGACATGCTATTTTCTCCAACCCTCGAGTCGTGAGTCTCCAAGCAAATGAATCTTTTTCATACAGGCAAACTTGCTAAGGAACCTACAGAATGAAAATAATTAAGTTAATTAATAAACAAATCTCTTTTGCTAAAAACATGAATAAAAAAAAAGATAATGAGAAAGTAAAAAAAATATCATGGCTCATGCTAATAACCATAGCAATATAATTGTTAGCATTTTGTGGCTTGACAGGCTTTGACACACTTATCAAATTCATCAGCTAGTTGATTTCCGACACATAATAGGTCACACTTTATTTCATACCAAGGCTCTGATAAACATTCAACTTGAATTGCAACTAGAAGAATCATCAACATCATCACAAGAAAATTTTTTATTAGAGAACCTTCCATTTCTTTTTCAATATTTTCTTTTCTCAATTTCAAATAAATTTCTTAATTCTGTGAATTTTTGGCTCTTAAAAAGGACTCACTAAGAAAAAAGTTTATCATTAGACCTTTATTTATAGCTAAAATTTCCCTAAAGCTTTATGCGTTCATTAAATATACTTTAGCAAAATTTATTTAAAACATATGAAATTAACTAAATTAAATACTCCCACCAATCCTTAATATAAGGAAATTTGTACTTTTGAGAAAAAGTGAATAATCATAAATATAAAGAAATTTTTTATTGATGGGTCTTTTTAAGCATTATTGAAATAGAAATTTTGGATTACCATTTTATAAGTTTTCCTTTTAATACAATAAAATAATTAAATATCTTAAAAAATATTTCTCGATAATTATTTTATGAAAACCTATTAAATATAGTTTCGATTTTAATTAATGTGTAAAATAAATAAAAAAAGACATAACAAAAAGATAAAGATATTTATATTAAAGTTTTGCGAGTATCTACTTAAAATATATTTAATTTGATGAATTTTTTACACTACTTTTTTCTTTTCCACATATTTTTTATGCCTAAAAACTCATATTTACATTAATCTATTACAAAAAATATATATCGTCCAACAAAAAATATCGTTAAAACAATTTTACAACAACATATCGTATAACTTCCACTATAATAACATTCCATATTTAAAAATTTAATATAGAAATATTGTAATAAAAAAATCACACTATAAAAGTAGCATATATTGAAATTTTGTTATTTATAGTTTTATTAATATATAGTTTTCATAACATTCCATATGTTTATGAAAAAAAATAAAAAATAAAATATTTTATTAAAAAATACTTAAAATAATTTGTTTTTTAATAGTTTCTTAGAGAGCTCGTGGTGGGGAACGACTACATGACATGCCATTAATGGAGAGAGAAAGATATAAGGTTTTTAATAATTCGTGTGTAACTGAGTATGAGAACTTATCTTTATTTTATACTCATTGCATTTGTATGGGTCACTATCGACCGATGTTTAAATCTTAAAGGACATCATAATGAAGCTACCAAAGAAAAAGTAAGACAAAATTACAACCTAAAAAAGTTATAGACATGGTTTATCAAAATGAAAAGAGATGTCATAAAGAGAAGGAAAACATGATAAGTGTGGAAAAGGGATTGTAATTGAGGACTGCAGTTAATATACATAATCCTTAACTCCATGATGAACATTGTTAGAACATGAAATGTTCTGATCAATATTTCTAGTTTTGTTGATAACATTATATATGAATTTTGTATAAGACAATGTGGTACTCTAATTATTCACGTTTTCCATTTCAGGAAACGATAAAAAGAGTATACACAAAATCATCATTCAGTAGCTCTGACCCATAAGATCTTGATGGCTTTATCAGAACATGGTCTGGAAGACATCAGAAGATGGGCTTAAGAAAAACAGAAAATGGTCTTGAAGGCATCAGAAGATGGCAGTCAGAAGTATACTCCCAGAAGAAGTCTCACCTTCTCTCTCAAGTGTGGATTAGATACGATATCATTCTCTGTCAAAATAATTATCTCTGTGGTTATTTCTCATTTGCTGAGCTCAATCGTTTGGATAACCTATACTTGGTGTGTGGAAATTCGAATGATTGTCACTCTTGTAGAATTACACCCCGCCTTTTGGCCTGAGGGAACCATGTAATTCTTATGATCCGTAAGAATTGATATCTTCTTCAAATCCCAGTGTTTACTGGCATCCTCTAGTAGAGTCTGGTCGTTACCAATTCTCTCTTTCTACTTACCTTTTGCGAGTCCCCTTACTGCCTTTTGCATAAGGGATATCTCCGGCCTTTCGCAAGTTTGCCTTGGTTATTTTCCCATGTGCTGCATGCAGTAAGAGTGTGAATGAGGATGGGCGTTCAATCCATCTCATTTTTCAATCATTTGGATAACCATACTTGGTGTGTGGAAATTCGAATGATTGTCACTCTTGTAGAATTACACCCCGTCTTTTGACTTGTGGGATTCATGTAATTCTTGTGCTCTGCAAGCACCAATGCCTTCTTGAAAGCCCAGTGTTTACTGGCATCCCCTGATTCAGTCTAGTTGTTACTAGCCTTTCTTTCAGTCAAGCCCAATGGTTATTGGCATCGCTTTCAAAGCCCAGTGTTTACTGGCATCCCCTGATTAAGTCTAGTCATTACTAGTCTTCTCTCAGGCAAGCCCAATGGTTATTGGCATCGCCTTCAAGCCTAATGTTTATTGGCATCGTTTTCAAAATCCAGTGCTAATGACATCCCCAGTAGAGCCTAGTCGTTACTAGTCTTCCTCAATCAAGTCCAATGATTATTGGTATCTCTTACAAAAGTCCCATGGTTATCAGCAAAATTCTTGTAGTTACAGGCATCCTTCGGTTATGGATGATTGTTATTAGTCCTTTCCTTTAAAATCTGGTCGTTATCGGCAAAAGTCATGTAGTTACAGGCATCCTTCGGTCAGGTTTGATTGTTATTAGTCTTTTCCTTCAAAGTCTGGTCATTATCGGCAAAAGGCATGTAGTTACAGGCATCCTTTGGTCAGGTCTGATTGTTATTAGTCCTTTCCTTCAAAGTTCGATCGTTACATTAAAAGTCATGTAGTTACAGGCATCCTTTGGTCGGGTCTAGTGGTTACTGTAGCGGGGAAAATCTGATATCGAAGCCATAGGATTGACTCGAATCAATATTTCAGTGAAAGTCGCCACCGCGCTTTATTATTTCCAAAGGAAAAGGGAAAAGAACAAAAAAACCCAAAGTTTGTTTTTAAAACAAAAAGAAGAGATCTTAGGTACGGATGTTGATTATACAAGGGGAAGGTTTTAAGAACCCCTCATATCTGTGGTACTCCACATGAACCTTTTTGAAAATCTGTGTTGTGTGTGTGTGCTAAAAAGGGTTTGTTTTAAAATGAAAGCTCGCCAAGACATTAAGCCTTGTGCCTACATACCTCCTCGGTGCAATGGAGAAGTCAGAGCTAATGTAGTTCCACTTAAAAGGGAAAACAGTTTTAAAAGGAATAAACACTTTATCATCGTCGGAGAGAAATACTCAGCCATTGATCTTGAGCATGAGAACAAACGAGTTCTTTGCATCGCAAATGAAAGAAGGGCTCCAACTCGGATAGAAATCAACGAGTATGCCACTAGCTCTCTCACGCGGAAAAGATCTCATTATATCAATCAATTTCAAAATCTTGGGGTATCGTAACTCACTACGACAATTAATCATGTCTAAACTTTTTGAAGAAAAGCCACTAAGGGCAAAAGATATTTTAAAGAAATATTTTAAAAGAGGTTTTACAAACATAAGAAGATTTTGGAAAAAGGGAGAAGATTTTGAAAATCTAAGAAGTGGGAGGAGATGAAGAGGCTATCCTAATGCGTAAAATAAAAGCTAAGGAAAGAAACGGTCTAACCGAAAAAAGAAGCCAACACTTGACATTATGAGTCAAGATAGATTTCCCATTCTTTGGACTTATCAATACCAAACCAATACATTACCACTTGGGGATCAAGATGAACTTATTATCTTTAGCACCACTTTGCGTTAAGCACATTAAAATTCTGACGAAAATCGGGCAGGGTAACGGCTGTTTTCGGGTAAAATCCTTATATCAATGCCTTGGAATTAACCATCAAGGGCTTTCAAGGAAATACCTGCATACACAAACAGACAACAATCCAATGCCAAACAGACAGAATAACGACAGAGTAACATCATCATAACAGGGTCCAGAGGTACTAAGTCCATAAGTCCAAATCTCCAAAATGCTCGGGAGAGTAACCAATAGTCCAAAAGGGAGCCTTAAACGTTTTTTAGATTTTTGTTATTTATTAGTGTTTTAGCATAAAAGTAAAGTATGGTCCAAGTGGACAAAAGAAAAATAGCGGAAGCATAAACATATGTCTAAATGGACAAAAGGAAAATAGCGAAATATAAACGTCCAAATGGACAAAGAGAAAATAGCGGAAACATAAACATGATGAAATGATAAAATAAAGCGATAAAGCTAAAAATAAAGAGCGATATAGAATTGGATCAATATATCATCAAAGATGCATTGAACACATGCAAGAAAGATCTACATCTTAGAGTTTATGAATTTACCAATTCTTGAACCAAATTGTTGAAGTAGCTTCAAGAACAAGCAAAAGTGAGTAGATCCTTCAAAATTGGAGATGAACAAACAAAGAAAAGAGAGAAATGTAGGAGGTTTAGTTCAAAACTAGTAAGATTCAATGTGAATCTCACTAATTTTGTAAAAATGAACTTTGGGTGAGGGTTTTGGAAAGGATGAGAAATGAATTTGCAAGAACTTTTTTGGCTCTCCAAGCTTATGATATGAGGGAGGCAAGGCCTCTATTTATAGAATTGGAGCAAGAGTAGTGGCATTTTGGTCTTTTTGTGTTTGGTAATTAACTTGTGTTTAATTGGTGTTTAAATGGTAAAATAAAATTAAAATGGGGTTAATGAAGGGAATTAATTTGGTGAGGTGGAAAATTGGTAAAATGATCAAGGAAAATAGGTGCCAAAATGATGAAAAGCTTCCCTCTCTATTTTTTTTGAATTTTCGCCCTTGGAAATCGATTTCCCATATGGGTAAATCGATTTCCACTTTCAAATTTCCAAAAATCTGTTTTCTTGCACTGTTTTGATTTTTGCCCGATCTTTCACCTGTAAAATATAAAGTAAAGAGACAAAATACATATTTTTGGATTTTGGTTAGTATCAAACAAATAAAAAGCTAAAAAATTCTTGATGATTCCCCTCAGAGATAATCACAATGTCAGGAAATAGAGCTTCACAATGGTGCTCTTGATTGATGATTTTAATGCAATTTATGTATGATCTTAGGGTCAAAAATTGGGGTATGACAGATGCCCCTATTTAAGTTTCTTCGATCCGGAGATACGATGATTGCAAATCTTCTTTTTGACGAGATTAAAGAGACTTAAATATAAAACACACAATTTTTGAACCTAAGATGCAATGCAATGTTTAATGAGTGCATATGATGATGAAACAGGACACCACTGGGGAGGAAAAGAAACTCCATTGGGAAAACAAATGTCTTGCAGGAAGAACTCCACTGGGGAATCAAGACTTCGTTGGAGAAACTTTGCTGGGAAAATAAATTTCACTGGGGGAGCATTTCGCACCAGAGAGGTTAAAGCATCACCTTTCACTGGAGATGAGAGAATACACTAACTTTCAAAGAAGGTGGAGAAAGGATGCATGCTCTTTCATTGGGGATGAGAAAATATATCACCTTTCACTGGGGAATCAAAATATCAATCTTTCACTAAAAGAAAACGCACCATCGTTCCGCTGATGATATGAATATAAATGCATCGACGTACCATTGACGATGAAGATAACAAGATACACCAACGTTCCACTGATGGTGAGCTACCGACGTTCCACTGGAGGTAGAAGAGAAATAAGCCGTCGTACCATTGACGATAAAATATACCAACGTTCCACTGGAGGTAGAAGAGAAATATACCGTTGTACCATTGACGATGAAGATAACAAGATACACCAACGTTCCACTGAAGGTGAGCTACCGACGTTCCACTGGAGGTAGAAGAGAAATATGTCGTCGTACCATTGACGATAAAATATACCGACGTTCCACTGAAGCTATGAAAAAAATACATCGACGTGCCATTAACGGTGAAATAATGAGATACACCAATGTTCCACTGATGGTGCGAACAAAATACATCGAAGTGCCATTGACAATGAAATATACCAACGTTCCACTGATGGTGAGAACCAAATACATCGACGTGCCATTGACGATGAAATATACCAACGTTCCACTGATGGTGAGCTACCAACGTTCCACTGATGGTGAGAACCAAATTCATCGGCGTGCCATTGACGATGAAATATACCAACGTTCCACTGATGGTGAGAACAAAATACATCGACGTGCCAGTGGCGATGAAATTTACCAACGTTCTACTAATGGTGAGCTACCAACGTTCCACTGATGGTGAGAACAAAATACATCGGCGTGCCATTGACGATGAAATATAGGATACACCAACGTTCCACTGATGGTGAGAATGAAATACATCGACGTGCCATTGACGATGAAATATACCAACGTTCCACTGATGGTGAGAACAAAATACATCGGCGTGCCATTGACGATGAAATATAGGATACACCAACGTTCCACTGATGGTGAGAACAAAATTCATCGACATGCCATTGACGGTGAAATAACGAGATACACCAACATTCCACTGATGGTGCGAACAAAATACATCGACGTGCCATTGACGATGAAATATACCAACGTTTCACTGATGGTGAGAACTAAATACATTGACGTGCCATTGACGATGAAATATACCAACGTTCCACTGATGGTGAGAACAAATGTGCCGACGTGCCATTGATGGTGAAAAGTAAACAATAATACTTCTCTTTTCTTCAAAGATTGAGGGTGCAATTGCAAACAACAAGTGCACAATCTCAACAAATATCATCCAGCGACCAAAATTCAATCCATGGCCAAATGGAAAGAAGCTGCCAAATAAGACCAGGTCAAGTGAGGGAATAGCTCACTGGATTTTCCGTCCATAAGCACCTTGAACAGAATAACTGAAAGATATTATCCACATAGAAACAAATTCAGTGGGGATTCCAAGGAAAGTAAGTATTTTCTGCTTAAAGACACTCTAAATGAAAGAGATATTTGTTTGATAGTAAACTCATGATAGAAAATATGAATGTATGACTGTTTTTGATGCATGTTAATGATGCATATGCTGCCAAAACTTAGCACAAGGATTAACTCAAGAGATAGAGTACAAGAAATAGCATAATCAAGCATGTCTCAAGCTGGGCACTCAAGGTATCATCCATAAACATGAGCAAAGAGTTGCCATAACGAAATTTTTGATGGCTTTGGAATAAATGCCACTCCATACTGAGGAAATATCGGAGCTGAGAGAACAAAATAGCCGAGTTCTACATCATATTCGAACCAGGCCAAAGATGTACAAATTGGCATACATTCTTTCTCAACATATCCATTCCTTTGTAATATACTCATGAATCAAAATAAAACTTCGTTTATATTTCCCAAAAAAGAATTTTATTGAAATCAATTTTCTTTTTGTTTCAAAAATTACTATCAACAATAAATGACATTTAAGAGATATGAAAGAAATGAGATTGCAAATAACGGGCAAAGGCTCAAACTTTACTAATAGAATGGTGGTCTGCAAAAGGCAAGACCCCATGGATGAGTACAAAGTTTTGATAGTGGTAATTTTATGGGAAAAAAAGGTACATTGAAATGTAATGACCCCATCCTCTCTCTCAACTTTGAATCCTTGAGCAAAGGCTTCCGTTGAAATGTGTTGAACTTCTCATGATAAACAAATGACTGCTGATGATCAAGTCTTGTCTGATGTAGTTACTTGCCATGAATCCCTAACTTTTGCCTGGACCGCCCTTTCGGGTTTTCAGTCCACTGGGTATTTTATTCTGTTTATGTCTCTAATTTTTTCCTGACCGCCCTTTCGGGTTTTTAGTCCACCGAGACGCTCCTTTTTTCCTAAGCCGCCCTTTCGGGTTTTCAACTTAGCGAGCTGTTCTTTTATTATTTTTAGGCGAAGTATTTCTTGACTACATTAGCATTCACGGGATGTGGAAGCTCTTCTCAGTCCATAGTTGTAAGAATTAATGCACCGCCAGAGAAGGCTTTCTTAACAACATATGGTCCTTCAAAATTAGGGGTCCACTTGCCCCTTGAATCGGAGGTAAAAGACAAGATCCTTTTGAGCACGAGGTCACCTTCTCTGAATACACGAGGTCGAACCTTCTTATCAAAAGCTTTCTTCATTATTTTCTGGTATAGCTGGCCATGGCATAATGCCGTCATTCTCTTTTCTTCTATCAAATTCAATTGATCAAACCTGCTCTGACACCAATCAGCTTCAGATAACTTGGTTTCCATTAAAACTCTCAACGATGGAATCTCAACCTCGACGGGAAGCACTGCTTCCATACCATAAACCAAAGAAAAGGGAGTTTCCCCAGTTGAAGTACGAACAGATGTACGGTACCCATGCAAAGCAAAAGGGAGCATCTCATGCCAGTCCTTGTACGTAACAACCATCTTTTGGACAATCTTCTTAATATTCTTATTTGCTGCTTCAACAGCTCCATTCATCTTTGGCCTATAAGGCGAAGAGTTGTGATGCTCAATTTTGAAACTTTCACACAATTCTCTCATCATGATGTTATTCAGATTCGAGCTGTTATCAGTAATGATCTTACCCGGTACACCATATCTACAGATGATGTTGTTCTTGATAAATCTGACCACAACTTGCTTTGTCACATTAGCATATGAAGCAGCTTCTACCCACTAGGTAAAATAATCAATTGCTACCATGATGAATCGATGTCTGTTAGAAGCCTTGGGTTCAATCATGCCAATCATATCAATACCCCACATAGAGAAAGGCCATGGAGAGGAGATAACATTGAGAAGTGTCGAAGGTACATGAATTTTGTCAGCATACACTTGACACTTGTGACACTTCTTTACAAATTTGTAACAATCTGATTCCATTGTCAACCAATAGTAACCTTCTCTAAGCATCTTTTTAGCCATTGAATGTCCATTAGCATGAGTACCAAAAGAACCTTCATGAATTTCACGCATCAACATGTCTGCTTCGTGTCTATCCACGCATTTGAGCAAAACCATGTCATAATTTCTTTTGTACAAAACACCAGCATTGATGAAGAAATTGCCAGCCAATCTCCTCAAAGTTTTCTTATCCTTATTTGATGCCCCAAGTGGGTACTGTCATACCCCAATTTTTGACCTAAGATACCACCTCATATCATTGCATATGCATCATCTGCATCTCTAACAAATTGCATAGCTTGTGTTTGCTACTTGTGACTCAGCAGGATTTGATCAGGAAATCACTCATCAGTACAAGTAACAATCAATTAGGGTTTTGTTCTCCCTTCATTTCAAATGAATCATCTTCATCAACAATCAACATTTGGTCCTCAGAGATTCATTTCAACAAGCTCAAAGGCTCTGAATCGACTGAATTAGGGTTTTGACTGAAGACAACATACTCTTGACTTTTACTCAGAATTTGACATAATGACTTGGGACATGACCTCAAGACCCCAGGTACATCATTTTGACCTAATCCATTAGCTCATAACATCTCCTACACAAAGATTGATCAGACAAATCCTCAGATCAGGGTTTTGAACTATCAGGGACTGAAATCAGGGATCACATTTGGGAAACCCTAAAAACCCCCAGGAAGTCAATCAAAGGTTTCAATCATCCTCAAATAATCCCTATGACAACATACAATGGAAATTACACCTCAATTCAAGATCCACAGACATCAATTTCATCAGGTCGACAATTAGGGTTTTTGACCTAATTCACTGAACAACTGACTTTTTAATCAGGACATGGTGCCACAACTCAAACCATGGCTCAATATCCTCTAATGCTTCAATGTGATTCATTCATACCATTCATTTGGTGAGGGTAGCCTGTTTCATTTGAAATCTCCAGAAACGCGATTCAACTGAAAAAAGTCAACTGTACAAGAACACCATTAACTTTTGAGGAATTTTGGTCAACCATGACTTTTGAAGTTTTAAATCATCAATATATGATATATGAAGTCATTTGATCAAGAAAAATCAAGAAAATCAATCAAGAATCAAAAAGTCAAAGTTTGACTTTCCATACTTAGAAAATTTTCTAAGTGTTTTTCAATGGTTTTTTCCAAACTTTGGAAGGGAATTTCTCAAAATTTCACCTACAAACTAAAAAAAACTTCCAACATGAAAGTTGTAGATTTTGATCCAATAAACAACTTTGACACATATAAATTTTTTCCATAAGATCAACCATTTAAGAGATATGGAGCTTCAAAGTTGGCATCTTTGGAAAATTTCACTTGAAACTTCATTTTTCTCAAAGTTCATGGATCTTTTTCACCCACTTCCTTAAGGATCTTGAAGAAACTTTCAACTAGGGTTTTGAAGTGTGTAACATGAGCTTTACAAAATGTCCAAGAGCATGAAAAAATATGGAGTGTAGCCATGGTTTTGAATTTTGACATTAGTGAACTTTTCACTTGAAATTACATGCCATTTTCACTAAGTTATGAACCAATTTGCCAAATGATCCAAGTAATGATGCATAGAAGCAATAATTGAATGATATTTTCTGATTTGAGATCAGAATGGAAGAGGATAAGAAGCTTGAGAAATAACCATGGTTAAGTCACTTTTAACCATTTGCATTTAATGTGAAAGATTCCTTTTTATCTCTTAAGCCAAATCATCATTCTTGATCAACTTGCAAGAGCTTTGTATTCAGAAACTTTGGCCTATAAATAGAGGTCCTTACCTCATTCAAAATCACACCAAAACCTCACAATTATAGGTTTTCTCTCTTCTTTCTTGAATTGCAAGTTTCATAGTTTTCAAAGAGGTAGAAAACTCAACCTCCAAATCCTTGAAGTTATGGCCAAAGTGATGATTCTAGCAAACCATAAACACCATATGGGATGTGTTTGAATCACTCATACACCCAAAAACACCTCAAAACTCAAAATCACTACCTCACTTCCATATTTGCATATATTGAACCTTATCATGCAAAAATCCATACCAAGCTATATCTGTCCAAACTAACACTTCCAACACCTCATATATATCACATATGAACTATCCCAACACTCATCATCAATCAAAAACTTCAGAATCACCAAGCTCGATTCATACTTGAAGCAACTGCAGATCGGGTTCCACCAACTGATCCAGATGTTTTCAATCCACTCCAAGCATCCAGACACCTTCCATATGGTCCATTGAAGCTATCCAGATCATCAAACAACTTCTGTAACACCTCTATTGCAGAATTCGAATCCCAGCTTGGCCGTTTTTGAAGGTAAGTGCTATGAACTTCAAACTCATACATACATGCATCATAAATGAAAAATTGAGTTGCTATCTTGTTTCTGCACTATCACTGATCAATAGCCCTCAATCAATTTCACAATTCATCAATTATACACAATTTCAGATTGAATCATAAGATTAGGGTTCTTCGTGTTCATCAGAAAACCAATGATCTTAGAGTGAAAATAAATGCAATTAATTGGTACCATTGTGTTCCTCGTCCAAAACCGAGCAAGATAGACTATCTACTTGATCAAAACAATCCAGTTTCAAAGTTTTTCAAAAATCAGTTGAAGGTGTGTTCTTGGCGCCATTTTTGTTTCAGAAATTTCAAATCCAAGTTTTAAAATATAATCAGTTTGATGCGTGTTATTAACAAGCCACAAGCGTGGCTCAGTTGGTTGTGTGTTTTGGCTGGTGAGAGAGAGGGCGTGGGTTCAAACCCTGGCAGGACCAAAAGCTTATTTTTTGCCACTTTTCTCATTCATTTTCTTAACAACTTCACTTAATTAATTAACATAGCAAATTAACTCATTTTAACTTCATTTTTTGCATACTCTTTGTTTAATATACATATTTTATGAATACCAAAAAAAATCATCAAAAAATATTTATTTGATACATTTTTAAATAGGTTTAAAATGACTTATTTTTAAGTATTTTTAATACTTTAAATATTGTTTTTTTCATTTAATTTTTAACCTAATCACTTGTAAATATTTTTTTTGAATAAACCCTAATCATCTAAGTGTTAATTGAAGACAATCTTTTTGTTTATCTTGATTAATTTGACTCCTTTCAAAATTCAAATCATTTTAAAACAAGCGATCACGATTCATTTCAAAGACAATAAACCATTTCTTTTTGAAACTATTGATTAAATCTTTTTAATTGATCAATTGATTTTCAAAATGATGTGGGGCCTCTCGAATATTAGAGAGTATAAGACCCACTCTTTTTTCTTTTATACAGTTTTTCTTTGTACAGAAAACTCTTTCAAAACAAAAAACTTTCAAACAGTTTTTCAAACAACGCGTCTGTAAATAAACAATCAACCATGTTTTTGTAAATATACCATGGGCCTCCATGTAGGTATAAGTCCCAAGCCCCTTTTGTACATACCCATTCCAGTACATGAAATTAGGTATTTCATTGTACGCTTTTTTGTACATACACTTTTTTTTGTACATACCTCGATCAGTTTGTTTTTTAACTTTGAATAACAAACCAAAAATGAAGGTTTCTTTAAATCTTCCCAAAAATACCATGGGCCTCCATGTAGGTATAAGTCCCAAGCCCTTTGTAAATACCTGTTTACATAGCTTTGAATAAACTCAAGTGGACCTCTCCTCGAGTATGAGTCCCGAGCCCCTGTGTATACAAAATGGAGCATGCTTACAAGTATATTTCCTTCATAAACTCCATTATATACACACACTTTGTCATATATATATATATGTGCTTGTTCATACTTGTTCATATCTGTTCATATATAACTGTTCATAATTGTTCATGTACTTGTTCATGTTTGTTCGTACTTGTTCATACTTGTGATTGTGTTACATGCTTATTCAACTTAGTACAACACTAGGTTCCCCATAGCCTCCTATTGGGCTTCGTGCAAAGAATCTCCCCTAGTTTAGGTTAGGATATAGAGTATGGTTTCCCGGTGAAATCGCTCTAAGAGCTCAAACCAACTATACCATGCCTCCCCTTGGGCTTTGTACAAACGAGTGACCCACCCATAGCCTCCTCTTGGGCTTACAATGCAAGGACCCTGGATTGTCCCTCCCATAGCCTCCTCTTGGGCTTACAATGCAAGGACCCTCGGATAGCCTCCTCTTGGGCTTCGTACAAGGACCCACGGGCTTCTTATAAGCATCCCTAATATCCAAATCAAATACCCTAGGAGATTAGACATTTATCATCTCTATGATAGGAGTATCTCTTCTATATCATCACAAACAATCAATCAATCAAACTTTTTGCCACAAGGCTGGCTAATCAATCAAACTTCTTTTTGCCACAAGGCTGGCTAATCAATCAAACTGTTTTACCACCGTACTGGATGATTAATCAAAGTTTTTGTCACAAGGCTGACTTCATTGAAACTTTTGCCACAAGGCTGGCTGATTAATCAAAGTTTTTGTCACAAGGCTGACTTCATTGAAACTTTTGCCACAAGGCTGGTTAAACAAAAACATCTTTATCATTCTAAGCACCATAAGTGGCATGGCCCAGGGCTTATAATGAAAATATTTTCAAACAAAAACAAACAGATGTATGTGATGATATAGATTAGATACATCTAGCATTTAGACGACATTTGTCTATTTTCCTTTGCTTCCACTAGCATAAGTGGGAACTACGATTGCTCTGACTTTCTCAACATCCCTTTGAGAATACGTAGGCACAAGGTCGATCCTTGGCGAGCAAAACAAAACACAAAAAAAACCATTCAAACCTTAGCACCCATAGACCCCGAGCTACAGATGCTCTGATTCCCTTTAAGGGATATGTATGCAGAGGATCGCGATGATCTTTGCGAGCATAATCAAACAAACACCTTAGGTCCCACCTATTTCACAACAGAACCTCCACCGTAACATAGAATGAAAAACAATAAAGAATCCTATAGAGTACTACAGATACGTTGGGTGCTGATACCTTCCCTTCGTATAACCAACCCTCTTACCCAAGATCTCTCCCCCACTTTTTAGGTTATTGCAGATTTTTTCCTTTTCCTCCTTTGGAAATAATAAAAAGTTTGGTCGAAACAAAGAAAAATCATTTTTTGAGCACTCGAGCCCAAAGAAGGCATCAGGTGTCTCATCCCACAAAAAAGAGAAAAAAAACGGTTTTTCGCCCGCGACAGAAAAATGGCGACTTCACTGGGGACCATCTTTTTATTGTTTCCAAAGGAAGGGTTATTTCTAATTATTGTTTTTATTTTAATTTTTGTTACATGTGTGATTCTTTGGTTCTGTTACTTGTGATACATTATGGACAAATCCTAACCCGGGTTAAGTACACATAAGAAATTAGGTGGAGGGTATAGTCATGTGCCGGCGCACTTGAGAATCCTTCCGCTCAGTGGAGGTTCCTTGTTGGTAATATATGTTTAGCATGCTTTCGTAGCGAAGACATTATTGCCGCATTGAACTGTAGAAGCTGAGTTGGCCGTAGAACCCCAACCCATCCTGGCCTTATTAGGACGTGGTGCAGAAACGATCCAGGTGAAGACTTGGATAGTTGCCATGCGGAGAACCACACTCAGACGAGTTTTTCTTGAGAATATTTCTGGCTCATCAGTTTAGTCGTGAAAGCCGGCAATATCCGAAAGAAAAATGTAGACTCTGACGTATCAGTAGAACATGTTGTACAGGTGATTAACTAGATCTATCCCTATTTGGTTCTCTGACCTCATGCTCGTGACGCTGGACCTTTGAACCTGTGTGTACTATGTTTGAATTACCATGTTTGTGTACCATGTTTGCGTTACCATGTTCGTATTACCATGTCTGTTTTACCATGTTTGAATATGTGGCATTCATGCATCCACGCATTCAAAAAAAAAAACCCATTTTTTTTCCATAAAAACATGATTTTTCCAAAGATTTAGAGAAATTTTCTTTGCAAACATTTTAGGATTTAGTCATGGAAGAAGTAAAAAGGCATACCAAGAAATACGGTTTCAAAGCGCCTGATGTGGGAAAACTGATAGAGTTAGCATCTTCTGTACAAAATCCTTCCAATTTTAGGAAAAGTTATGGAAAGCTTTTGCCTATCCTGAACACTCATGTTGATGAAGGACTTCTCAAAACTCTGGTTCAGTTCTATGATCCCGTTTACCGGTGTTTTACCTTTCCAGACTACCAGTTGGTACCGACCTTGGAAGAATATGCCAATCTTTTGGGTATTCCTGTGTCTGACAAAATACCTTTCAATGGTTTGGAAGCCATTCCTAAGTCACATGTCATTGCAACAAGTATCCATTTGAAAAAGTCTGAAGTAGAGAGTAATTGGACTACCAAAGGAAACCTCCCGGGTTTAACCTCACACTTCCTGATAAAGAAAGCCTTTGATTTCATCGAAACTAGTAGCATGATAGCTTTTGAAGCTATACTAGCCTTGCTCATCTATGGGTTGGTTCTGTTTCCCAATGTCGACAACTTTGTTGATATCAATGCCATAAAGATTTTTCTGATTGGAAATCCTGTTCCGACTTTACTTGGTGACATGTATTTCTCTGTCCATCATAGGAATCGCCAAGGCGGTGGAATCATTGTATGTTGTGCACCTTTGTTGTTCAAATGGATTGTTTCACACTTACCTGAGTCTCCTATTTTCACAGAAAACCGAGAAGGTTTGCGTTGGCCTCGAAGACTTATGTCTCTTACTAATAATGATATCCGTTGGTATACCTTGGCTCGCTGTGGTACAGAAACCATTGATAGTTGCAGAGAATTCGCCAACGTACCTCTCATTGGTACATAAGGAGGAATTAACTACAATCCGATCTTAGCCCGACGACAACTCGGGTATGCAAATTCAGTTAAACTTGTTGGTCTCGCAGTAGAAAGCTACTTCTATCAAGAAAGGGAAGATCCTCAAAGGTTGAAGACAAGAATGATGAGAGCTTGGTACGACGTCCGATGGAAAGAAAAAGGTGAGGAAAGGAATTGCATTGCTACGGACGCCTACACCTGCTGGGTAAAGAAAAGAGCAAAGGAGTTTCAAATGCCTTATGATCATGAAAAACCCATGTCTCTTGTGGTATCTCAACTACCCAATATTCCCATTCCCACTATGAAGGAATACCAAGACACTTTAGCCAAGATGAGGTTAGAGAAAAACGCTTGGGAGCACAAGTTTCGTAGGACCAATATGGAAAACAGAAGGTTGAAGAAACAAGTGAAAGATCACGAAGAAACTCTCTACTGTCAAGATGGATGGCTCATGAGTAAAGATGAGAAGATTCGTCAGAAAGACGCTGCAATCAAGAGGTACATCAAAGAAAGCAAGAAAAAACCTGAAGGTTCAACAAGCAACGCTCCAACTCCTAACGATTGGAAGAATATTGTTGACAAGCTAAAGACCGAAAAGGCCGAATTGAAAGCTTACTATGGGAAAGAAATCATGAAGCTCAAGCTGCACAATGCATTTGGTTCTTCGTCTGATGAAGATGCTTAGGATTGTTTAGCTTTTTATTTATCATTTGCTTTTGTAAGGAGCTATGCTCCAATGTTGTAACATTTCCCATTATTGCAATAAAAAAAAATGAATGAATAAAAGATTTGTTTGTGTTCAAATGTTTGCAAGAGAATAATCTTTAAAATATTTGGAAAAATCATAAATTTCTTTTTGCATACATCATTCTGCATATCGAGTCTGTTGTATAGAGTCTTATCTTTTGGATCTTTCTCTATTAGATCGTCAAGCTGTCGCGTCTCAAAGTTTCTCGACCGCGCTCGCAATCAGATCACAGATACAATACTCGTTCAAGCAGAAGAAGAATCATGGAACACTCTGAACAAGAGAATATTGAGCTTCGTGGTACAGTGACCACCCTTCAGGAAAAGTTGGAAAGTCTCACTACTCTGGTTGACTCTTTAATGGCCGCACAGAATCAGCCGCCGCCACCCAACAGTCAAGCAACAGTAACATCTGAAGTCACTACTCCAGTTTCTACGGTTGCATTCGGCATTCCATCTTTCTCCATGCCAGAAGGTTGGGGCACGCCTTTCAGCTTTGGTACAGGTTTCCGCCATAATGTTTCTGGGGTTCAAACATCCACAACTGAAGCGCCTGCTGCACAAAGTTCACAGTTCACTCCAAATCAGGGGGTAACTTTTTCTCAAGTCACTATGGCACTTTCTCAACCCACTATGACGGTTCCGACTCCTATGGTTCACACTGTTCCTTATGGAGACAATGAGATTTATCATGATCAGGGTGGTAGCACAAATCAGCGAAGCCTTGTAGGAGATCTCCAAGAACAATTCAACAAGATGCAGCTAGAAGTCAAAGCTATCCGTGGAAAAGATTTGTTTGGAAAGAATGCCCAGGAGCTATGTTTGGTTCCCAGTGTACAAATACCTGCTAAATTCAAGGTCCCTGACTTTGAGAAGTACAAAGGTAGTTCTTGTCCACAAAGCCATCTTGTGATGTATGCCAGAAAGATGTCTACTTATGCAGATAATCATCAGTTGCTTATCCATTACTTTCAAGACAGTTTGACTGGTGCCGCACTGAAGTGGTACACAGGTTTGGATAGCACCAATATTCGGACTTTCAATGACCTAGGTGAGGCCTTTGTCCGACAATACAAATACAACTCGGATATGGCTCCAGACAGAGATCAGCTCCGATCCATGGCTCAGAAAGACCATGAAGCTTTCAAAGAGTATGCCCAACGATGGAGAGAAACTGCTGCTCAGATTAATCCACCATTAAAAGAGAAAGAGATGACCAAGATCTTCTTGAATACTCTCAGTCCATTTTATTATGAACGCATGATTGCTAGTGCTCCAAGTGATTTCACTGAAATGGTAAACATGGGGATGCGTCTAGAAGAAGGAGTCCGAACCGGACGTCTGACTAAAGAAGGTGGATCTTCAAGTGGAATCAAAAAGTTTGGAAGTGGTTTCCCAAAGAAGAAAGAACAAAGTGTTGACATGGTATCCCAAGGAAAGCCAAGAGGAAATGTCAATCGTCAACGACAGGTTGCTTCTATCACACCAATCGTTAACACAACACCGAATCCAGGATTCACTCCTCAGTTTCAACAACAACAGCCTCGACAACAGGCTCAGCAGTTCAACAACAATCAGAATCGTGTGCAAAGAGCTCCACAGTTTGATCCGATTCCAATGACCTACACAGAGTTATACCCTGCCTTGATTGAAAGAGGTCTTGTTCAAACTAAAGCACCACCACCAGTACCTGAGAAACTCCCATGGTGGTACAAAGCTGAGGTCTCATGCCCTTATCATCAAGGAGCACCTGGCCATGATCTTGAGCATTGCATAGCTTTGAAATATGAAGTTCAGAGGTTGGTTAGATCTAATCTCCTCTCTTTCAGAAATTTGAATCCTAATGTGCAAGCAAATCCGCTGCCCAATCATGGAGGGCATGTTGTAAACATGGTGTATGGATGTCCTGGTCCGTACCGAGTCTATAATATCAACTTCTCAAGAGCAGATTTGGTACAAATGCACGCCACTCTTTGTCGAGGGCCGAGTTTTCGCCAGCATCACTATGGTTCCTGTAGAATATGTTGTGTAGATCCTCACGGATGTTCGATTGTGAGAAGAGATCTCCAAGTACTGTTGGATAATGGTACTATCCAGATCTACAGAAATAGGGATGAAAATGAAGTTAACATGATAGGATGTTATCCGCATGAGCTTTTAGTCTCAGATATCAACTCGGAAATGCCTACAGTTAACGTCATCGTTCCTCATTTCAACATGCCTGAGCGCATGGAAGTTACCTACAACAAGCCAAAGGTTCCTATTGCTCCTTTGATCATTTGTCTACCTGGACCTGTTCCTTATGACTCTGACAAGGCAGTTCCATACAACTACAATGCAACAATGATAAAGAATGGACAAGAAGTTCCTTTACCTACTCTTTCATCTGTCGTGAATGTCGCTGATGTGAGTCGAGTAACAAGAAGTGGACGTGTGTATACTCCACTACCTCCAAAGCAGCCTGTTGCTCCTGCAGCCGGACAAAATCCTGTTGTTATACCAATAGGGAATCCTGTGGAAACTCCTGTCAGTAATACAAACACTGATGTTGGTCAGTTCAGTGGAACCAATGTCAATCCTGATTTTGATGAAATTTTGAAGCTTATTAAAAGGAGTGAATACAAGATTGTGGATCAGCTTATGCAGACTCCTTCAAAAATCTCAATACTTTCATTGCTGTTGAATTCAGAAGCCCACAGGGAAGCCCTGATGAAGGTCTTAGATCAAGCTTTTGTAGATCATGATGTGACTATTGATCACTTTGATGGAATAATAGCCAACATAACTGCTTGCAACAATTTAAGCTTCTGTGATGAAGAACTCCCCGAGGAGGGCAGAAATCACAATCTTGCTTTACACATTTCTATGAACTGTCAGTCAGACTCTTTGTCCAATGTGTTGGTAGACACCGGATCTTCCTTGAATGTGATGCCAAAGACGACTCTTGCTCGCTTGTCTTACCAAGGGATGCCTATGAAATTCAGTGGTGTAGTAGTCAAAGCATTTGATGGATCGCGAAAAATCTGTTATCGGCGAAGTCAACCTTCCCATGACAATTGGTCCACATACATTTCAAATCACCTTCCAGGTCATGGACATTCAAGCTGCTTATAGCTGTCTGTTAGGGCGACCATGGATCCATGAAGCAGGGGCAGTAACTTCTACGCTCCATCAAAAGTTAAAATTTGTAACAAATGGAAAATTGGTAACAATAAGTGGAGAACAAGCCTTGATGGTGAGCCATTTATCCAATTTCTCTTTCATAAGTGCTGATGATGTGGAAGGAACTCAGTTCCAAGGTCTCTCTTTAGAAGACGAATCTTCCAAGAAGAAAGCATCGATCTCTTCTTACAAAGAGGCGGTAAAAGTAGTGAAAGATGGAACTACCACTGGCTGGGGGCAAGTTGTGATCCCTACCAAGAATGAAACCAGAGCAGGTCTCGGATGTTCACCAACATTCTCAAACTGCACCAAGAAGGATGAAACCCTTCGTCCGATCAAAGAAACATTCATTAGTGGAGGATTCCTTAACCCAATTCCTCAAGAGGTTAATGTCCTTATCGAAGAATGCATCGAAGAAGGTCTACCTGATCCTCAAGAAGAATGGAAATGTTATCTCAATGACTCGGGATATATATCTCAGGAAGAACCATATCCTCCTTCAGAGAAATCCAAAGGCAAAGAAACTGAGCCTGTTCCTACAGAAATCTGGGACACCTTGGGACAACCAAGTGGAAAATTTGATTATATGGTGAAATACACTGCGCCTGAAAGTTCAAAGATTGCGATTGAAGATATCCAACCAACTGGATGGGGAGATTCCTTTGAATATGATAGTCAACCAGAAGAGGCTTATCAGCCCTGTCAATTTTCTCAGCAGCCTGAAATTACTGAAGGTTTCGGCTTCAATGCATCTGCCAATGTTTATAATCCTGAAGATGGTTATTATCACATAAATGCCATTTTTGAAGATGAAGGGGAAGATGGCCCCGCAGCTGACTCAGAAAGTGTCTCTGACAATGAGTCTCTTCATCCTGAAGACTGGGAAATACATCCTGAAAATTCTGAAGATTGTGACTCGTCTTATGCTCTTCAAGAAGTAGAAGAAGACCGTTTCAACTCTACAAAGAACAAGGTTGACAAACCAGGACCTTCAAATCCTGCTCGACTAGCGGTCAATGTCAATACTGAAGACAATTCTGGGGAGAATTTTCCTGAATACATAATACACAGAGGAGTTCGTTGCTACTGGAAAGCTGTCGACGTTCCGAATGTTGTTCGCCGCTCAAAGTAATCACCTCGTTGTTATTTTGACCTCCTGCCTTGCCCAAAGCAGAGAGATGTTTTATAGGGCTTTGCTTTTAAATGTTCCGCCCAAATAACTTTGTGTATAGGGCTTTGTTTTAAAAGTTTCCCTCTTTGTCCTGCCCAAGACAAATGAGTTTGTGTTTAGGGCTTTGTTTCAAAAATGAATCATAAATAAAGTGTCATTTTGAATTCCCTACATTATGTGTTTTATTTTTTGCTTTTTTCTGGAAATGGTAATCCTAAAAAACCAAAATAAAAAAATAAAAAAAAAACTTTTCCAAAAAAAAATCTGCATACACTCCTGCATTCATAAATTTTCTGAAATAAATATAAATCACATGTGCAGATTTACTATTGATAAACCCATTGAATGCAATAACCCTATGCCCTCTCCCAACTTTGAGTTTCCCGTGTTCGAAGCCGAAGAAGAGGAAGAAGAGGAGATCCCGGACGAGATCTCTCGATTACTTAAGCACGAGGAAAGAGCCATTCTGCCTCACAAAGAGCCTTTAGAAAAGATCAACTTGGGTTCTGAAGAAGACAAAAAAGAAGTGACCATTGGATCGCTGCTTGACGCTGATATCAAGAGTAAGTTGACAGACCTTCTCAAAGAATATGTTGACGTGTTTGCCTGGTCCTACCAAGACATGCCTGGGTTGGATACCAATATTGTTCAGCATTACTTGCCGTTGAAGCCAGAATGTCCGCCAGTTAAGCAGAAATTGCGAAGGACTCACCCTGATATGGCTAACAAGATCAAAGTGGAAGTTCAAAAGCAACTCGACGCAGGTTTTCTTGTCACTTCTGAGTATCCTCAATGGTTGGCCAACATAGTGCCAGTTCCGAAGAAAGATGGTAAAGTTAGAATGTGTGTTGACTACCGTGACTTGAATAAGGCCAGTCCAAAAGATGACTTTCCATTACCACATATTGACATGCTGGTTGATAACACCGCTAAGTTCAACGTCTTTTCCTTCATGGACGGGTTCTCCGGTTATAATCAGATCAAGATGGCTCCTGAAGACATGGAGAAGACATCTTTTATTACCCCATGGGGTACCTTTTGCTACAAAGTGATGCCGTTTGGATTAAAGAATGCAGGCGCAACTTACCAAAGGGCAATGACTACTCTCTTTCATGACATGATGCATAAAGAAATTGAAGTTTATGTGGACGACATGATAGCCAAGTCCAGCACAGAAGAAGAACATATTGAATACCTTTTGAAGTTGTTTCAACGACTAAGGAAATATCAGCTTCGCTTGAATCCTAACAAATGTACTTTTGGGGTTAGATCTGGAAAACTCTTGGGTTTCATTGTCAGCCAAAGAGGTATTGAAGTAGATCCCGACAAAGTCAGAGCTATTCAAGAAATGCCTGCACCAAAAACTGAAAAGCAAGTAAGAGGATTTCTCGGACGATTGAACTATATCTCCAGATTCATCTCTCAAATGACTGCTACTTGTGGGCCAATTTTCAAGCTTCTCCATAAAGATCAAGGGGTTGTATGGACTGAAGATTGCCAAAAAGCGTTTGACAGTATCAAGGAATACCTGTTAGAACCACCAATATTGATTCCTCCAGTTGAAGGAAGACCATTAATCATGTACCTTACTGTGTTGGAAGAATCCATGGGTTGTATGCTTGGACAACAAGATGAAACCGGTAAGAAGGAGCATGCCATCTATTACTTGAGTAAGAAATTCACAGACTGTGAGTCTCGTTACTCCATGCTCGAAAAAACATGTTGTGCTTTGGCTTGGGCTTCAAAACGTCTCCGCCAATACATGATCAACAATACTACTTGGTTAATCTCCAAAATGGATCCGATCAAGTATGTCTTTGAGAAGCCTGCCTTAACAGGAAGGATTGCCCGATGGCAAATGCTGTTATCCGAATATGACATTGAATACCGTGCTCAAAAAGCGGTCAAAGGAAGCATTCTCGCCGATCATTTGGCGCATCAACCAATTAATGAATATCAATCTCTCAAGTTTGACTTTCCTGATGAAGATGTCATGTACTTGAAGATGAAAGATTGTGACGAACCGTTACCTGAAGAAGGTCCTGATCCTGGATCAAGATGGGGCCTAATTTTTGACGGAGCAGTAAACGCTTTTGGCAATGGAATTGGGGCAATCATCATCACTCCCAAGGGTACTCACATCCCATTCTCCGCCAGATTGCTATTTGATTGCACCAACAACATCGCAGAATATGAAGCTTGTATTATGGGTCTCGAAGAAGCCATTGACTTAAGGATCAAGATCCTCGACATATATGGAGATTCAGCCCTTGTGATCAACCAAATCAAAGACAAATGGGAAACTTACCACCCTGGTTTGATTCCTTACAGAGATTATGCAAGACGTCTTTTGACTTTCTTCAATAAAGTTGAATTGCATCATATACCTCGAGATCAGAATCGAATGGCAGACGCCTTGGCTACTCTATCTTCCATGTTCAAAGTCAGTCACTGGAACGATGTGCCTAAAGTCAGAATTACGCGCCTTGAAAGGCCTGCCTATGTGTTTGCAACTGAAGCAGTCATCGATGATAAACCGTGGTTCCACGACATCAAACGCTTCCTTCAAATTCAAGAGTACCCGCTTGGGGCATCAAACAAAGATAAGAAAACTCTAAGGAGACTTTCTGGCAGTTTCTTCCTGAATGGAGATGTGCTATACAAAAGAAACTTCGACATGGTTTTGCTCAGATGCGTGGATAGACACGAAGCAGACATGTTAATGCATGAAGTGCATGAAGGGTCCTTTGGAACTCATTCTAACGGGCATGCAATGTCCAAGAAGATCTTAAGAGCAGGATACTATTGGTTGACAATGGAATCTGATTGTTATAAACACGTGAAGAGATGTCACAAGTGCCAGATCTACGCAGATAAGATCCATGTGCCACCAACTCTACTCAACGTTCTCTCATCTCCGTGGCCTTTTTCCATGTGGGGAATCGACATGATTGGAATGATCGAACCAAAAGCTTCAAACGGTCATCGTTTCATCTTGGTAGCAATTGATTACTTCACCAAATGGGTCGAAGCAGCATCTTACGCCAATGTTACAAGACAAGTGGTTGTGAGGTTTATCAAGAACAACATCATTTGCCGATATGGTGTTCCCAGCAAGATCATTACTGACAATGGTTCAAACTTGAACAATAAAATGATGAAAGAATTATGTGAGGAATTCAAGATTGAGCATCATAACTCTTCTCCTTACAGACCAAAAATGAACGGCGCCGTCGAAGCCGCCAACAAGAACATTAAGAAGATTGTCCAGAAAATGGTCGTCACTTACAAAGACTGGCATGAAATGCTGCCATTTCCTTTACATGGGTACCGTACTTCAGTGCGTACTTCAACAGGGGCAACTCCCTTTTCTCTAGTATACGGCATGGAAGCTGTGCTCCCCGTAGAAGTTGAAATCCCATCAATGAGAGTCCTCATGGAGACTAAGTTATCAGAGGCTGAATGGTGTCAAAGCAGATACGATCAGTTGAACTTAATCGAAGAAAAACGTATGACCGCTCTATGCCATGGACAGTTATACCAAGCAAGGATGAAACAAGCCTTCAACAAAAAGGTTCGACCTCGTGAATTTCAAGAAGGCGACCTCGTGCTTAAAAAGATCTTGTCTTTTCAACCAGACTCTAGGGGCAAATGGTCTCCTAATTACGAAGGCCCGTATGTTGTCAAAAGAACATTTTCTGGCGGCGCCATGACTCTTGTAACCATGGATGGTGATGAACTCCCACATCCTGTGAATGCTGATGCAGTCAAGAAATACTTTGTCTAAAAAAATACAAAAGAACAGCTCGGTAAGTCGAAAACCCGCAAAGGGCGACTTAGGCAAAAATGAGCGTCTCGGTGGATTGAAAACCCGAAAGGGCGGTCCAGGCAAAAATTAGAGACAATAAACAGAAAAAATTCATCCTGGTAGATTGAAAACCTGAAAAGGCAATCTAGGCAAAAATTAAGGATTAATGACAAAGTAACTGCATCAGTCCATACTTCGTCACCTGAGGAGTCTTTTTCATCAAAGGATCTTCGATCAAATTATCGCCAATCTGAAGCGACCAGCACAGTTGGAACTCAAAGTTGTTAGGGGGAATAGTGGTTATTGCTTTCAATGTAGCCTTTTCCGCATAGTTACCATTTCTAACTTTTGTGAAAACTCCATGGAATCACGCCTTTAGCTGATTTCCATCCTATTAAATAAATTTGAGCCTTGTGCCCATTTGTTTGCAATCTTTAATTTCTTTCAGCTTGCAAAATGACACTTTAATTGTGTTATTCACTTTTGAAACAAAAAAAGAAAAAAATAAGTTTTAAATGAATTTACTTCACTTTTCTTTTTCAAAATAAAAGCGAAATTTTCCTTTGAGTTGTGAACAACGGAAGGAACATCAGCAGTCGGCTCCATAGGATGAACAAAAGGATTCTCCCGGAAAAATTGTTGAGACAACGGTATTCTTGTCCCAGAAAAGAATTCTTGAAGCAATTATCCCTCGAGGTAAAGAAGCTCTTCTATCCCCAGTGAAGAAGCTCTTCTATCCCCAGTGAAGAAGCTCTTCTATCCCCAGTGATGAAGATTTTCTATCTCCAGTGAAAAGGTTCTTTCATCTCAATGAGAAAAGATGTTTATCTTCCCCAGAGAAGTTTAAAACATGCAACACCATTCATCACCTGTGTTATCTACACCGTGTTGAAAAACATTTGCCAAGTATCTGGTTGTATTGCGACGTTGGTCCCTCTCCAGCATACTTCTTTGTCTGTCAGTATTGTCAGCATGCATACGACATTCATGACATTCATCATTCATACATATTTGCATCATTTATGCATTCTTGCATTTTTCAATACTTACTTGTTTAGGATATATTTATCCTCAAAAAAAAAAAAAGAAAAAGGAAGAAAAAGAAGAAAGAAAAAGAGGAAAAAGAAACAAATATGGGCGTGTCATCTCTCCAAGTAGGTTGTCACACATAAGCAGAAAGAACATCTTCTTTCTCCAATTCCCCACTGAGATCATTCCTCGTGGAAGAAGGTTGCTTTAGTTTTCTCCTCTCAAAACGAAAGAGAAAATCCCATCAAGTTCATTCCTCATGGGTACAAAGTCTTGTTTGACTGTCTCTTTCCAATTCATTCTTGGATAGAACCCTGTCTTTACCAAATATTCAAATTCCGATTCCTCAAACAGAGTCGTGAAAAATAGACAATAAGCAATAGCCTCATCATCTGAGCAGCTTATGTCTCTTCCAAAAGACTTTTCCTCTCTAGGAAATCAATCATGAAGACCATTTGACAAATCAGGGTCTTATTACTGTTCACAAGGCTGAATAACCAGTAATTTCCCTAGCAAAGTCTCCAGGATCATTTTATCACTCGGCTGATAATTGATCATGTCTTCAAAACCACTATCACGAGGCTGGTAGTCGGTAACTTTTTGTTCTGGTTATATTATTTAACATGTCTATCACAAGGCTGATAGTCGGTAATATTAACCAAACCTTTGAAACTCTTTTTACCTTGTCAAGTCTATCACCATGCTGATAGTCGGTAACACAGTTTCATACCTTTCACCTTCGCATTATTAACAAGTCTATCCCCAAGCTGATAGTCGATAATGTCGATAGGTAAGCTCTTCTTACAAAGCTATCATTCCCCGGTGAAGCATACACTTGCTTTCCCGAAAAGAAAAAAAACGGATTCTCTCCCTAAAAACGGATTGAGACATCCTTCCCAACCTCTTTTCCCTAGTGGAGTCAGTTTTGATATCCCTCGGTAAAGATATCCTTGCATCATTCGCAATTTTGGTATCTTAGGTCCAAAATTTGCGTCTTCTGATATTTAAGTCTCTTCCACCCTATCAAAATGAAGATTTTCAATCTTCATATCTCAGGTTGAAGAAACTTAAATAGGGGCATCTGTCATACCCCAATTTTTGACCTAAGATACCACCTCATATCATTGCATATGCATCATCTGCATCTCTAACAAATTGCATAGCTTGTGTTTGCTACTTGTGACTCAGCAGGATTTGATCAGGAAATCACTCATCAGTACAAGTAACAATCAATTAGGGTTTTGTTCTCCCTTCATTTCAAATGAATCATCTTCATCAACAATCAACATTTGGTCCTCAGAGATTCATTTCAACAAGCTCAAAGGCTCTTAATCGACTGAATTAGGGTTTTGACTGAAGACAACATACTCTTGACTTTTACTCAGAATTTGACATAATGACTTGGGACATGACCTCAAGACCCCAAGTACATCATTTTGACCTAATCCATTAGCTCATAACATCTCCTACACAAAGATTGATCAAACAAATCCTCAGATCAGGGTTTTGAACTATCAGGGACTGAAATCAGGGATCACATTTGGGAAACCCTAAAAACCCCCAGGAAGTCAATCAAAGGTTTCAATCATCCTCAAATAATCCCTATGACAACATACAATGGAAATTACACCTCAATTCAAGATCCACAGACATCAATTTCATCAGGTCGACAATTAGGGTTTTTGACCTAATTCACTGAACAACTGACTTTTTAATCAGGACATGGTGCCACAACTCAAACCATGGCTCAATATCCTCTAATGCTTCAATGTGATTCATTCATACCATTCATTTGGTGAGGGTAGCCTGTTTCGTTTGAAATCTCCAGAAACGCGATTCGACTGAAAAAAGTCAACTGTACAAGAACACCATTAACTTTTGAGGAATTTTGGTCAACCATGACTTTTGAAGTTTTAAATCATCAATATATGATATATGAAGTCATTTGATCAAGAAAAATCAATCAAGAATCAAAAAGTCAAAGTTTGACTTTCCATACTTAGAAAATTTTCTAAGTGTTTTTCAATGGTTTTTTCCAAACTTTGGAAGGGAATTTCTCAAAATTTCACATACAAACTAAAAAAAACTTCCAACATGAAAGTTGTAGATTTTGATCCAATAAACAACTTTGACACATATAAATTTTTTCCATAAGATCAACCATTTAAGAGATATGGAGCTTCAAAGTTGGCATCTTTGGAAAATTTCACTTGAAACTTCATTTTTCTCAAAGTTCATGGATCTTTTTCACCCACTTCCTTAAGGATCTTGAAGAAACTTTCAACTAGGGTTTTGAAGTGTGTAACATGAGCTTTCCAAAATGTCCAAGAGCATGAAAAAATATGGAGTGTAGCCATGGTTTTGAATTTTGACATTAGTGAACTTTTCACTTGAAATTACATGCCATTTTCACTAAGTTATGAACCAATTTGCCAAATGATCCAAGTAATGATGCATAGAAGCAATAATTGAATGATATTTTCTGATTTGAGATCAGAATGGAAGAGGATAAGAAGCTTGAGAAATAACCATGGTTAAGTCACTTTTAACCATTTGCATTTAATGTGAAAGATTCCTTTTTATCTCTTAAGCCAAATCATCATTCTTGATCAACTTGCAAGAGCTTTGTATTCAGAAACTTTGGCCTATAAATAGAGGTCCTTACCTCATTCAAAATCACACCAAAACCTCACAATTATAGGTTTTCTCTCTTCTTTCTTGAATTGCAAGTTTCATAGTTTTCAAAGAGGTAGAAAACTCAACCTCCAAATCCTTGAAGTTATGGCCAAAGTGATGATTCTAGCAAACCATAAACACCATATGGGATGTGTTTGAATCACTCATACACCCAAAAACACCTCAAAACTCAAAATCACTACCTCACTTCCATATTTGCATATATTGAACCTTATCATGCAAAAATCCATACCAAGCTATATCTGTCCAAACTAACACTTCCAACACCTCATATATATCACATATGAACTATCCCAACACTCATCATCAATCAAAAACTTCAGAATCACCAAGCTCGATTCATACTTGAAGCAACTGCAGATCGGGTTCCACCAACTGATCCAGATGTTTTCAATCCACTCCAAGCATCCAGACACCTTCCATATGGTCCATTGAAGCTATCCAGATCATCAAACAACTTCTGTAACACCTCTATTGCAGAATTCGAATCCCAGCTTGGCCGTTTTTGAAGGTAAGTGCTATGAACTTCAAACTCATACATACATGCATCATAAATGAAAAATTGAGTTGCTATCTTGTTTCTGCACTATCACTGATCAATAGCCCTCAATCAATTTCACAATTCATCAATTATACACAATTTCAGATTGAATCATAAGATTAGGGTTCTTCGTGTTCATCAGAAAACCAATGATCTTAGAGTGAAAATAAATTCAATTAATTGGTACCATTGTGTTCCTCGTCCAAAACCGAGCAAGATAGACTATCTACTTGATCAAAACAATCCAGTTTCAAAGTTTTTCAAAAATCAGTTGAAGGTGTGTTCTTGGCGCCATTTTTGTTTCAGAAATTTCAAATCCAAGTTTTAAAATATAATCAGTTTGATGCGTGTTATTAACAAGCCACAAGCGTGGCTCAGTTGGTTGTGTGTTTTGGCTGGTGAGAGAGAGGGCGTGGGTTCAAACCCTGGCAGGACCAAAAGCTTATTTTTTGCCACTTTTCTCATTCATTTTCTTAACAACTTCACTTAATTAATTAACATAGCAAATTAACTCATTTTAACTTCATTTTTTGCATACTCTTTGTTTAATATACATATTTTATGAATACCAAAAAAAATCATCAAAAAATATTTATTTGATACATTTTTAAATAGGTTTAAAATGACTTATTTTTAAGTATTTTTAATACTTTAAATATTGTTTTTTTCATTTAATTTTTAACCTAATCACTTGTAAATATTTTTTTTGAATAAACCCTAATCATCTAAGTGTTAATTGAAGACAATCTTTTTGTTTATCTTGATTAATTTGACTCCTTTCAAAATTCAAATCATTTTAAAACAAGCGATCACGATTCATTTCAAAGACAATAAACCATTTCTTTTTGAAACTATTGATTAAATCTTTTTAATTGATCAATTGATTTTCAAAATGATGTGGGGCCTCTCGAATATTAGAGAGTATAAGACCCACTCTTTTTTCTTTTATACAGTTTTTCTTTGTACAGAAAACTCTTTCAAAACAAAAAACTTTCAAACAGTTTTTCAAACAACGCGTCTGTAAATAAACAATCAACCATGTTTTTGTAAATATACCATGGGCCTCCATGTAGGTATAAGTCCCAAGCCCCTTTTGTACATACCCATTCCAGTACATGAAATTAGGTATTTCATTGTACGCTTTTTTGTACATACACTTTTTTTTGTACATACCTCGATCAGTTTGTTTTTTAACTTTGAATAACAAACCAAAAATGAAGGTTTCTTTAAATCTTCCCAAAAATACCATGGGCCTCCATGTAGGTATAAGTCCCAAGCCCTTCGTAAATACCTGTTTACATAGCTTTGAATAAACTCAAGTGGACCTCTCCTCGAGTATGAGTCCCGAGCCCCTGTGTATACAAAATGGAGCATGCTTACAGGTATATTTCCTTCATAAACTCCATTATATACACACACTTTGTCATATATATATATGTGCTTGTTCATACTTGTTCATATCTGTTCATATATAACTGTTCATAATTGTTCATGTACTTGTTCATGTTTGTTCGTACTTGTTCATACTTGTGATTGTGTTACATGCTTATTCAACTTAGTACAACACTAGGTTCCCCATAGCCTCCTATTGGGCTTCGTGCAAAGAATCTCCCCTAGTTTAGGTTAGGATATAGAGTATGGTTTCCCGGTGAAATCGCTCTAAGAGCTCAAACCAACTATACCATGCCTCCCCTTGGGCTTTGTACAAACGAGTGACCCTCCCATAGCCTCCTCTTGGGCTTACAATGCAAGGACCCTGGATTGTCCCTCCCATAGCCTCCTCTTGGGCTTACAATGCAAGGACCCTCGGATAGCCTCCTCTTGGGCTTCGTACAAGGACCCACGGGCTTCTTATAAGCATCCCTAATATCCAAATCAAATACCCTAGGAGATTAGACATTTATCATCTCTATGATAGGAGTATCTCTTCTATATCATCACAAACAATCAATCAATCAAACTTTTTGCCACAAGGCTGGCTAATCAATCAAACTTCTTTTTGCCACAAGGCTGGCTAATCAATCAAACTGTTTTACCACCGTACTGGATGATTAATCAAAGTTTTTGTCACAAGGCTGACTTCATTGAAACTTTTGCCACAAGGCTGGCTGATTAATCAAAGTTTTTGTCACAAGGCTGACTTCATTGAAACTTTTGCCACAAGGCTGGTTAAACAAAAACATCTTTATCATTCTAAGCACCATAAGTGGCATGGCCCAGGGCTTATAATGAAAATATTTTCAAACAAAAACAAACAGATGTATGTGATGATATAGATTAGATACATCTAGCATTTAGACGACATTTGTCTATTTTCCTTTGCTTCCACTAGCATAAGTGGGAACTACGATTGCTCTGACTTTCTCAACATCCCTTTGAGAATACGTAGGCACAAGGTCGATCCTTGGCGAGCAAAACAAAACACAAAAAAAACCATTCAAACCTTAGCACCCGTAGACCCCGAGCTACAGATGCTCTGATTCCCTTTAAGGGATATGTATGCAGAGGATCGCGATGATCTTTGCGAGCATAATCAAACAAACACCTTAGGTCCCACCTATTTCACAACAGAACCTCCACCGTAACATAGAATGAAAAACAATAAAGAATCCTATAGAGTACTACAGATACGTTGGGTGCTGATACCTTCCCTTCGTATAACCAACCCTCTTACCCAAGATCTCTCCCCCACTTTTTAGGTTATTGCAGCTTTTTTCCTTTTCCTCCTTTGGAAATAATAAAAAGTTTGGTCGAAACAAAGAAAAATCATTTTTTGAGCACTCGAGCCCAAAGAAGGCATCAGGTGTCTCATCCCACAAAAAAGAGAAAAAAAACGGTTTTTCGCCCGCGACAGGTACTCTTGGGTCTGAAGAAAATGCTTAATATCGAAATACCAAGGCTTCTCATCTACTGATTCCTCAACTGCAAATACATGAGCAGGTCTATCAAGACGCTTGATTGTAATCTGAGGTTCCTCATTATGGAAATTCACTTTGTACATGGAAGACAACATGGCTAAAGCATCAGCCATCTGATTCTCATCTCGAGGGATGTGGTGGAATTCAACTTTGTTAAAGAATGTCAACAGCCTTTTGGCGTAATCTTTGTAAGGGATCAAGCCAGGATGATGCGTTTCCCATTCTCCTTTAATCTGATTAATCACGAGTGCGGAATCTCCATACACATCAAGAATCTTAATTCTCAAATCAATGGCTTCTTCAAGTCCCATGATGCAAGCTTCATATTCAGCAATATTATTTGTACAATCAAAACATATCCTTGCAGTGAAAGGAATATGTGAACCATGTGGAGTGATAATAACGGCACCAATACCATGACCATGAACATTAGAAGCTCCATCAAAAATTAAACCCCATTTGGATCCAGGCTCCGGTCCTTCTTCTGGCAATGGTTCATCACAATCTCGAGCTCTCAAATACATCACATCCTCATCCGGGAAGTCTATTCTGATAAATTGATGATCATCAATTGGTTGGTGAGCGAGGTACTCTGCCAACACACTTCTTTTTACAGCTTTTTGAGCTCGGTATTCAATATCATATTCAGATAGCAACATTTGCCAGCGAGTAATCCTTCCAGTTAATGCAGGTTTTTCAAATATGTACTTAATTGGATCCATTCTGGAAATCAATAAGGTGGTGTGATTCAACATATACTGTCTCAGTCGGCGAGCAGCCCATACCAGAGCACAGCAAGTTTTCTCAAGCATCGAGTATCTTGTTTCGCACTCGGTAAACTTTTTGCTAAGGTAGTATATTGCATACTCTTTTCGACCAGACTCGTCATGCTGACCCAACACACATCCCATTGAATTCTCAAGCACTGTAAGGTACATAATCAGAGGACTTCCTTCGACTGGAGGAAGCAAAATGGGGGGTTTAAGCAAATATTCTTTGATGTTGTCAAATGCTTTCTAACAATCTTCATTCCACACACATCCTTGATTTTTCTTTAACCATTTGAAGATTGGCTCACAGGTAGCAGTCATATTGGAAATGAACCTGGAGATATAATTCAAACGTCTGAGGAAACCTCTCACTTGTTTCTCAGTCTTCGGCGCTGGCATTTCCTGAATTGCTTTGACTTTATCAGGATCTAATTCGATTCCTTTCTGACTGACAATGAAACCCAATAATTTTCCAGAACGGACACCAAAAGTGCATTTGTTTGGATTCAGACGGAGACGATACTTTCTCAAACGCTGAAACAACTTTAAAAGATCCTCCATGTGCCCCTCCTCTGACTGGGACTTGGCAATCATGTCTTCCACATAAACCTCAATTTCTTTGTGCATCATATCATGGAAAAGAGTGGTCACGGCCCTCTGATATGTCGCGCCAGCATTCTTTAACCCAAAAGGCATTACTTTGTAACAGAATGTCCCCCATGGCGTAATAAATGTTGTCTTTTCCATGTCTTCAGGTGCCATCTTAATCTGGTTGTATCCTGAAAAACCATCCATGAAGGAGAAAACCTCAAACTTCGCCGTACTATCTACCAACATATCAATGTGAGGTAGAGGAAAATCATCTTTCGGACTGGCTTTATTCAAATCTCTATAATCAACACACATGCGAACTTTTCCGTCTTTCTTCGGAACAGGCACAATATTGGAAATCCATTGAGGGTATACAGAAGTGATAAGGAAACCTGCATCTATCTGCTTCAAGACCTCATTCTTAATCTTCTCCGCCATATCGAGATGACTTCTTCTTGGCTTTTGCATGACAGGAGGGCATTCAGGTTTCAACGGCAAACGATGCTCCACAATATTTGTGTCCAACCCAGACATATCTTGGTAGGACCATGCAAAAATGTCGACATACTCTTTAAGAAGCTCTACAATCCTCTTCTTAACATCTGGACCAAGCAGTGCCTCAATCTTGACTTCTTTCTTATCCTCTTCGGAACCCAAGTTGATGACTTCTAACGGATCTTTATATGGCTGAATGGTGTCTTCCTCGTGCTCAAGCAGTCGGGAAATCTCATCAGGAATACATTCATCACTTTCTTCTTCCGCCTCATACACAGGATACTCGAAGTTAGGAGAGGATGCAGGGTCATTACTTTCAACGGTTTTATTTAATCTGCACAAATGATTATTATTTCAGGAAAGGAAAGATATATGCAAACATGTAATCGTGCAGATTATGGCAAATGAAAACATTTTTAAGGTTTTTTGGTGTTACCACTTTCCAGAAAAAGAAAAAAGATAAAAGGCATGTATATGCAAGAACAAAATGACTTTTATTGATGATGTTAATGTTTGAAACAAACAGGAAAAAGCCCCAAGAAATTCACTTTCATCTTGGGCAGAGTGAAAGGATTTTTTGAAAAACATAAAAACAAATTACTTTAAAACATGAGTACAATTAGGAACATCAATGGTGATCCAGTTCTTGTTCATCTTTCCACGGTTCACAAAGCTTGGCATCTCTGGCTCTGATTCATCTTCGATAATAGCATCTACCTCTGGAGGAGTTGGATGTAGGAACCCAGCACTATGAAATATCTCCTGATAAGGGCGAACAGTAGATTCATGCTTCATCACAGACTGGTCTAAGGCAGAAAATCCCAGACCGGCTCTATTCTTGTTCTCTTGCAGACTCACCACTTCTCCCCATACTCCTGAATGTCCGTTCTGAACCACTAGCTGAGCATCTTTGAAAGAGGCAATGGAAGCTTCATCCTTCTTGAATTCATCATTAACAAACAGGGCTTGGAATGCAGTTCCAATGACCACTTCATCAGCTTCTATGGTACAGAACAAAGAGAGATGACTAATCAGTAAAGCTTGTTCTCCATTCACAACAACCATCTTTCCGTCTTTCACAAATTTCAACTTCTGGTGAAGAGTCGAAGTAACTGCCCCAGCATCATGGATCCATGGGCGTCCCAACAAACAACTGTATGCAGGAAAGATATCCATCACTTGGAAAGTGATCTTGAAGACAAACGGTCCAATACAAATAGGCAAATCAACCTCTCCGACCACTGATTTCTTTGATCCATCAAAAGCTTTCACAATCACATTGCTAAATCGCATTGGTGTGCCACCATACGACAGCTTAGCAAGAGTGGATTTTGGCATAACATTCAGCGATGAGCCAGTATCGATCAGCACATTAGACAGCGAATCCTCTTTGCAACTGACAGAGATGTGCAAAGCCAAATTGTGATTTCTTCCTTCCTCAGGCAAATCTTCATCACTAAAGCTCAGATTGTTACATACAGTGATGTTACTCACAACCCCATTAAACTGATCCAACGTCACATCATGATCCACAAAGGCTTGATCAAGTATCTTCATCAAAGAATCCCTATGAGCAGGAGAACTCGTCAGCAGCTCCATTATAGAGATCTTGTACGGAGTACGATGCAACTGATCCACAATCTTATAATCACTCATCTTGATAAGCTTCAAGATCTCATCCATTTCTTTTCCTGAAGACGACCTATCATTCACTTTCGTTGTATTATTAACATTCACAGGCACTTGAGTAGGATTCCTCTGGACATCCACAATTGCTTAGGGCTGAGTAAAAACTCGTCCGCTTCTGGTCACTCTACTGACATCTGCTATATTCTCAACAGAAGACAGAGGCTTAATCTCAACTTCTTTTCCAACTTCCAGCATGGTGGCATTGTATCTGTAAGGTACAACTTTGTCATAGCTATAGGGTACAGATCCAGGCAAACATATCAGAAGAGGTTCTACAACAGCTCTTCCATAATAACCAATCTCTACACATTCCGGAATTTCAAAGCACGGCTCGATCACATTTACATCATTTTCATCTCTGTCTCTCAGAATCTCAATAAGCCCTTGATCCATCATCTCTTGTAAATCCCTTCTCACAATATAACATCCTCGAGGATTAACAGAGAAAATCCTACAAGCAGCATGATTATGCTCATAATGACTATACTCATACATAGTAGCATGCATCTCCACCAATGATCCTCTGATGTGTTCCACACGATAAACCTTATACTTTCTAGGGCATCAATGCACCATGTTCACAGCAGACGCTTCATGAGTTGGCAGTGGATTTTTCGCACATTTGGACCAATATCATGGAAGGAAAGCATACTAGAACGGACCAATCTCTGAACTTCATTACTCAGAGGCCAGCAATTCTCTAAATCATGCCCAGGAGCATTCTGATGAAAAGCACAAGTGGCATCAGCCTTGTACCACCACGGGAGTTTCTCTGGAACGGGAGGCGGTGACCTTTGTTGAACCAACTTCTTATGAATTAGAGCAGGATACAATTCTGTATATGTCATGGGGATTGGATCATAATTATCTCGAGGATACGGAGTCCGCCTCGCTGGTTGTTGATTAACAGGAGCAACATGCACTGAATTCACAACTGGAGTCACTGACGCCACTTGTTGATGTTGACTTTTGAATCGACTATTCCTTCCATGAGAAACAGCACTAGCATCTGATTCTTTCTTCTTGTGGAGAGAAGAACCATACTTCTTTGCACCACCAGACGAATTGTCATTCTGAACCAAACGACCTTCTCGCACAGCTTCTTCGAGTCTAACACCCATCCCCACCATTTCAGTGAAGTCTACAGGAGCACTTGCAATCATCTTTTCATAGTAAAACGGGCCAAGAGTCTTCAGGAAAATCTTAGTCATCTCTTTTTCTTCCATCAGAGGAATCACTTGGGCGGCAACCTCACGCCATCTCTGATCATATTCCTTAAAGGATTCCTTTTCTTTCTGCATCATAGCTCGCAGTTGATCTCGATCAGGAGCCATGTCCACATTATACTTGTATTGCTTCACAAAAGCCTCAGCTAAATCATTGAAAGTGATAATATGGGTGCTATAAAGGCCCATATACCACTTAGAAGCAGCTCTAGTTAAACTGTCTTGGAAATAATGGATCAACAGACGTTGATCATCAGTGTGAGTGGACATCTTTCGTACATACATCACCAGATGTGCCTGAGGACAGGAATTTCCCTTGTACTTCTCGAATTCAGGCAACTTGAACTTAGCAGGTACTTTCACATTAGGAACAAGGAAGAGATCATGCACATTCTTTCCAAACAATTCTTTCCCTCGCAGGGCTTTCATCTCTTTCTGCAATTCTTCAAACTGATCTTGGAAACCATCCATTCTGTCGTGAATACATAAACCTTTGCTTGGCGCAGCATCATAAATGGGCTCTGGGACAAAAGGACCAGTATGAACAATAGGAGACGTGGTGACCATAACAGGAGTCAAAGGACGAGTCATCTCAGGAACAGACAGATAACCTTCAGGCATACCGCAGGGATATACATTAGGCATACGCTGTTGAGTGGCACCAACAAGAACAGCATGAATTGTTGTAGCAGCAATTTCAGAAATCACAGTGGTCTGCCCCTGAGCTTGGGCATTGGAAGAAGGAACCTGATTCTGATTCTGATTCTGAGTAGCCATCAATGTCTCGACCAAAGCGGTGAGACGCTCCACACCAGATTTCAAAGTAACGACCTCTTCACGTAACTCACGATTTGCTTGCTCAAGACCTTTCATCTTCTTCTTGCAGTTAGCTCGAGTGTTATATCGGTGAGACAGCTTAATTCAATATGAAGAACACTGAATAAGACCTCGGGAATACTCTTGGAAGTAAAACCATGATGCGGAATGATGCATGAAATGTAATGCAAATGATTTTTATTTTTATTGGTTTTCAAGGAACTTTAAGACATTAATTGTAAACATTAGCAAAATATAACATAAAGCATAATAGAGAAGCTTACAAAAGGATTCAAAGATCCAAAATTACAAAAGAAAAAGCTAAAAACTGGAAGGGAACACTTCTGAGGAAGATCCATCTCCTCTTTGCAGCTTCCTACAGAGCTTCCCCAATTCATCTTCATAAAAGGCCTTCAACTGAGCATTCTCGACCATCAGCTTGTCGGCAACTTCTTTCCATGCAACTGAATCTTCTTGACTACCAGAGGAAAATAAATCCTCTTGTTGTCTCTTCCGCTTCTCACCATGTTGTTGAAGTAACTCTTCCTGACGACGAATTTGATCATCCTTTTCAATTAACCATTCGTCTTGAAGATAAAGCATTTCATCCTTTTATTTCAAATGTATCTTCAATTCTTTCTCCTCAGATTCCGAAGCATGAAACTTCTTCTCCCAAGCATCTCTTTCCAATCTCGTCCTAGTCAGGAGCTCTAGGTGCCCCTCACTACTATCCATGGGAATAGTAAAAGATGATGGAACAACAAGAAGGGAGGGCTCTTCGAGTAAATAAGGCATCTGAAGAGTATGAGCTCTAGCTTGGACCCAATCAATGTAAGCTTTGAGAGCAACACACTACTTCTTTCCCAAATGTCTCTTCCTATCAATATGGTGCCAAGCACGCACAAACCGGTTTCTCATATCCGAATCTCCATCCTGATTATGATAAAAGATGTCTGACACAAGAATACTATCAGGTCGCTCCTCCATGGGGTAACAAAACTGACGCCTTGCAAGAATAGGGTTGTAGGTAATTCCTCCTTGTATACCAAGAAGAGGTACATTAGGTAATTCTCCACAACTATCAGTAATCTCACCAATATCATAAGCAGGATTGTACCAATGGATGTTCCCATTAGTAAGAGGCATGATCTTCTGAGACCACGAGAGACCATCAGGGTTGCTCAAGAAATTCTTAGTCTAAAGTAAGTGTGAAATAAACCACTTATAGAGCAAAGGAGTGCAACAGTTGATAAGTCCGCCTTTCTTATCAGTCCTATGGTGAATGGAATGATAGGTATCCCCAAGCAAAGTAGGCACAGAATTTCCAATCATGAATATCCGAATAGCATTAACATCGACAAAGTTGTCAATGTTAGGAAAGAGTATCAAACCATAGATGAGCAAGGCCAAAACTGTTTCAAAAGCAATCATACTTCCTTTACTAGCCAACATGGAAGCCTTTCCAATCAAGAACTTAGAAGTCAACCCCAAAATTCCTCCTTTTTTGGTCATATTTGCTTTCACATCCGATATCTTCAACTGAAGAAGCTCTGCTATCTCATTAACCTTAGGATCCTTCTCTAAACCACTGAACGGGATATCATTCGTAACTAGCAAACCAATCCAATATGAATACTTCTCCAAAGTGGGCATAAGCTGATAATTCGGAAAGGTGAAACAATGATAAACCGGGTCATAAAATTGCACAAGAGTCTTAAGAAGTCCTTTCTCCACTTTGGTCTTCAAGATAGAGATCAATTTCCCATAACGGTTTCTGAAGTTGTCAAGATTAGGAACCAAAGTTGCTAGCTCTTTCAACTCTTTCGCACTTGAATTCCGGAAAGTGTACTTCTTGATGCTTCTCTTTTGATCCATGGTACCTGTGATGTTTACAAAAAAAAGTCTCTAAGCTCCTTGAAAACCATTTGTGAAGGACATTTTTTATGAATGCATGAATGCATGGTTTATGCATCAACCACAATCAAGAGCACACAAGATCACACAAAATCACACAAAATCACACAATCCAGGTTCAAAGGTTCGACGTCACGAGCATGGAGCCATGGGTCTACCCATCCCACAAGGTGTGTTCTAAGGAATTTTGTACTTGTCGATCGGGTTCTACAAAGGTTCCCAGAGTTTTCAATCTTCTATTGGATATTACCGGCACGCACAATTGCTCATGGGCGCCAACAATATGCCTAAAAAGACCTCGTCTGAGCGTAGCATCGCATGACAACAAGCTCAAATTGGTACTTGATCTTGTTTCTGTGCTACATCCTAAAAAGGCTTAGATGGGTTAAAAAGGTTCTAGGCCATTCAGCTTCTACGGACACTCACTATTGAAAGTAATAGTGTTATCACGATGGTTCGTAACAACCTATACTACCTTCCATGAGGCCTCCACTGATTGGGGTTCCACCATATGATGCTCATGGTAAGGATTTCTCTTGACATGCGACTATTGGTCTTACCACCTCCTATCTCAAGTTACTCGCAAAAGTCCGAGTTAGAACTTTATCTCATCACAGAGGAACCATCGAGCACAGAAATAAAAAATAAAATAAACAAACAAGGCACACAATAATATATACAGATAAAAAACACACAGATAAACAAAAATAGGCATAACACACTTAAAACTGTATCCCCAGTGAAGTCGCCATTTTTTCTGTAGCGGGGAAAATCTGATATCGAAGCCATAGGATTGACTCGAATCAATATTTCAGTTAAAGTCGCCACCGCACTTTACTGTTTCCAAAGGAAAAGGGAAAAGAACGAAAAAACCCAAAGTTTGTTTTTAAAACAAAAAGAAGAGATCTTAGGTACGGGTGTTGATTATACAAGGGGAAGGTTTTAAGCACTCCTCATATCTGTGGTACTCCACAGGAACCTTTTTGAAAATCTGTGTTGTGTGTGTGTGTGCTAAAAAAGGGTTTGTTTTAAAACAAAATCTCGCCAAGACATTAAGCCTTATGCCTACATACCTCCTCGGTGCAATGGAGAAGTCAGAGCTAATGTAGTTCCGCTTAAAAGGGAAAACAGTTTTAAAAGGAATAAACAATTTATCATCGTCGGAGAGAAATACTCAGCCATTGATCTTAAGCATGAGAACAAGCGAGTTCTTTGCATCGCAAATGAAAGAAGGGCTCCAACTCGGATAGAAATCAACAAGTATGCCACTAGCTCTCTCACGCGGAAAAGATCTCATTATATCAATCAATTTCAAAATCTTGGGGTATCGCAACTCACTACGACAATTAATCATGTCTAAACTTTTTGAAGAAAAGCCACTAAGGGCAAAAGATATTTTAAAGAAAGATTTTAAAAGAGGTTTTACAAACATAAGAAGATTTTGGAAAAAGGGAGAAGATTTTGAAAATCTAAGAAGTGAGAGGAGATGAAGAGGCTATCCTAATGCGTAAAATAAAAGCTAAGGAAAGAAACAGTGTAACCGAAAAAAGAAGCCAACACTTGACATTACGAGTCAAGGTAGATTTCCTATCCTTTGGACTTATCAATACCAAACCAATACATTACCACTTGGGGATCCAAATGAACTTATTATCTTTAGCACCACTTTGCGTTAAGCACATTAAAATTCAGACGAAAATCGGGCAGAGTAACGGCTGTTTTCGGGTAAAATCCTTATATCAATGCCTTGGAATTAACCATCAAGGGCTTTCAAGGAAATACCTGCATACACAAACAGACAATAATCCAATGCCAGACAGACAGAATAACGACGGAGTAACATCATCATAACAGGGTCCAGAGGTACTAAGTCCATAAGTCCAAATCTCCAAAATGCTCGGGATAGTAACCAATAGTCCAAAAGAGAGCCTTAAACGTTTTTTAGATTTTTGTTATTTATTAGTGTTTTAGCATAAAAGTAAAGTATGGTCCAAGTTGACAAAAGAAAAATAGCGGAAGCATAAACATATGTCCAAATGGACAAAAGGAAAATAGCGAAATATAAACGTCCAAATGGATAAAGAGAAAATAGCGGAAACATAAACATGATGAAATGATAAAATAAAGCGATAAAGCGAAAAATAAAGAGCGATATAATAAATTGAGGAAATTAAAGTTAATTGTTAGATGTTAAAGATAACCATCTTGAAACTTGTCAAGTATGTTATCAAAGTTAGTAATGAAGATCGATGGTGAGTGAAGGATGTTCTCGGATTTAAATTCAATGAAAGTTTATCAGAAGCTTGATGAAATCATAGCGACTACATGATAAAACCTCCATAAGTCTTAAATCAACCGCATACAATTCTCTTCCATATTTGATCTTTTTTTTATTCGGGACACGAAATATTGCGCTATGTTAAGAAGATCGCCAAGTGATTTATATAGAAATCACCCTACAACGAGGCCGGTCAAAACTTTATGTGCTAATGCATGCGAGAGAAGTGATATGTAGATCACTCTCCGAAAGCAATACCGCACGAAAAGAAAATAAGGAGCGACCTAGTCTTTACCAAGAATCCATAAGAATTCTCAAGGTATTAAGACTTTCATCGATCAAAAGAAAAAAGAAGGAGAAGAAGAATAAAAATGCATAAAAGATAGTCAACTCACACTATCATTAATATCATTCATCTAATATTATGGATTTGGTCATTTTAAACCTATCAACATCCTAGATCCAATAATATTAATGAAGTAGAGGAAGAAGAATAAAATGCATGAAAGATAATCAACTCACACTATCATTAATATCATTCATCTAATATTATGGATTTGGTCATTTTAAACCTATCAACATCCTAGATCCAATGATATTAATGAAGTGGAGCAAGAAGGAAGCCGAAACAAACATAAAAAAAGCAAAAAAAAGCATTCTGCCTCCCTGGAAATCGATTTACCTTTGTAGGAAATCGATTTCCTGAGTGTAGAGTTCAAATCTGGCACAAAAAAGAGAGTGGAAATCAATTTCCCTCTGTAGGAAATCGATTCCCTACGCACAGTTTTCAAAAAAACAGCATTATGAATTGTAAAACTTGATTTAGACAAACATACAAACACCTTATGATCACATATCCATTGGAGCACAAATTTTCCACCAAATCACCATCAAATAGGACCAATATAGCATCAAAGATGCATTGAACACAAGCAAGAAAGATCTACATCTTAGAGTTTAGGAATTTACTAATTCTTGAACCAAATTGTTGAAGTAGCTTCAAGAACAAGCACAAAGTGAGTAGATCCTTCAAAATTGGAGATGAACAAACAAAGAAAAGAGAGAAATGTAGGAGGTTTAGTTCAAAACTAGTAAGATTCAATGTGAATCTCACTAATTCTATAAAAATGAACTTTGGGTGAGGGTTTTGGAAAGGATGAGAAAGGAATTTGCAAGAACTTTTTTGGCTCTCCAAGCTTATGAAATGAGGGAGGCAAGGCCTCTATTTATAGAATTGGAGCAAGAGTAGTGGCATTTTGGTCTTTTTGTGTTTGGTAATTAACTTGTGTTTAATTGGTGTTTAAATGGTAAAATAAAATTAAAATGGGGTTAATGAAGGGAATTAATTTGGTGAGGTGGAAAATTGGTAAAATGATCAAAGAAAATAGGTGCCAAAATGATGAAAAGCTTCCCTCTCTATTTTTTTTGAATTTTCGCCCTTGGAAATCGATTTCCCATATGGGTAAATCGATTTCCACCTTCAAATTTCCAAAAATCTGTTTTCTTGCACTGTTTTGATTTTTGCCCGATCTTTCACCTGTAAAATATAAACAAAAGAGACAAAATACATATTTTTGGATTTTGGTTAGTATCAAACAAATAAAAAGCTAAAAAATGCTTGATGATTCCCCTCAGAGATAATCACAATGTCAGGAAATAGAGCTTCACAATGGTGCTCTTGATTGATGATTTTAATGCAATTTATGTATGATCTTAGGGTCAAAAATTGGGGTATGACAGATGCCCCTATTTAAGTTTCTTCGATCCGGAGATACGATGATTGCAAATCTTCGTTTTAACGAGATTGAAGAGACTTAAATATAAGACACACAATTTTTGAACCTAAGATGCAATGCAATGTTTAATGAGTGCATATGATGATGAAACAGGACACCACTGGGGAGGAAAATAAACTTCACTGGGAAAACAAATGTCTTGCGGGAAGAACTCCACTGGGGAATCAAGACTTCGTTGGAGAAACTTTGTTGGAAAAGAAATTTCACTGGGGGAGCATTTCGCACCAGAGAGGTTAAAGCATCACCTTTCACTGGAGATGAGAGAATACACCAACTTTCAAAGAAGGTGGAGAAAGGATCCTTAGGTCAGGTCTAGTGGTTACTAGTCATTTCCTTTAAAGTCCGGTGGTTATCGGCATATCCCTTTGATCCCGGTGTTATGGGTATTCCTTTGTTCAAGTCCTGTGATTATGGGCATCTCTCGATAAAGTCCAATAGTTATTGGCGTCTCTTTCCAAGTCCAGTAGTTGATTGGAATTTCTTGTTTAAGCCAAGCATTTGTCATACCCTAATTTTGCCCCGAGTTTTTTTCATCTGATTCATTCACATTGGCATTGATCAATTCATCTGCATCCATATTAAGTTTCGACTTCGCGCGTTGCATTTCTAATTAGTATAAAATTCGCGATTTATTTATCATCTTTTTCAATTAGTAATCAATTTATTTTTTACATTAAAATCATCTTAATCACATTTGTATCTTTTTCACCTTTTAAATTTGCATTTTTTTAAGTTATTTTTAGTTAATTGCTAATTAAATATAATCTTTTTATTAATAATTAAATAAAAAATTTGATTGTTGATTAAGGTTTATATTTAATTAATAATTAAGTTTGTTTGTAATAGGTGTTGTAATTAGTACAAAATAAATTCTTTTACAAGATTTAAAATTGTTCTTTTTATACATACTACTAAAAATAGAGATAGAGGCCCCCAAATTACAAAGCCCACCCATATTACATAAAACAAAACAAAAAAGATTTTGTCCTCTACTTATGCATTCTTCCCACGCCTCTGCACCCTCCAAACAGTCCAAAAACTGCACAAAAACAGTCTGAAATCTTGCTCCAAGACCTGCTTATAAGATGCCAAGAATTTCACCAATTTAGTTAAAACAAAACCTGCACAAGAAAAAGCAACAAAATAGAGTATCACAATTGTTCAAAAATCAAATCACAATTTTCCCCCAAAGGCATTCTGATCTATCTATAAAACAGGGAGGAATCTCATAGTTAAGGAGGGAGCCACGAAAAACCAACCCTTACTCTCAAAACCTATGCTCAAACAAATCCCTCAAACTAACAATCATCCTACCAAAAACTACTTCTGCCAAAATAACCACTGATAAACTCATCTTCATAATATATCCTCACTAAACTCCAAATTTGATCTTAAAACCTCTATTCAATTTCTCAACTCTCACACTCAACCTAACACTATACTCAAGAACTCACTCAACCAAAACAGAACAAGGAGAGGCGGCAGAATCGAACTCAACCTTATCTCGCCCTTGAAACCATACTCAAACTTCTGCAATACACCAACACTCAAACACTCATCTTACATCCCTCGAATCACCATCATAACCCTCACACGAACCTCAATTCAGGAGAAATTAACACACAGCAAACCACACCTCCTAATCACAACCGAGACAGAACACTCAAAACGCAATCGCAGTAGATCGAAAAAGACGAAAGAAAGAAGATTAAATCGCGGAGAAGATAGCTTCAGAGTTACCTGGGTATTGATTCCGCAGAGTTCATATTTGGTACATTCTTATGGTTTTCTTGATCCATTGTTGTAACACTGCTTTTAATCATTTGTCGTTTTGTCTGCTTCTATTCACAATGCAACTTGAACCGTGAAACCGATGAGAAATTTTAAGTTTTGTTGTGGTTGTGTTAAGAGTCCCACATCGGACGATATATGGCCTGAACATGTCCTTATAAGTGGGGGGGAAATCCTCACCTTACAAGTCGGTTTTGTAGGGTTGAGTTAGACCCAACCACACTTCTTAACATGGTATCAGAGCCTCGTTTAAGATTCGGTGGGCCGCCTTCTATGGTTTCCGCTATCGGGCCACCCGCCATTTATTTCCACGCTCCAGTTGTCTAGTCCTGGGCGTGAGGGGGTGTGTTAAGAGTCCCACATCGGACAATATATGGCCTGAACATGTCCTTATAAGTGGAGGGAAATCCTCACCTTACAAGCCGGTTTTGTAGGGTTGAGTTAGACCCAACCACACTTCTTAACAGGTTGTGCGAAAACAAAAGCCATAGCCATAAGAGAGTGAGAACGAAATCGAGAGAACCGCGAATGTGAGAGATTCATACGATACGAGAGAAGCTGAGAGGATCGAGAGAGATCAAGTTTTTTGTTGTTGTTTTGCGACACTGGAAAAAAGCAGAGAAACGTGAGTGAGAAGAAGAGAACAGGGGAAGCCTTTGTTTGAATGCTTGTATCCCAATTAAGACTTCATCAAGCCCAATTTAGCGAATGCTCTTTCAAGTAGTTTAGGCTATGGCCGTTAAGCCATTGTTTGAGTACTTGAATTCCACTTTTTCATAAATACAATTTCAATTCAAACTCATCTTTTCTTTGCCCAAGCGCAAGTCTCGCCCAAGTGCGAACCACATTCAAAAACTCGTCTTTTTCGCCCAAGTGCGATTAGACCCATCAAAATCTACCAACAAATTCGTAGTTCTTTGAACTACAATCGCTCTGATTCTTCCATTGAAGATATGTAGGCACAAGACTCAAATGTCTTGGCGAGCACACTAATAAAAAAACATTCTTTCGTAGCCTCGAACTACGAACGCTCTGACTTTCCCATTGCACGAGGGAATACGTAGGCACAAGACTCAAATGTCTTGGCGAGCATAATAATAAAAAACCCAAATCCCGTTTCTTTCTTGTCCATATAATAATTAGAAAGCAAGTAGATAATAAGCTAACAATCGATCACAAGAATAACTAAATGGGTCCCATCGAGTACGATGGAGGTAAGAGGTGCTAATACCTTCCCCTTACTTAACCGACTTCCGAACCCAATTTTGGGTGCGAAGACCAACTTATTCATTGTTTTCATTTCCCAAGGGTTTTATCAATATTTTCCCTTTCCCATTGGAATAAATAAAATTTGGTGGCGACTCAGTTTGTTACAATTTCGTGGCGATCATTTTTTTGACCCGCTACAACTGGCGACTCTGCTGGGGACTACCTAAGAGAGTCAACCCTAGTTTAGTTTTTTTTTGTATTATTGTTAGCTTTATTTAATTGGTTATTTATGTCTTTATTTTATCATTATTTGATTGCTCATCGTCGTGGTTGGAAACTTTGATTATTCGTCTCTTGTGAGGAAAGCTCTACACCCGAGCTCGAGTGACACGTAAGATAAGATGGTGGTCTAGTATTAAACTTGCTTGACGTAGTGTCAAGTGGGAGGTACTAAAACCCCGCCTGGAGTAGGTCCTTTGAGGAGATGTCTGTGACTAAGTAAGTTATTTACTTGGGCTATGATGTTTTCAATTTGGACCGCCGACTCTAGGGACCTTTAGAAAAAACCCTTAAACCATGACTTTTAGGAAATGGTGGTTTCGCACCCAACTTGCGTAACATAACTATTACTGTGGGTGAGTGCGAAAACCACACTCAGAATAGGCTTCATTTGAAAACACAGTTGGATGGTAAGTTATTTGCTAGATGACTGAGTTTTCAAAAGGAGCTCGTAACTCTGAGAACCGCGTCTAGAACCTTTTCAGCATAAAAACCTTAGAACTATCTTGTTGTGTGCTACTTTGTGCCGAGTAATCAGAATCTTTCTGTATCCAGTTGATTTGAAATCTTCTAACTGTGAATCATAAATTCATGCATCCACGAAAACTGTTTTCACTTGATTTTCAAGGAACTTATAGATCTTTATTTGTAAACATCATAAGTTTCATCAAACTTAATGGATCCAGGGTGTTGATGAGGTGAAAACCGCAATCCATCAAAATGGATGATTAATTTTGATGATAACTCGATCGATGCTTTGGTCCAATTTTGGATCTACTTTCTATCTTCATGCTTTGATATTTAGAATTCAATATCTTGAGTTCCTTGACAGTCAAATAAAACCAGCATTTGCACATCATGCGTCATATTGCGTTTGGTTTTGCTTTTTAAGAGTTATCCAAAGTTTTTTTTCCGTCTCTTGGTCTTCATAAATCAAGTTGTCTCATCAGTACAATACTCGAGCTAAGAGAAGATTGAAAACATTGAGCAAGAGATCTGTGAACTTCGTAAGGAGATAATTACCTTGAAAGCTGAAGTACAAAAGTGATTGAGCATTGTGTTGTGTCTTTTTTTAAAGGAAGCATGGACCTAATGTTCGGATTATTTGCCTAGAAGGGATGAAGGCAAGGTTGATGGATGCCTGGAAGTTAAGAATGTTCCTTAAGTACAAGTCCAGATGGAGAGAGTCTTCTCAGATGATTAAGTTCACTTCTGCTTTTCATTTTTTGTAATCTTTAATGATTGATAATGCTTTGATTGTTAGTAAGAACTTGTTTGTTTTTGAATGATAATGATAATACAATGAGTATGTTTGTCTTGAAGTAATCCATTCGTATTCACTCGTAAAATGTTTTTCTACATTATGATACCAACTTTCCTTTTTGCCTATGCAACTCTTGATGGGAGGATGATGAAATTGAAAAAAGCAAAATTTCTGGTTGTATAATTTTGAATAAAACCCTGCTGATGATGTAAGGCATTGTTTCAAATCCCCAAACACCGGAGACATAAGGAAGATAATCCCTCGTTAACCCCTTTGAGCTTTGAAGTAGGAGTTTCTTTTCTAAAAATAAATAAATAACCCTCAAAATTTTAACCTGGGGCAGGGTAGTCTTCAGTTAATTCCGAGCGTTCAAAATTCAAAAAGTGTGCACCTAAGGACCAGCTGAAATGGTTATCCCTCATCTACCAAAGATGGAGTAGGTCACAATCGTTTCAACAAGTCAAAATGACTTATGATCACACGATTTGTTAAAAAAAACAAAAAAAAGAGCCCGCTAAGTCAGTAAAATGAAAATAAATAACTTAGGCAAAAAAAAATTAGGGCATCCCGCTGGACCGTCAATTCATTCAAGAGAATATGTCCAGGCAAAAGTTAGGGAAAACAAACACGAAAAGTGAAAGGATTGCAAAGTAAAAATCCTAATCAAAAGAACATATTTGTGTGACTATGAGGAAAAGAGGTGACTGTTACTCTAAAATCTCATTGGTTCCTTAACTGTCACAAGGTCGTCCTTTTAAAAGGATAACACTCATGTTAAATTAACTGATTATAGGATTGGAGAACATCACGAAGAATGGGTGGGTACAAATAAACTTTGAGCCTTTAAATCTTTTTTTTGAAAACCGTGAACCAGGCCACGTTACAACCCTCAAAAGTCATAATTGAAGCAAGGTTTATTTCGAAAGCGTACTTTGATAAGATAGTGTTTTCTGACTCCCATGAGTTGTGTAAAGATCATTGCTGGTATCACTTATGCATGATGTCTTTCAAAAAAATCAATGACGCATCTTAACCAGTGATTCATTCACAAAGTGATGCGACATTTGTTCAATAAAAACTTCAAGACCTAACATGAATGTTGCATTAGAGTTATCATTCTCAACATAAACATTTTTTTGCTACTAACATTGCTTGATATTAAGAAAGATTACATATATGCATCGATGATTTAATTTAATCTTTTGAGGTCTGAAACTCTATTGAGAAATTGGCGAATCATTTCAAAAAAAAAAATGATCACATCAAGGGGCATGTTGCCTGAAGACTTTAAGCATAGGCAGGTTGCTTTCCCGAGTAATACTTTCACAGTTTGTTTACCGTCATGGGGTGAAGTTTGAAGACTCCGTTGTGCCAAATACAATCAATCTGAGGCAGTTACGTCGAGATTCGACGAATCTCTCCAAGAGTTTGAAGATACTAGGGCATTTTTGGATGCCAGGTTTTCTGTAAAAATCCTCTTGAGATGTTTTCTTCTAATAAACCATGCAATCTGGGGCAGTTACGTCGAGATTCTATGAATCTCTCCAAGGGTTTGAATTTTTTATTTTTTTTAAATGACGACGAAAGGTTTTCTTTCAGTTTGTGAACACAAAAGGAATGATTAAATCTCCAAGTATAGAGCTTAGCGGTCGCTCAAAACAGGCTATCATCATGACATGGTTTGCAGATATTCACATATAGTGGTTTTTGGATGTGTGATTTAATATCCCCCAATTGGACACTGAATTTGAATGATCCCCAGTGGTCCCTAAAGTTTGTTTCCATCTCTTTCAATGCGGAGTTCATGATTATTAATATTAGGAGGTTGGACTACGAACTTTGCTCCAAATGTGTGTTACCCTCCCACCAAGAGATTCAAGTGTGATAGCGAAATCTCGCTCCATCAGTGACTTTTGTCATCCCCAATAAGGCTTGTCCAGTACTTGATTGTGCTATGAAATTTTGTTCATCGCTAGTACATCTATCTTTGTCAGTTTTGTCAGCATATACTTGACATGCATTCATTCATGATTACATAATCCATACCTACAATATTCATGTGCATACACATTTCTCGATGTTTCTTTTTGACCTACTCCATTAGGTCGTGTCTATCTCTAAATGATATGGGATTTCCCTGAACAGAAAAGTGTATATCCTTCCTAAATTCCCCACTGAGTTTATCCCTCGTGGGAATGTTTTGCTTTAGCTTTCCTTTCCATTTTGGATAGGAGAAATCCTTAGGTGAGTTTTTTCCTCATGAGGAAGAGTCTTGGTTGACCGTTTCTCTCCAGCCTATTCCTGGATAGTTTTTTTTTGTCTTTAAAAATTCAGAACTCTCGAGTCAGTGAAATTTGGATCAATAGTGTATTTATTTTACACCTTTGATAAAGATCCCTGTACCATCAGTGAAAGTTGGTATCCAGATAACAAGATTCCTGCATCTTCGAGTAAAAAAGTCGATCTCCAAATGAAGATTCCTATACCTTCAGTGAAATTTGGTATCCAGATGACAAGATTCCTGCATCTTCAAGTAAAAAGTCGATGTCCAGATAAAGATTCATGTACCTTCAGTGAAAGTTGGTATCCAGATGATAAGATTCCTGCATCTTCGAGTAAAAAAGTCAATGTCCAGAAGAAGATTCCTGTACCATCAGTGAAAGTTGGTATCCAGATGACAAGATTCTTGCATCTTCGAGTAAAAAAGTCTATGTCCAGATGAAGATTCTTGTACCTTCACTGAAAGTTGGAATCCGGAGGACAAGATTCCTGCATCTTCAAGTAAAAAGTCGATGTCCAGATGAAGATTCTTATACCTTCAGTGAAAGTTGGTATCCAGATGACAAGATTCCTGCATCTTCAAGTAAAAGGTCGATGTCCAAATGAAGATTCATGTACCTTCAGTGAATGTTGGTATCCAGATGACAAGATTCCTGCATCTTCAAGAAAAAGGTCGATGTCCAAATGAAGATTCTTGTACCTTCAGTGAAAGTTGGTATCCAGATGACAAGATTCCTGCATCTTCAAGAAAAAGGTCGATGTCCAGATGAAGATTCCTGTACCATCAATGAAAGTTGGTATCCAGATGACAAGATTCCTGCATCTTCAAGGAAAAGGTCGATGTCCAGATGAAGATTCCTGTACCTTCAGTGAAAGTTGGTATCCAGATGACAAGATTCCTGCATCTTCAAGAAAAAGGTCGATGTCCAGATGAAGATTCCTGTACCATCAATGAAAGTTGGTATCCAGATGACAAGATTCCTGCATCTTCAAGTAAAAAGTCGATGTCCAGATGAAGATTCTTGTACCTTCAGTGAAAGATGGTATCCAGATGACAAGATTCCTGCATCTTCAAGTAAAAAGTCGATGTCCAGATGAAGATTCTTGTACCTTCATTGAAAGTTAGTATCCTGATGACAAGATTCCTGCATCTTCATGTAAAAGGACGATGTCCAGATGAAGATTCCTGTACCTTCAGTGAAAGTTGGTATCCAGATGACAAGATTCTAGCATCTTCAAGAAAAAGGTCGATGCCCAGATGAAGATTCCTGTACCTTCAGTGAAAGTTGGTATCCAGATGACAAGATTCCTGCATCTTCAAGGAAAAGGTCGATGTCCAGATGAAGATTCTGTACCTTCAGTGAAAGTTGGTACCTTCAGTGAAAGTTGGTATCCAGATGACAAGATTCCTGCATCTTCAAGAAAAAGGTCGATGTCCAGGTGAAGATTCCTGTACCTTCAGTGAAAGTTGGTATCCAGATGACAAGATTCATGCATCTTCAAGAAAAAGTTCGATGTCCAGATGAAGATTCATGTACCTTCAGTGAAAGTTGGTATCCAGATGACAACATTCCTGCATCTTCAAGAAAAAGGTCAATGTCCAGATGAAGATTCATGTACCTTCAGTAAAAGTTAGTATTCAGATAACAAGATTCCTGCATCTTCAAGAAAAAGGTCGATGTCCAGATGAAGATTCCTGTAACTTTCAGCGAAAGTTGGTATTCAGATGACAAGATTCCTGCATCTTCAAGTAAAAAGTCGATGTCCAGATGAAGATCCATGTATCTTCAGTGAAAGTTTGTATCCAAATGACAAGATTCCTGTTCATTTTTGTCAACCCACTGGTTGAATTTAATCATGGATCACATTTTTCAATTGTTATCGGTCTGCTGATTGAAGATCACTTGTTTTGTCAACCCACTGGTTGGAATTTATCGATCATCTTTTTAACCCGCTGGTTACAGTCAATCATTTACTTTCCGCTTAGATCAAAGAAACCCACCGGTTGAAAGCAGTTTTTCTTTGTCAATCCGCTGGTTGATAGAGTTAACTCACTAGTTGACAACAAATTTGTTCCATCTTAATTAATCCACTGGTTAATGTTAGTCATGTCTTATTTTAATGTCAACTCAATAGTTGATGACATTTTGTTTACTCCCATCAATCCACTGGTCGATGCCTTTCTTCTTTCTTAATTGTTCGAACTCAATCCACTGGTTGAGGATATCGTGTCACTGTTCATCAATCCACTGGTTGATGTTAGTTCTATCTTGTCTTTTGAAATCAATTCACTAGTTGATATTTTATTGATTCATCGGTTGATGTCAGCTATCTCTAGTCAATCCACTGCTTTCCCCCAGCAAGTCTTCCCACTAGAACCCATTCACACAATCATAGCATCTCATTGCATCAAGGGGCAAAATTCGGGCATTTTTTGTATTTAATTACCTTCTGCCACCGATATCACGAACACCAAAGTCATTCTTGCTATCTGGCTAAAGATAATTAAATAGGGGCATCTGTCATACCCTAATTTTGCCCCGAGTTTTTTTCATCTGATTCATTCACATTGGCATTGATCAATTCATCTGCATCCATATTAAGTTTCGACTTCGCGCGTTGCGTTTCTAATTAGTATAAAATTTGCGATTTATTTGTCATCTTTTTCAATTAGTAATCAATTTATTTTTTACATTAAAATCATCTTAATCACATTTGCATCTTTTTCATCTATTAAATTTGCATTTTTTTTAAAATTATTTTTAGTTAATTGCTAATTAAATATAGTCTTTTTATTAATAATTAAATACAAAATTTGATTGTTGATTAAGGTTTATATTTAATTAATAATTAAGTTTGTTTTGAATAGGTGTTGTAATTAGTACAAAATAAATTCTTTTACAAGATTTAAAATTGTTCTTTTTATACATACTACTAAAAAAAAGAGATTGAGGCCCCCAAATTACAAAGCCCACCCATATTACATAAAAAAAAAGATTTTGTCCTCTTCTTCTGCATTCTTCCCACGCCTCTACACCCTCCAAATAGTCCAAAAACTGCACAAAAACAGTCTGAAATCCTGCTCCAAGACCTGCTTATAAGATGCCAAGAATTTCACCAATTTAGTTAAACCAAAACCTGCACAAGAAAAAGCAACAAAACAGAGTATCACAATTGTTCAAAAATCAAATCACAATTTCCCCCCAAATGCATTCTGATTTATCTATAAAACAGGGAGGAATCTCATAGTTAAGGAGGGAGCCACGAAAAACCAACCCTTACTCTCAAAACCTAAGCTCAAACAAATCCCTCAAACCAACAATCATCCTCCCAGAAACTACTTCTGCCAAAATAACCATTGATAAACTCATCTTCATAATATATCCTCACTGAACTCCAAATTTGATCTTAAAACCTCTATTCAATTTCTCAACTCTCACACTCAACCTAACACTATACTGAAGAACTCACTCAACCAAAACAGAACAAGGAGAGGCGGCAGAATCGAACTCAACCTTACCTCGCCCTTGAAACCATACTCAAACTTCTGCAATACACGAACACTCAAAAACTCATCTTACATCCCTCGAATCACCATCATAACCCTCATACGAACCTCATTTCAGGAGAAATCAACACACAGCAAACCGCACCTCCTAATCTCAACCTAACACTATACTGAAGAACTCACTCAACCAAAACAAAACAAGGAGAGGCGGCAGAATCGAACTCAACCTTACCTCGCCCTTGAAACCATACTCAAACTTCTGCAATACACGAACACTCAAAAACTCATCTTACATCCCTCGAATCACCATCATAACCCTCATACGAACCTCATTTCAGGAGAAATCAACACACAGCAAACCGCACCTCTTAATCACAACCGAGACAGAACACTCAAAACGCAATTGCAGTTGATCGATAAAGACGAAAGAAAGAAGATTAAATCGCGAAGAAGATAGCTTCAAAGTTACCTGGGTATTGATTCCGCAGAGTTCATATTTGGTACATTCTTCTGGTTTTCTTGATCCATTGTTGTAACACTGCTTTTAATCATTTGTCGTTTTGTCTGCTTCTATTCACAATGTAACTTGAACCGTGAAATCGATGAGAAATTTTGAGTTTTGTTGTGGTTGTGCGAAAACGAAAGCCATAGCCATAAGAGAGTGAGAACGAAATCGAGAGAACCGCGAATGTGAGAGATTCATACGATACGAGAGAAGCTGAGAGGATCGAGAGAGATCAAGTTTTTTGTTGTTGTTTTGTTTTGCGACGCTGGAAAAAAGCAGAGAAACGTGAGTGAGAAGAAGAGAACAGGGGAAGCCTTTGTTTGAATGCTTGTATCCCATTAAAGACTTCATCAAGCATAATTTAGCGAATGCTCTTTCAAGTAGTTTAGGCGATGGCCATTAAGCCATTGTTTGAGTACTTGAATTCCACTTTTTCATAAATACAATTTCAATTCAAACTCATCTTTTCTTTGCCCAAGCGCAAGTCTCGCCCAAGTGCGAACCACATTCAAAAACTAGTCTTTTCCGCCCAAGTGCGATTAGACCCATCAAAATCTACCAACAAATTCGTAGTTCTTTGAACTACAATCGCTCTGATTCTTCCATTGAAGATATGTAGGCACAAGACTCAAATGTCTTGGCGAGCACACTAATAAAAAAAACATTCTTTTGTAGCCTCGAACTACGAACGCTCTGACTTTCCCATTGCACAAAGGAATACGTAGGCACAAGACTCAAATGTCTTGGCGAGCATAATAATAAAAAACCCAAATCCCGTTTCTTTTTTGTCCATATAATAATTAGAACGCAAGTAGATAATAAGCTAACAATCGATCACAAGAATAACTAAATGGGTCCCATCGAGTACGATGGAGGTAAGGGGTGCTAATACCTTCCCCTTACTTAACCGACTTCCGAACCCAAATTTGGTTGTGAAGACCAACTTATTCATTGTTTTCATTTCCCAAGGGTTTTATCAATATTTTCCCTTTCCCATTGGAATAAATAAAATTTGGTGGCGACTCTGTTTGTTACAATTTCGTGGCGATCATTTTTTGATCCGCTACAGCGTTAACTAGTCTTCCTTGTTTAGAACCTGTCATACTTGGTGTCTTTTTTCAAACTCACAATTGCAAATGTCTCTTCAGAGTTGTTACTCCAGAGCGCAAATTTTTTGGTTCATTCGGTATTCAATTCACTTACACCACAAATGTCCAGAACTCGAGACATTCGTACGTTCAGGTCCAAGAAGATTGAATAGGGGATGCTGTTGCACCCAAAATTTGCTCACCTATTTATTCCTAACTGGCTTTCACATCACATCCATGTGCATACTTCATTTAGATCATTGATCCAATACATGCATTCATAGCACTGTTATTGCTCCAAGAGAGTTAACAAGAAAAGGGATTTCATTGAAGAAGTTCTTGGTTAAAAGGATCACATCCGAGGTCTCATTGTATGGCAACATCTTCATTAAGACCCTCCTGAAATTAGGGTTTCATCGATTGGAAGATACAGGCTACAAGTTCACTTGGTTTGCTAAAGTAGGGTTTGGACCAAAGTCAATGCAGTTGACTTTTTGGTCAATACTTTAATCAGAAGCTGATTATATGTCATGAGGTGTCATGGGGTTGCATTTGGAGTTATTCATCTGATTCTACTGATTGGAAACTGATTAGCAATTGATTAATCAGAAAATTCATCTGGAGTTGAGAAAGTCAAACAGTTGACTTTTGGGTGTTTTGGTCAAAATCAAGTCAATTATCATATTTTTGACTTTTGGTGGAAAATTGGTCAAAGAAAGTCAATGGAATAAACAAAAATCAAGACTTTATAAAAAAATTACCAAAAATGGAAAGTTGGTTAGAATGGGAAATTACCAAAAGTGGAAAGTTGCTACACTTAGAAATTTTGAAGAAAGCTTGAGATTGGTTGTGTAGCTGACTTTAGGCTCATGTTACGCGCGGATTAAGGCTTTGATTCTGGAATAAGATCAAAAGCAAAGTTGTTATACACATGGCACACCACACTTTTGTAGTTGGAGGTATCTTCAATAAATGCTCGGATCAAAAGTTACATGTATGAGAAGTTAGTGATTCATCCATAAAACAGATGTTGAGTACATAGAAAAGTTCTTAGTAACGCACAGTGGCCAGGCCGCTAACTTTGAGCTCGTTTTCGGTGTGGGCTCAAGCATTATTTTGGATTGAGGTCATCTGCAAAGTTACTCATCTTGTGGTAGCCTATGACTTTGTATAAGGAAGTTTCATTAAAAAAATGTTTGTATGCAAAGATATAAAGCCTGAAAGTTGGTGTTCCGAAGGATTCGCTGAGCCCGACAGTTAGCATACTTTTGAGATGTTTTATGAACGATTAAATGTGGGACTTTGAGGATAATTTTCACATCAATCCAAGTTCCGATTCAAAACGAGTTCAACTGCATAGTTGTTCTCTTCCTTTCCAGTTACAACTTTGTAAATAGAATCAAATTCAAGTGGAGTGTAGATCGAGATATATAGAGAGGAGAAGTTGGTCTCTCGCTAGGCCTGTCGGGTGTTAGACGCAGAATTCTGCTGGAAATTTTATAGAATGTCTCAAAAGTCGGACTTCGAAGCTAAATCGCATAAGGATTCAAGATCCGGCCCAAAGGAGGATTGATAGGAAAGTTGCTCCACTACGTCTCACCTTTTTACTGAATGCAATAGCTTGACGTTTGAATAAACAGGCACTGAGATCTAATCGTTAGAAGTGGGGCGTTCGAAGTTGTTGAAGCTCTAGAATTTGGCGGATACCTTCTCAACGCACAGTTGCGAGAGGTGAAATCCTGGGACGTTTTCATGCTGGTTATGGGCATTTTTCTTAGAGATCAACACCGAAGTTGTGCTATCATGTTTGGTCTTTCTAACGACCTTGAGAGATCGGCAAGTGAGTAAATGTGTAACAGGATATGATTACACGAAATGGGGCACCCAAAATTGTTTAAAACTTCAACCATCGGTGAAGAGCTGTAGAAATTCTAATGCTTAACAGAATCTGTGTGCCTACGATTCAGTCACGAAGAGCAAAGTCCAAGAGCATTTCGATCATGTCGCAAGTGTCTTCTCCGTGGAAGTTCGACATAAGATTTGTCCCGTCGTGCATGGTCTAAGTCAGGAACCCAAGAAGAAAACTTTTGAGTGGGTGGACAACCAGTTAGAGAGTCTCAAAGAGTGCCACTCGAAGTACCTAGCAGTGCAAGGCTGTCCGGACGATACGGCAACGATGAGTCAGTAGTGGTCAGGCCCCTTTGAGGCTAGTTTTCACACACGTATAGTCACTCTTCCGGGAATGCTTCAACACCAGTGTTGTTCTACTAAATCTCATCTTTGCATTGATCACGAACTTGAGCTAAGTAAAGGCCTGGAGGGAAATTTTTGCATGCACAAAGTCAATACCATGAATTTGCAAATGGGAATGTTGGAATGGCAAAGTTAGCGAGTCACCAGCCCAATGAAAGTGTCTGCGTGCGAATCTTACTACTTGGAGGCATATACACCATGACCTTGACCATTTTCCCTCATTTGTCCATACATATACTGCACGCACGGAAAGCGTAAGCAAACATTACTATACAAGCATCCAAACTTGTTCATTAAGTTTGAGAAACTATCAGCTGTTGCACCTCCACCATGCATGCACTACACTCAACATATATAAACTCACACTCACCGTTTTGATGGCAGGAGGCACAATAATTATTTCTCCACTTTTCAAACCCTCTCACTCTCGTGTTCTCTCCACTCTCTCTTTTCTCTCATCTCTCTCTCCACCTTCAACCACCATGGCAACCAAACGTAACAAACTTTAACAACCATAACAACCTCCACTCTCCTTCAATCATCACCTTCAACCACCTTCATACATCATCATCTTCATCAAAAACAAACTCCATCATCAATCACCGTTTTTGTTTTTCAAGCAAGATTCAAGTTCCAACTATCCACAATTCTGAGTTTGTATCTCAGAAGGCTTGAGTAAGCTCTAACCTCCATCGTTATTATCTTCATTCTTCTTCAATCATCGCCATCATCAATCTCGCCTTTTCATCATCATTGTTAGAGCGACACATCATTCGAATCGAGCTTCAAGAATCATCATCTTTGTTAGAGCGACACATCATTCGAATCGAGCTTCAAGAATCAAGAATATCTCTGAGTTTATTTCTCAGAGATTCGTATCAAAGATCTGTAATTAATCATCATTGAGCTTCAAGATTGGATCGCAGCTCATAGATTTTTCGTATTCGTCGATTCAAGAACGCATTAGGTAAGTTCAGTGAACCTTTCTCAGCATACTAGGAACATGATAGGTTCATGTAGTTGTATCTGATTCCCTACACCGCGATTTGGGCATTGGCCACATGTTTGGTGTGTGTGACGCATTTGCATAAAGATTTGATTCTTGAATTGTTTCGGTTTCCATGGAATAATGCTTGTTTGAATGATTAAGTTGCGTATTTGAGTCTTACTTATTGTGAGGATCGTCCTGATACCATTAGTTTGCGTTTTGATAGAGTTTCTTTGAGTTCGGGTTTGGTTTGTAGTTTCGGTTATGGAGTTAGAGGAAGTTTTAGAGGAAACAGAGGATGGATTCGTCTTCTACGGCGAAAATCGAGTGGACCAGTGGTCCTATTTTTCATTTTTTTTGGGCATTCTTGAGTTGCTCCGGCGAAGGGTTGGTCGGGAGAGATGACCGGAGATTAGCTCTGGCGCCCACCATAGTCCATAGGGCATGAGTTATGTACTGGCTTTGTAGGATTGGGCTGCATGTTCACTGAGTTTCCAATTGCTGCTATTTCATTTAAATGTTTAAATAATTAGGAATAATGTGTGTCAAATACAAACTAGTGTGAAACCCGTGCGGAGGCACGGGTTCTGGTGTGGACCGGTTTTATGTTATCACTTATCAGTTAGAATATGGAATTCAAAAATAATAAAAATAAATTAAAATAAATTATAAAAAAAATAAAAAAGAAGTCTAAGATTAATATATAAGTTAAAATTTAAAATATTAAATGTGTTCTAATATAATATAGGAGTTTTTTATAAACCACTAATATTTAGGTTTTTGTCGGTCACCTTGAGTAATTCATAATATTTTTAAAAAGACTTTTTTTTTGAACAATAATTATTATTTTTCTGTATATAAAAATATATTTTCCTGTATTTATTTCTCGTATGTAAATATTATTTTTGTTTTGACATTCTTTATAAAATTATTGGAATCAATAGTAAATTTATTCCCGTATATAAATTTTAATTTTTTGGATTAATAGTAAATTAATTATCGAAGCATCAACCAAGTGGAAGACATGTGGTAGAGAAATAATCATACTCAAACCAACAATCACATATTTAGATTCTATCACGGATGAGCAGATCCTAATATATGGGAGGAAGTGCAACTGCACCTCTTAATATTTCGTCGTTTCGTCGGCCTATATGATAAGTAAAAAATTAAGTAAATATTTTTTATAATATAAAAAAACAATTAGTAAAAAATGATTAAAAAAATAGTAAAAAATGATTAAAAAAATATAATATTAAAAAATGATAAACATCTTCTCATCTCTCATAAAAGAATAAACTTTATTTATTTCACCTTGAAATTCTTTTAGAATGATGTTTAAAAAATGATTTTTTTTATATATGCACCAAAATGATTTTTTTGTGCATTTTCTTTTATGATGTATGACATTTGTGACTATATTTTTTTTTTGTTTATTACCACCGGTATAATCCAGTTCGGCTCCCAATCGTAGTTGCGGGGATCGAAACGTGGTTCTCCCTATAAGTCCAACACCAATCACCACTAGACCAAGTAACGATTGGTTTTGTGAGTATATTTTTTGATGGTATCAAGATCAAGATATTCTAATTTTCTTTCACGTTTACATTCATTGCATATCTTTGCAAATCTTTTCATATCTCCTTTTCTCAATTTTTCTGTCAATTTCCATCCTCAACCTTATCTTTAAGATGTTTTATATATCTTTAAAACAAAAAAGCAATAAAAATATGGAAGTCTACTTCAGTCTACATCTTAAAAATACTAAGGAAGTCTACATCTTATAATTCATTTAACTTAATTTTATTAAATTTAATATTATTAAATTATAAACTAAATAATTATTTAACTTATAAATTATTAAATTATAAACTAAATAATTATTTAACTTATAAATTATTAAATTATAAACTATTTAATATAATGTATTAAATTAATTGAGTAATATAATAATTTATATATATTTTAAACTGATTGCAATATATGTTGTGACATAACAACATTAAAAATATGTACTCATTTATAGATTTACATGTCCCTTATCAATTTCAATCAATTTTCTTACTTGTCTTTTTCATATGCAGTATTTTAATTTAATTAATTGATTATAAGTCTATGAAGTCTAAATATTTGTCTTTTCAAAACAACTATACTTTTATCATTTATTCTGTACATCTTTTCATGTCAATCCTCTCACAATTCTCATCTCTCATTTAGTTCTTTTTCCTACTTTCTTTTACCAATATTTCACAAATTTCTTCAAATACTCCCTCCCGGTTTAGTCCGGTTCGGGGGTCAGTTTTAACATCAAGTGGTTCCAGCCCCTTCCCGATCGCAGAGGCAAATCATTTATTTTTTCAATCACCTTCTTCTATAAATATGCATAAAATTTGGATTAATTGTGATTCTTAAATTATAACCTAAAATTGCAAACAATAATATCAAGATGGGACATTAAAATCACAATTATAACATATTTATATGTTATTGGTAAATGTCAAAATAGAAAAACTCAATCAAAAACTACCTAATCCGAACACAATTGAAAGAGACAAAGTTAACAAAATCAATAGACGAAACAAAAATATTTTGGGGTTACTAAAATAAAATTAGTCAAAAATTAAAAGATTTGATTAAACTGTTAGTCTTAAACATTATTTTATTTTAAAATTAAAAATGTTTAAATTAATTTTTTTTTAAATAAGATATATTAGAGAACAATCTTTTATTTATCTTTAAAGTAAAATAAGATATATTAACAATTAAAAGTATAGTTTTTAAAAATAAAAAAATTAAATCAATTTCTAATAAAAAAATTTATTAAAAAATTAAATGTATTGAATATTAAGATAAATAAAAGATCGTTTCATCTAAAAATAATAATAATTGAGAATCATTATTTTTTTATCCCTAAATAATTAATGAGAATCATAATTTTTCTATCTCATTCATTTTTCTATCTCAAAAGAAATCTTCTTGATTATTATTTCTTTCTTTTTATCACCACATGTTCTCTTTCTTCCCACCCACGCGTCTTAGCATTATTGCTTCCACAAGATTTTCTTATCTCTTATCAGATACCAAACATGTTACTTATTTCTTGTAAATTCTTTATCTCTCTACTCCCAGATTTCATCTACAACACTCTCATTTATTCATACCAAACCCAGATTTCTAACATAAAACCCTTATTTTTTTCATCTACTCATCAGTCGTTCAACCTAACTCTTTGAAAAATAAAGAAATTTGATTTGTCCCTTCAAACGCAAAACTTCCATCATCATTCTTTTCCAAGATCCACCATTCAAATGAAAACTCAGATTTCTTCACTACCCTCATCCATTATTCAAACAAAAGTTTATTCATTCAACCTCAATCTACAAAATAAAATCAAGAAAGTATATATTATCCAGAAAATACATAGATGGTAACATATTCGTTTAGATCTACAACCTAAAAAAACAAAAAAAAAATTAAAAACTTACTCTTTTCTTTTATCAATGTTATTTAACTTTTTCCATCTTATATGTAAATCTACAACCTGTAAAAACAAAAGAAGTGAAAAAATATTAAAAAGATGAAAAAATATGGGTTTTGTCATGAAGTTCAAAAATAGCAAAAGAAGATCTATAATATCCAGGATGATTACATATATGTATAGACCTACAACTTAAAAAAAAGTTAAAACTTACACTTTTGATATGGTTTAAAGTCAGTTTGCGTCTTGGTATATAGATCTATAACCTGGAAAAAGAATGAAAAAAATAACTATGTAAAAGATTGATGAACATAAAGAGATGACATATAAATAAATGAGAATGAGAGAAAATGAAGAAGAAATAAAAGAGATGAATGTTAGAGATGCAATAGAAAGATGAGTTTGAGAGAAGAGAGAGACGAACGATTTGATGGAAAAAGATGAGAGAAATGAGAGAGGTTAGAAGTAAGAGGCAATATTCATTATGGAACATTGGGAGCTATGCTGCATTATGATTAGACGTGTTAGACAATTGCTTTTTCAGAAATCTGTTCCAAGAAATTGCATTGGGAAGGTGAAAAAGTTAACATTTTATTGCATTTGAAGTATTATGAACCATATGAAGGATAAATAGGTAGCGAAAGATAACAAAATGTACAAAGTAGTAGTTAGCTTAGGACCAAGTCAGAAAATGGTTAGAAAAAGTAAATATTAGACACATTTTGACCCCAAAAAGAGGATGTGGAGGATTTTTAGCAAAGGGCAAATTGGAATTTTCCAGGTACATCTGTTTTCTTATTTTATAGATTGGCTGAAACATCATTTGTAATTTAGTGACTTTATATTAGGGTGACCAATAGCCGGTTCCGTCCCTTTTTGGAGAAAGCTTATTTGCCAACTGAGTCAATCCTTTGAGGTTGATGTATGGTCATTTTATTCTTTGTCACGTTCACATAAAAAGAGAAAACCAAGTGATGTAAAATAAATGTGATGCATAATGAAACAATAACATGTGAATAATAAAACAATATGCGCCTAATGTTTTCGCTTTTCACACCACCCACTCTGGGCCGCCTTTATAACTTGAATCCTGTTCAATTTCTTTTACTTTCTCACACCCTGGTTAGGCAGAATTACATTGTTTGCTTAAATTTGCTTCTTCTCTAACTTTTGATTGGAAAATCTGTTTTAGTTGAAACCAAAAATGCATAAAAAATACTTTTTAGATACTTTAACCTCTTAGGATATTTTTCATATTTTTTGTGGATTTTTTCAAAGGGATTTGGTATTTTTATTGAGTATTTCCTTCACATGTGTTCATAATTCACTTAGTTTTAACACACTTTGCAAATGAGGTTGATTAAGGGTCTTAGGGAATAAATTTTGTTGCAAGTTTTTGTATGCTTGCAGTGGACTCATGTATGATACTATTTACAAAAAATATGGTTCTAATTCTCATTTTTGATTGAGCTTTGATTGAGTCCTTCAAGGACTATTTCATGCATGTTTACAATGAGTACTTGTATGGTTTTTGCTCATAAATGAAGTTGCATTTGTGCAATGTTTTTGAATCTTTATGTGGACACAATTAGAGACCTTTATAAGGCTTTAGGATTTGAAATTGGATTTTTAAGTCACTTCTTTTTACTTTTCTTGAGTTCTCTTTGCACATGTAAATAATTTGTTCCTTGGTTTGTAAATGTAGCATAGTTTGTTCTATTGACTTTTAATTTTGTGTAGGGATTTTGACTTAATGTCTTAGGTGTTTGAGAACCTCTTAGAGGTCATTAATTACTGACTTGAATCATTTATTTTTACATGTCCACCTTGCTTATAACTCCATTCAATTCATGTTACACGTTTAGCTAGTTTAACCTAGTTTTGTTTAGTTTTTGTTAGAACTTTGTGTTGCTTCAAGCTAATTGATTAACATGGTTTGGTATAAGGTCTTAGACCTATAAATTAAATGGTATTCCACTGACACCTTGCTTAGGTCATCTCTTTATATGCTTTTTTCTTTGACTAATTGATATATGTTGGTTATTTGTTTAAGTAACGATCCGTGCAATGTTTTGGCAATCCCTTGGGAACTTGTAAGTAATCAAGATAGGATGGTGATCATTTAGCCTTGTTAGGTATAGGATTTCTTTGGATACTTGTTAGTATTCAAAATGGGATGGTGATCCCTTTTTCTTGTGCTTATTGGTAAGTGTTTGGTTAAATGCTTATGTTGTGCTTTCTTATCCCGTCTTGTTGGAGTTGTAACTCCATTCCATGTTATCTCTTGATTCCCATGTCCCCTTAGTAGCTCTTCCTTATTTTTTAAGAGGAATTGAGGTAGACCTTAGGTTTGTTAACCATGCATGCTAACTCTAGTTAGAGTTCCCTTTTCTCTTATCCTTGACCTTAGGGCCATTTGTATGTTAATACTAGGATAGTAGTTAGAGATGTAGAAAATAATAAAACACCTAAAGCACTTAATAAAGGTTGAAAATAATAAAAAGGGAATGGAAGCTCTTGCCCCTCTTGTTTAAGGGGATCACTTGAGTGGAAGTTCCCAATCATAAAAAATACCAACCAAAAGTAGCTCGAACCTCGCTTGTTTAAGGGAGACACTCGAAATACTCGACATACTTTTCTTTTGCTTTTAAGAGCATGTTACTTCCACTTCATTCCCAGCTTAAGTCTCCAAAGGTCGAGCAGTGGAGTGTGATGTAACTGTTCCATAGAAACACCAACAAATCAATAAAAAACATAAAAATTGCTGAGCAGAACTACGACGCTCTGATTCTTCTTAAGAGGATGTGTAGGCATAGAGGCAACTCTAGCGAGCACAATAATTATTAAAAAAACTCTAAGTTAATCATGCATTGCATTTCCTTTTAGTAGCAAGTAAGTAGCAATAGATAAACCCTTTAGATAAAAACAAACATAGGTGGATACCGTCGAGTACGACGGACGTGAGGGGTGCTAGCACCTTCCCCTTGCCTAACTGACTCTCATACCCTGTTCTCTGGTCGTAAGACCTTGTTCTTATTCGAGTTAGGTTTTATGATATTCCTTTCCCTCAATGGGATAAATATATTAGTGGCGACTCTGGTTCATTTTTCGCGGTAGAGACAACAGTCTCATATAAAAATAACATATTTTAGTAAACACTTCCTTTTCTCTTAAAGATCTGGAGAAACCAACCAGATGTGAATAATGTAGTACTTTAAAAATTAAAATTAATGATATTTATAGCACGCTTGATAAATTTTCCAAAGGAAGAGATAACTTAAATATTATCTTAGGAAATCAAAGAGATTTGTATAAAAATATCGGTCTAGGTTATGAACTTAAGAACAATGTTACAAATTTCAATAGCATATACCATGCTAATAAAAACTCAACATGAAAATCTCTTTAATGAAATTACTATAATTAAAATGGTCATGTTAATTTATTTTTCTTTGCTAGAAAAAGCCGTGAAAGTAAAAATAGTTATCCTCCTTCTCATTTCTAAAAGAATACCATGATCTTATAATGAGAAACATATTTTCTTCTTCTTACTTTTGTAATTATGATCCTAATGAAAAATCTAGAGAAAATGTTTATCACACTAACAATGGAGAACCAAAAATGATTTGGTACCTAAAATATGATATGATTATATAATACATGAATTCTTTACAATATTGAACACTAAGTAGTACCTTGGCACTAGTTCTTCAAAGCACATGACTGAAGGTAAAACTCTTTTCTCTTCCTTTACTCTTAAAAATGAAGGTTTTGTCTCTTATGGTGATAACAACAAAGGAATGTTCGTTGGCACAAATACCATTGGTTAGTTCCTCAATCCAAAAAATTGGGGAAATTCTTTTAATTGATGGTTTAAAGCATAATCTACTAATTATTAGCCAATTATGCAACAAAGGTAATAATGTAACGTTTGAATTTTATGGATGATGGGTTATAAAATTTAAGTTAAATCAAACTTTTTTACCAGTTCTAGAAGTCAAATTATTTATAACATAAACCTTAACAAACTGGAAGGTGAGAAACACACTATAAGGGGTTGAATTGTGTTGACTTTTTCTTCTTTCTCTTATTAAGACCTGTTATCAAATTCTGATTCTGAATCTGACACAGAGTCTAATTGATAGCAGTGGAATAATATTCAACAACAATAAAAATATAGCAAGACAACACACAAGCAATTTATCATGGTTCCTCCTATAAATCAGGAGTAGTCCAGTTCCCTTTCACTTTCAAGAGATTTCCTCTATAAGCTAATTTGATTACAAGTTGCTCAAGCATGCAAGCAAGAGACTTCTAATGGCGAAACATACAAGTAATGGATTTTAATGCTCAAGCAAACAAGCAAGAGACTTCTGATTGCTCAAGCACGCAAGCAAGAGACTTTCCAAATGCTCAAGCACGCAAGCAAGAGACTTCACAAATGCTCAATCACACAAGCAAGAGACTTCACAAATGCTCAATCTCGTAGACAAGAGACTTCTAACAATCTATGTAACAGATAAATGATAATGATATGGTGATAGTTACACTTGATATACAATCAGAGGTGTAAAAATAATACAACACAAAAAATCTAAGACTTAAGAACTTCTAAGAATGTACAATGGTAAGAAGTTCTAAGTTCGCTTTTGCTCTTTGTTTTGACAAAGTAACTTCTCTTTTTCTTGTCAAGACGTAATGTTGTATATTTCTCCAAATCTTTAGCTCCTTTTATAGAGTTCCATGAAAGAGTCTTTGGAGAGATCTTCAAACATAAGAGAGACATTATAGAGAAGCATCAACAAACATGTTACAAAGCTTTCTCAAATGGATAATGTTGTTGCAATCTCATTTGAACTTCCTTTTCTTCAAAAGGAATTATCAGTTGCAAACGTTCAGGCTTCTGCAACTTTCTGTTGAGTTATCAAGTGACTAGAACAAGAAAAATTGACCTCAGAGTGTGATAGTGACGTGTCAGAACTTTCTCGATTCTTGAGCTTTGACTGAGTTCAAGTTCTGGTCCTTCAGAGTCTGAGTCTTGGCTTCTGATCCTTCAGATTTTGACTCTTCAGAGGCTCTCTTATTAGAAGTCTAGAGACATTAGATTCTGATCATCTTGATCAGAAGTTGATTCTTCAGAAAATGATCTTTAGAATCTGCCTCTTAAAAACTTCTCTTTCAATGTTCAGTGCAGTTTCAGAATTAACGTTCAATCAATATATTGATCTTTGTACCTGCACACTTGAACACATTTTAGTCTACCCAATTGTTCTTTATATGCTTTATTATCATAAAAACCTAAGGGATATGATATAAACCAATTTTGTTCCAACCAAACTATCTTCAAATGATATATGTCTTTTGAGTAATGCAGGTGAGTCTTGCTTATTCCACATGAGAGTAGGTCATATCCACATGGATCATCTGAACAAGTTGGTTTGTAAGGTCTTAGTAGTCGGTTTTCAAAATTTGTGTTTGGAAAAGCATGTTGTTAATTATCTGAATTTTGTAATTGCCATTTATGTTTGGCTAAACTATATATGATCATAGAATGTAAAACTTGAAAATATAAAACAGGTACAAATTAATAGGTACAACAAGAGGATATCCTATGAGATGTTGGAACATGTTCTGGAATAACATGTCCTATGGAATGCTGTCGACACCGCGCCTGCTGAGCTGGATTAACGAGATTCTGTTTCAATTTAAAAGATACAGAATATTCTCTGAATATTATGCAAATTATATAAGGCGTTATATGTTTAAAAGGTCAGAAGAATCAAGTCAGAATATTTGAAGAGTATATAGTTTCTAAATATGGAGAGATTCACGAAAACTAAAAGATTGAAGACCTTGATTGTAGCAGAAGTTACTGCTATATTGTAACAGCAAATAAGTTGTGATTAAAGGCCCAAATCCAGTTAAGAATAGGTTATAAATAGAAGAATTGTAACCTAGAAAAAAATAAGACAACACCAAGTAAAAAAGATGTAATTTTTAGGGTTTGTCGAGGTAAACCTCTCAGGCTGTGGGAAGGTTACCATTGTGTTCCTCGAAGCCTGTAGGCAGGAGGAGTATTATTCTTGAAGGAAGCTTTGAAGTAATTCCAAGTTTCTGGTCATAGTAAAGAGTCTTGGCTAGGGATTGTCATGGAAGTATGTCTTCCAAACTATTTATCTGTGGGATCAAAATGCGCTGGATATTAGGTCGTTGCTACAGCTCCTAGGACTGGAGAACTGTACAAAATCATTGTGATGATTGGAAGTGGGATGGGGATATTCCATATCTAGGGAGGACCTAGGTAGAAGGGTCATTGGGTAGGGATTAAGTGAGGGCTTGTAAACTTGTGACTAGTTTAGCTCTGAATTAATATTGTTGATAGTGGACTTCATTCTTGGCTTGGCATGCCCCCGGAGTAGGTGTGATTTCACCGAACTGGGTTAACAATTACTAGTGTCATTTTTCTTTCAATTTGGCAAAAATCTATGTATATACATTGCTTATGTTTCTTGACAGATTACATGTTTCGACATCTTTCAAGACATCTAGATTTGTTACACCAGAATTTCACATGTTTTATGCAATGTGTTCCAAAAGAGTAAAAAATTAAAGGACTCTTTAAAATTTTAAAATATTGTTTCTACAAATAGGCCTTTACAATTATTGCATATGGATCTTTTAGCTCATTCAGAACCATGAGTTTTGGCAGGAATTATCATGTCCTTGTAGTTATGGAACATGCGAGAACGTGAGAATGAAACTAAACCATTAGATTTTAAAATAAATGGTGGAGATTATGTGTCATTTTTTTCTCTCTCCTCCATTATTAAAATAAATGATGGAAAAGAGAGAAAAAAGAATGACACATAATCTCCACCATTTATTTTAAAATCTAGGGTTAAATAGCTTTCACCCCTTGCAATAGTAGCGTGTTTTGATTTTCCCCCTATTAAATTTTTTTTTGTCTTGGCCCCTTAACAAAAAAAGATTCCACAATGGAAAACCTTATGGAGTCAGATTCTTTGGATATTGCTTACGTGGACAGAATCTTCTTTGGATATAATTAGGGTAAATCTGTAGAGGATTGGAAATCCCCAAATGTTAGGTTTACTCCCACTCTTCTTCTTCCTCCATTGTTCCTCCAATTCCCTCACTATAATCTGTCACCGCCGCCGTATTCAAGTTGTTCCTGTAACACCCCGAAAATTATTTATAATTATTTAATTTAAATAGGATAATTATTTAATTGGAATAATTGATGTTATGAGAATTATTGAGAAATATTGGAAATATAGCTTTTGGGCTCGTGTGGTGGTTAATGAAAAGGGGGGTGTTAACTTATTAAGCCCATTAACCAAAGTTATTCTATTTTTAATAAAATAGAAGGAAGTTGTGGAATAGAGAAGGTTACATCATTTGGGAAAAGAGAAAACACGTAAAAGACTTGAAGAGCTTTGGAAAGGGGAAGACAAAAATCAAACCTAAGGTAAGGGGGATTCTTCTCGATTAATGATTATTATGTAATCGATAGTTTTGAATGGTTAGGATTATAAGTTATGTCAATTAGGAGTATGATGAATGAATAGAGGTGTTAGGTTTTGGTGAATTTGATGAATTTGATGAATTCGATAAAATTGATGGAATTGTAGTATATTATGTTACTTGATGACGTTTTGCTGTGAGAATGATTATGGTGTGAATGGATTGGAATTGGGAGAGGAAGGATGTCAGAATCGCAGCAAAATTCTGCACAAGACGCAGAATGCGTCGACTTAAGTGTCAGTTGCGTCGACACATTCAGCAAATTTGCATCAACCTGTAGTGTCGACGAGCGCTTACCCGATAGTGATGGAAAATCTTTGCGTCGACCTGAAGGGATCCATGCGTCGACGCACAACATGCAATTTTTGAAAAATATTCTGAAGGTCATAAATTTTGATCCGTTTGTCCGATTTATGTGCCGTTTTGGGCGTTGCGAAGCTAATTATATGTTTTACATGATAAAGTAATAAAATGGGAAGTGGTCGACTTTATTTCAAAACTCAATTTAATTACTTTGATGATAATTAAACATTGTGTGCATATATTGTGATGTGTGACAATGCGATTGATGTGGTGAAGGATTTGACTGTGATTATTATTATTATTGTTATGGTGATGGATTCATGATTATTTGAATAATGTTGAAAATATGTACATACTTATTCGGTGATGTGGTGATGAAATGAATTATTCATCGTTATTGGTGATGTTTTAAGTATGATATGTGTGTACATTCATTCATATGCATTCGGTGATGGATCCCGGTGATGTTTGGATCAATTGGCGGACATAATTCCCATTGTGCGGAATTGGTGTCGATGGACCGTATCTCGATGAGGAGTAGGTCAATTGGTGAGTGGGTTCAGCCCATGGTTTGGTACCACATGCATTAGCGTTAGTTCATTCATATACATTATAACATGTTATGACTTGCAATGAATTGTATTGTGAATGATGATGTATTTTGAGTATTTTGATGGATGTGAATGGTGGAATGTTTGTATACATGTAGGATTGAGTGATTGGTAATTCCTTAACGATTTATTGCTTACGACTATATAATACTCGTTAATTGTGAATGAAACTCACCCTTACATGTTGTTTTTCAGATTGAGGAGTAGAGGCTTAGCTGATTCGGTGAGGATAGCTCTTAGAGTTCATCCATGAGTCGTGTCGGTCATGCTCTGATTGTAACACTGGGGAATGCTAGTTTAGAGATGAATTACTCAAATTGGTTTTGTTGTTTTATAATAGTATTGGATTAACTTGCATGGATGATGAATATGCAATGTTACGAATTATAATCCGCTGTGTTGAACATGAATTGTGTAACACCCTTCTAAACCCCGCGGCAAATTAAATAAATATATCAGAGTAAAAACATAAACACAAGGGTGCCATAATTATTTAAAATAAATAAACCAATCATGGTCAAGTCATGCTTCATTAGGAAAACGATTTACCAAAAACATGATCATGTTTATCACAGCGGAATACAAAACATCGTTAATACAACCAATAGAATTATAATTCAACACCAATTAAAATAGAGTAATCTCATAAAACTCTATAACTATCGTTCTCCAGTGTTACAGATCAGAGCATGACCGACACGCCCCAACATAAACGGATAAACTCTACGAGTCATCCTCACCAAGCACTAAAGCCGCTACTCCTCAATCTAAAAATGACAACATGTAAGGGTGAGTTTCATTCGCAATTAGTAAATATTATGCAATTCATAAGCAACAAGCATCATAATATACCGTTTACCCAATTATACATATTCAGATTCACATCTATTATTCATCAATTCACACAATAATAGATTGTAACACATAACACCGAAATCCATACAATCATGTTATGACAAAATGCATATGACCCAACTGACACTATGCATGTGGTACCAAAATTCGTGAATCACATTCACAGGACTTCTCTCTATGATACTGCCCTTCAAGTCGCTCACACCCCACCTGGGCACATGACTAACCTCATCGCTCACACCCCCATGGGCACACGATGACTGCTTACTAATCTCCGCATAATGGGAATTAGCCACCAACGATCCACTCATCAACGGGATCTAATGCAAATGATTTATGAACGAATGCACACATGTCACATACTTATATCATCACCGATCCAATGCTTAACATCATCTCATTTCATCTCACCAATATCATCACAAATAAGCATGTACATGTCCAAGCATCATTCAGTCATTCACATACGTTCACCATAATCAACATATTAATATTAACAGCATATTAATATTCACAAATCATCAATCATCACCACAATCATACATTGTTACACCTATCATCATTGCACACAATATAATAAATTGCCAAAACAACCCAACAGTATAATCACAAAACATGCATCATCTACGACATGTTATATACCAACATCACTCGATGAATATCATAATCCAATCACCGACACAATTACATGCATCAAATAGTCATTCACAATTAATACTACTCACAATCGCATAACGTATTTTCATCACACAACACATTGTCATATATATAAGCACATATACATATACAATATTTCAATTCATCAAAACAATTAAATTGAGTTTTAAAAAAATAAAGTCGGCCACTGCCCATTTTATCACTTTATCAAATAAAACATCTAATTAGTTTCGCAACTCCTAAAACGGCACCTAAAAAGGATTCACGGATCAAAAGATATGTTATTTTAAAGTTTGGAAAAATTCCCGCACAGTAAGGTTCGCTTAGCAACGCAAGACAGAAGCGAATTCCTTCAGACCTCCGCTTAGCGGACCTCTAGCAACGTTAGACAGAAGCTAACCAGGTCGGGTCCTCCGCTCAGCGGACCCCCTCCGCTCAGCGGACCTGCGATTTTACCAATTCTCAGGTCTGCGACAGACCTGCGATTTCACATCCTTTTCACCCAAAAACGATTCCAAACATCATATACAGGTAGACAAACATCAAATTTATCATCATACATCATCATACTTCAAAAATAACACATTATAACCATCAATCATACAATTTCGTCAATTCAATCCAAATCATAACACCATAACCTAACAATCCCTATATCTAATTAAACCAAACCATACATAAATTTACCTATCACTTAAGATCACATAAGAGATACTAAAAGGAAGAGTCCCCCCTTACCTTGATTCACGGTTGGATTCTACTTCTCTTCGCATTCTCTCTACGTATTCCTCCATGTTCTTCGTGCCCTAGCTCTCTCCCTCTGCCTCTTCTCAAAACTTTGATCGTACAGAATGATTCCCTCTTTTCTCTTTTCTCTTTTTACCCCTAGGACCCCTAATATGGTCTTCCCATATTGCCCTCACTTACTCTTCACCAATGACCACTCTTGCCCTTAATATCTCTAACACTGATATTATTTTATTTTACTAATTAAAATAATTCCATTTATTATTCTAATTATTCTAAAATAAGCCAAAATTCATCGATACACATAATCATCACGCAAACCACCACGACATCAGATGAATCACCAAGACATCACATAAGTCATCATAATCTCAAACATCACAGATCATCACAAACCATAATAAGGACTCAACATATCATCACATTTTCAATACTTCAAAACGACTCATAGATTCACGCTAAAATGATTAAATAAATAATTAGTCTAGAATTTGGGGTGTTACAAATTATGTTTTATGTTAAATTGTTCCCCGTGTGGCATGACAATTGACTATGGTATTTTATGTTAAAATAATTGTGATACCCTTGTATTTCATGTTTACTCTAAATTATTTGATTATTTCTGCGGGGTTTAGAAGGGTGTTACAATAGTGGTAACAGAGCATAGTCGGTCGTTGTGACCAGAGTCTTAGTGTCAGTCTTTTCCTTTGTATGCGACTAGTGTGAGTTGATCAATGTCGATACTTTTGTGCTAATGGAATTGTCTTGGTGAATTAGTAGAACAATGGCTGGAAGAAGTGGACGGAATGATGATGCGATCGCTGAGGCTTTGGGCATGATTGCTGGTGTGCTGGGAGGAAATCCTGGAGGAGCTGGAATTGGTGCTGACAGGCAGCTGAACAGTTTTCAGAGGAACAATCCTCCGTTGTACAAGGGCACGCACGATCCCGAAGGTGCTCAGAAATGGCTGAAGGAGATTGAGAGGATTTTCAGAGTCATTGATTGTGTTGAGGATCTGAAAGTGAGGTATGATACGCATATGTTGTCCGAAGAGGCTGATGAGTGGTGGATGGCCAGCAGAGATGAACTCGAGGCTGCTGGTGTAGCAATTACTTGGGCTGTGTTCAAGAGAGAATTCCTGAGAAGGTACTTTCCTAAAGACGTTCGGGGCAGAAAAGAAATTGAATTTTTGGAGCTGACTCAAGGTAATATGACGGTACCGGAGTATGCTTCAAAGTTTGTTGAGTTGGCGAAGTACTACGTTCACTACAACAATGATGAAGCTAGTGAATTCTCAAAGTTTATCAAGTTTGAGAATGGTCTTCGAGACAAGATCAAGCAGGGTATCAGGTATCAGAGGACTCGCAGATTTGTTGATCTGGTGGATTGTAGCTGGATATTTGAAGAGGATAACCTTAAGCTGAATTCATCTCACTCTCGCGAGTTGGTTGACAAGAAAGGCAAGAAACCGATGGATAGGGGTAAGCCTTATGGTAAGGGAAATCCTAGAGATGGATATTGGAAGAAGCCTAGTGGGGAGATTCTAGTGCCCTCGTTAGATGCTTCAATTGTGGTGAGACTAGACATAAGAAAAGTGAGTGTAAGAAATAGGAAATGAAATGCTTCTAATGTGGTAAGGCGGGTCATATTGCTTCTGAATGTGGAATGAAGATCGTGACTTGCTAAAATTGCGGTGAAGAGGGTCACATCAGTCCACAGTGCACTAAACCAAAGAAGGCTCAATCTGGTGGAAAGGTGTTTGCTTTGTCTGGGTCAGAGACTACCCTGGACGATAGATTGATTAAAGGTACGTGTTTCATTCATGGCACACCTTTAGTTGCAATTATTGATACTGGAGCGACTCATTCGTTCATTTCATTGGAATGTGCTAAACGTTTAGAATTAGAAATATCTGATATTGGTGGAAGTATGGTTATTGACACTCCTGCGTCGGGTTCAATAACTACTTCGCGTGCTTGTTTGAATTGTACTGTTGACATTTTTGGTAAGGAGTTCGGAATGGACGTAATATGTCTTCCGTTAGAACAACTAGATGTTATCTTAGGGATGAATTGGTTGCAATTCAACAGGGTTTATATTAATTGTTTCACAAAGACGGTTAGTTTTCTTGAAGAGGTCAGTGCTGAAGATCTGACAATGACCACTAAGAAAGTGAATGAAGCAGTTAGAGATGGGGCTGCGGTGTTTGTATTATTTGCTTCTATGGAAGTCAAAGGAAAAGCGGTAAGCAGTGAATTACCAGTGGTGTGTGATTTTCCAGAGGTTTTTCCAGAAGATGTTACGGAGCTGCCACCTGAGAAAGAAGTGGAGTTTGTTATTGATTTAATTCCTGGGACGAGTCCTGTGTCGATGGGGCCTTATCGCATGTCGCCGTCTGAGTTGGTTGAACTAAAGAAACAGTTGGAAGAATTGCTTGAGAAGGAATTTATTCGTCCGAGTGTGTCACCGTGGGGTGCGCCTCTGTTATTAGTGAAAAAGAAAGAAGGATCTATGAGGTTGTGTGTAGACTACAGACAGCTGAATAAGGTTACTATCAAGAATCGGTATCCATTGCCGAGAATTGATGATTTAATGGACCAACTGATTCGAGCAAGTGTATTCAGCAAGATTGACTTGAGGTCTGGGTATCATCAGATTCGTGTGAAGCCGGACGATATTCAGAAGACTGCATTCAGAACGAGGTATGGTCATTACGAGTATACAGTGATGCCATTTGGAGTTACAAATGCACCTGGTGTCTTTATGGAGTATATGAATAGAATATTCCATCCGTACTTGGATAAGTTTGTAGTGGTGTTTATAGATGATATTCTGATATATTCCAAAAGCAAAGAGGAACATAAAGAACATCTCAGAATTGTGTTGGAGTTGCTGAAAGAGAAGAAGCTGTATGCTAAACTATCGAAATGTGAATTTTGGTTAAGTGAAGTGAGTTTCCTTGGCCATGTGATTTCCAAGAGTGGGATTTCCGTAGATCCGGAGAAAGTAGAAGTTGTGTCGCAGTGGGAAGCTTCAAAGTCTGTTTCCGAGATTCATAGTTTTCTGGGTCTTGCAGGTTACTATCGGAAGTTTATAGAAGGATTTTCGAAGTTAGCATTACCGTTGACTATGTTGGCCAGAAAGGGGCAAGTGTTTATTTGGGATTCAGAGTGTGAAAAAGGATTCCAAGAACTAAAGAAGAGGTTGATTAGTGCTCCTATTCTGATTTTGCCAAATCCGGCGAAATCTTTTGTGGTGTATTACGATGCTTTGTTGATGGGGTTAGGTGGTGTATTGATGCAGAATCAACAGGTAGTGGCTTATGCATCGAGACAACTCAAAGTGCATGAAAGGAACTATCCGAATCATGATTTAGAGTTGGCAGCGGTGGTTTTCGTATTGAAATTGTGGAGGCATTATCTGTATAGTTCGAGGTTTGAAGTGTTTAGTGATCACAAGAGTCTGAAGTATCTCTTCGATCAGAAAGAAATTAATATGAGGCAGAGGAGATGGTTAGAGTTCCTTAAAGATTATGATTTCGGGCTGAATTACCATCCGGGTAAGGCGAATGTTGTTGCTGATGCGTTGAGTAGGAAGTCCTTACACCTGTCCATGTTGATGGTGCGAGAGTTGGAATTGATTAAACAATTTCGGGACTTGAGTTTAGTGTATGAAAGTACCTCTAATAGTATTAAATTGGGTATGCTAAAGCTGACCAGTGGGATTCTGGAAGAGATTAGAGACGGTCAGAAGACTAATGTTGAGTTAGTCAATAGATTGACTTTGATTAACCAAGACAAGGGAGGTGATTTTAGAATTGATGAACGGTGTTATGAGATTCGGTAATCGGGTTTGTGCTCCTGCTGTTGCAGAATTGAGGAAGAATATTCTCGAAGAAGGACATCGAAGTGGATTAAGTATTCATCCTGGTGCTACTAAGATGTATCATGACTTGAAGAAATTATTTTGGTGGCTGGGAATGAAGAAAGAGATTGTTGAGTTTATGTATTCGTGTTTGACTTGCCAAAAGTCAAATATCGAACATCAGAAGCCGTATGGAGTTATGCAACCATTTTTTATTCCGGAATGGAAGTGGGATAATATATCGATGGATTTTTTTTCTGGGTTGCCGAGGACGGTTAAAATTGTGAAGCCATTTGGGTTATCGTGGATAGATTAACGAAATCAGCTCACTTTATACCGATGAGAATGGATTACCCGATGGAGAAGTTAGCTCAACTGTATATTGAGAAGATATTGAGTTTGCATGGTATTCCTTCGAGTATCGTGTCAGATAGAGATCCAAGGTTTACATCAAGATTCTGGGAAGGTTTGCAGACCGTGTTGGGTACTAAGTTGAGATTGAGCTCTGCTTATCATCCGCAGACTGATGGTCAAACGGAGAGGACGATTCAAACGTTAGAAGACTTGTTACGTGCTTGTGTGTTGGAAAAAGGCGATGCATGGGATAGTTATATGCCATTGATTGAATTTACCTATAATAATAGCTTTCACCCGAGTATCGGTATGGCTCCTTTTGAAGCTTTATATGGTAGACGGTGTCGGACCCCATTGTGTTGGTATGATTCTGGTGAAAGTATTGTAATTGAACCGGAGATTGTTCAAGAGACTACGGAGAAGATTAAGATGATTCAGGAAAAAATGAAAAACTTCTCAGAGTCGCCAGAAGAGTTATCATGATAAGTGGCGGAGAGCACTCGAATTTCAAGCGGGAGATCATGTGTTTCTGAGAGTGACTCCTACAACCGGTGTTGGTCGAGCTTTGAAGTCGAGGAAGTTGACTCCACGTCCGTTCCAGATTACGAAAAGAATAGGAGAAGTGGCCTATTGCATTGCTCTACCACCGACGCTCGCGAATTTGCATGACGTATTTCACGTATCTCAGTTGAGGAAATACATTACAGATCCATCTCATGTGATCCAAGTTGACGAGGTACAGGTGAGAGATAATCTGACAGTTGAAACTTTGCCTACAAGGATTGAAGATCGAAAGATAAAGCAATTACGTGGTAAAGATATAGCATTAGTCAGAGTAACTTGGAGAGGAGCAGCAGGTGGAAATGTTACATGGGAGTTAGAGAGTCAGACGAAGGACTCCTATCCGGAGCTTTTCACTTGAGGTGTGTTTTCGAGGACGAAAACTCTTTTAGTGTGGGAGAGTTGTAACACCCCGAAAATTATTTCTAATTATTTAATTTAAATAGGATAATTATTTAATTGGAATAATTGATGTTATGAGAATATTGAGAAATATTGGAAATATAGCTATTGGGCTCGTGTGATGGTTAATGAAAAGGGAGGTGTTAACTTATTAAGCCCATTAACCAAAGTTATTCTATTTTTAATAAAATAGAAGGACGTTGTGGAATAGAGAAGGTTACATCATTTGGGAAAAGAGAAAACACGTGAAAGACTTGAAGAGCTTTGGAAAGGGGAAGACGAAGATCAAACCTAAGGTAAGGGGGGATTCTTCTCGATTAATGATTATTATGTAATCGATAATGATTGAATGGTTAGGATTATTAGTTATGTCAATTAGGAGTGTGATGAATGAATAGAGATGTTAGGTTTTGGTGAATTTGATGAATTCGATGAAATTGATGAAATTGACGAATGTTTTGATGTTATATGACCTCTAAAATGTGTTAAAATTGTAGTATATTATGTTACTTGATGACGTTTTGCTGTGAGAATGATTATGGTGTGAATGGATTGGAATTGGGAGAGGAAGGATGTCAGAATCGCAGCAAAATTCTGCACAAGACGCAGAATGCGTCGACCTAAGTGTCAGTTGCGTCGATACATTCAGCAAATTTGCGTCGACCTGTAGTGTCGACGAGCGCTTACCCGAGAGTGGTGGAAAATCTTTGCGTCGACCTGAAGGGATCCATGCGTCGACGCACAACATGCAATTTTTGAAAAATATTCTGAAGGTCATAACTTTTGATTTGTTTGTCCGATTAATGTGCCGTTTTGGGCGTTGCGAAGCTAATTATATGTTTTACATGATAAAGTAATAAAATGGGAAGTGGCCGACTTTATTTCAAAACTCGATTTAATTACTTTGATGATAATTAAACATTGTGTGCATATAATGTGATGTGTCGCAATGTGGTTGATGTGGTGAAGGATTTGACTGTGATTATTATTATTATTGTTATGGTGATGGATGCATGATTATTTGAATAATGTTGAAAATATGTACATACTTATTCGGTGATGTGGTGATGAAATTAATTGTTCATCGTTATTGGTGATGTTTTAAGTATGATATGTGTGTACATTCATTCATATGCATTCGGTGATGGATCCCTGTGATGTTTGGATCAATTGGCGGACATAATTCCCATTGTGCGGAATTAGTGTCGATGGACCGTATCTAGATGAGGAGTAGGTCAATTGGTGAGTGGGTTCAGCCCATGGTTTGGTACCACATGCATTAGCGTCAGTTCATTCATATACATTATAACATGTTATGACTTGCAATGAATTGTATTGTGAATGATGATGAATTTTGAGTATGTTGATGGATGTGAATAGTGGAATGTTTGTATACATGTAGGATTGAGTGATTGATAATTCCTTAACGATTTATTGCTTACGATTATATAGTACTCGTTAATTGTGAATGAAACTCACCCTTACATGTTGTTTTTCAGATTGAGGAGTAGAGGCTTAGCTGATTCGGTGAGGATAGCTCTTAGAGTTCATCCATGAGTCGTGTCGGTCATGCTCTGATTGTAACATTGGGGAACGCTAGTTTAGAGATGAATTACTCAAATTGGTTTTGTTGTTTTATAATAGTATTGGATTAACTTGCATGGATGATGAATATGCAATGTTACGAATTATAATCCGCTGTGTTGAACATGAATTGTGTTTTATGTTAAATTGTTCCTCGTGTGGCATGAAAATTGACTATGGTATTTTATGTTAAAATAATTGTGATATCCTTGTATTTCATGTTTAATCTGAATTATTTGATTATTTCCGCGGGGTTTAGAAGGGTGTTACAGTTCCTCCAGTTCCGACACTTATATCTTCGTTTTCTACCTTCTGCGTACAAATGGAATCTAGCAAAAATATTGGTAGTTACAACTCGTACATTTCGAAGGTCCCTACATGTGGATGTAGTCGTCCTACGAAGATGTGGGTAGCTAACATCGTCAAAAATCGCAACCGGAAATTCTGTAAATGCAGGAATGCAGGGGTAAGTTTTTGGTTATTTGAGGTTTGTCTCCTATGTGTAATGAATGTTAGGTTTAATTCGTATTGTATTGTCGTTGCAGATGGACAATAGTTGTGAGATTTTTGTTTGGGATGATGAAATCACCAATTCAGAAAAGGTATGCAAACAATGTGAGTTGGCAAAAATGAAGAATGAGTTGGTAGAAGCAATTTTGGAAAAAACCAAGTTGAAGCAATTCTGGGGATTCAGGATATGAATAAACTATATCCTACAAGATGCCAGTGTGTCACCCAAAGCCACATCACCTTCTACATTATGTCCACGTATGCAATATCCAAAGAATCTGGCTCCATAAGGTTTTCCATTGTGGAATCTTTTTTTGTTAAGGGGCAAAGACAAAAAAAAAATTAATAGGGAGGAAAATCAAAACACGCTACTATTGCAGGGGGTGAAAGCTATTTAACCCTAAAATCTAATGGTTCAGATTCATTCATATGTTCTCATAAAATATAATCAGGGCCGGTCCCGACTTTTTAGAGGCCCGGGGCAAACAAAAAAATGGACCCCTAACAAAAAAATTGACTTTTTACTCGCCTCTAAAATGCTAAATCATGTCATGGCCCTAGTGACTACGCAGGTTTATCTGATCGGTAACAAATTTATTTCTATGAAAAATAATAAATCAAAGCACAATTGATAATAAATTTGATATCATTATAAAAATTTGATAAAAAATGAGTTAATTGTATGATAAATTTTAAATATTTAATTATAATATATAAATAATCTCTAAAATTTATACTAAAATAAATTAAGACAAAATTAAGAGGGTTCGAATAAATAACTATCGAAAATAAAATTTGATTTAAAATGTGAAATACTAATTGTGACAATAACTATATAGGAATTCATTAAGAAATGACAATTTATCAGTTATATGAACCATTTATTTACTGGAAAGTTATATTTTCTCTAACTAAATATAGTGTTAAAAAAAGATTATTGAAAATTTAAAGCACTAAGAATCGAACCGGTTACATCTAACTCACAAGGCAAGGGCTAAACCGTTGGGCAACAGGAAACAATCTGTTTACCAATTGCGCTAGCAGATATATATTATATTATTCCAGTATTATTATCTTCCAAGATCTCCAAACTTGAGGCCCCAATTTTTTTAAGGCCCTGGGTTGTGGGCCTGCTTGCCTAGGCCCAAGGCCGGCCCTGAATATAATATATATATATATATATATATATATATATATATATATATATATATATATATATATATATATATATATATATATATATATATATATATATATATATAAAGCATTTTGATTGTCGGAACACGCTTTCTCGTACTTGGCCACTTTACTTGAAACAATTTTGAGGATTGTCTATCCCACAATAAAACTTCCGGACCTCAGTCCCACCAGTGGAGAAAATTCAGTCAAGTCTACACATACATGTTTCCATCCTACCCACCCGTACACCAGAAAATCTGTTTGCCTATGGGTCGATTTTTGCTTTTGTGGGTCAGTAAAGAATTTCATCGATGCCTCTTTCGTAACAGACAATTCGACTCGCTGAAATATAACAAATAAGACATCCCTAACAAAGTCACGTCAGGACTTGAAGCCTAGAAGATCCATACAATAAATTGTAGGTTCCCTAAATATATCCAAGCACGAGTTATGGAAAATAGGGCTAAACTCATCAATAGGAAATAAAGGAAACATAAGTTGATATTTAAGAATGGTATGATACTCTACTGAAAACACGTGTTGGCCTAATCCATCAATAGGAATAGCAAGGAGAAAATCATGAGCATGTGATGCTTGCAAACAAGAAAAAAATACATAATGTCTTGTGGTCATGTCAAACTTTACATTCATGTCCTAAGCAGTTTTACTAAAATGGTCACTCGTCAAAACATATTGTGCTATAGGATAGACAATGTCTTTGCTAGTAAAATTTCTATGGTCAAAATATGGAACTGCAACACTAAAACCATCCAAAGCTCTACCGAAATCAAATTCCATACCATATATCACACGGTCTCTTTATCAAACAAAATAGTTTCCTTCTCCATATGATTAAGATGGCACGTTCTTGAACAAAAAAGATTTTGTCAATATCCATGCAATATCAAAGTAAAATAAGCTCACTCTGAGGATTCTTTAGTTGTGGCAGAAGATGCATTAACTCAACAGCGCTGACCGCTCTCTTTATGGATAATCCCTAGATAAAACCTTCATCTCTACTTAAAAACCCTCCAAGAAATTTTATCCCCAACATCGGCCTTCCAATGTCCAAAGGAAATAAGTCCCCACAAAGTTTACTAACATCACATGAAAGAAAAAAATATCAATTTTATGAATATTCAATTCGAGACCTAATCCTGGAATGGTCTCCCGAATGGTTTCAAAGGCTTTAGTCAACTCCTCAGAACCCCATATGATGGTCTTATCATCAAAATACCAAGCATAAAGAAGAAACTTACAATTGTTGTTGGTCTGATGAACAAGTAGGAGTAACACAAAAGCAAAATGGAGCGGCCCTAACGGGTCACCTTGTTATACTCTAGTGGGTTACATAACATGCACACCCTAAGGTATAACATTTCTTCCTAGACATAAAAAAAAATCAACCCACAAGGAAATATATGGGCATCTCACCCTAACTTCTCGTAGTATGGTAGAACGATCTACCTGATTGAAAGCATTCGTAAAATCTACTATGAGCATCGCCAAATATCCATCTTCGTGTCGCATGCTCAACACCCTTTTGGCATTGTGCAAAATGGACTCAACACCGCCTGATACACTGACCCTAAACTAGAAGACATTCAGGTATTCTGTCACATCTTTACTGATCTCTTTCATTGCAACATTGGATATCAACCGTTTCCAAATAGCACCCATAACAATTGGTTTTATCTCACCATCATGTTTTAAATACAGTATCAAGGATACAGAGGCAACGAACTTTGTCGAACTCATCATACATATCCCTCATAAGCATAAGTTAACAACTAAAGTGATTGCACATAAGAGATCTCCAGACACAACAGAGCATTCTCCACACAGTGTGTCTAATAAATTTTGTGCTCGCAAGCCATCTCTACCACATGATGTCTATTTGGGAAATGAGTTAATGCACCTCAAGATAGTATCAACTTCAATCTCTAGAGGAGCTTTAGAGAAGAAGGTGGGTGGTCAACATGAAGGGAGGTAGTTTGTTCGGGTTTTTAGCCTCTGAAACCTTCATTGTACGTGCATTATAGGGAGTCACTCCAAGTGAACCCTAACACTTTCGTAGCCGCTGTAAAGTGACCCAACAACCTTTCGAAGACATTGCTTAATGTTAAAGCTCATATTTGCATCTTTCTCCTCAATATGAACTCCTCATGACCCAAATTATATTGCTCAAAGCTGCCCAACATGCTATCAACTAACTTGGCAAGACGATCTGCATCCCTCCAAGTAGTTAAGCGCTCCAAAATGTGATGTTGTTGCAAAGACTTATGATTCTCATATCTGTGATCCCCCTATTCCATGATTTGTACACCTATAAAGTGCAACGAAAAAGAAGTAACAACCGAACTCAAGCACCTAAATATCTCGGATCAACTACCACCTTAAGAAGAACATCTCTCAAAGCTTAAGAGAAAGCAAGATGACAATAAAGAGATATACTCTTCAGAGTAAAATAAGTGTTGTGAAGGTTATCATAGTCTATTATAGTTTTACAAAAACCCTTAAAATTTTCAGAGTCTATCGTAGATGGTTCATGAGATCAACACTTTATTATCTTCCTGTGTTACAAAAAATGTTGTAATTACCGATTACTCTGTCTTCCTGAGTAACACCAAGTTTACTTTTTTAAAAACAATTTTTGTATTCATGTTTCCAAGATTTAGATAGCATGTTTATTTCTCTATTTAACTGTAAAAAAATGTTCGTTTTGAATTTTTATTTGTCTTTTTAAAATAAATTTATTGGATGTATTTCTCTAACGAGTCGTTGAATGTATTTTGTTTACACTTTTTTAAATTGAATAATATTTATAGAGGACTACTGTTAGGCCCAGCAGATTCAAAAAGAAGCCCGTTTGGTTTAAAGATTACAAAATGGAATAGATGCTGCACTATATTAATTTCAAGTATATGTTATGTAGGGAACTTATGTTATGTTTTTAAATGAAGTGGCCCACGGCCCAAATCAATAGGGTAGATAGAAACCCTAGTAGTATTTATACTCTATGTTTGTGATTGAATGAAGTAAGAGAAAAGTTGTTATTTATGTTTTAGTCTTCTTTTGCATTCTAGATCTAATATTAGTTAGAGAGTAGTTTTTATCATTGGTGCTTCATACCTTGATCCAACCCTCCCATGGCTCCCCCAAAACCATCCAACCCAGCCAACAAAGATCTTATAGATGAAGCCATTGCTACGGCAGTTCAGACCTCCCGTATGCATCTCGATTCTGCCATGAATGAGACGCAGCAGCAGATTGATGAGCGCTTCTACAGCACACACGAAGAGCTGCGAGAACTCAAACCCAGAATGGACAGCGATTCCCAACTGGAAACTCAGCGCTATGATTCGCTGGTCTCCCTCCTCCAAACGCTGCAACTGCAACGTGACCTTCCCCAACCTGCTGGAAGCGCTACCTTCCAAACTCAGGTATTACCCAATCCATTCCTCCATCCCCAAATATCTCTATTATTCCTATGTCCATGATTTCTACACCTATCCACACTCCTGTTCAGCAAACTACTACCCACCCTTTTATTGCCACTCAAAACGCTACACACAACCCACACCAATATATCACCGTCGCCCCACCACCTCCACCCTTCCCACCCTATACTAATTTTTCACCTAACCAATCCCATCAGACCAGCTTTAACCCCCACGCACAAATCCCTAACTTATCACAAATTCCACCTCTACCTACTTTTCGTTCCCCTAAACTTGAGCTGACACCTTTTGATGGATCTAATCCTCTTGAATGGTTATTTCAAGCCGACCAATATTTTAGTTTTTACAATCTTCCACCAGAAAATCGTTTATCCATGATTTCATTTTTTATGAAGGGTGATGCTTTAGGCTGGTTTAAGTGGATGCATCAGAATCAATTATTAACTGATTGGTTCTCCTTTACAAAAGCCCTTGAATCACGTTTTGGTCCGTCCACTTTTGAAAATCATCAAGCTGAGTTATTTAAATTAAAACAAGATGGTAGTGTGGTTGATTACCAAACTAAATTTGAGAAACTTGGAAACCAGGTTGTAGGTTTACCCCCAGCAGCAATTTTAAATTGTTTTATTTCCGGTTTAACTTCGAAAATTCGTCATGAGCTTGCTATTTTGAAACCGGTAAACATCTCTCAAGCAATTGGACTAGCCAAATTAATAGAGTCCAAACTAAAGGATTCACGATCCAAATTCTCAAAACCTTTTCCTTCATCCTATGCCAAACCCACCACATATCCCAACACCCAAAAACAAACGACCAGCACCCCATCATCCCTTAACCCCATCGTCAAACAACCCCCTTATCCTTTACCCACAAGACTCCCTATCCGAAAGTTATCCCAAGCCCAATTACAAGAAAGAAGGGCCCAAGGTTTATGCTTCAATTGTGATGAAAAATTTGTTGTGGGTTGATCGCGACTTTGCGTGTCTATTAGTCGGGATAACTGCAAGTGCACAGTCGTGTCGTGTAGTTTTAAAAGATATCGAATCCACAGGGACTATAAATCGACCTACCGTTATCTAAAGTTACTATGTAAAGCTAAGGCTAATGATATTTGGTTTTTTTATAAATGGGGAAACTAAAATCTTAAATCTAGGTAAAATATAATAACAAACGGATATCAGTATGTATTTCATCTAACTTAGGTGATCCGAAGTTCCATTGGCCAGATTCTAATTAAATCAAAGATCTTTACTAACTATATTATTTAAAAGTCCTCCTCTCAAACTCTCGCTCTATTGATTCAGACTATGATCCTAACTCTTAATGTACGCTTTCGCCATCCCACCAGATTTAGAAACGCTCTTTGAAAACAACATAGTTAATAAAATGCTTGTTTTATGAAGTCGTTATCTACTTAAATCTCCTAATCTCAAACTCTCGCTCTGTTGACTCGGAACATGCTAATATCCCTAACGTACGCTTTCGCCATCCCGTGCGGGTATAAAAACACTTTTTGAAAATAAATAAGTTCTAATTAGTTCTAATACGCTTTCGCCATCCTTAAAACTAATGTCCTATGTCTACTATCCAGTTAAAGATCTCAAACATTCGCTCTATTGATTTTAACCTTTGACCGTCTTAACCCCTCAAACTTTCGCTCTATTGGTTTTAAGACTTACTAATTAAATTAGACATACAAACCAAAAACAAGTGACATTTAATAAAACATAATTAAGCCAATTTATTTCGGATCCCTACGGTTAAATTACTTTACGTACCGACATCTAAATAAATTAGCCAGACATATTAATATGGTTAAACATGCATAAATAAATTCGGTTCATAATATTAGGAATATTAATTGGCATATAATATATCATGCAATAAATATAAATAAAGGCGATAAATAATAAACCTGAATAATATAAATCTGAAATAAAACTTGAATCTTGGAATACTTGAACTTCCACCACAGGTTGGTTGGATTGTTCTTCAGAAATTATTCGGCGTAAATTAAACAACGAAATAAAAACTGAATCTAACGTAAGGTTAGATTCGTTAAAGGTTCACAACAATTTCCGGTGTAGAAATTGTTGTGAGAAAATATGAACAAGAATTAAAAACAATTACTGGAAGAGTAAAATGCTGGAATGAAAATAATACTGAAAGCTATGGCTGGGACTAAGCATGGTCCAACCCCTTTTACGTGAATATTTGGTTCTTTATATAGTGCTCTTTGTGGTAACTGCTTATTCAAGCTGGTCCCCTTTTTTCTCCTAAAATGTAGCACCTTAATTGACTCTGCAGGAGTACGTTGCGGCGTGTAATTCTCCACTTTCAAAACAGACTTGAGACGTGCGTCTCAAGTGAACCTAATGGAAGAAGACGGACGTCTCCTGAGGAGACGTGGCCCCCCTAAAAAGGAGGAGACGAGCGTCTCTTTCATGTATATATATATATATATATATATATATATATATATATATATATATATATATATATATATATATATATATATATATATATATATATATATATATATATATATATATATATAAGTGACCTTTGTCACTTTTCATATATATATATATATATATATATATATATATATATATATATATATATATATATATATATATATATATATATATATATATATATAAATACGTGACATTACGTCACCTTACATATATATATATATAAATATATATATAAATGTGGCTTGGGGCCCACAATTTAATATATATATATATATATATATATATATATATATATATATATATATATATATATATATATATATGTCTTCATTTCTTCTCTTTTTGTGGTTTTAAGCTCGATTCTTCTCCAATTTTGCGACTTTCTTCATACATGCCTTGTAAATAGTAAAAACTTGAAAACAGAGAAAATACCGGCATAATAACGATATAAAGCAACATAATTAAGATAAAATAGGGAAATAATATATGTAAATCATATATATATATATATATATATATATATATATTTTTATATTTATCTATATTTATATATATGTCTTCATTTCTTCTCTTTTTGTGGTTTTAAGCTCGATTCTTCTCCAATTTTGCGACTTTCTTCATACATGCCTTGTAAATAGTAAAAACCTGAAAACAGAGAAAATACCGGCATAATAACGATATAAAGCAACATAATTAAGATAAAATAGGGAAATAATATATGTAAATCAAGTCAAATATGTGATACATTTTCGTGTTATCAAATACCCCCACACTTAAACCATTGCTTGTCCTCAAGCAATCAACCACACGGTAAAAGAAAATGATTAAGCAAGATTTTTGAAACATGGGCATGACACGACTCCTGATCATATTTGTGTTAGGCAAATGTTACATCGATAAGTAATAGATATCAACACCAAGGATACCGTAACGACACAATGTTCAAAACTCCCTCCTTATACAAACCAATTTGAATTATGCCATTATAACTCAACCTATATCTCTCGTTTTTCCTTTCACTCTTTTCATTCAAGCGCAATCACATTAAGCCCGTTATCCGTACACGCACATAGTAGGGAAATCGGTTAGCAACTATGATCCTTTTCTTTTCTTTAGCACGGGGTTCTGGTTTTTTAAATGGCGAAGCCCCATCTTTCCCAACTGCGATTGCGGGGGATCGGACCGTAGTCCACCCTACCAAGCCCAGTACCAGTGACCTCTAGGCCAACCAACAGTGGGTGCTAATTATTAAATCCTTATTGGCTTAACAACTATTGGGCTAAATGACCGTGTGAAGGTCACCTAACTTAGAAGGTTATTTTTCAATCAAAACATTTATTTATAAAAAACAGGATCATTCACTTATATTCATCGACTCCCTACGTAGTTTGTGCTTAAGATGGTGCCGACTGCTAATATAAACTACTTAAGAGCTACTTTGAAAACTTGTGCCTAAGGTCTCGACATAATGGGCATCCAAATTGATATCACATAATGAGGGGGTTAAGGGTGTCAGGACGGTATCGATGTTGTTGAAACATCTCCAAGTCTTTCTAACAAAGCCTAAAGTGTGACAACCTCTATACTTTCAGAGTGTGTATGCCATGCGTCAAAATTCAAATAATTTTTGTTGGTGGTTAAAATTTTTAAATTTCATGGGAAATTCAATAGCAACTGAAAATCACATATAAAGACTCGATAACACAACTAGAAGACAATAAATAAAGTAATAAATGAAAGCGGTAAAGTTTCTCCCCCACACTTAAACCAAACATTGTCCTCAATGTTTCGATCTAAGGTGGAGAAAAAAAGACAGAACCTATATGGATGCTACCGGCGTTCCATCACGACCAAATCCACTCCGCGTCCGGAGGAAATACCTTCTCCTATCATACTCATCAACGGTGTCACCACCAGCAGCAACACTCGTAGGAATGCGCGTGGAGACCTGCTCATCTTTGAGACGATCGTCTATAGATTTTTCGCCTAGATATGGTTGAGACGTGACAAGCGATCCATACTTTTATTTTCTGCAAATTCAAACAATAAAAGAAAAACATTAAACTGAAAACTCGTGGGTTGCCTCCCACGCAGCGCTTTGTTTAACGTCGATAGCTCGACGTCTTAAGAGTGCAAGCACTCAAGGTGGTTCTCTCGAGAATGACTCCTCGGTTGAAATTTTAGCAAACCTCGTTTTCCATGGCCACTTATCAAGCCATCTCACATATCCCTCACCTTTTCTTTTCTTTCTTCTGTGGGGTGGTTCATTCTTTTGAAATCGTGGTGGCGGTTCTTGATTGATCCTAAGTAGCAGTTTTTCAAGTTCGGGCTTAGTGATATTATCCACCACCTCAAAGGTTAACCTTACCCTCTTATCACTAACGATATCCTTAGTTTCATGGTCGTCTAAATTTCTCTTTTTATGCAAGACTTCAAATAAGGGTGCATTAGTGTGGATATTTTCCAATATCTTCACATACATTATGGATTTGGAGTCTACCTTAGCTTCCACAAAACTTTGCGGGAAAGGAATCAGTTGGGTATAGAGAAGAGGAATAACAATAGGTGATTCCTTCTCTATCTCTTCTACAACCTCCCTTTCAGATGGTGTTGGTGAATTTTTCTCAATCTCCACTCTTTTCTCACTAGAAATCTCTTCAACCACATTATCACTCTTCTCAATCTCATAATCACTCTCCTCAATCTCATTATCACTCTCCTCAGGAATTTCAATTTGTTCTTCACTAATGGTTGTTTCCATATACTCCTCAAGTAAGTGTCCTAGCGACTTTTGTTCAAGTTGGGAGATTTGAGTTTCTAATGCCATGTTGTGAGTCGCGAGGGACTCAACCATAGTGGTCATTTGCCTAAGGGTTTCATTGTTTTGAAGACTTTGTTTGATAAAATCTTGGTTTTGGACAGTTTGTGTCTCTACAAAGAGCTCCATCATGGCTTCTAATCTAGAGTGAGTTAGCGTCTCGTCGGGATCCTCCATTGATGTTTCGAAGTTAAAATTATGGGATTCTTGAGGTTCTTCAAAGGGAGCTAGCGTTGTATTTTGTGTTTCCTCAAAGTGCTTCGTCATCATAGATTCTAGCCTAGAGAGAGTTTGTGCTTCAATGAATTCCTCCATTAAGATTTCGAGTTTGGATTTATGATAATCTTGCGACTCCTCAAAATGTTGGGCGTGGTGATCGTAGAGGAAATTTGGTTGATGATAAGTTAGCGTTGCATTGAAATCCTCTATTAATGCTTCGGGGTTAGAATTATAGGATTCTTGTGGTTCCTCGAAATATTAGGCGTGGTGATCGTAGAGGAAATTCGGTTGAGGATAAGTTTGGTTGGAATTATAAAATTCTTGTGGTTCCGCAAAATGTTGGGATTGGTGATTGTGGAGGGAATTCGGTTGAGGATAAGCTAGTGTCGAATTGTAATCCCCAATTAATGTTTCGAGGTTTGGATTGTAGGTTTCTTGTGGTTCCTCGAAATGTTGAGATTGGGAGTTGCAGAGATAATTTGGGTGAGAATGAATTGGCGGCGCAGCATTGAAATTCTCCAATAGTATTTCGAGATCGGATTTATAGGATCCACGTGATTCCTCGAAATACTGGGAGTGGGGGTTGTAGAAAAAAGTTTGGGTGATACATAGTAGTAAATGAAAAGAAAGAAAAAAATGCCTTAGTCTCTACGGTGTAACAGCGAGTTACGATATCGACTTGAATAGTCCTCGGCAACGGCGCCAAAAACATGATCGCAACTTTGCGTGTCTATTAGTCGGGATAACTGCAAGTGCACAGTCGTGTCGTGTAGTTTTAAAAGATATCAAATCCACAGGGACTATAAATCGATCTACCGTTATCTAAAGTTACTATGTAAAGCTAAGGCAAATGATATTTGGGTTTGTTTAAGGGGAAACTAAAATCCTAAATCTAAATAAAATATAAATGCGCGGATATCGGTATGTAGTTCGTCTAACTATGGTGATCCGAAGTTCCATTGGCCAGATTCTAATTAAATCAAAGATCTTTACTAACTATGTTATTTAAAAGTCCTCCTCTCAAACTCTCGCTCTATTGATTCAGACTACGATCCTAACTCTTAATGTACGCTTTCGCCATCCCACCAGATTTAGAAACGCTTTTTGAAAACAACATAGTTAATAAAATGCTTGTTTTATGAAGTCGTTATCTACTTAAATCTCCTAATCTCAAACTCTCGCTCTGTTGACTCGGAACATGCTAATATCCCTAACGTACGCTTTCGCCATCCCGCGCGGGTATAAAAACACTTTTTGAAAATAAATAAGTTCTAATTAGTTCTAATACGCTTTCGCCATCCTTAAAACTAATGTCCTATGTCTACTATCCAGTTAAAGATCTCAAACTTTCGCTCTATTGATTTTAACCTTTGACCGTCTTAACCCCTCAAACTTTCGCTCTATTGGTTTTAAGACTTACTAATTAAATTAGACATACAAACCAAAAACAAGTGATATTTAATAAAACATAATTAAGCCAATTTATTTCGGATCCCTACAGTTAAATTACTCTACATACCGACATCTAAATAAATTAGCCAGACATACTTAAAGAAACAAACATGAAATTATAATTATTAAACATGGAATTATAATTATTAAACATGAAATTATAATTACTAACCATATTATAATGATAATGATAAAACAATATTATAAGAACATAAAACTAAAATAATTGCAAATAAATAAACCTGGAAGTAAAGCAGACGAAATAAACTTGAATTAAATTGCGAACAAAACAAATCTTGAAACTTGAATGAAGCTTTGAAATAATGTCGGCAAGATTGTCATCCAAGAGTACATAAATTGTAGGCCTAAAACTAATGGTGTGGTAGTTCCTCAATGTGAGAAACTACCACTTTTACAAAGTGATAATTTATGCCTAAAACTATGAACAGCGCTTCCGCGCCTAAAACTTGGATACTCTCAAATGAATGCTCAGCCTCTATTTATAGGGAATGGAAATGGAAGTGTTAGAACAAGATTTGTTCTGATCAATTATCTTAGTTTTGATGATAACAATAATATGAATTTTGCTTAAGATAATATGGTACTCTAATCCAATGCAATTTCCTTTTCAGGAAATATATAAAGAGTATGCATAATTCAGCGCTCAGAAGCTTTGTCTCAAAGGGTTCAGCATGCAACATCAGAACATGGTCTGGCAAGACATCAGAAGATGGTTGAAGCAGAATCAGAACATGGGTCTATGGAAGCATCAGAAGAACATGAGATCAGAAGCACTGAAGTTCTGATGGTATCACGCTCAGAAGCACTTCAAGGTCAGAAGATCAGAAGATGCTTTGCACCAAGCTGTTTGACTCTGATGATATTCAAACGTTGTATTCACAAACATCAGATCAGAAGGAAGTACAAGTGGCAAGCTACGCTGACTGACAAAAGGAACGTTAAAAGCTATTATAGGCAACGTCAGTAGACACAGCGTGAACAAGGCTCGAGGTAGTTGACAAAAGCGTATAACATTAAATGCGATGCTGTACGGAACACGCAAAGCATTAAATGCACTCAACGGTCATCTTCTCCAACGCCTATAAATATGAAGTTCTGATGAGAAGCAAGGTTAACGATTCTGAACAAAAACAACGCCTATTAACTTGCTGAAACTCTGTTCTACTCAAAGCTCAGAATCTTCATCTTCATCAAAGCTCACTACATTGCTGTTGTAATATATAAGTGAGATTAAGCTTAAACGTTAAGAGAAATATCACAGTTTGTGATTATAGCTTTTAAGAAGCAATTGTAATACTCTTAGAATTGATTACATTAAGTTGTAAGGAACTAGAGTGATCGTGTGGATCAGAATACTCTAGGAAGTCTTAGAGGTTATCTAAGCAGGTTGTAACTAGAGTGATTGTATGGATCAGAATACTCTAGAAAAGTCTTAGAGGGTATCTAAGCAGTTGTTCCTGGAGTGATCAGTGTGTGATCAGAAGACTCTGGAAGACTTAGTTGCTGACTAAGTGGAAAACCATTGTAATCCGTGCGATTAGTGGATTAAATCCTCAGTTGAGGTAAATCATCTCTGCGGGGGTGGACTGGAGTAGTTTAGTTAACAACGAACCAGGATAAAAATAACTGTGCAATTTATTTTTATCTGTCAAGTTTTTAAAGCTACACTTATTCAAACCCCCCCCCCTTTCTAAGTGTTTTTCTATCCTTCAATTGGCATCAGAGCGCCGGTTCTAAGGTGCAAGCACTTAACCGTGTTTAGAAAAGATTCAGGAAGAGAAAAACGCTTCAGTAAAAGATGGCTGATGAAACTGCAAAGTCTACACCTGCATCTACATCTGGCTCTGCTGAGCAACACAACGGTAACAATGGTTATACTAGACCGCCGGTATTTGATGGTGAAAACTTTGAATACTGGAAAGATAAACTGGAAAGTTACTTTCTTGGTCTAGATGGTGATCTATGGGATCTTCTGATGGATGGTTACAAACATCCAGTAAATGCCAGTGGCGTAAAGCTGACAAGGCAAGAAATGAATGATGATCAGAAGAAGCTTTTCAGGAATCATCATAAATGCAGAACTATTTTGCTGAATGCTATCTCTCATGCTGAGTATGAGAAGATATCTAACAGGGAAACGGCCTATGACATATATGAGTCCTTGAAAATGACTCATGAAGGAAATGCTCAAGTCAAGGAGACTAAAGCTCTCGCTTTAATCCAGAAGTATGAAGCCTTCAAGATGGAGGATGATGAAGACATTGAAAAGATGTTTTCAAGATTTCAAACTCTTACTGCTGGATTGAGAGTTCTTGACAAGGGATACACCAAGGCTGATCACGTAAAGAAGATCATCAGAAGCTTACCCAGAAGATGGGGTCCTATGGTGACTGCATTCAAGATTGCAAAGAATCTGAATGAAGTTTCTCTGGAAGAGCTTATCAGTGCCTTGAGAAGCCATGAAATAGAGCTGGACGCAAATGAGCCTCAAAAGAAAGGTAAGTCCATTGCATTAAAATCCAATATCAAGAAATGCACTAACGCTTTTCAGGCTAGAGAAGAAGATCCTGAAGAATCAGAATCTGAAGAAGAAGATGAACTGTCCTTGATCTCCAGAAGGCTAAATTAACTCTGGAAGAACAAGCAAAGGAAGTTCAGAGGCGTCAGAAGTTCAAAGAAATTTGAACGTGGAGAATCTTCTGATGACATAAGATTTGACAAGAAGAAGGTCATGTGCTATGAATGCAATGAGCCTGGACACTTCAAGAATGAATGTCCAAAACTTCAGAAGGAAAATCCCAAGAAGAAGTTTCATAAGAAGAAAGGTCTTATGGCAACCTGGGATGAGTCAGAAGATGATTCAGACTCTGAAGATGAGCAGGCTAACTGTGCGCTGATGGCGACAGAAGATGACGGATCAGAATCTACATCAGAATCAGATTCTGAAGAGGTATTTTCTGAACTTACTAGAGATGAGTTAGTTTCCGGTCTAACTGAACTTCTGGAATTCAAGTCTCAGATTAGTCTCAAATACAAAGAGCTGAAAAAGCTATTTGAATTTGAAACAAAGAAGCTTGAGTTGGAGAATTCTGAATTAAAAGAAAAACTTTTAAAATTATCCAATAATGTTGGATCTCCTTCTGATTCAGAAAAATCCACTCCTAGTCTAAACCATATTCTGAAAGAATATGATTTAAGTTTCAGGAAGTTCTTATCTAGAAGTATTGGCAGAAGTCAGCTAGCTTCTATGATATATGTTGTGTCTGGAAACAAAAGAGTCGGCATTGGTTTTGAGGGTGAAACCCCATACAAACTTGAACCTGTTGATGAAATGAAATTCACATACAAGCCATTGTATGATCAGTTCAAGTATGGCCACTCCCATGATATTAGGCACACTTCACATGCTCAAAGTTTTCACATAACACACACCAAAAAGCATGTGACACAACCTAGGAAATATCATGAAACTCGCATTAAAAATTATCATGTTGTTCCTCCTATTGCTTACAATGTTAAACCCAAGTTCAATCAGAACTTGAGAAAATCTAACAAGAAAGGACCCAAGAAAATGTGGGTACCTAAGGATAAGATTATTCCTATTGCAGATATCCTTGGCTGCAAAAAGGACAAAGCACAACATGTCGTGGTACCTGGACTCTGGATGCTCACGACACATGACAGGAAGAAGGTCTATGTTCCAAGACCTGGTGCTTAAGTCTGGAGGAGAAGTCAAGTTTGGAGGAGATCAGAAGGGCAAGATAATTGGCTCTGGAACTATAAAGTCTGGTAACTCTCCTTCCATTTCTAATGTACTTCTTGTAGAAGGATTAACACATAACCTCTTATCTATCAGTCAATTGAGTAACAATGGTTATGATATAATCTTTAATCAAAAGTCTTGCAAGGCTGTAAATCAGAAGGATGGCTCAATCCTATTTACAGGCAAGAGGAAGAACAACATTTATAAGACAGATCTGCAAGATCTTATGAGTCAGAAGGTGACTTGTCTTATGTCTGTTTCTGAAGAGCAGTGGGTCTGGCACAGAAGATTAGGTCATGCTAGTTTGAGAAAGATTTCTCAGATTAACAAACTGGATCTTGTCAGAGGACTCCCTAATCTGAAATTCAAATCAGATGCTCTTTGTGAAGCATGTCAGAAGGGCAAGTTCTCCAAACCTACATTCAAGTCCAAGAATGTTGTTTCTACCTCAAGGCCATTAGAACTCTTGCACATTGATCTGTTTGGCCCAGACAAAACAGCATCTGTCAGAGGGAAGAAATATGGATTAGTCATCATAGATGATTATAGCCGCTGGACGTGGGTAAAATTCTTGAAACACAAGGATGAGTCTCATTCAGTGTTCTTTGATTTCTGCATTCAGATTCTATCTGAAAAAGAGTGTAAAATCATAAAGGTTAGAAGTGATCATGGTGGTGAATTTGAGAACAGATCCTTTGAAGAATTCTTCAAAGAAAATGGTATTGCCCATGATTTCTCTTGTCCTAGAACTCCACAGCAAAATGGAGTTGTAGAACGAAAGAATAGGACTCTGCAAGAAATGGCCAGAACCATGATCAATGAAACCAATATGGCTAAGCATTTCTGGGCAGAAGCAATAAACACTACATGCTATATTCAGAATAGAATCTCTATCAGACCTATTCTAAATAAGACTCCTTATGAATTGTGGAAGAATAAAAAGCCCAACATTTCATATTTCCATCCTTTTGGATGTGTATGCTTTATTCTGAACACTAAAGATCATCTTGGTAAGTTTGATTCCAAAGCACAAAAATGTTTCCTTCTTGGATATTCTGAACGCTCAAAAGGCTACAGAGTATACAATACTGAAACATTGATTGTAGAAGAATCAATCAATATCAGGTTTGATGATAAGCTTGGTTCTGAAAAACCAAAGCAGTTTGATAATTTTGCAGATTGGGATATTGATATATCAGAAGTTGCTGAGCCAAGAAGCAACGCATCAGAAGCAGAGCTTCTCAGAAGCAAAGAATCTAAAGATCAAGTATCAGCTTCTCTGGAGAATCTAAGCATTTCTGAAGAACCATCTGTCAGAAGATCATCCAGACTCATCTCTGGTCATTCAGAAGATGTCATTCTTGGAAAGAAGGATGATCCAATCAGAACAAGAGCATTCCTTAAGAACAATGCAGACTGTCAATTAGGTCTTGTATCTTTGATCGAGCCAACTTCTGTTGATCATGTTCTAGAAGATCCAGATTGGATAATTGCTATGCAAGAAGAACTGAATCAGTTTACAAGGAATGATGTTTGGGATCTTGTTCCTAGACCAGATGGATTCAATATAATCGGTACAAAATGGGTCTTCAGAAACAAGCCCAGAATGAGAAGATAGGAAGTTCTTATGTATGGGTATCTTCTGAAATGAAATTTTTTTTAAGAAGTTCTGATTGAAATCAATTAGAAATTGTGATTCAGTTATTACTAACGTTTCATTGTCTAAGTTGATTCAGAATCTCTTTAAAAGCAAAACAGCTGTAACTGGCTATCCAGATGGTAAACACGTGTTCACTAGTCCTGGACAAGCGTGCGTGCAGTTGAGGGGACGTCTACTTAGGTAACTGTGCAAATCACGTCTTTTGTCATTATTATCTCTCCTCACGTCACGTAACATTAAATGCTTTTCATCATTTACTCTCTTTCAGTTTTCTTTTTATATTCTTCAAACGTTTCTTTTCCCTCTTATATTTCTCTCACTTTGCATTCAGTTTCTTTTTCGTTCTCTCTCTTTGCATTCATATCATAAACCCTAGCAGTTTCCAATATCTGCAACTTCATCATGAATCCATCGTCAAGCTCTGGGAATCAAGATAATGATCGGAAACAAAAGAGAAAGGCAATTGCTGAACCAGAAACCAAACCAAAAAGAGTAAGGATCACCGATGACCCTCTCAAAGTGAACCCGTTTTCATTCATCCTCTCGGAACCACCTTCTTCACCATCTGATATCTCCTCTCCTTCAACCCATCCATCAGATATTTCTTTATCTCTCTCACACCCTTTTCCCACCAGAACACCTAATCCCTATAGTGTTGTTCTTCCCGACTCCAGGTTCACTGTCAACCCTCCAACCCCTACCACTCAATCATATCTGGAGCTTTTACATTCTGACGTAAATGGCTGGTTGGAGATTCTGGGTGCTGCTCACCTTAACCATCTGGATGAGTATGCTACAAGCAACCTTTGGAATACCTTTCGTCAGGATTTTCTGGTTAGGGATACAGACACTCAGAGAAGGATCATGTCTGAAGCTCCTGGTATTCGTGGTCTTCGGTTGGAAGCTGGTGAAAGCAGCTATCACCATCTCATCAGGAACAGAAGTGTTCTTGAGAAGAAGATACCTGCAGATGAGTTGGAAGAAGAAAATCTCTGCAGAGACATCGTGGTGTGGAAACCATGGTTTCCTGTGCTGACTGGAGATTTTCAGTGGTTGTTTAACTGGTTTAGAATGAACCCGTCTGAAAAAGCACCTCACATGGTCTTTCCAGTAGTGGTTTATCCTGCTGAAGTTGCTGGTCCTACTCCTCCAACAAACCTTGCAGCTATTCTTCAAGCGTTGGAAGATGGAACTTCTGAGCTGCCTGAACCAGAATATGCTAAGGCTACTTCTGAGTCAGACTCAGATGAGGAAATGGAAGATGCACAAGCTGAAGATCTCCCAGAAGATCACCCTGCTGAGATTGCTGTCCCTTTTGGCAGAAATTCAGGTGCCTCTTCTTCTGGTGAAACCTCAGCTCTGATGGAGACCTTGGAAGCTCTTCATCAGAATCAAGCTATGCTGGCTTCTCGTTTGGACGCGCAAGAAGTAGCCAATGCTGAGTTTCGCTCTTTCATGGCAAGGCAAGCTACAAGCACTGACGGGATTCATGATGTTCTGGCGCGGATTTTGCGTAGGCTAGGATCTTAGTCCTTTGGTCTGTGTAGTTTTCTTTCCTTGTTGCATCTGTTTTCCTGCATTCCTCTTTTGTAATCTTTCTTGTTGGAATCAATGAAAAGTTATTTGTGTTTCTTTCCTTTTGTCTCTTGTTTTATTCATCTGAATCTTTTGAAATATTCTTTTTGATGTTATGACAAAAAGGGGGAGAAGATAAATGATAAATGATTTGATTAATCTATCAGTTGCTGGGTAAAGCTCCCACACATTTACTAACAAGAACTGCAAGTTCTATATGGTTTAAGTGTTTTGCAGGTATAAAGAAGTGAAGAGAATCTTCAAAGCAAACACAAGAAGCAAAACCATAAGAAGTGTTATTCTGTAAAAAGAATAAGCTCATGGAAACTGAAGCAAGCCGAGTGCTGTCAAGTTTCAGAAATCAGAAGCAAGAAAGAAGAATAAATCAGAAGCACTGATAATAGAATTTGATCCATATTTGTCTATTTGCTCTGACAAAATTCTATTTGCTCTGATACATTATTTTAGCATATATGGCTCTGATACATATCATGTGTTCGAATATACATTTTATGTTCTGACTCGTTCATGCTGACTTTTGTCGTTTAGTTTTTGTTCTGTAACATTTCAGGATGTAGAGATGCTCTGATGATGCTCTGGTACATTCAACAATGTTCTGATACAAATCTAGCATGAAGTGATGTTGGTAGAAATTCAAAGCTCTGAAGCTATCCGAGGGAAGCAGAAATCAGAAGCTGTGAATGTTCTAAAGATCCAGAAAACTCAAGTTCTGAAGCTGTCCTAAATGGAAGCAGAAATCAGAAGCTATGAATGTTCTGAAGATCAAAGAAATTCAAGTTCTGAAGCTGTCCTAAATGGAAGCAGAAATCAGAAGCTGTGAATGTTCTGAAGATCGAAGAAATTCAAGTTCTGAAGCTGTCCTAGATGGAAGCAGGAATCAGAAGCTGTGAGTGTTCTAGGGATCTAAAGAAATTCTAGTTCTGAAGCTGTCCAATGGAAGCAGAAGTCAGAAGCTATGAATTCTCTAAAGACAGAAGCTTATGTGATCGTCTCTACCGAAATAATCAGGGAAGTCTTTTATTAAAGTTCTTCGAGTATTTATTTCAGGGGGAGATTATTTATCTCAGGGGGAGATTGTTAATCTCAGGGGGAGACATATTCATATGCTTATGCTATAGCTGTGTAATTTGTCTTTTGCCGTCTGCTCTTTCTGATCGCAAATTCATATCATTTATATATGTTTTTGTCATCATCAAAAAGGGGGAGATTGTTAGAACAAGATTTGTTCTGATCAATTATCTTAGTTTTGATGATAACAATAATATGAATTTTGCTTAAGATAATATGGTACTCTAATCCAATGCAATTTCCTTTTCAGGAAATATATAAAGAGTATGCATAATTCAGCGCTCAGAAGCTTTGTCTCAAAGGGTTCAGCATGCAACATCAGAACATGGTCTGGCAAGACATCAGAAGATGGTCGAAGCAGAATCAGAACATGGGTCTATGGAAGCATCAGAAGAACATGAGATCAGAAGCACTGAAGTTCTGATGGTATCACGCTCAGAAGCACTTCAAGGTCAGAAGATCAGAAGATGCTTTGCACCAAGCTGTTTGACTCTGATGATATTCAAACGTTGTATTCACAAACATCAGATCAGAAGGAAGTACAAGTGGCAAGCTACGCTGACTGACAAAAGGAACGTTAAAAGCTATTATAGGCAACGTCAGTAGACACAGCGTGAACAAGGCTCGAGGTAGTTGACAAAAGCGTATAACATTAAATGCGATGCTGTACGGAACACGCAAAGCATTAAATGCACTCAACGGTCATCTTCTCCAACGCCTATAAATATGAAGTTCTGATGAGAAGCAAGGTTAACGATTCTGAACAAAAACAACGCCTATTAACTTGCTGAAACTCTGTTCTACTCAAAGCTCAGAATCTTCATCTTCATCAAAGCTCACTACATTGCTGTTGTAATATATTAGTGAGATTAAGCTTAAACGTTAAGAGAAATATCACAGTTTGTGATTATAGCTTTTAAGAAGCAATTGTAATACTCTTAGAATTGATTACATTAAGTTGTAAGGAACTAGAGTGATCGTGTGGATCAGAATACTCTAGGAAGTCTTAGAGGTTATCTAAGCAGGTTGTAACTAGAGTGATCGTGTGGATCAGAATACTCTAGAAAAGTCTTAGAGGGTATCTAAGCAGTTGTTCCTGGAGTGATCAGTGTGTGATCAGAAGACTCTGGAAGACTTAGTTGCTGACTAAGTGGAAAACCATTGTAATCCGTGCGATTAGTGGATTAAATCCTTAGTTGAGGTAAATCATCTCTGCGGGGGTGGACTGGAGTAGTTTAGTTAACAACGAACCAGGATAAAAATAACTGTGCAATTTATTTTTATCTGTCAAGTTTTTAAAGCTACACTTATTCAAACCCCCCCCTTTCTAAGTGTTTTTCTATCCTTCAGGAAGTTCCTTTCAGCATCATGTGAGAAGTAGTGGAGATCATGCGTGGGAAGTTGAGAAAATATAGGAAGACTTGGAATTGCCCACTAAATTAATGGAGAAAGTGGCGGGGTCCACGTACTTTTGGAGACGGGCGTCTCTTAGTGGGCTTGGAGCTTGGGGACGTGGCAGTGGACGTGGGTGAACTTGGGAGACGGACGTCTCCTTTGATGACGTGGCCCTTGGACTTTGGAGACGGGCGTCTCCATGCAATTGGGCCCTAAGACGGGCTTCTCAGCTTCTTCATAGTAGGAGCTTCAGCTCCTTCGTGGGCTGGGCTTCCAAACTTGGTCCATCCTATTTGCACCCCTTTCTTACTTCAGCACCCTTTTTTCATCTTTTAGGCATAAATAGCAATGAATTTAGCTCCATTTCTTTCCTTTTCACAAATAGTCCTCAAAACGAACATAAAACCTGAAACAATGAAAATACCAGCATAATACCGACATAAAGCAACATAATTAAGATAAAATAGGGAAATAATATATGTAAATCAAGCCAAATATGTGATACATTTTCGTGTTATCATGGGTCACAAGTGCTCTACTTCGAGATTTCTGTTACTGCTGGCTGATGATGATAACTTGGATATAAACATGGAAATAGAATCTGCTGAAGGTGAGAATGAGTCAGCCCTGGTTGACACATATTTTCAATTATCCACTCATGCCCTCACAGGGCAATTCTCACCCCAAACACTGAAATTTAAAGGAAAAATTGGTGGACTTTCAGTTATGGTCCTAGTGGATACCGGCAACACACACAACATTTTACAACCAAGGATCGCTCAACACCTCAATCTTCCAACCACTCCTATCTCCCAATTTTCCGTTATGGTTGGTAATGGCTCCCATTTACAATGTCAAGGTATTTGTGAAGATGTTCAAATTGTTCTACAAAACAAACCTTTCAACCTTCCCTTTTACTTACTCCCTATTGAAGGGGCAGATGTTGTCTTAGGCATGGCTTGGCTAAGGACCCTAGGAACTATTCAGGCTGATTTCTCCATCCCGTCCATCACTTTTACCCATTTAGAAAAGCCTATCACACTTAAAGGTGACCCAACACAAAGCCCCACCCAATCAACTTTACACCAATTCCGCCACTTCCTCCATACAGATTCAGTTGCATCGCTGCACTTAATGTTTTGTCAACCTATTCTTCCCCAACACCAAACCCCTATACCAAATGACTCACCCTTATCTGCCCTTCCAAAGAATTTACATCCTGACATCATCAAACTCATCCAAACTTATGAACCAATTTTTAACATCCCCACATCCCTCCCACCTACCCGACCCCATGATCATCACATCACATTACTTCCTAACACACCCCCCATAAACGTGAAACCTTATCGCTACCCTCATTCCCAAAAAGATGCTATGACTTCCCTCATCGAAGAAATGTTACAAAGTGGAACCATTGTACCTAGCACTAGCCCTTTCTCTTCCTCGGTGATCCTAGTCACAAAAAAAGATGGAACGTGGCGTTTTTGTGTTGACTACCGGGCTTTGAATGCAGTAACAGTTAAAGACAAATTCCCCATACCCACCATTGATGAATTACTTGATGAACTAGGGTCAGCTACTATTTTTTCCAAGATAGATCTACGCTCTGGCTATCACCAGATCCGGGTTGCAAAAGAGGACACGCATAAAACAGCTTTTCGCACTTTCGACGGGCATTATGAATTTCTTGTGATGCCCTTCGGACTTACTAACGCACCCTCAACTTTTCAATCTGCTATGAACGACTTACTACGTCCCTATTTACGACAATTCGTTTTAGTTTTTTTTGATGATATACTTGTTTACAGCAATAATTTCACAGACCATTTACATCATTTGCAGGTTGTTTTCGAGTTACTTTACCAGAATTCTTTCTTTGCCAAAATTTCTAAATGTGTTTTTGCAGCTCAGAGCATTGATTATTTGGGTCATGTTATTTCAAAAGAAGGCGTAGCACCTGACCCAGAAAAAGTGAGAGCCATTTTGGAATGGCCCCCTCCACGTTCTCTCACGACTCTCAGAGGTTTTTTAGGGCTCACCGGTTTTTATAGAAGATTTGTACGAAATTACGCCACTCTCGCCGCTCCCCTCACCGACCTGTTACGTTCCACTAAATTTTCTTGGAATACAGAGGCACAAAGGGCCTTTACAGAGCTTAAAAACAAGATGACCAACATGCAGGTCCTTGCTTTACCAGACTTTACAAAAGTTTTCGTAATTGAAACTGATGCTTCCGGAGTTGCCATTGGAGCAGTGCTGTCCCAGGACTCCCATCCGATTGCCTTCTTTAGCAAAAAGATGTGTAGCCGCATGCAATTCGCCTCAGTTTACGTTAGGGAGATGTTTGCCGTGACAGAAGCTGTAAAGAAATGGAGGCAATACATTATTGGTCAGAAGTTCCACATTTACACTGATCAAAAGAGTCTTAAAAATTTGCTGTTACAAAAGATTCAAACTCCGGAACAACAAAAATGGGCCTCCAAATTACAGGGATTTAACTTTGACATCTTTTACATACCTGGCAGATCTAACGTGGTTGCAGACGCCTTGAGCAGACAGTTCCACGAAGCTACCTTCCTTCTGTTATCATTGTCATCACCAGTCCCAAATCTTCTTGCCACTCTCCGCCAGTTTTATGCACACGATACCGTGGGTCAGAATATTGTTAAACACAATATAGAAAGCTCTTCAGAAGGACATTTATATAAGTTTTCACAAGGACTTCTATTCTACAAGGACAGCATTTACCTACCAGATATTCAACAGCTGCGGTCGGACATACTCCAAGAATACCATGCCACTCCCACAGCTGGTCACTCCGGCGTAAAGGCTACACTGGCGCGTCTGAAAACCTCCTTCTCTTGGCCAGTAATGCACCTTGCAGTAAAAGAACTGGTTAAGAAGTGTGATATTTGTCAACATAATAAATATCTAACTCAGAAAAAAAAAGGGCCTTCTCCAACCTTTACCTGTACCACATAGAGTCTGGGATGAACTCACGATGGACTTTATCACACATCTTCCTCCCTCCTACGGACATACAGTGGTTTGGGTGATCTGTGACAGACTTACAAAATACGTTCACTTCCTCGCACTACCATCAAAATACACTGCAAAAGACCTAGCTTCACGTTTCGCAGTTGAGATATTCCGATTGCATGGAATCCCTAAATCCATCATTTCTGATCGTGATCCGTTGTTCCTAAGCCAGTTCTGGAAAGAATTTTTCAAAATCCAAGGAACGACGTTAAAATATAGCTCTTCGTACCATTGATCAGTGCATATTTATCCACATTCTCCTATATTTTTACTTAGGCATTTCTTTACTTTACCTTGTTTATTTTTCTATTTTAATGTGTTTTTATAAATCAGTTTATTTTTGCACTTATTTGATTTTCGCAATCGATTTTCAGCATTAGCAGTCTGCACTAAATTGATCATAACTGGAGCTTCGGGAATCGGATCGACGCGTTCTAATAATCGCCGGAAAGCTAAGAGAAAGAGCTACATCTTTCATGTTAGAGTCAAAGACAAATTCCAAATGCATAGTTCCCAGAATTTCGTTGAAGTTTCAGTCATTAGAATAATTTGTTTTTGGGTCATTAGTTTATGGGCTTGGGTTATGTTTTTGACCCAGTTTGAGTTAGTAGAGAAGAAAACCTTATTTTGTTTTATAAGGGTTGGCAGCCGCTAGAATACGGAAGACCTTTTTTTTCCACAAATTTCACTTTTGGTTTCATGATTAGAATGAAGAATTAATTCCCGAAGGCAAATCCTGCTGCTTATGGGTTCCATTGCTTTGAGGTTATTCTAATACTAATTTAAATTCGATTTCTGTTCAATTATTTTCTATGAAATCATTTGCTTAATTTGATTACAATTGTTTGCTTAATTCGATTGTTGTTCATAGGATAGAATTGATTAAATTCGATTGTATGCATGTTCCTAAATTTAATTGCGTGTTATCGTTTGCTTAATTCGTTAACTCGTCATATTCTTAACCGTTTGCTTAATTCGGTAAACAGGAACATAACTCGTATGATTTTGATAAGCGCTTGTCTGATTAATCTCATAATCGAATAGGATCGAAGCCGTCTAGGGATTGGTGTTATTATAACCGATGATAAGTCGGAACCCGAATCAGTAGGATTAGCCGTTTAGCTTATTTTGATAATCACTTAATTTACTCTGTTTTATAAATTGATTCTAAAACAAACCCCCATTATCGTTTTTAGTGTTAGTTAATAAAATCAAGAATCCTTGTGAGAACGATATTCGAGTTGTCGTTACCGCTAAACTACGTTTTCAAAATACTCGTTTTTGATCCGCGCGCGACAGCGGATCAACCATCCAGAAACAGATGGGCAGACAGAAGTTGTGAACAGGTCTTTAGAAACTTACCTCCGTTGCTTAGTGAATGATCACCCTCGTCGTTGGTATAAATTCCTCCATCTTGCCGAGTATTGGTATAACACTTCCTTCCACACGACCATCAAGATGTCCCCTTTCAAAGCCCTGTACGGTAGAGATCCACCCTCCATCCCGGAGTACACCAAAGGATCAGCTTCAAATGACACCTTGAATGACAACCTGCAACTACGGCAAGAAATTTTAACACAGTTAAAAGCCAATTTTCAGAAGAGCAAGATACAGATGGAAAAACAAGTCAACCCAAAACGGATGGACGTTACCTTTAACGTTGGAGATCTGGTTCTTTTGAAGCTTCCACCGTATCGCCAAACTACTGTCTCCAAGAGAGTTTCGCAGAAGCTTTCCAAGAGATTCTTTGGCCCATACAGAATCATCAGGAGAGTAGGTAACATTGCATACTTATTAGATCTCCCTTCTTCATCGCGTATTCATCCGGTAGTACATGTTTCCTTGCTCCGGCTTTATTATGGTAGCCCACCCATGTCCGTTCCTCAACCATTACCGTTAATGCACACCAAGCCTTATTTACTAGATGATGAGTGTTTAGAAGGAAAGGAGAATGCAAATAGTGTTTCGGTAAGTTCAAAGGATGAAGAGTTTGTTTCTGTGAATTCAAAAGAAGAGGCGTGCAGAGAAAAACAAGAAATAAAGAGGAAGGAAAATGTACTTGTGACTCATAATTCACTTTCCAACTCCCTAAGTACTTCTTCAGATGCTATTCAGTTTCCAAAACGCAAAAGCCATCTGATACGCCCTCGAACCGACACGTCACCCACTCAAATGCCATCTCCACCGTCCAACATCCCTTACAGCTGTAACCCCCTTCCTTTTGACGAAAAAGCCACGCCTTCCCACGTGAAGGCTTTGAACACTGCACCGCACAAGGCTCGAGAAACCTTTTCCCTGGATTTCCGCCGAACCTCATCTCCTTATCCCCTATCTCAACCACACATCCGGATTCCCCCTATCCTCAAAGCGACAACACATCATCACCGCCCCCCAGCCCAACCCATTTCTGCCACGCGTCCTTCTCTCTCTCCCAAAGACGGAATTCTGGCTCCAACGGTCACATGTTCTACTCCACAGCATTTTGGGCCAGTTACGAATTGGGCTGATACACCTACACAGAACCTTGAGGACAAGGTTCTCATTGGGCCCGGGAGTATTGTTAGGCCCAGCAGATTCAAAAAGAAGCCCGTTTGGTTTAAAGATTACAAAATGGAATAGATGTTGCACTATATTAATTTCAAGTCTATGTTATGTAGGGAACTTATGTTATGTTTTTAAATGAAGTGGCCCACGGCCCAAATCAATAGGGTAGATAGAAACCCTAGTAGTATTTATACTCTATGTTTGTGATTGAATGAAGTAAGAGAAAAGTTGTTATTTATGTTTTAGTCTTCTTTTGCATTCTAGATCTAATATTAGTTAGAGAGTAGTTTTTATCAACTACTCAAAGTCAGATAGTAATATTTTCTCACCATAAATAATATTGAAACGTGTAAACAAAAATATTGAAAGAAACTTGATTCGTTTAATTGCAAATCAAGCACACACATTACAGAAGGTCAACAATTATTATTTTTCTATTTATTCAATAAAACTGTAACATTTTCTCTTTCTTTTCACTCACATTATTTTTCCTCTTAATCTTCTCATTCTTTTGAAGTGAATTTTCAAGAGATAACATGATTTTGGAACAAAAATTACAATATATGAGGTGCAAATATCCTCTTACATAGTGAAGTCTAACCCACTATATCTGCAGTCAATTTTTCCAAAACGTTGAACCCATTAGGAGAAGCAATTACCACTGTGCATCTGTGTTATACAAGAACAAAACTAAATGAGATAAACTGTTATATTTGTCATTATCATATAAAATTTGAGAGAGAAAACTAACGGGATTTTCGAAATGACACCATGGTCAACAACACCATCAAGTTTATCGAGGATTTTCGCTACTTCAGCTGCAAGTAATACAAAACTAATGGGATTGAGCAACAGAATTACTATGGCGAGGCTTGGAACTAAAATATGCGTCAACAAAATTGCAGACATAACGTCTCGTTAAGGCAGCTCAGTTGGTAGCTTTGGATGGACATGCGATTGCAGGGGCAAATACATATTCACCTTTAATAGGTGAAATTCCAATCACAAGACTATTAGACCAAAAAATTCAGGCAGAACTTACCGAGACTTGATATTGGAGATGTGAAGATAACATCAAGAACATTATGTCCTTCTCTTGTCACTAATGGAAAGTCACCTCCCAGTGGACCTACTTGACCTATAGATGCTCTTCTCCACACCTATTTTACATAGAAAAACGATAAATATAATCGCAATATGCATTTTTTTCCGTAAAATAATTAAGAGAATGGAGAAAATAACCGCTTGGATCAAGAATAAACCATAAACCTTTATATAGAGTAGCTTAAATGCAATTTAGAGTAGTATAGATGATGAAAAATATGGAGGACCAAGAACATGGAGGTTTAACATACATGATGAAAAACTAAGAATAGAGGGAATGTCTAGCAAACCTCAGCATCACCGAGAAACATATCATCAATCTCTTCAGCAATTGCCAACCAGTTAAGCTACAAGGAAAATTTTGGTATTCAAGACAAGTATACACCAGAAATAATCAAAAAGCTAATAATTAGCACAGTTTCTTACAGACTGAATTAAAACTGGAATAGAACCTTCCAGACCACCTTTGTACTGGCTTTCTTCGATAATGAACGCTAGTTTATTGGCAGCATTCAGTATGGACTGAAAACAAAAGGATCAATCATCATCAAAACATGAAAGTTGATCTTCATGAGTAAATTCGGGAGAAAAATATATAGCAACTAACCTTCTCCTGTATTATGGATTCCTCACTTTGCAGTTTCCTCCGCCCAATGATAGTAACAAATGTTCCTTCTTCTACACCATCAGCGTCATCAAATGCAAAATCGATCTACAATAGAACAATTGCAAATGAATTAAAAAGCACACCTAACTTTACACATCAACATATCCAAACATTAATTTACTTTTTTTAATTGAACTGTAATCAAAACGTTTTTCTTAGTTATGATTCTCTTTAGGACAATTTTCACCAAAGATTGCATACAAGGTTTTCTCGCAAGCATCCAAATGCCTTGTAAAACAAGAAACACTCAACATTAAAGGAAAATCTAGAATATGATTATTTTGGTGCACACTTGAGAACTGCCTTGATAAGTAATCAATGGAATCCCAGCCTTTGCTGCTTCACTCGCACTTGCAACAGACCTGCATAAACGAATGCATCAATGACAGATGGTTTGGTGGAACTTACTTACATCTTGTTGTATTACTTCCCTAAAATATGCCGGCAGTTTTTCATTCAATGCACAAGTAAAAAGTTTTTCGAGGGACGGAAGAAGAGCTCACGTGGGAATCCCTACTATGTCCTTCAAATTACCCCGATGAAGCTGGCGGCCCAGATGCTGAATGGCCATACCAGAGGCATGACCAGACCCCAATCCTACAACCATGCCACTTTTCACGTATGTATCCACCTATAAAACAATAGTACATTTCTACAAAACTCATTCATCAACCAATAAATTGGATAATTTCGAAGGATCAAAAAGCGGAATTCGAAACGTACGAAAAACATGATTTTTGTCAACAAAAAAAACACTGTTTTCATTAGTATTTGTTAACTCAATCACTTAGAACAACAAATCGGAGAGTTAGGGGGTTGGTTGAAAACATTACGAAGATACAATTTTGACAAATATTGCAAAAATCTCATTAAAAATATGTATTAAGAAACCGTCCCCCAAGTGCCTATGCCGGTAGATAAAGTCAAATAAACCAATGCAAACAAGCCTCTGTTGAGTTTGCACCTCTTCAGATAAAGAGTTTAATTAAACATTAATAACATAACTGCTTATCATATAAGTACTTATGCATAAACTACTATTTCTATAACAAAAGATAAAATTGTATTTATATAAAGTAAAAGTTGTTTTCATCAGCTATTCAGGATAACTTATAGAAATAGACCGAAAACAGCTTATCTAATCATGAACATTTGATAAGTTGTCTCTATAAACAGTCTCACAATTCACAAGTGTTTATCTAGATAAGCTCAAATTATCTAGATAAGCTCAAATTATCTACCGGACTCGGACACCGACACTTCTACACCGGTAATAACAAAATTTGAAAGTTGGAAAGAAAGAAAATTAAGATGAATTGAAAGTTGATATACATACAGTGTATTGAGCTGCTTTTAGTAGAGAAGAAGTGTCATCGAGACAGGAGCGAGTGGGAATTATTCTCACAGAATTGGGTGTGATTCTGATCCTTCTTCTGCCTAATTGAAGTGTGGGTGAACGCAGAAGAAGACCCGTGGAAAGTGTTGAAGATGAAGAAGCTATGGAAGCCATTGATGTTCAATTCTGAGTCTGTAATTTCATCAAATTTAGTGGATAAGGGTTTTTACACACGTCGATAGTTCAATAGAGTTGTTACTCCCTCCGACTCATTCTCATTTGCATTTTTCTTTATGTCTCAAAATAAATGTCTCTTTAGAAAACCAATGCAACATTTATTAATTTTTTCCACTACTATACCCATATTTATTAACTTTCACGTTTTTCAACTACTCTACTACCTATGGGATATAAGGGTACTTTAGTAAATAATATTAACTTTATCATTAAAACCAACACATCCATCATTTTCTTAAGAACCGCGCAAAACTCAAATAGAACACTTATTATGAGATGGAGGGAGTATTATTTTTATACATCATTGTTTGAATGTTTAATGTAGTACTCTCTCGGTCACAATGAATTTAAATAATTTAATCTTACAACTAATTTAAATTTATTTTTTATTTATTTTAAGTTTTAAAAATATTGTTATGTTTTGATTAAATTGTCAGAATTCAACTCTAAAAATGTGTTTGCATAAGACATTTTATTGAAGAAATATAAGGTTTTGAGAGAATTTAAAATAATTTAAATAGTTTTAAATAAAAAAATATGAAAAATTATCAAAATAATGAAAATTCATAAAATATTCGTTTCTAAGTTAAATTTAATAATTTTAAAATAACATATAAAATTAAATAATTTAAAATTTCTTTTATATTCCATATTATGTGAATGTCAAATTAATTATTTTTAATGTTTTAAATTTTACAAGTTGGTCTTCATAATTTTCAAAATTTTAAAATCTTCTCTTAAAATTGTGCAAAATATTGCTAATTGGTTCTTAATAATTTTCAAATTTTACATGATGTGAAGGGTTTAGGTGTATCCTTGGTTGATAAGGGAAATTATGCTAATTCCTTGTGTTCAACTTTAATATGAATTTAAAGTGCATAAAACTTTAGTGTTGGAAAATAAATGAACACAAGGAATTATCTTAGTTCCCCTATCAACCAAGGATATATCTAGTTCCTCCACACCTTCAAGAATTTTCTACTACGTTGGATCTTTGTACAAGTCTCACATTAAGACTTATCTTATAATCTTCACACTATGGTGTGTTGGACATGTGACTTCACACATAAAGGGTGAATTGTGTTGTTCAGAAAAATGTGATTTTGAAAAACTTTACAATTTAAAATCAAAGTTTAAAAATAGTTTTAAAATAATTTTAATATTAAACAGCAAAAAATAAACTGCAAAAAGTAAAGAGTTTATGGAAAAGAAAGAATGCCGGGAATTAAAGAGGTTCGAAAAAAAAAAAAAACTACTCCTCTCCCCAAGAATTGATCTTGAGAGTATTCAATAAACGTTGAGAGCTTTTAGTAAGTAATACTCATGAACCCTCTTATACAAGGAAAATGATAGACTTCCAGCCAAATAATAAAAGTTGTCAACATTAATTTGGGTGTTAGGCCAAAGTAGAAGCCTAAAGAAAATAGAAAAGAGTTTGTCATGGGAGGTGCAGTACTGGAAATTACACCCGAGGAGTTACACCACAAGTTACACTCGCTCAATAATTTTATTTCGAATGAATAATTTTTAAAATCAACCATTGGATTGAAATATACTATCATATAGATCATACCTACAAAGTTTGAGATTAATCTATAATGATTTATTATGTTATTGAATTACAATTACATCAAAATTAACGTTATATGAAAACTCATTTTGATGTTAATATTTGTATATCTTGATGATATAGTAAATCATTATAGACTAAACTCAAAATTTATAGGTATTATCCATAAGATATTAAATTTCAATCCAACGGTTGATTTTAAAAAATATTTATCCGATGTGAAGTTATTGAGCGAGTGTAACTGATGATGTAATTGTTCAAGTGTAATTTGACCTCTCATCTCTCTCTCTCTCTCTCTCTCTCTCTCTCTCTATATATATATATATATATATATATATATATATATATATATATATATATATATATATATATATATATATATATATAAAGGACATATCATATGAGAATGCCATATTTATATGAGAATGTGAGAATAAATCTGAACCATTGGATTTTAAAATAAATGGTGGAGATTATGGGTGAATTATTTTTTTTTCTCTCTCCTACATCATTTATTTCAAAATGTAGGAGAGAGAAAAAAAGATTCACCCATAATCTACACCATTTATTTTAAAATCCAATGGTTCAGATTCATTATCACATTCTCATATAAATATGGCATTCTCATATGATATGCCATATATATATATATATATATATATATATATATATATATATATATATATATATATATATATATATATATATATATATATATATATATATATATATATATATATATATATAGGGATATGATCAAATAACACCAAAGTGTCAAATTTTAATTTGAATCCAAATCTCAACTGTTAAAAGAATTGATCAAACATTCATATTAAATAAAATAAAATAATAATAAAATATATATAGCCTATTTTTTTCTAAAAAATAGTCTATTTATATGACCGCTTGATCGAGTTCTATTAACGATTAAAATTTGGTGTCAAATTAAACTTTGACACCTCGGTGTCATTTGATCGTATCTCATATATATATATATATATATATATATATATATATATATATATATATATATATATATATATATATATATATATAGACAGGATCAAATGACACCAAGACGTCAAATTTAGTAACATGACACCTCCGATTACTCTTTACCCCATATCCGAATAACAAAATTCACTGTTGGATTAAAAGTTAATATCATATAGATCACGTCCATAAAATTTAACATCAATCAGAAATCATTTGATATGTCAACGAGATGCTTAAAAATCAACGTCTTACAAAACTTTAACAAAACCGTTAATTTTGATCAATCTCATTAACATATCAAATGATTTTCGATTGATGTTAAATTTTATGGACATGATTTATATGATGTTAGCTTTCAATCCAACGGATGATTTTGTTATACAGATATGCGATAAAGAGGTATCGGAGGTGTCATATTACTAAGTTTAACACCTCGATCGGTGTCATTTAATCTTGTCCCATATATATATATATATATATATATATATATATATATATATATATATATATATATATATATATATATATATATAGATATATATATATATATATATATAGGGATAGGATCAAATGACACCAAGGTGTCAAAGTTTAATTTGACACCAAATCTCAACCGTTAAAATAATTGATCAAACGGTGATGCTAAATAGCCTATTTTTTAGGAAAAAATATGCTATGTATTTTTTTATTATTATTTTATTTCATTTAGCATAACCGTTTGATCAATTATTTTAACGGTTGAGATTTGGTGTCAAATTAAACTTTGACACCTTGATGTCATTTGATCCTATCTCATATATATATACACACACTAGTACGTGTACCCGTGCGAGGCACGGATAAAACTATGTTTAAGTAAAAAAAATATTTTAGAACTAATTATAAAATATTAAAATTTATTTAAGTAAAAGAAATATTTTATAAATTTTTTGGCATTATTTATAAAATACTAAATAAATTATAAATTTATTCTTGTTATTAAAGTAATGCTTTGTTCTCATTTTAAATTTTGGTTTTTGCGAGTATATAATGTATATAATTAACAACTTTTTCTTTTGTTATATGTTTGTAAATATTTTTAAATATAATGAAAAGAGTATTTTGTTTTCATTAATAATTTTTAGATTCCTTTACTTAAATGAAATATTCTAAAAGACAAAATAAGAATCATAAAAAATATGCAATATATCAAACACATTGAATACATTTCCACCAAAAAAAAATGAAAGTTTTATTAGTAGTCAATTATCATTATTATCATTATTGATTTGTTATTTTATTAGTAGTCAACTACCATTATTGTCATTATTGATATGTTATTTTATTAGTAGTCAATTATCATTATTATCATTATTGATTTGTTCATTTTCAATAAATTGATATTAATTAAATTTTATTACATGCAGACCATTAAGTTATTGCCTTATTCCTTAGTATTTGTTTTCTTTCTATTAATAGTTATATTTTAATAATAATTCATTATAAATCTGCCACAATCAATTGTTATTACCGCATTAAATACTCTCCGTGTCTTAACAAACTTCCAAAAAAAATTCAATCCATTATATCATCATTTTTTTAAGTACACTTAAAAATAAAATTAATTAATTTAATCTTCCAAAGCACTATGAATATTAATTTCAAATATCAATATTAACTTTACAAAGCAATTATGCGAAAATATCTTATTAACTAATTTCTTAAACTAATCACCTTCGCAAATGAGAATAAAATGCGTCCAAATTTTTTTGAATATGTAAAAAAGTAATGTTATAATTTAATAGAATTTAACATTTGAACCAACAATATATATATATATACTTTTTGTATATAAATATTAATTTTGTTTTGACATTATTTTTAAAAATATTTGAAGCAATAGTAAAGTTGTTTCATTATTATTCAATATTTTGATCAAGTATTTGTGTTTTGACATAATTATATAAAAATATTTGAATCAGTAGCACGTTCTTTCTCGTATATAAAAATAATATCATTTATAAAAATATTTAGATTAATCATAAATTGCTTTCCTTTATTTTAATTTCTCTGTATTACATGTTTGATTATTTGCATGATTTTTGTTATATTTAGTAGATATAACATATATTTTAACTCTATCTTATAATATTATTCAATAAAAAATTAAAATTAACTATTTAGTATAGATAATAAATTCTATAAAATAATATCAAATAGTATTTAATCATACCCATGACCTTTTACTTACGCTTATACCGAAATATATGACATAATTTATTAATATTTTAAATTTTTTATGCATGTATAAATAACACATATTGAAAACCATTTTTTTATTGAAAACTAAAAGTAAGTTAAGATAATGATAAATTAAATTATAAACTATAATTATTAAATATCTATATAAAAGAAAAGGTTTGAAAAAAATAATTTTGTTTTTGTATGACATTTTATACAATAAATCTATCTCAAAAAACAATTAATTTCATTCTAAAAGCAATAACTTTCTTATATGTTTTTTATTTTAAAAGCAATAATTTAAAAAACTATTTATTGAAAATTATTAGCCATAAAATTCTTTACTTAAATCAGAATGTTGGGTCAATTCTCTCAAAAATTATTAGCCTTAAAATTATTTACTGTTAACATCTTTAAAATAACTATTATAATAGTGAATAACAAAAAATTATATAACAATCAAATTAATAAAATTAATTGATATTTATTAGCTACTATATCCATAAAATCATAGAATGAAAAGTTATATAACCGTATAATAAAAAGTAATAGAAAGATTTGATATTATCATCAATTATTAACCATTAAAACAAATTTTATAGCTATTATCCATATAATTTAATATTATCATCAATTCAAAAATAGTAAAATAAAAAATAATGGAAATATTTGAACTTATTAATTAAAATATTCAAAATTGATAACATAGAATAAAATTAGTATTTTAAAAACATTTATATTTTTATTAGTATATGAAAGTTAAAGAAAACTAAATATAATTGAATTTATTTGTCAAAAAATATTTTAAATTATAATAATTATTTTGTTAAAGTACAATTGTTAAATAGAAATAAAAGAATTGATTTTTTTTGTCAGCACAACTATGAAGTTTTGAGTACAACTATAAAGTTTTTTAAAAAATGATCGACAATATTTCATTTTTCAATATTAAATTTGTAAATTAATTTTTCTCTTTTCATATTAATGAATGTTAAAATTTACTAATTTTTCTCGTTTTATAATAAGGAGAGATCATTCATGTTTGCATGTTTTTGTTATGGAGAATGCCCGAATATAAATTTTCTGTAATAAATTGTAGACAGCTAAAAGTGCCTTACAGTTTAACCAATCTTAATCTTAATCTTGAAAGAGATGAATCAGGTTAACTAATTCTTTTTAATCTTAATGTTTTTCAGAATCTTTGTGTTGACTCCATCGATATCTCCAACAACATGTACAATTCCTCTTTTATCATGAGTGCAATCTACAAAATCAGCTTCAATATGTGTTGACATGGAACCCTTGCCTTCACATTTATCCTCAGTGCCAACATTATCAAAATTTGAACTCAAATTCCAAACTATACCATCAACTAACTAACTTTGAACATGATTATTACTCGAATTCTCATCCATTAGAACCATTTCCACCGCATAAATTTTTTACTTCGAATTCATGTCCGACACAAACCATGAGCGAATTACTCGAACAACAACATCCCATGATACCTTTACAGGAGTGATTTCAAAAACGTAGTCGCACTTCGTCGTCGCCATTGCAGAATTTTGAAACACCAGTAAGAAGGATTGGATGGTTATGAAAAATTGGAAAAGAATCAGGTCATATTTATAGACGGTAAAATTACAAGGAAATAACTTCCCCATTGATGCCAGATATAGTGAATCAATTCACTAATGATTTTTGAAAACATCAAAAATTTGAAAAGAGAAAGCATTGATTTACGGCCGAGGATAATTGAAAATAGAAGGGATGGATTCAATTATTGATGTCTTCAAGAACAAAGGTTTCCAAACGTGCATTTTTTCTTTTTGATCGTGATGATCATTTTACTTTATTCTATTGTATGATATATATATTATAGATTTGTTCTGGACCGACCAAATACTAAGATGAATAAGGTCTAATACAATCTATTTTAATCACTAATATATAAAATTTGTTCACACACTAAAAGTACAATCTATTATCTCTAATTTTCATAATACTAATCTAAAGTCAGTATAATATTTTATTTAATAGCAAATTTTAAATTTTTTTGACATATGCTTTAAAAAATCATAAACTATATTGGAAATTTAAACAGAATAAACTTTGACGTTTTGAAAATACGTTGAGCACAATAAAAGCACAAGGATCAGCAACCGCACTTCATTGAGCCCCAGAAAGAGAGTCGGTCTCTCGCAGTTACCGTCGTGCGACATCCTTCCGCCACACCTTTTCTTTATCGAAGCGTCATTCACATGCACGAGCATTTCTTCTGATGCCAGTAATATCCACCATTTCCTCTTCAATGCTTCTTCCATTAAACCCTAGAAAGTTACAATATTTTGATAAATAAAAAGTTTATAACAGTGTTAATCGTTTTGTGTTTGTTGGCTTTGATTGATTGTAGGAATAGGAGTTACGGAAGCTGCAGCATTGGGACTATATTCAGGCCCGGCCCTAGGGGCAGGCAAACAAGGCCTTTGCCTAGGGCCTCCATTTTTTGCTTACCTACTATGTATGAAAATGTGATACTTTAGTGAGATATTTTACCGTGATGGAATTTTCAACGTGGAATGCAATTATCAAGGTGCAGCAATTATTTGGCTTTATCTCTTCGGAATACATATGAATAATAAATTTAATGCTACGTATTATTTGTGATGAAAGTTTTTTAACTGATTTTTAATGATTATTAATGATCATCACATGTGAATTTGAACTTTTTATTATAAAGTAGATAATTTATTTTGTTTTAAGCAAATATCCACATTTCAAAGATATTACATAATATTTTTGGTTTAAAATTTTAATTATATTAGTTCATTAACTATTTTATATTGGTTTTAAAGTATTTAATAAATAATTTTCATAAAATAACAATAACTTTGTAAAAATATATTTTTTTAAAAGCCTCATTTTTTAATCTGCCTTAGGCCTCGTATGGGTTGGGCCGGCCCTGACCATATTCTCAAGCAAACAAAGTCAATAACCTTCTCTCTGTATCCGGTGTTCTTTGCCTTGTTCCTCAGGTTTTCCTTCTAGCACTATCTTTATAATGCATACCATGTGTTTGTGTTTTTGTGTGTAAAACTGCAAAAGATTTATATGCATGGACTTTGTTCTATGTGAACATGCGAGTTAGAATTTGGTTAAATATAATATACAGATTTTAATGTTTTCGAAATTTAAGTAGAATTTTGTTGAAATCCTACTTCTCTGGTGTGAGTCTTATCTTCTGGATTTCGATCCAAAAGGAAAGTTTTAGTACTCTTATGGCCACCTTCGACACCAACCGACAATTCCACATGATATTTTGGATTTTGAAATCCTTTAATAAACTTGAACACTAGATAAGCGGCCTATTGAGTATTTGGCGACAGGTTATGCATCTTTATCACCCCGCGAATATCAAGCCAACACACACAGATAAGCTTTGCCACTTTGGCAAACCTGTACAAAAGTTGCTATTAGAATATAGGAAGTGAGAGAAAAGCTGTGAGTGATTCATTACCTGTCTATTTTTTTATTTGGGATAGAAAAATATTAATACTTAGTTGTTATAGTAGTGTTTTCAACCGCTAATGATACCAACTCAAGCATTAACTTTAGTATCAAGTTATAGTAGTATTTTCGACCGCTAATGATACCAGCTCAAGCATGAACTTTAATATCAAGTGATAGTAGTGTTTTTGACCGCTAACGATACCAACTCAAGCATGAACTTTAATATTAAGGTTATATCACCAAGATTTCTCATAACCTTCTCAATATGCTGTGTAAGTTTCCTTATTGGTGCCAAAACCAAAGTCTGGCACTGAACCAATCCATAATTGAGCTACTGCGAAATTCCATTACAAAAGGTTGACCTTATATATATGAATTCCAGTACTGCAGAAACATCTAGGTCTTATGCCAACTCATATCTGTTATGCATTGTCAGCTATCAATGTTCGGCTTTCCTTATACCAGACTTTCTAGACACTCATAGATCTAAAAGCTGCAATATCAATTTCTCAAACTCCTGCCGACGCCGAATTGAATCTACTGAAAAACAAGAGAAAACTTCAACGAAAGAAATAAACAATGAATGAAATAGTGAAAAAAAACCTTCTGTCTTATGGGACGAAGATGTCATCAACTTTGGCGTGTTTGTGAAAAAACTTTGGCGTGTTCCCAGCACGAGTAACAATATGGCGAGAAACCTTCTGTTTTAAAGCTTTTTTCACTTCATGTACTTGTTGACAGATTCATGGCGAGAAAATATGAAGGACATTGTGCGGTGGGAATAGACCTTGGCACAACGTATTCCTGTGTTGCAGTATGGCAGGAGCAACATTGCCGGGTTGAAATCATTCATAACGACCAAGGCAACAGAACAACACCTTCAGTTGTTGCTTTCAGAGATGATCAAAGGTTGATCGGTGATGCTGCTAAGTGTAGCAACCTGCCTAAAAATTTCAGCTTTCGAGTCGCCACCTATTCTGAAGGGCGAATAGGAAACCCTATGCAGATAAGAGATTGAGGGTAAGTTATTATAATCAGGCTGAGGGAAGGTGTTAGGCACCCTCAGCCCTTTCCTAAAGGCTAATATATCAAAGATTAGGGTTGCATGGCAGGGTTTGTAAAGAAATGTGGCAAACAGAATTTTAATGAGATGATTAAGATTTTGAAGAGGGGGGACTCGCCTTGTTGCCAAGTGCCTACGTACCTCCTTAGGGAGGATCAGAGTCTACGTAGTTCGGGGAGGGTTGTACGCCCTTTAGAGTTGAATCTGATTGAAGATGTATTTTTAGAGGCTTTTTGGATAGCCTATCGTAGTTTGATTGTGTCGTAGTTTTGAATGGATTTTAGAATTATTTTTAGGGTTTGGGGCGTACAACCCTGATTTGGCACAATTAACCGCAATGATCAATGGGTTTGATCACCATAGTTAAAAGATTAAGGGTTTGCATCATTACCAATTCAAACTGATTGATTCGATTATCACTAATAATGACTTATTGTATTTTATTATTTTATGAATTTTATTTTATACTGTTACCTCTCATAACCGGTTAATACGACCACAAATAATAACAGATTAATTATAGAACGAGGCAGGATTAATCACCACAATCAATAAGATGATTGCAGCCATTTAATCGAATATAGTTTGATTCTTATTTTAATTTAATAGTATTTTAATTAAAATTATTGTTAACCACATCGATCAATCGATTTAATCGGCGCGAATAACAAATTAAAAATTTTAATATAATTATCATGTATTTATTTTTATTAAAAAATAATTATAACATAATTAATATATATTAAAATAAGTATTTTAATTTAAAATAAACAAATAATTAAAAGAAATTAGGTTTTATTGAGATTATGATTCAATATGATATTCATGAGGGACCATGGTATGGATACTTGATTATTTAGCGCTGGATCTGGTCAGGGGAAGATCCTATGGTGAGGATCTGAGGGTGTATGACGCAGGTATGAGGCTAAGGCACATGGGATCACATAAGAAAATTTCAGAAAAATATGTGTCTGGGGGAAGGCTCGAACCCATGACCTCCCCCTCACCATTTTCTCCACTAACCAACTCAACTAAAGCCAGCACGCGCTTTAGAAACGCTTCCACCACACTACATGAAAAAACAAAACGCATAACATGGAAATGCGCGCGAAACTTTGAACTGGCCAGTTACGCAGGGACACATCATCATCGTCCCCAACCAGCCTGCAAATACCTGCAAAACTTAGCTATGATTTTGCTACGAATCTGTTCGTAGCCATTAGTCCTGGAAAATAGCGATTCGCATATACTCTTCAATAAATATTTCGCACCCCCTCTAAACGCTTCGTCCCAACCTTGCGAACATGCCTGTACCCTCAATTCGTCCTAATTTCACTTCTAACGTAAAGCCCCCTTTTTAAACCCTAAAAACTCAAATCGGGCATCAATGGCATAACACAATTAAAGCACATAAACTCCACAAAACAAGTCCAGAAACGATCGGTGCATTGAACCAAACAATAATATGCAATTAGATTCTAATGTAGATGCTTGTATTGTCCAGATCGAAGGGATTTTTGAAGCGACTTACCTTGGCAAATATGAGGTAATTCTGGGGGTGTTGAAGCAGCGTATTGATCCAGACACGTTCAGAATTCCTCGATGAATCTTTTGCAACCTTTAATCCTTGCTGAAACCTCCTAGATCTCCAAAATCGAGTTCACACTTTTGGAGGATTTTTGAGTTCTTGCAAGGTTCCCTTCTGCAGAATTTTTCGTCCCCTCATTTGATCCCTTATGTTTCCTACTTATACTAGAATGGATTAGGTTAAAAGAGAAGCCCTAGAATCTCTTAAATCAAATCTTGCCATAGTTAGGAAATTTGATTTGTTTCTTGAATCCCAAGCTACTATTTTGGTCCAAATATTGTGTTGATTTCTTCCTCCAATCAATATGCACGAAATTATATTATATTTTGCCTTAAATATTGATTGGATTTGGCCTATACCAATATTTTAACACAATATTTGATTTTATACTTAATTAAATCATAAAAAATGAATTAAAAAAATATATTAAATCACTTAATATGATAAATTTCGTGCCCTTTTGTTTTGGACAAGCTAATGGCTTGTGGATCAAGTTTGTACCATAAAAACATAGGCCCATTAGCAAAATTCTTTAATTTGAACCCTCCTTTTTCACATTTTGCCTCCAAAAATCACCTGACTTTGATCAAGCATATCTCCTTCATTTTTTAAGCTATGAGGGTGTTCTAATACTTTTTGGAAACCTCAAGAGGTCCTCTACAAGCCACTTTGGAACATATTTCTCATTTGAAGCTTTTATCTTGATCATACCTTCTCTGACAAAAAACTGCTTTTGAAGGATGCCTGAAAATGACCTGTAATCTTTTGCTTTGTATCTCTTAAATGAAGCATTTCTAGCCCTGGCTTGTGAGACACAAAATTGTAGAGAATCCAATTTCCTTCAAAATAGGCTTTGAGTGGGGAATTTCTGATGTTCCATGTGAAAGTTATGCCCAGTCAAAGTTGGGTTGACTTTCTCTTGAAGAAACCCTAATTTGAACCTTTTTATATTTGTTCATCTCTGAGTTTCTATTAATGGAATCGTGATCAATTCTTGATCAAATGATGATTATGCACCCTATACTTGATGTTTGCCCAATGATCATGGTTTGAATCATGCTTTGATATTAGTTGACCTTCCAGTTTGAATCAGTTGACTGTGAATTATCTGGATCATTTGAGTGAGCCATGTCTTGAGATTTGAACTTGGCCCTTGTTATGAGAGAGGTGTGGGAGGTAAATTTTGGGGTATGACAGCTGCCCCTATTTAATTACCTTGTATTGAATGACTAGAGGGTGTATAGACCTCGCGTCGTTCAGATCAAAGGGTTATTAAATACTGGAAGACCCTTAAATTTGCCTTGAGTTTGAGTATGAGTGAAGTGAAGTGTCCTGCTAAGGCCTGAGTCTTACATAGCGAGGACTTTTTGTTGGTTGTGTAATTGGCTTGCTATGGTCAGCAAGCCTCCGCAGTTTGTGAACCCCCACTTACTACAGTTCTAGTAAGTTTCCGTAGTTTGTGGACCCCCATAGGATTGCTTGCTATAATTCTAGCAAGTTCACCTGCACCAACAGGGTTATCTGCGAATATTATCGCAGAATTTATCTGTGTCACCAATAGGGTTATTCGCGAGTGTTATCGCGAAATTTACCTATGTCACCAGGGTTATCTGCGAGTGTTATCGCAGAATTTTCCTGTACCACCGATAGGGTTATTCGCGAGTGTTATCGCGAAATTTACCAATGTCACCAGGGTTATCTGCGAGTGTTATCGCAGAATTTACCTGTACCACCGATAGGGTTATTCGCGAGTGTTATCGCGAAATTTACCTATGTCACCAGGGTTATCTGCGAGTGTTATCGCAGAATTTACCTGTACTACCAATAGGGTTATCCGCGAGTGTTATCGCGAAATTTACCTATGTAGAATTTTGTTTTGTAAATGCGTATGCATCATGCTTATGCGTTATGCACATGCCCCTGTTGTTTGTATAATGCGTATGTGTGAATGCTTACATATGTATAGGTTGTATGTATACTGATGAATGTATGCAATGATGTATGTATGATAATCCCGACACCTTATCTCCTTATCACTCATCTCCTTATCACCCATTGCCTTTGTTTAACCTCTTTTGAATTGTTTGTGAATTCTGGCTCAGTTCGTATTCGAATGACTTGCCGACCCCTTTTTTTTGTGAAAGGATCAACCTGGGGTAACACCAGTGCAAGGTGTGTGTAGCCTTCCGGAGATTTTGTCTTTTTGCTTTTGTGTTGCAAGTTTGCAAGTTTCTCATGTTAAATCCATGTTAAAGTTTATAAAAATAAATTATCCTTTGCAAATGGTACTGAAATTAGAAAAGAAGCGTAGTATGCAAAAAAGGAAATTTTATTGATATTGCCTTGAATTGGCGAGTGTACAGAAATGCGAAGAAAGAAAATGACACATAGAAATGATATTAATACTGCTGTTGCTTTTTTTGTTATCGAGGGCCCCAATAATCCTTCGACTTCAGAAGTAGATGATTGCACGACCCCTTATCCTTCGTAGTTTGCCTTCGGCTTATGTCCGGTAATCCTGCTTTTGATAGGCATAGTACTTCTTGACCGCGTCTGAGTTGATTGGGTGCGGTAGCTCATCCCCATCCATTGTAGTGAGGACTAACGCCCCTCCTGAGAACACCGTTTTTACAATGTATGGACCTTCGTAGTTAGGTGTCCATTTTCCACGGGCGTCGAGTCGAGGTAACAGTATCTTCTTGAGGACAATGTCACCTTCTTTGTAGGTTCAAGGTCGGACCTTCTTATCGAACGCTTTTTTCATCCTCTTCTGATAGAGTTGTCCATGACACAAAGCTGTCAGTCGCATTTCTTCAATGAGATTAAGCTGATCAAAACGAGTTTTTACCCATTCCGATTCTTCTAACTTTGTGTCAGCTATGACTCTTAGTGACGGGATCTCCACTTCGATTGGGAGGACAGCTTCCATACCGTAGACTAGGGAGAAGGGGGTTGCCCCTGTAGATGTACGCACCGAGGTTCTGTAACCGTGTAAGGCGAATGGGAGCATTTCGTGCCAATCCTTGTACGTTTTCACCATCTTTTGTATTATCTTTTTGATATTCTTATTCGCAGCTTCGACAGCGCCATTCATCTTAGGCCTGTATGGTGAAGAATTGTGGTGTTCGATCTTGAACTCCTCGCACAGCTCCCTCATCATGTTGTTTTTCAGATTCGACCCATTATCGGTGATGATCCTGCTTGGAACCCCATACCGACATATGATATTATGTTTGATAAACCGAGTGACTACTTGTCTCGTCACGTTGGTGTAAGAGGCAGCTTCGACCCATTTGGTGAAATAGTCTATGGCAACCAATATAAATCGGTGTCCATTCGAAGCTTTAGGTTCTATCATCCCTATCATGTCGATTCCCCACATTGCAAATGGCCATGGTGAACTCAGAACGTTCAATGGGTTTGGTGGTACGTGCACCTTGTCAGCGTAGATCTGGCACTTGTGACAGGTCCTTGCATATTGGAAACAGTCGGCCTCCATTGTTAACCAGTAATACCCTGCTCGCAGTATCTTTCTAGCCATTGAGTGTCCGTTTGCGTGGGTCCCAAAGGTTCCTTCATGTACCTCCCTGATAATCTCCTTGGCCTCGTTTTTATCTACACACCTCAACAACACTGAATCATAGTTCCTTTTGTATAGGATGCTTCCGCTTAAGAAGAACTTGGATGCAAGTCTCCTCAGTGTCTTTTTATCAATTGTTGAGGCATTCTCCGGGTATTCTTGTTTTTCCAGGTACTTTTTAATGTCGTGGTACCATGGTTTGTTGTCAGACTGCTCCTCAATCGCAAGGCAATAGGCAGGTTCGTCGAAGTGTCTAACAGTTATCCGTGGTTCATGGTTTGGCCAGGTCACCTTGAACATAGAGGAGAGCGTTGCTAGTGCGTCGGCTATTTGATTTTCTTCCCTCGGGATATGAGTAAAAGTGATAGTATCAAATTCAGCCGTCAACTCCAGTATAAGGTCTCGGTATGGGATTAGTTTTGCATCTCGAGTGTCCCATTCTTTGTTGACTTGATGGATTACCAATGCTGAGTCTCCGTATACATCAAGGAGTTTGATCCTTAGGTCGATTGCAGCTTCTAACCCCAATATGCATGCTTCGTATTCTGCAATGTTGTTGGTGCAGTCGAAACATAGTCTTGCAGTGAAGGGTAAGTGCCGGTCATCGGGAGATGTCAATACTGCCCCTATGCCATGTCCTAGTGCATTTGAGGCACCGTCGAACATGAGTTTCCATACCAAACCCGGTTCGGGTCCCTCGTCGGGTCCTGGTATTTCATAGTCTCTTACTAGCATAATATCCTCATCGGGGAAGTCGAACTTCATAGATTGGTATTCCTCGAGGGGTTGGTGAGCAAGATGTTCTGCCAATACACTCCCTTTTATTGCTTTTTGAGTTACATACTGTATGTCGTATTCGGACAACAACATTTGCCATCTTGCGATTCTACCCGTGAGAGCCTGTTTTTCGAACACGTATTTCAAAGGATCCATTCTCGATATCAGCCATGTGGAGTGGTTCAGCATATATTGCCTTAGACGTTTGGAGGCCCATGCTAGGGCGCAACATGTCTTTTCCAATGGTGAATACCGAGATTCGCAATCCGTGAATTTCTTACTGAGGTAGTAGATAGCGTGTTCTTTCCTGCCTGTTTCATCTTGTTGCCCCAGTACACACCCCATAGACCTTTCGAGTACTGTGAGGTACATGATTAGTGGCCTTCCGGGTACAGGAGGTAAGAGTATAGGTGGTTCTTGCAAGTAGTTCTTTATGGTTTCGAAGGCTACTTGACAATCGTCGTTCCACTTGATAGGTTGATCCTTCCTGAGTAGTTTGAATATAGGCTCGCATGTAGCTGTTAGATGTGAAATGAACCTTGAGATGTAATTCAATCGGCCCAGGAAACCTCGCACCTCTTTTTCTGTCTTCGGAACGGGCATCGCTTGTATGGCTTTTACTTTGTCAGGATCAACCTCTATACCTCGCTGGCTTACAATGAATCCCAACAGCTTTCCCGATCTTACACCAAACGTACACTTGTTCGGGTTTAACCTTAGCTTGTACTTCTTTAAGCGCTCGAACAACTTATGTAGATTTGTGATGTGCTCTTCTTCTGTGCCAGATTTGGCAATCATATCATCTACATACACTTCGACCTCTTTGTGAATCATATCATGGAATAATGTGACCATGGCTCTTTGATATGTTGCCCCTGCATTTCTCAATCCAAAAGGCATCACTTTGTAGCAGAAGGTGCCCCAAGATGTCATGAAGGTGGTCTTTTCCATATCCTCAGGGGCCATCTTGATTTGATTATATCCGGAGAACCCATCCATAAAGGAGAACACCGAAGCTTGTGCTGTATTATCCACCAAGATATCTATATGTGGTAGTGGGAAATCATCTTTTGGACTTGCTTTATTTAGATCCCTGTAGTCTACACACATGCGCACCTTCCCGTCTTTCTTAGGAACTGGCACTATGTTTGCAATCCATGGTGGGTAGTCAACTACAGCAAGAAACCCGGCATCGAACTGTTTGAGCACCTCTTCCCAAATCTTACTATCCATATCTGGTCGAACCCTTCTGCGCTTTTGCCTGACCGGCGCACATCCTTCTTTGAGAGGTAACCTGTGTACCACGATGTCTGTATCCAACCCCGGCATGTCACGGTATGACCAAGCAAAAATCTCTGCATACTCGTGGAGGAGCTTGATTAGCGTTGCTTTTACGTCCTTACCTAGCGTTGCCCCAATCTTAATGTTTTTGGGTTCTTCATCCGTTCCCAAGTTTATGATTTCAATGGCCTCTTGTGGAGGGAGCATGCTCTTGGATTCCTTATTGTCGCACGCTCGCGAAAAAATGAACAGAGTCGCCACCAATATATTTATCCCATAAGGGAAAGGAATACCAGGAAACCTAACAAAGGAAGGAACGGGGTCTTGCGACCAGAGAATCAAGGTACGGGAGTCGGTTACGCAAGGGGAAGGTATTAGCACCCCTCGCGCCCATCGTACTCGATGGTATCCACCTATGTCTGTTTCTATCTAAAGGGTGTGTACTATGTCTATGTCTAAATGCGAAATGAATGCAAAATGTAGGGAAAATAAAGAATTGTACTCGCACGGGCCCTACCCCGCTGCCTACGTATCCTTTTTAGGAATCAGAGTTACCGTAGCTCGGCTCACGATTTTCTGTTTGTTTTTGTGTTTTTTAGTTGGGCGGAGTCAACGTTCACGTTCTTGCATAAGGGACGACCTACGATGCGTACGAACGGAAATGACATTGCCCTTAGGTGCCAACGAGGCAAAAGAAAAAGAAATGATTGGTTTGTGCCTTTTAGGATAGATGAGTGATGAACAGTTCCCAATACCGGGCCACTCACCACTTTCTCTACTTTGTTTTAATTTGAACCATTGTTAGGTGTTTTAAGTGTTTTTGGTTGTGTATTTTTTAAGGGAATTTACTTCACGATTCGAATCACATAAAATGTATAATGATCGAGAAGCAGATTAGAGAATGAATCCCACTCACTTCCATCCCATTATGTAATGTTTGAGAAACAGATTAGAGAATGAATCTCACTCATTTCTCTCCCATTAATTAATGTTTGAGAAACAGATTAGGGAATGAATCCCATTCGTTTCTCTCCCATTAAGTAGCGACCAAGAAACAGATTAGGGAATGAATCCCACTCGTTTCTATGCCACTAAGTGATTGAGAAATAGATTAGGGAATGAATCCCACTCATTTCTCTACCACTTGCTTAATGTGATTCGCATCTTCCTTTTATTAATGTTTTAAAGAGTTGAGAAAGAAAAAGAATGCAATAGGGAACTAGATCTAACATCTAATCTAAGTTGTCTAATTCCTATTTATGTACAAAAGGAACCTAAAAACTAATGAAATAGGCCTAAAATAAGGCCAAAAATACAAGCAAGAATTATACAAAAATAACATGAACATAGCACAAAAACAATTCAAGCATTAATGCCAAATTACGCACAAAAAAAACTACTATTTTTCTGACCTTTTTTTATGAAGGAATTTAAATGTCAAAATCAACCTAAAAAATTCTACTATTTTTATGAGTTTTCTAATGTCAAAAATGATAAGAGGAAAATTAGTATTTTTATTTACTAAAGGCACATAGAGAAGAAATCTAATTAAAATCTATATTTGTTAATTGAAATAAAAGGAAACAGGGTGGTGCAGTCTGAAAATAGGGGTCTGAGGAGTAAGCTGGGCGCAGGGCCCAAAGGGTGGCCCAAGGTGATGTTTTTTTGTTCAAGGATTCCATTGCAAAAACGAAATATGGGCTCTGTGGGGGTGATGAATAGCAATTCGTGGCCCAGATGATCTTTGTATTGATCCATGTCCTACTTTACTATTAGGTTTTGTTATATTTTTATTTTCTTTTCAGATTTTGTTCTCAATGAAAAAAAAAGAAATAAATTAAAAATTAAAAATAAGAATGAAAAGAGGATTTAGGGTTACTCTGTGTTCGTGACTCTTGAAATCCATCTGAAGAAGCTCTCTCCCTCTCCTCATTCGTGTGAACGACGGCCATGGCGTCTCTTCTCCGGTGAGGTTTCACTCGACGCCGTAAACCAACGAATTTCATCGTCGGACCTGACACTCTCGCCTCTCCCGTTCGGTTTTCTCATCTCTCAAAATGCAATGGCGGCGCTTTCAACAAGCTCTCTTCTCCGATTACACCATCGCAACACCGTCGTGACCAACGAAAGCACTGCGTCGCCTTTTTCCCTCCGCCTCACTCTCTATTATCTTCTTCGATTTCGCATTCCCTGGTCTCTCATCTCCGTTGATCACGTTGTAGTTTCATTGTTTGCAGGTTGTTGACGATGCAGTGGAGACGAATCACGAAGGTGATTGATGATGTTGAAGTTTTGACGACGATGGTTGCTGCATGGAGTCGTTGTGCGATGATGATATTGTTGTTTCCTGATGAAGATTTTCAGAATTTGAAGGAGTGAGATGATGAATGGAGTTGTTGAATCATGGAGAATAAAGATTGAAGAGCGATTATGATGAATGAATGAAGGTTGAGAAGAAGATGAATAATGTTGAAGAGTGAAGGTTCAGAGAAGGGGTGGAGGATTGGTGAAAAGTGGTGGAGAGGATGAGAATCAGAGAAGGAGTGAAGTGTGAATCTGAAAAAGATGGAGAATGGTGAAGAGTTTGTTGGAGATTATGGTGTATGAATGAGTGGATTCTTGTGGAGAATGAGCGTGTCTAGCTTGAATATGAGAAGAGAGTTAGTTATATAGGTGACTTGAAGTGGGGAATTCAGTTAAAGATGAGAGATTCTTAGCCATTGGATTGAAAGTTTTCTGTTATGAAATTGAAGGGTGAGATTGAGAGTTTAGAAAGTTTGTTACAATTCAGTTGGGGTTAGTTAGTGGTTAGTTATAAACATGAAAAGGTCAGTTACAAAGTGGTTAAAATTGGTTATTTCTGTTACATCTGGTTGAGGTCAATTAGGGTAGTTAGTTACTGATCTTTGCAGAGTTGGTTTTACTTAGAAAATTCTGAACTGATATACTCTCTCTTTTTGCAGGGCAGATGGTTAAAAGCTTGCTTGATTATCGAGTGGACTTCGGATGATGAAGCTTTTATGTTTGTTATGTGTTGTGGCAGGTATAACTTGCTTCTGACTTTGTGCTGAGGTTTTAAATGAACCAATTCTGGATGTTGACTTTGTGCTTGCCCCGTAGGTATTGGAGCTGACTTTCATTCAACTCACACTGAACCGACCTCATGTTGATAGCAATGGTATGGTAAGGTGACTGTTTGACTTTGATGTAGGCATGTGCATCGATTTTTGTAGAGTGTCAAAATTCAGTTAGGATGTGCTGAGCTAGATTCCAGTTAGAAGGTGATAGAGGGTTAGAGAACTGGTAGTTATAGTTGTGTGGGACTGTTAATGGTTATGTATGCTGGTTATTGAAGAGTTTGAAGTGTGGGATTCTGTTTTGAATTGTTAGCTGCAGTGAATGCAAACTTATTTGGTTTTATTTTGGTATTTGATGTGTATGGGGCTGACTAGGTGAATGTGTGCAGGGATTTTGGGTTAGCAGTAGCTGTTAATGTGAACAAAGTTTGGTTATTGGGAATGGATGAGGTTTAAATGGTTAAGTATGAGTTAGGATAGGATTGTGAAAGTGTGCGGCGATTGTGTATGAATTGTAATGCGAGTTTATGATGATTTTGGCCTGGTTTTTGGATGATGCGGGGATACTGTTTGTGATATAGCTTGAAGCTAGGTTAGAAATGTTAATTGATGGATGAAGTTATGTTTTGAAATGTAAAGAAATTAGCTAAGTTTAGGGACTGATTTGGTTTATTTGTAGTACATGTTTTGAGTCTGTTTTTGAATGGCTTTCTTGAATTCCTTGTGAATTGAATTGGATTCGTGAGATCATGACATGATGTGGTTTTGTATTATGCAGGTTTTGTTTGTATGGATTTATTATTCTTGGGCTGCCATTGAGAGGAGGGATGTTGCTGTTCATAAGCCGGAGACGACAACCATGGCTGCATATTTTGTGATGCACTTGGAGATGGATTTGCAGGATGTGGACTTTGCGGTTTTACCACACCTTCAGCGGTTTTTTTTTGGGAATGTCCAGCAGATGTGGATTGCCTTTGATGAGAGCTATTACTTAGAAACATGTTTCTGATCAACCTTCCGCCAGCTTCATGCCTTTGGTTCTATTTATTTTTTTTGTTAATCTTGCAACTTGTACTGTGTGTGTTCATTGGTTGTAGTTTCCAAAGATGTAATGAATATGCAATGGTCGAAAGTGTAGATGGACATGGCTTATGTATGGCGTAAACTCGAATGAATATGTGGACTTGGTATTGATGTATTTGTAGTGATGATGATTTCAAGAGGTCTATAATAGTTTGTCTCTCTGCTTTTTGTAATGAGAATTTTGGTATTGACTGTTTGTAATGGATTGTAATGAACGCCGGATTTTTGTAATAATGTGAGGTGTTTTGCCTTTTGAATACAAGAATGCATTTCCTCTTTTTCTTTCTTTTTGTGCAAGGCTCGATCAGATCTTGTAATGACTTTTTCTTGAGTTTCAAGCGACGCCATCCATGTAATTCGACAATTTTATGTCCGAAAAGAACTCCCTCCATTTTTACAAATTGAATTCCAACCCTTCCTTCATTTGAACTTCATGCAAGATTTTGAGTGAATTATGAAATAAGATGAAAACCTTTAAAAGTTTTAATTTGGATTTTGGTCAAAAAGTCAACCGTTCCCAGTTGACTTTGACAAAAATCAACGCTATTATCATCTAGCTTTCGAAGTTGAAATGCTCCACCCAAATAACATAGAAACTCCCATTCTTGCATATAAATCCAAGTAAGTGACTTGCAACCCAAGTGATAGCCTGATCCATTCATTAATTGATGAACCTAACCCAAATGCTGAGTGAAAATACTTGATGATCTTAAGACCACACCCCTAGATCCATCTGATAATCCCAAGCACACGGAGTAGACCTGAAAGACCTCAGTTGAACAAAATTGCATAATGTAGAAACCTTAATCACTGTGAAGCTCTAGGTCTTTTCATGACCATTGATCCAATGTTCCAGGTGCCTTATTGATTAGTGATGCATGATGCGTTATATGACCTAATGGGAGGTATGTACATGAGATTATGAAATGAGAAGTCTAAGCCAGTTAAGAATTAAGGGTAGGACAAATTTGGGGTATGACAGCTGCCCCTATTTAATCGTCTTAAACCTGAAGGTGAGATTGGCGCTAGCCTTTCGAACGTTCAAGGTAGAAGAAGATTAAGTATCAAGACCTGAAATTTGTCCTGAAGAGAGGATGGTGTAAGTGTTATCCCCTTTTTTTGTTTTGATATCTGCTGGGGAAAGAAATTTTTGTTTTTTTTGTTTTTTTGGTGAAAAGGTTTATGGTAAGTGATGGTTGAATGATGATAACTGGTCTGGTAGCGTAGCCAAAGTGCCAATACAAGGTTCTCAAAGGAAATATTTACTACATGGACGTGGTCGGAGCAGAAGTATGCCTGGTGGGAAGGTAAGATAGACAAGTGTTTTAAAGGAGATACAGATGAGTACCGAAAGAATGACACATACGAGCATCAAAAGGAGATACAGACGAGTATCGAAAGAATGACACATACGAGCATCAAAAGGAGATACAGACGAGTATCGAAAGAATGACACATACGAGCATCAAAAGGAGATACAGACGAGTATCGGAGGAATGACACATACGAGCATCAAAAGGAGATACAGACGAGTATCGAAAGAATGACACATACGAGCATCAAAAGGTGATACAGACGAGTATCGAAAGAATGACACATACGAGCATCAAAAGGAGGATACAGACGAGTATCGAAAGAATGACACATACGAGCATCAAAAGGAGATACAGACGAGTATCGAAAGAATGACACATACGAGCATCAAAAAGGGATACAGACGAGTATCGAAAGAATGACACATACGAGCATCAAAAGGAGATACAGACGAGTATCGGAGGAATGACACATACGAGCATCAAAAGGAGATACAGACGAGTATCGAAAGAATGACACATACGAGCATCAAAAGGTGATACAGACGAGTATCGAAAGAATGACACATACGAGCATCAAAAGGAGATACAGACGAGTATCGAAAGAATGACACATACGAGCATCAAAAGGAGATACAGACGAGTATCGAAAGATGTGACACATACGAGCATCAAAAGGGAGATACAGACGAGTATCGAAAGAAGTGACACATACGAGCATCAAAAGGAGATACAGACGAGTATCGAAAGAAGATACAGACGAGCATCGAAAGAAGATACAGACGAGCATCGAAAGAAGATACAGACGAGTATCGGAAGGATGACACATACGAGCATCAAAAGGGAGATACAGACGAGTATCGAAAGAATGACGCATACGAGCATCAAAAGGGAGATACAGACGAGTATCGAAAGGATGACACAGACGAGCATCAAAAGGAAGATACAGACGAGTATCGAAAGAATGACGCATACGAGCATCAAAAGGAGATACAGACGAGTATCGAAAGAAGATACAGACGAGCATCGAAAGAAGATACAGACGAGCATCGAAAGAAGATACAGACGAGTATCGGAAGGATGACACATACGAGCATCAAAAGGGAGATACAGACGAGTATCGAAAGAATGACGCAGACGAGCATCAAAAGGAAGATACAGACGAGTATCGAAAGGATGACACAGACGAGCATCAAAAGGAGGATACAGACGAGTATCGAAAGAATGACACATACGAGCATCAAAAGGAGATACAGACGAGTGTTTGAATCAATACAGACGAGTATCGAGAGAAGGTACAGACGAGTACTAAAGAAACGACACAGACGAGCATCGAAAGAAGATACAGACGAGTATCGGAAGAAGATACAGACGAGTATCGGAAGAAGATACAGACGAGCATCGAAAGAAGATACAGACGAGTATCGGAAGGATGACACATACGAGTGTTTGAGAAGCTTGGTAGATGGACTTACTGGGGACTGGGATTTAGTCTTGAAATGATTTGCCAGGACGGAAGGCAAAGGATACGCAACACGGGGGTTGGATCTGAAAAAAAATTTCCGTACGAGGGAAGGAATCACGGAGACTAGGGACGACTAGGCTCGGCAATAAGATGACAGTAACCACGGGGGGTTACGGGGATATTGATGCTTACGAAGCATAAGAATTACATTAATCCCTCAGGCCAAATGCGGGGTGTAACTCTTCAAGAGTGGCAATTGTTTGAATCGCCACACACCAAGTATGATTATTCACACGATTGAAAAATGAGATGGGTTAAATGCCCATCCTCATTCGCACTCTAATCTTCGCGCGGCACACGGGAAATAACCTCGGAGACAACGATTCTGACGAAGAAAGACATTGCACCCGATCCATATTGGGGAGACAACATGAGACTTCTTTTGGAGATTGAGGACACCAGGTATTGGCACCATGGCATAAGGAGATTTGCAATGTGGTAGCAGATATCAATCGGACTTTGTAAGGATAACTTTTTATGTGGGGAAGTATCGTTGTCTTGAATGAATGCTGATTTGTATTATCTGGCTTATGCTTTGTGTGCATGTTTGAATTTTTCTATGGCGTAATGATCCGACTTGACGGATATGCTACGCTTTTGAGGATGCAATGTTATATGCAATGAATACTATATGCAGAGTGCCAAATAAAGGCATTAGTGAGGTAAACACCAGGGAGAATCCCCTTAGTGTTAAGGATTATGTAGAGATGTCAATAGATATTGGACTTTGACTTGTAAGAGCACACTCTTGTTGTTGTCTTCCAGAACATAGAATGACTTTGGACTTCTCACCATGTGCCACTGCTTGGAAGATTTTCGACTTGAGGAGATTCCCTCAATTCACCATGTTGGGGATGAGAAATCCAGGTAATGAGCCCTGGTTAGGGAAGTAGGACAACTCCTAGGAGAAATAAAACTCCTATGCTTGAGGAATGGAACAAACTCTCGGGAGAAATAAACTCCATGCTTGGGGAGAGACCAAGGTTCCAGGAGAAATAAACTCCTATGATTAGGGAGAGGACAATAAAACTCAGAAGATCGTGCCCCAAGTTTCATGACCCATGAAGGAAATTGCCCCAGTGGATCCTTGGAGAGATTTGTCAAATCTCGACGTAACTGCCCCAGATTGGTTGAATTTGAGAGAGATTCCTCGACTTGAATGCCCTAGATATGCCAAATTAGAGAGGTCAAACCTTGATTCAATTGCCCCTGATTAGGTAAATCTTACTAGAATCCTCAAGCTTTCATTGTTTTGAAGTCAAACAAATATGGAAACAACTTTACCACGCTCAACAGAGTCTTCAAACTCTTCCCCTCAAGGTAATCAAGGAAAGTATTAACTGTTCATGCCCAACGGAGTTCTTTGGATAACTTGCCCCTTGATGGTCAACATTTGAGATGATTAGCTTTTCCTCCTCGGAGTTCTCAAGTCTCTTGTACTTTGACATGATCAAGTTACTCAATGATTCTCATCCTGAAATTTTTGATGTTTAAGCAGATGTTTTGTATGCAAAAGAATGTTAATTCTAAGAATGATAATTCTAATGCAAAGCGTATGTTAGTCTTGAAGTTTTAAAACATTTTAGTGGAATGAGGTTGCGACCTCTTGTGAATGAATCACTAGTTGATACAACCTCGATTTTTGCATATGGAAGATAAAGCAGGCATACGATACCAACATGGATATGTGTCACGCTTCATTGGGAGTCAGTTAAACACTATCTCATCGGAGTGTGCTTTCGAAATAAACCCTACTTCAATTAGGACTTTTAAGGGTTGTAACTTGGCCAGGTTCACGGTTTTCAGAAAACAAAGGTTTTTTGGCTCAAAATTATTTGGTACCCACCCCCTTCGTGATGTTCTCCATTCCTAGGTTCCATTAACTCGACATGAGTGTTCATTCCTCACAAGGAATTTGGGATGGTTGAGGAATCAATGAGGTTGTTTTTGGACATGGCAGTCACGCACTTTTATTCTTTGGTGTCTGGTCACACAACTTTGTTCTTTTGAGAAGGATTTTTATTTCGTAATCCTCATTTTCGCTTCTGCTTTCCCTAACTTTTGCCTGGACTAATTCTTTTGAATTTTATTTTGGAGTCCAGCGGGATGCCCTAACTTTTGCCTAAGTCATTGTTTTCATGTTGTTGACTTAGCGGGCTCTCTTTTTCTTTTGTTGTTTTTTTTTTTTGAACAAGTCGTGTGATATCGTGTTGCTCTCGATTTGTTTGAAATATTGTGACTGCCTCATTCTCTGATTGATGAGGGATAACCATTGTGGCATCGTCATCTTTTGATCTCTTGATGGAATAAGGATAATCATTGCAGTTTTGACATTCCTCAACCTTTGGAGGGATAACCATTGTTGTATCCTTAGATTCATACCTTTTTGGTGAGTTTTGAACACTCGATCAAGTTAAATGAACACTACCCTGCCCCAAGGTTAAAATAAGGGTTTTTTATGATTAGAAAAGAAACTCCTTCTTCAAGGCTCAAAGGGGTTAACGAGGGTCTATCTCCCTTATATCTCCGGTGTTTGGGGATTTGAAATAATGCCTGTACATCCTCAGTAGGGTTTTTATTCAAAAACACATGATTAGAGATTTTTGCGTTTTTATCTTTCATCATTCTCCCTCCGCTTTTTGCATAAGCAAGCAATTAGTAAAGTTGGTATCGTAATGCCAAAAACATTTTATGAGTGATAACGAATGGATTACTTCAAGACAAACATAAACAATGTATTATGATTTTCATTCAAAAATTAACAAGTTTTTACATGCTATAAATGCTTAAACAAACAATGAAATGTTACAAATGAGAATTCAATAAGGAAACTAAATGAATGCCATTGTTGAGGAGACTTGACTCCGTCTGGACTCGTTGATCTCGAATACTTTCTGCAGTTCCTTCCAAACTCTTCAGATTACTCCAAAAGAGAACTCCAACGAAGTCACCCATGAATTGTAAACTTTTGCCTTGTTTTAGGGATTCGAGCAATGCTAGTGATGCAATGCTCAAGATAAGAGTATGTCTTGCTTATCCCTCGTGCGGGAGCCCCAAGTATAGATGTTGAAGAAGTATTCGCCTCCATAAAATGGAATAACCTTGCATCGTCATCAGATTGAGGGGATCTATTTGTGGTGAAGAAGACCCAAAACACGAATCTTAACCAACTGAAAGTCTGACAAACGAGGAAGCAACTGGGCACAAGGCAATCAATTTGTTTCTTATATTTTTCTCTCTGTTAACAAGCAAGGGCCACTGAGAAGGAAATCATGAGAAAAGGCAACTGAGATATGAAGTAGAACCTTGAGGATGAGAAGCGTTATGAAGAACACTCTTGATTACCACACGGAAGAAGATTCTGACGGAGTCGCATAGGAATTTGTAATGCTTTCAGGGATTCGAGCAATGCAAATGGCGCAATGCTCAAGATAAAAGTACGTCTTGCTTATCCCTCGTGCGGGAGCCCCAAGCAACTTCCACACATGTACAGGAGATGATTACCAATTTATCTTCAGTATCCATCATTAGGAGTGAAAGTGGTTGATCCTTGCATTTCTTGATATCAGGCATTAGGCACAAACCAACAACATCTGAATCAGTGGAGTCATGACCTTTTATGAATTTCGATCTTTTCTCCAATAGGTGGAACCTTTTGTTAATTTTAATAATTGGAAACTTGCAGACTTCAATGATGTGAATTCTCTTTACCAAGAATAGGAATCTCAACATTATTTCAAGCATTCTGATACATAAGACCTTCTCATGGGTGAGATCTACATTTGCATTTGGCCTAGGAGGAACTCTTCTCAATTATACTTGTCAAAGAGAAAACGCTTGGATAACCTCCATGCACTGATTCATGTCAGTCTCCATTTCTGTTCTCATCTCATTTAAAAACCCACAGAGTTATTCCAATATCAACATTTGAGCACATAGCGGTAAGAAGCCAATTGTCTTGTTGATGTCAAAGTCTGAGTAGAAAAGGCTCCCACAAGCTTCTGGTAGAACCATGAAATGCATGATAGTATGAATGCATGTTTCATTTATGAGAGATCCTAAAGTCTTTTCACACACTTTGTTTTTTCTTTTTTTGGAATCAAAGCTTCTCCTTTTTTGTATAGAATATCTTTTCTTTTCTTTTTTGCTTTTCTATTTCCTTTTTCTTTTTCTCCTCTTTTTTGGAAATAGGCTTTAGGATCTTTCATAAATGGAGTGGACAAAGCAATGATGTTATGCAATGCAAAAGCATGGGATCAATGGTCCATATAATCTTAGTAACCACCGTACAATCCTCTGAATAACTGATACAGGTCAAATGTCACAGGATCAAAGGTCCGACACCTTTTTGAATACCAGGAAAACCAATAGTCACCAACAGAACAGAATAGTCACCAACGGTACCTGTCATGTATATCCCACCCCACTCACAGGTGTAGTCTAGGTCAGGGTAGGTCAATGGCTTCCAGCGTTATCAGTTCTCCTGAAACACCATCATTGTCGCAAATACATGCCAACAACGGTATCTCATTTGAACCTCGACTGGTCGTGGGTCTCATGATCGCAATCAACAGAACCTGACATTCTGTTGGCGTCATGACTATCCACTCTATCCTAGGTATCCTATGCGTCACTCTGGCCTGGGTATTGGGCCTTTTACCTCATAAAACATCCCACCCAACCTGCAAAACAGAACAGAAGACCCCAAGGAACACAGAATATAATCCATATGCATGATGTGCAAACAGAAATAAACATGATATGCAAGCAGAAAAGTAAACATGCAAACATATATACAAGGTATAGACATAAAAACAAATAAACACCCAGTAAATAAACAAACAAACGCAGGCTAGGATCGACTCACTAAGGATGGACCAGCAACAGGTCTAGCAACATCCCCAGCAGAGTCGCCAGCTGTCGCACGCTCGCGAAAAAATGAACAGAGTCGCCACCAATATATTTATCCCATAAGGGAAAGGAATACCAGGAAACCTAACAAAGGAAGGAACGGGGTCTTGCGACCAGAGAATCAAGGTACGGGAGTCGGTTACGCAAGGGGAAGGTATTAGCACCCCTCGCGCCCATCGTACTCGATGGTATCCACCTATGTCTGTTTCTATCTAAAGGGTGTGTACTATGTCTATGTCTAAATGCGAAATGAATGCAAAATGTAGGGAAAATAAAGAATTGTACTCGCACGGGCCCTACCCCGCTGCCTACGTATCCTTTTCAGGAATCAGAGTTACCGTAGCTCGGCTCACGATTTTCTGTTTGTTTTTGTGTTTTTTAGTTGGGCGGAGTCAACGTTCACGTTCTTGCATAAGGGACGACCTACGATGCGTACGAACGGAAATGACATTGCCCTTAGGTGCCAACGAGGCAAAAGAAAAAGAAATGATTGGTTTGTGCCTTTTAGGATAGATGAGTGATGAACAGTTCCCAATACCGGGCCACTCACCACTTTCTCTACTTTGTTTTAATTTGAACCATTGTTAGGTGTTTTAAGTGTTTTTGGTTGTGTATTTTTTAAGGGAATTTACTTCACGATTCGAATCACATAAAATGTATAATGATCGAGAAGCAGATTAGAGAATGAATCCCACTCACTTCCATCCCATTATGTAATGTTTGAGAAACAGATTAGAGAATGAATCTCACTCATTTCTCTCCCATTAATTAATGTTTGAGAAACAGATTAGGGAATGAATCCCATTCGTTTCTCTCCCATTAAGTAGCGACCGAGAAACAGATTAGGGAATGAATCCCACTCGTTTCTATGCCACTAAGTGATTGAGAAATAGATTAGGGAATGAATCCCACTCATTTCTCTACCACTTGCTTAATGTGATTCGCATCTTCCTTTTATTAATGTTTTAAAGAGTTGAGAAAGAAAAAGAATGCAATAGGGAACTAGATCTAACATCTAATCTAAGTTGTCTAATTCCTATTTATGTACAAAAGGAACCTAAAAACTAATGAAATAGGCCTAAAATAAGGCCAAAAATACAAGCAAGAATTATACAAAAATAACATGAACATAGCACAAAAACAATTCAAGCATTAATGCCAAATTACGCACAAAAAAAACTACTATTTTTCTGACCTTTTTTTATGAAGGAATTTAAATGTCAAAATCAACCTAAAAAATTCTACTATTTTTATGAGTTTTCTAATGTCAAAAATGATAAGAGGAAAATTAGTATTTTTATTTACTAAAGGCACATAGAGAAGAAATCTAATTAAAATCTATATTTGTTAATTGAAATAAAAGGAAACAGGGTGGTGCAGTCTGAAAATAGGGGTCTGAGGAGTAAGCTGGGCGCAGGGCCCAAAGGGTGGCCCAAGGTGATGTTTTTTTGTTCAAGGATTCCATTGCAAAAACGAAATATGGGCTCTGTGGGGGTGATGAATAGCAATTCGTGGCCCAGATGATCTTTGTATTGATCCATGTCCTACTTTACTATTAGGTTTTGTTATATTTTTATTTTCTTTTCAGATTTTGTTCTCAATGAAAAAAAAAGAAATAAATTAAAAATTAAAAATAAGAATGAAAAGAGGATTTAGGGTTACTCTGTGTTCGTGACTCTTGAAATCCATCTGAAGAAGCTCTCTCCCTCTCCTCATTCGTGTGAACGACGGCCATGGCGTCTCTTCTCCGGTGAGGTTTCACTCGACGCCGTAAACCAACGAATTTCATCGTCGGACCTGACACTCTCGCCTCTCCCGTTCGGTTTTCTCATCTCTCAAAATGCAATGGCGGCGCTTTCAACAAGCTCTCTTCTCCGATTACACCATCGCAACACCGTCGTGACCAACGAAAGCACTGCGTCGCCTTTTTCCCTCCGCCTCACTCTCTATTATCTTCTTCGATTTCGCATTCCCTGGTCTCTCATCTCCGTTGATCACGTTGTAGTTTCATTGTTTGCAGGTTGTTGACGATGCAGTGGAGACGAATCACGAAGGTGATTGATGATGTTGAAGTTTTGACGACGATGGTTGCTGCATGGAGTCGTTGTGCGATGATGATATTGTTGTTTCCTGATGAAGATTTTCAGAATTTGAAGGAGTGAGATGATGAATGGAGTTGTTGAATCATGGAGAATAAAGATTGAAGAGCGATTATGATGAATGAATGAAGGTTGAGAAGAAGATGAATAATGTTGAAGAGTGAAGGTTCAGAGAAGGGGTGGAGGATTGGTGAAAAGTGGTGGAGAGGATGAGAATCAGAGAAGGAGTGAAGTGTGAATCTGAAAAAGATGGAGAATGGTGAAGAGTTTGTTGGAGATTATGGTGTATGAATGAGTGGATTCTTGTGGAGAATGAGCGTGTCTAGCTTGAATATGAGAAGAGAGTTAGTTATATAGGTGACTTGAAGTGGGGAATTCAGTTAAAGATGAGAGATTCTTAGCCATTGGATTGAAAGTTTTCTGTTATGAAATTGAAGGGTGAGATTGAGAGTTTAGAAAGTTTGTTACAATTCAGTTGGGGTTAGTTAGTGGTTAGTTATAAACATGAAAAGGTCAGTTACAAAGTGGTTAAAATTGGTTATTTCTGTTACATCTGGTTGAGGTCAGTTAGGGTAGTTAGTTACTGATCTTTGCAGAGTTGGTTTTACTTAGAAAATTCTGAACTGATATACTCTCTCTTTTTGCAGGGCAGATGGTTAAAAGCTTGCTTGATTATCGAGTGGACTTCGGATGATGAAGCTTTTATGTTTGTTATGTGTTGTGGCAGGTATAACTTGCTTCTGACTTTGTGCTGAGGTTTTAAATGAACCAATTCTGGATGTTGACTTTGTGCTTGCCCCGTAGGTATTGGAGCTGACTTTCATTCAACTCACACTGAACCGACCTCATGTTGATAGCAATGGTATGGTAAGGTGACTGTTTGACTTTGATGTAGGCATGTGCATCGATTTTTGTAGAGTGTCAAAATTCAGTTAGGATGTGCTGAGCTAGATTCCAGTTAGAAGGTGATAGAGGGTTAGAGAACTGGTAGTTATAGTTGTGTGGGACTGTTAATGGTTATGTATGCTGGTTATTGAAGAGTTTGAAGTGTGGGATTCTGTTTTGAATTGTTAGCTGCAGTGAATGCAAACTTATTTGGTTTTATTTTGGTATTTGATGTGTATGGGGCTGACTAGGTGAATGTGTGCAGGGATTTTGGGTTAGCAGTAGCTGTTAATGTGAACAAAGTTTGGTTATTGGGAATGGATGAGGTTTAAATGGTTAAGTATGAGTTAGGATAGGATTGTGAAAGTGTGCGGCGATTGTGTATGAATTGTAATGCGAGTTTATGATGATTTTGGCCTGGTTTTTGGATGATGCGGGGATACTGTTTGTGATATAGCTTGAAGCTAGGTTAGAAATGTTAATTGATGGATGAAGTTATGTTTTGAAATGTAAAGAAATTAGCTAAGTTTAGGGACTGATTTGGTTTATTTGTAGTACATGTTTTGAGTCTGTTTTTGAATGGCTTTCTTGAATTCCTTGTGAATTGAATTGGATTCGTGAGATCATGACATGATGTGGTTTTGTATTATGCAGGTTTTGTTTGTATGGATTTATTATTCTTGGGCTGCCATTGAGAGGAGGGATGTTGCTGTTCATAAGCCGGAGACGACAACCATGGCTGCATATTTTGTGATGCACTTGGAGATGGATTTGCAGGATGTGGACTTTGCGGTTTTACCACACCTTCAGCGGTTTTTTTTTGGGAATGTCCAGCAGATGTGGATTGCCTTTGATGAGAGCTATTACTTAGAAACATGTTTCTGATCAACCTTCCGCCAGCTTCATGCCTTTGGTTCTATTTATTTTTTTTGTTAATCTTGCAACTTGTACTGTGTGTGTTCATTGGTTGTAGTTTCCAAAGATGTAATGAATATGCAATGGTCGAAAGTGTAGATGGACATGGCTTATGTATGGCGTAAACTCGAATGAATATGTGGACTTGGTATTGATGTATTTGTAGTGATGATGATTTCAAGAGGTCTATAATAGTTTGTCTCTCTGCTTTTTGTAATGAGAATTTTGGTATTGACTGTTTGTAATGGATTGTAATGAACGCCGGATTTTTGTAATAATGTGAGGTGTTTTGCCTTTTGAATACAAGAATGCATTTCCTCTTTTTCTTTCTTTTTGTGCAAGGCTCGATCAGATCTTGTAATGACTTTTTCTTGAGTTTCAAGCGACGCCATCCATGTAATTCGACAATTTTATGTCCGAAAAGAACTCCCTCCATTTTTACAAATTGAATTCCAACCCTTCCTTCATTTGAACTTCATGCAAGATTTTGAGTGAATTATGAAATAAGATGAAAACCTTTAAAAGTTTTAATTTGGATTTTGGTCAAAAAGTCAACCGTTCCCAGTTGACTTTGACAAAAATCAACGCTATTATCATCTAGCTTTCGAAGTTGAAATGCTCCACCCAAATAACATAGAAACTCCCATTCTTGCATATAAATCCAAGTAAGTGACTTGCAACCCAAGTGATAGCCTGATCCATTCATTAATTGATGAACCTAACCCAAATGCTGAGTGAAAATACTTGATGATCTTAAGACCACACCCCTAGATCCATCTGATAATCCCAAGCACACGGAGTAGACCTGAAAGACCTCAGTTGAACAAAATTGCATAATGTAGAAACCTTAATCACTGTGAAGCTCTAGGTCTTTTCATGACCATTGATCCAATGTTCCAGGTGCCTTATTGATTAGTGATGCATGATGCGTTATATGACCTAATGGGAGGTATGTACATGAGATTATGAAATGAGAAGTCTAAGCCAGTTAAGAATTAAGGGTAGGACAAATTTGGGGTATGACACTTATCCACTAACCTTGACAACTCTTCCGGGAGTTCATCGTCTTCCTCATCCCCTTCTTCAGCCTGATTAGCGAGAGCCTCGAGTTTGTATAGAGTCTCAGCAGTATTATTATCGGTGGTGTCAGAAGGTGATCTGCACATGTTTTATGTTTTGTTTTCTTTTAGTATGCAGATGTGAACGTGCTTTGTTTGTGCAAGAAATTTATTTGTCATTTTCAGAAATGGAAAAGGAATAAATGCGAGAAAAGACAATGTTTTCAATACCAAAATGCAAAGACAATTTTATTAATAGACTTCGAACTTGAAAGTAAATGGGGCCCTTACAAACTAGCTCTATGCTTCGGGCGAGGCATGAGCATTATTGTTTTTCTTTATTAAAAAGGGAAATAAAACACACAAAGCAAATTACTTTGAAATGAAAACTATCTCCGGTATCTCCAGGCTTGTCCAATTCTGAAGCTGTTCTCCTGGCCTGATTTCTCGAATGAAATTGGACGTCCCTTCTCGAGAATCCTGGTTGGACACCATAGCCACATGTTCATACCCGCCAGTCACAAAAGTTTGCATTATTGGGGGAAATGGTCGTTCCTCTTTCTTAATGCTTGTGACCTTGGTGGGTTGGTATCCTAACCCTGAACGGTCTTTCTTCTCTGACACCTCTGGTAGCTTGCCCCATCCTTTAGCATCTGTGTCTTGTAGATCCTTCCATGATGTCACCGCCCTTCTTATCTTCTCCACTGGTAGTGTGATAGCGGTTGCAATTTCTAGAGCTTGAAATACGGTACCCAATGCTTCGTCTCCAGCCTCAATATATCTGTATGAGTTTAGATTGCTGACAAATATATCCTCTTCTCCATTGATAGTCACTATGGAGTTCCCATTCACAAACTTTAATTTCTGATGGAGGGTAGAGGTGACTGCCCCAGCTGCGTGGATCCAAGGGCGTCCTAGTAGGCAGGTATAAGCTGGCTCAATTTCCATCACTTGGAAATTGATGCAGAAGGTATGAGGACCGATTACAACGGGCAGATCCACTTCTCCCAACACCGGACTTTGTGATCCATCGAAAGCTTTTACCACTAGGCGACTTGGTCTGACTACCAGTCCTTCTAAGGCTATCTTGTCAAGTGTTGCTTTTGGCATCACATTTAAAGATGACCCTGTGTCGATCAAAACTCTAGCTAGATGGGCCTTCCCACATTGCATGGAGATATGCAAGGCTTTGTTGTGTGACTTTCCTTGTAAGGGTAGCTCATTGTCACTGAAACCTAGGCATGCCCCAGCAGTTAGATTGGCCACCATTCCGTCAAATTGATTGACTGTGATGTCCTTAGTTACATGGGCAGCGTTTAGGATCTTCATCAGAGCATCTCGATGTTTCTCAGAGTGTATCAATAGTGATAAGAGCGATATCTTAGATGGTGTCTGTTGCAACTGATCTACCACTCTATAATCACTCTTCTTAATCAGAGCGAGAAACTCCTCAGCATCCTTATTAGAAGTTTCTTTATCCTTGGGTTCAGCCTCGTCACTTGGTCTCATGACAACTTGTTCTCCATATTGCGTCAAGTTTTCACTAGACGTTGGTTGTACTTGCGCAGTTTTGAATATGCGCCCACTACGGGTCATGCCTCCAGGTCCAACGATGCTTGATACTGCAGTATTGGTATCGGTCTCATATTCCCATGGTACCGCTTTCATCTTGTTCAAGGGATATGGTCCTCTGATTGGGATGATCTTGGTACGCTCTTGCGTAGGTATCATCACTGGTGGTCTAGAGCATGGGATAATCAATGGTTTCCTTGCCCCTTGTGCAGGTATCATTAAAGGCTCGTTTCTTTCCACCATCGCCACATATTCCTCCTCAGGGTGTTCCTCCAGTTGGATCAATCCTTGATCCATGAGCCTTTGCAAGGTGTCTTTGAAAGCTTCGTTATGTTCTAGGATAAACCCCTTTATAAGAAGATACCTCTTAAGGGCATCTATGGGGGAGTTCCGTTGTTGAACCAACTCTTGCTCATTGACAATTTCTATTGCATTGACTGCGCCATCATGGTGTGGCATCAGGTTCGTCTTCACATTGGGTTTGTCAAAGGCGATTGCCCCTGATTCAATCAAATCTTGAACGATGTGCCTGAAGGCCCAACATTTCTCCAAGGTGTGTCCGGGAGAATTGGCGTGAAATTCACACCTTTCATTCGGCTTGTAGTTGGGTGTAACCTTGCATGGAGGAAGAGGTGGCAGTGGCCTAACTTCTACCAAGGATTCATTTATTAAATATTTCAGAATTTCTTTCTTGGAAGTAGGTAGCGGATCGAATCTCCTTTGTCCTCCCTGAAACCGGTTTTGTTGTGGTGGATATGACATGGGAGGTCTGTTTTCCTGATGCCCTACAGCATTAGTCTCTCCTTCCTTCTTCTTTGTGAAGTTGGGGGTAGGCCTCTTCGCCTGATAGGATCCAGATGATGCCCCTTGTATCTTCCCATTCTTGATTCCGTTCTCAATCCTTTCACCGATGACTACCAAGTCTGAAAATCCTGATGACACGCTTCCAACCATCTTATCGTAATATGGCCCTTGCAGCGTGGCCATAAACATATCCACCAGTTCTTTTTCCAACAGGGGAGGTTGAACTCGAGAAGCCATTTCCCTCCACCTCTGTGCATACTCTTTGAATGATTCCTCTTTCTTTTGTGACAAATTTTGGAGTTGCATCCGATTGGGCGCCATGTCCAAATTGTACTTATATTGCTTCAGGAATGTGTTAGCAAGGTCGGTCCAGCTTCGGATATGAGACTTTTCTAACTGCATGTACCAGTCGACCGATGCTCCACTCAAACTATCTTGGAAGAAATGAATCATCAGTTTTTGATCATGAGCATAAGCGGCCATTTTTCGCACATACATGCGCAAGTGATTCCTCGGGCAGGTGAGTCCCTTATATTTCTCAAAATTCGGAACTTTAAACTTGTGTGGAATAGTCAGATCTGGGACTAAACTCATCTCGAAGGTATCCACATCGAAGGCATCATATCCCTCCACAGCCTTTAACCTTTCCTCCAGCGCCTTGATTTGTCCGCTATCTTTAGAGTCATCCCCAGAGTTAGGGGGAGTCAGCTTGGGTTGAGGGACCTGATTTGTATCCTCATTGTCCCCATATTGCAAGTCCAAGTAGTCTTCATCCCTAAGGGGGTTACTGACAGGAATGCGAACTGTGCGAGACGTCCCTTCTTTCTGAGCAGTAGGAATAAACCCTTCTCGAGAAGCCTCTCCCTCTTCATGGGTCGTAGTGACCCTTTTAGATGCGTGAGCATTGGTTTTGTGAGGGTCATGACCTCGAACATACCCTAACAATGGGTTGCCTGAAGGATAGAAAAACACTTAGAAAGGGGGGGATTGAATAAGTGTAACTTTAAATCTTGGACGATAAAAATAAATTGCACAATTATTTTTATCCTGGTTCGCTGTTAACGAAGCTACTCCAGTCCACCCCCGCAGAGATGATTTACCTCAACTGAGGATTTAATCCACTAATCGCACGGATTACAATGGTTTTCCACTTAGTCCGCAACTAAGTCTTCCAGAGTCTTCTGATCACACACTGATCACTCCAGGAACAACTGCTTAGATACCCTCTAAGACTTTCTAGAGTCTACTGATCAACACGATCACTCTAGGCTTAGTTCACTCCTAAGACTTTCCTAGAGTATTCTGATCAACACGATCACTCTAGTTACAAACTGCTCAGCCAACTGCTAAGACTTCCTAGAGTATACTGATCACACGATCACTCTAGTTCCTTACAACTTAATGTAATTCTAAGAGTATTACAAATGCTTCTTAAAAGCGATAATCACAACTGTGATATTTCTCTTAATCGTTTAAGCTTAATCTCACTAATATATTACAACAGCAATGTAGTGAGCTTTGATGAAGATGAAGATTCTGAGTTTTGATTTGAACAGCGTTTCAGCAAGTTAATTTGAATTGTCTTTGTTCAGGATCGTTAACATTGCTTCTCATCAGAACTTCATATTTATAGGCGTTGAGAAGATGACCGTTGAGTGCATTTAATGCTTTGCGTGTTCCGTACAGCATTGCATTTAATGTTATACGCTTTTGTCAACTACCTCGAGCCTTGTTCACGCTGTGTCTACTGACGTAGCCTTTAGTAGCTTTTAACGTTCCTTTTGTCAGTCAGCGTAGTCTGCCACCTGTACTTCCTTCTGATCTGATGTTTATAAATACGACGTTTGAATATCATCAGAGTCAAACAGCTTGGTGCATAGCATCTTCTGATCTTCTGACCTTGAAGTGCTTCTGTTGCGTGATACCATCTTCTGATCTTCAGTGCTTCTGATCTCATGTTCTTCTGATGCTTCCATAGACCCATGTTCTGATTCTGCTTCGACCATCTTCTGATGTCTTGCCAGACCATGTTCTGATGTTGCATGCTGAACCATTTGAGACACAACTTCTGAGCGCTGAATTATGCGTACTCTTTATATATATTTCCTGAAAGGGAAATTGCATTGGATTAGAGTACCATATTATCTTAAGCAAAATTCATATTATTGTTATCATCAAAACTAAGATAATTGATAAGAACAAATCTTGTTCTAACAAAATCTTGTTCTAACAATCTCCCCCTTTTTGATGATGACAAAAACATATATAAATGATATGAATTTGCGATCAGAAAGAGTAGACGGCAAAAGACAAATTACACAGCTATAGCATAAGCATATGAATATGTCTCCCCCTGAGATTAACAATCTCCCCCTGAGATAAATAATCTCCCCCTGAAATAAATACTCGAAGAACTTTAATAAAAGACTTCCCTGATTATTTCGGTAGAGACGATCATATAAGCTTCTGCCTTCAGAGAATTCATAGCTTCTGACTTCTGCTTCCATTGGACAGCTTCAGAACTTGAATTTCTTTAGATCCTTAGAACACTCACAGCTTCTGATTCCTGCTTCCATCGTGGACAGCTTCAGAACTTGAATTTCTTTGATCTTCAGAACATTCACAGCTTCTGACTTCTGCTTCCATTCAGGACAGCTTCAGAACTTGAGTTTTCTGGATTTTTTAGAACATTCACATCTTCTGATTTCTGCTTCCCTCGGATAGCTTCAGAACTTTGAATGTCTACCAATCATCACTTCATGCTAGATTTGTATCAGAACATTGTTGAATGTACCAGAGCATCATCAGAGCATCTCTACATCCTGAAATGTTACAGAACAAAAACTAAACGACAAAAGTCAGCATGAACGAGTTAGAACATAAAATGTATGTTTGAACACATTATATGTATCAGAGCCATATAGGCTGAAATAATGTATCAGAGCAAATAATGTATCAGAGCCATGACATTATATGTATCAGAGCAAATAGAATTTTGTCAGAACAGGATACACAATGATATTCAAATTCTATTATCAGTGCTTCTGATTCATTCTTCTTTCTTGCTTCTGATTTCTGAAGCTTGACAGCACTCAGCTTGCTTCAGTTTCCAAGAGCTTATTCCTTTTACAGAATAACGCTTCTTATGGTTTTGCTTCTAGTGTTTGCTTCTGAAGATTTTCTTCACATCTTTGTACCTGCAAAACACTTAAACCATATAGAACTTGCAGTTCTTGTTAGTGAATGTGTGGGAGCCTCTTTACCCAGCAACTGATAGATTTAATCAAATCATTTATCATTTATCTTCTCCCCCTTTTTGTCATAACATCAAAAAGAATATTTAAAAAGATTCAGATGTATAAAACGACAAAAGAAAACATTTACTGGAATGTAAAACACAAAGAAACTTTTCATTGATAATCAAAAGATATTACAAAATGTTCCTATGTTTAACAAGATGAGAAACATTCCTAGCAAATACAAAGTAGAATTTCCAAAGGGGAAATCACTACAAAAATTAAAAACAGAACCCTAGCTAGACACGCTCTGTGTCAACCCATCAAGAATCCCGGAGGACTTCTTGTCTTCCAGACTGGAACCTCCACTGTAGGAGAGATCCAAGTGACCAAAGAGGAAGAGAGGGACAGTTCACAGACAGAGAGCTAATGTTGCAAACGGGGCTTTCCCTCAACATAGAAGTTAAGAATATCATTCTTAACCTCCTCCCATAACTCAAGAAAGTCTTCTGTCTTTGGGTGAAAGTTGATAACAACATCAAAGAAGAGTCTGACTTGAGCGGTATTAGAAGAGCCATCCCGAGATGCACAGAGATCTGTCGCCTTTGAGTCATGGAGCTTTAACAGACATAGGGTGAACGCTAGGTTTTGAGAGAGGAAATGAAAAACGAGAGAGAGAGAGAGAGAGAGAAGAAAAAAACTTTAAGAGGAAAACAAAGAGATAGGAAACCAAAAACCATTTTGAAGAGTATTTAAAAAAAATGAAATGAAACGAAAGATGAAAAGCATTTAATGTTACGTGACGTGAGGAGAGATAATAAAGACAAATGAGGTGACTAGCACAGTTACCTATGGTCGGCGTCCCTTCAACTGCACGCGCGCTTATCCATGAACAGTAACGACAGGTTTACCATCCCGAGATAAAACGTAACAGCTTTTTTTGCTTTAAAAGAGGTTCTGAATCAACTTAGACAATGAAACGTTAGTAATAACCGAATCATAATTTCTAAAAGAATTCAATCAGAACTTCTGATTAAAAGAAATGTTCCACATTCATTTCAGAAGATACTCATACATGAGAACTTCTCATCTTCTCATTCTGGGCATAAATCCATACTGATGTTCTTCAGAATGAACTTAAACCTATCTTCAGCCAGGGGTTTTGTAAAGATATCAGCCCATTGATGGTCTGTATCAACAAAGTTTAAAGATATAACACCCTTCTGAACATAGTCCCTTATGAAATGATGTTTTATCTCAATATGTTTAGCTTTTGAATGAAGAATAGGATTCTTAGATAAACATATAGCAGAAGTATTATCACAGAATATAGGAATGTTACTCTCAAATATCTGATAATCTTCCAACTGACTCTTCATCCAGAGCATCTGTGTACTACAGCCAGCAGCAGCGACATATTCTGCTTCTGTGGTTGATAGAGCAATAGTTGCTTGCTTCTTGCTGTACCAGGAGATCAAATGACTTCCAAGAAATTGGCAACTTCCTGAAGTACTTTTTCTTTCAATTCTGTCTCCAGCATAGTCAGCATCGCAGAATCCTACTAAGTTGTATTCTTTAGATTTTCTGTAAACTAAGCCAACATTAGTAGTACCTTTCAGATACCTTAGAATTCTCTTAACAGCAGTTAAATGAGATTCTCTAGGATCTGATTGGAATCTAGCACACAAACAAACACTGAACAGAATGTCAGGTCTAGAAGCAGTCAGATATAGGAGAGATCCAATCATACCTCTGTATAACTTCTGATCTACCTTCTTACTTACCTCATCCTTACCTAGGATGCATGTTGGATGCATAGGAGTTTTGGCTTCTTTGCAGTCTAGAAGATTAAACTTCTTCAGAAGTTCCTTCACATACTTGGTTTGGTGAACATATGTTCCTTCTGATGTTTGATTTATTTGTATTCCAAGGAAGTACTTGAGTTCTCCCATCATGCTCATTTCAAACTCAGCCTGCATAGACTCAGCAAACTCCTTTCCAAGTGTAGCATTAGATGTTCCAAAAATAATATCATCCACATATATTTGACAAATTAAAATATCCCTTTTAAAGGTTTTACAAAAGAGAGTAGTGTCCACTTTTCCTCTAGTGAAACCATTATCCAGAAGGAAAGAACTTAAGCGTTCATACCAAGCTCTGGGAGCCTGTTTCAATCCATACAATGATTTCTTAAGTTTAAAAACATGATTAGGAGACATAGAGTCTTCAAAACCAGGAGGTTGATGGACATAAACTTCTTCATCTATATAACCATTTAAGAAGGCACTCTTAACATCCATCTGATAGAGAGTGATGTTATGTTGAGTGGCAAAAGAAATTAATAGACGAATAGACTCTAACCTGGCCACTGGTGCAAAGGTTTCTGTATAGTCAATCCCTTCTTGCTGACTATAACCCTGAGCCACCAATCTGGCTTTGTTCCTTACCACTTCACCTTTCTCACTGAGCTTGTTTCTGAAGACCCATTTTGTACCAATTATATTGAATCCATCTGGTCTAGGAACAAGATCCCAAACATCATTCCTTGTAAACTGATTTAGTTCTTCTTGCATAGCAATTATCCAGTCTGGATCTTCTAGAGCATGATCAACAGAAGTTGGCTCGATCAAAGATACAAGACCTAATTGACAGTCTGCACTGTTCTTAAGGAATGCTCTTGTTCTGATTGGATCATCCTTCTTTCCAAGAATGACATCTTCTGAATGACCAGAGATGAGTCTAGATGATCTTCTGACAGATGGTTCTTCAGATATGCTTAGATCCTCCAGAGAAGCTGATACTTGATCTTCAGATTCTTTGCTTCTGAGAAGCTCTGCTTCTGATGCGTTGCTTCTTGGCTCAACAACTTCTGATATGTCAATATCATAACCTGCAAAATTATCAAACTGCTTTTGTTTTTCAGAACCAAGCTTATCATCAAACCTGATATTGATTGATTCTTCTACAACCAATGTTTCAGTATTGTATACTCTGTAGCCTTTTGAGCGTTCAGAATATCCAAGAAGGAAACATTTTTGTGCTTTGGAATCAAACTTACCAAGATGATCTTTAGTGTTCAGAATAAAACATACACATCCAAAAGGATGGAAATATGAAATGTTGGGCTTTCTATTCTTCCACAATTCATAGGGAGTCTTATTTAGAATAGGTCTGATAGAGATTCTATTCTGAATATAGCATGCAGTGTTTATTGCTTCTGCCCAGAAATGCTTAGCCATATTGGTTTCATTGATCATGGTTCTGGCCATTTCTTGAAGAGTCCTATTCTTTCGTTCTACAACCCCATTTTGCTGTGGAGTTCTAGGACAAGAGAAATCATGGGCAATACCATTTTCTTTGAAGAATTCTTCAAAGGATCTGTTCTCAAATTCACCACCATGATCACTTCTGACCTTTATGATTTTACACTCTTTTTCAGATTGAATCTGAATGCAGAAATCAAAGAACACTGAATGAGTCTCATCCTTGTGTTTCAAGAATTTTACCCATGTCCAGCGGCTATAATCATCTACGATGACTAATCCATATTTCTTTCCTCTGACAGATGCTGTTTTGACTGGGCCAAACAGATCAATGTGCAAGAGTTCTAATGGCCTTGAGGTAGAAACAACATTCTTAGACTTGAATGCAGGTTTGGAGAACTTGCCCTTCTGACATGCTTCACAAAGAGCATCTGATTTGAATTTCAGATTAGGGAGTCCTCTGACCAGATTCAGTTTGTTAATCTGAGAAATCTTTCTCAAACTAGCATGACCTAATCTTCTGTGCCAGACCCACTGCTCTTCAGAAACAGACATAAGACAAGTCACCTTCTGACTCATAAGATCTTGCAGATCTGTCTTATAAATGTTGTTCTTCCTCTTGCCTGTAAATAGGATTGAGCCATCCTTCTGATTTACAGCCTTGCAAGACTTTTGATTGAAGATTATATCATAACCATTGTCACTTAATTGATTGATAGATAAGAGGTTATGTGTTAATCCTTCTACAAGAAGTACATTAGAGATGGAAGGAGAGTTACCAGACTTTATAGTTCCAGAGCCAATTATCTTGCCCTTCTGATCTCCTCCGAACTTGACTTCTCCTCCAGACTTAAGCACCAGGTCTTGGAACATAGACCTTCTTCCTGTCATGTGTCGCGAGCATCCAGAGTCCAGGTACCATGACATGTTGTGCCTTGTCCTTTTTGCAGTCAAGGATATCTGCAATAGGAATAATCTTATCCTTAGGTACCCACATCTTTTTGGGTCCTTTCTTGTTAGATTTTCTCAAGTTCTGATTGAACTTGGATTTAACATTGTAAGCAATAGGAGGAACAGCATGATAATTCTTAATGTGAGTTTCATGATATTTCCTAGGTTGTGTCACATGCTTCTTAGTGTGTGTAATGTGAAAACTTTGAGCATGTGAAGTGTGCCTAATATCATGTGAGTGGCCATACTTGAACTGATCATACAATGGCTTGTATGTGAGTTTCATTTCATCAACAGGTTCAAGTTTGTATGGGGTTTCACCCTCATAACCAATGCCAACTCTTTTGTTTCCAGACACAGCATATATCATAGAAGCTAGCTGACTTCTGCCAATACTTCTAGATAAGAACTTCCTGAAACTTAAATCATATTCTTTCAGAATATGGTTTAGACTGGGAGTGGATTTTTCTGAATCAGAAGGAGATCCAACATTATTGGATAATTTTAAAAGTTTTTCTTTTAATTCAGAATTTTCCAACTCAAGCTTCTTTGTTTCAAATTCAAATTGCTTTTTCAGCTTTTTGTATTTGAGACTAATCTGAGACTTGAGTTCCAGAAGTTCAGTTAGACCGGAAACTAACTCATCTCTAGTAAGTTCAGAAAATACCTCTTCAGAATCTGATTCTGATGTAGATTCTGATCCGTCATCTTCTGTCGCCATCAGCGCACAGTTGGCCTGCTCATCTTCTGAATCATCTTCTGACTCATCCCAGGTTGCCATAAGACCTTTCTTCTTATGAAACTTTTTCTTGGGACTTTCCTTCTGAAGATTTGGACATTCATTCTTGTAGTGTCCAGGCTCATTGCATTCATAGCACATGACCTTCTTCTTGTCAAATCTTCTTTCATCAGAAGATTCTCCACGTTCAAATTTCCTTGAACTTCTGAAGCCTCTGAACTTCCTTTGCTTGGTCTTCCAGAGTTGATTTAGCCTTCTGGAGATCAGGGACAGTTCATCTTCTTCTTCAGATTCTGATTCCTCAGGATCTTCTTCTTTGGCCTGAAAAGCGTTAGTGCATTTCTTGATATTAGATTTTAATGCAATAGATTTACCTTTCTTTTGAGGCTCATTTGCATCCAGCTCAATCTCATGGCTTCTCAAGGCACTGATCAGCTCTTCCAGAGAAACTTCATTCAGATTCTTTGCAATCTTGAATGCAGTCACCATAGGACCCCATCTTCTGGGTAAGCTTCTGATGATCTTCTTTACGTGATCAGCCTTGGTGTATCCCTTGTCAAGAACTCTCAATCCAGCAGTCAGAGTTTGAAATCTCGAAAACATCTTTTCAATGTCTTCATCATCCTCCATCTTGAAGGCTTCATACTTCTGGATTAAGGCTAGAGCTTTAGTCTCCTTGACTTGAGCATTTCCCTCATGAGTCATTTTCAAGGACTCATATATGTCATAGGCCGTTTCCCTGTTGGATATCTTCTCATACTCAGCATGAGAGATAGCATTCAGCAAAACAGTTCTGCATTTATGATGATTCCTGAAAAGCTTCTTTTGATCATCATTCATTTCTTGCCTTGACAGCTTTGCGCCACTGGCATTTACTGGATGTTTGTAACCATCCATCAGAAGATCCCATAGATCACCATCTAGACCCAGAAAGTAACTTTCCAGTTTATCTTTCCAGTATTCAAAGTTTTCACCATCAAATACCGGCGGTCTAGTATAACCATTGTTACCGTTGTATTGCTCAGCAGAGCCAGATGTAGATGCAGGTGGATTTGTCGGAGTTTCACCAGCCATCTTTTAAATAAAGCGTTTTTCTCTTCCTGAATCTTTTCTAAACACGGTTAAGTGCTTGCACCTTAGAACCGGCGCTCTGATGCCAATTGAAGGATAGAAAAACACTTAGAAAGGGGGGGATTGAATAAGTGTAACTTTAAATCTTGGACGATAAAAATAAATTGCACAATTATTTTTATCCTGGTTCGCTGTTAACGAAGCTACTCCAGTCCACCCCCGCATAGATGATTTACCTCAACTGAGGATTTAATCCACTAATCGCACGGATTACAATGGTTTTCCACTTAGTCCGCAACTAAGTCTTCCAGAGTCTTCTGATCACACACTGATCACTCCAGGAACAACTGCTTAGATACCCTCTAAGACTTTCTAGAGTCTACTGATCAACACGATCACTCTAGGCTTAGTTCACTCCTAAGACTTTCCTAGAGTATTCTGATCAACACGATCACTCTAGTTACAAACTGCTCAGCCAACTGCTAAGACTTCCTAGAATATACTGATCACACGATCACTCTAGTTCCTTACAACTTAATGTAATTCTAAGAGTATTACAAATGCTTCTTAAAAGCGATAATCACAACTGTGATATTTCTCTTAATCGTTTAAGCTTAATCTCACTAATATATTACAACAGCAATGTAGTGAGCTTTGATGAAGATGAAGATTCTGAGTTTTGATTTGAACAGCGTTTCAGCAAGTTAATTTGAATTGTCTTTGTTCAGGATCGTTAACATTGCTTCTCATCAGAACTTCATATTTATAGGCGTTGAGAAGATGACCGTTGAGTGCATTTAATGCTTTGCGTGTTCCGTACAGCATTGCATTTAATGTTATACGCTTTTGTCAACTACCTCGAGCCTTGTTCACGCTGTGTCTACTGACGTAGCCTTTAGTAGCTTTTAACGTTCCTTTTGTCAGTCAGCGTAGTCTGCCACCTGTACTTCCTTCTGATCTGATGTTTATAAATACGACGTTTGAATATCATCAGAGTCAAACAGCTTGGTGCATAGCATCTTCTGATCTTCTGACCTTGAAGTGCTTCTGTTGCGTGATACCATCTTCTGATCTTCAGTGCTTCTGATCTCATGTTCTTCTGATGCTTCCATAGACCCATGTTCTGATTCTGCTTCGACCATCTTCTGATGTCTTGCCAGACCATGTTCTGATGTTGCATGCTGAACCATTTGAGACACAACTTCTGAGCGCTGAATTATGCGTACTCTTTATATATATTTCCTGAAAGGGAAATTGCATTGGATTAGAGTACCATATTATCTTAAGCAAAATTCATATTATTGTTATCATCAAAACTAAGATAATTGATAAGAACAAATCTTGTTCTAACAAAATCTTGTTCTAACATTGCCATCCTGAGGTATCTCCTCATACTGATCCTGAACCTCCTTAGCCTTGTCTTGCTTATCTTTGAGGTCTTTCATGAAGCTCAGCATTTGGGTCATTCCTCCCTTGAGGTCTTCAACAGTACCTTTCAGCTGGGTCATTTCTTCACGAAGGGCGGCTTGATTCTGCTCTAGTTGTTCCATCGCTTTCTTCTTCTGAGCTCTGGTCTTGATTTGTGGTTGAGTTGCAATGATGTGACTGGAGATGAAGATAGTTTTTTTTGCTTTAATATTTTAAAAAAGTAAATATGATATGCATGCTATGAATGATATGATTATGCAAAGTTTATGTCTTATCCACACTATTATAATACACATATATATTTATATATTATTTTTATTCCCCTTTTTTTTATATATACATGTACATTTTCTTTTTTTTTTTGCACATATGTATTATGTATATATTTTTGCATATGTATTTTTTTTTTTGTACATGTATATACACATATGTTTTCTTTTCTTTTTTTTTTTTGAGAGGTAAACAAGGTTGGTGAATATTTATAGAAACGATGAGTAACGAAAAAGAAACACACTTTATTGAAAGAAAATACTAAAAAAAAACTCCATTGTTGGTTGACAAAGATAGAAATTGAAATAACAAATTGAAAATACTTGGAATGCAATAAAAGGAAAAAAAAGCCTAAAACTAAGAACGCCTTTGGATGTCTTCTTTGAACTTATCCACCATATCTCTACAAAGCTCCATGAATTCCTTGACTTCTTTGGGAAGGATAACAAGAGATGATTCCGCCTTTGCCAAACTTTTTGGAATGTCTAGGATTAAATCGTTGCACAAGTAAACCAACTTATCATAATTATCGCGGCATTTTTCGTAGTCTTTGAGCATCTTGGGAACCATACTCACGTGCTCATAAGCAGTAGAAACAATTGTGTATTGTCTTTCCCAATAATCCCTTTCATCCCTTGCAGCATCACATAACTCTTTTTGCCTTAGTAGTAATTGCCTAAGCACAGCCAAAGCTTGAAGTGCTCTATGACGCTCATCAGTGCGCTGTAAAAGTGCTTCTTCCGCGGTTAACCTCCTTGTGCGTTCTTCTTGTCCAGCATTGCGGGCCTCTTGAAGATCAAACTTTAAATCCCTTATTTCCACTTCTTGGTCCTTAGTTCTATCCGTTAATTCAAAGACCACAGCTTCTAGATTTTTTTCGGACTCCGCTTTGTCATGGGATGCCTTTTCATAACGCCTTCTCCATCTTGCAATCTCTACATCCGCTTGTGCCAACCTTTCATTATGCGATTCTAGATTAAAATTAGCACTTAGAACTCCTTCGGTTGCACGCTTTCTTTTACTTCTTTGCCTATCATTTTCTTCTTTCATCGCTTGGAGTTCTTGATTTTTCTCTTTAAGGTCAAAGCGTAGTTGGCTCCTTTCATTAGTAAGTTGATGCAAATCAAGTTCTAATTTCTCTTTCTCCTTTCGGGACGCCTCTAGGGCAGACCTGATTCCTTCTATCTCTTCGATGGATAAAGGAACAGGATCAGGAGAATCAGGCTTGTAGGCGGGATCCACAACAAAAGGAAGCAACACTTTCTTAACTCTTTCTTGAACCCATGCGATATAAGATGCTTTTGCGATTACATTCTTTGGCCCAAAGTCTCTCCTTTGCACATTACTCCAAGCTTGAATTACTTTTTTCCATGTTCTCGGTTCACCTTTCCCATTGTCATGCAAAATCAATTCTTTTATACGTTGCTCGGAAGGTTCCTTATCCATGGAATGACCCAATTGGCGTAGTGCTAAAGCAGGATTATAATTAATACAACCAAGAGTTCCTATCAATGGCACATTGTTGAATTCTCCGCATTTGTAAATGATCTTATCTGAATTTAATTTTCTTGCATACCATAGAATAGAGTCCGCTTTAAGAGCCCTTAATTTTTGAGACCAATCGTTCCTAGTTAATTCTTTGATAAAGCAACTAGCTTTGTAGAGATGGGAAGTCAACCAAGAATAGAGCAAATGAACGCAACAAACTAGCACTCCTCTCTTTCTTTCATACCTCATATGAATAGCATAGTAAATGTTAGCGAGGATAGTCGGAGTTGGATCTTTGTCAAAAAGCCTAAAAGAAGTGAAAGCATGAATAGCGGTAGGATCAATATAGTCAATATTCTTTGGCAATAAAACAACACCGAAAACCAAGAGAGCTAACACATGTCCACAAATGTCCCATTGTTTCCTTTGAGCAAACATTAACGCTTGATTTTCTAAATAAGATCTTTTGATCCCATGCACCTCTCCCTCAGTTTTATAATTAGCTTTTAATTCCGCAGCAGACATTCCCAAAGCCTTTTCTAGATCTGAAAAGTCAACTTCCTTACCCACACCAGTATAGAATTCCTTTTTTATCCTCGAGAAACCCAACATAGCATCCATTTCTTCTAAGGTAGGAGCTAACTGAAAATCCTGGAAAGTAAAACATCTCAAAGGCGGATCATAGAATTGTACCAAAGCGGTGATAGCTTCCTCTTGTACTTTTACCCTTAGCAACTCCAATATATTCCCATAGCGGATCTCAAACCTATCCAAAGCACTTGATGGTAATTTCTCTTTAATTATCTTCAATTTCTTGATATCTGGAGTAGAAACGGTAAAGTGGACAATTGCTTTCTTCGTACTCATCCTTCCTACACATTCACCAACAAAATACATCTTACCAAATATATATATATATATATATATATATATATATATATATATATATATATATATATGTATTATTTTTTTGTGGATAAGACATGATGAGAATGCAAATGATAGATGATGCATGCAAACATAAAAAAAATAATACAAACATATAAAACACAACCAAACAAAAAACAATCAACATGATATTTCAAAGAACCCAGGTTCATAGGTTCGACGTAGGGGGCTCTTGGGAGCCAACCTTTTTATGGGGGGTTCTAGAAGGTCTCATGGGGTCGTTCGTAGCCTCCGAGACTTTTTCGTCTCTTCGGATTTTGGAACAACTCATTTTATCCATGAGGTTCGAATTTTTGGGGTAGGTTCCCGGAGAGATCAGCTAAGTATCCAGTCCAGCCCTCCACAAAGTCAAGCTTCGTTTCGGACCTTTCCAAATACCTAACCCACTCCGAGTGGAGTTATCAGTGAGATTCGTAAGGCGATTCATGTCCCCTTTTGGTCTCAAAGTTAACTCCCACACTTAAGGTTTAACCGACATGAAAATAGAGCAAAATATATAATAATAAAAGGCAAATATTTTCAGGCAGATAAAAACATAAAACAAATAAACAAATAAATAATTTAATATTCATTAAAAGATAAACCTCCCCCCAAACCCTAAATGTGGCAATTTGCCAACCCTAAAATGCGCCACAAACCCTAAACCACAAACCACAAACCACAAACCTAAACCCACTCAAGCCTTAGGAGCATAATAATTAACCTAATAGTGTTGTCCCCAGCAGAGTCGCCAGCTGTAGCAACCTGCCTAAAAATTTCAGCTTTCGAGTCGCCACCTATTCTGAAGGGCGAATAGGAAACCCTACGCAGATAAGAGATTGAGGGTAAGTTATTATAATCAGGCTGAGGGAAGGTGTTAGGCACCCTCAGCCCTTTCCTAAAGGCTAATATATCAAAGATTAGGGTTGCATGGCAGGGTTTGTAAAGAAATGTGGCAAACAGAATTTTAATGAGATGATTAAGATTTTGAAGAGGGGGGACTCGCCTTGTTGCCAAGTGCCTACGTACCTCCTTAGGGAGGATCAGAGTCTACGTAGTTCGGGGAGGGTTGTACGCCCTTTAGAGTTGAATCTGATTGAAGATGTATTTTTTAGAGGCTTTTTGGATAGCCTATCGTAGTTTGATTGTGTCGTAGTTTTGAATGGATTTTAGAATTATTTTTAGGGTTTGGGGCGTACAACCCTGATTTGGCACAATTAACCGCAATGATCAATGGGTTTGATCACCATAGTTAAAAGATTAAGGGTTTGCATCATTACCAATTCAAACCGATTGATTCGATTATCACTAATAATGACTTATTGTATTTTATTATTTTATGAATTTTATTTTATACTGTTACCTCTCATAACCGGTTAATACGGCCACAAATAATAACAGATTAATTATAGAACGAGGCAGGATTAATCACCACAATCAATAAGATGATTGCAGCCATTTAATCGAATATAGTTTGATTCTTATTTTAATTTAATAGTATTTTAATTAAAATTATTGTTAACCACAGCGATCAATCGATTTAATCGGCGCGAATAACAAATTAAAAATTTTAATATAATTATCATGTATTTATTTTTATTAAAAAATAATTATAACATAATTAATATATATTAAAATAAGTATTTTAATTTAAAATAAACAAATAATTAAAAGAAATTAGGTTTTATTGAGATTATGATTCAATATGATATTCATGAGGGACCATGGTATGGATACTTGATTATTTAGCGCTGGATCTGGTCAGGGGAAGATCCTATGGTGAGGATCTGAGGGTGTATGACGCAGGTATGAGGCTAAGGCACATGGGATCACATAAGAAAATTTCAGAAAAATATGTGTCTGGGGGAAGGCTCGAACCCATGACCTCCCCCTCACCATTTTCTCCACTAACCAACTCAACTAAAGCCAGCACGCGTTTTAGAAACGCTTCCACCACACTACATGAAAAAACAAAACGCATAACATGGAAATGCGCGCGAAACTTTGAACTGGCCAGTTACGCAGGGACACATCATCATCGTCCCCAACCAACCTGCAAATACCTGCAAAACTTAGCTATGATTTTGCTACGAATCTGTTCGTAGCCATTAGTCCTGGAAAATAGCGATTCGCATATACTCTTCAATAAATATTTCGCACCCCCTCTAAACGCTTCGTCCCAACCTTGCGAACATGCCTGTACCCTCAATTCGTCCTAATTTCACTTCTAACGTAAAGCCCCCTTTTTAAACCCTAAAAACTCAAATCGGGCATCAATGGCAGAACACAATTAAAGCACATAAACTCCACAAAACAAGTCCAGAAACGATCGGTGCATTGAACCAAACAATAATATGCAATTAGATTCTAATGTAGATGCTTGTATTGTCCAGATCGAAGGGATTTTTGAAGCAACTTACCTTGGCAAATATGAGGTAATTCTGGGGGTGTTGAAGCAGCGTATTGATCCAGACACGTTCAGAATTCCTCGATGAATCTTTTGCAACCTTTAATCCTTGCTGAAACCTCCTAGATCTCCAAAACCGAGTTAACACTTTTGGAGGATTTTTGAGTTCTTGCAAGGTTCCCTTCTGCAGAATTTTTCGTCCCCTCATTTGATCCCTTATGTTTCCTACTTATACTAGAATGGATTAGGTTAAAAGAGAAGCCCTAGAATCTCTTAAATCAAATCTTGCCATAGTTAGGAAATTTGATTTGTTTCTTGAATCCCAAGCTACTATTTTGGTCCAAATATTGTGTTGATTTCTTCCTCCAATCAATATGCACGAAATTATATTATATTTTGCCTTAAATATTGATTGGATTTGGCCTATACCAATATTTTAACACAATATTTGATTTTATACTTAATTAAATCATAAAAATGAATTAAAAAAATATATTAAATCACTTAATATGATAAATTTCGTGCCCTTTTGTTTTGGACAAGCTAATGGCTTGTGGATCAAGTTTGTACCATAAAAACATAGGCCCATTAGCAAAATTCTTTAATTTGAACCCTCCTTTTTCACATTTTGCCTCCAAAAATCACCTGACTTTGATCAAGCATATCTCCTTCATTTTTTATGCTATGAGGGTGTTCTAATACTTTTTGGAAACCTCAAGAGGTCCTCTACAAGCCACTTTGGAACATATTTCTCATTTGAAGCTTTTATCTTGATCATACCTTCTCTGACAAAAAACTGCTTTTGAAGGATGCCTGAAAATGACCTGTAATCTTTTGCTTTGTATCTCTTAAATGAAGCATTTCTAGCCCTGGCTTGTGAGACACAAAATTGTAGAGAATCCAATTTCCTTCAAAATAGACTTTGAGTGAGGAATTTCTGATGTTCCATGTGAAAGTTATGCCCAGTCAAAGTTGGGTTGACTTTCTCCTGAAGAAACCCTAATTTGAACCTTTTTATATTTGTTCATCTCTGAGTTTCTATTAATGGAATCGTGATCAATTCTTGATCAAATGATGATTATGCACCCTATACTTGATGTTTGCCCAATGATCATGGTTTGAATCATGCTTTGATATTAGTTGACCTTCCAGTTTGAATCAGTTGACTGTGAATTATCTGGATCATTTGAGTGAGCCATGTCTTGAGATTTGAACTTGGCCCTTGTTATGAGAGAGGTGTGGGAGGTAAATTTTGGGGTATGACACTAAGAATCAAGCTGCTGCCAACCCTGAAAATACTGTTTTTGGTAATTTCTATTTTCTTACTCCTTTGAATATTAGTGGTTGTTATTTCTTTGTAATGGTTGATGTTTATTCAAAAATTCGGAGGTGTTATTACACAAGTTATTTATCAATTCAAAAACCAACATACAAATTGTTTTAATGTTCAAAATCACTATTAACAAGTATTTTTAGTGCATGTATATATTTGAAATTCCTAATAAGTTATGGACCAAAAGAGTAATTAAACCTTATTTGTACAATTTTTCAGATGTTAAGAGGTTAATCGGTAGAAAGTTTAGTGATACTATTGTTCAAGATGATGTATTGTTATGGCCATTCAAGGTCAATGCCGGTGTCAATGACAAACCGATAATTACTGTTAAGTACAAGGGCCAGGAAAAACAGCTATGCGCTGAAGAAGTATCATCTATGATACTCACAAAGATGCGAGAAATTGCTGAGGCATATTTACAGTCTCCTGTTAAGAATGCTGTTGTTACTGTGCCGGCTTATTTCAGTGATTCTCAGCGAAAAGCCACCATAGACGCCGGTTCTATTGCTGGCCTCAATGTTATAAGGGTAATGAATGAACCTACTGCTGCAGCGGTTGCATATGGTTTTGACAAGAGAACTGGTTATGATGGAGAAAGAAATATTTTTGTGTTTGATCTTGGGGGTGGCACGTTTGATGTGTCTCTACTAACTATTAAAGGTGATGTGTTCAAAGTTAAGGCAACTGCTGGAAACACTCATCTTGGTGGAGAGGACTTTGATAATAGAATGGTCAATTACTTTGTACAAGAGTTCAAGAAAAAGAACAAAGTGGATGTCAGTAGAAATCCAAAAGCCTTGAGGAGGTTGAGAACGGCTTGTGAGAGGGCAAAAAGGTCACTTTCTTTCCTTGTTACCGCCACTATTGAGGTAGATTCTTTATTTCAAGGCATTGACTTTTCATCATCCATCAATAGGGCCAAGTTTGAGGAAATGAATATGGACCTTTTTAATGAGTGTATGAAGACTGTTGAGAGTTGTCTTACTGACGCTAAGATGGATAAGGGCAGGGTAGATGATGTTGTTCTTGTTGGTGGATCTTCTAGGATTCCTAAAGTACAGCAGCTATTACAAGACTTTTTCAATGGGAAGGAGTTGTGCAAGAGCATTAACCCTGATGAGGCTGTGGCTTATGGGGCAGCTGTTCAGGCTGCTTTGTTGAGTGAAGGCTTTAATACTGTTCCAAAGTTGGTTCTACAAGACGTTACACCATTGTCTCTTGGCAGGTCCGTAGTAGGAGATATCATGAGTGTGGTTATTCCTAGGAACACTTGCATTCCTGTCAAGAATACGCTACAATATGTTACGGTTAAAGATAACCAAACCAGTTCATTTGTTGAGGTTTATGAGGGTGAGAGAACAAGAGCTAGTGAAAACAATTTGCTTGGTTCTTTTACTCTTTCTGGTCATACCCCAGCTCCTCGTGGCCACCCTTTGGATGTTTGTTTTGCTATTGATGAAAATGGTATTTTGACAGTTTCTGCTAAGGAATGTTCCACCGGTAAAATGAATGAGATTACAATAACCAATTACAAGGAGAGGATGTCAGCTGAAGAAATTAGAAAATTGATTAAAGAAGCTGAGAATTTTCATATTGAAGACAAGAAATTTCTAAGGAAGGCCAAAGCAGTGAATGCATTGGATGACTACATTTACAAAATGATAAATACTTTAAAAATAAAGGATATTAATTTGAAGCTCTCCTCACAAGAAATCAAGCAGATTGAAGATGCAATTGCAGTGGCTAAAAACCTCGTTGACGAGAATAACAAGCAGGTTGAAATAGAAGTTCTGGAAGATCACCTAGAAGGGATTGAGAGTAGGATGAAACAAATTATAGCTAAGACTATTTAGTTTTTATAAAGTTTAGAGGCGACATGTTACTTAAATTGTTTTTGTCATTTTGCTTTATTTCTTAACCATGCAACAACTGACTGATACTGTGATGTTTGACTGAAACTGTGATGTTTGATTCAAATGCAGTTGTTTTAGATTTCATTTGTTTAGTTTACAAGTCTCTTTAATTAGTATACAAAGAAACCCGAACACGTTCTACTTCAGTCTTCTTCAATAGTCTAATCTGCTGTGTAATCAGTTGGTTGAGTTTGAGTACTTTATAGGATAGTATTTTGTTTGTTTCATGCTCAAATTATGTATTGAAAGTTTAAAGCTAAGATCTCTGCAGTTAAAACTTTGATGGAAAATGGATTATGCGTTTTTTATGTAAAAACACTTACTACAAGCTTCTTTTTTATATTGATTTTCATTTCTGAAATCGAAGAAAATGACAACTCCTAAAATGAAATGATTATTAAAAATGGATAATTGTAGAAGCTTTCGTCTGTTCATTTTTTATGTGAAGTATATTTGCTAGTGAGACTCGCTTATTGTTTGGCTCTATAATTTAGAAATTGTGCTCAAGGTTTGAAATAGGAAATCTGTTTTTTTTGGCATATTTGGTGTCCTAGAAATAAGTTATATTTAAAGATAAGCTCCCTGAATGTGAACTTGATCATGACTTTCATATTTGCTCATTTACATACTTTGGAAAAGCTTTTGGGGATATAGACCGTCTAGGATTTCCAAGACAAACTCGTATGGTTTCTTGTAAATAAGGAGATGAAAATTTTGGAAAATTTCTTTAGCCACCTCCCTATGGGGGTCACCCCCAGCGAAAAATCTAAATTACCCCTGCTTCGGAAATGAACTTCCGAAGCATTTTTTTTAAAAAAAAATTTCCACAATTCGAAAGTGCATCTCCGAAAACACCTCATGGGGGGTGTTTTCGGAGATGAACTTCCGAAAACACATTTGTTCAGATTTTGGGGGGTTTCGGAAATGAACTTCCGAATTATGTAGAAACTGTGTTTTTTTTTTATGTTTTTCTTAACAGTCTCGTATTTTTAATTAAAAGAAACCGGGAAATAAAATAAGCGACATATAAACAGAAAAAACTAATATGATAAAAAAAGTAATATATACAAGCCGATCCAAATCCAAATAAAAATAGTGTGCTAAAGATACAATCCGAAAACAAAAAATAAATAAACCCGACCACTACTGGGTGTGCCTAACCCTCTCTCCCTGGGACCTCCTCTGCCGCCTGTATGTCGCCGCACGGCCCGCATCAGTGACGATCATCTCCATCACGGCGACTGCCTCTGGACCACCCTGATGAACGACACCTCGATCCAACGCGTCCCGCCCAAGCATCTCTATCCGCTGGCAGATCGGCATGAGATCAATGGCGTGGTCATCCTCGGCCTGCTGGTTCTCCAGGATCTCCTCGTGTGCTGGCCTAGGAGCGCCGGGAACGTCGGGTCTCAGCAGAGGATGTGACACCCGGTAGAACCATGTGACGTATCCCTCCACACTGTGCCAGTCCTGTGTGACCCGAGTGCGACGGTACTCCTGCGGTACCACATGATGCTGCCAGTCCTTCCATATGGCAGTGAGCTGCACTCGGGTCACTGTGTCGGGAGCAGCCTCAAAGGGTGACCTGGGTATCTGCTGCACGAATCCGAACTGACGCATGCACCGCTCAGGGAGATACCGGACCATGATGCCGGTCCCGCATGCCAACCAGCCTGAATATAAAGCAATGTCGTCAAAGGGGATAACCTGAGCGTAGTCGCTGAACGGCCTCAAGGTGACGTCGTCGTGCATCGTGCGGTCCAGGTATCCACGGTATGGTCCCACCGCATTGTTCCCCCTCTGGAGAACGTATCTGGCGGCCCTGGGCATGGTGTCAACGTACACAGGATCGATGTGGAAGTCGTGGATGCGGGAGAAGTAGGAGATGATCCAGCTCTGAAACAGAAACACGATAATGTAATATAAATAAATACGAAACATAAATAAATACGAAACAATTAAAATGAAACGTACCGTAAGTAGTATGCAGGATCCGACCAACTGCCTCGTCCTCCAGTTGGAGGCCTCATTCAGCTTCTAGTAGAGGTATGCCATAGTAGCTGCCCCCTAGTTCCACTGGTGAACGGTATCCAGGTCCATGAAGTAGCGGAGGTAGGTCACGTCGACGTACCTTGCACTCTTGTCCACAAAGCATGCAGCGCCTACCACATGCATGTACCAGCACCGGAGAGCGCAGCCGCGGTGATACTGTGTTAATAGATCGTCACCCGCCTCCTCGGCATCGACCGCCGCGTCCAGGTGGTGCTCGAAATAGCGGCTCAGTGTGGTGAACCGGATATGAGGCCCATTTTCGTGATGCACTCGAAGTCAGCAACTCCGGGCTCCATGCCCAAATAGAGCGCCATCCACTGACTGGCCTCGACCCTCTGGATTTGGGAGTGGGTCAACAGCGGCCCCCTGATGGGCAGGTGGAGAAGACACTGCACATTATGCAAGGTGATCGTCATCTTCCCAACCGACAAGTGGAAAGAAGACGTCTCCTTGTGCCAGCGCTCCACAAATGCCCCCTGCATGTCGTGGCTGATGGTGGTGTACCCCGTCATGCAGAGCCCGCTAAGCCCTGAACCTCGCACCGCGTCGTTAAACCACTCAGCTACTGGTTTAAACAGACTGAAAATCTTCCGGGCGTGGTTCACCATTTTCAAAGGATCTCTCTCCTGTTACAAAAAAACAAATAAAAGCATATGTTAAATAGACCGTTAAGAAAATATCGAATAAACGTCTAAATTATAAAATGTTAAATTAAAAAAAATACCTCTCCCTTCCAGATACGCCGAGCGACGTGATCGTGGTAGCTAATCAGCACAGAAGTGTCAAAGGGCCCTCCCGGGTAGCTGTCCTCCTGCTCATCCTCCTCCCCGGGTGGAGGGTCAACATCCGGTACCCCCTCCGGTTCGTGGTATGGCACTGCCACCTCCTCCTCCTGCTCCTCCTCCTCCTCTCGCTGGCGGGAAGAAGATACCCGAGCCAGCCGACTCCTAGATCCAGATGAAGAGGTACCCTCTCCCACGTCCACGAGAACTCGCACACGTCGTCCCCGGCCCTGCCCCCGTCCCTGTGTCGACGCCAGCTGCGCCGCCGCCTGCTCGCGTCTAGCCGACGCAATCTGGGTCTCTCTACCCTGTCTGATGCGTGCTGGTTGGTTGCCTGACATGTTCCTGTAAACAATTGAAATCGATTAATATGCGAGACAAAAGAAAAAACTAAAAAAATTGCACTTCTGATACAATTCGGAAGTTCATTTCCGAAACTGGGATGGAGGTGTTTTCGGAAATGAACTTCCGAAACACCCCTGCGCAGAACTTCTCTGCAACCTCCAATGGCAGACCCCAAAATCAAACTTCAAACCTATGTCTACACATTCTAAACATCCTAAATATCAGTACCAACCTAACCTAATACATTTTTTGCTATTTGTAAACACCCTAATATGAATTTTAATCATAGATCTAAAACTCAAAATGCTTACCGATTGAAGAGATTGGAGTGCTTTTTAATGTAGTATAGGAAGCTTATTGGAGCCTTTGATGTAGCCTTGGAAGTGTTTGCACAAAATTTCTCCTTTGGTTGTGTTTGATGTTGAATTAGGGTAAATGAATGGGGGAGGGGGAGTGTTTTGCTAAATTTACAAAACGCGCAATATTTCGGAAATGAACTTCCGAAATGCTGTTTTCGGAAATGAACTTCCGAAATAAGACAATTTTTCCAAAAAAATAGGCGCTTTCGGAGATGCATCTCCGAAAACACCTTTTTCTTGCATTTCGGAAATGCATTTCCGAAGTCAGGGGTAGTTTGGGTTTTTCACCAGAGGTGAACTAGAAGGTTGGGAGGTGGCCAAAGAAATTTCCAAATTTTGTGATCCTTAATGCCCAACAAGGAGGTATGGTTACTAACCTGGGTAATGTCAGTTTCAATGGTTTGTCTAGGAGATCGACCCTAATGTCAGTTTTAATGGGCTATGTTTGCGAGTTTGGAGGGGAGGAGAGGGGAAGACTTTCGAAAACAAAATTTTAAAAAATTATAGGAAAATATTTGAAATTTTTTGAAAAAATGATTTTATTTAAAATGATAAAAGAGTCATTATCATTACTAAATTTTTAATTTTCATAATAGCATAACAATCTATAAGATATTTGGAAAATTTATGTAAGCCCTCCAAAACCTTCCTTCAATACAATTTTTGAGTTTTTCCATTTTATGGGGTTTTTGATGTTATGAATAAAATCAAATCCTCCAAAACCCTCTTACCCAAAATGTTTCTATTCTTGTCACCTAATTCTTCCTATTTTCCAAAGTTCTCCCCTTCCTTCCCCTCCAAACCCACAAACAAAGTCTAAAAGCTATTTTAAGGGATTTTGAATTGGCTTCGGGGTTATGTGTGAATTTAAACCAGAACAAAATCTATGGAATCAATGTGAAGGAAGAACTTATGCATGCTGCATCAACTTTCCTATCTTGCAACATTAGTACCATTCCTTTTCATGTTTATTAGGATACCCGTGAGGGCCAACCAAGAAGAAGGGGGACTTGGAATCCCACGCTGGCTAAGTTGCATAGAAGAATATCTTCATGGCAAGGCAAACAGATGTCACTAGGTGGAAGAGTGGTGGTGATGAAAGATATTGTTAGAATTTGATATTTTCCTCAAAAAAAAACTTTATTATTTTTTGGTTTCTATTCATCTCTTCTCCTATGTTTGGAGGAGAAAATTATCACTTGTGGGTTGCAAAAGTGATCATTTATTTGAGAGCTCAAAGTTTATGGGATGTTGTAGAAAATAGAAGCAACCCACCACCTCTATCAAATAACCCAACACTAGCTCAAATAAGAAATCACGATGATGAAATGGCAAAAGAAGGAAGAGCATTTACGATAATGCATGCATTACTACATGACAATATATTTATCAAGATCTTGAATCTTGAGACTGCAAAACAAGTTTGGGGCAAGTTGAAAGAGGAGTTCCAAGGGAGTGAAAGAACAAAGAAGATGCAAGTGTTGAACTTGAGAAGAGAGTTTGAAGCACTAAAAATAAAAGAAACTGAAACTGTTAGAGAATTTTCTGACAGAATTTCGAAAGTTGTTTCACAAATCAGATTGTTGGAAGAGGAACTAAGTGATCAAAGAGTTGTGGAGAAAATTATGGTGTGTCTTCCAGAAATATTTGAAGCAAAAATATCCTCTCTCGAAGAAACTAAGGACTTTTCTCAAATCACACTTGCATAGCTTGTTAATGCTTTGCAAGCTACTAAGCAGAGAAGATCTTTAAAGATGGAGGAAAATGTTAAAGGTGCTTTTGCGGCCAGCACCAAAGGAAAAAACCAAAGCTACAACGGTTTTGGGAAGAAGACTTTTGGTGAGAATAAAGGATAAGGAAAAAGGGAGGAAGTCAACAACACAGGAGAGAGTTGGAAAAAGAAGTTTCCACTTTGTCAACATTGCAAAATAAATACTCATTTAGAGAAGTATTGTTGGTACAAGCAAGGAGTTAAATGTAGAGTCTGCAATCAACTTGATCATGTGAAGAAGGTTTGCAAAAACAAAACAAACCAACAGGGACAACAAGCCCAACTTGTAGAACACCACCAACAAGAGGAGAAATTATTCATGGCTTCTTCAATAGTTGTAAGGAAATATGGCTAATAGATAGTGGGTGCACCAATCACATGACTCATAATGTTGGCATTTTTAAGGAACTTGATAAGTCCTTCTACTCTAAAGTTACTATAGATAATGGAGAATATGTTGATGTCAAAGGAAAATGTGTTGTAGTTGTTGAAACCCCCTTAGGTATCAAATACATTTCAGATGTTTTATTTATACCTGAAATAAATCAAAGTCTTTTAAGTGTGAGGCAAATGATGGAAAAGAACTATTTATTGCATTCCAAAGACATGAGATGCACTTTAAAAGATCCTGCAGATCTAAGTTAATGACCGTTGAAGTGAGAGGTAAAAGTTTTCTAATAGAATGGAAGCAAACAAACATGCATGCTTTTCCAAGTATTGTTCAAGATTCCTCCTTGTGGCATAAAAGGTTGAGTCACTTTAGTTATTCAACCTTAAAACAAATAAGTTCTGATGACTTGGTTAAAAATTTACTAGTGATTGATGATGTTAATGACATGTATGATATATGTCAATTTGGAAAATAAAGTAGATTATCATTCCCAGCTTCGTCAACCTGGAGAGCTTCTGAAAAGTTACAGCTCATACACACTGATGTGTGTGGTCCAATGCCGACGACATCTTTAAATGACGGCAAGTATTTTCAGCTATTAATAGATGATTTTATAAGGATGAGCTGAGTATTTTTTCTAAGGCAGAAGTCATATGTATTTGCTACATTTCAGAGTTTCAAACTTATGGTTGAAAAAGAGACTGATTATCAAATTAAATAAAAAATAAGTTTGTATCCTAAAAGGTAAAATAAAAAAATAAATACAAGATTCTAATTAAATATTATTTAAAAATTTTAGTTTAAATATTATTTTTTATTTTAAAATTCGTCTCCGATCTCTATTTGCGTTGAGTTGGTCCTGTTTAATAGTAGAACTCATTAATTCAAGGATATATGAATTTAAATTTAGATTCACATTCTTCGAGAAGGTGGTATTTATGTAGATTTCTTTGCCAATAGAGTGCCGACTTGCTTAAGTATCTTTATCTTTACAGAAATGATAGCTTGACACTAACACATACACCAACACCGTATGTATATACGGTCATGATAGAAAAATAGCAAGTGTACAATTTTGCCTCTGTAGTAATACAGGGGAAATTCCCCGAATGTCGAATCTCAAGGACTGCTTGACGATACAGAGTTTTTTTTAGTATTTCAATTAAACAAAAGTGATAGGGGTTTTGGTTTGTTTTGCAAATAATATAAATACGCAGAGTATTAAAACGATGAACAGAGATGAGTAGGTTGCTAGGGGTCGGTGAATGATTCTTCCTGTAACAACTATCCTTCTCAATGCAATAACATAGTTTCACAATTGATTACCGGTTCTCAAGAATATCTAATCCTAAGTCCTTAGTGAAAAGATCTTTGACGTCACAACCTAATTACTATGTCCATAGATAATTATAATTATGATCAAGCATTCCAATACCAAGAATTTCCGGTTAAGATAAAATATCCCTAGTCCTAGGTGATAATTATTATCCTATGTTCTTACTCATGTCAATGAACAATTGTTGTCCAGCTAAATTAATTCATACAAATTCAGTATCCGTTTTTTCCGACGGTTAAGGCATGAAGAACAGATGTAGAACAAACCAATTATATGAAAACCGAATTGTTATTGCATTAAAGAAATAAAGTTATCACATTCAGAATCAAGATCACCCCCCTAGCAATGGGGGGTTTAGCTACTCATAAAAATAACAGAAAACATAGTGTTAATTGTAGACATTACAGATAAATGAAGGAAATCCAATCTTCAATGGAAAAAGTTCATAGAGTTCTTCAATCCTTGCACCAAATCTGAGTTCTCCAGCCTTGCACAGTGTATTTTTGCACCCAAAACTGTTCAACCTTTATCCAAACGCATTCTCCTTCTTTTATAACTGTCATTCTGGGCTTTTCAGCAAAACAGGCCCAAAAATCACGTGCAAACGCGTGTGGGAACGCGTCTGGTTCACATGACACGCGTCTGGGGACGCGTCCTGGAAGGGGGAATGTTTCCTTTGAAATTTTGCACTCCTGGACGCGTGTGGACATGCGTTTTGGCCCGTGACACGCGTCTGCAGACGCGTTTGAGCAGAGGGAGGTTTTCTGGTTCTTTCCAAGGCATGGGACGTGTGTGGAAACACGTTTAGGCTTGAGAGACGCGTCCTGGAATGCGTGTGACCAGAGAAATGCAATTTGGCTTTGAGAAACGCATCTGGGAACGCGTGTGACCAGCAGATGTGCTTTTCTTCAGTTTCTTCACTTTTTTCACCGATTTTCTCCACTTCATTCATCTGAGTCTGCAAACACTTAAACACAAAACCAAAGCATAAAATGACGAATAATGAATTAAAACATAAAATAAAATACTTCAAAGACAACTAAAAATAACGGTAAAAACATGTGTAAAAACCACTGATCAAACTCCCCCAAACTTAAACCGTTGCTTGACCTCAAGCAACCAATACAAGAAGTAATGATCTTCAGAGTACACCGGTGTTCATACGTGAAATATCCGTTTGTATTGATCAAGAAACAGTTGGTCCGGCATTCACATGATGTGACGAGTTTCTGCTACCACTTTAAACCTTAAGCTCCCCTTTTGGATACCTCTCCAACTATGCTTTGCACTTAAGTCTCTTTCAGATTTTTCTCCTCTTTCATTCGGGCAATCATATTAAGGCACTGCATTTCTTATAATAATCATCACATGCATGAGATGAATCAAGGCTTTTTATTTTCTTTTTCTGGCACCAAACGAGCAGCATTTGCTACTTTTTTAACACCGATGAAATTTTCAAACTTTGCAGTTATGTATTGTCCTTTTGGACGACGTTTGGGGATCAACCTCCTTTGGGATGAATAACCGGGTGAGGGTTACCCAACTTAGCGAGCCGGTTTCCTTTTACCTCCTTTTCATCATTTGGTGCCAACTTTATATCCTTTATTTTTTTCTCAACCAATCATCATGCATGTGAATCTGAGTTATGCCAGACTGTATCAATAAACTACTCGAGGAGTACTTCTCAGGATACAAGTACTATGGTGCAAATCTACACGTTGGACTCGTATTTCTTTTAGGGAACCAAGGGTGTTTAAACAAACCTCTTCTTGTCACATTATTCCGAACTTCCTGTCCTCAAACAATACTCCCTTCATCTCTATATACTATTCCCGATCACTCTTTAAGATCAAAACTCTTCAAAAATAAAAATAAAAATTTCGGTCACAATTTGGGAAAAATATGATTCTGTAGGTCTTACACATATTATAGCAGCAATATAAATTAAAATGCAAAGAGTAAAACCTCCCCCAAACTTGAACAAAACATTGACCTCAATGTTTTAGAACAAGCCCGAGAGAGGTGACTCACAGAGGGAAATGCACTCCATAGCTTCCACTTGAAATGCCCCTTTTATTTCCTGAAATAAGATAAACAAGAAGACAAAGTAATTATTAAAACTGTGGGTTGCCTCCCACGAAGCGCTTCGTTTAACGTCGCATGGCTCGACGGTCCATTACCCTTTATTATGGAGGGTATTTTCTATTCCACACCTGGTTGCTTTTCACCTCCGCAACCAAAAACTCATGAAGATGAAAGGCATGGACAACTTTTCTCTTCAGTTCACTTCCCACTTTCTTATGACTTTCTTATCCTTCTTAGGACTTTTGACAGCTCCATGAGTTGTTTCCACCCTAGAGGCTATGCTTGAAATTTTTTCTTGGAGCTGTTCATGCCTTTTGTCTTTTTCCTCACTTTCCGCCATACCTCTAGAAGTTTGATCATTTATTACCGCCCTATGTTTCCTAACTCCTAGCATCTTCAAGGTTACTTTTTCATCAAAAGATCTCAGCGTTAGTGTCCCTTTTTCAATGTCAAAGTTGCAGCGGCCTGTCGACAAAAACGACCTCCCAAGAAGGATAGGAGTTTCTTCGTCTTTCGGAATGTCCATGATGTGGAAGTCAATAGGGAATACAAATTTATCAACTTCCACTAGTACATCTTCAGCTACCCCATATGATTTCTTAATGGTGTGATCAGCGAACCTTAACTGTGTCTTACTCTCACTAATCTTTTCCAATTCAAGCTTTTTGAAAATGGACAAAGGCATTAAACTCACACTAGAACCAGAATCGAGGAGTACCTTTTTAAATATTATATTATTGATAGTGCATGGTATCGCCACCGCTCCAGGGTCTTTCCTCTTTATTGGGATCTTTCTTGCTGACGAGACTATTCCACACTTCTCAGTTGCAATTTTTGATTCTCCTTCCACTAATCTCTTTTTTGTCATTACCTCCTTCAGAAATTTCTTATACAATGGCATGTGCTCAAGTGCTTCGAAGAAGGGTAAATTCACCTCTAGCCTTTTGAACAGTGCAGTAAACTTCTTAAAGTCTTTCTCTTTTGAATTCTTCTTTGTCACTCTGGAAGGGAAAGGTAGTTTGATCACCGGTTAAGCATCTTTCTTATTTTTTTCTTCAACTGGTTTAACCGGTGGTGTCACAACTTCTGGCTCTTTCGGATTCTCTCTTATTTCCAAATCCACCTCTATTACCATAGGGTCATCTATTTCCTCTTTTTCTTTTTCCGATTCTAAAACCTTTTTACTCCTTATTGTAACAACATTAATCTTCTCTTGATCTTTCGGATTTTTCACAGTTGCGCTCGGAAAGTTACCTTGTGCCTGTAGAGTGAGATGTTGTGCTATTTGACCCACTTGAACTTCCAGATTTTTTATTGAAGCTGTGGTATTCCTGTGGTTATTTCTCGTCTCTTCTTGAAACTGAGAGCATTGTCCAGCCAATCTCTCAATAGCTACTTCCCACTCTGCCTTCTGAGGATTTTGTTGTTGATCTTTCCAAGCGAAGTTGGGATGATTCTTCCATCCTGGATTATAGGTGTTAGAATACGGATTATTTTGTCTCAAGAATTTGATTTCTTCAATTTGCTTGGGAGTTGCAACACAACACACAGTTTGGTGAGGGCCATTACAAATTTCACAAATCACAGGTTGAGCTTGTTGGATTTGAGCAACCTGTTGAGTACCTATATTCATAGCCTTTAATCTCTTTTCTACCTCTGCAGCTATCGCATCTTCAACCCAGATTTTTGAGGTTTCCAGCTTAAGATCAATGATTCCTTCTGGTTTGCTAGCACACCTATCATACAGCTCCAAATGCTCATTTGCAGCTATTGCTTCAATGATTTTTGTGATGCCGGAGGCAGTTGTGAAATTTGTTGAGCCTCCAACTGCTGTATCAATCAATTGCTTTGTTTTCATTCTGAGCCCATTGACAAATACTTGCATCTGTTCAGTCTTGTCCATATTATGAGTGGGACATGCTACTAGTATTCTTTTGAATCTTTTGTAAGCATCTCCTAAGGGCTCACCCTCCTTCTGCTTGAAGTTCAAAATGTCGTACCTCTTTCTTATAAAGACCGAGGCGGGGAAATACTCATTCAAGAAAGCCTTCTCCATCTCTTCCCATTATGTGATACTGCCTGCTGAAAGAGAATAGAACCACTCTTCTGCTTCTTCGGCTAATGTGAACGGGAACATTCTCAGCTTCTTCGCTTCTTTTGTATGCCCTTCAATTTTTAGAGTTGTGCTCACGGTCAGAAATCTCTGTAGGTGCTTGTTTTCATCTTCATTAACCTTTCCGGTGAAAGGTTTTCTTTCCAATTGATTTATTGTGCTCGGATGCAATTGAAAATTTGCCGCATTTACCGGTTGGTTGACAATTGTGAGTCTACCACCCGGTGTGTTCGCAGCACCATAGTCTCCGAGAAGTCTCTCAGGTGGAGGTGGATTCTCGCCCACGGTTTCTTCTTCATTTTCAGAATCTGAACTTGAATGAACTGAAACAATTTCTTCTTCAGATTCCAGATTAGCCAACCGAGCTTGTCTACGCCTTGCGTGTAAAGTTCTTTCAATTTCTGCGTCAAAAAGAAATTCAGCTGAGGCCTTACCTCGCATACACAGATTAGAAAAATATTAGAATTAGGAAAAATAAATAGTGCAGAAAATAAAATTTTAGTCGCAGAGCAACAAAATTCTAATTGAAATAAATCTAAAACTCAATTATCTTCGGCAGTCCCCGGCAACGGCGCCAAAAACTTGATATGAAAATAGCAAGTGTACTATTTTGCCTCTGTAGTAATACAGGGGAAATTCCCCGAATGTCGAATCTCAAGGACTGCTTGACGATACAGAGTTTTTTTTAGTATTTCAATTAAACAAAAGTGATAGGGGTTTTGGTTTGTTTTGCAAATAATATAAATACGCAGAATATTAAAACGATGAACAGAGATGAGTAGGTTGCTAGGGGTCGGTGAATGATTCTTCCTGTAACAACTATCCTTCTCAATGCAATAACATAGTTTCACAATTGATTACCGGTTCTCAAGAATATCTAATCCTAAGTCCTTAGTGAAAAGATCTTTGACGTCACAACCTAATTACTATGTCCATAGATAATTATAATTATGATCAAGCATTCCAATACCAAGAATTTCCGGTTAAGATAAAATATCCCTAGTCCTAGGTGATAATTATTATCCTATGTTCTTACTCATGTCAATGAACAATTGCTGTCCAGCTAAATTAATTCATACAAATTCATTATCCGTTTTTTCCGACGGTTAAGGCATGAAGAACAGATGTAGAACAAACCAATTATATGAAAACCGAATTGTTATTGCATTAAAGAAATAAAGTTATCACATTCAGAATCAAGATCACCCCCCTAGCAATGGGGGGTTTAGCTACTCATAAAAATAACAGAAAACATAGTGTTAATTGTAGACATTACAGATAAATGAAGGAAATCCAATCTTCAATGGCAAAAGCTCATAGAGTTCTTCAATCCTTGCACCAAATCTGAGTTCTCCAGCCTTTCATAGTGTATTTTTGCACCCAAAACTGTCCAACCTTTATCCAAACGCATTCTCCTTCTTTTATAACTGTCATTCTGGGCTTTTCAGCAAAACAGGCCCAAAAATCACGTGCAAACGCGTGTGGGAACGCGTCTGGTTCACATGACACGCGTCTGGGGACGCGTCCTGGAAGGGGGAATGTTTCCTTTGAAATTTTGCACTCCTGGACGCGTGTGGACATGCGTTTTGGCCCGTGACACGCGTCTGCAGACGCGTTTGAGCAGAGGGAGGTTTTCTGGTTCTTTCCAAGGCATGGGACGTGTGTGGAAACACGTTTAGGCTTGAGAGACGCGTCCTGGAACGCGTGTGACCAGAGAAATGCAATTTGGCTTTGAGAAACGCATCTGGGAACGCGTGTGACCAGCAGATGTGCTTTTCTTCAGTTTCTTCACTTTTTTCACCGATTTTCTCCACTTCATTCATCTGAGTCTGCAAACACTTAAACACAAAACCAAAGCATAAAATGACGAATAATGAATTAAAACATAAAATAAAATACTTCAAAGACAACTAAAAATAACGGTAAAAACATGTGTAAAAACCACTGATCAAACTCCCCCAAACTTAAACCGTTGCTTGACCTCAAGCAACCAATACAAGAAGTAATGATCTTCAGAGTACACCGGTGTTCATACGTGAAATATCCGTTTGTATTGATCAAGAAACAGTTGGTCCGGCATTCACATGATGTGACGAGTTTCTGCTACCACTTTAAACCTTAAGCTCCCCTTTTGGATACCTCTCCAACTATGCTTTGCACTTAAGTCTCTTTCAGATTTTTCTCCTCTTTCATTCGGGCAATCATATTAAGGCACTGCATTTCTTATAATAATCATCACATGCATGAGATGAATCAAGGCTTTTTATTTTCTTTTTCTGGCACCAAACGAGCAGCATTTGCTACTTTTTTAACACCGATGAAATTTTCAAACTTTGCAGTTATGTATTGTCCTTTTGGACGACGTTTGGGGATCAACCTCCTTTGGGATGAATAACCGGGTGAGGGTTACCCAACTTAGCGAGCCGGTTTCCTTTTACCTCCTTTTCATCATTTGGTGCCAACTTTATATCCTTTATTTTTTTCTCAACCAATCATCATGCATGTGAATCTGAGTTATGCCAGACTGTATCAATAAACTACTCGAGGAGTACTTCTCAGGATACAAGTACTATGGTGCAAATCTACACGTTGGACTCGTATTTCTTTTAGGGAACCAAGGGTGTTTAAACAAACCTCTTCTTGTCACATTATTCCGAACTTCCTGTCCTCAAACAATACTCCCTTCATCTCTATATACTATTCCCGATCACTCTTTAAGATCAAAACTCTTCAAAAATAAAAATAAAAATTTCGGTCACAATTTGGGAAAAATATGATTCTGTAGGTCTTACACATATTATAGCAGCAATATAAATTAAAATGCAAAGAGTAAAACCTCCCCCAAACTTGAACAAAACATTGACCTCAATGTTTTAGAACAAGCCCGAGAGAGGTGACTCACAGAGGGAAATGCACTCCATAGCTTCCACTTGAAATGCCCCTTTTATTTCCTGAAATAAGATAAACAAGAAGACAAAGTAATTATTAAAACTGTGGGTTGCCTCCCACGAAGCGCTTCGTTTAACGTCGCATGGCTCGACGGTCCATTACCCTTTATTATGGAGGGTATTTTCTATTCCACACCTGGTTGCTTTTCACCTCCGCAACCAAAAACTCATGAAGATGAAAGGCATGGACAACTTTTCTCTTCAGTTCACTTCCCACTTTCTTATGACTTTCTTATCCTTCTTAGGACTTTTGACAGCTCCATGAGTTGTTTCCACCCTAGAGGCTATGCTTGAAATTTTTTCTTGGAGGTGTTCATGCCTTTTGTCTTTTTCCTCACTTTCCGCCATACCTCTAGAAGTTTGATCATTTATTACCGCCCTATGTTTCCTAACTCCTAGCATCTTCAAGGTTACTTTTTCATCAAAAGATCTCAGCGTTAGTGTCCCTTTTTCAATGTCAAAGTTGCAGCGGCCTGTCGACAAAAACGACCTCCCAAGAAGGATAGGAGTTTCTTCGTCTTTCGGAATGTCCATGATGTGGAAGTCAATAGGGAATACAAATTTATCAACTTCCACTAGTACATCTTCAGCTACCCCATATGATTTCTTAATGGTGTGATCAGCGAACCTTAACTGTGTCTTACTCTCACTAATCTTTTCCAATTCAAGCTTTTTGAAAATGGACAAAGGCATTAAACTCACACTAGAACCAGAATCGAGGAGTACCTTTTTAAATATTATATTATTGATAGTGCATGGTATCGCCACCGCTCCAGGGTCTTTCCTCTTTATTGGGATCTTTCTTGCTGACGAGACTATTCCACACTTCTCAGTTGCAATTTTTGATTCTCCTTCCACTAATCTCTTTTTTGTCATTACCTCCTTCAGAAATTTCTTATACAATGGCATGTGCTCAAGTGCTTCGAAGAAGGGTAAATTCACCTCTAGCCTTTTGAACAGTGCAGTAAACTTCTTAAAGTCTTTCTCTTTTGAATTCTTCTTTGTCACTCTGGAAGGGAAAGGTAGTTTGATCACCGGTTAAGCATCTTTCTTATTTTTTTCTTCAACTGGTTTAACCGGTGGTGTCACAACTTCTGGCTCTTTCGGATTCTCTCTTATTTCCAAATCCACCTCTATTACCATAGGGTCATCTATTTCCTCTTTTTCTTTTTCCGATTCTAAAACCTTTTTACTCCTTATTGTAACAACATTAATCTTCTCTTGATCTTTCGGATTTTTCACAGTTGCGCTCGGAAAGTTACCTTGTGCCTGTAGAGTGAGATGTTGTGCTATTTGACCCACTTGAACTTCCAGATTTTTTATTGAAGCTGTGGTATTCCTGTGGTTATTTCTCGTCTCTTCTTGAAACTGAGAGCATTGTCCAGCCAATCTCTCAATAGCTACTTCCCACTCTGCCTTCTGAGGATTTTGTTGTTGATCTTTCCAAGCGAAGTTGGGATGATTCTTCCATCCTGGATTATAGGTGTTAGAATACGGATTATTTTGTCTCAAGAATTTGATTTCTTCAATTTGCTTGGGAGTTGCAACACAACACACAGTTTGGTGAGGGCCATTACAAATTTCACAAATCACAGGTTGAGCTTGTTGGATTTGAGCAACCTGTTGAGTACCTATATTCATAGCCTTTAATCTCTTTTCTACCTCTGCAGCTATCGCATCTTCAACCCAGATTTTTGAGGTTTCCAGCTTAAGATCAATGATTCCTTCTGGTTTGCTAGCACACCTATCATACAGCTCCAAATGCTCATTTGCAGCTATTGCTTCAATGATTTTTGTGATGCCGGAGGCAGTTGTGAAATTTGTTGAGCCTCCAACTGCTGTATCAATCAATTGCTTTGTTTTCATTCTGAGCCCATTGACAAATACTTGCATCTGTTCAGTCTTGTCCATATTATGAGTGGGACATGCTACTAGTATTCTTTTGAATCTTTTGTAAGCATCTCCTAAGGGCTCACCCTCCTTCTGCTTGAAGTTCAAAATGTCGTACCTCTTTCTTATAAAGACCGAGGCGGGGAAATACTCATTCAAGAAAGCCTTCTCCATCTCTTCCCATTATGTGATACTGCCTGCTGAAAGAGAATAGAACCACTCTTCTGCTTCTTCGGCTAATGTGAACGGGAACATTCTCAGCTTCTTCGCTTCTTTTGTATGCCCTTCAATTTTTAGAGTTGTGCTCACGGTCAGAAATCTCTGTAGGTGCTTGTTTTCATCTTCATTAACCTTTCCGGTGAAAGGTTTTCTTTCCAATTGATTTATTGTGCTCGGATGCAATTGAAAATTTGCCGCATTTACCGGTTGGTTGACAATTGTGAGTCTACCACCCGGTGTGTTCGCAGCACCATAGTCTCCGAGAAGTCTCTCAGGTGGAGGTGGATTCTCGCCCACGATTTCTTCTTCATTTTCAGAATCTGAACTTGAATGAACTGAAACAATTTCTTCTTCAGATTCCAGATTAGCCAACCGAGCTTGTCTACGCCTTGCGTGTAAAGTTCTTTCAATTTCTGCGTCAAAAAGAAATTCAGCTGAGGCCTTACCTCGCATACACAGATTAGAAAAATATTAGAATTAGGAAAAATAAATAGTGCAGAAAATAAAATTTTAGTCGCAGAGCAACAAAATTCTAATTGAAATAAATCTAAAACTCAATTATCTTCGGCAGTCCCCGGCAACGGCGCCAAAAACTTGATATGAAAATAGCAAGTGTACTATTTTGCCTCTGTAGTAATACAGGGGAAATTCCCCGAATGTCAAATCTCAAGGACTGCTTGACGATACAGAGTTTTTTTTAGTATTTCAATTAAACAAAAGTGATAGGGGTTTTGGTTTGTTTTGCAAATAATATAAATACGCAGAATATTAAAACGATGAACAGAGATGAGTAGGTTGCTAGGGGTCGGTGAATGATTCTTCCTGTAACAACTATCCTTCTCAATGCAATAACATAGTTTCACAATTGATTACCGGTTCTCAAGAATATCTAATCCTAAGTCCTTAGTGAAAAGATCTTTGACGTCACAACCTAATTACTATGTCCATAGATAATTATAATTATGATCAAGCATTCCAATACCAAGAATTTCCGGTTAAGATAAAATATCCCTAGTCCTAGGTGATAATTATTATCCTATGTTCTTACTCATGTCAATGAACAATTGCTGTCCAGCTAAATTAATTCATACAAATTCATTATCCGTTTTTTCCGACGGTTAAGGCATGAAGAACAGATGTAGAACAAACCAATTATATGAAAACCGAATTGTTATTGCATTAAAGAAATAAAGTTATCACATTCAGAATCAAGATCACCCCCCTAGCAATGGGGGGTTTAGCTACTCATAAAAATAACAGAAAACATAGTGTTAATTGTAGACATTACAGATAAATGAAGGAAATCCAATCTTCAATGGCAAAAGCTCATAGAGTTCTTCAATCCTTGCACCAAATCTGAGTTCTCCAGCCTTTCATAGTGTATTTTTGCACCCAAAACTGTCCAACCTTTATCCAAACGCATTCTCCTTCTTTTATAACTGTCATTCTGGGCTTTTCAGCAAAACAGGCCCAAAAATCACGTGCAAACGCGTGTGGGAACGCGTCTGGTTCACATGACACGCGTCTGGGGACGCGTCCTGGAAGGGGGAATGTTTCCTTTGAAATTTTGCACTCCTGGACGCATGTGGACATGCGTTTTGGCCTGTGACACGCGTCTGCAGACGCGTTTGAGCAGATGGAGGTTTTCTGGTTCTTTCCAAGGCATGGGACGCGTGTGGAAACACGTTTAGGCTTGAGAGATGCGTCCTGGAACGCGTGTGACCAGAGAAATGCAATTTGGCTTTGAGAAACGCGTCTAGGAACGCTTGTGACCAGCAGATGTGCTTTTCTTCACTTTTTTCACTGATATTCTCCACTTCATTCATCTGAGTCTGCAAACACTTAAACACAAAACCAAAGCATAAAATGACGAATAATGAATTAAATCATAAAATAAAATACTTCAAAGACAACTAAAATAAACGGTAAAAACATGTGTAAAAACCACTGATCAGGTCACTTGCACCTTTATATTTTTTAATCATTCTTTTCTTGCCTTGGTTGTTGTGCCATAGTTAAAATGTTTGAAAAATAATACGGTGTAAATAGGGTGTAAGGATTATCCGGTATCAACATAGCACACCTCTTATCTTTATTATATAAAAAGTAGTTATATATGCATTAAATAAGGATTTACCCTAATTCCGTCCATTAAAATAAAAATAATTATCAAATAATGCATCACTTGTAAATAATATATTCCTCCATTTTTATTTATTGTTTTGTATGCCATCAATTTAGATGAAATCATTTTGCCTTATATAGTTAGAGACATAAGTTACCTATACATTTAGATGCTCATTCGTTTTTGGATAATGCTAATTTGTGCCCCAAGAGCACAAGTTAAGAAACTCATAAAATAGAAAGTTTGTATTAAAAAAAGTAGTCAAAAACATTAATTATAGATTTTTAATGAAAAAATACACAATTTCCAAGTAATTTTTTCTAAATCTAACTCTTAACTTGTGCCTTTGGGGCACAAGTTAGCATTACGCTCCGTTTTTTTCCATATGTAATCATTTGCATTATTGAGCATTGCACTCATATGCTTTTGTGAATGGAGGAAATAATTATTTTTCAGTAACTACCAATGACATTGAATGCTAATATCCCATTATATTAAACTCTTGCATTTTTTATACGTTGAGATGTGTTTTCCAGTATAATAGCATCTGTTTAACCCAGTCATCATAGATAATTAGACACCTTAAATTCAATTTAGTGGCACTGAAATTGAATACATGTATGGAAAATATTCCCAAGCATAACATTGATTGTTCTTTTCACAAATGGAGTGCATGCATCTATCCAATGAATTTTTTCAATGACCTTTACATATATGATTCATACGGATTTTCCATATATAAATAACTTGGTCCTGTCACAGTGATAATCAGATACATACTTGCCAAACTCGCCTGAAAAAATAAGTATCTTTCTTTGCTGTTATGATAAAAAAATGGCTAACAAAGTTATGATTATACTATCTTTTGTTGACATATCCAATATGTATACATATTTATGTAAAATTGATAATGTTATAATTCATATATACTGATGTTTTTATTTAAAATAAGCAGTCCAATGTGTTATGACTCTCAATTACACAGAAGTGGCTAGAAATATTAGTGGGTTCGTGCAATTCATTTTTGGACACTCCTAGATTGCAATAATTCTGCAGAAGAAGTAAGTTTTCATATGTTTTTGCTAGATGAAAAGGTAATGAGATTATTCCATAAATATAATTGAGTAAGTTTTACAATTTATGTGGATTTTTAATTATGATATACAATATTTTAGTTGATTTACATTTTAATCATTTTTTATATTTCAGGAGCACTAGAATAGAATCCGTTGCATTTTGTGGAATGAATTTGCTGAAAGAAAGCATCAATATATGGAAACCCATAACTCATCTGATCCAGTTGTTATTATACTTCAACTTTGTAAGCTAAAAAAATATTGTAGTCAGTAATAATTAATCATCTTAATTCAAGGTGTCCTCTACTGTTTTTAACAACATGTTTCATATTTACATCAAATTATAGATAATCATATATTAATTTCTATTTATTTGTTGTTAACTAATAAAACGTGTAATTACTTAGGGGTTATGAGAGTATCTAATACTTTTTATGAAACTAAAAGGATGTTGAATGATGATCTTCCAAACATTAGTGAGTATAAATCGAAGTAAGTTATTATCTAATTCACCATTTTAAAATTCTTTTTTATCAAATCCATCAAATTTAATCTTATTCAAAGTTATCCTAATAATAAAATTTGTAGGATGAAAGACGTTGATGCTGAATTGACTCAAGTAGTTAGAAATATGACTGATCCAACAATACTATCTTTGTCAAACGATCTTTTGCAAACACAGAGGATGACTATAAATGACTTGATTGAATCTACTGAAGTAACTTTTGTTGTATAAACAAGAAATATTAATTGTACATTTACAAATAATTGGTTACTTCAGTTTTTTGTTTATGTTATTACCAATCAAATTTATTGATAGCATCTTTTGTTTGTGATAATAAATTTCATAAATGTATTGGGTCTGTTCTTGCAAAGATTATTGAATTGGAAACTGATCTTAGATGGTATTATCAAGTTTGCAAAAAGTGGGCATAAAAAATTGTCATTATAAATGGCATCATGTTATGTGAGAAATGCAACAAAGAAAATACGGTTGTTCCTAGGCAAGTTAAATATTAGTATTCTTATACAAAAAACTATCAAATCTTTATATAATATTTATTTTAATGTGATATAAAGATTGTATTATTGATTTCATATTCAAGGTTCATCTACAAGTCATTGACAATTTTGTAACACCCTTCTAAACCCCGCGAAAAATATAACATAAATCATAGTAAGATATCATGCATATTAATTCAAGGGTGTCACACATAATTCAAAAACCATAAATACCTGTCATGCTCAATAACACTTTAAATATAATTCATGTTTATATAACTCAACACGTGCACTTTCGCAGCGGATTCACATTCGATCAGACTAAACACATTATTGTCTCATAATAATTTTACTTCATTAAAAACTTAGGCATAATGGCCAAACATCACATAATTTTATTAAAATAACACAATAGAAAGGAATACATGGTATTCTTCAAAACATGAATAAAAAACGTTCTCCGGTGTTACATAATCAGAGCACGACTCAAAACCCCAAAATCCTAAATGAATGAATAAAGGAATAACACCGCTACTAATCCTTGCAAGCAAAGCACCTCTAGTTCTCGGTACTTGAGTGATGTCATACAAAACATCATTTCAATAGAAGGGTGAGAATTCATATCATTATAGAGAATATATAATAATAAGTAATGTATAACCACCTATAACAAAGAATTCCACACACTTCATACACACATATACTCAACACTTTTATAAATACATATCACATGTTTACATGTATAGAATAACTCAATAGATTTAAGATACCAAGTAATCACAATCATCACCAAAGTACCATTCGCACAATTAACACATAAACACACCAACACAATTCACATCGACACATGTGACTCCAATGTGACTCAATCCAAATGCATGTGGTACCAATGTTATCCTTAGCGGATTCCCAGCGTCCATCTCCAAGACAGATAACCATAAAAAAAGCATGCCCCTAAGGCTTCAAACCCATCTCCAAGGTTTGGGACAAGTCACTAATTTCCCACGAAACTAACGAACATCGTCTCTTTCACACCTAATAAATGAATGTACGTGAAAATATCGACAACTATATGCAATTACGACCATCTCCAAATAATAATCATACAAGCATATATTCCACCATTCATCACATATGAATTCACTTCACATTTGCACAAACACACACACACACACACACATATTCATGTTATCAATCACACATGAAAACATCTTTATAACACTCACCAAATCAACACACCACAAATAACATGTAGCAAACAAAGCTCAACAATGTTATTCTCAACCAATTGCAATTCACAACCTACATACATGCAAAATTCAAGTATTATGTTCATACAAAGAATTGCCTCAAAAGTCATTCAAACATCAATTCTCAACATATACACACACATACATGTCATTTTACACAACCACATAATTATTAAATCACCTACTGCTAACAAAATTATTTTTGTCGAAAAGAATGTCACGCTAGCTTTCTAACGCTTTGAACGAGGACTTAAACAGAGCTACGATTCAAAAGTTATGAAATTTTTGAAGTTTTAGAAAATAGTTTGTCTGACTCAGGAAATCAGTTTCCTAAAAACTAGAAACCGATTTCTGCACTTCCAGAAGCACCAAAACCTCAATTCTCACTCAAGAAATCAGCTTCCTAAAAACTGGAAACCGGTTTCTGCTGTGCAGAGGCAATTTTCACCATTTTTGACACGAAAATCACTTTTCACTTATGCCCAAACATCCCCAACTCTCACCCAATACACAAAACAATTTCCAAGTTTCAATTCCTAATAACATGTCTCATTAGTAACATTTTAAACCACTCAATTCATCAATATAGAACATAACCATATGGGTTGCACAAATTATTTCACACAAACACCCATAGTTCATGAAATAGAAGCATTCTAACATGTATTCATCATATATCATCAATTACTAACATCAAAACACATTTCAATCACCAATTTCATGGGTTCAATTCAAAAGCTAACATGTCAAAACCTAAAATTTCTATTCCCAAATCCTAACATGTTACAACTCATTACTCAAGCATCATATATCCCATAATAAGATGAAGACCCACCATAACCTTAGTTGAAATCTTCCTATTATGAGAAAGATCTTTCTCCTATTTTTCTCTTTTCTTCACTTCTCTTTATAACTTTCTATTTCTCTTGTTTTAGTTAAACCCTTACTACATAATTTTCTCACTAATGGGCTTACTAACCCACACCCCACCTTTACTCATCGTATTATTATTAGGCCCAACTACTTATTTTATCACTCTCACACCAAATAACCAAACACACACACACACAATTTAATTAATTATCATATCACATAATAATCAATAAAACAAATAATTAATAAAATAACTAATAATAAAATCGGGATGTTACATTAACCACTTTCATTCTCTTTGATAGAGTTATTTCATAATTTTTGAGCCCGTACATGACATGTTATTTGACATCCATAGATTTTCTTTACTACATTTAGCTCTTCCCCTTTGATATAGCATTCATCCTACGCCATCCTCCATGGAAACAACAGGTTTTTTGGGCAAGAGACTAATTTAAAGGCTCGACCTTCAAACCATTTTGAAGTTCTCCCACAAACATTTCCTAGTCTTAATTTAAAACTTTTATAGTTACATCATTGAACTGTGCGAGGTACTCCCTCGCGAACTCGGAGTGCCCCTAACAGATATTGAATATCTTATTTACCAAAAGGAGGGGAGGTTCATGTACCACCTTGAAGCTTCCTCCTTGAAATAATTGGACAGTAATTTGCATTTCAAGGAGTCATACGCGCCAATTATCGCCATCTGAGTGTTGATGGCGACAATGTCTTCCTAGGGGTAAATTTTTCCATCAAACTTCACCAGTGATATTAGTTTGAAGTTTTATGAAATTGGAGCGCTCCATATTTAGTCGGATAGAGGTTGGGAATCTAGGATCTCTTTGTCTTCTAGAGGATTGTCATTGTGAGGCCGTTCTTGAAGAGTTAAGAGGTTACCCTGTAAGGTTTGGTTAGAATGGCGTAATTCTTCAATATAGGCTCACATCTCTACTATGACTTTATTTTCCATGTCGTCGTACTACTGGTGGCGGTGGTGCCTTGTTTCACCATATTGTTAAGGCGATTAAGGCAAATAAATGTTAAGTGAAGGTGTGACCTATGTCAGTTTTACCTAGGCTTTACTGTGAGTGCCTCATCTCACCATAGTGTAAAGATGATTAAGGCAACTAAATGTTAAATGAAGGTGTGGCCTATGTCAATTTTACCGAGCCTCCACAGTGAGTGCGAATTGTGCTTGTGATAAATACAATAGTATGAACTCTTCTTAAGTTGGAAAGTGCAACATGACTTTTAGGATTTTGATTAGGTAAAAAGAGAATGATTCTTCTGATCCCTAAGGTTGAGATCATTATAGATCTAGCTCACGAGCCATATTGTGGGTGAAGAACCGATTCCATCCAAACTCCTAGGCTAGAGTATGGGGATAGGCGAGTAAGTCTTTCCTTAAAAATACGAGGAGCGGTTTCTTCCTTGTAAATTTGGCAATAACGACCCTTTCAAGAACATGTGATATGCCGTGTACAAAAAGTGTTGTAACTCAATAACCCTAGTTTAGGCTAGGCACCTATGACATGTCATGTCATGCCTGAACGATTAGGTCTCTAAACTCTTGCAATGTTCTTGGACTAATCAAATCTTAGGTCGTTCTCTCCTAAGACCTAATCTAAATTATCTCAATCCAAGCCATTAGATTTAATTGTATGGTTAAAATTTAAAAAAATTGTATAAGTGACTCAAGTATCTTTTTTGTGTTTTTAGATTTATATTTTAGTATTTGAAATTAGCTTTAGTGTCTTAACCAAATTTGCATGATTTGAGGAACTTTCATTTTGATTATTCATTTAATAAGTAAGAGCTATCAAAACAAAAAACCAAATAATTAACAATGGTTTAAAAATCGGGTTAAACAAGTCGATTCAATTGGTTGGATCGTGAAACAGAGTTGAATCTGGTTCGATCAGCCTTTCTAAACTGCTAGTGGGTCAAGACCAAAATAAAACCGAAAAAAATAAAAAAAATCGAATCGTACCGTTTAAAACCGTCTGAACCAAAAAACTGGAGCCAGGTTTGTAAAACTATTTGATTCAAAAAAATAAATCAAATTGGTCATTTTACTTTAATTTTTTTGAAAAAGTTTAATAAGTCAATATCAAAACCTAAAACATTCCTCAATCACAAAAATGAATTCCTTATCTTTTTACAACCATACAAACTTTTAATTTCTATCACTTGTTATAGTTTTTCTTTCAACCACACTCTATCATCGTCACGTTGTCTCTTTCAAACATAGTCAGTTGTCCAACTCAATATTGATTGTCATTTAAGTCAATATTGTTTATTATCGTCAGTTATAACTTGTTTTCCGCCGTTCAACTCGAATTTACTTATTGTTGTTCAATTAAATATATTGTATTGTTTATTTTTGGAAATTCTATCTTATTTAATTTAGGTATTCTTAATCATTTAAATTTTATTTTAGTTATTATGTTCTATTATTTTAATTTTGGTTTGAATTAGTTTAACTTATTTTATTGTAATTCTTTCATTTTCATTTGTTCAAATTATTTTTAAATAATGGTTGAAATTAAATGTACAACTATGTTTGTTATTATATATATACTATTGATATTGTTGTATTAAGTTTAAAATAATTTTTTAAAATATTAATTTATTAAGTTGTGAACATATGATTGTGTGTGAAATATTTATGAAATTTAGTTGTATATTATTAATTTATTTAATAAACAGTTCGACTGTATGTTTAATCGGTTGAACCAATTGAATCTTAAATCGAATGTTTCATCGGTTTGATCTCCGGTCCGATTTTTAAAACGTTGATAATTATACTCCAAAACCAAGATATGAAAAAAAAAAGTTAATGTTAACTTGTCTAAACAACCATCTATTCAATTTTTTAAAATTAAAATATTTATTTAATAATAAATATCCATTGGAAGTTAACACCGAATATACTTTGACGCTTGGAAAACAAGGATCGGCACAAATGACTGTTTTCAAATCATCTTGTATAGTTAGTTACTATTGATATATGTATACAAATTAAAAACCACATTGTTAAATTTCTTGTAAACGAAAGGAGCATTCTCATTTTACTTTGTATTTTTTATTTCAACATAAGTCAAGTTAAATATTCTGATTTTTTTGGCAATCTTTACTTGAAGTTTTTCTTTAGTTTCTTTCATTTCATTTACTTGTAGAGAGATTCATGGCAAAAAAATTCGAAGGACGTGCAGTCGGAATAGATCTTGGAACAACGTATTCGTGTGTTGCAGTATGGCAGGAGCAACATTGTCGAGTTGAGATCATTCACAATGATCAAGTCAAGGCAATAGAATTACACCTTCTTTTGTTGCTTTCACTGATGATCAAAGGTTGGTTGGTGATGCTGCTAAGGATCAAGCTGCTGCCAACTCTGAAAATACGGTCTTTGGTAATTTCAATCCTTTTTTTACTCATTTAAAAACTCAGAACCTAACCGAGCACTTGGGCTCCAATAGTAAAGGAGCTCTTGCAAGAGAGCAAACTAAATCCTATTCATATTTTTATTTTTTTCAGATGCTAAAAGGTTAATTGGTAGGAAGTTTAGTGATGCTATTGTTCAAGATGATATACTTTTATGGCCATTCAAAGTCACTGCCGGTGTCAATGACAAACCCGTGATCACTGTTAAGTACAAAGGCCAGAAAAAACAGCTATGTGCTGAGGAAGTATCATCTATGATACTTACAAAGATGCGAGAAATTGCTGAGGTATATTTACAATCACCTGTTAAGAATGCTGTTGTTACTGTGCCGGCTTATTTCAGTGATTCTCAGCGAAAAGCCACCATGGATGCCGGTACTATTGCTGGCCTCAATGTTATGAGGATACTGAATGAACCTACTGCAGCAGCTGTTGCATATGATCTTGACAAGAGGACTGATTGTGATGGAGAAAGAAATATTTTTGTGTTTGATCTTGGTGGTGGCACATTTGATGTGTCTCTACTAACTATTAAAGATAATGTGTTCAAAGTTAAGGCAACGGCTGGAAACACTCACCTTGGTGGAGAAGACTTTGATAATAGAATGGTCTCAACTACTTTGTGCAAGAGTTCAAGAGAAAGAGCAAAGTGGATATTAGTGGAAATCCAAAAGCCTTGAGGAGATTGAGAACTGCTTGTGAGAGGGCAAAAAGAATACTTTCTTTTCTTGTTGTTGCAACTATTGAAGTAAATTCTTTATTTCAGGGTATTGATTTTTCTTCATCAATCAATAGAGCCAAATTTGATAAAATGAATATGGACCTTTTTAATGAGTGTATGGAGAGTGGAGACTGTTAAAAGTTGTCTAATGGATACTAAGATGGACAAGAGCATGATAGATGATGTTGTCCTTGTTGGCGGGTCTTCTAGAATTCCTAAAGTACAGCAGCTATTACAGGAGTTTTTCAACGGGAAGGAGTTGTGCAAAAGCATTAATCCTGATGAGGCTGTGGCTTATGGGGCAGCTGTTCAGGCTGCATTGTTGAGTGAAGGAGTTATGAATGTTCCAAAATTGGTGCTGCAGGATGTTACACCTTTGTCTCTTGGCAGGTCAGTAGTTGGAGATATCATGAGTGTGGTGATTCCTAGGAACACTTGCATTCCTGTCAAGAAGACAAAATCATTTGTTTCATCCATAGACAACCAACCAAGTGACTTGATTAAGGTTTATGAGGGCGAGAGAACAAGAGCCAGTGACAACAATTTGCTTGGTTCTTTTACTCTTTCTGGCATACCCCCAGCTCCTCGTGGCAGCCATAGCTCAAATGTTTGTTTTTCTATTGACCAAAATGGTATTTTGACAGTTTCTGCTACTAATAATGCTTCTGGAAATTCGAATGAAATTACAGTAATCAATTACCAGGATAGGATATCAGCTGAAGAAATTAAAAAGTTGATTAAAGAAGCTGAGAATTACCGTATTGAAGACGAGAAATTCCTAAAAAAGGCCAAAGCAGTGAATGATTTGGATGACTACATTTACAAAATGATAAATAGTTTAAAGATAAATGATATTAATTTAAAGCTCTCCTCACAAGAAATAAAAATGATTGAAGATGCCATTGCAGTGGAAAAAAATCTGGTTGATGAGAATAACCAGCAGGTTGAAATAGAAGTTCTGGAAGATCTTCTAAAGGGGCTTGAGAGCAGGATGGAACATATTATTGCTAAAACTATTTAGTTTTTATATTCAGTTTTACTATTATTGCCTTGCTGTTTAGCTGCTGTTATCCTATAGTTAAGTATGGTTTTATTAAGTTTAGAGTCGATGTGTTACTTAAATTGTTACTGTCATTTTGATGTATAAACCATGCAACAGCTTTCTAAAGCTGTGATGTAGGAGTACTATTTGATTCAATTGCAGTTGTTTTAGTTTTATTTGATTAGCTTACAAAGCAAACTAAACATGAAAGTTTAATCTTCAAAAAGTTTAATCTGTTGCGCAATTAGTTAGTTGAGAATGAATACTTTATAACAGCATTTTTGTCTGTAAAATACGGTTGTGTTGGGAGCCCATCCGGAACTAGGAGCTGACTTTAAAGCCCATGCAGTTAGAATGGAAAATGGATTATGCAATTTTCTTTGTAAAAACACTTACTACAAGCTTATAAATTGATTTTCATTCCCGAAATTGAAGGAAATAACAACTCCTAAAATTAATATAGGGGATGATAATACTTAAGTACCGATACTATTTCAAAGTCATATATTTTCTCCCAAGATTGGATTAAATTATTACGATTAAGATGAATCTGGGTTGCATAGGTACGAGTACCGGTACAGAGTTCAGCATTTTTAGAAATACAATTATAAAAATTAATAAAGAATTATATTATTTATATAATAATAAATAATAAAATAAAATAATAATTTGTTTAAAAAAAAAGCTAATATCTATGCAATAACATAAATAAATCACACTAAAAAGTATCACTAAATCATAAAATCATGGCTGAATATCAATATTTTCTTCTCCAATATTATTAAGAAGTGCGGCTTATAGTTCAAGTTTGTCGAGAGAAAGACTAGCAACTTCAAGAACATCAGTTCTATCAAATAGATCTCATTCTTCTCTGTCAATATCCCACATTTTTGTTGTTCCTTCATTATAAACCTTACTCTTTTTCCGAGAGAAGACGGAGATTCGTATGAACAAAAACTAAATTATCAGCCCGCATTGGATTGAGACTATTTCTTTTTAATGAGTGGATAAATTCATATGTGTTCCAATTTCAATCAGCAGAGGATGATAGTAGATTAGTTTTTCTTTCACTTTTTTATTTATAAACTAGTTGAAGACCCGTGCGTCCGCACGGGTACGGTATTTGTTGGTAGGTTGATATATTTAGAACTTCATAGACAATGAATTGTGTAGAAAGTTTACAACTTAGATACATAAATGTCTAAGACAGTAAATTACATATCATTCAATGATAGTTTAGGAGAACAACAAAAATATGGAAATGATCACACTTGAGTATTCTATAAACTCCTTTGTAGTTGCAATAGGGATACAAATAATAATGTGTAACCTACAAGAAGAAGAAAAAATGGATCAATGAAATCACAGACTGTACATAAAAAGAATCTTCCATATTGTATATAAATATATTAATAAGAACACATACACATTACATTATAAAATAAAGATAAATGGCATAGAAAAACGGCACTAACCATATAAGAAAGACATGATGCACCACACCATAATAGTGTAACATATGATAAAAAAAAGGCAATATACAATTTTATTGTAAAAAAAAAGGCACCAATAAGGAAGAAACTCACCATCAAAATATTAAAAATTGAATGTGAAATGAAGGTAATTGCAGGATACCTACACGTTTCAATTTCAAATGAATGTTAAAATTAGGTAATTGCAATATACCTACAAGTTAAATTAAAGACTGTCATTATTATGTCAAAAAAAGGGAAAAAGAAATGAGTAAAAAAATTTAGAAATGAAAGAAATCAAATAGTCAAGATAATGTAATTTATAAATACCTATACAACATTATGAAACACTTCTTTGAAGACCACATTAGTTGTTTGAGATAATGGTTTCTTGTCTTTGTCGTGAATCAAGATTTTCAACCCATTTTTGCTCTTCACTCTTGACATAGCCACATATAGTTGACCGTGACTAAAGACATCTTTAGGCAAATATAGACCAACATAGTCTAACGATTGGCCTTGAGATTTATTTATGGTCATAGCAAATGAAACAATAATGGGGAACTGTCTTCGAATGAGTTTGAATGGCCAAGGTGATTGAGAAGGAGATAAAGACATTCTTGGGATGTAAATAGTATTTCCAATATGTGTACCTGATATAATCTTGGCTTCGATGACATGATTTGCAAGTCTAGTTACCGTTAATCTTGTACCATTGCAAAGACCTTCACATTGATCCAAATTCCTTATCAACATCACACAAGTACCAACTTTTAGCTTCAATGAATGATTTGGCAAACCAGAACATTTCAAACAACTTAAAAATTCAGGTGTCAAATGCTCAAAACCATCATTGTCATTAGCTTCGGCCCTGTCAATTGAGTCACTACTTAAAAATTCCTTTGCATCACCTATAAAACATTTAAATTATTAAAATTGACCATACAATTATCAAATACAAGAAAATAATAGGAGAAAATATATATTAACCTGGTAGAAGATTTATTAGGTAATCATTGATTTCATCCACAACTTCGATGGTTGAAGCTAATATTGCTCTACTTTGAAGGAAAGTTGAATTTGTGTAATTATCAAGGATATTCGGATAGGTACTTGTAACAATCTTTTCAATTGGGTTTACAAAATCTGTTAGAAGTAACTCAGGTGGAATACAAATTTCAGCATATCCATCATTTGGTTCAGATATCTTTCCATCTCCAACTTGTAATATCCACTTAGAAAAGCGGTCTATTTCATCTGCATTTGTTGAATTTGTCCCAGATACCAAACGCATATTTTTTGTGAGCGTTAGAACTTTGCAATGATCCCAAATATATGACGCATTTATTGTTGAATGAACAATGTCAGACCGGGTTCCTCTAGGAACAACGGGTAGAATTTGTCTGAAATCACCACCAAAGACCACAACCTTTCCTCCAAAAATTGTCTTAGAAGCAACCTTGTCATGACCCATTATATCTTTCAAAGACTTGTCAAGAGCTTCGAAACAAAATTTGCTAGCCATAGGAGCTTCATCCCAAATGATAAGATTAGTTATTTGCAACAATCCAGCTAGGTCTGATTTTTTGTCAATGTTACAAATGGATGATTCTAAGCATGGTACAGGTATTTTGAATCTTGAATGTGCAGTTCTCCCTCCAGGCAAAAGTAGACTTGCAATTCCGCTAGATGCGACATTCAAAACTATTTCCCGATTAGAATGCAAAGCTGCTGAAAGTGTGTTCCACATGAATGTCTTTCCAGTTCCACCGTAACCGTATAAAAAAAAGACACCACCTTTCCTTTTGGACACAGCTTCCATTATTTCTTTGAAAATATTATGTTGTTCATCTAAAAAAAAGAAACCAATTGTAAATAAAATAAATGGAAATCTTTCATATATAATATGTTTGTTGGTGCATGTATAATTAAGCAATTAATTTACTTGCTATAATGACGTAGTCTCGGTATATATGAGTTTCATATATATGAGTTTCAAAGGCAGTTAAATTTGTGACACTGCTATGGAGCGCAGAAAATACTGGTTTGTGATATCCAATACTGCAGTTTGATATAAAATACCGGATGGAGTACATAGCTAAAAAGATAACATAGCTAAAAATGATGCAAAAATAGAGTAAAATAAGTTTAAAATAAAAGCAATAAATAAGGTTTCTAAAGTTGGTACCTGTTAGAGATTGAAACATATTTTGGTATAGTATTTTCTGCGCTGTAATGTCATATTGCCGCTCATCGTAAATAAGTCGATTCCCAAGAAAATCAAGTACAAAACTGTTTGGATAAGGCATCGGCTTAAAATCTTTTAGAGTCCGTCGGTTCTTTTGAAGTTGTTTCTCAATTTCAATCAAGGTGAGTTCTATGATCTCTTCGTTAGACAACGATAACTCTGCATCACAAAAAATATGTAATGTTAATAGTTACAGTAATATATATTCAATAGAAATATCACTGTTAATTATAGCCAATGTAAAAATAAAAGAGTTGCGGTTACCTGGATTACGTGATATTATCCTTTGTTGATAAAGAATTCCATCTGATAAGTAGATCCAAGTGTTACGCCATACGTGATCTGGTCGGTTCATTGACGCTGACAACAACATGGTAACAAACAGCTTGCGGAGAAATACACCAGAACCCCAATTAAAAGCTTCTTTGATAGCCTCAATGAATTCTTTATCATCTTGTAGAAATCCCATTGCAAAGCATGCCTCTCGAAAAGATGAATGTTTAAACCCCTCAATTGTCTTGAGATCGTCATAACTTGTAGGCCCTTTCCTCACTGTCAACAACATGCGCATGTAATATAATTCTCCGGTTGATGGAGGAACCCAAATCAAACGACCAATTGTATAACCTTTTTTCCTAGGTTTCCAACATCTTTTTTTCTTGTCGTAAACAAACTTTGACACAAACTGGCCATATGTCAAGAGTTTGGCTTCCTCAAATTCCCTATTAGCAACAAACCAAGAGGTAAACATGGACTCAGTTACACTTGCCTTTAAAAGGACATTACCAATTTGTTCAAAATCTTTGTAATAAACAGAGTTCTCTCCTTCCATGTGAAAAAACAATCTTTCAACAGCAGGTTTCCTTCCATGTATAGAATAGGAGAAAATTCTCCAACATGCCTCGCTTGGTGAAACATATCTACAATCAAGGTATTGCTTGATTTCATCATTATTTCCTTCACGCTCTGTGGAATTTGGAACAAGAACTGCCGATATCCTATCTGAACCCTTGTTGATGTACTTGAAGAGATATTTGATTGAAGTACTTTGATTGCACCATTCCATGTTGATGTGAGCTTCATATTTCATAAGCAAATGAGGGTTGTGTGGCACAACATGACCGCTATGAAATAAAATTCCATTCTTCTCAATTTTATGGCCATTATCACGTCTTCTATACACGGGATAACCATCTTGATCAACTATGGTTGTATTCTGAAACTTCTTGGGATAATATTTGGTACACTTTCCCTCCTTCATGCATGGACATTTTGGGTTTGCCAAACCACAAGGACCATGTACCATGTGGTTTTTCACAAGACTATACAACTTAGGTTTTTTCACAGGATCCGGTACCTCCGCAGAAATAATTTTGTCAATATCTTCAGGTGCTGGGTATTTGTTGGAAGGATGCAAGAAGATAAGTAGGTGTGCATGTGGCAAACCTCTTTTCTGAAACTCTATAGTGTACATATCTATATTGAAAAAAAAAATTTATTAATAAGAATAAGCAAATAAACAGAATAAACTATAAAGTATGATTAAGTAATAAGAACTTACAAGCAAGAACCTTTCCTAAGCATCCTTTTTTAGTCACATCAGCTAAGAGCATATCAAACTTCATTTTAAAAATTCTAGCAATGATATCAGGTCTATCTTGTGGCTTGAGGTTTAGCGGTAGCAAAGCTCTTTGGATTTCTGGCCATTTAGGGTTGCATGTGAAAGTAATAAAAAGGTCGGGAAAGCCTACCTTGCTACATATTGCCATCCCATCATAGTAAAGTTGATCCATAAATCTCCTACTTCCAACATACGATGATGGTAAGATCACCCTTTTTCCGGTCGTAGAACCTTGTGTTTGACTTTGGTCTCCTTCTTCACTAAGACTTCGATATTTTGACACTCGAAGCTTAGATTGATTATTACGTAGCCATTTCAATCTCTCTCCCTCAAGCATGGTAAAGCCGTCAACCAGAAATTGTTGAAACAATCGTCTAGAAGATAAAAGAGTTTTCCCCTCATCATATCTTGTTTGGATTCTAAATGCCAACCACTCTCGAATAGTAAGTCTGTTTCTTGGGTTATTATCAAAGATATCGAGATCTCGGTGAGCCACATTTGGTCTATAACCATCTTCTCCATATGGAAAGATCAAAGGATATTGGAATGCTAGATAGCTAGCATGAAATTCATCAATACGTTTCAATGAGCCACCTTGTCTTTGCATGATAATGTCTCGTTCTTCAGCAGCGTCGACATCACCAACAATTAAAGCAGCTACCTCAGAAACAGTAGGTTGGTTGTACACTCTTCCATCTGTAGATCTATTGGCTATAAGTCTTAGTTTCAAATTGTGTACATTGTCTTGATTAAGTCTCTGCCTTGCCATGAGGAAGCACTTTGCATGAGTGTTATGTTTATACAACATATCAGACAGACTCTGCACTATTTCTTCGTCAATTTTGCTTTTGTCTCTAAAATAAGTTACGTCAGTTAGTGAGTATTATTATCGATACAACATGAATTATACTAAAATAAGTTTCGTTATAGTAGATGCAAATACCTTAGGCCTCACAACTTGCTGTAGTTTGCCAATGACATCTGATTTAAGGAAACCGAAGACTGTGTTAGTGTACATAAAGATTAACGCATAAGCAGAATAAAAAGTAAGATTGAATACCGTATAAACGATCAACATTAAATTCGCCACTCTCGAAATCCCCAAATGGTTTGAAATTGAAAGTGTGCTGAGGAATTTCAGGCATGTCAATGCTAGTGATTGTGGTTGTAGCATTGAAAAACAGTTTGAAGTTGTTGTCACAGACTTTTAAAGGTAAGTCATTGATTAATGGTTCTCCATTGTAAACCATATAGGTTTGGTTTTCCAGCAAGGTATTTTTCCAGGCATCTAGCTCGCGGTTCCGAGTGATGAGATGTATTTGGTTTCCCTTGTGACAAAGTAATGAAAAATTTTATAAGTAAATGAAATCTTTATAAAGAAATGCACTATTACGAATGGCTAAGTACAAACCTTTATATCTTGCAATATAGCTTCAAGGTGTTGGTTCCCGTTATGCTCCTTGACAATCCACAGATCAATAACACGGACTGCTATTTTCCATACATTAACACCAGGTGTCAAGTCGGTTATGAGTTGGGCTGGTCTTGACATGATAACTGACAAATATGGAAAATAACCAGAAAACAAATAAGGACTGTTATTTTCTCATAATGAAGAATATAACTTGAAAAATGAAATATAACTTAAAAAATGCATCTTCAACAAAACAACAAAACAAAGATGAGAGCTGTTATGAGTATGGCTGAAAACAACTCAAGAGATGTTATAACTTAAAAACACTTTAATAGTTGAACCACAAACCCCCAAAAAAGCACTTATTCACAGTTTCAAAAGCTAATGAAAAAAACTTAAAAGCAGTAGTGAAAAGAACTAAAAAGTTGTCACTCAAAAACCTTTAAAATAGCTTCAAAATAAGCATAAAAATGGAAACTATGAACAACAACTTGTATGTTAATTTTGTTTAAGCAAGACGTCATATAAAGAGCAGGAAAAAAGAACCAGAACAATGCAGTATAATAGGAAGCAAACCTCAGTAAATGATTCACGAGGAAGAAGGTGACGAGCTGTGTCGGCAAACTACGAAGGAGACGACGGTGAGAGAGGAAACGTAATGGAAGTGGTAATGAGAAAAAAGAGAGAGACTGAAAAATGAAGATGAGAGAGGAGACTATGTACCTAGGTTCTGATGTTGAAGTAGTTAACATTTGTGTTTCCTTTTACCCGGGTAAAACAAGTACCCGGGATATTAGAGATGTTTTGAATTTCCATTTGAAATAAGTGCCACTTGGATGCAATCTCTATTTTGATTGGCTTAGTATTTGTGTTTCCTTTTACCCGGGTAAAACAAGTACCCAGGATATTTGAGATGTTTTGAATTTCCATTTGAAATAAGTGCCACTTGGATGCAATCTATATTTTGATTGGCTTAGTTTTTCTCATTTAGTAAATTACCTATAAGGTCAAAACTTAGACAAATTTAGTGTAAATTAATTTTGTTAAGAAGGGCAAATTAGCAATTTTGGTAGTAGTTTCCATGCTTAGGTAGATAGTTGATAGAATAAATAACTCAATTTTTACCGAGTAAAAAAATTTCAAATTACATCATCTGAAAAAATTAAAAAAGTTGGGTACGTGGTGCCAAATGTGTACCGGTTGGTGTACCAACTTAAAAATAAAACTAAAAATTTTGGTATGGCTTCGGTGCGTACCGTATGCGTACCGGTACCCGGTACGCATCCAGTACCGATGCTTTATCTAAAATGGAGTACCCGTGCTTCACAGGATGTATCTTGTTTCTTTAGGCTTTGTTTGTGAGTTTGAAAGGGAAAGGAAATGAGGACTTTGAAAAATAGGAAACATTTGGTGAAAAAAATATAAAATATTTTGGGTAGGAGACTTTGCGAGGATTTCATTTTATTTATAACACCAAAAACTAGGGGTGACAAACGAACATGTGTGTCCCGTTTAGGCTCACCCCGCAAATGTCCGCGAAAAAATGCGGGTCTAAAATCTTGTCCCGCCCCGCAAAAAAGTGAGGGCGGGACGGATAAAGCCCGCGGGCATTGAACCTTTTTAGGCCTTAAAATAGTATAATTGTATGAAAAAGCTCATGCCCGCAAAAAACAGGGTGGGACGGGCACATTAAAGTGAGGGGGCCTAAAACCTTGTCCCGCCCCGCGAAAAAGTGCGGGCAAAACGGGCTTTCCCCACGGGTCAAGCCCGTTTTGCCACCCCTACCAAAAAAACCCTAATATGGTAAAACTCAAGAATTGTATTGAATGAGGGTTTTGGAGCCTCTACATAAATTTTCCAAATATCTTTTAGGTTGTTATAATATTTTGAAAATTAAAAATATAGTAATGATAATGACTATTTTATCATTCTAAACAAAATCATTTTTTCAAAAAATGTGAAATATTTTCCTATATTTTTTTAAAATTTTGTTTTCAGAAGCCTTCCCATCCTCTCCTCTCCAAACTCGCAAACAACGCGTTAAGTTATAATTAAGTTTCTCTAGCAATGTACTATCATGTACTGAAACTTTACATGTTCAAGAGTCGGGTCCGAGTTCTGTGTGGGCTCGCAACACAACGATATTTCACAAGCTCCTGTGTATCCTTCTGAGTTCTGACTTACAAGTTACAACACCTTCCAAGAGATAGAGTGGCTCCCACCAAAGAGAAACGTTTCCCATGGCATTGTCTTAAAACATGGTGCTGGTCGTGTAAGTGTCCGTTCGTACAAATATCCTCACCATCAAAAAGATGAAATTGAGAAACAAGTCCAAAGTCTTATGCGACAAGAGGTGATTCGCAACAGCAATAGCACTTTATCTAGTCCAGTGATTTTGGTAAAAAAGAACAATTCTTGGCTGATGTGTGTGGACTGCATGGCGTTGAACAAAGAGACAGTACGTAAGACAAATTTCCCATACTAGTGGTGGACGATTTGTTTGATGTTGTATTTAGGGGTGATAGTAAAATCCATTAAGAAAATATCATTCCAATCCATTCAATCTATCCAACAAACAAAAATTCAATCCAATGGATTTATTCAATCCATTCATTAAATCATACGGATGAATTTAATTCATCCATCTCATTTTATAAATTTATTGGATATTATTTTATTATTTATTAAATAAAATTTTCTTTTGTTAAAAAACAAAAAGAAAAAACATTTGATAATAAAAAAAACTCCTAGACTCCATTTTTCTTCAACTTCACGTAACACATACTAAATCACGAACAAGAACCCTAATTCTGTGTTCCCCCAATTTCTTATTCCCTCAATTTCTTTTTAACATTAAGTGCTAGCAATTCATCTCAATGTTTTGGTGCTAAAATAACAAATCATGTCAACATTTCAGTGCTACAATTGCAATTCATCTCAAAATTTCGGTGCTACAACGTCATAAATTCAAATCAGCACCAACCATTTCTCATAATTGCTATCTCTTTTGTTGGAAATTCTCATTGTTCAAGATTTCTCTTCGGCGATAATTGCACCTATTTTTCTCGTTTTCTACTTTAAAGGTAAACATAGTTTATTTTCCTGAAAACCCATGAATATGTGTTCAATCAACTATAAAATATTTGAGTGTTACTCCTATTTATTTGCCAGGGAAAAATCCACTATCAGTAGTATCAATTCAAAGTTAAACAGTCTTTGTTTACAACTTCTCACTTAATCATCTAATTTTAGAAACTCTAATTCTGGTGAAGATTTGATTCCTTTGTTCTAGATTAAATCTTATTGACCTGCGTAAATTACTAAGATATATGCAAAGAAAATATTACATAATCAATCTAAAAAAAATCAAATCTGTCAAGATTCCAAACAGTCTGTGCTCATATTCTAGTTCAGAATGTCACGACATCAACCAGGACATGTGGTTTTTAATGTAAGCTCATACTCAGTTGTATCAAGAGATCAAGATGTTATGACATCTTGCTTAACATCTTTTAAGCACCATATTTTAGCAAAATTCTGCCAATTCCAAAATCATGGATCTAACATATATTTTCAAAGAGGTTCCTATAGAGTATTATAGATACATAGGGTGTTAATACCTTACCTTTGTATAACCAACCACGAACCTAAAAACTCTATTTGTTTTATTAGTTTTGTTTAAAACATTTTTTGGGTATTATTTCATTCTTTTCCAATTTCCTTTGAAAATAATAAAGCGAGGTGACGACTTTCACTAAAATATGAGTTGAGTTAAATCAATGGCTTAGTCTCAATTTTCACAGTTACACGCTGCATGTTTTAGATTGTCTAGCTTGGTGAACATGTTTTAATCTAATGCAAACTAATATGGTCTTTATCATTCAAGTTCAATGATGTTATGGTTAAATGAGGCATTTTGGAAACTTTGACATTACTTGGACATGAAGTAACTTGGAAAAGTGATGAAGTGAAGAAGAACTGACTTGAAGATGCTGAAGAGATATAAGTCTTAGGAAGTCAAATTGGGTTGGTCAAAGTCAATGGTCAACATTCGACCAAAAGTCAATTGTTGCCCAAAAGTCAATTGTTGTAAATTTCGACTTTTCCTTGTAGTTTTCCCTTTTTCTTTCTTGTAATATCTTGAAATTGAACCTTGCAATCTAATTGAATATCTAAGTATCTTGTTTGTACCATGTAGCTTACATTCCAAGTAATTTGTAATGACCTTAAATTTGGTTCCTCTTTTGAATTTTAATGAAAGTTTCTTCTTTATGCTTCAATATTCTTCATATCCCAAATAAACATTAAGTACATATTCTTTAAGGAACCACTTTTGAATGCTGAAATAGTCATAAGAATTGGTCTACAACAATCAAACTTTCATGGTTGACTTGTTGAAAAAAAGTCAACTCACATTCAAGTGTAAGCTTTTTGCAATCCTTTTATTCCAAGTAAATCATTAGATTCCACATACGAAAGGTTAGCTTGTTCCCTAAGGAACCCTTGATTCAAATTAATAACATTGATCATAACAAGGCTTCACCCTAAACGCATCTGATCACCAAACTTGAGGGAAAAACCAACACCACACATAATAAGAGCTTTGATCCAACAAGATCATCTGATCACCAAGCTTGGCATATACTAAGAAATCAACTGGTTAAATCCAACCATTAAGTAACCTTTGACCTAAAATGTTACATGTAATGCAGAAGAAATGTATGTGAATAATCCCTTAATGAATGATTATGAGAGCTATACACGAGAATGAACAAAACTATAAGTCAGATGAAAATGAGAGAGGTAGGGAAAAATTTGGGGGTATGAAATGATTACATTGAAGTTCCTGAACCTCTTGATATGGATAGAGTAGCTTGGGAGTGTTGTAACTACCTAGTTCATTCATGGCTTCTCAATTTACTTTCTGAAGCGATTGCTCAAATCATAGTTCGCCTTGAAAATGCTTTAGATGTATGGTTCAACCTCAAAGAATGATTTGCTAAAGCTTATAGAATTTGAGTTTCCAACCTACGAGCTGAAATCAATTATCTCATATAAGGTACAAAATCAGTTCTTGATTATTTTACTAAAATGCATGGCTTATCTGAAGAGCTAAATTCACACAGACCAATGTTGACTTGTACATGGATTCACCAATTTAGATGTAAAGTTATACGTTGTGCAATAATTTTTTGCCTAGAAGACTAAATTATCCAATTTTTAACTGGTCTGAATGATAACTTTTCTCTTATAAAGACTCAAGTTCTTCTTATGGAACCATTACCATCCATTAATAAGATCTAGTCAATGGTTGTTCAAGAAGAAAGTAACAACGTTGCACTATTACCTAAACCTGAAAAATAGCTCTCATTAATAAGATCTAGTCAATGGTTGTTCAAGAAGAAAGTAACAACGTTGCACTATTACCTAAACCTGAAAAATAGCTCTCATTAATAAGATCTAGTCAATGGTTGTTCAAGAAGAAAGTAACTACATTGCACTATTACCTAAAGCTGAAAATAGCTCTCAAATTGAAGAATCCAATAATTTGATCAATGCTTATGATGCAAGAATGTTTCAAGATTGTGGAAAGAATAACATGAATTCTAGCTACGAAGGATCTTAGAGTTTGTACTCATTGCAATAAATCTGGTCACATTAAAGATGGTTGTTTCATAAAAACATGTATTCCATCCATATTTTAGCTAGAAACAAGTTTAGCCAATTCCTACAACTCTAATGGCGGTGATGAGAGAAACTAATTCAATGTTGGAGATGAAGGCTCAACAAATGCCCAAGTCAGTATTACTCAAGAGCAATACTCTAAATGAATTAACATGTTTCAACATTCAAATTTAATGCCTTGAACCCATCCTCAAAATGTCATGCCTAGTTCAAACCAAATCTCCACTCATTTTGATCATAAATCAGTTTTCTCTCCTTTATCTCTTCTTTGTCTTCTTCTTTTCTCATCTTTCTTGAAAACCCTTTTGGCCCAATAAAAACATAATAACATCTAAACATGATATCCATACATTTCATTTTTAAACAAAAAACAAATGAAAAATATTATGATTATGAGTTATGGCAGGAGAGTGGATGACATAGGAATAGGAAGGAAAACACTAGTTGGACGGAAAAAAAAGAGGTATCAGTTGGTTAGACGGTGGAATTGTTGAAGTGAGGTCTAGAGTGTAGAAATAACTTAGATATAAAATGACCAAATAAGATTTGTATGGAATGTGAAAGGTTTTCTTCAAAGAAAACTTAAAAAAAAATATTGTTTTTTTAGAGGATGAAAAGACGAAGTATTATAGATGAATGGTATTTAAATAATTTTATAATTTACTAGGGATACAGATATACACAAGCACGAGTATCATTAAACCTGCACCTGTATTTATTAAAATCCGGTATTTAAAATATTCATTTATATCATTCAGAAATATCCATTAAACTATCCGCCTCGTACTCGTGATAGATTTCATCCGCGGATAGCAGTAAATACGTATATATTTGTAATCCCTAATATCAGCAACATCTTTGGGAATGAATCGTCTCACTTTGACGCGAGAACTACAACCTGACTTTGGCTTAATGTAAACCGTCTAATATATCCGTCATTTGACAAAGTGACATGTGGCTACTTCTTTCTTATTCAAAGAAAAAAATTGAAAACTTAAAATAACAGTCTGAGCACAGTGCCATCATTTGGGACTGCGATGCTCCGTAAAGCTTGGCAGAAGTAAACTTCTCCGTCAAAGGCAAAAGTATATATCCATTAATTTCATATCTCTGTTGCGCTGAAACTATATAACTAATTGTTCTTAGAAAATTACAACCTGGAAACAAAGATAATTTTAAAATTCCTACTTTTATAAGAGAGTATGATTTGGATTGAGTACACATGGAAATGAAATTTAGCAATTGTTTTAAAGTAGTCACCGATTCTGAAGATTGAAGAAGTGGTTGGAGCAGTGGAGAAATGGCGGCGAAGAGAGGCACGTAGGCGGTTGCAATATCAGATCATAAGGTGAGAGGTGACCCATGCTTATCATAAAATAGAAAAAAAGTAAGATGAGTAAATGGGCAAGTCTGACACATGGCAAGTTCACATCAATTCTCATCAAATTACAATTTTTTAAAATGGAAATATTTCATTTAAATAATTATTAGATTTAATTATTTTATTATTATTTAATTAATTATTTCACTAATTTCTAACCAATGCTATGTTGGTTCATATTCTCTCGAAAGATGCATAGTTGCTCCGAAAAAAACAAACACAACAAATTCATTCTGTTTCTTAATACAAACCCTTCAATTCTAATTTCTCTCCTCGCAATCTAATTTTTCTTTTCCCAATCTCTTCTTATTAATGTTACTTCTTCTCTCAATTTAAATTAAAACAAAACAAAAATAAATAGCAAGGATACGAAATCAGAGAATTGGAAAAAATCTACCCCCTCTTCACTCATCTCACATTCATCTTCTCAAAATTTCTTCTTCGTCGTTTTTTTCCTTCAAACTTCCAGAAATAAGAAAACTTAAAGGATTCAAGAACCACAACAATATTATAAACATTTCAAACTCATCACAGTATTTTGCAGCAACAAACACAGAGGAAAGAGATTTAAACCGTGCAATACATGGGGGAAAGTGTGGCGTTAGTGGAGGAACGACGAAAGGAACGGCTAAAGCTTGAGTTGCCGATCAGAGGAAGTGTGAACAAAATGAAGTTACACGATGGAGGTCAATCAGGTCATGATGGTCAGATCTTGGTGCGGTGGACGAAGTCTCCGCGTTCTCGAAGGTGGTGGTCGCACGAATGACATCCGTTGCTTGTTAAAAGTGTTGGTGATTTTTAGTGTGGTCTGATTCGTTTTTTGTTCACTTTGATTCCTCTTCTTCTGTGATATTTCAATTTTTATGTTTCTTTGGACTTTGTTGTGTTGTCACCAGAATTGTGTTGTTATATTTTTTGTTATTGTGTTCTTTTTTAAGTTGTTATTATGTAGTGATGAAAGTGGCGATGACAGAAGTTAGGATGTGGATGTGGTGGTAATGGTGTTGATGTTAGAAATGTGATGAAGATTGATATTCACGGTGATGTAGGGTGGTTGATGTTGAATTTGTTGGTTCTGTTTCTTTAAGTTTGTTGTTTTGATCAGGGGCGGAGCCAAGGCCCAGCTAGCCTGGGCAAGCGCCCGGGCTCAACCCCTATTTTCTATGTACTCCCTCCAATTTAATAGTCAATTTTTAAACAAAATCATGGGCAAAATAGGGGCAAAATTAATAAAAATAGGGTGTAAAAATTAAAACAGATAAATAATTAATGGTATAAAATTTTTGCCCAGGCTGTATAAAAATCCTGGCTCCGCCACTGGTTTTGATGATGCGTGAAGGGATTGTTAATGATAATGATGGGAATGTGAAAAAGGCTGTTATGAAGATGGATGAAGTTGGGTGGTGATTGAATGATATTAAGGTGGTTGATCATAAAAAAATGAAAGGATGAAGGATATTTTGATTATTAATTTTGTTATAATAGAATTTCAAAAATTATTAATGTTATTCAAATTGGTATGATTTTTTTAACAAAAATGTTTATCTTCTTTATGTTGTAGGTAATTAGCTTGCGAGAGAATTTGACATATGGTATAGAGAATTCAATATTTAGGATTTGAGACCGATATATTTGTCAATTGTATAATAGTTGAAAATTGTAAAATAGATATATAATATATTGTATGAGTTGAGTTGTTTTATTAATTACAAGTTTGTTAGTAAAGTTTGTAAGTATTCTTTTGAATATAATGAATTGAAATGCACTACAATCATTTTATTAGTGGAAATATATTCAATGTGTTTGTTATATTGCATATTTTTCATGATTCTTATTTTATCTTTTAGAATATTTCATTTAAGTAAATGGTTCTAAAAATTATTAATGAAAAGAAAATATTCTTTTCATTATATTTGAAAAAGATTTACAAACATATAACAAAATAACAAGTTATTCATTATATACATTATATCCTAGTAAAAAAAATTTAAAACGAGAATTAATTTATAATTTATTTAATATTTTATAAATAGTACAAAAATTTTTATAAAATATTTTTTTACTTAAATTTTTTTTAATATTTTATAATTAGTTCTAAAATATTTTTTACTTAAATAAATTTTAACTCGTGCCTCGCACGGATATAAAAATTGCAATATTTTAAAATAAGCTTTTTAACAATATTTGCGAGAAGATATAACGCAATTGCAGTATGTAAGTTTCATCTTAATTTCTTAGGATTTATTTGCTATCTAAATGTATTTTGTTTTTAATTTTCTATTTTTACTTTTGGTTACAAAATATTCACTTTACTGTAAATTTATTTTCTCAAGCCAAACTAACCTTTAGTATTTATAATGTCTTTATTTTCAGCACTTCTTCCCAATATTGCCACTCTGAGATCATTTTCATTGGACATATAAATAATCACCTCAAGTCTTATTAAAACTTAACACATCACCTCATCTCACATCATATATACTATAAATATATATTTTTACTATAATTTATATAAGGTTATAATGTAGCAATCAATTAATAAACTTTAAAAAGAAATCAGAAAAATCAATTTTAAAATAATTGAACATTGAATGAAAATATAAAATAAGTAAAAAAACTTTATAAGAAACAGAATTATTTAGTGTCATTTAAACCATAGAATCATTATTATAATTATCATAAAATATATTATTCTTTATGACATTATTTTTTTAATACCATTCATTATTTATTATTTAATTACATTCATTTCATTCTCTCCAATAAATAATTAATAGTGATATTTATAAAATAATTATTGTTGTATTAAAATCTAAGATTGATAATTATAAAAAAAAAAAATTATTTGTCAGAAAAAATAAATGGAAAAATATATATATTTCAATAAATTACAAATTTTATATAAAATATATTGACTTTTATATAAAATATATAGGATATATTTCATTTTTTTAGTTTAAAAATTATGACATATACTACTTATATTGATATTAAAACATAATTAATGAAATTTGAATTTGAATTTATAATAATTTTAAGAATTTAACACTTTTTATTTTTTTATAGTAGTTTTAATTAATTTATCATCTCATTGATAGCTTTTAAAAATTTTAATTTGTTTACTTATGACCACTATTACAATTTATTTTTAATAAAAACGGAAATTTTATTATAATAATTGAAAATAAATGTTCAAATATATGTTTTATATATATATATATATATATATATATATATATATATATATATATATATATATATATATATATATATATATATATATATAAATATATATAGGGGACGACTCAGGTGAGAACACTCGGTTATTATGAGAAATGAGAACAATGAATCACGACCATTAAATTTTGATTTTGTTGATTTTAATGAACTGGATTGGTTTCTCTTTTTAGAATCCTTAATATATATATATATATATATATATATATATATATATATATATATATATATATATATATATATATATATATATATTTCTAACCTATGCAACATTGTATAGGATAAGGAACAATTAATACACCACTTTTTAAATATAAATTACCATATTAGTTATTATTTATGTTGATCTATTAATTAGATGAGAAAGAGAAAATATAAAAGATTACTTTTTAAAAGAAAAATAATTATATGATAATTTATATGGAAGGAAACAATATATATATATATATATATATATATATATATATATATATATATATATATATATATATATATATATATATAATTACATTACACACACTTAAAACAATATATAAATTCAAACACGGAAAATAAAGTACTTTGTTTTTTTAATTATGTATGTTACAAATAATTAGTTTTAAAATTACTACTAAATTAATAATAAATAATTACTAAATGATTTTTTATTTAAAAACTATTAAATTAGTAAATTATTTTTTATTAAAAAAATTATTTTCAACAATTAACAACAGAATAAAACATAACTTTATAATATATAGAATATATTTCGTTTTTTTATTTTTAAAATTATGACATATATTACTTATATTGATATTAAAACATAATTAACCAAATTTTAATTTATAATAAATGTAAGAGTTTATTTTGTATTTTTTCATTTATTGCTTTTGAAAATTTTAATTGGTTTACTTATGACCATTATTACAATTAATTTTTAATTACAATTTTATTTTTAATATAAAGAGAGACTTTGTTATAATAATTGTTATAAATATATGTTTTTAATTTGAATGTCATCTTGATTGATTCTCTTTTTCTTTAACGAGTTAATTTTTTTTTTAAACTTACATAAATTATTAATAAATTAGAAATGTCCAAATTATTTTTTAATTTATAAAAAAAATTAGTTAAATTAATTTTTTTAATATATATTATTAATAACAATGATATTTTATCTATATAATAACAGTCTTACTGTAAGTAAAATTTCTAAATTATATATATTTTTAAAATATTTTTTTTATTTAAAAAATATTTAACCTGTGCGAAGCATGGGTCTAATTACTATTGTTTATTACTTTTTTTTCTAAAAAGAAAGGAAAAAAAAAGGAAAGAGAAGGGAACGTGGCAAATTAAGCACATTTGGATTGATCTAATGGATCAAAACATTGAAAGTCAGCCTAACTTTCCCACGTGAAAGTTAGACAATCCGTTTCCAACATCTTTCCAATGTATAAAAACAAGAGTCTTCCTGCAAAACAGAAAATATAATACAACTTATTTAAAAATATAATATCCATTTAGGGTGTGTTTAGTTCGGGGTAGATGGAGGGGAGCGGAGGGAATATTTCTAATTAAATATGTTTGATTCAAATCTTATGAGGGAAGGGGAGGGGAGCAAAACCCCTCCAAAACACACTTTTTGCGTCCCCAAATCGGAGGATTTGGAGGGGAAGGGAGATAATCTAAACATTGATATTTTAAAACTTTTTATAATTACTATAATATCCTCATTTTTATTTTAATATTTCAAAATTATTCATTTTCTTTTGTATTACTGCTCTCTTCTGTGTGAGTTTTCTCGATTGTTTCTATCAACTTATTATAATTATTCTCCACCTTCAAATTATTTTAAATTTTTTGTCTTTAATATAAATAATAATCATTATATTTTTTTTATTTTTTTATAACTCTTTTATGTTTATTTATATTTTTTTTCTAATTTTGTTATGTATCCTATCATATTTTCTTTTATATCAAACTTTAAATCTTTTATTTTAATTTATTTATTTATTTTATTAAAAGACTTAAACTATTTATATTTAATAATAAATTATTTTATGTATTTGATGTGTTAAATAATTCATTATGATTTAAAAGTTATTATCAACATATAATTTAATATGTTTTTGAATATTTTATTCGAATTAAGTGAACTCAATTTTTTAACATTATGTAATAAATTATAACTTTTTAGTTATTTAATATTAGAAATTTTTCTAACAAAAAAATATCTATAAATTTTTCACATTGAATATCATATTGTATCACTTATATAAGATAATAAGGATAAAAATGTAAATTATTAATAAAATTCCTCTCCTCCCCTGTTGAACCAAACATATTTTTAATTAAAATTTCTCCCCTCCCCTCCCCTCGTTTGAACCAAACACATATCTGATTAAAAAAATCCTCTCACATCCCCTCCTCTCCATTAAAATTCCTCCCCTCCCTATCATTTGGATCCAAACAGAACCCTTATGCAATTAGTTACTGTACCAATGTGTCTTCAAAGGAAGTAAAATGTCTTCAAACTTCAATTAAAGTGTTAATAAGATAGTACCATTTGAATTGCAATTCTGCATTTTTTTTCGAGCTGAATGAAAATACATGAGTAGTTGATGATTCTAATCGAGCACCGTCTAAATTGTCACTCACTTTTGATGTATGTAAAACGCATGCTTGTTGTTGCCGTTGTGTATATGGTGATGTTCAAGATGCATTAATTATGGTGAGAGTGCTAGAAGAAGGAAATGTTGTATGTAATATGGATGGCATTGCGCACGTGTCTTGAGAACTTATGTTGTGATTGAAGTTTCACGTTGTTTTTATTACAAAAATATTTATTGTTTATATATATTTTTAAAAAATGTTTTTCATACACTAAATCCATACACTAGATACATTGGTCTTAAGCCAAAAAAAAAATCTTTAATAATTTTCATATATTGTCATTACCGTCACGTTTTCAAAACTGAGGATTAACAAAAGAATCAATGATTTTTTTTGACAGAAACAAATTTAACTGCTTTCATTAATCAAATAAGGAGTAATACAAGGAGGAATTACATCAAACATATAGCGTCGAGACCAAGAATTGGCCGCCTTAGCTAAGGTATGGGCAACCATATTCGCTTGACGCTTGATAAACTTAACCTCAAAGTAGGGGAAATCTAATAGCAACAGCTTAATAGAATTAATAATAGAAAAAAACTCAGAGCTACCCGGCTCCCGGCTTATTAGATGTAAGGGCTTGGACCACCTGTTGGGAATCACTTTCAAAAATTGTCGGAGTATTATGAAACATAATAACAGAATGAATTGCTTCCTTAAGAGCTAAGGCCTCCGCTTCCAACACCGAAAAGTTACTACTACCCCAAGCCGTACCCGCGGCAACAAAGTTACCATGATCGTTACGCATACACCACCCTCGATTCGTAGTCCCTACACGCTTGTTGAAAGCGGCATCCACATTACATTTGAAGCTACCAATAGGAGGCGGGTACCATGAAGCCACTTCTCCGTTATCTAACTGCGGCGCCCGAATATTTTGGGCTATAAACCAATCTTGCCACTTATGGAATGCTAACCAACCAAGTTTGGAAGCATCTTCCTCTTCATTATGCCACACAAAGTCATTCCTATTCTTCCATAACCCTTCCAACATAACCGCCACTCTTCCTGCGGTAAACCTATCCTCCTTCATGCAAATATCGAATATAAAGGACCGGAGATCCTGGAAAGAATGGAGACGAGGAGAGATGATATTAGTAAGACCAGCCGACTGCCAACAAGAGAAAGTTTCCGAACAACCAACAAAAACATGCCAGTCGTCCTCATAATTATGACCACAAAACTGACAGATGGGATTACATGGTACATGATGTTGAATAAGACGCACCTTAGATGGGAGACAATCACTACAAATCCTCCAAAGAAGATGTTTCACTCGAGACGGAGCTGTTATATTCCAGAGATCACTCCAGTTTACTCCTTCCTCAACCAATCCCACACTTTCTTGATGCTTCCTCCAACTTCTATATCCCGATCGGACACTATAGTTACCACTTGCATCATCCTTCCAGATCATACGGTCTTCGACCACTTCTTCTGACAACAGAACTTGTAAAATGTCACGAACCACTGAGTAATCAAACAAATCATGTAAAACTCCCATATTCCATTGTTTGACATTAGGTAGCAAAAGATCATTAATAGTTAAAGTATACACACCTTGAATTTGAGGGCCCATCAAACAACCTTCGCTAGTCCCTCTTAGCCATGGTTCATTCATAATTCTTATGTTTCTACCATCACCAATCTGCCATCTACATCCAAGGGTAAGGACTTCTCTAGCCTTCCAAATACTCCGCCAAACGAAACTAGGATTATAACCCACCTTCGCATCAAAAAAACTAGATCTCGGGAAGTACCTCGCTTTGAAGATTCTGGACACTAAAGCATTCGGATTAGACATGAGGAACCAGCCTTGCTTAGCCACCATAGCCAAGTTAAACGCCTTAAAATCCCGAAAACCCAAACCTCCCCCAGCTTTTGGACAAGTCAATCTATCCCAAGACTTCCATCTTATCCCCGTGTTATTAGAACCTCCGCCCCACCAAAACGAATTTAGCATTTTTTCAATCTCATTAACAACCACATTTGGGAGAATGAAGATGCTCATGATGTACGTTGGGATAGCTTGCAGAACTGACTTGATCATAACTTCTTTACCTGCTCTAGATAAGGACCGCCCTTTCCAAGAATTAATAAGCTTCCAAATGCGACCCTTAATAAAATAAAAAATAGACCTCTTGCTCCTTCCAATCATAGATGGCAATCCCAAATATTTTCCTGTTCCCAGCACATGACAAACTCCCATAATATTTGCAAGATCCTGTTGCACCGGCACACTTAAATTGCGATTGAAGAACACTTCTGATTTTGTCAAATTAATCTCCTGGCCAGCTGCAACTGCATAAATATCGAGTACATTCATCAGGTGACTAACTTCAGTAAGATTTGCCCTGCAAAATAGAAAACAATCATCAGCAAAAAGTAGATGAGACACAATAGGTGCCCCTCTACAAATTTGAATCCCGTGAATATTTCCGCTAGCCACCGAATTTTTAATCAGGGAAGATAGCCCTTCAGAGATCAGAATGAAAAGCTAGGGTGACAAAGGGTCCCCTTGTCTCAATCCTCTTCCTGGTTCAATAGGTCCAATGGCTTCCGAGTTAACAAGAACAGAATAGTGAACTGAAGTAACACACATCATCATCCAATGTATCCATTTCTCCGCAAACCCCATCCTGTTTAGAACTCCTTTTAGAAAACCCCAATCCACCCGATCATAAGCTTTACTGATATCAATTTTAAGGGCCAGATGCGCTTTATTGCCTTTCGTCCTTCTTTTGAGGGTATGTATAATTTATGTAGCAATCATAGCATTATTAAGAATGGATCTACCCTCCACGAACGCGGATTGCTCCTCTGACACGCATTTATCCAGAAGCACTTTCAGTCTATTAGCGAGAGCTTTCGAAACAATTTTATAAACCACATTGCACAATGAAATGGGTCTAAAATCCTTCATAGACACAGGATTGACCCCTTTAGGGATCAGGCATATATTAGTATCGTTGATGGAGGGAGGAAAAAAACCACGCTCCAACCACGACGTCTCCGCGTCAAAAATGTCATTCCCACAAACATCCTAAAAGTTCTGGAAGAACGCCGGATTAAATCCATCTGGCCCCGGTGATTTATCTGGGTGCATAGCAGACAGGGCAGCATGGATTTCCTCTCTAGTCAGCGGCTGAATTAACTGATTATTGTCACTATCGTCGATTCTAGGAGAAATAAGATTAAGCACCGGTTCGTAATCACCACTTCCAGCTTGAAACAAATTCTCAAAGTAGTTTTTTGCAATATCGTTAAGCTCTTTAGGATCATTACTATTGCTGCCATCCTCCTTCTGCAACATCTCAATTTTCTTGAATTTATTTCTCGCCGTCGTGGATTGGTGAAAGAACTCCATATTTAAATCACCGTCCCGTAACCAGTGCATTTTAGCTCGTTGCTTCCAATACAAATCATCTTCTATTGAGTTCAGGGGCGGATGCATGTAGAAGGGTAAGGGGGCTCAAGCCCCCACAAAGGAAAATTACTTACATAATTTATATAATACATTATTTAAATAAATAATTATATTTGATAAAAAGTTCCACCTTGCCCCCAAGCCCACTTTTTTGTTATATGTGTGGTTCTGGTTCTGTTACTTGCGTGGTTCTGTTACAAGTGATACATTATGGACAAATCCTAACCCGGATTAAGTACACATAAGAAATAGGTGGAGGGTATAGTCATGTGCAGGCGCACGTGAGAATCCTTCCGCTCAGTGGAGGTTCCTTGTTGGTAATATATGTTTAGCATGTTTCGTAGCGAAGACATTATTACTTTCATTGAACTGTAGAAGCTGAGTTGGCCGTAGAACCCCAACCCATCCTGGCCTTATTAGGTTGTGGTGCAGAAACTATTCAGGTGAAGACTTGGATTAGTTGTCATGCGGAGAACCACACTCAGACGAGTTTTTCTTGAGAATATTGCTGGCTCATGAGTTTAATTGTGGAAGGCCGGTAATATCCGAAAGAAAAATGTAGACTCTGACGTATCAGTAGAACATGTTGTGCAGGTGATTAACTAGAACTATCCCATTTTTGGTTCTCCGACCTCATGCTCGTGACTTTGGACCTTTGAACCTATGCGTTACCATGTTTGCGTTACCATGCTTGTGTTATCATGTTTGTGTTACCATGTTTGCGCTACCATGTTTGCTTTACCATGTTTGAATATGTGGCATCCATGCATCCATGCATTCATACATTCATTAAAAAACCCATCTTTTTCCATAAAAAAAAAAACATGATTTTTCCAAAAAAAATTTAGAGAATTTTCTTTGCAAACATTATAGGATTAAGTTATGGAAAAAAGGTATACCAAAAAGTACGGTTTCAAAGCGCCTGATGTGGAAAAACTGATAGAGTTAGCATCTTCTGTACAAGATCCTTGTAATTTTAGGAAAAGTTATGGAAAGCTTTTGCCTATTTTGAACACTCATGTTGATGAAGGACTTCTCAAAACTCTGGTTCAGTTCTATGATCCCGTCTACCGGTGTTTCACCTTTCTAGACTACCAGTTGGTACCGACCTTGGAAGAATATGCCAATCTTTTGGGTATTCCTGTGTCTGACAAAATACCCTTCAATGGTTTGGAAGCCATTCCTAAGTCACACATCATTGCAGCAAGTACCCATTTGAAAAAGTCTGAAGTAGAGAGTAATTGGACTACCAAAGGAAACCTCCCGGGTTTAACTTCACACTTCCTAATAAAGAAAGCCTTTGATTTCATCGAAACTGGTAGCATGATAGCTTTTGAAGCTATACTAGCCTTGCTCATCTATGGGTTGGTTCTGTCTCCCAATGTCGACAACTTTGTTGATATCAATGCCATAAAGATTTTTTTGATTGGGAATCCTGTTCCGACTTTGCTTGGTGACATGTATTTCTCTGTCCATCATAGGAATCGCCAAGGCGGTGGAATCATTGTATGTTGTGCACCTTTGTTGTTCAAATGGATTGTTTCACACTTACCTGAGTCTCCTATTTTCACAGAAAACCGAGAAGGCTTGCGTTGGCCTCGAAGACTTATGTCTCTTACTAATAATGATATTCATTGGTATACCTTGGCTCGCTGTGGTACAGAAACCATTGAAAGTTGTGGAGAATTCGCCAACGTACCCCTCATTGGTACACAAGGAGGAATTAACTACAATCCGGTCCTAGCCCGACGACAACTCGGGTATGCAAATTCAACTAAACCCGTTGGTCCCACAGTGGAAGGTTACTTCTACCGAGAAGGGGATAATCCTAAAAGGTTGAAAACAAGAATGGTGAGAGCTTGGTACGACGTCCGATGGAAAGAAAAAGGTGAGGCGAGAAATTGCATTGCCATGGACGCCTACACCTGCTGGGTAAAGAAAAGAGCAAAAGAGTTCCAAATGCCTTATGCTTATGAAAAACCCATGTTTCCTGCAGTGTCTCAACGACCCAACATTCCCACTATGGAGGAATACCAAGACACTTTGGCTAAGATGAAGGTAGAAAAAGACGCTTGGGAAGAAAAGTTTCGTAGAACTGATGTGGAAAATAGAAAGTTGAAGAAAAGAGTGAAAGATCACGAAGAAACTCTCTATTATCAAGATGGATGGCTCATGAGCAAAGATGAGAAGATTCGTCAGAAAGACGCTGCAATCAAGAGGTACATCAAAGAAAGCAAGAAAAATCTTGAAGGTTCAACAAGCAACGCTCCGACTCCTGATGATTGGAAGAATGTTGTTGACAAACTGAGGACCGAAAAGGCCGAATTGAAAGCTTACTATGGGAAAGAAATCATGAAGCTCAAGCTGCACAATGCATTTGGTTCTTCGTCTGATGGAGATGTTTAGGATTTGTTTAGCTTTTTTATTTATCATTTGCTTTTGTAAGGAGCTACGCTCCAATGTTGTAACATTTCCCATTATTGCAATAAAAAAAATGAATGAATAAAAGATTTGTTTGTGTTCAAATGTTTGCAAGAAAATAATCTTTAAAATATTTGGAAAAATCATAAATTTCTTTTTGCATACATCATTCTGCATATCGAGTCTGTTGTATAGAGTCTCATCTTTTGGACCTTTCTCCATTAGATCGTCAAGCTGTCGCGTCTCAAAGTTTCTCGACCGCGTTCGCAATCAGATCACAGATACAATACTCGTTCAAGCAGAAGAAGAGTAATGGAACACTCTGAACAAGAGAATATTGAGCTTCGTGGTACAGTGACCACCCTTCAGGAAAAGTTGGAAAGTCTCACTACTCTGGTTGACTCCTTAATGGCCGCACAGAATCAGCCGCCGCCACCCAACAGTCAAGCGACGGTAACATCTGAAGTCACTACTCCAGTTTCTACAGTTGCGTTCGGTATTCCATCTTTCTCCATGCCCGAAGGTTGGGGCCCGCCTTTCACCTTTGGTGCAGGTTTTCGCCATAATTTCTCTGGGGTTCAAACAGCTACAACTGAAGCGTCTGCTACGCAAGGTTCGGCGTTTATTCCACATTCAGGGGTAACTTTTTCCCAAATCACTATGGCACTTTCTCAACCCACTATGACGGTTCCGACCCCTACGGTTCACACTGTTCCTTATGATGGCAATGAGATTTATCATGATCAAGGTGATAGCACAAATCAGCGTAATCTTGTGGGAGATCTCCAAGAGCAGTTTAACAAGATGCAGCTGGAAGTTAAAGCTATCCGTGGAAAAGATTTGTTTGGAAAGAATGCCCAGGAGCTATGTTTGGTTCCCAGTGTACAAATACCTGCTAAATTCAAGGTCCCTGACTTTGAGAAGTACAAAGGTAGTTCTTGTCCACAAAGCCATCTTGTGATGTATGCTAGAAAGATGTCTACTTATGCAGATAATCATCAGTTGCTTATCCATTACTTTCAAGACAGTTTGACTGGTGCCGCACTGAAGTGGTACACAGGCTTGGATAGCACTAATATTCGAACATTCAATGACCTAGGTGAGGCCTTTGTCCGACAATACAAGTATAACTCGGATATGGCTCCGGACAGAGATCAGCTTCGATCCATGGCTCAGAAAGACCATGAAGCTTTCAAAGAGTATGCCCAACGATGGAGAGAAACTGCTGCTCAGATTAATCCACCGTTAAAAGAGAAAGAGATGACAAAGATCTTCTTGAATACTCTCAGTCCGTTTTATTATGAACGCATGATTGCTAGTGCTCCAAGTGATTTCACCGAAATGGTAAACATGGGTATGCGTTTAGAAGAAGGAGTCCGAACCGGACGCCTAACTAAAGAAGGTGGATCTTCAAGCGGAACCAAAAAGTTCGAAAGTGGTTTCCAAAAGAAGAAGGAACAAAGTGTTGACATGGTATCCCAAGGGAGGCCAAGAGGAAATGTCAATCGTCAACAACAGGTTGCTGCTATTGCACCAGCCGTTCATACCGCACCGAATCCGGGGTTTACTCCGCAGTTTCAATAACAACAGCCTCGACCACAGGCTCAGCAGTTTAACAATAATCAGAATCGTGTGCAAAGAGCTCCACAGTTTGATCCGATTCCAATGACCTACACAGAATTGTACCCTGCTTTGATTGAAAGAGGTCTTGTTCAAACTAAAGCACCACCACCAGTACCTGAGAAACTTCCATGGTGGTACAAAGCTGAGGTCTCATGCCCTTATCATCAAGGAGCACCTGGCCATGATCTTGAGCATTGCATAGCTTTGAAATATGAAGTTCAGAGGTTGGTTAGATCTAATCTCCTCTCTTTCAGAAATTTGAATCCTAATGTGCAAGCAAATCCGCTGCCCAATCATGGAGGGCATGTTGTAAACATGGTGTATGGATGTCCTGGTCCATACCGAGTCTATAATATCAATTACTTAAGAGCCGATTTGGTACAAATGCACGCCACTCTCTGTCGAGGGCCGAGTTTTCGCCAGCATCAATACGGTTCTTGTAGCATATGTTGTGTAGATCCTCATGGATGTTCGATTGTGAGAAGAGATCTCCAAGTGCTGTTGGATAATGGTACTATTCAGATCTACCGAAATAGGGATGAAAATGAAGTTAACATGATAGGATGTTATCCGCATGAGCTTTTAGTCTCAGATATCAACTCGGAAATGCCTAAAGTTAACGTCATCATTCCTCATTTCAACATGCCCGAGCGCATAGAAGTTACTTACAACAAGCCAAGGGTTCCTGTTGCTCCTTTGATCATTTGTCTACCTGGACCTGTTCCTTATGACTCTGACAAGGCAGTTCCATACAACTACAATGCAACAATGATAAAGAATGGACAAGAAGTTCCTTTACCAACTCTCTCATCTGTCGTAAACATCGCTGATGTGAGTCGAGTAACAAGAAGTGGACGTGTGTATACTCCACTACCTTCAAAGCAACCTGTTGCTCCTGCAACCGGACAAAATCCTGTCAATGTTCCAGTGGGAAATCCTGTGGAAACTCCTGTCAGTAATACAAACACTGATGTTGGTCAATCCAGTGGAACCAATGTCAATCCTGACTTTGACGAAATTTTGAAGCTTATCAAAAGAAGTGAATACAAGATTGTGGATCAGCTTATGCAGACTCCTTCAAAAATCTCAATACTTTCATTGCTGTTGAATTCAGAAGCCCACAGGGAAGCCCTGATGAGAGTTTTGGATCAGGCTTTTGTAGACCATGATGTGACTGTTGATCACTTTGATGGGATAATAGCCAACATAACAGCTTGTAACAATTTAAGCTTCTGTGATGAAGAACTCCCCGAGGAGGGTAAAAATCACAATCTTGCATTGCACATTTCTATGAACTGTCAGTCAGACTCTTTGTCCAATGTGTTGGTAGACACCGGATCTTCCTTGAATGTGACGCCAAAGACGACTCTTGCTCGCTTGTCTTACCAAGGAATGCCTATGAAATTCAGTGGTGTAGTAGTCAAAGCATTTGATGGATCGCGAAAATCTGTTATTGGCGAAGTCAACCTTCCCATGACAATTGGTCCACATACATTTCAAATCACCTTCCAGGTCATGGACATTCAAGCTGCTTATAGCTGTCTATTAGGACGACCATGGATCCATGAAGCAGGGGCGGTAACTTCTACGCTCCATCAAAAGTTAAAATTTGTAACAAATGGAAAATTGGTAACGATAAGTGGAGAACAAGCCTTGATGGTGAGCCATTTGTCCAATTTCTCTTTCATTAGTGCCGATGATGTGGAAGGAATGCAGTTCCAAGGTCTCTCTTTAGAAGACGAATCTTCCAAGAAGAAAGCATCAATCTCTTCATACAAAGAGACGGTGAAAGTAGTAAAAGATGGAACTACCACTGGCTGGGGGCAAGTTGTGATCCCTGCCAAGAATGAAACTAGAGCAGGACTCGGATGTTCACCAACATTCTCAAACTGCACCAATAAGGATGAAACCCTTCGTCCGATCAAAGAAACATTCATTAGTGGAGGATTCCTTAACCCAATTCCTCAAGAGGTTAATGTCCTTATCGAAGAATGCATCGAAGAAGGTCTACCTGATCCTGAAGAAGAATGGAAATGTTATCTCAATGACTCGGGATATATATCTCAGGAAGAACCATATCCTCCTTCGGAGAAACCCAAAGGCAAAGAAACTAAGCCTGTTCCTGCAGAGATATGGGACACCTTGGGACAACCAAGTGGAAAATTTGATTATATGGTGAAATACACTGCACCTGAAAGTTCAAAGATTGCGATTGAAGATATCCAACCAACTGGATGGGGAGATTCCTTTGAATATAATAGTCAACCAGAAGAGGCTTATCAGCCCTGTCAATTTTCTCAGCAGCCTGAAATTACTGAAGATTTCAGCTTCAATGCACCTGCCAAGATTTATAATCCTGAAGATGGTTATTATCACATAAATGCCATTTTTGAAGATGAAGGGGAAGATGGTCCCGCAACTGACTCGGAAAGTGTCGCTGACAATGAGTCTCTTCATCCTGAAGACTGGGAAATACATCCTGAAAATTCTGAAGATTGTGACTCATCTTATGCTCTTCAAGAAGTAGAAGAAGACCGTTTCAACTCTACAAAGAACAAGGGTGACTGTCGCGGGCGAAAAATCGTTTTGTTCCTCTTTTTTGTGGGATGAGACACCTGATGCCTTCTTTGGGCTCGAGTGCTCATAAAAAATGATTTTTCTTTGTTTCGACCAAACTTTTTATTATTTCCAAAGGAGGAAAAGGAAAAAAGCTGCAATAACCTAAAAGTGGGGGGAGAGATCTTTGGGTAAGAGGGTTGGTTATACGAAGGGAAGGTATTAGCACCCAACGTATCTATAGTACTCTATAGGTTTCTTTGCTTTGTTTTTCATTCCATGTTATTGAGAGGTTCTTGTGAAATAGGTGGGACCTAAGGTGTTTGTTTGATTATGCTCGCAAAGATCATCGCGATCCTCTGCATACATATCCCTTAGAGGGAATCAGAGCATCTGTAGCTCGGGGTCTACGGGTACTAAGGTTTGAATGGTTTTTTTTGTTTTGTTTTGCTCGCCAAGGATCGACCTTGTGCCTACGTATTCTCAAAGGGATGTTGAGAAAGTCAGAGCAATCGTAGTTCTCACTTATGCTAGTGGAAGCAAAGGAAAATAGACAAATGTCGTCTAAATGCTAGATGTATCTAATCTATATCATCACATACATCTGTTTGTTTTTTGTTTGAAAATCTTTTCATTATAAGCCCGGGGCCATGCCACTTAGGGTGCTTAGAATGATAAAGATGTTTTTGTTTAACCAGCCTTGTGGCAAAAGTTTCAATGAAGTCAGCCTTGTGACAAAAAGTTTGATTAATCAGCCAGCCTTGTGGCAAAAGTTTCAATGAAGTCAGCCTTGTGACAAAAACTTTGATTAATCATCCAGTACGGTGGTAAAACAGTTTGATTGATTAGCCAGCCTTGTGGCAAAAAGTTTGATTGATTGATTGATTGTTTGTGATGATATAGAAGAGATACTCCTAGCATAGAGATGAAAAATGTCTAATCTCCTAGGGTATTTGTTTTGGATATTTGGGATGCTTATAAGAAGCCCGTGGGTCCTTGTACGAAGCCCAAGAGGAGGCTATCCAAGGGTCCTTGCATTGTAAGCCCAAGAGGAGGCTATGGGAGGGACAATCCAGGGTCCTTGCATTGTAAGCCCAAGAGGAGGCTATGGGAGGGTCACTCGTTTGTACAAAGCCCAAGGGGAGGCATGGTATAGTTGGTTTGAGCTCTTAGAGCGATTTCACCAGGAAACCATACTCTATGTCCTAACCTAAACTAGTGGAGATTCTTTGCACGAAGCCCAATAGGAGGCTATGGGGAACCTAGTGTTATACTAAGTTGAACAAGCACACATATCACACATATGAACAAACATGAACAAGTATGAACAAACATGAACAGGTATGAACAATTATATATATGACAAAGTGTGTGTATATAATGGAGTTTATGAAGGAAATATACCTGTAAGCATGATCCATTTGTATACACAGGGGTTCGGGACTTATACTCGAGGATAGGTCCACTTGAGTTTATTCAAAGCTGTGTAAACAGGTATTTACAAAGGGCTTGGGACTTATACCTACATGGAGGCCCATGGTATTTTTGGGAAGTTTTGAAGAAACCTTCATTTTTGGTTTGTTATTCAAAGTTTAAAAATCAAACTGATCGAGATATGTACAAAAGGCGTACAATGAAATACCTAATTTCATGTACTGGAATGGGTATGTACAAAAGGGGCTTGGGACTTATACCTACATGGAGGCCCATGGTATATTGAAAAGTTTTGAAGTTTCTTTGAAGTTTTGTTGTTTTGAAAATGATTTGAAAATTGTTTGAAAAGATTTTATTTTGAAGAAGTTTTATTGTTTTGAAAACTGTACAAAAAAAGAAAAGAAATGGGACTTACACTCTCTAATATTCGAGAGGCCCCACTCCGTTTTGAAAATCAATTGATCAATTAAAAAGATTTAATCAATAGTTTTCTTTGAAAATCAAAAGAAAATGGTTTATCGTTTTTGAAAAGAATCGCGATCGCTTATTTAAAATGATTTGAATTTTGAAAGAAGTTAATTTAATCAAGATAAACAAAAAGATTGTCTTAAATTGACACTTAGATGATTAGGGTTTGCTCAAAAAATATTTACAAGTGATTAAATTTGAGAAATCAAGTGAAAAACAATATTTAAAAGTATTAAAAAACACTTAAAATATGTTATTTTAAACTTAATTAAAAATGTATTAAACAAATATATTTTTGTGATTTTTTTTGATATTCATAAAATACATATATAAAATAATAAGTGTGTAAAAAATGAATAAAAAATGAGTTAATTTGATTGGTTAAATTAATGGTTGAAGTTGTGAAGAAAATGAAGAGAAATAGTGATAAAAAAGAAGGGTTTGGTCCCATAGGGACTTGAACTCGTGACCCTGAGGTCACTACTCAAAACAAAAGCCAACTGAGCCACGCTTGTGGCTTGTAATATACACGCGTTGAATTAATTATATTTTAAATCAATTTCCAGAAATCCTTTGAACCAAAAACGCGCCAAGAACAACCCTCCAACTGAAATTTGAAAATCTCTAAAACTGTGTTGTTTTAATCAAGCAAAGGGTCTATCTCACTCGGTTTTTCACAAGGAACATGATGGTGATCTCAGAATTCATTTATTTTTGCTCTAAAGGGGTCAATTTTCGCATGAACATGAAGAACCCTAGAACTGAAATTCAATGTGAAATCGTGTATGTGCAAGTTATGATGCAATTGATTGAGGGTTAATGATCCTCATAGGTGCAGAAACAAGATGGTATGCTCACATTTCATTTATGATGCGTGGAAGTATGAATTTGAAGTTCATGAGCACTTACCTCAAAAACGGCCAAACTGAGAATTGGATTTTGATCTGGAGGTGTTACAGATGCTTTGTATCAATCTGAATAGCTTCTATGATGATTATGGAAGGTGTCTGGATGTCTGGAACAAGTTGAATTCATCTGAGCATGGCCATGGCACCCGATCTGCAGTTGCTTCAAGTATGAATCGAATTTGAAGATGGAGATGTTTCAGATCATATGTGAGTGTTTGGATAGTTCATATGTGATATATATGAGGTGTTGGAAGTGTTAGTTTGGACAGAAATGATCTTGAATGGATTTTGGCATGATAAGGCCATGGTTATGCATATTTGAGAAGTGAGGTAGTGATTTTGAGCTTGAGGTGTTTTTGGGGTGTATGAGTGGTTCAAACAAGTTTCAAATGATGTTTATGAGTTGTGGGAAGCATCACTTTGTTCAGAACTTGCAAGGTTTGGAGGTTGAGTTTTCTACCTCACTTTGAAACACATGACTTGTAATTCAAGAAAGAAGAGAGAAAACCTATAATTGTGAGGTTTTGGTGTGAATTGAAGAGTGATTTGCACCTCTATTTATAGGCCAAACATTCTGAACTCAGAGCTTTGCAACTTGCTTCTTCTTTGGTGATTTTGGCACTTAAAGGATAGAAAGGAATCTTACCATTAAATGCATATGGTTAAAGTTACTAAACCATGGTTAAAATTGGCTATGCTTCTTATCTCTTTCCCATCTGTCTCAAATCAGAAAATATCTTCCAATTATTGCCTCTATGTATCATTACTTGGTCCATTTGGCAATTTGGCTCATAACTTTGGCAAAATGACTTGAAATTTCAAGTGAAAAGTTCACTAATGGCAAAATTCAAAACCATAGCTACACTTCAAATTTTTTCATGCTCTTGGACATTTTGGAAAGCTCATGTTACACACTTCAAAACCCTAGTTGAAAGTTTCTTCAAGATCTTTAAGGAAGTGGGTGAAAAAGATCCATGAACTTTGAGAAAAATGAGGTTTTAAGTGAAGTTTTCAAAAGATACCAACTTTGAAGCTCCATATCTCTTAAATGGTTGATCTTATGGAAAAAAATTATATGTGACAAAGTTGTTCATTGGATCAAAATCTACAACTTTCATGTTGGAAGTTTTTTTCAGTTTGTAGGTGAAATTTTGAGAAATTCCCTCCCAAAGTTTGGAAAAAACCATGAAAAACACTTAGAAAAATTTTCTAAGTATGAAAGTCAAACTTTGACTTTTTGATTCTTGATTGATTTTCTTGATTTTTCTTAATCAAATGACTTCTCATATCATATATTGATGATTTAAAACTTCAAAAGTCATGGTTGACCAAAATTCCCCAAAAGTCAATGGTGATCTTGTACAGTTGACTTTTTCAGACGAATCGCGTTTCTGGAGATTTCAAATGAAACAGGCTATCCTCACCAAATAAATGGTATGAATGGATCATATTGAAGCATTAGAGGATATTGAGCCATGGTTTGAGTTGTGGCACTATGTCCTGATTAAAAAGTCAGTTATTCAGTGAATTAGGTCAAAACCCTAATTGTCGACCTGATGAAATTGATGACTGTGGACCTTGAATTGAGATGCAATTTCCATGGGATATGGTCATAGGGATTATTTGAGGATGATTGAAACCTTTGATTGACTTCCTGGGGGTTTTTAGGGTTTCCCAAATGTGATCCCTGATTTTAGTCCCTGATAGTTCAAAATCCTGATCTGAGGATTTGTCTGATCAATCTTTGTGTAGGAGATGTCTTGAGCTAATGGATTAGGTCAAAATGAGGTACTTGGGGTCTTGAGGTCATGTCCCAAGTTATTAGATCAAATTCTGAGCAAAAGTCAGGAGTATGCTATCTTCAGTCAAAACCCTAATTCAGTCGATTCAAAGCTGTTGAGCTTGCTGAAATGAATCTCTGAGGACCAAATGTTGATTATTGATGAAGATGATTCATTTGAGATGAAGGGAGAACAAAACCCTAGTTGATTGTTGCTTGTACTGATGAGTGATTTCTTGATTAAATCCCTGCTGAGTCACAAGTAGCAAACACAAACTATGCAATTTGTTAGAGATGCAAATGATGCATATGCAATGATATGAGGTGGTATCTTAGGTCAAAAATTGGGGTATGACAGATGCCCCTATTTAAGTTTCTTCAACCTGAGACATGAAGATTGAAAATCTTCGTTTTGATAGGGTGGAAGAGACTTAAATATCAGAAGACGCAAATTTTGGACCTAAGATACCAAAATTGCGAATGATGCAAGGATATCTTTACCGAGGGAATATCAAGACTGACTCCACTGGGGAAAAGAGATCGGGAAGGATGTCTCAATCCGTTCTAGGAAGAGAATCCATTTTTTTTCTTTTCGGGAAAGCAAGTGTATGCTTCACCGGGGAATGATAGCTTTGTAAGAAAAGCTTACCTATCGACATTATCGACTATCAACATGGGGATAGACTTGTTTAATAATGCGAAGGTGAAAGGTATGAAACTGTGTTACCGACTATCAGCATGGTGATAGACTTGACAAGGTAAAAAGAGTTTCAAAGGTTCGGTTAATATTACCGACTATCAGCCTTGTGATAGACATGTTGAATAATATAACCAGAACAAAAAGTTACCGACTACCAGCCTTGTGATAGTGGTTTTGAAGACATGATCAATTATCAGTCGAGTGATAAAATGATCCTGGAGACTTTGCTAGGGAAATTACTGGATATTCAGCCTTGTGAACAGTAATAAGGCCCTAATTGTCGAATGATCTTCATGATTGATTTCCTTGAGAGGAAATTTTTGAAAGAAACATAAACTGCTCAGATGACGAGGCGATTGTTTATGGTTTAATTTTTTCACGACTCTATTTGGGGAATCGGAATTTGGATCTTTGGTAAAGACAAGGTTCTAACCAAGAATGAATTGGAAAGAGACAGTCAAACAAGACTTTGTACCCATGAGGAATGAACTCGAATGGATATTTTCTCCTTTGTTTTGAGAGGAGAAACTAAAGCAACCTTCTTCCACGAGGAATGATCTCAGTGGGGAACTGGAGAAAGAAGATTTTATTTCTGCTTATGGGTGACAACCTACTTGGAGAGATGACACGCCCATACTTGTTCCTTTTTTTTTTCTTCTTCTTTTTTTCTTTTTTCTCTACTTTTTGGGATAGATATATCCTGAACAAACGATTATTGAAAAATGCAAGAATGCATAAATGATGTAAATATGTATGAATGATGAATGTCATGAATGTAGCATGCATGCTGACGATACTGACAGACAAGGAAGTATATACTAGAGAAGGACCGACGTCGCAATACAACCAGATACTTGGCAAATGTTCTTCAACACGGTGTAGACAACACAGGTGATGAATGGTGTTGCATGTTTTAAACTTCTCTGGGGAAGATAAGCATCTTTTCTCATTGAGACGGAAGAACCTTTTCACTGGAGATGGAAAATCTTCGTTACTGGGGATAGAAGAGCTTCTTCACTGGGGATAGAAGAACTTTTCCTATCATAATCTTTGATTCATCCTATGGAGATAGCTGTTGATGTTCCTTCTGTTGTTCACAACTCAAAGGAAAATTTCGCTTTTATTTTGAAAAAGTGAAGTAAATTCATTTAAAACTTCTTTTTTCTTTTTTTTTTCAAAAGTGAATAACACAATTAAAGCGTCATTTTGCAAGCTGAAAGGAATTAAAGATTGCAAACAAATGGGCACAAGGCTCAAATTTATTTAATAGGATGGTAATCAGCTAAAGGCGTGATTCCATAGAGTATTTACAAAAGTTGGAAATGGTAATTATGCGGAAAAGGCTACATTGAAAGCAATAACCACTATTCCCTCTAACAACTTTGAGTTACAACTGTGCTTGTCGCTTCAGATTGGCGATGATTTGCTTGAAGACCCTTTGATGAAGTACAGACTCCTCAGGTGACGAAGTACGGACTGATGCAGTTACTTTGTCATTAATCCCTAATTTTTGCCTAGATTGCCCTTTCAGGTTTTCAATCTACCAGGATGAATTTTTTCTGTTTTTGTCTCTAATTTTTGCCTGGACCGCCCTTTCGGGTTTTCAGTCCACCGAGACGCTCATTTTTTCCTAAGTCGCCCTTTGCGGGTTTTCGACTTACCGAGCTGTTCTTTTGTATTTTTTAGATAAAGTATTTCTTGACTGCATCAGCATTCACAGGATGTGGGAGTTCATCACCATCCATGGTTGCAAGAGTCATGGCGCCGCCAGAAAATGTTCTTTTGACAACATACGGGCCTTCGTAATTAGGAGACCATTTGCCCCTAGAATCTGGTTGAAAAGACAAGATCTTTTTAAGCACGAGGTCGCCTTCTTGAAATTCACGAGGTCGAACCTTTTTGTTGAAGGCTTGTTTCATCCTTGCTTGGTATAACTGTCCATGGCATAGAGCAGTCATACGTTTTTCTTCGATTAAGTTCAACTGATCGTATCTGCTTTGACACCATTCAGCCTCTGACAACTTAGTTTCCATGAGGACTCTCATTGATGGGATTATAACTTCTACGGGGAGCACAGCTTCCATGCCGTATACTAGAGAAAAGGGAGTTGCCCCTGTTGAAGTACGCACTGAAGTACGGTACCCATGTAAAGCAAATGGCAGCATTTCATGCCAGTCTTTGTAAGTGACGACCATTTTCTGGACGATCTTCTTAATGTTCTTGTTGGCAGCTTCAACAGCGCCATTCATTTTTGGTCTGTAAGGAGAAGAGTTATGATGCTCAATCTTGAATTCCTCACACAATTCTTTCATCATTTTGTTATTCAAGTTTGAACCATTATCAGTAATGATCTTGCTGGGAACACCATATCGGCAAATGATGTTGTTCTTGATAAACCTCACAACCACTTGTCTTGTAACATTGGCGTAAGATGCTGCTTCGACCCATTTGGTGAAGTAATCAATTGCAACTAAGATGAAACGATGACCGTTTGAAGCTTTCGGTTCGATCATTCCAATCATGTCGATACCCCACATGGAGAAAGGCCATGGAGATGAGAGAACGTTGAGTAGAGTCGGTGGCACATGGATCTTATCTGCGTAGATCTGGCACTTGTGACATCTCTTCACGTGTTTATAACAGTCAGATTCCATTGTCAACCAATAGTATCCAGCTCTTAACATTTTCTTGGACATTGCATGCCCATTTGAATGAGTTCCAAAGGACCCTTCATGCACTTCATGCATTAACATGTCTGCTTCGTGTCTGTCCACGCATCTGAGCAAAACCATGTCGAAGTTTCTTTTGTATAACACATCTCCGTTTAGGAAGAAACTGCCAGAAAGCCTCCTTAGAGTTTTCTTATCTTTGTTTGATGCCCCAAGTGGGTACTCTTGAGTTTGAAGGAAGCGTTTGATGTCGTGAAACCACGGTTTATCATCGATGACTGCTTCAGTTGCAAACACATAGGCGGGCCTTTCAAGGCGCGTGATTCTGACTTTAGGCACATCATTCCAGTGACTGACTTTGAACATGGAAGATAGAGTAGCCAAGGCGTCTGCCATTCGATTCTGATCTCGAGGTATATGATGCAATTCAACCTTGTTGAAGAAAGTCAACAGACGTCTTGCATAATCTCTGTAAGGAATCAAGCCAGGGTGGTAAGTTTCCCACTTGTCTTTGATTTGGTTGATCACGAGGGCTGAATCTCCATATATGTCGAGGATCTTGATCCTTAAGTCAATGGCTTCTTCGAGACCCATGATACAAGCTTCATATTCTGCGATGTTGTTGGTGCAATCAAATAGCAATCTGGCGGAGAATGGGATATGAGTACCCTTGGGAGTGATGATGATTGCCCCAATTCCATTGCCAAAAGCGTTTACTGCTCCATCAAAAATTAGGCCCCATCTTGATCCAGGCTCAGGACCTTCTTTCGGTAATGGTTCGTCACAATCTTTCATTTTTAAGTACATGACATCTTCGTCAGGAAAGTCAAACTTGAGAGATTGATATTCATTAATTGGTTGATGCGCCAAATGATCGGCGAGAATGCTTCCTTTGACCGCTTTTTGGGCACGGTATTCAATGTCATATTCGGATAACAGCATTTGCCATCGGGCAATCCTTCCTGTTAAGGCGGGCTTTTCAAAGACGTACTTGATCGGATCCATTTTGGAGATTAACCAAGTAGTATTGTTGATCATGTACTGGCGGAGACGTTTTGAAGCCCAGGCCAAAGCACAACACGTTTTTTCGAGCATGGAGTAACGAGACTCACAGTCTGTGAATTTCTTACTCAAGTAATAGATGGCATGCTCCTTCTTACCGATTTCATCTTGCTGTCCAAGCATACAGCCCATGGATTCTTCCAACACAGTAAGGTACATGATTAATGGTCTTCCTTCAACTGGAGGAATCAATATTGGTGGTTCTAACAGGTACTCTTTGATACTGTCGAACGCTTTCTGGCAATCTTCAGTCCATACAACCCCTTGATCTTTGCGGAGAAGCTTGAAAATTGGCCCACAAGTAGCAGTCATTTGAGAGATGAATCTGGAGATATAGTTCAATCGTCCGAGAAATCCTCTTACTTGTTTTTCAGTTTTTGGTGCAGGCATCTCTTGAATAGCTCTGACTTTGTCGGGATCTACTTTAATACCTCTTTGGCTGACAATGAAACCCAAAAGTTTTCCAGATCTAACCCCAAAAGTACATTTGTTAGGATTCAAGCGAAGCTGATATTTCCTTAGTCGTTGAAACAACTTCAAAAGGTATTCAATATGTTCTTCTTCTGTGCTGGACTTGGCTATCATGTCGTCCACATAAACTTCAATTTCTTTATGCATCATGTCATGAAAGAGAGTAGTCATTGCCCTTTGGTAAGTTGCGCCTGCATTTTTCAATCCAAACGGCATCACTTTGTAGCAAAAGGTACCCCATGGGGTGATGAAAGATGTCTTCTCCATGTCTTCAGGAGCCATCTTGATCTGATTATAACCGGAGAACCCGTCCATGAAGGAAAAGACGTTGAACTTAGCAGTGTTATCGACCAACATGTCGATATGTGGTAATGGAAAGTCATCTTTTGGACTGGCTTTGTTCAAGTCACGGTAGTCAACACACATTCTGACTTTTCCATCTTTCTTCGGAACTGGCGCTATGTTGGCCAACCATTGAGGATACTCAGAAGTGACAAGAAAACCTGCGTCGAGTTGCTTTTGAACTTCCACTTTGATCTTGTTAGCCATATCAGGGTGAGTCCTTCGCAATTTCTGCTTAACTGGCGGACATTCTGGCTTCAATGGCAAGTAATGCTGAACAATATTGGTATCCAACCCAGGCATGTCTTGGTAGGACCAGGCAAACACGTCAACATATTCTTTGAGAAGGTCTGTCAACTTACTCTTGACATCAGCATCAAGCAGCGATCCAATGGTCACTTCCTTTTTGTCTTCTTCAGAACCCAAGTTGATCTTTTCTAGAGGCTCTTTGTGAGGCAGAATGGCTCTTTCCTCGTGCTTAAGTAATCGAGAGATCTCGTCTGGGATCTCCTCTTTTTCCTCTTCTTCGGCTTCGAACACAGGAAACTCAAAGTTGGGAGAGGGCATAGGGTTATTGCATTCAATGGGTTTATCAATAGTAAATCTGCACATATGATTTATTTCAGAAAATTTTATGAATGCAAGAGTGTATGCAGATTTTTTTTGAAAAAGTTTTTTTTTTTTATTTTTTTATTTTGGTTTTTTAGGATTACCATTTCCAGAAAAAAGCAAAAATAAAACATATAATGTAGGGAATTCAAAATGACGCTTTATTTATGATTCATCTTTGAAACAAAGCCCTAAACACAAAACTCATTTGCCTTGGGCAGGACAAAGAGGGAAACTTTTAAAACAAAGCCCTATACACAAAGTTATTTGGGCGGAACATTTAAAAGCAAAGCCCTATAAAACATCTCTCTGCTTTGGGCAAGGCAGGAGGTCAAAATAACAGCGAGGTGATTACTTTGAGCGGCGAACAACATTCGGAACGTCGACAGCTTTCCAGTAGCAACGAACTCCTCTGTGCATTATGTATTCAGGAAAATTCTCCTCAGAATTATCTTCAGTATTGACATTGACCGCTGGTCGAGCAGGATTTGAAGGTCCTGGTTTGTCAACCTTGTTCTTTGTAGAGTTGAAACGGTCTTCTTCCACCTCTTGAAGAGCATAAGACGAGTCACAATCTTCAGAATTTTCAGGATGTATTTCCCAGTCTTCAGGATGAAGAGACTCATTGTCAGCGACACTCTCTGAGTCAGTTGCGGGACCATCTTCCCCTTCATCTTCAAAAATGGCATTTATGTGATGGTAACCATCTTCAGGATTATAAACCTTGGTAGATGCATTGAAGTTGAAACTTTCAGTAGTTTCAGGCTGCTGAGAAAATTGACAGGGCTGATAAACCTCTTCTGGTTGACTATTATATTCAAAGGAATCTCCCCATCCAGTTGGTTGGATATCCTCAATCGCAATCTTGCAACTTTCAGGTGCAGTGTATTTCACCATATAATCAAATTTTCCACTTGGTTGTCCCAAGGTGTCCCAGATTTCTGCAGGAATAGGCGGAATTTCTTTAGCACTTGTTTTCTCAGAAGGAGGATATGGTTCTTCCTGAGATATGTATCCCGAGTCATTGAGATAACATTTCCATTCTTCTTCAGTATCTGGTAGACCTTCTTCGATGCATTCTTCGATAAGGACATTAACCTCTTGAGGAATTGGGTTAAGGAATCCTCCATTAATGAATGTTTCTTTGATCGGACGAAGGGTTTCATCCTTCTTGGTGCAGTTTGAGAATGTTGGTGAACATCCGAGACCTGCTCTAGTTTCATTCTTGGTAGGGATCACAACTTGCCCCCAGCCAGTGGTAGTTCCGTCTTTCACTACTTTCACTGCCTCTTTGTAAGAAGAGATTGATGCTTTCTTTTTGGAAGATTCGTCTTCTAAAGAGAGACCTTGGAACTGCGTTCCTTCCACATCATCGACACTTATGAAAGAGAAATTGGATAAATGGCTCACCATCAAGGCTTGTTCTCCACTTATTGTTACCAATTTTCCATTTGTTACAAATTTCAACTTCTGATGGAGCGTAGAAGTTACTGCCCCTGCTTCATGGATCCATGGTCGTCCTAACAGACAGCTATAAGCAGCTTGAATGTCCATGACCTGGAAAGTGATTTGAAATGTATGTGGACCAATTGTCATGGGAAGGTTGACTTCGCCGATAACAGATTTTCGCGATCCATCAAATGCTTTGACAACTACACCACTGAACTTCATAGGCATTCCTTGGTAAGACAAGCGAGCAAGAGTTGTCTTTGGCATCACATTCAAGGAAGATCCGGTGTCTACCAACACATTGGACAAAGAGTCTGACTGACAGTTCATAGAAATGTGCAAAGCAAGATTGTGATTTTTACCCTCCTCGGGGAGTTCTTCATCACAGAAGCTTAAATTGTTACAAGCTGTTATGTTGGCTATTATCCCATTAAAATGATCAACAGTCACATCATGATCTACAAAAGCTTGATCTAAGACCTTCATCAGGGCTTCCCTGTGGGCTTCTGAGTTTAAAAGCAATGAAAGTATTGAGATTTTTGAAGGAGTCTGCATAGGCTGATCCACAATCTTATATTCACTTCTTTTGATAAGCTTCAAAATTTCATCAAAATCAGGATTGACATTGGTTCCACTGGATTGACCAACATCAGTGTTTGTATTACTAACAGGAGTCTCCACAGGATTCCCCACTGGTGTATTAACAGGATTTTGCCCAGTTACAGGAGTACTAGGCTGCTTTGAAGGTAGTGGAGTATACACTCGTCCACTTCTTGTTACTCGACTCACATCGGCTATATTCACAACAGATGAAAGAGTAGGTAAAGGAACTTCTTGTCCATCCTTTATCATTGTAGCATTGTAGTTGTATGGAACTGCCTTGTCAGAGTCATAAGGAACAGGTCCAGGTAGACAAATGATCAAAGGAGCAATAGGAACCTTTGGCTTGTTGTAAGTAACTTCTATGCGCTCAGGCATGTTGAAATGAGGAACGATGACGTTAACTATAGGCATTTCCGAGTTGATATCTGAGACTAAAAGCTCATGCGGATAACATCCTATCATGTTAACTTCATTTTCATCCCTATTTCTGTAGATCTCAATAGTACCATTATCTAGCAAAACTTGGAGATCTCTTCTCACAATCGCACACCCGTGAGGATCCACACAACATATTCTACAGGAACCATATTGATGCTGGCGAAAACTCGGCCCTCGACAAAGAGTAGCGTGCATTTGTACCAAATCTGCTCTTGAGAAGTTGATATTATAGACTCGGTATTGGCCAGGACATCCATACACCATGTTTACAACATGCCCTCCATGATTGGGCAGCGGATTTGCTTGCACATTAGGATTCAAATTTCTGAAAGAGAGGAGATTAGATCTAACCAACCTCTGAACTTCATATTTCAAAGCTATGCAATGCTCAAGATCATGGCCAGGTGCTCCTTGATGATAAGGGCATGAGACCTCAGCTTTGTACCACCATGGGAGTTTCTCAGGTACGGGTGGTGGCGTTTTAGTTTGAACAAGACCTCTTTCAATCAAAGCAGGGTACAATTCTGTGTAGGTCATTGTAATTGGATCAAACTGTGGAGCTCTTTGTACACGATTCTGATTATTGTTAAACTGCTGAACCTGTGGTCGAGGCTGTTGTTGAAATTGCGGGGTAAATCCCGGATTCGGTGCTGTATTAACGACTGGCGCAATAGCAGCAATCTGTCGTTGACGATTGACATTTCCTCTTGACCTCCCTTGGGATACCATGTCAACACTTTGTTCTTTCTTCTTTTGGAAACCACTTCCGAACTTTTTGGTTCCGCTTGAAGATCCACCTTCTTTAGTCAGACGTCCGGTTCGGACTCCTTCTTCTAAACGCATACCCATGTTTACCATTTCGGTGAAATCACTTGGAGCACTAGCAATCATGCGTTCATAATAAAACGGACTGAGAGTATTCAAGAAGATCTTTGTCATCTCTTTCTCTTTTAACGGTGGATTAATCTGAGCAGCAGTTTCTCTCCATCGTTGGGCATACTCTTTGAAAGCTTCATGGTCTTTCTGAGCCATGGATCGAAGCTGATCTCTGTCTGGAGCCATATCCGAGTTATACTTGTATTGTCGGACAAAGGCCTCACCTAGGTCATTGAATGTTCGAATATTGGTGCTATCCAAGCCTGTGTACCACTTCAGTGCGGCACCAGTTAAACTGTCTTGAAAGTAATGGATGAGCAACTGATGATTATCTGCATAAGTAGACATCTTCCTGGCATACATCACAAGATGGCTTTGTGGACAAGAACTACCTTTGTACTTCTCAAAGTCAGGGACCTTGAATTTAGCAGGTATTTGTACACTGGGAACCAAACATAGCTCCTGGGCATTCTTTCCAAACAAATCTTTTCCACGGATAGCTTTGACTTCTAGCTGCATCTTGTTGAATTGTTCTTGGAGATCTCCTACAAGGTTACGCTGATTTGTGCTATCACCTTGATCATGATAAATCTCATTGCCATCGTAAGGAACAGTGTGAACCGTAGGGGTCGGAACTGTCATAGTGGGTTGAGAAAGTGCCATAGTGACTTGGGAAAAAGTTACCCCTGAATGTGGAATAAACGCCGAACCCTGTGCAGTAGGCGCTTCAGTTGTAGCTGTTTGAACCCCAGAGAAATTATGACGGAAACCTGTACCAAAGTTGAAAGGCGGGCCCCAACCTTCTGGCATGGAGAAAGATGGAATACCGAATGCAACTGTAGAAACCGGAGTAGTGACTTCAGATGTTACTGTTGCTTGGCTATTGGGTGGCGGCGGCTGATTTTGTGTGGCTATTAAGGAGTCAACCAGAGTAGTGAGACTTTCCAACTTTTCCTGAAGGGTGGTCACTGTACCACGAAGCTCAATATTCTCTTGTTCAGAGTGTTCCATTACTCTTCTTCTGCTTGAACGAGTATTGTATCTGTGATCTGATTGCGAGCGCGGTCGAGAAACTTTGAGACGCGACAGCTTGACGATCTATTGGAGAAAGATCCAAAAGATGAGACTCTATACAACAGACTCGATATGCAGAATGATGTATGCAAAAAAAGAAATTTATGATTTTTCCAAATATTTTAAAGATTATTTTCTTGCAAACATTTGAACACAAACAAATCTTTTATTCATTTTTTTTATTGCAATAATGGAAAATGTTACAACATTGGAGCGTAGCTCCTTACAAAAGCAAATGATACATAAAAAAGCTAAACAAATCCTAAGCATCTTCATCAGACGAAGAACCAAATGCATTGTGCAGCTTGAGCTTCATGATTTCTTTCCCATAATAAGCTTTCAATTCGGCCTTTTCAGCTCTCAGCTTGTCAACAACATTCTTCCAATCATCAGGAGTCGGAGCGTTGCTTGTTGAACCTTCAAGATTTCTTTTGCTTTCTTTGATATACCTCTTGATTGCAGCGTCTTTCTGGCGAATCTTCTCATCTTTGCTCATGAGCCATCCATCTTGACAGTAGAGTGTTTCTTCATGATCTTTCACTCTTTTCTTCAACTTTCTATTTTCCACCTCAGTGCTACGAAACTTTTCTTCCCAAGCATCTTTTTCTGTCCTCATTTTAGTCAAAGTGCGTTGGTATTCCTCCATAGCTGGAATGTTGGGTCGTCGAGACACTGCAGGAAACATGGGTTTTTCATAAGCATAAGGCATTTGGAACTCTTTTGCTCTTTTCTTTACCCAGCAGGTGTAGGCGTCCATGGCAATGCAATTTCTTTCCTCACCTTTTTCTTTCCATCGGACGTCGTACCAAGCTCTCATCATTCTTGCTTTCAACTTTTTAGGATTATCCCCTTCTCGATAAAAGTAACCTTCTACTGAGGGACCAACAGGTTTAACTGAATTTGCATACCCGAGTTGTCGTCGGGCCAGGACCGGATTGTAGTTAATTCCTCCTTGTGTACCAATGAGGGGTACGTTGGCGAACTCTCCACAACTTTCAATGGTTTCTGTACCACAACGAGCCAAGGTATACCAACGAATATCATTATTAGTAAGAGACATAAGTCTTCGAGGCCAACGCAAACCTTCTCGGTTTTCCGTGAAAATAGGAGACTCAGGTAAGTGTGAAACAATCCATTTGAACAACAAAGGTGCACAACATACAATGATTCCACCGCCTTGGCGATTCCTATGATGGACAGAAAAATACATGTCACCAAGCAAAGTCGGAACAGGATTTCCAATCAGAAAGATCTTTATGGCATTGATATCAACAAAGTTGTCGACATTGGGAAACAGAACCAACCCATAGATGAGCAAGGCTAGTACAGCTTCAAAGGCTATCATGCTACCAGTTTCGATGAAATCAAAGGCTTTCTTTATTAGGAAGTGTGAGGTTAATCCCGGGAGGTTTCCTTTGGTAGTCCAATTACTCTCTACTTCAGACTTTTTCATGTGGATACTTGCTGCAATGACGTGTGACTTAGGAATGGCTTCCAAACCATTGAAGGGTATTTTGTCAGACACAGGAATACCTAAAAGATTGGCATATTCTTCCAAGGTCGGTACCAACTGGTAGTCTGGAAAAGTAAAACAACGGTAGACGGGATCATAGAACTGAACCAGAGTTTTGAGAAGTCCTTCATTAACATGAGTGTTCAAAATAGGCAAAAGCTTTCCATAACTTTTCCTAAAATTAGAAGGATCTTGTACAAAAGATGCTAACTCTATCAGTCTTTCTACATCAGGCGCTTTGAAACCGTACTTTTTGGTATACCTTTTTTCCATAACTTAATCCTATAATGTTTGCAAAGAAAATTCTCTAAAATTTTTGGAAAAATCATGTTTTTTTATGGAAAAAGATGGGTTTTCTAATGAATGTATGCATGCATGGATGCATGGATGCCACATATTCAAACATGGTAAAGCAAACATGGTAGTTCAAACATGGTAACACTAACATGGTATTACAAACATGGTACACAAACATGGTAACGCAAACATGGTAACGCATAGGTTCAAAGGTCCAAAGTCACGAGCATGAGGTCAGAGAACCAAAAATGGGATAGTTCTAGTTAATCACCTGCATGACATGTTCTACTGATACGTCAGAGTCTACATTTTTCTTTCGGATATTACCGGCCTTCCACAATTAAACTCATGAGCCAGTAATATTCTCAAGAAAAACTCGTCTGAGTGTGGTTCTCCGCATGACAACTAATCCAAGTCTTCACCTGAATAGTTTCTGCACCACAACCTAATAAGGCCAGGATGGGTTGGGGTTCTACGGTCTCTCAGCTTCTACAGTTCAATGAAAGTAATAATGTCTTCGCTACGAAACATGCTAAACATATATTACCAACAAGGAACCTCCACTGAGCGGAAGGATTCTCACGTGCGCCTGCACATGACTATACCCTCCACCTAATTTCTTATGTGTACTTAATCCGGGTTAGGATTTGTCCATAATGTATCACTTGTAACAGAACCAACGCAAGTAACAGAACCAGAACAAAAAAATGAAATGAAAAATAAAAAAATAGAATTAACCCTTCCTTTGGAAACAATAAAAATATGGTCCCCAGTGAAGTCGCCATTTTTCTGTCGCGGGCCAAAAATCGTTTTGTTCCTCTTTTTTGTGGGATGAGACACCTGATGCCTTCTTTGGGCTCGAGTGCTCATAAAAAATGATTTTTCTTTGTTTCGACCAAACTTTTTATTATTTCCAAAGGAGGAAAAGGAAAAAAGCTGCAATAACCTAAAAGTGGGGGGAGAGATCTTTGGGTAAGAGGGTTGGTTATACGAAGGGAAGGTATTAGCACCCAACGTATCTATAGTACTCTATAGGTTTCTTTGCTTTGTTTTTCATTCCATGTTATTGAGAGGTTCTTGTGAAATAGGTGGGACCTAAGGTGTTTGTTTGATTATGCTCGCAAAGATCATCGCGATCCTCTGCATACATATCCCTTAGAGGGAATCAGAGCATCTGTAGCTCGGGGTCTACGGGTACTAAGGTATGAATGGTTTTTTTTGTTTTGTTTTGCTCGCCAAGGATCGACCTTGTGCCTACGTATTCTCAAAGGGATGTTGAGAAAGTCAGAGCAATCGTAGTTCCCACTTATGCTAGTGGAAGCAAAGGAAAATAGACAAATGTCGTCTAAATGCTAGATGTATCTAATCTATATCATCACATACATCTGTTTGTTTTTTGTTTGAAAATCTTTTCATTATAAGCCCGGGGCCATGCCACTTAGGGTGCTTAGAATGATAAAGATGTTTTTGTTTAACCAGCCTTGTGGCAAAAGTTTCAATGAAGTCAGCCTTGTGACAAAAACTTTGATTAATCCGCCAGCCTTGTGGCAAAAGTTTCAATGAAGTCAGCCTTGTGACAAAAACTTTGATTAATCATCCAGTACGGTGGTAAAACAGTTTGATTGATTAGCCAGCCTTGTGGCAAAAAGTTTGATTGATTGATTGATTGTTTGTGATGATATAGAAGAGATACTCCTAGCATAGAGATGAAAAATGTCTAATCTCCTAGGGTATTTGTTTTGGATATTTGGGATGCTTATAAGAAGCCCGTGGGTCCTTGTACGAAGCCCAAGAGGAGGCTATCCGAGGGTCCTTGCATTGTAAGCCCAAGAGGAGGCTATGGGAGGGACAATCCAGGGTCCTTGCATTGTAAGCCCAAGAGGAGGCTATGGGAGGGTCACTCGTTTGTACAAAGCCCAAGGGGAGGCATGGTATAGTTGGTTTGAGCTCTTAGAGCGATTTCACCGGGAAACCATACTCTATGTCCTAACCTAAACTAGTGGAGATTCTTTGCACGAAGCCCAATAGGAGGCTATGGGGAACCTAGTGTTATACTAAGTTGAACAAGCACACATATCACACATATGAACAAACATGAACAAGTATGAAAAAACATGAACAGGTATGAACAATTATATATATGACAAAGTGTGTGTATATAATGGAGTTTATGAAGGAAATATACCTGTAAGCATGATCCATTTGTATACACAGGGGTTCGGGACTTATACTCGAGGATAGGTCCACTTGAGTTTATTCAAAGCTGTGTAAACAGGTATTTACAAAGGGCTTGGGACTTATACCTACATGGAGGCCCATGGTATTTTTGGGAAGTTTTGAAGAAACCTTCATTTTTGGTTTGTTATTCAAAGTTTAAAAATCAAACTGATCGAGATATGTACAAAAGGCGTACCATGAAATACCTAATTTCATGTACTGGAATGGGTATGTACAAAAGGGGCTTGGGACTTATACCTACATGGAGGCCCATGGTATATTGAAAAGTTTTGAAGTTTCTTTGAAGTTTTGTTGTTTTGAAAATGATTTGAAAATTGTTTGAAAAGATTTTATTTTGAAGAAGTTTTATTGTTTTGAAAACTGTACAAAAAAAGAAAAGAAATGGGACTTACACTCTCTAATATTCGAGAGGCCCCACTTCGTTTTGAAAATCAATTGATCAATTAAAAAGATTTAATCAATAGTTTTCTTTGAAAATCAAAAGAAAATGGTTTATCGTTTTTGAAAAGAACCGCGATCGCTTATTTAAAATGATTTGAATTTTGAAAGAAGTTAATTTAATCAAGATAAACAAAAAGATTGTCTTAAATTGACACTTAGATGATTAGGGTTTGCTCAAAAAATATTTACAAGTGATTAAATTTGAGAAATCAAGTGAAAAACAATATTTAAAAGTATTAAAAAACACTTAAAATATGTTATTTTAAACTTAATTAAAAATGTATTAAACAAATATATTTTTGTGATTTTTTTTGATATTCATAAAATACATATATAAAATAATAAGTGTGTAAAAAATGAATAAAAAATGAGTTAATTTGATTGGTTAAATTAATGGTTGAAGTTGTGAAGAAAATGAAGAGAAATAGTGATAAAAAAGAAGGGTTTGGTCCCATAGGGACTTGAACTCGTGACCCTGAGGTCACTACTCAAAACAAAAGCCAACTGAGCCACGCTTGTGGCTTGTAATATACACGCGTTGAATTAATTATATTTTAAATCAATTTCCAGAAATCCTTTGAACCAAAAACGCGCCAAGAACAACCCTCCAACTGAAATTTGAAAATCTCTAAAACTGTGTTGTTTTAATCAAGCAAAGGGTCTATCTCACTCGGTTTTTCACAAGGAACATGATGGTGATCTCAGAATTCATTTATTTTTGCTCTAAAGGGGTCAATTTTCGCATGAACATGAAGAACCCTAGAACTGAAATTCAATGTGAAATCGTGTATGTGCAAGTTATGATGCAATTGATTGAGGGTTAATGATCCTCATAGGTGCAGAAACAAGATGGTATGCTCACATTTCATTTATGATGCGTGGAAGTATGAATTTGAAGTTCATGAGCACTTACCTCAAAAACGGCCAAACTGAGAATTGGATTTTGATCTGGAGGTGTTACAGATGCTTTGTATCAATCTGAATAGCTTCTATGATGATTATGGAAGGTGTCTGGATGTCTGGAACAAGTTGAATTCATCTGAGCATGGCCATGGCACCCGATCTGCAGTTGCTTCAAGTATGAATCGAATTTGAAGATGGAGATGTTTCAGATCATATGTGAGTGTTTGGATAGTTCATATGTGATATATATGAGGTGTTGGAAGTGTTAGTTTGGACAGAAATGATCTTGAATGGATTTTGGCATGATAAGGCCATGGTTATGCATATTTGAGAAGTGAGGTAGTGATTTTGAGCTTGAGGTGTTTTTGGGGTGTATGAGTGGTTCAAACAAGTTTCAAATGATGTTTATGAGTTGTGGGAAGCATCACTTTGTTCAGAACTTGCAAGGTTTGGAGGTTGAGTTTTCTACCTCACTTTGAAACACATGACTTGTAATTCAAGAAAGAAGAGAGAAAACCTATAATTATGAGGTTTTGGTGTGAATTGAAGAGTGATTTGCACCTCTATTTATAGGCCAAACATTCTGAACTCAGAGCTTTGCAACTTGCTTCTTCTTTGGTGATTTGGCACTTAAAGGATAGAAAGGAATCTTACCATTAAATGCATATGGTTAAAGTTACTAAACCATGGTTAAAATTGGCTATGCTTCTTATCTCTTTCCCATCTGTCTCAAATCAGAAAATATCTTCCAATTATTGCCTCTATGTATCATTACTTGGTCCATTTGGCAATTTGGCTCATAACTTTGGCAAAATGACTTGAAATTTCAAGTGAAAAGTTCACTAATGGCAAAATTCAAAACCATAGCTACACTTCAAATTTTTTCATGCTCTTGGACATTTTGGAAAGCTCATGTTACACACTTCAAAACCCTAGTTGAAAGTTTCTTCAAGATCTTTAAGGAAGTGGGTTAAAAAGATCCATGAACTTTGAGAAAAATGAGGTTTTAAGTGAAGTTTTCAAAAGATACCAACTTTGAAGCTCCATATCTCTTAAATGGTTGATCTTATGGAAAAAAATTATATGTGACAAAGTTGTTCATTGGATCAAAATCTACAACTTTCATGTTGGAAGTTTTTTTCAGTTTGTAGGTGAAATTTTGAGAAATTCCCTCCCAAAGTTTGGAAAAAACCATGAAAAACACTTAGAAAAATTTTCTAAGTATGAAAGTCAAACTTTGACTTTTTGATTCTTGATTGATTTTCTTGATTTTTCTTAATCAAATGACTTCTCATATCATATATTGATGATTTAAAACTTCAAAAGTCATGGTTGACCAAAATTCCCCAAAAGTCAATGGTGATCTTGTACAGTTGACTTTTTCAGACGAATCGCGTTTCTGGAGATTTCAAATGAAACAGGCTATCCTCACCAAATAAATGGTATGAATGGATCATATTGAAGCATTAGAGGATATTGAGCCATGGTTTGAGTTGTGGCACCATGTCCTGATTAAAAAGTCAGTTATTCAGTGAATTAGGTCAAAACCCTAATTGTCGACCTGATGAAATTGATGACTGTGGACCTTGAATTGAGATGCAATTTCCATGGGATATGGTCATAGGGATTATTTGAGGATGATTGAAACCTTTGATTGACTTCCTGGGGGTTTTTAGGGTTTCCCAAATGTGATCCCTGATTTTAGTCCCTGATAGTTCAAAATCCTGATCTGAGGATTTGTCTGATCAATCTTTGTGTAGGAGATGTCTTGAGCTAATGGATTAGGTCAAAATGAGGTACTTGGGGTCTTGAGGTCATGTCCCAAGTTATTAGATCAAATTCTGAGCAAAAGTCAGGAGTATGCTATCTTCAGTCAAAACCCTAATTCAGTCGATTCAAAGCTGTTGAGCTTGCTGAAATGAATCTCTGAGGACCAAATGTTGATTATTGATGAAGATGATTCATTTGAGATGAAGGGAGAACAAAACCCTAGTTGATTGTTGCTTGTACTGATGAGTGATTTCTTGATTAAATCCCTGCTGAGTCACAAGTAGCAAACACAAACTATGCAATTTGTTAGAGATGCAAATGATGCATATGCAATGATATGAGGTGGTATCTTAGGTCAAAAATTGGGGTATGACAGTGACAAACCAGGACCTTCAAATCCTGCTCGACCAGCGGTCAATGTCAATACTGAAGATAATTCTGAGAAGAATTTTCCTGAATACATAATACACAGAGGAGTTTGTTGCTACTGGAAAGCTGTCGACGTTCCGAATGTTGTTCGCCGCTCAAAGTAATCACCTCGCTGTTATTTTGACCTCCTGCCTTGCCTAAAGCAGAGAGATGTTTTATAGGGCTTTGCTTTTAAATGTTCCGCCCAAATAACTTTGTGTATAGGGCTTTGTTTTAAAAGTTTCCCTCTTTGTCCTGCCCAAGACAAATGAGTTTGTGTTTAGGGCTTTGTTTCAAAAATGAATCATAAATAAAGCGTCATTTTGAATTCCCTACATTATATGTTTTATTTTTTGCTTTTTTCTGGAAATGGTAATCCTAAAAAACCAAAACCAAAATAAAATAAAAAATAAATAAATAAAAAAAACTTTTTCAAAAAAAATCTGCATACACTCTTGCATTCATAAATTTTCTGAAATAAATATAAATCATATGTGCAGATTTACTATTGATAAACCCATTGAATGCAATAACCCTATGCCCTCTCCCAACTTTGAGTTTCCTGTGTTCGAAGCCGAAGAAGAGGAAGAAGAGGAGATCCCGGACGAGATCTCTCGATTACTTAAGCACGAGGAAAGAGCCATTCTGCCTCACAAAGAGCCTTTAGAAAAGATCAACTTGGGTTCTGAAGAAGACAAAAAAGAAGTGACCATTGGATCGCTGCTTGATGCTGATGTCAAGAGTAAGTTGACAGACCTTCTCAAAGAATATGTTGACGTGTTTGCCTGGTCCTACCAAGACATGCCTGGGTTGGATACCAATATTGTTCAGCATTACTTGCCATTGAAGCCAGAATGTCCGCCGGTTAAGCAGAATTGCGAAGGACTCACCCTGATATGGCTAACAAGATCAAAGTGGAAGTTCAGAAACAGCTCGACGCAGGTTTTCTTGTCACCTCCGAGTATCCTCAATGGTTGGCCAACATAGTGCCAGTTCCGAAGAAAGATGGTAAAGTTAGAATGTGTGTTGACTACCGTGACTTGAACAAGGCCAGTCCAAAAGATGACTTTCCATTACCACATATTGACATGCTGGTTGATAACACCGCTAAGTTCAATGTCTTTTCTTTCATGGACGGGTTTTCCGGTTATAATCAGATCAAGATGGCTCCTGAAGACATGGAGAAGACATCTTTTATCACCCCATGGGGTACCTTTTGCTACAAAGTGATGCCGTTTGGATTAAAGAATGCAGGCGCAACTTACCAAAGGGCAATGACTACTCTTTTTCATGACATGATGCATAAAGAAATAGAAGTTTATGTGGACGACATGATAGCCAAGTCCAGCACAGAAGAAGAACATATTGAATACCTTTTGAAGTTGTTTCAACGACTAAGGAAATATCAGCTTCGCTTGAATCCTAACAAATGTACTTTTGGGGTTAGATCTGGAAAGCTCTTGGGTTTCATTGTCAGCCAAAGAGGTATCGAAGTAGATCCCGACAAATTCAGAGCTATTCAAGAGATGCCTGCACCAAAAACTGAAAAGCAAGTAAGAGGATTTCTCGGACGATTGAACTATATCTCCAGATTCATCTCTCAAATGACTGCTACTTGTGGGCCAATTTTCAAGCTTCTCCGCAAAGATCAAGGGGTTGTATGGACTGAAGATTGCCAAAAAGCGTTCGACAGTATCAAAGAGTACTTGTTAGAACCACCAATATTGATTCCTCCAGTTGAAGGGAGACCATTAATCATGTACCTTACCGTGTTGGAAGAATCCATGGGTTGTATGCTTGGACAGCAAGATGAAACCGGTAAGAAGGAGCATGCCATCTATTACTTGAGTAAGAAATTCACAGACTGTGAGTCTCGTTACTCCATGCTCGAAAAAACATGTTGTGCTTTGGCTTAGGCTTCAAAACGTCTCCGCCAATACATGATCAACAATACTACTTGGTTAATCTCCAAAATGGATCCGATCAAGTATGTCTTTGAAAAGCCTGCCTTAACAGGAAGGATTGCCCGATGGCAAATGCTGTTATCTGAGTATGACATTGAGTATCGTGCTCAAAAAGCGGTCAAAGGAAGCATTCTCGCCGATCATTTGGCGCATCAACCAATTAATGAATATCAATCTCTCAAGTTTGACTTTCCTGACGAAGATGTCATGTACTTGAAGATGAAAGATTGTGACGAACCGTTACCTGAAGAAGGTCCTGAGCCTGGATCAAGATGGGGCCTAATTTTTGATGGAGCAGTAAACGCTTTTGGCAATGGAATTGGGGCAATCATCATCACTCCCAAGGGTACTCATATCCCGTTCTCCGCCAGACTGCTATTTGATTACACCAACAACATCGCAGAATATGAAGCTTGTATCATGGGTCTCGAAGAAGCCATTGACTTAAGGATCAAGATCCTAGACATATATGGAGATTCAGCCCTTGTGATCAACCAAATCAAAGACAAGTGGGAAACTTACCACCCTGGCTTGATTCCCTACAGAGATTATGCAAGACGTCTGTTGACTTTCTTCAACAAGGTTGAGTTGCATCATATACCTCGAGATCAGAATCGAATGGCAGACGCCTTGGCTACTCTATCTTCCATGTTCAAAGTCAATCATTGGAACGATATGCCTACAGTCAGAATTACGCGCCTTGAAAGGCCCGCCTATGTGTTTGCAACTGAAGCAGTCATCGATGATAAACCATGGTTCCACGACATCAAACGCTTCCTTCAAACTCAAGAGTACCCACTTGGGGCATCAAACAAAGATAAGAAAACTCTAAGGAGGCTTTCTGGCAGTTTCTTCCTGAACGGAGATGTGCTATACAAAAGATATTTCGACATGGTTTTGCTCAGATGCGTGGACAGACACGAAGCAGACATGTTAATGCATGAAGTGCATGAAGGGTCCTTTGGAACTCATTCAAACGGGCATGCGATGTCGAAGAAAATCTTAAGAGCAGGATACTATTGGTTGACAATGGAATCTGACTGTTATAAACACGTGGAGAGATGTCACAAGTGCCAGATCTATGCAGATAAGATCCATGTGCCACCGACTCTACTCAACGTTCTCTCATCTCCATGGCCTTTCTCCATGTGGGGTATCGACATGATTGGAATGATCGAACCGAAAGCTTTAAATGGTCATTGTTTCATCTTGGTGGCTATTGATTACTTCACCAAATGGGTCGAAGCAGCATCTTATGCCAATGTTACAAGACAAGTGGTTGTGAGGTTTATCAAGAATAACATCATTTGCCGATATGGTGTTCCCAGCAAGATCATTACTGACAATGGTTCAAACTTGAATAACAAAATGATGAAAGAACTGTGTGAGGAATTCAAGATTGAGCATCATAACTCTTCTCCTTACAGACCAAAAATGAACGGCGCAGTTGAAGCTGCTAACAAGAACATTAAGAAGATCGTCCAGAAAATGGTCGTCACTTACAAAGACTGGCATGAAATGCTGCCATTTGCTTTACATGGGTACCGTACTTCAGTGCGTACTTCAACAGGGGCAACTCCCTTTTCTCTAGTATACGGCATGGAAGTTGTGCTCCCCGTAGAAGTTGAAATACCATCAATGAGAGTCCTCATGGAGACTAAGTTATCAGAGGCTGAATGGTGTCGAAGCAGATACGATCAGTTGAACTTAATCGAAGAAAAACGTATGAATGCTCTATGCCATGGACAGTTATACCAAGCAAGGATGAAACAAGCCTTCAACAAAAAGGTTCGACCTCGTGAATTTCAAGAAGGCGACCTCGTGCTTAAAAAGATCTTGTCTTTTCAACCAGATTCTAGGGGCAAATGGTCTCCTAATTACGAAGGCCCGTATGTTGTCAAAAGAACATTTTCCGGCGGCGCCATGACTCTTGCAACCATGGATGGTGATGAACTCCCACATCCTGTGAATGCTGATACAGTCAAGAAATACTTTGTCTAAAAAAGAACAAAAGAACAGCTCGCTAAGTCGAAAACCCGCAAAGGGCGACTTAGGCAAAAATGAGCGTCTCGGTGGACTGAAAACCTGAAAGGGCGGTCCAGGCAAAAATTAGAGACAATAAACAGAAAAAAATTCATCCTGGTAGATTGAAAACCTGAAAGGGCAATCTAGGCAAAAATTAGGGATTTATGACAAAGTAACTGTATCAGTCTATACTTCGTCACCTGAGGAGTCTTTTTCATCAAAGAATCTACAATCAAATCATCGCCAATCTGAGGCAACAGGCACAGTTGGAACTCAAAGTTGTTAGGGAGAATAGTGGTTTTTGCTTTCAATGTAGCCTTTTCCGCATAATTACCATTTCCAACTTTTGTAAATACTCTATGGAATCACGCCTTTAGCTGATTACCATCCTATTAAATAAATTTGAGCCTTGTGCCCATTTGTTTGCAATCTCTAATTTCTTTTAGCTTGCAAAATGACACTTTAATTGTGTTATTCACTTTTGAAAAAAAAAAAGGTTTTAAATGAATTTACTTCACTTTTTCAAAATAAAAGCGAAACTTTCCTTTGAGTTGTGAACAACAGAAGGAACATCAACAACTATCTCCATAGGATGAACCAAAGATTATCCTTCAGAATTGTTTGTTTTCCCAAAAAGAAGATGATGAGACAACGGTATTCTTGTCCCAGAAAAGAATTCTTAAAGCAATTACCCCAGTGAAGAAACTCTTCTATCCCCAGTGAAGAAGGTCTTTTATCCCTAGTGACGAAGATTTCCAATCTCCAGTGAAGAAGTTCTTCCATCTCAATAAGAAAAGATGCTTATCTTCCCCAGAGAAGTTTAAAGCACAAAGCATCATTCATCACCTGTGTTATCTACACCGAGTTGAAAAACATTTGCCAAGTATCTGGTTGTATTGCGACGTCGGTCCCTCTCCAGTATACACTTCATTATCTGTCAGTATTGTTAGCATGCATGCGACATTCATGACATTCATCATTCATACATACTTGCATCATTTATGCATTCTTGCATTTTTCAATGTTTGCTTTAAAATCACTTGTTTAGGATATATCTATCCTCAAAAAAAAAAAAAAAAAAGAGAAAAGAAAGAGAAAAAGAAAAAACAAGTATGGGCGTGTCATCTCTCCAAGTAGGTCGTCACCCATAAGCAGAAATAACTTCTTCTTTCTCCAGTTCCCCACTGAGATCATTCCTCGTGGAAGAAGGTTGCTTTAGTTTCTCCTCTCAAAACAAAGGAGAAAATCCCCAGTTGAGTTCATTCCTCATGGGTACAAAGTCTTGTTTGACTGTCTCTTTCCAATTCATTCTTGGTTAGAACCTTATCTTTACCATAGATTCAAATTCCGATTCTCAAACAGAGTCGTGAAAAAATAGACAATAAGCAATAGCCTCGTCATCTGAGCAGCTTATGTCTCTTTCAAAAGCTTTTTCCTCTCAAGGAAATCAATCATGAAGACCATTTGACAATCAGGGCCTTATTATTGTTCACAAGGCTGAATAACCAGTAATTTCCCTAACAAAGTCTCCAGGATCATTTTATCACTCGGCTGATAATTGATCATGTCTTCAAAACCACTATCACAAGGCTGGTAGTCGGTAACCTCTTGTTCTGGTTATATTATTAAACATGTCTATCACAATGCTGATAGTCGATAATATTAACCAAACCTTTGAAACTCTTTTTACCTTGTCAAGTCTATCACCATGCTGATAGTTGGTAATACAGTTTCATACCTTTCACCTTCGCATTATTAAACAAGTCTATCCCCATGCTGATAGTCGATAATGTCGATAGGTAAGCTTTTCTTACAAAGCTATCATTCCCCGGTGAAGCATACACTTGCTTTCCCGAAAAAGACAAAACGGATTCTCTTCCTAAAACGGATTGAGTCATCCTTCCCAATCTCTTGTCCTCAGTGGAGTCAGTTCTTGATATCCCTCGGTAAAGACATCCTTGCATCATTCGCAATTTTGGTATCTTAGGTCCAAAATTCGCGTCTTCTGATATTTAAGTCTCTTCCACCCTATCAAAACGAAGATTTTCAATCTTCATGTCTCAGGTTGAAGAAACTTAAATAGGGGCATCTGTCATACCCCAATTTTTGACCTAAGATACCATCTCATATCATTTGCATATGCATCATTTGCATCTCTAACAAATTGCATAGCTTGTGTTTGTTACTTGTGACTCAGCAGGATTTAATCAAGAAATCACTCATCAGTACAAGTAACAATCAATTAGGGTTTTGTTCTCCCTTCATCTCAAATGAATCATCTTCATCAACAATCAACATTTGGTCCTCAGAGATTCATTTCAACAAGCTCAAAGGCTCTGAATCAACCAGATTAGGGTTTTGATTGAAGATAGCATACTCCTGACTTTTGCTCAGAATTTGATCTGATGACTTGGGACATGACCTCAAGACCCCAAGTGCATCATTTTGACCTAATCCATTAGCTCAAGACATCTCCTACACAAAGATTGATCAGACAAATCCTCAGATCAGGGTTTTGAACTATCAGGGATCACATTTGGGAAACCCTAAAAATCCCCAGGAAGTCAATCAAAGATTTCAATCATCTTCAAATAATCCCTATGACAATATCCAATGGAAATTTCATCAAAGTTGCAAAGAAAATATCATGTTTAGTCCATTGTTGGAAAATTATTTCAAAAATGATTCAAGATCATGGATTCAAGGATTTTAATTCAAGATCATTTCTAATTCATGGTGCAAGAATACATTTCAAGACTTGAAATTCAAAACTTCACTACAAGGATATTCCACCATTTCCTTTTGAAGAAGGATCATTCAAAGGAATTCAAGAATTGATTCAAGACATAGAAATTGCATTTGAAATTCATTCAAGAAATATTCAAGTTTCATACAATTTCATTCAAGGATTCTAAGAGAAATTCAAGCATTTACAAATGGAGTTCTTTACATGAAAAAGTTTCAATTTTCAAATGAATTACAAAGGGACTTTATTTAAAATTCAAGAATTACATCATTTCAAAGTTCCATTCATACAAAGTTGGAATTACAAGGAATTACAAGAAAAAAAAAACTTCAAAGACATTCTTGAATTCACTCTTGAAATCTTCAAAGTCTCCATTCTTCAAATCAATTTTCTTCATGCTTTCCTCAAGAATGATCATGTCACATGAAAAAAAGAAACAAAAAGGGGTGAGATTAGCAAAAATCCAACAAAGGAAATAATTCAAAAAAAAGAAATAATTCAAAAAGGAATCAAAGATATTTCATGTCCACTTGCAAGAGAAAAATCTCATAAAGAATATTCTTATTCTTTTTCTTATCTTGCAATGATTGAAACTTGCAAATCAAGTTTACCAAATGCCAAACACACCCTTAACTTTTCCTATAAATAGAAGGCCTCACTTCATTGCAAATCACACCAAAGCTACTATACTACTAGCTTTCTCACTTCTTCCTCTTCTCTTATAGTTTTCATGTTTCTTTGTAAGAAGGAGAAATTCTTCCAATCAAAGAAAACTACTTGAAAAAATAAGAGTTTCTAGCTACATAGTTTCTTGAAAGGAAGTGAAGAAGAAATTCTTCATACCTTGGTGGAGAGTTCCAACTTGAAGTCCATCTTCAAGTCTCCCTAATATCCAAAGAGGTGGCTTCATCTTCATCAAAGGATCCTACAACAACAAGCAAAGTTGTTAGGAAAATTGTTAGTAACAATTCAAGGTTATTAGTAACAATAAAGAATTCAAAGTGTACCTCAACAATGAACCGGCGAACACCTCCTCGCCGTAGGTAAGTTGTATTCATCCTCATGCTCAATATTATTGTTTAATCGTTGCTGCAAATATGTTATTATTGTGCATAGCTGAAAATTGAAAACAGAGGTTGAGTTATTATTGCTGTAAGTAAAAGCAAAAATTCAGCATGTAATCAATAGCAGTCCAGAGTCATGATTCAGAACAAACATCAAAACAATTAAGAAGCAGTTCAGGTTCACACCAACTTTCAACACAAATTCAAAGCAGTAGCAGTGACATGTTCAAAGGTTCAAAACGCAGCAATCACAGTCAGTTCCAGAAACTCAGAGAATCGATACATACCTCAGCACATAAACCACCGGCGAAAGCCTCCTCGCCGCAGGTAACTCAATTTCTCGCCCGCTATTAATTTTTCTGTTAATTGTTACTGCAAATTTGTTGTTCTTGTGCTTCACTGAAAATCGAAAACATAGAGTTTAAGTTACTGTTGCTATAAGTAAAAAAAAACGCAGAAGCAACAACAAAATTTCGAAATTAATTCAAAGTTGCAAGAATCAACACAACAACAATTCACAAAGTAAGTGTTCTGACTTGGACAAAAATTCAGCAACAACAGTTTGCAATAAGTTTTCCAGAAGCAGTAGTAACCAAAGAACATACCTTCAACCATAAACCGGCGAAATCCTCCTCGCCACAGGTAATTCAATTTCATCTTCAGTCTCAACCTTGCTGTTAATTTTTTGTACCTGTAAATTGCTTAAAACCGAAAACAGAGGATGCATAAGTAATCGTTGCTATGTCATAAAAAAGTGAAAACGAAATTAAGAAGAGATACCTGGGTTTTTCCTCTGGTTCTCCTTCCATGGCCGAAAATCATTCACTGAGAAGGAGAGTCATCCACCATGAGCGATCGAGAGAGAAGTGAGTTTTTCTTCTGGTTTTGTTCGGTCATGAGAGAAAACAAGAGAGAACCGCAAGAGATACTAAGAGAAAACAAGAGAGAAACCGCGAATCCATGAAGAAGCTTGTTGTTGTTCTGAGCGTGAGATCGAGAGCCAGAGTCGAGATAGAGATGTTGTTGTTGTTGCTCACGGTGAGAATCCGAGAGAGGGAGAGACTGCGAATCGTGAGAGAGAGCAATTGTTGTTTCTCCATTTGTTTTTTTTCTGTTTCTTTCAGAAGCGAGTAATTGGAGAAGAAGAGGCTCTGCCTCTTGTGTTTTCATTTTAGGGTTTTCTAACCCATTTGCATAATGATGGAGAGTCGGATCCGGGTCACACTGACCCGACCCGGTCCGGTACCTTTAGTTTTTATGGCTCTCAGCCTTTTAACTCAGTATTGGGCTTTCTCACCCCTCATGCGAATTGCACCCCCCTCAGGCCCAATTACTTAGTTTTTTTTACTAACTATTTCTTTTAATTTTCTTTAGAAAAATAGTTTGCATAAAAAGGACTTAGTATTTTATTTAATATAGGATTTAATTTTCTTTTCTAATCCTTATTAAAAAACTCCAAAAAATATATATTAGATACATATTTTTATTTATGTTTCTAATTATTTTCTTCCTTCATGAAAAATCACAAAAAAATGTCTTTCCTTAGATTAATTCCATTTGAATTTGATATTTTCATATTATTTTGTGTAGTTAATCATTTAAATTTCTAATTGGTTACTGTTTCACATTACTTGTATTTTCTAACTTCATCCGAGACTTCGAGATTATTTCTCTGTTGTTCTCTGTTTTGTCTGTTTTGTTTGGTCTTCCATTTGTTGTAGAATTCCATAAACAATTACTGGATGATCATGGAATGCTGAAAGCTGTGAGCTTATTCGACATTCTTTTCTGCTGGCGAGGATGCTTCATATCTGTTGAGATCCTAATTTATTCCAAGCACATCACTTAAGGATCACGATAACTCCTCAAACTCAGAAATCCAATTTCTCATTCTTCGAGGTAAGCCTAAAACTCAATTAACTGTTTTCACAATAATAATCAATTCACTTTCAAATCATCCATTGTTTTTCAAAACAGTGGGGCCTCTCGAATATTAGAGAGTGTAAGTCCCATTTCTTTTCTTTTTGTACAGTTTTTTTTCAAAAAAATAATAAAACTTCTTCAAAATAAAATCTTTTCAAACAATTTTCAAATCATTTTCAAAACAACAAAACTTCAACAAAACAAAACTTTTCAAATATACCATGGGCCTCCATGTAGGTATAAGTCCCAAGCCCCTTTTGTACATACCCTTTCCTTTTTTTGTACAGAAAATTTCTTTTAAAACAAAAACTGCCAAACAGTTTTCTTCAAACAACAAAATCAAAAATGAAGGTTTTCTTTAAATCTTCCCAAAAATACCATGGGCCTCCATGTAGGTATAAGTCCCAAGCCCTTTTGTGAATACCTGTTTACATAGCTTTGAATAAACTCAAGTGGGTCTCTCCCCGAGTATAAGTCCCGAGCCCCCGTGTTTACAAACGGATCATGCTTACAGGTATATTTCCTTCATAAACTCCATTATATACACACACCTTGTCATATATAACTGTTCATACTTGTTCATATTTGTTCATGTACTTGTTCATATTTGCTCGTACTTGTTCATACTTGTGATTGTGTTATATATGCTTGTTCAACTTAGTACAACACTAGGTTCCCCATAGCCTCCTATTGGGCTTCGTGCAAAGAATCTCCCTAGTTTAGGTTAGGACATAGAGTATGGTTTCCCGGTGAAATCGCTCTAAGAGCTCAAACCAACTATACCATGCCTCCCCTTGGGCTTTGTACAAACGAGTGTCCCTCCCATAGCCTCCTCTTGGGCTTACAATGCAAGGACCCTGGATTGTCCCTCCCATAGCCTCCTCTTGGGCTTACAATGCAAGGACCCTCGAATAGCCTCCTCTTGGGCTTCGTACAAGGACCCACGGGCTTCTTATAAGCATCCCCAATATCCAAATCAAATACCCTAGGAGATTAGACATTTATCATCTCTATGATAGGAGTATCTCTTCTATATCATCACAAACAATCAATCAATCAAACTTTTTTGCCACAAGTCTGGCTAATCAATCAAACTTTTTTTGCCACAAGGCTGGCTAATCAATCAAACCGTTTTGCCACCATACTGGCTGATTAATCAAAGTTTTTGTCACAAGGCTGACTTCATTGAAACTTTTGCCACAAGGCTGGCTGATTAATCAAAACTTTTTGTCACAAGGCTGACTTCATTGAAAGTTTTTTGCCACAAGGCTGGTTAAACAAACAAAAAACATCTTTATCATTCTAAGCGCCATAAGTGGCATGGCCCAGGGCTTATAATGAAAATATTTTCAAACAAAAACAAACAGATGTATGTGATGATATAGATTAGATACATCGAACATTGAGATGACATTTGTCTCTTATCCTTTGCTTCCACTGGCATAAGTGGGAACTACGATTGCTCTGACTTTCTCAACATCCCTTTGAGAATACGTAGGCACAAGGTCGTATCCTTGGCGAGCAAAACTTCTCTCTCAAACCACTCAAACCTTAGCACCCGTAGACCCGAGCTACAGATGCTCTGATTCCCTCTAAGGGATATGTATGCAGAGGATTGCGATGATCTTTGCGAGCATAATCAAACAAACACCTTAGGTCCCACCTATTTCACAAGAACCTCTCAATAACATGGAATGAAAAACAAAGCAAAGAAACCTATAGAGTACTATAGATACGTTGGGTGCTAATACCTTCCCTTCGTATAACCAACCCTCTTACCCAAGATCTCTCCCCCCACTTTTAGGTTATTGCAGCTTTTTTCCTTTCCCTCTTTTGGAAACAATAAAAAGTTTGGTCGGTACAAAAGAAAAATCATTTTTTTGAGCACTCGAGCCCAAAGAAGGCATCAGGTGTCTCATCCCGAAAAAAGACAACGATTTTTCCCCGCGACAAATACCACGCCAACAGTTTGACTGACACATTAATTACTGTGTGGATGTTGCGATGTGATTTTCACTTCGCAACCTAGACACGTGAAAATCACGTCGCTAAAATTGATATACCCTTTCGCGTGTACCTCCTCTTCCCAGAACCCCCTTTCTGCGTTTTTCTCTCTTCTTCCTCTTCCCCCAAACCCTTTTCCTCTCCTCCATAATCAACCCTCCTACCTCTTCAATCCACCATTTTCAATCCTAAATTTATCATACAATCCCCCATTTTCAGGTATGCAATCAATCTCCACTTGTTCTTGTCCATTTTTTTTAATTTTTTTGTTAAGAATCTGATTTTGATTTAATATGTGTAGGTGAAGATTTTTGATTTTGATTCAAGTATAAGAGCTCACTCATTGTTCAACTTCATTGAGGTATTTTTTTCAATTTTATTTGTATAATTTTTCAGATTTTTTTATGTGATTATATATATATATATATATATATATATTATAGTTTGTATTATTTATAGTATATATTATTTATTTTTTGATGTGATTATAGGTTAATTTGATATATAATTTTTAGAATATTAATTATTAGAATGTTATAATAATTAGAATGTATATTATTTATAGTATGTATATATATAGATTAATTTTTAGAATGTATATTATTTATTGAATGTTAATTTTTATGTGATTATATAATAATTTTTAGAATGTAATATTATTTATAGTATGTATAATTTTTAGAATGTTATAATTATAGATTTTATAAAAACGAAAATATTATATTTAATATGTATTATTGTTAGAATGTATATATTGTTAGAATGTTAGAATGTATATAATATTGTTAGAATGTTATAGAATGTATATATTGGTAGAATGTATATATTGTTTATATACTTTTATTGTAGAAAATTATTTACTTATAGTTGATATAAGTAAATGTTTAATTATTGTTACTAAAAAGAGAATGATTGGATATATGTGCAGTATGGAATATTATTTGTATTATCGTAGTTGGATGTACGATAGAGTGGAACCAGGAAGACGTGCACTTAAATCAAATTTTATAGAAGGAGTTAACGGGTTTATCACGTGGGCGTTTGCTCAAGAATGTTGTCGAAGCGAAGGAGGAGTTAGGTGTCCCTGTCTTAAATGTGAATGTAGACCTATAATTAGTGACCCAGATGAAGTGGTCAGGCATTTGTATAGAAGGGGTTTCATGGAAAATTATTGGGTTTGGACGTTTAATGGTGAAAAATTGTCGAGTAACGTACCAGAGACTAGCAGTACGCATGCTTCAACTAGCCGTCCGCCAATGGAATATGATGAAAGACCTCCTATTGAATATGAGGAAAACTTTAATCAGATCGGTGACATGGTTGAGGATGCTTTTGGTGTGAACGTGACCTATGATCAACCTGAAGATTGTGATGGGGAAGAGATGCCGAACAAAGAAGCGCAGAGATTTTATCAGTTGTTGAATGAGATGAATACGTCGTTGTTTGACGGTTCGTCTGACTCCAAGTTATCAATGTGTGTGAGATTATTGGCCGCCAAGTCAAATTGGAATGTTCCTGATCAGTGTTTGGAATTCTTTGTAAAAATGATATTGGACTCAACTGCAATGAAAGACAACTTACCTACAACATTTTATGAAGCAAAGAAGTTGGTGTCGAAGTTGGGCTTAAGAGTAAGAAAGATTACTCAAGATGGATTGTTGGAGGAATGCAAATTTTGTATGAGTCCAAGATATAAAGTTCGCAGTAGAGCCATTAACACTAATCAAGACCGTGTAGCAGAAAAGTCCATGTCTTATCTTCCGATAATTCCAAGGTTAAAAAGAATGTTTGCTTCAATGCACAATGCAAGTCAGATGACATGGCATCATACAAACAAAACAAGTCCAGGCACTATGCGGCATCCATCTGATGGCGAGGCATGGAAACACTTTGATCGAATACATCCTTATTTTGCTGCAGAACCTAGAAATGTCAGGCTTGGATTATGCTCAGATGGTTTTGCTCCTTATGTTCAAGCGTCGGGAAGTGCGTATTCTTGTTGGCCAGTTATTGTAACCCCTTACAACCTCCCTCCCGAGATGTGCATGACAAAACCATATATGTTTTTGACGTGCGTCATTCCAGGACCTTCGAGTCCAAAAGCCGGAATTGCTGTGTATTTACAACCTTTTATTGATGATTTGAAGAGGTTGTGTATTGGTGGAGAATGGACTTATGATATATCACGTAAACAAAATTTTACTATGCGAGCTGCCTTGATGTGGACCATTAACGAATTTCCAGCATATGGCATGTTGTCTGGTTGGGGTACACATGGCAGAATGGGTTGCCCGCATTGTATGAAAGAGACGAATGCATTTACGTTGGATAAAGGGGGGAAAAGCTCGTGGTTTGACTGTCACCGCAGATTTCTACCAAAAAATCATCCGTATAGAAAGAACAAGACAAATTTCATAAAAGACAAACAGGTAACAGATATGCCTCCGCCCCGATTGTCACCAGGTACTGTATGGGACAAAGTTTGTGGGCTACCAAAAATTACATATACTGGAAAGGCATGTAGAATTGAAGGATATGGGGTCGATCACAATTGGACAAAGAGAAGTATATTTTGGGATCTTCCATATTGGAAAGATAATTTGTTGCGCCATAATCTAGATGTTATGCATATTGAGAAGAATTTTTTTGATAATGTATTTAACACCGTGTGGATGTTAAAGACAAGACGAAAGATAATGAGAAGGCTAGACATGACATGGAAAAATGGTGCAATCGAAAAGAGTTGGAGTTGAAGCCTCAACCAAATGGGAAATTATTGAAACTGAAGGCTTGTTTCAGTCTGACCTCCCAAGAAGGTAAAGCGGTTTGTCGATGGTTAAAAGAATTGAGAATGCCCGACGACTATTCTTCAAATTTAGCAAGGTGTGCTGACGCCAACACTGGGAAGTTGCATGGTATGAAAAGTCATGATTGCCATGTTTTTATGGAACAATTGCTACCAATTGCGTTTGGTTCTCTACCTAAACATGTGCTTAATCCACTGACTGAAATTAGTCAATTTTTCAGAGATATTTGTGCTTCAGCTTTAAAATTAGATGACGTCATTAAGTTGGATCGAAATATTCCAGTCATTCTATGCAAGTTGGAACAAGTATTTCAGCCTGGTTTTTTTGACTCCATGGAACATTTACCTGTGCATCTCGCCTATGAAGCTTATCTTGGAGGACCTGTTCAATATAGGTGGATGTATCCGTTTGAAAGGTTCATGGGTGATTCAAAACGATCAGTGAAAAATAAGGCTAGAGTTGAAGGATCGATATGTGCACATTACTTGCATCGAGAAACATCACATTTTTGCAGTCACGATTTCAAGCATTTGATGTTAACTCCAAGAATCATTCAAAATCCTGTCAATGTTAGTGAAAGGAATCAATTCACTTTATCGGTGTTCGGGCTTCCAGGCCGTCCATCTAGAAAAAAGGGTGTGCATTGGTTGACCCAACAAGAAATGCAATCTGCCCATGTTCATGTCTTGATCAACTGCGTTGAAGTTAAACCATTTCTTGAGTAAGTATACATACCCCTAACTTTTAATTTTCTTTACAATCATAAAACTCATTACTTTGAAACTTATAATGTGTTTCTTTTTAGGGAATTCAACAACACCTATTTTCATACTACCGGTGTACAATCAACATCTGGTGTCATCCATGCTCAATTTCCAGCATGGTTTAAGGAGAGAATGTATAGCATTGTTGCACCGACTCCCGAAATACTCCATTTGAGAAACTTGTCTCAAGGCCCTATTCAAAGCGCAAATGAATGGCACACATACTTCGTGAATGGATATAAATTTCACACTCATACATGGACTGAAAGGAAAAAGACCATAAACAGTGGTGTTTTTGTGAAAGGAGTTACAGATGATGGTGAAGATGACTTCTATGGTTTTGTCAAACATATCTACGAGTTGGTGTACACTTACTTGACTCGGAAAATAAAGTTGTCTTGTTTAATTATGAATGGTATGATCCAACTAGAGGCACAAAAATAGATAGGACATATGGTACTGTTGAGATTCAAATGGGCCGGAGGTACAAAGAGTATGATCCTTTCATAATGTCACATATTGTTAGGCAAGTTTACTATGTTCCTTATCCTTCATTTGTGCCACGTAAACGAGGGTGGTGTGTTGTCATAAAAACAAAACCAATGGGTCATATTGAATCTGACGATCTAGTGGAAGAAGATCTTGCTTTCCAAGTTGATGAAGTGGAACAAATTAATGATGTGGTTGCAGATGAACAAACTACAAGTTTGTCTGATACAATGGTTGAGGGGCATCTAGTTGATTCGTCTATATTGGATGAAGAGCATGAAGATATTGCATCTGAGGATAATATCACATCAAATGATGAGAATGATGTGGATGACGAGCACGAAGAATTAGAATAATGAATATGTGTTGTTGAAAATGTATTTTTATAATTTCACTTAATGAATCATCTATTGAATGTGTTAATGACAACTAGTTGTTGAGATTATATTTTTTTAATTTTACTTAGTGAACCATTTGTTGAATATATTTATATTAATTGTGTAATCTCTATAAATAGGTAAAATGCCACCCCGACCTGACAAAGGTAAGGGTGTAGCTGATAGTGGTAAGAAGAAGTTCCAACGCCCACGAGTAGTAGTATGTCAGTCACCTTAGTTGGCCACGCGTCCTCCCCCGCAGAGTCAGGTTAATCGTATGTCCATGGCCAGTACTCAGGGTTTTCTGCCACTACTCTCCTCTCAGTATCCATATGACAGTCCGTCTTTTATTACCCCACCACCACTTGGTTACCCATCCTTCTAGCAGACACAGATGCCCCCATCCTTCCAGCAGACACATGTGCCCCCATCCTTCCAGTAGACACAGATGCCCCCATCCTTCCAGTAGACACATGTGCCCCCATCCTTCCGGCAGATCGGAGGATTTGGTTTTCCACCTCCCACACAGACTAGTCCCTCATCTTTCCAGATGACTGGAGGATCTAGTTTTCCACCTCCCACACAGACTAGTCCCTCATCTTTCCAGCAGACTGAAGGATCTAGTTTTCCACCTCCCACACATACTGATCCCACCCCACATCCCCCACAGGATGATGATCAGGCGGAGGATGGGATTGCGGAGGATGAGACTGCGGATGATCAGTTGGATGGGAGCGATCTTCGAGGGGATGATGATCCGAGTATGAATCATATCATTGACGAGAGATTTTTTATTAGGCCCGAAGGAAGCTCGTAAGTTTCTTATTTATCAATTTTTATTTAAGTATACGTTTCCATTTTTTATAACTTTATAATTAATGTTAATTCAATTAATGTTGTTTAGATTCACGCCGAGTCGGAATGCTGCCAAAGTTATAAGTTATATAATTCAGCAGAATTATAAAAAACTTATAAAGACTTTTAAAGATGTTAAGAGAGATGATAGAGAGCATTGGTTTACGCATTTTCAGGTATACTTAATTTATTGTTTAAGTTATTGTTATTTAAATAACTTTTTCACTACAGTTATCTAACTTTTATTTTATCTACTTTTATTGCAGGAAAAATGTGTGTGGGAACCAATGAAAGAGAGACAGATTAAAAAAATTATTATGGCAGAAATGCAAGACGACTTTCTGACATGCTACGACGTGTTAGAAAGCGTTGGGAACTTCATGGCATCCGTCCTAGTTGGATAGGAGAAGAAATCTTTCGGGAACTTCTTAAATATTGGGAGAGTGATGAGTTTGCGGCCAAATCTGAAAATGCAAAGAAGATGAGAGCATCTGAAAAGGGTGGTTGCCTTAATGTTGTTGGAAGTATAAGCACTGTTGAGCATGTTCGTCGCATGGTAATAATTATTACCACTTCTTAAAGTTATAATTTCAATTAATAATTGATATTATTAATTATAGTTTATTTTGTTATTTAGACTAAGGAATTAAATAGACCACCACTTATGACCGAGCTGGTTGCGAGGACTCGGAAAAAGAAAACAGGAGCTTTTGTTGACAATCATACACAAAAAGCTATGGTAAGTTATTTAAGCTATCGGTATTATTTTTTTAAGCTATCTGTATTATTTGGTTAAGCTATCCGTATTATATTTGGTTAAGCTATCGGTATTATTTGGTTAAGTTGGGTATTATATTTGGTTAAGTTATCGGTATTATATTTGGTTAAGCTATCGGTATTATTTGGTTAATTTGGGTATTATATTTGGTTAAGCTATCCGTATTATATTTGGTTAAGCTATCGATATTATTTGGTTAAGTTGGGTATTATATTTGGTTAAGCTATCCGTATTATATTTGGTTAAGCTATCGGTATTATTTGGTTAAGTTGGGTATTATATTTGGTTAAGCTATCCGTATTATATTTGGTTAAGCTATTGGTATTATTTGGTTAAGTTGGGTATTATATTTAGTTAACCTATCGGTATTATTTTTTTAAGTTATCGGTATTTCTGTAAGCGATGAATTGTGATGTATTTGGTGGTGATTGTGAAGTGCCGATAAAGTGTTGATATATATGAATTAAATTGGTGATAAAAGTTAGAATGTATGTGTTATAATGTAAAAATTAAATTGGGATTATTATTCAGATTTATTAATTAATTTCGACAGGTAGAATGTATGTGCTATAATGTATGAATTAAATCGGTATTATTATTCTGATTTATTAATTAATTCCGATAGGTAGAATGTATGTGTTATAATTTTCATGTGGCATGTGACATGTTGTGGCGTGAAAATCATGTGGCAACTAAATTTGTGGCGTGAATCTCATGTGGAAACTAAATTATATTTAACTTTTTTTTTTGTATGTGTAGGTGTTAGTTGAAGATTTCGTTTGGAAAGAAATGTCCTTCGAAGGTTCGAAGTTCGAAGAAGGTGGTTACTGATGACCATCTTTGAAGATAGAGAATGGCTACTAATGGCCATGTTTCGAGAATGATGTTTAAATTGAAACAAAGATAGTGAGCACCGAAGCTAAATTCGAGAAGAATGGTCTTTAAGACTTAGACGTTTTTGCGAAATATGCAAAGTACTAAAGCTTAGCGTGTTTTCGTGGCATTCTCGATTATAATTATGTTGCCACGCGTCGAAGGAGGATTCAGGCGGGATGATTTGAATTTCGAAACAGATTATGTAACCGTACGAAGACAGATGGCATCCCTGGATTTTCTAAGGGCAACGTGGCATTAGATTAGTGTAGGACCGTTAGGGTCGAAACTAGTATAAATAAGGATCTTAATGTTAGGATTCCGTGTGTTCATTTTGTACAAATCACTCACATATTGCTCAAGTATCAAGTGTTAAGAGAAAGAGTTCGCTGAGAAATGTACGTATGACACCAACACCAATTTAAATACATGTGTATTTTCCTTTATTCAAGTATCTTTCGATATTACAGCGTTTTGTTTACTTTCTGTCATTTACATTCTTGCACTCTTTATTTTCATGTCATTTATGTTCGAAACATTTTACTTTTCTGCACTTTAAGATTCTTGCACTTTTACAGTTTTGTCTTATGTTTTATCTTTAACTTACCTTTCGCTGATGTTATATTTACGTGTATAACAAGGTGATTGCTAATCTTTATTTATTTGATCAAGTACTTCTTATTTCAAGACACACCAATCATAGACATAATTCGAACTATCATGAATAACAACCTATTTGACTATGTCCTAGGATCAATCTAGTCGATCCTGCGAGTAACCAAATCATATTTATTATAGTTTGGAAGACTAGCGGTTGTTTACCGGAAATCACCGTAAACAAATTGGCACGCCCAGTGGGACAGTGTCAAACAGATTGTTATTAATCGATTGTTTTGTTTTGTCTAGAAAATATCAAGACCTTGTATGAACCTTAGGAACGGTAAATTAACAAACAGTGCACAACCGATTCCCAAATGAAGGTACAACAAGAAAATGGTTGTTACGACCAGTACGGGGGGAGATCAAGATCCCCCACAAGGGTCAGGAACAGGAGCGGCAAATTCTGCGCATGTTTCGACTTCTACTCAAGGAACGCGGAACATACCAGGTCCAAATGGATCGAGACCCATGGATAGTTCCCAGGCTATACCTGAAAACAATATAGCAATGACAGGGACTATTCCAGTTTCGGTATCGACTACCGCACCTCCATCCTCAAGTGCAAGCGAGATGCAACTTGTTTCGACGAATGCTGCAAACCAATTATTCTCCCCTGGATCATCTGCGTTCGAATGGAGACCAAATAGTCAATATGGAATGCCATATCCATACATGACAGGTACACGAGGAGCAGGACCTACATACACTACAACTAACCCCGCGACATTTTCGCCAAATGCTGGTTCAGTAGGTCGAAGCGCACAAAATACTGGCTTCTCTGCCCAAATACCCAATTTTACCACAAGTAATCAAGCAGCATTCCGACAAGAGATGGACGCAAGTAATCACGATATGTTAGGAACCCTGGCCAGAGAATTATCGTCAATCTTAAATCCTTTAGCAACAAATATTGCTAGTACAAATCGGGAGAATATGGAAACCTTTCAAAAGATATCATCCCAAATGAATCGAATGGCAGAATTCATGGGTGTTCCACAACCCAGGCGGAGAAATAACCAATCCTCTTATCGAGAAGGAGACCCCATTCTAGAACGTGTCCAAAATGCAGTGCCTCCACCTAGTGCAACCACTGCTGGCGTAATCCCTCCACAGAGAACAACAACGGTCGAAAGGAATCGGGTAATAGATCTAGAGGCTTCGAACCGAAGAATTATCCCCGCTCAACAAGAGTTTGAGGTGGAAAGGCCCAGATTAAGAATAGTAGGTAGGGATGAACACCCAGACGAAGTAGTTCAGAGAGTCAGGAGAGAAAACCTAGCCACAGAAAATAACTTAACTGCCATGATAGAGAGAGTTATGGCCAATAATGGCCTCAGTACTGGACTTCGACGCCCAAATTATACATCTCCTATAGCGGATTATATCATGCAAACAGAGTTGCCAAGGGGCACCAAAGTGCCAAAATTTACTAAGTTTTCAGGGGACATGAATGAATCAACGGTGGAACATATTGCCAGGTATCTGACAGAAGCCGGAGACTTAGTAGGGAATGAGGATTTAAGGATTAAATACTTCCCTAGTTCGCTGACAAAAAATGCGTTTGTTTGGTTTACTACCTTACCTCCAAATTCTATAGATGCATGGGCCCACTTGGAGAGATTATTCCATGAACAATTTTACATGGGTCAAACCAAGATAAGTTTGAAAGAACTAGCTAGCATCAAGAGGAAATTCTCGGAGTCTATTGACGATTGTCATACCCCAAATTTGTCCTACCCTTTAATTTCTAACTGGCTTTAGCTTCGCATTTCATCTGCATACCTCCACTAGGTCATTTAACACATCATGCATCATTAATCACTGATTGGCATCGGGACCAAGGATCACTGAATTAAGGATCAAGAATCAGAATTTACTTCCTTATAATTGCATCCATCAAAACAAACATCCAAGGTAGTAGGATCAAGGGTCTTGTTGAGTAACAGTTCTCTATTGCTATCTATAATACAAGAAGTTGGGTTTTTCTACTCCTCTGTTGGATGCTATTGGACAAGATCTCATTATCTTCATAAATCAGGGCTCTGTTAGTGTCCACTTGTGGGGCGAATTGTATAGGTCAATTAATGTCTGCTTGGAATTCTCAGTGAAGGATATGGGCTATTGTGGAGATCATTAAGGTAATCAAGCGGCTTCGTTCAAATTGGTGCACAAAAAGGATGGATTAAATTTGTTGAAGGTTTGGTAGATCGGTTCGAGTTTGAGATTTAAATTCAAAATAACAAATGATGGAAAATTCAAATTTTATTTGAATATAAGACAAGAACCATCATTCAAGTACTCATCCAAATCCAAATCCACACACTTCAAATATATATTACAAGCCAAAGTCATAAAACCACTACATTTCAAGCCATTTCAATTCAAAGCCTTGTTCATTACAGAATGCCATACCAAAATACAAGTCGTATCCGAGTACATGTCCTCACATTACAACCCATAAATTCACAAATTTACACAAAAAAAAAAACTAATTCCTCCCCATTCTTTCAATTCATCCCTCATGCTGCTGCTTCCATTTCTTGTATTCCTTCACCTTTTAGCTCCTGGCCAAACCATGTTCAAATACCAACCTGCAATATCAAAATCACAATACACATACATATTCACATTATTCTGCAGCAAAACAGATAAACCAATACAAAAACCACAGCATTTCAATACACAAACCCGGCACATAACCATGTCAGCCCCAAATCAGCATATCACCTACCCTAAACCACAAATCAGTTCCACTCATATGCAGCATTCGATTTAAATTCCAGCACTGCACCCAGTTTCCAAACATTCAAAAAGCCTAAATCACTAACCATACAAATCCAAACTGCATCAGTTATAAAACTCAAAACAGAATTAATAGCATTCAAACATTAAAACCATTACCATACACACAGCCCTGCACAGTTCCTTTTAACCCATCCATAACTAACCAAAACCAGTTTAAAGATCCCTCATACCATATACATTCAGCATACACACATACATTCATAATAAAATTCATACAAGACTCAGCTTCAGTTCATAACTTTTCAAAACACCACTTCCTAACAGTTTGTTATCAGCCCATAACAAATCCCATAACTAGCTATCAAAAAACTCCAAACAGAATCATAACATAACAACCACACCTGCACATATCATACCAAGCTGCCAGTCAATATATTAGGTCTCTAACCACCAAAAACAATTACAAAACAAGTTCCAAAATTAACCACCTTTCGTGCCAACCTAACCGAATATAACTAATTCTCCTAATCATTCAATTAACTTGCTAATAGAACCTCAGCTATTACTAACTGTTTTATTAACAGTTCCGGCTTAACTTCAACTCCAATAATAGAGAATAACAGAATTGCAAACCTATAACTAATTCATTCTCCTAACAGAACTCAACCTCACAAAGAAAGCCGGTCCCGTGTGTATTCCATACCTCATGATCATGGCCAATAAGTTTCGGTCCTCCATCCACATTGTATTTCAGTCACAGCTCCAGGTTATCTACAGCACTGCCATATTTGTTTGTACCACCAAGAAACCTGCAGAGCCAAAGCTAGTGTTAGTCCCACATTCAAGAAATTAAAAAATTCATTGCAAGTTGTCATTTAGGTCCCACATTCAAGGATTTATCATCATTACCCAATCATTGCTCATATAAAAAGGCAGCTACACACACCAAAAAAAGGGCACAATCACTTACCTTCTCATTGTTTCGCTTGCAAACTTTGAGAGAAGAAGTGCCGAGTCTAAAGTTCATACACACACCCATTCATCCACCATAACCTTCATCACCATCTCCACCATTCTCCCAATCTCATCAATCTTCCTCACTCTGTTTCCATCTCCTTCACTTCATCACACACTCTGAACCATTCATCACATCACTTTCAGCAACCACACAATTCATCACCTTCACTATACTCCATTCCTCAAAATGATTTATAATAAAAAAGGAGAAAAGAGAATATTAGAACCTGTCACAGAGAGATTCATGATCCATAACCAATATTCAGAAACTCACGCATACTTTCAATCTTCAACTCACCTCCACTGATTCAACAGAATTTCGTTTCAAACGTCAGAAGCTTCCTCTTCATCTTCCTGCCACAATCTTTAGCGTTCTTCTGCATACAAGCTTAACACGGCGATCTTCTTCGAATCCGATACGCAAATCTTCAGCGTTATTCACCTGGTCATCAATCTCCTTCAATCTTGCTCCAACAAACTTCAATCACAATCAACATCAGCTTCGCTCCTCCAATCATCTTGAATCCACTCAATCTTCGCAGAAAGAAAATCCAAAAAGATCGTAAGAGCTCCTTCGCGAACCTTCAAGTTCATCTGCAAAAACAAAAAACTTCATCAGCGACAATCCTTCTCGCTCTCCTCCATTACGAGCAACAACAACAAATTCACATTGCAGCAATTCAACAATCATCACCTTCAATCCCTATTGACTTCATCAAATCTCCAATCGGAAGAAAAAGAAAACGAAACCGAGAGAAATTGGAGATGAGAAAAGGCGTGGTGGCACCGTGAGTGTATGAATCGGAGAGAAAAAGGGAGGGCCTCCGCCGCACCGCCATGATATCTTGATCGGAGGAGGAGGTTGAGCTCTCCGCCGTCGCAAGTGAAGGAGAGCGGCGCTGAGACTTCAGAAGCTGAATAGCCACATGTAAAAATACTAACCCTAATTCCTCTTTCTTGCTTTTTTATTTTCTTTAAACTTCAATTTCATTGTTATGAATGCTGAATAAAGAAGAATCAGTATGGATCAAATGTAAGCAATCTTGGGCCGAAACTGCTAATAACACCCCCATCTGGCCCGTTTCTCATTTTTTCTGAAAATCCAATACAAAAAAAAACCAACCCTGGGCCTTGACCTGAATGGGCCACGCGCCTCAATTGCTATCCAACACTGTGATTCACTTTGCACCCCTGTTCCCATACATTCCAATTGGTGATTTTAGTTTTAATTAGTTTTTTTTATCAATTTCTTTTAGTTGATTAATTGCTAATTTTACCACTAATCCTTAGACTTTTAATCATGATTTTTGACACTAGAAATAATCATATCAAGTATTAGTTTAGGCTAATTTTGTTTTTGATTTCTTTTACTCAATCTAATTCAAACTTCTTTCATAAAATGTTCATAAAAATATTAGTCTTTTGGCTTATTGTTTTAGTCTCTCTTTTTGCTTGATTTAGAACTCATCATTCTTTCATAAAAATCAATAAAAATAATAGTACTTTTAATTCACCTTTGCACTATATTTTCTACTTGTTCGATTTCATACTTTTATGCTATTTTCAATACTCCACTTTTTGCTTTATTTTCCATGTGGCTTTTATTCCTAACCTTAGGTAGAAACCATGATAACATTAGGTAGAAATTCCCTTCATACTTAGGCTAGTTTCTTTTTTCTTTACAACCATAAAACACTCTAAAAATACTTGATTAATCTCCCATAAAAAAAAACACCAAGAAAACTCATAAAAAATGACTAATAAATACTTTGACTAATAAAAAGGGAATGGAAGCTTGTAACTTCTCTTGCTTAAGGGATGTTCGAGTGCTTGTGGCTCCCTTGCTTAAGGGTTCCATTCAGGCGTAAGTTCCCAACTTCTAAAAAACACAAACCAAAGAGTAACTCGAGTTTCCCTTGCTTAAGGGATTTCCTCGGAACACTCAAACTCTCTCTCTCTTCTCTCGCTTTCTTAAGGGCACCGTTATTTCCGCTCCATTGCATCGTAGGTCTGTCCCCTTATGCAAGAGCGCGAACGTTAACGCCGCCCAACTAAAAAACACAAAAACAAACAGAAACTATTGAGCCGAACTACGGCGCTCTGATTCCTGAAAGGGATACGTAGGCATCAAGTCGCGGGGCTTGAACGAGCACACTTGTAAATATTTCCTTCTTTTCCCCGTATTTCTTTTGCATTCATTCGCATGTAGACATAGACATAGTACGCACCCTTTAGATAGAAACAAACATAGGTGGATACCATCGAGTACGATGGGCGCGAGGGGTGCTAATACCTTCCCCTTGCGTAACCGACTCCCGTACCTTGATTCTCTGGTCGCAAGACCCTGTTCCTTCCTTTGTTAGGTTTTCTGATATTCCTTTCCCTTATGGGATAAATATATTGGTGGCGACTCTGTTCATTTTTCGCGAGCGTGCGACAGCTGGCGACTCTGCTGGGGATTACCTAAGCAAGTCGATCCTAGCCTTTGTTTGTTTCTTTTATTGGGTGTTTATTTGTTTTATGTCTATATCTTGTATATATGTTTGCATGTTTATTTTCTGCTTGCATATCATGTTTATTCCTGTTTGCACATCATGCATATGGATTATATTCTGTGTTCCTTGGGGTCTTCTGTTCTGTTTTGCAGGTGGGGGGTTTTTGAGGTAAAAGGCCCACTACCCAGGCCAAGTGACACATAGGATTAGCGTGGATGCTCATGTTGACTACCGTAGCGCTTGCTATGGATGAGTTCAATATGGGGTACCACAACTGGGCGAGGTTCTTTCATGGAACACTGTGTCTGGCACGCTTGTTGCCTCAAACACTTTGTACCCCATGGGAACTGTAGACCCTAGTGACCATTAGGGACCACTTGTCCGTGTCTAGACTTCATACCCGTGAGATTGGGGTGGGACAGGAAACCTTGACTCCTACATACCATTGCTTCTTCATAGTTGAGGTCAGACCTTTATTTGGTTTGTTCTCATGGTGCTTGATTTTCTGGTATTTCAAAAAGGGCGTCGAACCTTTGATCCTGTGACATTTGGCATGTACAGAGGTTTCACATCAGTTATTCAGAGGATTGTGTGGAGGATACTAAGATTATATGGACCTTGATCCCATGCCTTTGCATTGCATAACATCATTGTTTCATCCACTTCATTTGTGAGGGACCCTAAAGTCTATTTCCAAAAAAGGAAATGAGAAGAAAAAAGAAATAGAGAATCAGAAAAAAGAAAAGAAAAGATATTCTATAAAAAAAAAAAGGGCTTTGATCCCAAAAGAGAACTAAAAAGCGTGCGAAAAGACTTTAGGATCCCTCATAAACGAAACATGCATTCATACTATCATGCATTTCATGGTTCTCTCAGATACTTATGGGACCCTTTCTCTTCAGATTTCAAGATCAACAACAAATTTGACTTCTCACCGCCACGACTCCAAAATCAATTATGGAACAACTCCGTGAGGAAATGGATGAGATGAGGGAACAAATGGGTCATCTTATGTTGGAGATGCAAGACTTGGTCCATAATCAGGATACACTAAAAGAAGAGAATAGTCAGTTGAAGACTCAATTGAGCTTGGTCATGGAAGTTCTGAAGACAGTATTAAGGAAGGAAGGTGATGTTGTTCCTACTGCCGCAACAGAAGTTGTTGATCCCTTCTCTTCAGTAGGATCCCTTCCCACTCATGGAATACCTCAGGAAGTTCCTCCTCAACTCCATGTGCCATTACCTCCATGCCAATCTGTTCTTCAAGGAGGCCAAATGTGTGGGAAAAAGCCTAAGAAACCTCAGAGAATTCTCAATCCTATCCCGATGCCTTACGCTCAGTTACTTCCCCGTTTGCTGGAGCTTCGGTTGGTTGAGCTACGAGAATTGGATACGCCTGAAAAGCTTCCCCCCACCTTTGATGCCAATGCTCGATGTGAGTTCCATTCTGGGGCACCTGGTCATGATATTGAGAATTGTAGGGCGCTGAAGCAGCAAATTCAAGATCTCATTGATTCAAAAGTGATTTTGTTCACCCCCGAGGGTATGTTTGTTCAAGGAAATGGGGTTCCAACTGCGGTGGAAGAAAAGGTTGATTCATACTTCTATGTCAGATCCACTTCAAATCAGAAGCATAATGCACCATCTTGGGTTCCAGGTTTCCCACCTCATCAATCTCCATTTGTTTCACAGCCAGATCAAAAGAGGAAGACACCTGAACAGAATGGGTATTGGAATCATCGCCATCAGCCGGGTCCACAAATGCCAAGGAGACCACCAAGAAGGATTGACCCAATTCCTATGACCTATAGTCAGCTGCTTTCTCATTTGCTCAAGGATTCTTTGGTCCAACTAAAGGAGTTTAAGCCCCCTCCAACATCGATTCCTCAAGGATATGACTTAAATGCAAGGTGTGAGTACCATTCTGGGACATCTGGACATTCAACTGAGAATTGTAATATTTTGAAACACAAAGTCCAAGATCTCGTTGACTCCAAAGTAATATCATTCACTCCAAATGGCCTGCGCATAAAACGAAGAGTTCATGCCTAAGTGAATGCCCGTATTCCAGAAAGTATCAAAAAAAAAAAAAGAAGAATAAGCCCAGAAGGAGTCAAGTCTCCTCAACTATGGCAATCATCATTTCCTTTCTGTGTTCTCATTTCAAGTATTTCCTGTTTTGTAGAAAGCTGCTTCCTTGTTTGAACTCGTTGGTATGATAATAATGAAAACACCACAAATTCTCGAGCAACTTTGTCAGAATCTTTTTCAAAAAGTAATCAAGAATGTTTTGTAGAACCATCTCTCATTCTCAAGGTTCTTATGCTCAGTTGTATCCGTGGAGGTTGGTGTTTCAGTTGGTGCTTGAGCTCTCCTTTCAACAAATAGCTTCTCTAAGTTTGGTGATCACGCAAAGTTCCTCCATGTTTGACGGCAAATAATTCTTCAATGAATATGCTTGGGGCTCCCGCACGAGGGATAAGCAAGACGCACTCTTATCTTGAGCATTGCATCACTCGCATTGCTCGAATCCCTAAAGCATTACAAATTCTTGGGTGACTTTGTTAGAACCTTCTTCCATGTGGTAATCAAGAGTATTCTACACAATGCTCCTCATTCTCAAGGTCTTCTTCACCACAAGTTCTCAGTTTGATGACCATGCAAGGTTCCTCCACTTTCGATAATGAATACTTCTACAACATCTATGCTTGGGGCTCCCGCACGAGGGATAAGCAAGACGTACTCTTATCTTGAGCATTGCATCACTCGCATTGCTCGAATCCCTAAAGTAAGGCAAAAGTTTACAACTCATGGGTGACTTCGTTGGAGTTCTCTTTTGGAGTAATCTGAAGTGTTTGGAAAGAACTGCAAAAAGTATTCAAGATCAATAAGTCCAGACGGAGTCAAGTCTCCTCAACAATGGCATTCATTTAGTTTCCTTATTGAATTCTCATTTGTAACATTTCATTGTTTGTTTAAGCATTTATAGCATGTAAAAACTTGTTAATTTCTGAATGAAAATAAAAATACATTGTTTATGTTTGTCTTGAAGAAACCCATTCGTTTTCACTCATAAAATGTTTTTGGCATTACGATACCAACTTTACTAATCACTTGCTTAGGCAAAAAGCTGAGGGAAAATGATGAAAAACAAAAATGTAAAATCTCTAATCGCGTGTTTTTGAATAAAACCCTACTGAGGATGTACAGGCATTATTTCAAATCCCCAAACACCGAAGATATAAGGGAGATAGACCCTCGTCAAACCCTTTGAGCCTTGAAGTAGGAGTTCTTTTCTAAATCATTACAACCCTTGTTTTGACCTTGGGGCAGGGTAGTGTTCATTTAACTTGATTGAGTGTTCAAAACTCACCAAAAGGGCATGCATCTAAGGATACAACAATGGTTATCCTCCAAAAGGTTGAGGAATGTCAAAACCACAATGATTATACTTATTCCATCAAGAGATCAAGAGATGACGATACCACAATGGTAATCCTTCATCAAATCAAAGGAGTGAGGCAGTCGCAATCACCTCCAACGAATCAAAGACTATGCGAGGTCACACGACTTGTTCAAAAAAAAAAGGGAGAGCAAAAAAAAAATGGCGAAAAAATAATGAAAATAAAAAAAAAAAAGATGAAAAGAAAATGGCAAAAGAAAAAAAAGATGATGAAATTGCCAAGCAAGAACAAAGTCGTATGATCATGAATCAGAAGAATAAAAGGTGAGCGACCGCCATGTCCAAAGAACCTCATTGATTCCTCAACCATTTCAAATTCCTTGTGAGGGATGAACACTCGTATCAAGCTAAATTGAACATAGGACTGAAGAACATCACGAAGGGGGTGGGTACAAATAATTTTGAGCCTAAAAATCCTTTGTTTTCTAAAAACCGTAAACCCGGCCAAGTTACAACCCTTAAAAGTCCTAATTGAAGTAGGGTTTATTTTGAAAACACACTCCGATGAGATAGCGTTCAACTGACTCCCAATGAAGCGAGACTCATATCCATGTTGGTATCGTATGCTTGCTTTATCTTCCATATGCAAAAATCGAGGTTGTGTCGCAACCTCATCTCATAAAAAGTTTACAACTTCAAGACTAACATAGGCTTTGCATTAGAATTATCATTCTTAGAATTAACATTCTTTTGCATGCCAAATATGTGCTTAACATCAAGGGAGTTTTCAAGGATGAGAATCAGTGAGCAACTTGATCATGTCGAAATACAAGAGACTTGAGAACTCCGAGGAGTAAAAGCCAATCATCCCAAATGCTGACCACCAAGGGGCAAGTTATCCAAAGAACTCCGTTGGGCATGAACAATTAATACGTTCTTTGACTACTCTGTGGTGAAGAGTTTGAAGACTCCGTTGAGCATGGTAAAGTTGTTTCCATGTTTGTTTGACTTCAAAACAAAGAAAGCTTGAGGATTCCAATCAGACGTACCTAATCAGGGGCAATTAAGTCGAGGTTTGACCTCTCAAGTTCAGTATATCTGGGGCAATCAAGTCGAGGAATTTCTCTCAAATTCAACTAATCAGGGGCAATTGAATCGAGGTTTAACCTCTCTCAAATTCTACCAATCTGGGGCAGTTACGTCGAGATTTGACAAATCTCTCCAAGGATCCACTGGGGCAATTTCCTTCATGGGTCATGAAACTTGGAGCACGATCTTCTGAGTTTTAGTGTCCTCTCCCTAATCGTAGGAGTTTATTTCTCCTGGAACCTTAGTCTCTCCCCAAGCATAGGAGTTTATTTCTCCTGAGAGTTTGTCTCATTCCTCAAGCATGGAGTTTATTTCTCCCGAGATTTTGTTCCATTCCTCAAGCATAGGAGTTTATTCCCAACATGGTGAATCGAGGGAATCTCCTCAAACTGAAAATCCTCCAACCAGTGGCACATGGTGAGAAGTCAGAAATCATTCTTCAAGTCAAAGAAAAGTGCATCTTACAAATCAAAGTCCAATATCTATTGGCACCTCCACATGGTCCTTAACACTAAGGGGATTTTCCCTGGTGTTTACCTCACTAATGCCTTTATTTGGCACTCTGCATATAGCGTTCACTGCATATAACATTGCATCCTCAAAAGCGTAGCATTTCCATCAAGGTGGAGCATTACGCCATACAGAAAAATTCGAACATGCATACAAAGCATAAGCCAGATAATACAAATCATCCCTCAATCAGAACAATGACCCATCCCCTCAAAGTTGTTACCTGTACAAACTTTGCCTGATATCTGCTATCACACTACAAACACTTTCAAGCCACGGTGCCGATACGAGGTATCCTCAATCTCTGATGAGTGTCTGACACAATGTCTTCTTTTGTCCCTGGTGTCGAGTCGATGTTGAGTCATAGATTGTAAGAGATCTTATTCTTTCAGTTCTGAAGATCATGCTTAGGTCTTCTCCTGGTGTTGAGTCGATGTTGAGTCATAGATCGTAAGAGATCTTATTCTTTCAGTCCTGAAGATCATGCTTAAGTCTTCTCCTGGTGTCGAGTCGATGTTGAGTCATAGATCGTAAGAGATCTTATTCTTTCAGTCCTGAAGATCATGCTTAAGTCTTCTCCTGGTGTCGAGTCGATGTTGAGTCATAGATCGTAAGAGATCTTATTCTTTCAGTTCTGAAGATCATGCTTAGGTCTTCTCCTGGTGTTGAGTCGATGTTGAGTCATAGATCGTAAGAGATCTTATTCTTTCAGTTCTGAAGATCATGCTTAGGTCTTCTCCTGGTGTTGAGTCGATGTTGAGTCATAGATCGTAAGAGATCTTATTCTTTCAGTTCTGAAGATCATGCTTAGGTCTTCTCCTGGTGTTGAGTCGATGTTGAGTCATAGATCGTAAGAGATCTTATTCTTTCAGTTCTGAAGATCATGCTTAGGTCTTCTCCTGGTGTTGAGTCGATGTTGAGTCATAGATCGTAAGAGATCTTATTCTTTCAGTCCTGAAGATCATGCTTAAGTCTTCTCCTGGTGTCGAGTCGATGTTGAGTCATAGATCGTAAGAGATCTTATTCTTTCAGTTCTGAAGATCATGCTTAGGTCTTCTCCTGGTGTTGAGTCGATGTTGAGTCATAGATCGTAAGAGATCTTATTCTTTCAGTTCTGAAGATCATGCTTAGGTCTTCTCCTGGTGTTGAGTCGATGTTGAGTCATAGATCGTAAGAGATCTTATTCTTTCAGTTCTGAAGATCATGCTTAGGTCTTCTCCTGGTGTTGAGTCGATGTTGAGTCATAGATCGTAAGAGATCTTATTCTTTCAGTCCTGAAGATCATGCTTAAGTCTTCTCCTGGTGTCGAGTCGATGTTGAGTCATAGATCGTAAGAGATCTTATTCTTTCAGTTCTGAAGATCATGCTTAGGTCTTCTCCTGGTGTTGAGTCGATGTTGAGTCATAGATCGTAAGAGATCTTATTCTTTCAGTCCTGAAGATCATGCTTAAGTCTTCTCCTGGTGTCGAGTCGATGTTGAGTCATAGATCGTAAGAGATCTTATTCTTTCAGTCCTGAAGATCATGCTTAGGTCTTCTCCTGGTGTCGAGTCGATGTTGAGTCATAGATCGTAAGAGATCTTATTCTTTCAGTCCTGAAGATCATGCTTAGGTCTTCTCCTGGTGTCGAGTCGATGTTGAGTCACAGATCGTACGAGATCTTTTTCCTTTCGGTCATTGTTTCATACAACCATTCTCTTTGAAAACCCCGTGTCGGCACCGCTACCACGTTACAAGCTACCCCATTTCAACCCCTTACCATAATATATCCACCAGAAAAACAAATTCCTCTCTCTCCCCAGCAGATACCAAAGCAAAAACAAAAATAAGGATATCATTTACACCATCTTCTTTTTTAGGACAAATTTCTGGTACTCTGATATTTAATCTTCTTCTACCTCGAATGTTCGAAAGGCTAACGCCAATCTCACCTTCGGGTTTAAGACGATTAAATAGGGGCAGCTGTCATACCCCAAATTTGTCCTACCCTTTAATTTCTAACTGGCTTTAGCTTCGCATTTCATCTGCATACCTCCACTAGGTCATTTAACACATCATGCATCATTAATCACTGATTGGCATCGGGACCAAGGATCACTGAATTAAGGATCAAGAATCAGAATTTACTTCCTTATAATTGCATCCATCAAAACAAACATCCAAGGTAGTAGGATCAAGGGTCTTGTTGAGTAACAGTTCTCTATTGCTATCTATAATACAAGAAGTTGGGTTTTTCTACTCCTCTGTTGGATGCTATTGGACAAGATCTCATTATCTTCATAAATCAGGGCTCTGTTAGTGTCCACTTGTGGGGCGAATTGTATAGGTCAATTAATGTCTGCTTGGAATTCTCAGTGAAGGATATGGGCTATTGTGGAGATCATTAAGGTAATCAAGCGGCTTCGTTCAAATTGGTGCACAAAAAGGATGGATTAAATTTGTTGAAGGTTTGGTAGATCGGTTCGAGTTTGAGATTTAAATTCAAAATAACAAATGATGGAAAATTCAAATTTTATTTGAATATAAGACAAGAACCATCATTCAAGTACTCATCCAAATCCAAATCCACACACTTCAAATATATATTACAAGCCAAAGTCATAAAACCACTACATTTCAAGCCATTTCAATTCAAAGCCTTGTTCATTACAGAATGCCATACCAAAATACAAGTCGTATCCGAGTACATGTCCTCACATTACAACCCATAAATTCACAAATTTACACAAAAAAAAAAAAACTAATTCCTCCCCATTCTTTCAATTCATCCCTCATGCTGCTGCTTCCATTTCTTGTATTCCTTCACCTTTTAGCTCCTGGCCAAACCATGTTCAAATACCAACCTGCAATATCAAAATCACAATACACATACATATTCACATTATTCTGCAGCAAAACAGATAAACCAATACAAAAACCACAGCATTTCAATACACAAACCCGGCACATAACCATGTCAGCCCCAAATCAGCATATCACCTACCCTAAACCACAAATCAGTTCCACTCATATGCAGCATTCGATTTAAATTCCAGCACTGCACCCAGTTTCCAAACATTCAAAAAGCCTAAATCACTAACCATACAAATCCAAACTGCATCAGTTATAAAACTCAAAACAGAATTAATAGCATTCAAACATTAAAACCATTACCATACACACAGCCCTGCACAGTTCCTTTTAACCCATCCATAACTAACCAAAACCAGTTTAAAGATCCCTCATACCATATACATTCAGCATACACACATACATTCATAATAAAATTCATACAAGACTCAGCTTCAGTTCATAACTTTTCAAAACACCACTTCCTAACAGTTTGTTATCAGCCCATAACAAATCCCATAACTAGCTATCAAAAAACTCCAAACAGAATCATAACATAACAACCACACCTGCACATATCATACCAAGCTGCCAGTCAATATATTAGGTCTCTAACCACCAAAAACAATTACAAAACAAGTTCCAAAATTAACCACCTTTCGTGCCAACCTAACCGAATATAACTAATTCTCCTAATCATTCAATTAACTTGCTAATAGAACCTCAGCTATTACTAACTGTTTTATTAACAGTTCCGGCTTAACTTCAACTCCAATAATAGAGAATAACAGAATTGCAAACCTATAACTAATTCATTCTCCTAACAGAACTCAACCTCACAAAGAAAGCCGGTCCCGTGTGTATTCCATACCTCATGATCATGGCCAATAAGTTTCGGTCCTCCATCCACATTGTATTTCAGTCACAGCTCCAGGTTATCTACAGCACTGCCATATTTGTTTGTACCACCAAGAAACCTGCAGAGCCAAAGCTAGTGTTAGTCCCACATTCAAGAAATTAAAAAATTCATTGCAAGTTGTCATTTAGGTCCCACATTCAAGGATTTATCATCATTACCCAATCATTGCTCATATAAAAAGGCAGCTACACACACCAAAAAAAGGGCACAATCACTTACCTTCTCATTGTTTCGCTTGCAAACTTTGAGAGAAGAAGTGCCGAGTCTAAAGTTCATACACACACCCATTCATCCACCATAACCTTCATCACCATCTCCACCATTCTCCCAATCTCATCAATCTTCCTCACTCTGTTTCCATCTCCTTCACTTCATCACACACTCTGAACCATTCATCACATCACTTTCAGCAACCACACAATTCATCACCTTCACTATACTCCATTCCTCAAAATGATTTATAATAAAAAAGGAGAAAAGAGAATATTAGAACCTGTCACAGAGAGATTCATGATCCATAACCAATATTCAGAAACTCACGCATACTTTCAATCTTCAACTCACCTCCACTGATTCAACAGAATTTCGTTTCAAACGTCAGAAGCTTCCTCTTCATCTTCCTGCCACAATCTTTAGCGTTCTTCTGCATACAAGCTTAACACGGCGATCTTCTTCGAATCCGATACGCAAATCTTCAGCGTTATTCACCTGGTCATCAATCTCCTTCAATCTTGCTCCAACAAACTTCAATCACAATCAACATCAGCTTCGCTCCTCCAATCATCTTGAATCCACTCAATCTTCGCAGAAAGAAAATCCAAAAAGATCGTAAGAGCTCCTTCGCGAACCTTCAAGTTCATCTGCAAAAACAAAAAACTTCATCAGCGACAATCCTTCTCGCTCTCCTCCATTACGAGCAACAACAACAAATTCACATTGCAGCAATTCAACAATCATCACCTTCAATCCCTATTGACTTCATCAAATCTCCAATCGGAAGAAAAAGAAAACGAAACCGAGAGAAATTGGAGATGAGAAAAGGCGTGGTGGCACCGTGAGTGTATGAATCGGAGAGAAAAAGGGAGGGCCTCCGCCGCACCGCCATGATATCTTGATCGGAGGAGGAGGTTGAGCTCTCCGCCGTCGCAAGTGAAGGAGAGCGGCGCTGAGACTTCAGAAGCTGAATAGCCACATGTAAAAATACTAACCCTAATTCCTCTTTCTTGCTTTTTTATTTTCTTTAAACTTCAATTTCATTGTTATGAATGCTGAATAAAGAAGAATCAGTATGGATCAAATGTAAGCAATCTTGGGCCGAAACTGCTAATAACACCCCCATCTGGCCCGTTTCTCATTTTTTCTGAAAATCCAATACAAAAAAAAACCAACCCTGGGCCTTGACCTGAATGGGCCACGCGCCTCAATTGCTATCCAACACTGTGATTCACTTTGCACCCCCTGTTCCCATACATTCCAATTGGTGATTTTAGTTTTAATTAGTTTTTTTTATCAATTTCTTTTAGTTGATTAATTGCTAATTTTACCACTAATCCTTAGACTTTTAATCATGATTTTTGACACTAGAAATAATCATATCAAGTATTAGTTTAGGCTAATTTTGTTTTTGATTTCTTTTACTCAATCTAATTCAAACTTCTTTCATAAAATGTTCATAAAAATATTAGTCTTTTGGCTTATTGTTTTAGTCTCTCTTTTTGCTTGATTTAGAACTCATCATTCTTTCATAAAAATCAATAAAAATAATAGTACTTTTAATTCACCTTTGCACTATATTTTCTACTTGTTCGATTTCATACTTTTATGCTATTTTCAATACTCCACTTTTTGCTTTATTTTCCATGTGGCTTTTATTCCTAACCTTAGGTAGAAACCATGATAACATTAGGTAGAAATTCCCTTCATACTTAGGCTAGTTTCTTTTTTCTTTACAACCATAAAACACTCTAAAAATACTTGATTAATCTCCCATAAAAAAAAACACCAAGAAAACTCATAAAAAATGACTAATAAATACTTTGACTAATAAAAAGGGAATGGAAGCTTGTAACTTCTCTTGCTTAAGGGATGTTCGAGTGCTTGTGGCTCCCTTGCTTAAGGGTTCCATTCAGGCGTAAGTTCCCAACTTCTAAAAAACACAAACCAAAGAGTAACTCGAGTTTCCCTTGCTTAAGGGATTTCCTCGGAACACTCAAACTCTCTCTCTCTTCTCTCGCTTTCTTAAGGGCACCGTTATTTCCGCTCCATTGCATCGTAGGTCTGTCCCCTTATGCAAGAGCGCGAACGTTAACGCCGCCCAACTAAAAAACACAAAAACAAACAGAAACTATTGAGCCGAACTACGGCGCTCTGATTCCTGAAAGGGATACGTAGGCATCAAGTCGCGGGGCTTGAACAAGCACACTTGTAAATATTTCCTTCTTTTCCCCGTATTTCTTTTGCATTCATTCGCATGTAGACATAGACATAGTACGCACCCTTTAGATAGAAACAAACATAGGTGGATACCATCGAGTACGATGGGCGCGAGGGGTGCTAATACCTTCCCCTTGCGTAACCGACTCCCGTACCTTGATTCTCTGGTCGCAAGACCCTGTTCCTTCCTTTGTTAGGTTTTCTGATATTCCTTTCCCTTATGGGATAAATATATTGGTGGCGACTCTGTTCATTTTTCGCGAGCGTGCGACAACGATTACTTAAATAGGTTCCGTTTGTTGAAATCAAGATGCTTCACGACTGTCCCGGAGCATGAATTAGTTAAAATGGCTGCAGGTGGCCTAGATTATTCAATTCGAAAGAAACTGGATACTTAATACCTGAGAGATATGGCCCAATTGGCATATAGAGTTCGACAAGTCGAACCATTAAAAGCAGAAAAGGCCAGAGCAAGTAAGAGTTATAAGAAGGAAAGAGTAGCATACGTCGAAGTAGACGAAGTTGATGGCGAACCTTTTGAAGACTCATGCGACATGGAAGAGGTCGAAGTAGATCTTGCCGAGTTAAAAGAAGCGCCACCCTATGCTTGCAAATTACTCACCCCTTCTAATGGAAGAAATCCAGTAGATAATGATAAGAGTGATAGGTTTCCCAAAAAAATTATACGTTTGATGTCACTAAGTGTGACGAAATATTTGATTTACTAGTAAAAGATGGCCAAATGATAGTGCCTCCTAATTCTAAAATTCATCCGTTAGAACAACGGAAGAAGAGAGGTTTTTGTAAATATCATGGTTTCCTAGGCCACAAAACCTCACAATGTTTTCTTTTCAGGGATCTAATCCAGAATGCTATCAAGGATGGACGTTTGAAATTCGCTGACAAAAGCAAGAACCCTATGAAGGTTGACGCCGATCCTTTGAACGTGGCTGACACTAACTTGTGTGAACCATTTGATGACAACATGGTGGAAGTATCTGAAATTCATGCTGCTGGATCAAAGACAATTTCAGATGGAAAGCAGGCTACTGAAAGCCTAAGTGACAATCCGATCCTCAATGCTGATGTTGAAGGATCCTTCGATGCTGAAATGACTGAAGATCCGAAAGGAGAAACAAGTGAGGCCACTGAAGACCTCACGGTGAAGCTTCAGCGGATACAGATTTCTGAAGTTCCTCTGGCGGTTGTTAACATGGTCAATGCTAGGCGTCCCTTATCTGAAATCGAAGAACTAGAAAAATGGATGATGTGGGAGAAAGCAAACCTTGAGATTCCGCCAAGGGGAAACAGTTTGAAGGATTATCTTTGGAATTGTCATATAAAGAATGGAGGAAAAAGGGTGATGTGCCCAAGATGTTCAATTATGACAAATCGGAGGATCCAGGCCAATTTCGAGAGGGCTTTGCGAGAAAGGTTAGAGCAACCCTGGAGAGGAGGAAACCTGCTGTTGAAAGTGTACCCAAGGTCTGAAGAAAGCTTGGTTGGTTTTTTGGTCAGGTGTCACAGCGACAATTCGGAAGTTGCACTATGCCCTAGATGTGGTGCAGTCTATGACGAACTGCTAGCAGGATCATTCGAAAGGGGGTATCTTTATATGGGTCGGGAGACCCAGGGACTGCGTCCTAACTTGTTTGGGTTCGATGATCGAACGCCATCGAGAAGGCCTGACAACCCACACCCTAGAGCTCGAAGGGTTACATTCAAGGTTCCTGCAGACATACCCAGGGATAGATGGATGCAAGCTGGTGCCAGAACCAACAAATGGCGAAGTTGGGACCAGGGTGGAAGAACTGCAATGGCATATAGAAAACAATTCCAGACTTCTAATCGAGAGATGTACAGGTTGGAAAATTACAAAGGCAAAAATCCTATGTCCAGATCCCAATGGAGAAGACACCAGAGGATGAAGAAAGCCCAAAGGGAATTCAAACCAAGGGAGGCTAGAGAGAAAAGTAGCAATCAAATCCCAATGCAGGGGGCAAAGACAAGCAAACCTCCGTTGGAGCGCAAGTTGTTCGATTCTGAGAATGAGAAAGAAGAGGAGAGGATGCATTCAAGCCTTTGGAAAGAGGATGATAGAATGACAAATGATTTTGACTCTGATGGAGTATCATCTATAAACCTCAACTGCAATGTTGTATCTGTACTCCCTCACGAGTTTAATCAAGAAACTGAAGTTGAAGATTGTGAGGAGGCTGACGTCGAGGAGATGGCAAAACACAGACCTGTGTGTTACTATGTTCTGAACAACGGTGCAGTTGAGGAGCAGAATGCCTTCTTCGAAAGGCCTGATGAAGGTATGCGAAACCATTTGAAGCCACTCTACATAAGGGCTAAGATTGAAAATGTTGGAATTAATAAAGTCCCGGTAGATGGAGGGGCAACAGTGAATCTAATGCCCCAATACATGCTGAAAAGAATTGGTATGTTTGATACTGATATAAGGCCACATAACATGGTTTTGTCTAACTATGAAGGCAAAATAGGGAAAACCTTGGGAGTTGTCCAAGTAAATATCACGGTGGGATCAGTCACAAGGCCAACTATGTTTATGGTCATACCTGCGAAAGCAAATTATAATCTCTTGCTCGGAAGGGAATGGATCCATGGGGTTGCTGTTGTGCCTTCGACAATGCATCAAAGGTTAACTATTTGGAGAGAAGATGAGATAGTGGAGAATATTGAGGGAGACCAAAGTTACTACATGGCTGAAGTTAACCAGGTTAATAAGACTAACTTCGATAGGAATTTGGCAAACATAGGGCCTTGCCATGCCGCGGAAGATATATATACCCCGAATAAGAATGCATTGTATTACTTATCTTTGCACCCAAATGGATTTCAGTGGAATAGAGAAATAATGGATGGCCCAGAAGATACCGCACCAATAGAGCATGATCCAACAATACGGCCAACAGGCTGGGATAACGAAGTTGATGATGTCTGAGTCATCATTTTTCGAAAAGATTTCGGCTTACGTAGCCGAGAATAAAAGAAAGACGGCTCTCGAAGCCGAATTGTCAAACATGTTGTTTAATGAAGGTCTAAAAAAGGAAGAAACTCCAGATTTGAGGATATATACGATCCCTCACCTGCCTGAAGATTCAGTCCGAGTCGAAGAGATTTAAGGAGAAGAGATAGGTCAAAGATTGGATGCAATCTACGACGAAGAGCCTTTGGGTTTCGAGAAGGACCCACTAGGATCAAATATCAAAATGTTAGCCCAAGATCCACTCGAAGAAGTAAATCTCGGAGATGGAGATCAAAAGAGGGTAACATACGTTAGTGCGAAACTAGCGCCAACGCTGAAGTCATGGCTTAAAGATGAATCCCCTTAAATGTGCTTTCTTTGTGCAGGCTGGAGATTTCCTGGGCTTTGTGGTTCATAAAAAGGGAATAGAAATTAACCAGAATAAAAAGAAGGCTATCATGGAAACTAAGCCTCCATCCACGAAGAAAGAACTACAGTCCTTGCTGGGGAAGATAAACTTCTTGAGAAGATTCATCTCTAATTTGAGTGGACGCACGCAAGCTTTCTCCCCTCTACTTCGACTCAAGCAAGGAAAGTTCAAATGGCGTGCTGAACATCAAGAAGCTTTTGATAAAATCAAGCAATACTTGATCCATCCACCAATTTTGTCTCCCCCAAATGGGAAGAAGCACATGCGCCTGTATATTTCAGCTTCAGATAATACAATAGGCAGTATGTTAGCACAAGAAGATGAAAATGACATCGAAAGAGCCATTTATTATTTAAGTAGAGTACTCAATGATGCAGAGACTAGGTATAGCGCAATAGAAAAACTCTGCCTTTGTTTATATTTCTCGTGTATCAAACTCAAGTATTATATAAAGCCAGTTGATGTTTATGTTTCGTCTCATTGTGATGTTATCAAACATATGTTATCAAAGCCAATATTGCATAGTCGAATTGGCAAATGGGCTTTAGCCCTTACTAAGTACTCACTGATATTTCAACCTCTCAAGGCAATGAAAGGTCAGATTGTATCAGATTTCATTGTTGACCATGCAGTGGTTGAGAACCCTCAACAATATGTAGATTTGAAGCCTTGGAAGCTATACTTCGATGGTTCGACTCAGAGAGAGGGAACTGGTGTTGGAATATTGATAATTTCTCCTGATGGAATTCCAACAAAGCTCAAGTACAAGATTGAAGGTCCTCTATGCTCCAACAACGAAGCTGAATATGAAGCACTGATTGCTGGACTTGAAGCTTTGTTATAATTGGGGGCAACCAGAGTCGAAATTAAAGGAGACTCCGAACTAGTGATTAAGCAACTAACAAAGGAATACAAATGCATCAAAGAAAACTTGATCATGTACTTTGTCATAGCAAATAGGCTGCTTAAAAAATTCGAATATGTGGAGTTAAATCACGTTTCGAGGACCAAGAATCAAGAAGCAAATGATTTGGCACAGTTAGCCTCAGGATATAGGGTATCGAAAGAAAAATTAGAAGAACTGATCGAAGTCAGAGGAAAAGCAATGGCTACCAAACTTTCCCCAAGTGACCTGGAGAATTCACAATTAGGCTTTGCCAACAAAGAAGAATTCGAAGTGTTAAATATAGACTCCTTAGCAGACACAGATTGGAGGAGTCCAATTGTGAACTATCTAAAAGATCCTTCGACAGACACGGATAGAAAGGTGAAATATAGAGCCTTGTCATATTTCCTGATGGGGAACGAATTGTTCAAGAAAACTCCTGAAGGGGTCTTGTTAAAATGCTTGGGTGAAGCAGAAGCATATTTGGCTCTCTCAAATGTACACAGTGGAGCATGTGGGGCACATCAAGCAAGGCACAAAATGAAATGGCTTTTGTTTAGATATGGAATGTATTGGCCTTCTATGTTAAAAGATTGCATAGAATTCGCAAAAGGGTGTCAAGAATGTCAAGAACATGCAGGTATTCAACACGCTCCAGCAAATGAGTTAAGTCCAATAATAAAACCATGGCCTTTCAGAGGTTGGGCACTAGACTTAATTGGAGAAATTCACCCTAAATCCTCTAAGGGTCAAAGATACATACTAGTAGGAATAGACTACTTCACAAAATGGGTCGAAGCGATACCACTAGCGAATGTGGACCAAGAAGCTGTGATTGAGTTTATTCAAAAACACATCATATACAGATTTGGAATCCCAGAAAGTATAACTACAGATCAAGGATCAGTGTTCACTGGGCGAAAGATGCAAGACTTCGCTCAAGAAATGGGTTTCAAGTTGTTCACCTCTACACCTTACTATGCTCAGGCAAATGGACAAGTCGAAGCAGCAAACAAAATAATAATCGGTCTCATAAAGAAACATGTGGGAAAAAAGCCTAAGAATTGGCACAAAACCTTAGACCAAGCGCTTTGGGCTTGTCGAACATCTCCAAAAGAAGCTACAAACACTACGCCTTTCCAATTGACATTTGGACATGACACAGTACTCCCAGTTGAGATATATTTGCAGTCGGTTCGGATACAGAGACAGGCAGAAATCCCTCCTAACATGTATTGGGAGTTGATGATGAATGAATTAGTAGATTTGGATGAAGACAGACTTCGAGCATTGGAGATGATAAAAAGACAAAAAGAAAGAGTGTCCAGAGCATACAACAAGAAGGTGAAAGGTAAGACTTTTATCAATAATGACTTAGTTTGGAAAGTTATTTTACCTATAGATCGAAAAAATCAAGCACTTGGTAAATGGTCCCCACACTGGGAGGTGTGGTGTCGTTTTCTTTACCTCCCCGTTTCACTTGGGAGGACGGCACGCTAAACCCTTCACGCGAAATTTGGAAGGAGAATGCGCCCGTGGTGGGATGAATTTTGTTTCAGTTCTTCCTACGATATCACACGAACTTTCTTATTGGTCCTACGAGTAGGAAAGGGAAAAAAAGATCTCAACTAAACCCTAGGAGTTTGCTAAGTGTGGGGATTTACACCTAGGCTAGAAATTCTGGAGTCCGGGGGGTCAATTATACATAGGGAAGTGTTTAAACACCCTACATATCTGTAGTACTCTACAGGAACCTTCTCTGTGTCATTGTGATTGTGTTTGCTGCTAATGATAGGGAAAGTTTCTCCTTTGTGTTAGGAGAGAGAATTGAATTGATTAAAGAAAGACAGACAGATAGACAGACTGACTATTTTTGGTATTTTATTAGCTCGCTGAGATTCCTTGTGAACCTCATGCCTACATATCCCTAGTGGAAGTCAGAGCTTAATGTAGTTCGGGGAACTAACTAGGGAAATTACTTGTTTTTGGTGCCTTGCTTGAAGCTCAAGGTTGAAGCTTGGAATTAAATCTCTGTTTACAGTAAAGAGACATGAAATCATCTTTACAGAGAGGTATTTGTACTATTCTACCACAAACATTTAAAAGTGACAGAAAAGCTAAAAAAATGATGTTTCATTAAGAGGGGAGTCTACTTGGTTGATCAAGTATGACAGCCATCGTGCCTCTAAAATGAAAGAAAGATGCTCATCCAAATTAGGGAAAGTGTACAAGTCTGGGGATGTGCCAGAGCATGTCTTTCAGAGTCCTAAATGGGAGACTTTGAATGAAATTGAAATTGGAATGTTTGTTTGTTTGAATGTGGTAGAGTAGTAAAAATATCTCTCTATAGAGATAAGCTATGTCTATTTACTATATGAAAGATTTGACTTTAGCTGGCTTGAATGAGGCCCAAGCTTGAGGCTTTTTGATTGATTTTATTGACTTATTGAAATGATAACTCCACAAGGGAGTATTTAAACTAAGGATTTTTTGGTGTTCTGTACGAAGCCCAGAATTGAGGCTGACTCTACTTAGGGAGACTCTATTTGGGGAGATTATCTCCTAAGAGAATGAATCTTTGATTTTTTGAAAGACTGATTTTGGAGGCTAACCCTTTCCAGGGGTTTTGACTCAGCTGGAGAAATTGTCTGTTAAAAGACTGACTTTATCATGTTTTTTTTTTTGGAGGCTGACCCTTTCCAGGGGTCGTGACTCTTTTTGATTAATTGACTTTGGAGGCTAACCCTTTCCAGGGGTTTTTATTGAAATGATGGATTGATTTTAATTGACTTTTGGAGGCTAACCCTTTCCAGGGGTTTTTATTGAAATGAATGGCAGAAAGATTATCTAGTGGAGACTTCTTGTTTAAAGCCCAAGATGAAGGCTGACTCATGCTGAGGATAAGCAAATATGGATCCTAGACTCTGCTAAGGAAGATTGATGAAGATAAGGGTGACAGAGACTGTCCATGTCTCTCATTCCAAAAGGTGTACTCAATGCAAAATTGAGAGAAACTTGGCTTGTTAAAAGTCTGGTTTAAATTGGAAGAAAACTCACCAGGGTAGGCTAAAAGATGACTAAAGACCTGTTCCTATGTTTATAAGAAACCTGATGGGTCCTTGTATACAAGCTCAAGAGGAAGCTGGAAATGCTTTTAAGAAGCCTGTGGGTCCTTGTACAAAGCCCAAGAGGAGGCTAATCGAGGGTCCTTGTTATAGCACAAGAGAAAGCTATGTAGTTTTGAACTTATTTTGGCTCTAAGCAAATGGGTAAGAGGTTTCACCGGGAATAATTCCTCTTTGGGTGGATGTGTCCTATATTTTTGGATTCTAAGGTTTTTGCCAAGATGTTTCACCGGGAATAATTCATCTTGGGGGTTTGAACTACAGATCTCTAATTAGGAAAGAGCCTTCACCGGGAAGACATTCTCAATCCTAGGTCATATTCCTATAATATATATATAGTTTAACTGTCCTAAGGTTTATACTCAAACGTAGTTCTAAACTAATATATATGCACAATTTATATTTGACAGTAATTTAAATAAAGACTGTAAATTGAAAGCTTGTAAAGCCTAACCTGGATGGAGTGGAGGCCTTTGGAGAAGTATGTACAGAGCCTCAACAATATTTTGTTGTTTTGTTGATAACAATTGAATATTTATTATAAACAGTTAAGGGTTTTTGAAAACAGAAGAAGTGAAGATGGACAAAGGTCACATAGGTATCTGAAGAGTTTCACCGGGAATAATGCCCTTCAAATACCAGAAGAATGTTTTGAAAACAGAAAGAAGATTTTGAAAATACAGTTTTGAAAACAAGCTAAGAAGAGAAGGTGTTTGGGACTTACACTCTATTAGAGGCCCAGTACTTTATAGTACTGGTGTAAAATTAGTTTTGAAAATGATTTGAAATAATATAAGGTTTTGTTGTTTGAAAACCTTAATTATTCGATTTATTCGGAGATTGAAAACAGTTTTGAAAATTGACAGAAAGTCAACTTAATTAAGGTAAAGAAAAAAGATCTATGCCTAATTAAGACCTAAATAATTAGGGTTTTATCATAAACTTTATTCACAAAAATAATTAGATTAAAAAAAAAATGAATATATGCATTTAAAGTATTTAAGAAAACACTTAAAACATACTATTTTAAACCTAATAAAAATATATGAAATAAATAATATTTTTATGATTTTTTGATTATTCATAAAATAGATATATTAAATAACAAGTGTGTGAAAAATGAAGTGAAAATGATTTAATTTGATAGGTTAATTAATTGTGTAAAGTTGTGAAGAAATCAAATGGGAAAAGTGATAAAAAATAAGGTTTTGTCACCTAGAGGGATTGAACTCACGCCCTCCAAGTCACACACCCAAAACCAAACCACTGGGCCAGCGCGCGCATGGTGATAGTAAACTGACTCCTTTGCAACTCATATGTTATTCAAGTGTATAGAAGCAAAAAGAAAATAAAATCAAAAGGTCTGGGGCGAGGGGGATTCGAACCCCAGACCTTGGGCACGCGCAACACACAAACACTCTTTACCACTGGGCTATCACGTTTTAGTCGTTTATGAAACAGGTATCATTCAAAATAAAATAAACTCAACCCTGAATTTGAAATTTGCGCGCCACCACCATTGTCATCTTCAACCTCAAGTTCTCAGATTTTGAATTTATGAACTTGCTCATTTCTCAACCATTTGCAAAGATGTAAAGATGAAACTTATTCTAAATTCACTCACGATTCTAAATATGTAACTAACATAAATTTATATCAACTATATCTAACTAATTTACCAGAAATCGTGAAGAACCCTAAATTTTGAAAATCAAATTAAATGACTATACTGAAAGATAAATGAATGATGATAGAGGGTTTTCAATCCTCTGATGATGCTTAACAAGATAGAATCGAGCTTTATCACAAAGAGTGCTTAAATTAAAGAGGTAGAGTTCAGAAACTTACCTCTGAAAATGGAGGTCGTGAGGATGATAGAGAGCACCTGGGCTTGTATGAATGATCCCAAAAGCTTCCTTGTGGTTCAGTGATGCTAACTGAATGCTTGTTGTAACCTCAATCCTCCTGAATTGTTCTATGGACCTCCCTCGATTTGAGCTTCAAGTGAACATGGAGGGTGATGATTCTTGAGTTACAGATGAGCTGCAGCCATCTGAACAGCTTCACTACCTCCTATGGAACATGCCTGGATGCTTAGCTTGATTGGAAACCTTCTGAATTGCACTATGGACCTCCAACTGCAACTGCTCCAAAGTGAGAGCAACAATGGTGTTCCCCCACTTACAGAAGTGATCCAGGTGCTTGGATCACCTCAAATGACCTCCCTTGAGATGTTAGAATGCTTACTTTCCAAAGATGAGCTCTGGTTTGAAGAAAACGATTCTTCTTGCCAAAGAACTTTGAAAAACAATAAGCATGAGAAGAGAAAGAGAAAGCAAGGAATTGAGTTGCTTTGGTGTGTTTTTCTACTGAAGTATGCTCCCCTATTTATAGGTAAATGGTTCAGTACTGATTGAGAGAGTGAGCTTGCTTAATGAGAGAGTTTTGGTTTCTTAGCCAAGAAGAAAATTTGAAAAGATCCTAAATGCAATGATGCATTTTCGGGCTAGCTTCCCCAACCATTGATCTTGTATGATCCAAGGGAACATTTCTGATTCAGAGGAGAGTTCTAATTGGCTTAGAACAAGATTCCTTGATGATTCATCATTTGCCATAAATTCAAAAATGCAATCATTACATAATCACATGCCTTTGTTTTTGGGAATCTTCTCTAATCCTTATGCAATGATGAATTTGGATGTGTGGTATGGTTTCAGATGTATTAGAGGTCGTGTAGCATCACTTAGTGAAGCAAAATGCACAAAATTGCAAAGTTTCAAATTGTACATGACCTATAATTTCACTTCATGAGGCCAACTTTGAACAAGCATAACTCTTAGCTCAAAATGAATTTGGAGAAGGTTGAACACAATTTGGAAAGCCCTAAACATCTACTTCAAATCATTAGTTTGGAGTTTCTTCAGAATCCTTTGGCAAATTTGTGAAAAATGAGGCCAAAGTTGGAAGAAAACTAGGTTAAAACACTTAGAAAAATTTCTAAGTGTTTATGACCTAAAACTCCAAAATTTCCAAAACTCTTAAATGATTGATCTTTTGAAAAACGTTCCTTTGTAAGATGTTGTTTTATTTTGCAAGATCTACAACTTTCATGTTGGAAGTTTTTTGAGTTGTGTAGGTGAAATTTTGAGTTCTCACCATGCCTTAAAAAACCCTAATTCCCGACTTTTTGCTCCTTGATGAATTTCTTTGAATTTATTTGGTCAAATGACTTTAATATCCATATATTAATGATATTGATCCTTGAAAGTCATGGTTTGACCAAAAATCTCAAAAGTCAATGGTGATCCCATACAGTTGACTTTTTCCAAATAAGGTGAGATTTTGGACTTTTGTGTAGAAACAAGATCTTCTCCTTAAATGAATGATGTAAAGGGATTATATTGAGGTAATAGAGACTCTTGGATCATGTCTTGAATTTTAGATCCATGCCCTGATTAAAAGTCAACTATCTTGGGGAATTAGGTCAAAAACCCTAATTGTCGACCAGAGGACAATGATGACTGTAGACTTTGAATTGAGGTGTAATGTCCAGTGGATCTTGTCATATGAGTTATTTGAAGATGATTGATGTCTTTGAATGGTCCCCTAGGGCTTTTTAGGGTTTCCCAAAAGTGTTCCCTGATTTTAGTCCTTGATAAGGCTCCAAACCCTGGTCTGTTGATCTGAGTAATTCTGTACTTAGATGACTGGGTGTCTAATCAATCATAGGTGAAATAATGAAGCTCTTGAGTCTCATGATTGTGTTAGAGACTAATCCTCCTATTGATTGATCCTTTGCCTGAGTTTTCTTGTCTTTGAACACCCTCGATTGAATGTCAGACCGCTCTGGGTACTTACTTTGACTTGATGAAAATCCTGAAGATATGTCATCTCAGGGGGGTCAAAAATTAGGGTATGACAGGAGGGACCCTTTCGAATCTTGAAAGTATTTTCGAATAATGCTTACGAGATAGAAGAGTTAGCAGAAGATCGCAGGATCCTAAGAGTAAAGGGGAAATATCTAAAGAGATACAAACCAAGCATGCATGAAGTAAAGATTGCAAAAACGTAGATATTGAAGTATACTACGTAAGCCAAAATGGTTGAACTAACACCAAAATGGCTTTGTTGTCTAAACAAATATGTATGGCAAAATAAAAAGAAGAAAACGAAGAAACTTCAAAACATCTTCCATTAATATTAAGAGAATACATTCATGACAGGAGGTTTGGTTTCCAAAACATGGAAGGTTACAAAAAAAAAACTAAAGCAAATAAAAGCCTAAACTAAACCACCTCCTAGTTGATCCTCTGGTCTAAGCCTTCCAAAGGCAACAGGGGCAAGCTCTCTGCCTCGAACATGTTCATGGATCCAGAGTTGCGCATCCTTCTCACTATTCCCTTTTTAAGGAATATGTAAGACAAGAGCCTTCCGTATGGAAGACAGGTTACAACCCCTTGACGGGCAGCAACCATGGAAACGGCTTCGACAAGCCCTTTGAAAATCATTAAGGGGAAGTTGATTTTCTTCCCACGAAGGGCACAGAGGATAAACTCCAAGTCCTCCACCATAATGCTGTTTTGGTCATGGTTTCGTGGTTGAAAGTTACCCACGAGCAGTTGATGCCAAACCCTGATGACTTTGGCGCTGTAAGGGTCGTTATCCATGATGTTAGAACAAGATTTGTTCTGATCAATTATCTTAGTTTTGATGATAACAATAATATGAATGTTGCTTAAGATTATATGGTACTCTAATCCATTGCAATTTCCTTTTCAGGAAACATATAAAGAGTACGCATAATTCAGCGCTCAGAAGCTTTGTCTCAAAGGGTTCAGCATGCAACATCAGAACATGGTCTGGCAAGACATCAGAAGATGGTCGAAGCAGAATCAGAACATGGGTCTATGGAAGCATCAGAAGAACAAGAGAACAGAAGCACTGAAGTTCTGATGGTATCACGCTCAGAAGCACTTCAAGGTCAGAAGATCAGAAGATGCTATGCACCAAGCTGTTTGACTCTGATGATATTCAAACGTTGTATTCACAAACATCAGATCAGAAGGAAGTACAAGTGGCAAGCTACGCTGACTGACAAAAGGAACGTTAAAAGCTATTCTAGGCTACGTCAGTAGACACAGCGTGAACAAGGCTCGAGGTAGTTGACAAAAGCGTATAACATTAAATGCGATGCTGTACGGAACACGCAAAGCATTAAATGCACTCAACGGTCATCTTCTCCAACGCCTATAAATATGAAGTTCTGATGAGAAGCAAGGTTAACGATCCTGAACAAACAACTCAAAATTAACTTGCTGAAACGCTGTTCAAATCTAAAGCTCAGAATCTTCATCTTCATCAAAGCTCACTACATTGCTGTTGTAATATATTAGTGAGATTAAGCTTAAACGTTAAGAGAAATATCACAGTTGTGATTATCGCTTTTAAGAAGCATTTGTAATACTCTTAGAATTGATTACATTAAGTTGTAAGGAACTAGAGTGATCGTGTGGATCAGAATACTCTAGGAAAGTCTTAGGAGTGAACTAAGCAGTTGTAACTAGAGTGATCGTGTGGATCAGTAGACTCTAGAAAAGTCTTAGAGGGTATCTAAGCAGTTGTTCCTGGAGTGATCAGTGTGTGATCAGAAGACTCTGGAAGACTTAGTTGCTGACTAAGTGGAGAACCATTGTAATCCGTGCGATTAGTGGATTAAATCCTCAGTTGAGGTAAATCATCTCTGCGGGGGTGGACTGGAGTAGTTTAGTTAACAACGAACCAGGATAAAAATAACTGTGCAATTTATTTTTATCTGTCAAGTTTTTAAAGCTACACTTATTCAAACCCCCCCCCTTTCTAAGTGTTTTTCTATCCTTCAATTGGCATCAGAGCGCCGGTTCTAAGGTGCAAGCACTTAACCGTGTTTAGAAAAGATTCAGGAAGAGAAAAACGCTTCAGTAAAAGATGGTTGATGAAAGTGAAAAGTCTACACCTACACCTGCATCTACATCTGGCTCTGCTGAGCAATACAACGGTAACAATGGTTATACTAGACCGCCGGTATTTGATGGTGAAAACTTTGAATACTGGAAAGATAAACTGGAAAGTTACTTTCTCGGTCTAGATGGTGATCTATGGGATCTTCTGATGGATGGTTACAAACATCCAGTAAATGCCAATGGCGTAAAGCTGTCAAGGCAAGAGATGAATGATGATCAGAAAAAGCTATTCAGGAATCATCATAAATGCAGAACTGTTTTGCTGAATGCTATCTCTCATGCTGAGTATGAGAAGATATCTAACAGGGAAACGGCCTATGACATATATGAGTCCTTGAAAATGACTCATGAAGGAAATGCTCAAGTGAAGGAGACTAAAGCTCTAGCTTTAATCCAGAAGTATGAAGCCTTCAAGATGGAGGATGATGAAGAATTGAAAAGATGTTTTCAAGATTTCAAACTCTTACTGCTGGATTGAGAGTTCTTGACAAGGGATACACCAAGGCTGATCATGTAAAGAAGATCATCAGAAGCTTACCCAGAAGATGGGGTCCTATGGTGACTGCATTCAAGATTGCAAAGAATCTGAATGAAGTTTCTCTGGAAGAGCTTATCAGTGCCTTGAGAAGTCATGAAATAGAGCTGGACGCAAATGAGCCTCAAAAGAAAGGTAAGTCTATTGCATTAAAATCAAATATCAAGAAATGCACTAACGCTTTTCAGGCTAGAGAAGAAGATCCTGAAGAATCAGAATCTGAAGAAGAAGATGAACTGTCTTTGATCTCCAGAAGGCTAAATCAACTCTGGAAGACCAAGCAAAGGAAGTTCAGAGGCTTCAGAAGTTCAAAGAAATTTGAACGTGGAGAATCGTCTGATGACAGAAGATTTGACAAGAAGAAGGTCATGTGCTATGAATGCAATGAGCCTGGACACTTCAAGAATGAATGTCCAAATCTTCAGAAGGAAAATCCCAAGAAGAAGTCTCATAAGAAGAAAGGTCTTATGGCAACCTGGGATGAGTCAGAAGATGATTCAGACTCTGAAGATGAGCAGGCTAACTGTGCGCTGATGGCGACAGAAGATGACGAATCAGAATCTACATCAGAATCAGATTCTGAAGAGGTATTTTCTGAACTTACTAGAGATGAGTTAGTTTCCGGTCTAACTGAACTTCTGGAACTCAAGTCTCAAATCAGTCTCAAATACAAAAAGCTAAAAAAGCTATTTGAATTTGAAACAAAGAAGCTTGAGTTGGAAAATTCTGAATTAAAAGAAAAACTTTTAAAATTATCCAATAATGTTGGATCTCCTTCTGATTCAGAAAAATCCACTCCTAGTCTAAACCATATTCTGAAAGAATATGATTTAAGTTTCAGGAAGTTCTTATCTAGAAGTATTGGCAGAAGTCAGCTAGCTTCTATGATATATGCTGTGTCTGGAAACAAAAGAGTTGGCATTGGTTTTGAGGGTGAAACCCCATACAAACTTGAACCTGTTGATGAAATGAAAATTACATACAAGCCATTGTATGATCAGTTCAAGTATGGCCACTCTCATGATATTAGGCACACTTCACATGCTCAAAGTTTTCACATAACACACACCAAAAAGCATGTGACACAACCTAGGAAATATCATGAAACTCACATTAAGAATTATCATGCTGTTCCTCCTATTGCTTACAATGTTAAACCCAAGTTCAATCAGAACTTGAGAAAATCTAACAAGAAAGGACCCAAAAAGATGTGGGTACCTAAGGATAAGATTATTCCTATTGCAGATATCCTTGACTGCAAAAAGGACAAAGCACAACATGTCATGGTACCTGGACTCTGGATGCTCACGACACATGACAGGAAGAAGGTCTATGTTCCAAGACCTGGTGCTTAAGTCTGGAGGAGAAGTCAAGTTTGGAGGAGATCAGAAGGGCAAGATAATTGGCTCTGGAACTATAAAGTCTGGTAACTCTCCTTCCATTTCTAATGTACTTCTTGTAGAAGGATTAACACATAACCTCTTATCTATCAGTCAATTGAGTGACAATGGTTATGATATAATCTTTAATCAAGAGTCTTGCAAGGCTGTAAATCAGAAGGATGGCTCAATCCTATTTACAGGCAAGAGGAAGAACAACATTTATAAGACAGATCTGCAAGATCTTATGAGTCAGAAGGTGACTTGTCTTATGTCTGTTTCTGAAGAGCAGTGGGTCTGGCACAGAAGATTAGGTCATGCTAGTTTGAGAAAGATTTCTCAGATTAACAAACTGAATCTGGTCAGAGGACTCCCTAATCTGAAATTCAAATCAGATGCTCTTTGTGAAGCATGTCAGAAGGGCAAGTTCTCCAAACCTGCATTCAAGTCTAAGAATGTTGTTTCTACCTCAAGGCCATTAGAACTCTTGCACATTGATCTGTTTGGCCCAGTCAAAACAGCATCTGTCAGAGGGAAGAAATATGGATTAGTCATCGTAGATGATTATAGCCGCTGGACATGGGTAAAATTCTTGAAACACAAGGATGAGACTCATTCAGTGTTCTTTGATTTCTGCATTCAGATTCAATCTGAAAAAGAGTGTAAAATCATAAAGGTCAGAAGTGATCATGGTGGTGAATTTGAGAACAGATCCTTTGAAGAATTCTTCAAAGAGAATGGTATTGCCCATGATTTCTCTTGTCCTAGAACTCCACAGCAAAATGGAGTTGTAGAACGAAAGAATAGGACTCTACAAGAAATGGCCAGAACCATGATCAATGAAACCAATATGGCTAAGCATTTCTGGGCAGAAGCAATAAACACTGCATGCTATATTCAGAATAGAATCTCTATTAGACCTATTCTTAATAAGACTCCTTATGAATTGTGGAAGAATAGAAAGCCCAACATTTCATATTTCCATCCTTTTGGATGTGTATGCTTTATTCTGAACACTAAAGATCATCTTGGTAAGTTTGATTCCAAAGCACAAAAGTGTTTCCTTCTTGGATATTCTGAACGCTCAAAAGGCTACAGGGTATACAATACTGAAACATTGACTGTAGAAGAATCAATCAATATCAGGTTTGATGATAAGCTTGGTTCTGAAAAACCAAAGCAGTTTGATAATTTTGCAGATTGTGATATTGATATATCAGAAGTTGTTGAGCCAAGAAGCAACGCATCAGAAGCAGAACCTCTCAGAAGCAAAGAATCGGAAGATCAAGTATCAGCTTCTCTGGAGAATCTAAGCATTTCTGAAGAACCATCTGTCAGAAGATCATCCAGACTCATCTCTGGTCATTCAGAAGATGTCATTCTTGGAAAGAAGGATGATCCAATCAGAACAAGAGCATTCCTTAAGAACAATGCAGATTGTCAATTAGGTCTTGTATCTTTGATCGAGCCAACTTCTGTTGATCATGCTCTAGAAGATCCAGACTGGATAATTGCTATGCAAGAAGAACTGAATCAGTTTACAAGGAATGATGTTTGGGATCTTGTTCCTAGACCAGATGGATTCAATATAATTGGTACAAAATGGGTCTTCAGAAACAAGCTCAGTGAGAAAGGTGAAGTGGTAAGGAACAAAGCCAGACTGGTGGCTCAGGGTTATAGTCAGCAAGAAGGGATTGACTATACAGAAACCTTTGCACCAGTGGCCAGGTTAGAATCTATTCGTCTATTAATTTCATTTGCCACTCAACATAACATCACTCTCTATCAAATGGATGTTAAGAGTGCCTTCTTAAATGGTTATATAGATGAAGAAGTTTATGTCCATCAACCTCCTGGTTTTGAAGACTCTATGTCTCCTAATCATGTTTTTAAACTAAAGAAATCATTGTATGGATTGAAACAGGCTCCCAGAGCTTGGTATGAACGCTTAAGTTCTTTCCTTCTGGATAATGGTTTCACTAGAGGAAAAGTGGACACTACTCTCTTTTGTAAAACCTTTAAAAGGGATATTTTAATTTGTCAAATATATGTAGATGATATTATTTTTGGAACATCTAATGCTACACTTGGAAAGGAGTTTGCTGAGTCTATGCAGGCTGAGTTTGAAATGAGCATGATGGGAGAACTCAAGTATTTCCTTGGAATACAAATAAATCAAACATCAGAAGGAACGTATGTTCACCAAACCAAGTATGTGAAGGAACTTCTGAAGAAGTTTAATCTTCTGGACTGCAAAGAAGCCAAAACTCCTATGCATCCAACATGCATCCTAGGTAAGGATGAGGTAAGTAAGAAGGTAGATCAGAAGTTATACAGAGGTATGATTGGATCTCTTCTATATCTGACTGCTTCTAGACCTGACATTCTGTTCAGTGTTTGTTTGTGTGCTAGATTCCAATCAGATCCTAGAGAATCTCATTTAACTGCTGTTAAGAGAATTCTAAGGTATCTGAAAGGTACTACTAATGTTGGCTTAGTTTACAGAAAATCTAAAGAATACAACTTAGTAGGATTCTGCGATGCTGATTATGCTGGAGACAGAATTGAAAGAAAAAGTACTTCAGGAAGTTGCCAATTTCTTGGAAGTCATTTGATCTCCTGGTATAGCAAGAAGCAAGCAACTATTGCTCTATCAACAACAGAAGCAGAATATGTCGCTGCTGCTGGTTGCAGTACACAGATGCTCTGGATGAAGAGTCAGTTAGAAGATTATCAGATATTTGAGAGTAACATTCCTATATTCTGTGATAATACTTCTGCTATATGTTTATCTAAGAACCCTATTCTTCATTCAAAAGCTAAACATATTGAGATTAAACATCATTTCATAAGGGACTATGTTCAGAAGGGTGTTATATCTTTAAACTTTGTTGATACAGACCATCAATGGGCTGATATCTTTACAAAACCCCTGGCTGAAGATAGGTTTAAGTTCATTCTGAAGAACATCAGTATGGATTTATGCCCAGAATGAGAAGATGAGAAGTTCTCATGTATGAGTATCTTCTGAAATGAATGTGGAATTTTTTTTTTTAATCAGAAGTTCTGATTGAAATCTTTTAGAAATTATGATTCGGTTATTACTAACGTTTCATTGTCTAAGTTGATTCAGAACCTCTTTTAAAGCAAAACAGCTGTAACGTTTTATCTCGGGATGGTAAACCTGTCGTTACTGTTCATGGATAAGCGCGCGTGCAGTTGAAGGGACGCCGACCATAGGTAACTGTGCTAGTCACCTCATTTGTCTTTATTATCTCTCCTCGCGTCACGCAACATTAAGTGTTTGTCATCATTAACTCTCTTTCAGTTTTTCTTTATATTCTTCAAACATTTTTCTTTCCCTCTCATATTCTCTCTATTCACTCTATCCTTTTGCATTCATATCAAACCCTACCCGTTCATTATCTGCAAATCCATTATGAACTCCTCATCAAGCCCAGGAAACCATGAAAAAGATCAAAACAACAAAAGGAAAGCTGTTGAAACATCTCCCTCCATACCCAAAAAGATAAAGATCACCTATGACCCTCTCAAGGTGAATCCATTCGAAGCCATGTTATCTGGAAACTATTCTAGACGTGTGTTTCATCCTCCTGGTGAAAGCCCTCCATCATCTCCATCTTCTTCCTCATCTTGTTTCCTTTTGGACTCAACTTCCTCTTCATCTAACCTTTCCTCTCCCTCAGCCCATTCCGAAGAAATCTCTTCATCTTCACCCGCTGAGAATGTTGTCTCTGATAAGGATTGTGGAAGATCTGCATCAGAACCAAGTCTCCCTGACCCCTCGCCTGGAAGTCCAAGAAGCAGTCAATGAGGCGTTTCACTCCTTCATGGCATGCTGGCACAGACTTTGTCTTAGCTAGGGTCTTAGGCTTTGGTCTTTGTAGTTTTCTTTTCCTTGTTGCATTTGCTTGATAAACATCTTCATGTAATATCTTTTGATTATCAATGAAATGTTTCCTTAATTTACATTCCAGTGATTTTATTTGTCGTTTTATTCATCTGAATCTTTTGAGATATACTTTTTGATGTTATGACAAAAAGGGGGAGAAGATAAATGATAAATGATTTGATTAAATCTATCAGTTGCTGGGTAAAGCTCCCACACATTTACTAACAAGAACTGCAAGTTCTATATGGTTTAAGTGTTTTGCAGGTATAAAGAAATGAAGAGAATCTTCAAAGCAAACACAAGAAGCTAAACCATGGAAACTGAAGCAAGCTGAGTGCTGACAAGCTTCAGAAATCAGAAGCAAGAAAGAAAATAGAATTTGATCCACATTTGTCTATTTGATCTGACAAAATTCTATTTGCTCTGATACATTATTTTAGCCTATATGGCTCTGATACATATAATGTGTTCGAATATACATTTTATGTTCTGACTCGTTCATGCTGACTGTTGTCGTTTAGTTTTTGTTCTGTAACATTTCAGGATGTAGAGATGCTCTGATGATGCTCTGGTACATTCAACAATGTTCTGATACAAATCTAGCATGAAGTGATGTTGGTAGAAATTCAAAGCTCTGAAGCTATCCGAGGGAAGCAGAAATCAGAAGCTGTGAATGTTCTAAAGATCCAGAAAACTCAAGTTCTGAAGCTGTCCTAAATGGAAGCAGAAATCAGAAGCTGTGAATGTTCAGAAGATCAAAGAAATTCAAGTTCTGAAGCTGTCCTAGATGGAAGCAGAAGTCAGAAGCTGTGAATGTTCAGAAGATCAAAGAAATTCAAGTTCTGAAGCTGTCCTAGATGGAAGCAGGAATCAGAAGCTGTGAGTGTTCTAGGAATCTAAAGAAATTCTAGTTCTGAAGCTGTCCTATGGAAGCAGAAGTCAGAAGCTATGAATTCTCTAAAGACAAGAAGCTTATATGATCGTCTCTACCGAAATAATCAGGGAAGTCTTTTATTAAAGTTCTTCGAGTATTTATTTCAGGGGGAGATTATTTATCTCAGGGGGAGATTGTTAATCTCAGGGGGAGACATATTCATATGCTTATGCTATAGCTGTGTAATTTGTCTTTTGCCGTCTGTTCTTTCTGATCGCAAATTCATATCATTTATATATGTTTTTGTCATCATCAAAAAGGGGGAGATTGTTAGAAAAAGATTTGTTCTGATCAATTATCTTAGTTTTGATGATAACAATAATATGAATGTTGCTTAAGATTATATGGTACTCTAATCCATTGCAATTTCCTTTTCAGGAAACATATAAAGAGTACGCATAATTCAGCGCTCAGAAGCTTTGTCTCAAAGGGTTCAGCATGCAACATCAGAACATGGTCTGGCAAGACATCAGAAGATGGTCGAAGCAGAATCAGAACATGGGTCTATGGAAGCATCAGAAGAACAAGAGAACAGAAGCACTGAAGTTCTGATGGTATCACGCTCAGAAGCACTTCAAGGTCAGAAGATCAGAAGATGCTATGCACCAAGCTGTTTGACTCTGATGATATTCAAACGTTGTATTCACAAACATCAGATCAGAAGGAAGTACAAGTGGCAAGCTACGCTGACTGACAAAAGGAACGTTAAAAGCTATTCTAGGCTACGTCAGTAGACACAGCGTGAACAAGGCTCGAGGTAGTTGACAAAAGCGTATAACATTAAATGCGATGCTGTACGGAACACGCAAAGCATTAAATGCACTCAACGGTCATCTTCTCCAACGCCTATAAATATGAAGTTCTGATGAGAAGCAAGGTTAACGATCCTGAACAAACAACTCAAAATTAACTTGCTGAAACGCTGTTCAAATCTAAAGCTCAGAATCTTCATCTTCATCAAAGCTCACTACATTGCTGTTGTAATATATTAGTGAGATTAAGCTTAAACGTTAAGAGAAATATCACAGTTGTGATTATCGCTTTTAAGAAGCATTTGTAATACTCTTAGAATTGATTACATTAAGTTGTAAGGAACTAGAGTGATCGTGTGGATCTGAATACTCTAGGAAAGTCTTAGGAGTGAACTAAGCAGTTGTAACTAGAGTGATCGTGTGGATCAGTAGACTCTAGAAAAGTCTTAGAGGGTATCTAAGCAGTTGTTCCTGGAGTGATCAGTGTGTGATCAGAAGACTCTGGAAGACTTAGTTGCTGACTAAGTGGAGAACCATTGTAATCCGTGCGATTAGTGGATTAAATCCTCAGTTGAGGTAAATCATCTCTGCGGGGGTGGACTGGAGTAGTTTAGTTAACAACGAACCAGGATAAAAATAACTGTGCAATTTATTTTTATCTGTCAAGTTTTTAAAGCTACACTTATTCAAACCCCCCCCCCCCCTTTCTAAGTGTTTTTCTATCCTTCACATGAGAGTCCTCAAAAGGAGGTGAGTCGTCATGTTGAAGTTGTTATCATCAAAAGTTTCACCAGAGTTGTTACATCTCATCAAGTTAGAGATGGTGGAAGGAGTGATTCTGATTTTGGCATGTTGAACCTCAGAAACTATAGTAGTTCTGCCCTCTGGATCTATGCGTAGAGACGCAAACATCCAGAAATCTGCCAGCATGTTGGGGTAAACAGGTCCCTCCAAGATTTCATAATAGAAATCGAGTTCTTGATTGGCAAAGAGAGCACTGATGCTGATGAAGTTTTCATCAAACTCTTCTTCAGAGAGTTTGAACTCCTTTTTTATGCAAGCTCTAATGTTGTTGTGAGTAAGAGGTTGCGCCATGTGAAGAAGGAAAGGTTGTTCTTTTTAAGACTCTGTGTTTTTTGAGAAAGCGGAGGAAGAGAAACAATGTTCTGAGCAAAAGGTTTCAAGCAAGTGTGAAAGAAGAAGTGTGATGTTAATCCTTTATATAGACCTGGGGCAATAGAGGGACGGTTTAATTATAATGATTAATTAGACTGCGTTTAGTATTCCAAAGAGGAGTTATGGCTTCCGCCGTTTCCCGCCCTGGGAAGTTGAAATGTAATCATGAGAAACTGGTGCACGCACGTCTTAAAAGAGACGTTTTGAAGGAAGTGACGTCATCACTTAAATGATGGTTACGGCTAAGGGAGTGGAAACTTCAAGTCTAGACTAAAAGGAGTGCGAAGGATAGTCAGATCACGTGCTTGCATTTATTAAGATTACAGTGACATTTAAATATATTTGAAGAATTGCTAAAGTGTCACATATGATCATTGCAAAATGGAATGGAGTATGTAAACTGGCAAACAAAAGGTCTACATAGATGTATTCTTGGTGGAATTCGATTACAAGATAAATCAATGCGCATTACAGATAAGTCATTACAAGATTCGGAAGGACTAATTAAAATCTCTAGGAAGAGTGTCTTTTATCTTCGAATACTGAATTTCCTAGGAAGACATGCGAAGTTCAATCAAGGCCCATTGTTTCTTCAGTTTGTCAATTTCAGGAACTAGTTTTTGTGCAGCTTCGAAATGCTGGATTCCTAAACGCGCAACTTCAGTCAATTCCTGCTCGTTGGACTGTTGAATGGTCGCCTTACGAGATTCAGCCTCCTTTATCTTTTCTTCAAGCTGGACAATTTCCTGTTTCCAGGATTGGATATTCCGCTCACATTCATCATACTCCTTTTGTTTCTCTAAGCGTTTAAGCTTGAGAGCATCACCTTTCTTCGACGCATCAGTAGCGGCTTTCCAAGATGAACTATGAGAAGCCACCTTCGTAGTAAATTGTTCCTCAACATTGCAACGTCGAAGAATGTTTGATTGAAGTTGTTCGATCAGGGAACCCAGCAAAACAATCACCTCTGAGACTTCTTTCGAAACCAGAAGCAGATCCACCTTTTTCAGAAGTTGATTCAAGCCATGACTTTTGGTAGGATCCTTGCTAAGAATTTCGACGAGGTTGGTTTCGAAGAACTTTTCCTTTATCTGATGAAGAAGTACAGAAGTATCCTCTTTGTCACCAGGTTCTGGCTGGACAGCTGGAGAAGTTTCGAGCTCCGAAGGCAAAATGTTATCAGTACCCATCATAGTCTTGAGGAAGCTGAGAGGATCAGTTTGTTTAAGCTGTTCCAATTCTGAAGGAGTGGGCTTTGTTGGGGCAGGCGTCGAAGTAGTTTCAGGAGAAACTATGGTCCCAAAGGATGAAGTTTCGTGAGGACCAGCTGTGGCTAGTTTGGAAGTTTCCTCCATAGCATCTCGTTCAGGTACAGTATCCTCACTTCCAGTTGGGTGTTCAGCTGCATTGTTACTACCTGTACATTGACGATCTGCCCCCATATTTTTGCTTTTGTGGGTAGGGGGAGAATCATCAGTTGAATGGCTTTCTTCAATTGGCATATTAAGAATGATGGTCGCTAAAGGTTGAGCATCTTCGACAACTGGTGAAAGCACGTGAGATTTGTCTGCATTAAGTAATTAGAACACCTTATGATGGGAAGATTGCAAGAAATTTGTTTGTCATAAGGAGAAGAAAAAAACGTACACTTATTTTGGAGACTATCAAGGTCAATGGTAAGGTTGAAAGCTTTGAGATCAGAAGTGGCTGTACCGGCATCATCCTACAGCCATAAGGTAAAATGTTAACTTAATTGTGTAAGTTAAAAATTTATAGAGATGATTATGTTGTGAAATCCAAATACCTTGTTTGGAATGTTATCTGGACTCGAGTTGTGGCTCTCCACAACAAGAACGTTACTACCACCTTTCAAAGGTGATTCTTCGGAAGATACCTTATCAGCCGGTGAAGTAATCTTCGAAGAACCAGACCCCTTTTCTTTGCCCGAAGGAGTGACAGTCTTCTGTCTTTTCTTGTGTCCTTGCCTGGTGCGAGGAGGAGATTTGTCTTCATCATCTGAAACAACGGTTTGAGGATCTTTTCGCTTCGAGTGCACCGGAGGTTTCGAAGTCTGAAGAATATGAATTGAGCAAAGTAAGTACTATCTACAGAAATATACCATTTGGAATATAAAATGCGTACATACCGTGGGTTTCTTGCCGGTCGTGGTAGAATCACTCCTACTTGTCTTGTTGCTCTTCGAAACTCCAGAATCCCTTTGTACAGCGGCTTCTTTGATCTTTCTCTTTCGAGCTACGACTGTAGTTGAAACTGGAATCAGTATTTCAGCCAAAAGAAAGAAAAGTTAGTCGAAAGTTGTCTAAACCAAAACCTTCAGGTATTGGAGTCAAGACACGAACATGTTCAAGATCTATATGAAGGTGTCCTTTGAAAGTATCCAGGGTATGCTTAGTCGGGACCACTCGTTCAGCGTGTTTTTTAATGCTTTCCTGAAGAATTTTAAAAGCGTTCCCACACACGAACCAGTCTGGGAAAGGAGGGCTTAATGCCACACCAAAATCAGCACTTGGCAATGGAGAGAATTTTGGAGGATTAAGTTTGAAAGCCACTTCATAACGTAGTTCTGGTCGAACAGACGAGGGCAGTTTCAACTTATCCAGTTTAGCAGAGAACTTTTCGCGCAAAATAACTGCAGCTTCACGAACGGTCCGACTAAGATCATCAGGCCTGTAGATAGTCTCAAAGAATTTTTTAAAGGCTTGTATTTCTTTAATATGGGTTGAAGTACCTTTGCGAAAGTTTTCCTGCACATCAGCAAAAGCTTCAGTTAGTTCTCGAGCAAGGCTCTCAGCATCGAAGATCTGCATGGTGTAGTAATCTGTCCACCATTGTTGGAAATATGGAGTAGAATAAAAGGCAGGTTCGAAAGGAATAGGAGAGAGATTGGTAACACCTATGTATCTGGCGATTTTTGATTCACACTCATCTTCAGCTAAATACAAATTATGTAGACACATATGGTTCCTTTTCTCATACAGGCATTTGGGTTTTATTTGAACCAATCCAAATTGTCTCGACACCAAATTTGGTTGGTAGCAGAGAAGAACACATTGGCCTTTGGAGGGTCGAAGACGGTGATAGAACAACCTTGGGGTAAGAAAAGCTTCCCAAATAGTTACAGATTCAGTCTGTTGATCTGGGGACGTCGCTGGAAACCTTCGAGTGAACCATTCAGGACCCACTGTCCTTTGTACGAATGGAGCCATTGAAGGGCTAAATTGATAACACTGAGCGAACATCATGACATATGCTAAAAAGTGTTCACGAAGCTTCCCAGCTTCTTCTTTAGGAGTTAGCAAAGCCAACCTGGTTCCTTCTACAGCTCGATTTTTGATGTCTGGATCTTCTTCGTTGATAGTACCTCAAAATGGGAGGTGAGCTTCGAAAGTAGCATTTAGCCACAGTTGCAAAAACCAGAAAGGACCAGCAAAGAGCAGAGATCCTGATTCATAATTCTTAACAAGGTCTGTTGCTTCACCTAGGTTCTCATAGAGAAACCCTAGAATTAACTGGCTTAGGTTCAGTTGTGTTCCATCATGTGGTTGATTGGCCATACAAAGATACCTCTTTGCTACCTGTATGGACCTAGAGCAAAAAACGCACCTCGAAAGCCATAAGGCTAAGAAAGCAATATGCTCTTCGTCCGAGACTACCTCATTGTTTTCTTCATGATATTGTTGAATGAACGCAGTGTAAGTAACTGTTGCTTCGCTGAAATTAATGGTATTAGTATCCATGACATTGGGGTCAAAGGTCTCTCCGGTTGGTCGAAGCTGTCGCTACCGCGAAAAATGGATCAGAGTCGCCACTAATATATTTATCCCATCGAGGGAAAGGAATACCAGGAAACCTAACTTGAATAAGAACAAGGTCTTTCGACCAGAGAACAGGCTACGGGAGTCGGTTACGCAAGGGGAAGGTGCTAACACCCCTCACGCCCATCGTACTCGATGGTATCCACCTATGTCTGTTTCTATCTAAAGGGTGTATCTATGTCTAAACCTAAATGCGAATGAATGCAAAAGAAATACGGGGAAAAGAAGGAATTATTTAAAAAGTGTGCTCGCTTAGGCCCCGCGACCCAATGCCTACGTATCCCTTACAAGGAATCAGAGCGACCGTAGTTCGGCTCAATATTTTCTATGTTTTTGTGTTTTTTAGTTGAACAGAGGTTAAAGTCGCACTCCACGATGCTCGACCTTTGGAGACTTACACGCCTAATTATGGAATGGATTCAACATGTTCTTAAGAATGCCACGAGGGCGAGAGACAGAAGAGAGTTTGGGTGTTTTTAATGGATCCCTTTAGCAAGGGAGATTCGAGTTACCCTTTGGTTTGTGTTTTTTAGAAACTGGGAACTTACGCTTGGATGGTTCCCTAAAGCAAGGGAGATCCAAGCACTCGAATGATTCCCTAAAGCAAGGGAGATTCAAGCTTCCATACCCTTTTTAATGATTTTCACTTTTTTTATTAATGTTTTAAGTGTTTTCTTTGTATTTTTTAGAGGGAGTTTATTTTGATATTATTAAGTGTTTTAAAGTTGTAAAGAAAAAGAATGAAAGGGGAGACTAGCCTAATTTCTAAACCTAGTGTTATTCTAATTCCTATTTAATATCTAAACTAATATCTAAAGGGAATCAACAAAATGAAAGAAGAGGAAAAAGTTATTTAAGTTGACTAAAGTCAACTTTAACAACTAGGGGCATTTTTGGTATTTCACAAAATATGGAAAATATTCACAAAATAGAAGAATTAAATCTAAATCAACAATTCACAAGCAATTTTCATTTTTTATTCATTTTTAAGACTATTTACGAATTAAAACTAACAAAAACTAAGTATTTTTATTATTTAATCACCAATCAACAATTTGAGGAAAATAACACTAAACAAACAATTATAAGAACTAAAATATACCTATAAAATCCTAAAATTCTAATTGGTAAAGAAATCTATTTTTATTATTTTTTATTTGAATTAAAAAAGGATTTATGAATTAAAAGTAAAAGCAAAACAAAATCAAAATAAAACTAAAATCTAACAGGCAGGGGTGCAAAAGCAATTTTAGTATGAACTAAAATTAGTTAAAGCAAAAAAATGGGCTCAAACAGGGGTGTAGGAATAGCAAGATCGCTAAGGCCCAGTCCAAGCAAGTGTGGTGGTGCGCTAGTAGTTGTGGGGTACAGTCCAGAAGATGGGCAAAGCCTAGGGCGTGTGGCCCAACTTATATCACCTTGTCCCATTTGTTATGCTTATTACATGGTGATTATTTGATTACTGAACAAAGAAAGAAAAAAAAAGCAAATAACGTGACCAAAAATCAAGTGGAACTTTATCAATTGGTCAAGGAAAACTTAAGTCATATAGGACAAAGAACACCCACAAACCAATCACATGCCTACACCTCATCATTCCAATCATATGAATCAAGCCAAAACAGCAAGATAGTGATGCCATGAACCAAATAGAAAACGCCACGTAAGCAACAGAGGGGAAGCGTTCATGCATGCAGACGTCGGAGACATTCTCTCCGGTCATCTTCTCCGGCGAGATCCGCCACCGGAACGGTTTTGAAAACGCCTAGAAACAAAAAGCGTCACCACCAACTGACTCGGAATTTCGCACCGAGCAAGAATCTGGCCTCGGTTTTCTCTGAATCTCACTCTAACGTGCTAAACGAACGCAACAACCAAATCCTAACCTCCACGAAGTTCACCAAAACACATACCGATCGTATCAAAACATTCATCTTGCAATATAGAGTTCAAATACACCATTCAAATCAACAACCATCGCTACGTATAAACTTAAAATCGATCTTCAAGAATCCAACATTGAATACAAAGGCATGTGAAACCATGGCATGTTATATATTATGCTGAGAAGTATTCGGCAACATACCTGAAAGAATCTTGAGCTATCTCTACAGAAAAATCTACTGTGCCTCCTCTTTCGTTGATGACGATAGCTATGAACCCTTTCAACTTATTGAGAAATAAACTCAGTATCGTGTTTGAACCATTGAAGATGGCGAAGTTGCGAAGCTGAGGATGAACACTAATTCAGCGGTATCGGTGCGTTCCTCTTGGAAGATCTTGAAGGTGATGATAAATGTAATGAGGAAGTGATGATGAGGATGGAGATGATAGAGAGGAGAGAGTGATGAGTGATGTTTGAATGGTGAAGGTGGTTGTTATGGTGGTTGGTAGTGATGAAGGTAGTTACGGTGGTTTGTTAGAGGTTGTTGTGGAGGTTAGGAACGGTTAAGGTGGAGAGAGAGAGAGTAGAGGGAAGTGAAGAGAGAATGGAGAAGAATGTGAAACTGAGAAAATGATGAAGCCCCCGTTGAAATGTGAGGTGTGAATGGTTTATATATGGAGAGGGTGTATGGAGAGTTATAGTGGGGATGCTATGTACCGTAACTTTCTCACCAAACTTACTGCACAAGGATTGCATATTAGGTGAGTTTCAGTGGGCTTTCCACATCCAATTTCGTGCATGGCTATCTTTGGCAACCAGTTGACGGTGAACATATATTATGCGCGTGCATGCTGCAGGAGTGCCAAGAACAAAGTGTCCATGATGCTGACTTTGTGCATGAATAACTCTAGCCATAGGTCATCATTTGTCTCAATAATGTGATCATTGTGAAGAGGGCGTGGAGCTAAAGAGATTCATGTTAAACTTGCCTCTGTATAATTCTCATACCTCTCTAGAATGAGATTTGAAAATGGCCCACCGCGTGTTCGATCATATGCTTCACGCGTGCCTTGGCTTTTTACCCACATCCCTAGCAACGCATGACTCGGTGAAAGGGTGACTTTGAGCCTATATATCTCTCTATACACACACCCAAAATTCATAACTCTGTGTTTATTGGTTAGAGGACATGGGGTAGAGTAGATTACTGTTAAGTTTCAACCTGTTGGATGTGTGTGCTTCTCTAAAATAAATCTCAAAGTCAGCACGCCAAGTGTTCGATGATACGCTTGCGTGATGCCCAGAATTTGGCTAAGCAACATGACTTGGTTCAGTGACAATCTCCTAACTTCCAGTCTTCATATCTTTTTATCTAAGCCTCCTTTGAAGAAACCTCAAACTACAAAGTTATTCATCTATATGAGATTAACAACTTTCATGTTGAACTCGTTCCAAAATTTTTCCATTTGACACATGTAATCAAGGCCTGAAGTGAGCTACTCACCCATGTTTAAAACTCTCAAATTTTCTCTAAGTATGGGAACTTTCCATTTTTAGCATTTCCATTTTCAACTACCCTCCCAAAATGGCAACTTTGAATATTTCTTGATTTTCCACATTTCTTTGACTTTTCTGATTTTATTTTCCACCATGAGTCAATATTTGACAGTTGACTTTGACTTTGATCAAAAAGTCAGCTTTTTCCTGATTTTTCCGATTCCAGGTGAATTTCCCGATTAATCAGTTTCCGATCCCATTCTCAATCAGCTTTCAACCAAAGAAGCTTCAATGAATATTTCTTCAAGGCAACTATACTTCATTTCCAAAAGTCACCTCCTGATTAAATTTTAACCAACAAGTCAACAGGGTTGACTTTGATCAAAACCCTAATTTGGGCAATCCTGATGAACCTGAAGCTTGTATCTTTTAATCAGAGCTTTGCCTTGGAGAGGATGAAACCCTGACCTCAGGAGAATGCCACTGAAGATGATGCCTGAGACCTCATATCTAATTCTTTTTTTTTTAATCGAGAATTTCCTCAACCTCAGCCTCTTTTTGTAAATTTTCTTGAACAGTAATTGTGATATGGATGAATGTATTAGATGAATGACCTACATGAGGTGTGCACATGAATGTGATATGAAATCCAATTGGATATAAATAAATGGGCAAATTTTGGGGTGCAATAGGTGCCCCTATTCAATCTTCTTGGACCTAAATGTACGAACATCTTGGGTTTCGAACATTTAAGGTGCGAGTGGATTGAATACCCCGAAAGTACCATCAAAATTTGCATTCTATGGTACAACAAAGAGTATTGAGTAATATCAAAGGATACCATCCGAAGGTGGACCTTAAACAGGTTGCTAACCTCAGTTAGACTTCAAAAAGAGACACAATCTAAGAGTGACTTGATAAAGGATGAAAGCAGCCGAAGGGGAATCCGATCCTAATTGCTAACCTCAGTTAGACTTCAAAGAGAGACACCACCGAAGGGCGACTCGATAAAGGATGTAACCAGCCGAAGGGGAAACCGATCCTATTTGCTAACCTTAGTTAGACTTCAAAGAGAGACACAACCGAAGGGCGACTTGATAAAGGATGTAACCAGCCGAAGGGGAAACCGATCCTATTTTCTAACCTCAATTAGACTTCAAAGAGAGACACGGCCGACGGGTGACTCGATAAAGGATGTAACCAGCCGAAGGGGAAATCGATGCTATTTTGCTAACCTCAGTTAGACTTCAAAAAGAGACACAGCCGAAGGGTGACTCGATAAAGGATGTAACCAGCCGAAGGGGAAACTGATCCTAATTGCTAACCTCAGTTAGACTTTAAAGAGAGACACCACTGAAGGGCGACTCGATAAAGGATGTAACCAGCCGAAGGGGAAACCGATCCTATTTTGCTAACCTCAGTTAGACTTCAAAGAGAGACACCACTGAAGGGCGACTCGATAAAGGATGTAACCAGCCGAAGGGGAAACCGATCCTATTTTGCTAACCTCAGTTAGACTTCAAAAAGAGACACAGCCGAAGGGTGATTCTAGATCTGAAAAGGTATGCCAACATTCATTGGACTTTATTGAAGAAGACTAGTAACGACTAGACTTTATTGGGATATTAATGAACACTGAATTTGAAGGCGATGCCAATAACCATTGGGCTTGACTGAAAGAAAGGCTAGTGACAACTGGAATCAATCAGGGGATGCTAGTAAATACTAGGCTTTCAAGAAGATATTGATGCTTGCGAAGCATAAGAATTACATGGATCCCTCAGGCCAAAGGCGGGGTGTAACCCTTCAAGGGTGGCAATCATTCGAATTGCCACACACAGAGTATGGATTTCAAATGATTGAAAAATGAGATGGGTTAAATGTCCACCCTCATTCGCACTCTAATATGCACGCGGCATGCGGGAAAATAACCAAAATAAGACTAGTAACGATTAGACTCGACACGCGGATGACAGTAACCACTGAACATTCACGGAGATGTTGATGCTTGCGAAGCATAAAAGTTACATGGGTCCCTCAGGCCAAAAGGCGGGGTGTACTCTTCAAGAGTGGCATTCATTCGAGTTGCCGCACACCAAGTATGGCTACCCAAATGATTGAAAAATGAGATGGGTTGAATGCCCACCCTCATTCGCACTCTATTATGCACGCGACATGCGGGAAAATAACCAAAATAAGACTAGTAACGACTAGACTCGACACGCAGATGACAGTAACCAGTGAACATTCACGGAGATGTTGATGCTTGCGAAGCATAAGAGTTACATGGATCCCTCAGGCCAAAGGCGGGGTGTACTCTTCAAGAGTGGCATTCATTCGAGTTGCCACACACCAAGTATGATTACCCAAATGATTGAAAAATGAGATGGGTTGAATGCCCACCCTCATTCGCACTCTAATCTGCACGCAGCATTCGGGAAAATAACGAAGGCAAACTTGCGAGAAGCAAGAGATATCCCTTATGCAAAAGGCAATAAGGGGACTCACAAAAAGCAAGTACAAAACGAAAACTGGTGACGACCAGACTCTTATTAGATGATGCCAGTAAGCACTGGTCTTCAAAAGAGGTATTATAACTTACGGAACATAAGAACTACATGGTTCCCTCAGGCCAAAAGGCGGGGTGTAATTCTACAAGAGTGACAATCACTTGAACTGCCACACACAAAGTATGGCTTATCCAAATGATTGAGCTCAGAGAACGGGAAATAACCATAGAGACACTGATTTTGACGAAGAATGACTCTGTATCCAATCCACACTAGAGAGAGAAAGTGAGACTTCTTCTGGGGATATATTACCTTGTGCTTTCAGAGCACATACAAACTTGGCTTACGCATCGATGCATGTTTGAATTTTTCATGGCGTAATGCTCCATATACATGGAAATGCTACGCATTTTTGTAGATGCAATGTGAATGCAATGATTACTATATGCAGAGGTAATGAGGACCCTTTAGAGAATATCCCACTGACTTTTCGATCGAGCTTCATCTCTGACCTCGGGAGAGGTAAACACCAGGGAGAATCCCCTTAGTGTTAAGAACTCTGTGGGGGTGCCAATAGACATTGGACTTTAACTTGCAAGATATGCATCTTTGTTGACTTGAAGAATACTTTCTGACTTCTCACCATGTGCCATAGCTTGGAGAATTTTTAGCTTGAGGGGATTCCCTCAATTTACCATGTTAGGGATGAGAACCCTGATGAGGAACCCTTGTTGAGAGGATTGGAACACCCCTAGGAGAAATAAAATTTTATGCTCGGGGAGACAATTTTCTAGGAGAAATAAACTCCTATGCTCGAGGAATGGAATCAACTCTCAGGAGAAATAAACTCCTATGCTTAGGGAGAGAGTTTTCTAGGAGAAATAAACTCCTATGCTTGAGGAATGGAATCAACTCTCAAGAGAAATAAACTCCTATGCTTGAGGAAAGAGTAACTTGTTGGGGAAAAGCATTATGATACTTCTCCATTCTGTGATGGCCAACCACATTTTACAAGTGAATGGTGGTTCCTTCATTACAAACCAGAATGATTATGCCCCAGGCTGCCTGACTTAAGAAGGTATCTGATTTACGAAGGCATTTGCCTCGAAAGGATCCTTAAACCACAATTACTTGAGATAATTTTGCCTCAGCACATTCAAGCGTTTGAAATATTCTTTCTCTTGATCCACGGATCCTTGAAGAGACTTGTCGAATCTCAAAGTTTCTGCCCCAGATTGAGTGAGTTTGAGAGATTCCTCGACGTCACTACTTTAGATTGATTGAAATCAAGAGAGAGATTCCTCGATTTAATTAACCCTGATTGGTCAAATTTGAGATGTCAAACCTTGATTTGCTTTCCCCAGATTGGTTGACCTCACGAGAGAGATTCCTCATCGCGACTGCCCCTGATTATGTACATCTTATCAGAATCCTCGAGTTTTACTTCCCTTGAAGTCAACCAAACTATGGAAGCAACTTTATCATATTCAATGGAGTCTTCAAACCCTTCAGGGTAGTCAATCAAAGAAGGTATCAACTGATTATGCTCAATGGAGTCTTCAGGCAACATGCCCCTTGATATCAATTTCTGAAATGATTTCTTTTTACTCTAAGGAGTTCTCAAGTCCTTTTACTTTGACATGATCAAGCTCTTCATGGATTATCCTCATGGAAACTTCCTTGATGTTTAAGCAAATGTCTTGTATGCAAAAGAATGTTAATTCTAAGAATGACAATTCTAATACAAAGCCTATGCTAGTCTTGAAGTTTAAAACTTTTTATGCAATGAGGTGGCCACCTCTTGTGAATGAAATGTAAAGAGGGCATACGATACCAAGATAGATATGTGTTACGCTTCATTGGGAGTCAGCTAAACACTATCTCATCAGAGTGCGTTTTCGAAATAAACCCTACTTCAATTAGGACTTTTAGGGGTTGTAACTTGGCCAGGTTCATGGTTTTCAGAAACGAAGGATTTTTAGGCTCAAAATTATTTGGTGCCCACCCCCTTCGTGATGTTCTCCATTCCTAAGTTCAATTAACTCAACATGAGTGCTCATCCCTCACAAGGGGTTTTGAATTGGTTGAGGAATCAATGAGGTTTTCGGACGTAGAAGTCGCTCACCTTTTATTCTTTTGATTCATTATCACACGACTTTATTCTTGCTTTATTTTCACCATTATTTTTCTTTTATTGATATATTTTTCTTTCTTTTTGTTTTTTTTTGCCATCTCTTTTTTTTTCTCTTTTCTTTTGAACAAGTCGTGTGACCTCGCATTGTTTTTGATTCGTTGGAAGTGATTGCGACTGCCTCATTCCATGATTGATGAAGGATTACCATTGTGGTATCGTCATCTTTTGTCCTCTTGGTAGGTGAAGGCCATCACAGTTTTGCCTTTCCTCAACCTTTGGAAGGATAACCATTGTTGTATCCTTAAATGCATATCATTTGTGAGTTTTGAACACTTGATCAAGTTAAATGAACACTACCCTGTCCCAGGGTTAAAAATAAGGGTTTTTTCTAATCAGAAAAGAAGCTCCTACTTCAAGGCTCGAAGGGGTTAACAAGGGTCTATCTCCCTTATATCTCCGGTGTTTGGGGATTTGAAACAATGCCTGTACATCATCAGCAGGGTTTTATTCAAAAACACACAATTAGAGATTTTTGCATTTTTTTATAATCATTCTCCCTCCGCTCGTTGCCTAAGCAAGATATAAGTAAAAGTTGGTATCGTAATGCCAAAACAAATTTTCAAGTGAAAACGAAAGGATTACTTCAAGACAAACATACTATTTTATTACGATTTTCATTCGAAAATTAACAAATTTTTACATGCTAGCAATGCTTAAACAAAGAAAGATTACAAATGAAAATGCAGTAAAGAACTAAATGAATGTCATTGTTGAGGAGACTTGACTCCGTCTGGACTTATTGTTCTTGAATGTTTTTTGCAGTTTTGATATCTCATAGGGACTTCAATTTATGCATAAACCTCTTGGAGTGAACGTGATTGCTTTGGAATCGACGAGGTCTTGAACTTTGTCTTTGAATGGCTGACAGTTCTCGGTTGAATAACCAGGTGCCCCACCATGGTAGTCACAACTGACATTTGGATCAAATCCCAAAGGATAAGGAAAACATACGGGGTTCAGTTGCTTGGGCTCCACCAAAGAATTCTTGAACAAAGGGGAGAACAAGTCACTATAAGACATAGGAACCTTGTCGTACACTCTTTTTGGCTTCCTGAAGCTCTGTCTCGGGTACCAACTTCGTTCAGGCATCTTGCCCTTCTGATTAGGCTGAGGGCTAGGCAAAGACGGAGAATCTTGAACCCAGGATGGTGGAGAATTCTTATGACTTGAGGTAGACCCATGATAGAAGACAGAATCAACCTTCTCTTCAACAGTTGGGATCAAATTGCCTTGCACATTCAAACCATCAGGGTTGACCATAATCACCTTGGAATCGATGAGCTCTTAGACTTTATACTTCAGCGCCTTACAATTCTCAATGTCGTGACCATGTGCCCCAGAATGGAATTCACAGTGAGCGTTGGCATCATGATCAGGGGGAAGCTTTTTGGGCATGGTCAAATTGCGTAACTCAATCAAATGAAGTTCTAGCAAGTGAGGGAGTAATTGAGCATAAGGTATCGGAATCGAATCGAAAACCGCCTCAGGCATCTTAGGTCTTTGTCCATATACTTGGCCCTTCCGATTCATTTTAGGAACATGAACTGGTTGACGAGGGAGTTTTGCAGCTTGAGGTCGAGAAAGAACTACCTGAGGCATCCCTTGAACGAGGGGAGATCCATATGAAGTAAAGAGATCGACAACCTCCGTTGCAGCAGGAACATCATCACTTTCCTTTCTCAATACCGTCTTCAGAACTTCCATGACCAGACTCACTTGAGTCTTCAATTGACCGTTTTACTCCTTCAACACACCCTGATCATGGGTCAAAACTTGTATCTTCATCATAAGATGACCCATCTGGGCCCTTATCTCATCCATCTCGTTGCGGAGTCGTTCCATAGTTGACCTCAAAGTATGTAGCAATGAGAAGTCCAATCTGTTGTTGATGCCAAAATCTGAATATAAAGGGCCCCATAAGCTTCTGAAAGAACTATGAGATGCATGATAGTATGAATGCATGTTTTATTTATGGAGAATCCTAAAGTCTTTTCACACTTTTTGTTTCTCTTTTATTCTTCTTTCTTTTTTTGCATATAGTATCTTTTTTTTCATCTTTTCTTTTTTTGTACTTTTTTCATTTCCTCTCTTTTGTTTATTTTTTTGGAAATAGACTTTAGAATCCTCCACAAATGAAGTGGATGAAGGAATGATGTTATGCAATGCAAAGTGGTGAGACTGAACGTCTCGCAATCTGGATATCTGAATTATACTGATCTTTCTGAATGATGCAGGTTCAAAATTCCGGCTTCAGATTGCAATATAGAAATCCGGATATGATGAAGGCTAGTATCCTGTCCCACCCCAATCTCACGGGTATGTATTCTAGACACGGACATGTGGTCCCTAATGGTCACTAGGGTCTACAGTTCCCATGGAGTACAAAGTGTTTGAGGCAACAAGCGTGCCAGACACAGTGTTCCATGAAAGAACCTCGCCCAGTTGTGGTACCCCATGTCAAGCTCGATCGTAGCAAGCGCTACGGGAGTCAACATGGGCATCCACGCTAATCCTATGTGTCACTGGCCTAGGTAGTGGGCCTTTTACCTCACACAAACCCCCCACCTGCAAAACAAAGCAGAAAAATACGTGGCCCCCACGGGGACCCATAATATAGTCCAGATGCATGATGTGCAAGCGGAATTAAACATGATATGCAAACATGAAATAGACATGATATGCAAGCATATATATACAAATGATGCGAACATATAATAGACAAAGAAACACCCAATAAAATAAAACAAACAAAGGCTAGGATCGACTCGCTAGGAATGGACCAGTACAGGTCTATCAACGTCCTCAGCAGAGTCGCCAGCTGTCGCTACCGCGAAAAATGGATCAGAGTCTCCACTAATATATTTATCCCATCGAGGGAATGGAATACCAGGAAACCTAACTCGAATAAGAACAAGGTCTTTCGACCAGAGAACAGGGCACGGGAGTCGGTTACGCAAGGGGAAGGTGCTAGCACCCCTCACGCCCATCGTACTCGATGGTATCCACCTATGTTTGTTTCTATCTAAAGGGTGTATCTATGTCTAAACCTAAATGCGAATGAATGCAAAATAAATACGGGGAAAAGAAGGAATTATTTACAAGTGTGCTCGCTTAGGCCCCGCGACCCAATGCCTACGTATCCCTTACAAGGAATCAGAGCGACCGTAGTTCGGCTCAATATTTTCTATGTTTTTTTGTTTTTTAGTTGAACAGAGGTTAAAATCGCACTCCACGATGCTCGACCTTTGGAGACTTACACGCCTAATTATGGAATGGATTCAACATGTTCTTAAGAATGCTACGAGGGCGAGAGACAGAAGAGAGTTTGGGTGTTTCGAATGGATCCCTTAAGCAAGGGAGATTCGAGTTACCCTTTGGTTTGTGTTTTTTAGAAACTGGGAACTTACGCTCGGATGGTTCCCTAAAGCAAGGGAGATCCAAGCACTCGAATGATTCCCTAAAGCAAGGGAGATTCAAGCTTCCATTCCCTTTTTAATGATTTTCACTTTTTTATTAATGTTTTAAGTGTTTTCTTTGTATTTTTTAGAGGGAGTTTATTTTGATATTATTAAGTGTTTTAAAGTTGTAAAGAAAAAGAATGAAAGGGGAGACTAGCCTAATTTCTAAACCTAGTGTTATTCTAATTCCTATTTAATATCTAAACTAATATCTAAAGGGAATCAACAAAATGAAAGAAGAGGAAAAAGTTATTTAAGTTGACTAAAGTCAACTTTAACAACTAGGGGCATTTTTGGTATTTCACAAAATATGGAAAATATTCACAAAATAGAAGAATTAAATCTAATCCAACAATTCACAAGCAATTTTCATTTTTTATTCATTTTTAAGACTATTTACGAATTAAAACTAACAAAAACTAAGTATTTTTATTATTTAATCACCAATCAACAATTTGAGGAAAATAACACTAAACAAACAATTATAAGAACTAAAATATACCTATAAAATCCTAAAATTCTAATTGGTAAAGAAATCTATTTTTATTATTTTTTATTTGAATTAAAAAAGGATTTATGAATTAAAAGTAAAAGCAAAACAAAATCAAAATAAAACTAAAATCTAACAGGCAGGGGTGCAAAAGCATTTTTAGTATGAACTAAAATTAGTTAAAGCAGAAAAATGGGCTCAAACAGGGGTGTAGGAATAGCAAGATCGCTAAGGCCCAGTCCAAGCAAGTGTGGTGGTGCGCTAGTAGTTGTGGGGTACAGTCCAGAAGATGGGCAAAGCCTAGGGCGTGTGGCCCAACTTGTATCACCTTGTCCCATTTGTTATGCTTATTACATGGTGATTATTTGATTACTGAACAAAGAAAGAAAAAAAAAGCAAATAACGTGACCAAAAATCAAGTGGAACTTTATCAATTGGTCAAGGAAAACTTAAGTCATATAGGACAAAGAACACCCACAAACCAATCACATGCCTACACCTCGTCATTCCAATCATATGAATCAAGCCAAAACAACTAGATAGTGATGCCATGAACCAAATAGAAAACGCCACATAAGCAACAGAGGGGAAGCGTTCATGCATGCAGACACCGGAGACATTCTCTCCGGTCATCTTCTTCGGCGAGATCCGCCACCGGAACGGTTTTGAAAACGCCCAGAAACAAAAAGCGTCACCACCAACTGGCTCGGAATTTCGCACCGAGCAAGAATCTGGCCTCGGTTTTCTCTGAATCTCACTCTAACGTGCTAAACGAACGCAACAACCAAATCCTAACCTCCACGAAGTTCACCAAAACGCATATCGATCGTATCAAAACATTCATCTTGCAATATAGAGTTCAAATACACCATTCAAATCAACAACCATCGCTACGTATAAACTTAAAATCGATCTTCAAGAATCCAACATTGAATACAAAGGCATGTGAAACCATGGCATGTTATATATTATGCTGAGAAGTATTCGGCAACATACCTGAAAGAATCTTGAGCTATCTCTACAGAAAAATCTACTGTGCCTCCTCTTTCGTTGATGACGATAGCTATGAACCCTTTCAACTTATTGAGAAATAAACTCAGTATCGTGTTTGAACCTTTGAAGATGGCGAAGTTGCGAAGCTGAGGATGAACACTAATTCAGCGGTATCGGTGCATTCCTCTTGGAAGATCTTGAAGGTGATGATAAATGTAATGAGGAAGTGATGATGAGGATGGAGATGATAGAGAGGAGAGAGTGATGAGTGATGTTTGAATGGTGAAGGTGGTTGTTATGGTGGTTGGTGGTGATGAAGGTAGTTACGGTGGTTTGTTAGAGGTTGTTGTGGAGGTTAGGAACGGTTAAGGTGGAGAGAGAGAGAGAGAGAGTAGAGGGAAGTGAAGAGAGAATGGAGAAGAATGTGAAACTGAGAAAATGATGAAGCCCCCGTTGAAATGTGAGGTGTGAATGGTTTATATATGGAGAGGGTGTATGGAGAGTTATAGTGGGGATGCTATGTACCGTAACTTTCTCACCAAACTTACTGCACAAGGATTGCATATGAGGTGAGTTTCAGTGGGCTTTCCACATCCAATTTCGTGCATGGCTATCTTTGGCAACCAGTTGACGGTGAACATATATTATGCGCGTGCATGCTGCAGGAGTGCCAAGAACAAAGTGTCCATGATGCTGACTTTGTGCATGAATAACTCTAGCCATAGGTCATCATTTGTCTCAATAATGTGATCATTGTGAAGAGGGCGTGGAGCTAAAAAGATTCATGTTAGACTTGCCTCTGTATAATTCTCATACCTCTCTAGAATGAGATTTGAAAATGGCCCACCGCGTGTTCGATCATATGCTTCGCGCGTGCCTTGGCTTTTTACCCACATCCCTAGCAACGCATGACTCGGCGAAAGGGTGACTTTGAGCCTATATATCTCTCTATACACACACCCAAAATTCATAACTCTGTGTTTATTGGTTAGAGGACATGGGGTAGAGTAGATTACTGTTAAGTTTCAACCTGTTGGATGTGTGTGCTTCTCTAAAATAAATCTCAAAGTCAGCACGCCAAGTGTTCGATGATACGCTTGCGTGATGCCCAGAATTTGGCTAAGCAACATGACTTGGTTCAGTGACAATCTCCTAACTTCCAGTCTTCATATCTTTTTATCTAAGCCTCCTTTGAAGAAACCTCAAACTACAAAGTTATTCATCTATATGAGATTAACAACTTTCATGTTGAACTCGTTCCAAAATTTTTCCATTTGACACATGTAATCAAGGCCTGAAGTGAGCTACTCACCCATGTTTAAAACTCTCAAATTTTCTCTAAGTATGGGAACTTTCCATTTTTAGCATTTCCATTTTCAACTACCCTCCCAAAATGGCAACTTTGAATATTTCTTGATTTTCCACATTTCTTTGACTTTTCTGATTTTATTTTCCACCATGAGTCAATATTTGACAGTTGACTTTGACTTTGATCAAAAAGTCAGCTTTTTCCTGATTTTTCCGATTCCAGGTGAATTTCCCGATTAATCAGTTTCCGATCCCATTCTCAATCAGCTTTCAACCAAAGAAGCTTCAATGAATATTTCTTCAAGGCAACTATACTTCATTTCCAAAAGTCACCTCCTGATTAAATTTTAACCAACAAGTCAACAGGGTTGACTTTGATCAAAACCCTAATTTGGGCAATCCTGATGAACCTGAAGCTTGTATCTTTTAATCAGAGCTTTGCCTTGGAGAGGATGAAACCCTGACCTCAGGAGAATGCCACTGAAGATGATGCCTGAGACCTCATATCTAATTCTTTTTTTTAATCGAGAATTTCCTCAACCTCAGCCTCTTTTTGTAAATTTTCTTGAACAGTAATTGTGATATGGACGAATGTATTAGATGAATGACCTACATGAGGTGTGCACATGAATGTGATATGAAATCCAATTGGATATAAATAAATGGGCAAATTTTGGGGTGCAACAGAAGCCCCGTGATAGCAGCTATGTTGAAAAGAGTGGGGGTGACCATTCCACACGGGAGATGAAAAGTGTTGTGGGAAGCGTCCCAGAAATGAACTGATGCTACTAACATGGTTTGGTTGTATTCTAAACCAGTTTTGGACAGTTGGATTAAATAATAAATGCCCAATTGTTTCTAGAAAGAAGCCTTGTGTTTCTCTACTCTTGTTAGCCAGGCGTAGTACAGTTCAGGGTCTTTTGCTAAGGGAATTGACCTAAAAACTTTCACAAAATTGGTTACATAGTTTAACCTAATTTTCTCTAGGGCTGAAGGGGTGACGGTCGAAGTGTCTTCTGCACTATCAGGATCTGCTAAGATAGGACGGCCATCTTCATCTATTTTGTTCTTACTAACTAAAGGCCTAGTTTTATAATAAGCAGGAAAGAATTTATTCAGAGAAGAGTTAGTTTCTCCTGGTAAAGGACCCATGAAGGCATGAGTTTTTCCAGAAAGTTCGAAGGGAATGATTACCTGAGAAGCATAAATGGCGCACACTTCTGCAGTATTTGGGTTTGGTATATATTCTTGATCCCCCATCTGTGTAGATTTCTGAAGTTTCAAAGCAGGTTGAAGAACGTTTGAAGAAGACGCCATGAGTAAGTTTTCTTTGAGAAATGGGTTTGAATGAAACCAGAGACGTTCTTTTCTATGGAGAGAATGAGGAAATAGAGGTGAAAGTTATATGAGAGTATGAGTTCAGGTATTTAAAGGCTTAACGGAAACCCTTTCAAATCTTTTGGGTAAAAACAAAGAGACACGCGGCAGACGTTGATTTAATCCAACGGCGGTCGAATAGTTATTAGCTTTACTCCTAGTATATAGGAGTAATGATCAGGAAGTATGACCAGAACGTGGGAATGTAAGTTATGAGTAGACATCTTTGAAAATGACAAGACGTTTTGGAAACAGAGTCATAAATGATTATGACGTCAGTCAATGATCTTGGAACTCTAAAACGAAATCTTGTTATAGCAAGAAACACCTATTTCTCTTGTTTTTCGAAACAGGCATTTATTGGGGGCAATTTGTTAGCTGAAGATTTCGTTTGGAAAGAAATGTCCTTCGAAGGTTCGAAGTTCGAAGAAGGTGGTTACTGATGACCATCTTTGAAGATAGAGAATGGCTACTGATGGCCATGTTTCGAGAATGATGTTTAAATTGAAACAAAGATAGTGAGCACCGAAGCTAAATTCGAGAAGAATGGTCTTTAAGACTTAGACGTTTTTGCGAAATATGCAAAGTACTAAAGCTTAGCGTGTTTTCGTGGCATTCTCGATTATAATTATGTTGCCACGCGTCGAAGGAGGATTCAGGCGGGATGATTTGAATTTCGAAACAGATTATGTAACCGCACGAAGACAGATGGCATCCCTGGATTTTCTATGGGCAACGTGACATTAGATTAGTGTAGGACCGTTAGGGTCGAAACTAGTATAAATAAGGATCTTAATGTTAGGATTCCGTGTGTTCATTTTGTACAAATCACTCACATATTGCTCAAGTATCAAGTGTTAAGAGAAAGAGTTCGCTGAGAAATGTACGTATGACACCAACACCAATTTAAATACATGTGTATTTTCCTTTATTCAAGTATCTTTCGATATTACAGCGTTTTGTTTACTTTCTGTCATTTACATTCTTGCACTCTTTATTTTCATGTCATTTATGTTCGAAACATTTTACTTTTCTGCACTTTAAGATTCTTGCACTTTTACAGTTTTGTCTTATGTTTTATCTTTAACTTACCTTTCGCTGATGTTATATTTACGTGTATAACAAGGTGATTGCTAATCTTTATTTATTTGATCAAGTACTTCTTATTTCAAGACACACCAATCATAGACATAATTCAAACTATCATGAATAACAACCTATTTGACTATGTCCTAGGATCAATCTAGTCGATCCTGCGAGTAACCAAATCATATTTATTATAGTTTGGAAGACTAGCGGTTGTTTACCGGAAATCACCGTAAACAGTAGGATGATTATCAGGCATTGCTTGTACAGTTTCTGACTGTTAATCCTCAGTATACTCCAAGGCCGGGAGAGCCGCTTCATCCGGATGTGGATTTTTATCTTTGGAGTAAAGTCATTGGCGGCAAGGGGCCTAACGGGTGTTTGTTTGGTGGTAGAAATTTGGCAGGCACCTTGAGACCTGATGATAGAACTCTATATCAAAGACTTCTCGATGGGGAAGGAGGTTCACGTCCTGTAATTTTAACAGATGAACAGAGAGAAACCGTAAGACAATTGGCGGTAAATGAGGTGAGGCGTGAGGCGGCGGAATGTGAAGCGGCACTGAAAGCTCAAATGGAGGCCCAAATGATGGCAATCCGGAATGAGCATCAGCGGGAAATGGAGGTCATGGCGAAAAGACAATAGGATATAAAGGCTGTCGCACGCTCGCGAAAAAATGAACAGAGTCGCCACCAATATATTTATCCCATAAGGGAAAGGAATATCAGAAAACATAACAAAGGAAGGAACAGGGTCTTGCGACCAAAGAATCTAGGTACGGGAGTCGGTTACGCAAGGGGAAGGTATTAGCACCCCTCGCGCCCATCGTACTCGATGGTATCCACCTATGTTTGTTTCTATCTAAAGGGTGTGTCTAATCTATGTCTACATGCGAATGAATGCAAAAGAAATACGGGGAAAAGTAGGAATATTTACAAATGTGCTCGTTCAAGCCCCGCGACTTGATGCCTACGTATCCTTTTCAGGAATCAGAGCGCCGTAGTTCGGCTCCATAGTTTCTGTTTGTTTTTGTGTTTTTTAGTTGGGCGGCGTTAACGTTCGCGCTCTTGCATTAGGGGACAGCCTAGGATGCAATGGAGCGGAAATAACGGTGCCCTTAAGAAAGCGAGAGAAGAGAGAGAGAGAGAGAGTTTGAGTGTTTCGAGGAAATCCCTTAAGCAAGGGAAACTCGAGTTACTCTTTGGTTGGTGTTTTTTAGAAGTTGGGAACTTACGCCTGAATGGGACCCTTAAGCAAGGGAGATCCAAGCACTCGAACATTCCCTTAAGCAGGGGATGTTTCAAGCTTCCGTTCCCTTTTTAAGAATTTTCACTTTGATTATTAGTGTTTTAAGTGTTTTCTTCGTAGGTTTTATGGGATTTTATTCAAGAATTTATTAGATTTTTTATGTTGAAAAAGAAAAAGAATGAAAAAGTGGGGAGACTAGCCTATATCTCTAGGCCTAGAGTTGTTAACTTCTAATGGAATGGGGAAAAGTTGTTTAAGCAATTCACAATATAGGAAAATATTCACGAAGATAAAAGAAATAAAATCTAGACTAATCATGAAAATTATTCACAAGCAAAGGCATTTTTTATTTATGTTAGAAACTAATTTTGATTTAAAGACTAGAAATTTTTTATTTATTATGGTTTATCAACCAATCAAAATTCAAGGAAACAATTAAAAAATCAATTAAAGAAAATAAAATCCTAAAAAGTCTAATTGGGTGAAAAATGTTTTTGTCAATTTTTATTTAAGAAAAAAATGGATTAATGTGCAAAAGAATTAAAAGAACTCAGTTTTTAATATTTGTTTTTTATGATAGCAAAGGGGGGTGCAGCAGTAATTTTAAAATGAACTAAAATTAGTTAAAGCAAAAAAACTGGGCTTGAAACAGGGGTGGCAAGAGCAAGGCGTATCAGGACCATGGTCATTAGGCGCGTGGTGCACTAGCATCAGTGGGGTGCAATTCCAGATAGTCACTAAGCCCACTCCAGACGAGGCCCAATTCTATTTCAATTTCAATCAAGCATTTTATTTATTCTTTATCATATGGTGGTTATATACATGTGACATTATATCAATTGGTCATGACAGAACTTAAGTAGAATAAGACAAAAAGGATGCCTAAGCCAATCACACGCTAACACTTAATTTCCCAATCATTGGAACAAACAAAAATTAGCAAGGAAAAGGGAAAATGGGCCAATAATGGAAGGCCACGTCATGAACGGACCCACAACCATGCACATGCAACCAGATGTCGGAGCGGAGCTCCGATCATCTTCTCCGGACACCACCGCCACCGGCGGCCACTTAGAACACCTAGAAATGAACGCATCCGCCACCGTCCGACTCGGATTTTCGTGCTGAGCACGAATCCGGCATTAGATTTTATTAATCCTCACTATATCATCCAAACCGAGTGCAACTATGAAATCTTATCCTAATGGAACTTCATCAAGATCCTCTCTAATCACGTCCAAAGCTCACAGTCAGACATAGGATTCATAGATAAGATACAAACATTCACATCACAACAAATCGCATACGAACCGAAAGAGAACTTCAAGAATCACGTAAAACTTTCGTACTCGCAACAACGAATGCTCGAGATGTTATATTATCTAAGATGCTGCTTAAGGTTTCAGTTACTTACTTGATGAGATCTCGAATGAAAAACTTCGGGAAACGTCCGCACTGTTGCTCCCTCCTTGATTCTCTCTATGCTCTATGAAGGAAGTTTACTCCTCTGAGAAATGAACTTCGCGCTTGCCTTAGTGAGGAGGTGAGAACCTTGAAAACGGCCTCAGACAATGAACACGAAACATAAAGAAAATATTGATATGTGAAGAAGCACGATGATGATCGGTGATGATTGAGGCGATGGTGGTGACGAGGCTGAGATGAAGATGCGATGAAGATAGTTGTGGCGGTTATGGAGGTGGTTGTGATTCGGTTTTGAGCTTTTCTGAAAAACGGTTATGGAGGTTGTTGTGATTTGTTAGGATTTTGTGAAGATGAGAGTTTATGGTTGTTGTTAGTTGATGAAGATGATGGTTGTTATGGTGGTGATGAGGTGGTGTGTGGTGGTGGTTAGAGTTTGTTATGGTTGTTGGTGGTGGTGGAAGTTAGTTGGAGGAGATGGTTATGGTGGAGAGAGAAAGCAGAGAGTGAAGATGAAGAGAGTGGTGAGAGAGAGAAGAGAAACTGAATCTGGAAAATGAGGTTCGTCCTGAGTTTGTGAGGGATGCGGAATTTTATAGTGAGATTATATGGTTCATGGTAAGTTATGGTGTGCTGCATGAGTATCATAGCATAGCTCTTCATGGGAGAAAATTCGTGCATGGCTGGAATTTGGCTTGTAACCTTGCTCAAACATAACTTTGCTAGGGCGCCACTTCAAGGCCTTGTATCTCACTGATCACGCTACCAAAATTAATGATTTATGGCTTGTTGGATAGGGGACATAGCAAGGAAGAATTTGGTACTAAGATTATTCAAATTAGGGACTTGTGGAGGGAGAGCATTGATCCTGAATTCAGCCCACCACGTGTTTGTGAAATTGACGCGCGTGTGCCTTGGAATCTTGCCCAGAGGGATGTATGCCATTGGCCTTGCTAACCAGTAACTTTGGAAGCTTGCAATATATTCAATATTGGTCCAATTGACTTGATTCTTGTCTCATTGCATAGAGGACATGGAGGAGAGTTGATGTGTGTCAAGTTTGTAATCAATAGACCCTCGTATCGCTCTGGAATTAGCTCCAAAAATGACACGCCACATGTTTGTAAAAATGCTTGCGTGTGTCAAGAAACTTGCCCAGCAATGTGACTTGCTTCAAATGAAAAGTCTCAAATTCACATCTTAATAACTCTTCAACCAAGCTTCAAATGAAAAAGTGTCCAACTACAAAGTTGTTCTCCTCCATGAGAGGAACAACTTTGATGTTGGGAGTTTCTTCAAAAAATGTCATTTGCCACGTGTAAATCAGGGCTGAAGTGGACTGCTCATCAAGATTTAAAATGCCAAAATATTTTCTAAGTGTTGAAACTTTCTATTTTTGTCATTTTTCTATTTTTGGCAACTTTTTGTCAAACTCCCGATTTTATCCATTCTTCGACTTTTCTTGACCGATTTTCCACCAAAAGTCAATATTTGAATAATTCTTCTGATTTTGACCCAAAAGTCGACTGTTCTGATTTTTCTGACTATTGATGAAATTCCCGATTAAATCTCTTCCACTCAAGTCCAATCGAACAAACATATCCACATAGTCAGTATGAGAGCTTCCCATTCATAGAATCCACTCCTGATTAAATGTTGACCAGAAAGTCGACTGGTTGACTTTGGTCAAAGAAACCCTGATTTGGGGGACCAGATGATCTGCAAGCTTGTACCCTTCCATCAGTGCCCTGAGCTGAGAATGAGAAAGCCCTGATTTCAAAAGATCTTGGACAAGATGATGACACCCCATATTAGGTTTCAAGTCTCTTCTTCTGATCAAGGACCAATGATATGGATGCATGCAATGGTATGACCTAGATGGATGTATGTTTATGAGCTGCAAGCCAGATAAATAAGGGTAGGACATATTTGGGGTATGATAGAGGCACAAATGCGACAATTTATGCAATCCTTTGGTGGAAACCAAAATATGGGGGGTTCTGCGCCGACTGTTCAGGAAAATCTAAATGAGGATGAGTTTCCCGACCCGGATTGATTGTTGATTTAGTTTAGTTTTTATTTTGTTGTTATAACTTTTGATTTTGAATTTGTGTAAACTATTAATTAAATTATAATTACATTATTTAGTAATATTAGATTTATAATTTTAGTTTCTTAATTTTAATATTAGATTTATATTTAGTTTATTGAATTAATTTATAAATTTTATTAATTAATTTTAATATATTTAGTTTATTAATTTGATTATATATATATATATATATAATATTTGGTTTTTGAAAAAAAAAATATTAGTGACGTGATTTCCATGTCACTAAGTAGTGACAAGTAAATCACGTCGCAACTTCACAAATATAAATGCGCTTTTACAACTCTCTAGGCAAATTTAGCGACGTGATTTGCATGCCACTAGGTAGTGACATGGAAATCATGAAGGATAGAAAACACTTAGAAAGGGGGGGTTTAAATAAGTGTAGCTTTAAAACTTGTAATTAAGATAAAAACTATTTGCACAATGATTTTTATCCTGGTTCGTTGTTAACTAAACTACTCCAGTCCACCCCCTTGGAGTGATTTACCTCACCTGAGGATTTAATCCACTAATCACACTTGATTACAATGGTTTTCCACTTAGACAACTGCTAAGTCTTCTAGAGTATCCTGATCAGAACCTGATCACTCTAGGAACAAACTGCTTAGACAACTTCTAAGACTTGCTAGAGTATACTGATCAACAACCTGATCACTCTAGTTCTTACAACTTAATGTAAACAAATTCTTTTAAGAGTTACAATGCTTCTTATAAAGCTATTATCACAACTGTGATTTTCTCTTAAGTTTAAGCTTAAATCTCACTAAGATATTACAACAGCAATGTAGTGAGCTTGATGATGAAGTTTGAGAGCTTTTGAATTTGACAGCGTTTCTGTATAATGCGCAAGTGTTGTATTGAGCTTCTCATCAAAACTTCATATTTATAGGCACTTGAGAAGATGACCGTTGGGAGCATTTAATGCTTTGCGTAATCCGTACGCATCTAATGTTTCACTCTTTTGTCAACTACCTCGAGCCTTGTTTTCGTTGTGTCTACTGGCATTGCCTTAATAGCTTATAACGTTCCTTTTGTCAGTCAGCGTAGCCTGCCACCTTGTACTTGCTTCTGATATGATGTTTGTGTAAATAACGTTTGAATATCATCAGAGTCAAACAGCTTGGTGCAGAGCATCTTCTTGTCTTCTGACCTTGAAGTGCTTCTGAACGTGATACCATGAGAACTTCAGTGCTTCTGCTTCTGGTCTCTAGTTCTTCTGATGCTTCCATAGACCCATGTTCTGATTCTGCTTGACCATCTTCTGATGTCTTGCCAGACCATGTTCTGATGTTGCATGCTGAACCTTCTGAGTCAGTGCTTCTTGCGCTGATTTTGTGCATACTCTTTATATAATTCCTGAAACGGAAATTGCATAGTATTAGAGTACCACATTATCTCATACAAAATTCATATGCTTGTTATCATCAAAACTAAGAATATTGATCAGAACAAATCTTGTTCTAACAAATCACGTCACTAATAAAGATGCTTTTACTGACTCATTACTATTGTGTCTGCTCTGAATGAAAAGCATTAAACTCTGGTCCAAATGTTGCGACGTGATTTTCACTTCACTAATTAGTGAAGTGAAAATCACGTCACTAAAAGTTGCCACCTTGCCTCGTGCGACGTAAATGACCACGTCGCAAATAATGATTTGTGAAGTGTTTTTTCGGTTTGTGGCGTGATAATCACGTCACTAAAGAGCTCTTTTTTTGTAGTGTTAAAAGCAAATTATATTAATTTATTTTCGTATTCTTAAAGTTAAATATATTCCTGATCTCTATGAATATCTCAATTTTAACTTTTAATTACTATAAAAATGTCATATTTTAATCTTTATAAAATTATTTTTGTATGACATTTTAGTCATTCTACAAGACCTAAAACTAAGTGCATAAATAATTTTATAAGAACTATTTTTTTTATAAGGACTAAAAATAAAATTTGATAATTTTACAGGAACAAAAATATATTTAACCTATCTTTTAATACCTTTTTAAAACATTTATTTCAAAAAAATCTTCATCTAAATTATTATTTTTATTTTTATTAATAAATGAGATTTTTATTTATTTTCTCCTATATTTTGGGCAAGATGGAATAGATATTTTGCACCGCACCGCATATTTACTGGAATTCCAAACACATGCTAAACAAAAACTATATATAGTTTAAGGATTTTGCTTTCTTAGAAACCCTAAAACTTTTTTTCTCCACACAACAAGAAACCCTACTACTACTATATTGATCTCTATAATGAAGGGAAAACATGAAAGAAATTGTGCTGTGGGAATAGACCTTGGAACAACGTATTCATGTGTTGCAGTATGGCAAGAACAACACTGTCGAGTTGAGATCATTCACAACGATCAAGGCAATAGAACTACTCCTTCTTTTGTTGCTTTCACAGAAAATCAAAGACTGATCGGTGATGCTGCTAAGAATCAAGCTGCTACCAACCCTCAAAACACCGTCTTTGGTAATTTCTACTCTTTTTGTCTTTTAAAACCTTGAAAACCTAATTACGAATTGTTTATAACAAGTTTATAAATCTATTTAGAATTTTAATATTAGTTTAGGAACCAATCGAACAATTAAACCTTATTCATATCTTTATATTTCCAGATGCTAAGAGGTTAATTGGTAGAAAGTTTAGTGACCCTATTGTTCAAGATGATATTCTTTTATGGCCATTCAAAGTAGTTGCTGGTGACAATGACAAACCCATGATTATGGTTAAGTACAAGGATCAAGAAAAGAAACTATATGCCGAAGAAGTATCATCTATGGTACTCACCAAGATGCGAGAAATTGCTGAGACATATTTAAAATCAAATGTTAAGAATGCTGTTGTTACTGTGCCAACTTATTTTAATGATGCTCAGCGAAAAGCCACTATAGATGCTGGTGTTATTGCTGGCCTTAATGTTATGAGGGTAATGAATGAACCTACTGCGGCAGCTGTTGCGTATGGTCTAGACAAGAGGACCGATTATGATGGAGAACGGAATTTTTGTCTTTGATCTTGGTGGTGGTACTTTTGATGTGTCTCTACTAACTATCAAGGGTGATGTGTTCAAAGTAAAGGCAACTGCTGGAAACACTCACCTTGGAGGAGAAGACTTTGATAACAGGATGGTGAACTACTTTGTACAAGAGTTCAAGAAAAAGAACAAAGTGGATATTAGTGGAAATCCAAGAGCCTTGAGGAGGTTGAGAACAGCTTGTGAAAGGGCAAAAAGATCACTTTATTTCCTTGTTACCGCCACTATTGAAGTAGATTATTTATTTCAAGGCATTGACTTTTTGTCATCCATCAATAGGGCCAAGTTTGGGGAAATGAATATGGACCTTTTCAATGAGTGTATGAAGACCGTTGAAAGTTGTCTTACTGACGCTAAGATGGATAAAGGAAGGGTAGATGATGTTGTTCTAGTTGGTGGATCTTCTAGAATTCCTAAAGTACAAGAGCTATTACAAGACTTTTTTAAAGGAAAAGAGTTGTGCATGAACATTAATCCTGATGAGGCTGTAGCTTATGGGGCAGCTGTTCAGGCTGCATTGTTGAGTGAAGATGTTAAGAATGTTCCAAATTTGGTGCTGCAGGACGTTACACTATTGTCTCTTGGCAGGTCAGTAGTAGGAGATATCATGAGTGTGGTGATTCCTAGGAACACTTGCTTTCCTGTCAAGAATACACTACAGTATTCTACGGTTGAAGATAACCAATCTTATTCCTTGATTAAGGTTTATGAGGGTGAGAGAACAAGAGTTGGTGAAAACAATTTGCTTGGTTCTTTTACTCTTTCTGGTCATACCCCTGCTCCTCGTGGCCACCCTTATGATGTTTGTTTTTCTATAGATGAAAATGGTGTTTTGACAGTTTCGGCTAAGGAATGCTCCACTGGTAAAATGAATGAGATTTCAATAACCAATCACAAAGAGAGGATATCAGTCGAAGAAATTAGAAAATTGATTAAAGAGGCTGAGATTTACCATATTGAAGACATGAAATTCCTAAGAAAGGCCAAAGCACTGAATTTATTGGATGACTACATATACAAAATGACAAATACTTTAAAGAAAAATGATACTGATTCGAAGCTTTACTCACAAGAAGTCAAAATGATTGAAGATGTAATTGCAGTGGCTAAAAACCTCGTCGACGAGAATAACAAGCAGGTTGAAATAGAAGTTCTGGAAGATCACCTAGATGGGCTTGAGAGTAGAATGAAACACATTATAGCTAAGACTATTTAGTTTTTATTAAAGTTTAGAGTCGACATGTTACTTAAATTGTTATTGTCATTTTGCTATATTTCTTTACCATGCAACAACTGACTGAAATTGTGATGTAGGACTCTTTGATTCATTAAGTTTACAAGTCTCTTTGCTCATCTCTTCTACTTTGGAACAGGAATTGGAGCAAATGAGCAATTTCATTTGATTGGTAAACTCATAAATTTACTCAATATAGAGGAAGTGGTATAGGTGGAATTGGTCGATGATGAGGAATGAGTATCTGTAACAACATTTTCATGGATATTTCAACATTTTGCCTTTATAATTGATATACTTATTTCCCCTGTTTGGATTGACTTTGTTCATTACGTTTTTCATAATCTAATTTGATCATATAGTTTTTCATTGTTTTATTTGATTATATAGTTTTTCATAATTTAATTTCATCATAACAGCGACTTAGACGAGTTGGGTGTCTATTTTCGGGGTGTTCAAAACCAAACCAACCCAATAGAAAACCGCAAATTAAACCAAACAAAACTAAAACCGCAAAAAACCGCATTTGATTCGGATTTGTTTCAGTCATTTTTTAACAAAACTGCATGGTTCGGTTCGGTTTGCGGTTTATATTTTGCAAATCAAACCAAACCGAATCAAACTGCATTATGTTACAACCTAAATTTTACTTAACTCACATTCAAACCAAACCTAAACCTATTATATATTTTCCTTATGATTACGAACAACTTTCTCATCCTTACGCTTATGGTTTCATTTTCAGTCTTCTTAAATCTCTCCTAGAATTATCGCACCATCTTCTCTACATACATCTTACCTCTTCTTCTCTAATCTTTACTATCTTATATTCTTTCTTTTTCACCTTCTCATTTTTATGCAAATGTTTCCTCTTTCAATTTCGTTTTTATCGCACATCTTCTTCTATAATCTCTCCTCTCTTATGTTATTTCTTTTCATCTTCACTAATCTCTCATCTCTTCTATTTTTTTTTCATTATAATATTTTTGATATTGTTTTATGTTATTATTTCACTTTTGTCTAATCTAATTTATACATATTAAATGGGAAGTTGTTGTCCAAATATGATGAGTTTTGTTGTTATTTGGTAGTGTATGAATAACTAAATATAAAGTTATGCTATCATTTATACGTGTATGTATGACTCAATAAAATATTTGTAAAAAATAGAACCAACTGAACTGAACCAAACCGCATTAATTTGGTTTGATTCAATTTTTTTCTAAAAGCCAACCGAACCAAACCAAACCGCAAGTCTTTTTCTCTTGTGGTTCGGATGACTATTAGCATCAAAACCGCTCAAAACGCACCGCGAACACCCCTAGTCTATTTTGCTTTGACTCACATATGTAATTCCCAACAGAGATATCGTGCCACTATGTATTTTTGGTAACACTCGCATGGGGTCCAACTCTGCGGCCATGTACATAAGTGAACCACCCAACGTCATACAACAGTAATCCACCCATATCCTATAGGCGTGAGAGTCAAACTGTAACACCCCCGATTCTATACTACTCAAATAAGGCATACATTCACATAATCAGAGTAAACAAACATGCATCCCATGAGGGCGTTACACACACTTTAAAACAAAAATAACAATCTAACATGCAATGGTCACAATCAAGTAAAACGGAATTGGGAATTTAACACAAAACATGCATAACCACATCAGAATAATTATCTCATCTAGAAAATGGTAAACTTGGATGATTCTCATACATCATCCATCATATCATAATATCTTGGCTTAAGGCAAAACATCAAAATATCACATATCCAATTAGGAAATTACATATGAGTAAAACAATATCTCATAGTATCCAAACATAGGTATTAAAAATAAACTCAATTCCCATGTGTTACATATGACCAGAGCACAATATGACTACTTAGTCAAAACACGTTAAGGAGGTCTAAAACTCCAAGCTAAGCCTCCTCCGAAGCATCACTACTCTTCGGAACCTGCGCGATGTCGCAATGAACATCATTCAAACAGACGGGTGAGAATTCAAATCATTATAAATAAACATAATAATGAGAAATATAAAACACCACAAGAATACATTCAAGGAATTCATCACTTTTCACAAAACATGCATCATATATAATATATCAAGATTCACATGTTTATCTCATACGACATAGTTCCACAATTCAAGTAATTATATTCAGTTACCACAATCCTCATTTGTATACCATTATGAAACACAATTCAAGTATACAATACCAATCACAACATCCACATATATTCCTATCCACCAAAATCATTCCACATAATCATATCACATAATCACACAACAACAACAATTCACACCGACACGTGCGACTCAAGTGTGACTCTATGCGATATACATGTGGATCCCTCCGTTATCATTTCCGACAAGCCGATTGTCCATCTCTTAGACTAGATAACCACCTCTAAAGCTCCATTTGGCGTTAAGCTTTCAAACCCCATTCAGCGTTAGGTTTGGGACAAGCAAATAATCTTCACAGGATTACCCAACATTGCCTCTTTCAAGACTCATGCTAGTGTAAGTGTGCAACAAAACAAGACTCGTGCATTCAAGACGATCTCAACCTTTTAAACTACATAAGCACAACACATTTCAACATTGCAGAACATACACAACATGATTTCAATCTCAATAATACATCAATTAGCATACACTCAACCAATCACATGTATTCAAGTATAGCATAACATGTATTACATCATCATCCATCAATTCACACCATAATACATACATATCTCAAGTATTATAAACATGTGTAAATTTGATCTGAAACCTATCCAAACATAATTGAATAAATTATGAAAATACATGGAAATCCATCTTAAATCATAAGCATACAGGATCCCAAAAAAAAGAATCAAAAATCACAAATTTTAAGTACAGGCTTCGCTATACGCCCACTAGCCGCGCTACGCGCGCTAAGTCAGAAAGTTCGGCACTAAACGCCCTCAGACCCGCGCGACGCGCGCTCTGTGTTTTCTGCAGAAATTCTTCTGCGATGACACCAAACCCTTTTCTCCCATTTTCCATCCAAAATTAGTTCCAGTTCATATTTTATCACGAATTTCATGCTTATATCACATATACAACATATTAGAATCAATGATAAACATCAAAATATCACTAACAATTCAATTTCATGGATTCTATCATAATCTCTAAAGTTAGGGTTTCGCAAAATCAACATACATTCATCAAATCATATGTTATCTTCATACCCATTCATAGAATTATACATAGAATCATCGTAACAAGTTAGATTTCACACAATTCATGGATTAATATACCAATTCCACAACAAAACTCATGAAATAGTAATCTCCCAACCTAAAATCATGCATTTTCTAACCCCATTTAAAAGATTTTCGTCCTTGAAAATTTACCTCAGGCAAACAAATCGGGATAAGAATCTTTCATCTTGCTTTCAAGCTCCCACGTCACATTTCCTCCTGCCGGTCCACCCTAAACAACCTTTACTAAAGCGATTCTTTACCTCGGAGTTGTTTCACCTCTCTATCTTCTATCCGCATAGGTAATGTCTCCACGGTCAAATTATATTTAACCTCAACATCATCTAATTGGACAACATGCGAAGGATCTGCAATATATCTCCTTAACTGAGACACGTGAAACATGTCATGAAGGTTATATAGTGACGGCGGTAACGCAATCCGGTATGCCACCTCACCTACCCTCTCGGTAATCTGATACGGACCAATAAAATGCGGCGTCAACTTACGCGATTTCAAAGCTCTATCAACACCCGTTACTGGAGTAACTCTAAAAAATACATGATCATCCTTCTCGAACTCAAGTGCTTTCCTCCTCCTATCATGGTAACTTTTTTGCCGACTCTGAGATGCCTTCATCTTCTCTCTGATCAACTTAATCTTATCTTATCGGTAGTCTATTGAACGATCTCAGGTACAACCACAACACTCTCTCTAGACTCATACCAACATAAGGGAGTCCTACATCTTCGACCATACAAAGCTTCAGAAGGTGCCATTCCAATACTAGAATGGAAACTGTTATTATACGTGAACTCAATCAACGACAAATACCTATCCCAAGCTCTTACTTGTTCCAAACCAAAGCCCTCAAAAGATCCTCAACCGACTGAATCGTCCTCTGAGTCTGACCATCAGTTTGCGGATGATAAGCCAAACTCAAACGCAACTTAGTACCCAAAGCACTTTGCAAACCTTCCCAAAATCTATACGTAAACCTTGGATCTCTATCCGAAACAATACAATACGGAATACCATGCAAACTCACAATATTCTCAATGTACAATCTAGTCTCTCCAATATTCTCAATAGTCTTTCCATCATATAACACATTATAGTCTGAATAAAGTGAGCATATTTCATCAATCTATCCACAATAACCCAAATCGCCTTACAATTACTCGACGTTCTCGGCAATCCCGAAACAAAATCTATAGAAATGTTATCCCGCTTCCACTCAGGAATGGATAACGGTTGCATCAAACCAGACGATTTCTGATGTTCAATGTTGGACTTCAGACAAATCAAACAGGAATACACAAATTCTGCTATATCGTTCTTCGTACCTTGCCACCAAAATAACTTCCTCAAATCTTGATACATTTTAGTAGCTCCAGAATAAATACTCAAACCACTTCGATGCCCTTCATCCAAAATCCTCTTCTTTAAATCTGAAACATCAAGAATACAAACGCGATCACGATATCTCATGACACCATTGTCATCAATCAGAAAATCACCACATTTCCTTTGATTAATCAATGTCATCTTGTCTACCAATTCCCAATCCAATTTCTTACCTTCTCGAATCTCATCAAGAATACCACAAGTAAGCTTCAACATACCAAGCTTAACACATGAAGATGTCTCTTTGAAAACTAAACTCAAATCGTGAAATTGTTCCAACAATTCAAATTCTCGAATCATCAACATAGACATATGCAATGATTTCCTACTCAATGCATCGACTACAACGTTAGCTTTTCTAGGATGGTAGTTCAAGCCAAAATCATAGTCTTTCAAGAATTCCAACCATTTTCTTTGCCTCATATTCAACTCTTTCTAATCGAACAAATACTTCAAACTCATGTGATCACTATACACATCGAATCTCGACCCAAACAAATAATGCCTCCAAAGTTTCAAAACAAAAACAACGGCGGCCAACTCTAAATCATGTGTTAGATAATTCCTCTCATGAACTTTAAGTTGTCGTGAAGCATAAGCTACCACTTGTCCTTTCTGCATCAACGCACCTCCTAAACCTCACACCGAAGCGTCACAATACACAACAAACGGCTTCAACTGATCCGGTGAAATCAAAATAGGAGTAGTTGTCAACCTTCTCTTAAGCTCTTGAAAATTCGCTTCACACTGCGAAGTCCAAATAAAAGCTTGACCTTTCCTAGTCAATTGCGTTAACCGTAAAGCCAACTCAGAAAAACCTTCAATGAACTTAAGGTAATAACCATCCAAACCAAGAAAACATCTAATCTCAGAGACAGATTTTGGAGCTTATCATTGAGATACAACCTCAATCTTAACAGGATCAACCAAAATACCTCCACTCAAAATCACATGCCCAAGGAAACTCACATCCTTCAACCAAAACTCGCACTTAGAAAGCTTCGCATACAACTTCTTCTCTTTCAACACAGATAAAACAATCCTCAAATGCTCAGCGTGATGTCTTCACTCTTGGAATATATCAAAATATCATCAATAAACACAACCACAAACTTATCTAGATAATCATGAATAATCATATTCATATACTCCATGAACACACCAGGTGCATTAGTCACACCAAAAGGCATAACAGAATACTCATAGTGTCCATACCTTGTTCTAAAGGCAGTTTTCTGAATATCCTCAACTTTCGCACGAATCTGATGATACACAGACCTCATATCAATATTGCTAAACACACAAGGCCCAACCAACTGATCCATCAAATCATCAATCCTCAGAAGTAGATACTTATTCTTAATCGTCACTTTGTTAAGTTGTCTATAATCAACACAAAGTATCATAGAACCTTCCTTCTTCTTAACCAACAAAACAGGCGCACCCCATGGCGACACACTCGGAAGAATAAACTTCTTCTCAAGAAAATCCTCAAGTTGACTCTTCAACTCTTTCAACTCCGAAGATGACATCCATATAGAGCCATCGAAACAGGACTAGTTCCAGGAACTAAATCAATCGTAAACTCCACTTCACGTTCTGGCGGTAAATCCCTTACATCTTCAGGAAATACCTCCACAAAATCACGGACTATTGTCAATTCCTCAATTATCCATATAGAGCCATCGAAACAGGACTAGTTCCAGGAACTAAATCAATCGTAAACTCCACTTCACGTTCTGGCAGTAAATCCCTTACATCTTCAGGAAATACCTCCACAAAATCACGGACTATTGTCAATTCCTCAATTGTTCTCTTCTCATGAACATCCAAGATTGCCAACAACATAAACAACATAGCACCGTCTTGGACAGACTCACCCACTTACCTAGCAGACAAAAACACATCTTCCTTAACACCAGTTTCAGGAAAGATAACTGCCTTATCAACACAGTTGGTATAGACACGATTAAACTCTAACCAGTTCATACACAAAATCACATCAATTTGCTCTAATGGAAGACAAATTAAGTCATTTCCAAATTCTCTACCAAATATACTCAACGGACAATTGAAACACAGAAAAGAAGTAGACACATAACCCATAACAGGTGTATCAATAACCATACTTCTATGCATATCAGACATCACAAGATTTAATCTCATAGCACAATCCAAAGAAATGAAAGAATGCGTTGCACCAGTATCAATAATAGCAATAAAAGGTGTACCATTAATAAAGCACATACCTCAGATTAGCCTATCCTCAACAGTAGTCTCAGAACCAGACAATGCAAACACTTTTCCTTTCGCTTGCTCCTTATTTTGTTTGTCACACTTGGTACTAATGTGTCCTTTCTCACCATAGTTGTAGCAAGTCACACCCGAACCAACTCCTCACCTATTAGCCTTGTGACCCACCTTGCCACACTTGAAACATGTCACTTCGACCTTTAAACAATCCATAACACCATGTCCCTCAACACCACACTTGAAGCACTTAATCGAAGTATAAGCTATTCCCCCACTTGGCTTCTTGCGAAAACCAGATTGCTTCTTCTTTTCATCACATGGCTTCCCAAAGAATTTCCCCTTACCTTTCCGATCATTCAAGGATTTATAGTAGGAACTACTTTCCCTACTATCCTCATCATAGATCCTACTCTTATTAACCAATTCAGCAAAATGGGTAATCTGTTTATATCCAATAGCCTTTTTGATATCAGGTCTAAAACCATTCACAAACTTCAAACAATTCGACCTCTCGGCATTGATAGTATTGTAATGAGGACAATACTTGATCAACTCTTGGAATCTTTCAGCATACACAACCACAGTACCATTTCCTTGCTTCAATTCTAGAAATTCCACTTCCTTCTTTCCACGCACATCTTCCAGAAAATGATTCTCCAGAAAAGCATCACGGAAAAAGAGCCCAAGTAATTTCCAATCCTTCTTCATCAAATATTTGCACAGTGTTATGCCACCAACCTCATCTTCCTTCTCTAGCATGTAAGTTCCAAACTGCACCTTCTACACATCGGTACAATTCATGACTCAAAAGATCTTCTCGATTTCTTTCAACCATGCTTGTGCCTTATCAGGTTCATGCTCTCCCTCAAAGGTCGGCGGCTTATTCCTTATGAAATCTCCCAAAGCACGAAACTCAATCTCCTCTCCATTGCCAGCGTTCGCTTGTGGTACTTGCCCAATAGCACCAGCCAACATTGTTAATGCCTCAACAATAGCATCATTATTCCTTCCCGCAACCATTGTCCTAAGGCAACCAACAACCAAACAGACAAACAATATTGATCGTGTCTGATATACAAATCTAATACAACAGGAATAAAAGACATTAATCCATAAGCAAATATCATCTGAAAGAACATGAGTTCGACATTAAAAAACCCCAAGTGTTACATGACCAGAGCATCAACTCACTACCTAATCAAATCGAAAAAGAAGACCAACTAGGCGTCTCCGTTATCCTCGTGCAAAGCACCACTATCTTCGGTACCTAAGCGATGTCGCATAGAACATCATTCCAACAGAAGGGTAAGAATTAACATCATCATAGAAATATGTAAAAATAAGCAATGCATAGCATATATATATACAAGAATTCATCCCTCCTTGCGTAATCACGCAAATAGCATTTCTAGAATCTATTTCAAATAGTCAAATATGCAACAAGGCTCAAATAGCATCCAAACACAATTATCACAAATCACATCATCACATAACCTCCACACAAACATAATGTATGTGACTCTACAATAACAAATGTAACCCATGCATGTGGTACCAACTCTATTATCCTTTCAGGCCATACAGGGTCAATCTCCCTGACAATTACCTGCAAAAAGCCCGTTCTCTAAGCTTTCAAGCCCCCTCTCTAAGCTTGGGACAAGTCACTAGTCTCCGCGAGAACTAGCACCCATTGCCTCTTGACACAAATGATGCATATGCATTTCAACAACAACATATGCAAATTAAGACCATCTCTCAATCTTAATAATATATGCATACCACAATAATCCAACTCATATGAATTTTCCATCAAATTTGCACAACATGCATATAATAATCATCCTCAATATCCAAATAGCATTTATTCATTTACATATATCATGAGTATCACACCACATAACATACCATCACAATGTGATTCACAATTTATCAAGTCATAACACACATGTCATACCCCAAAATTTTCCCACCATATTTTAAAGAAAACAGTCTCCTTACACTCAAGGATCTCCAATTGCTCAAAGCTACACAAGAAGGAAGCATGCATATCTTCTCCTAAACAAGTACCTCTGAATTAGGGTTTTTCTTTTCATCAGGGATATGGAACTTCTAAGATCTAAAATGGAATTCATGGCTTCTCATATGCTTCAAAGGATCCTCATTCCAAGTTTCAAGCCTTGATTCACAAGATTGTCCAATCAACTGCTCAAATGGTCAATAGTCGACTAGTTTGACTTGAAGGTTAATTATGGTCAAAATCAAAGTCAAAACTCTTGATTTTTGGTCAACATCAATATTTTGAAGTAAAATTCATTATTTGATCAAGGTTTGATCATGATTAATCAATGAAAGCTCAAAAATCATCAAAACTTGAAGTTGCTAAATTAGGTTTCTAGGAGAAAGTCAACCGACCTTTGACCAGCCATAACTTTCATATGGTTGATCAGAAATTTCCCAACCAAAGCCCATTTTGAAGGAAATCGAATTCTCTACAACTTTGTTGCTCTAAACCCAAGACCAAAAATTCTTCATTTGGGAGATATGAGCCAAAACATTACAGGTCCTTTCGAAAGTCAACCAAAAGCTGTTGTCAGGAGCAATATCATCAAGATAAAATCTCCAAATGCAAAAAATGTTCCAAAGTGCCTTGTAAAGGGCATCTTGGGCTTTCCAAAGAGTCCTAGAACACTTCCATACAACAAAAAATGAGAGATATATTCTTGGTACAAGTTGGTCGATTTTTGAGAATTGCATAAAACCCTATTTGGTGAATTTCATATTTTTTAGTAATGGCCTATGATATTACACTTTGTAGCGGTGAAATTGGTGAGACTAAAGCCATGGGAAAGACTTAGCTCATTTTGTTTCAAACAGAGTTGCCACCGCGCTTTATTATTTCCAAAAAGAATGGGAGAAAGAGCGAATAAAACCCACAGAAGTTTTTAAAATCAAAACTAATAAAGTTATCAGAGATTTGGGTAAGGGGGTTTGTTATACAAGGGGAAGGTTTTAAGCACCCCTCATATCCATGGTACTCCATGGGTACCTCTTTGAAAATGTTATTGTTTTTGTGTACATCTATTTTGAAAAAGCATATGTGAACTTGTTTAAAAAGAGTGTGGGAATGGGAAAAGAAGTTTTTGAAAGTGAGCTCAATAAGATATCGCATCTTAGGCCTACATACCCTTTAACAATAGGGAAGTCAGAGCTTTTGTTGTTCCTCTTAAAAGGAAAAATAAAAGGGCCAATGTGGCCAAAATCTTTTTGGGTGTTGAGTTTTAACAAAACAAGGTCAATGGACTAAGAGTAGTTGCACCGGGAATAATTCTTCTCTTAGTGCCAAGGTTTAAAAAAAAGGTTGGTTGAGCTTTAACAATATAAGGTCAATGGACTAAGAGTAGTTTCACCGGGAATAATTCTCCTCTTAGTACCAAGGTTTTAAAGGAAGGGTTGATAAACAAAGTATATACAATGATAATACAATGGATAACAAATATAAGAATGCAAGGATAAAATCAACAAGTATATGTACATGAACAAAAGACAATGATCAAGGTAAGCAAATCACATTTAACATGGATAAGCAAAGATCAAGATGTTTTTTGAATTAGGGTTTTGAAATTACACCTAAACCTAATTGATTTTTTAATGATTAAATACCAAATTTTAAAAGAGAATTGGTCTAAGGGTACATGGTATAGTCAAGGAGATACTAACCTTACCCTAAAATATATTCGCAAAAATATACAAGATCTTACTTGGTGGAAATATCAAAAAGAAATGTTTTTTTTAGAATATTTGTAATATATAAAAGACTTGTTTTGATTTAATTTTTAAATGACTAAATAATAAATATTTTTGTAATTTTAAAATAAATTCTCAAAATAGACAAGATGAATAAAAAGTGTGTATAAAATCAAGTCAAAATAATTAATTTAACTTAAGAAAATAAATGAAACAAAAAGTAAGAATTTTTTTTGAAGAAAATAGCAAAAGAATAAAAGGGCAAGCTGGGTGTTGAACTAAAGCCACCTAGTTCCCAAACAACTTTGGGTCGACGTAGCTAACCGCTGGAACACGCTACTCATTTCTATAAAATAATAACACGCCTATTACATAATATATAAAAGGAAGCGCTGATTCAAAACAGAACCAGAATTGTAAAAGCTTCAATTCTTGCTCAAATTTAAAAAAGTAAAAAGCAAACTTGTTTGTTTTTTCGATAGAAATTCAAATATTCAACTAATTTTAATTAATATTCACTTTATAATTCAAATTTATTTTAAAAAAGTATGAACCCTAAAATTTCAAAATTAAATTAAATGATATATAGCAGTGATGAATTGCAAGTGATTGAGGGCTATTATTCCTTACATCATGATAAATATAATAGAGTCAAGAATAATAAAAAATGATGCTTAAATGATATAGTTGAAATTTTGAGAAAACTCACCTTGTAAGTAGAGATGGTGAATTTGGATTCAAGCATTTTTAGGGGCTGTGATTGATTCTATTAGCTTCCTTGATGTTCCTGAAACATGTTGCAATCTTAAAGTTGCCTTGAAAGTTTGTAGATTGTTCCAACCAAGTTCACTTGCAAGTGAAAAAATGACACTTGAATAGAGTAAATGGAGTGTTTCAGATCATAAATAATATATACAAAACTTATATATAATGTGTGGATGGTGTATGAATAGAAATATTGAAGATAACTTGAAGAAATTGAGAGTTTTGAAAAATTGGATTTTTGAAGTAAAAAAATGGAGTTTAATGGTGATTTTTGGTTTGAGTGGTTTTTGAGTTGTAAGGAGGTGATGGATAGCTTCTATATGATGTATGGAAGCTACTTGGAAGGTGCTTTGACACAACAAATGTTTGGAACTCAAAATTGCTTAACTTATGCAAAATGACTAAAATTTGGAATTTCAAGTGAGAGGGTGAGATTGAGAATTGTTGTGTGTTTGATTTCAGAAGCAAAGGCCTCTATTTATAGGCATAATTTGTGGTTTGTGAAGGGAAAAATATGATCAAAAGAAGTTCACAAGTGATAGTTGTACCACTTTGCTTATTCATGAAGAAATGAAAAATCCATAGTTCCAAGAGAAGGTACAAGCATGCTTGGATTTGTTGAACACTTTAAACATGTTTGGTCTGAACTTTAGGTTGAGTGTATGCAACAAAAACAAGTTGGAAGCTCAAGGAGAGTGGACTTTGTGATTAAAGTCACTTTTCAAGAATGGAAGTCATGACTTTATGCTTAAGATGAAATGAAACTTTGGACAATGCTTAAAACACATGGATCATAGCTCAAAAGAAAGTGAAATCATCTGACTTTGGTGCTTTGAACAACTTATAGGGGCTGCATGAAAGGAATCTTTGCATTTGAAGTAGTTTTGGTTCATAACTTCTTCATGTTCATGGAGTTTTTCAAGTGTTATGGAGCCTTCTTCATAAAATCATATCTCATAGCTCAAGCCATGGAATTTCATGCTCTTGGTCTCTTTAGAAATCCCTTGCTACATACTTCAATTCACTTGTTAAAAGTTTCCTCAAACTATTTTTGGATCATGGAGAAAAAAGGTCTTAAAGTTAAGCAAAACTAGGTGAAAACACTTGGAATTTTTCCAAGTCTTTTGAACATAAACCTTCTTAATCCAAAATCTCTCAAAATAATCACTTTTAGTCAAAATTTGCATTGTGATAAGTTGTTTATTTTGTCAAGATCTACAACTTTCATGTTTGGAGATTTTTGAGTTTGTAGGCAAAATTTGAAGTTCCCAAAATTAGGCTAAAAATCACTTAAAACCCTAATTTTGACTTTTGTTGACTTTTTTATTCTTGATGAATTGTTTGAATTTTGTTTGATCAAATATCTTAAATATCCATATGATGATGATGATTTGGATCCTTAAAAGTCCATAGTTGACCATTTTCCTCAAAAGTCAAAGGTTGACTTGCACAGTTGACTTTTCCAGATGAACCGCAATTTTGTGATTTTCATATGAATCAAGGTCTCCTCTTCAAATGAATGATGTGAATGGATTATAATGTTGATTTGGATGTCCTTGAATCATAGTTTGAGTCTTGGAACCATGTCAACCCTCTAGTGGAATTAGGTCAAAAACCCTAATTGGAGCTTTTGATGAACTTGAAGGTGATTGATCTTACATTGAACCATCCTTGGACTTTGATATTGATTTATAGAATCCTTTGAATCATAGAAGAGTGTTGAATTCCTTTGTGGTCCTCAAAACCCTAATTTGCCCAGTCTCCTCTTGATCAGCCTCCGGTCTTAGGACACAAGCAACAAACAATTTTTTGGTATTTTTGGTTAGCAAATGATGTATGCATGATGATAATGATGATGATGATGATGATCTTACTATTTAAAATGAGATGGGATCTCAGTGGTCAAAAATTGGGGTACAACAGCTGCCCCTATTTAAGTTCCTGATATCTGATGAGGGGAAGATGGGAATCTTCGTCTCAGCATGGTAGGAGGGACTTAAATACAAAATGATAGCACAATTTGGACTCTGAGAGCCCACATGTATGACATGAATGCAAGACTCTAAATTTTTCAGGAAATATGACATGTAGTTACTGGTTTTGGATGAAAGGAAAAGGAATCACGATATCCAAGAATAGCATTGAATAAAATAAGGAAAGGCATCCAAGAATGGCATTGAATGTAGTGAGAAATGACATCCAGGAGTGGCACTGGAGAAAAGGAATCACGATGTCCAAGAATAACATTGAATAAAGTGAAGATCACAACATACAATAATGGCATTGAATGAAGTGGGAAATGACATCCAGGAGTGGCACTGGAGAAAAGGAATCACGATATCCAAGAATAGCATTGAATAAAGTGAGAAACGACATCCAGGAATGGCATTGGAGAAAAGGAATCACGATATCCAAGAATAGTATCAAATAAAGTGAGGATAAAAACATCCAAGAATGGCATTGAATGAAGTGAGAAATGAAATCCAGGAGTGGTACTGAGAAAAGAAATCACAGCATCCAAGAATGACATTGAATGAAGTGAGAAATGACATCCAGGAGTGGCACTGGAGAAAAGGAATCACAACATCCAAGAATGGCATTGGATGAAGTGAGAAATGACATCCAGGAGTGGCACTGGAGAAAAGAGATAAGACATCCAAGAATAGCATTGGACGCAAGAGAAAAATTGAACATCCAGGAGTGGCACTGGAGAAAAGAGATAAGACATCCAAGAATAGCATTGGACGCAAGAGAAAAATTGAACATCCAGGAATAGCACGGGATAATACAGACAGACGTTTGTTTTGGTAGGTGCCAAATATTTTGGACTTAGATCTCAAGGTAAGATGTTTGGAGCAACAGAACCGTGGAAGAATATAAATGAGCATGAAATTTATTTCTATACATGATATTGAATTTTTCTATGCATGATGAATGATCAATGTAATGCAATTATTTGTGACAAATGAGGTAGACTCTTTTGTGAGGGAAGGTTGGGACACTGATTCCTCAACACGGGAAACTTTGCCAACTCTGCTATGGAAGATGCTTGAACATATCTCTATCACACTGGTAACTGTATCAAAGTGATAATCTTTTGAGAAAAACCAATAAACTATACTTGGGTATTACTGAAGAAGATTTCCCCTGATTGACTGATTGTTGTAGGCAAACTGATAATGGCTTCAATTTGACTATTGATGCAGATAAGCTAATCATGGCTTCAGTTCTTAAAATGATTGCGGGAAAGCTTGCCCCAATATGATCCTTGAAGGGATCTTCTGATCAACAAATCTTGAGTTGAACATTCTTTGAACGAAAGGACCTTGAAGTAACGTGCCCCTTATCAAGTTTCTCGGCTGTTTTAAATTTCCTTGAAAATGAGTGCTTACTCGCAAATAAAATGTTCATTTCAAACATGGTAATTTTAATGCAATGCTCAAGTAAATTTTGAAAACAAAATCATTATACAATAGATGAATCACTGATCAAAACACAATGGTTTATATATTCAAAGGGATAGAAGAAGCACAAACATGATATCAAAACAAGTGATTGGCAAATTTCTTGGGAGTCAGTTTACGCAACCTTGTTGTAGTATGCTTTCAAAATAAACCTTGCTTCAATTAGGTCTTTTAAGGGTTGTAGTGTGGCTCGGTTCACGGTTTTAGAAACAAAGGATATAAGGCTCAAATTTTATGGTGACCCACCCCCTTCTTCGTGATGATCTTCGGTCCTACACTCAGTTAATTCAACTTATGCATTAAGGTTCCAAGAGATTTTTGGAATTGTACTTGTGATAGTGACAACATTTTGTTGTTTGTTGGGAATTTATTGACTTCTCTTTTGAATTTTCTTTTGATATCCCTAAATTTTGCCTGAATTGTGTCTTTTGATCTTACAGTCAGCGGGATGCCCCAATTTTTCCTAAGTCTCCTTCATAGGTTTTGACTTACCGGGAATTTTTCTTTGATTCTCCCTTTTTTATATTTCTTGGGAAGATAGTGATTTCCTTGCTTAATGATTAGGATGAATCATCATTGGCTTTTGATTGACATCTCTAACATTTCTTTGATGTGTGAGGAGGAAAGCTTGTGATTGAAACCCTTATTGAAAAGGTGTATTGAATGATTCTCTTGTAATTGAATGCACAACCAAATTAACTGAGAACTACCCTGCCCCTAGATTAAAATTACGGGTTTTTCGTATAGAAAGAGACTCCAACTTCTAGGCTCAAAAAGGTGAACGAGGGATTAACTTCCTTATTTCTTCAGTGTTTGGGAATTGAAACAATGTTTGTACATCATCAGCAAAGTTTAGCAATTTGGGTATTTCGTTTTCATCATTCTTCCTCTAATCTTTGCATAAGTAAAAGTTTGATAAAGAAAGTGACAAGATATATATTTGAAAACAGTAAGTAAAAATGAATTGAATCAAAACATGCAATGCTCATTTAATTAAAATTATCATTAAGAAACAAACAAAGTTCAATGCAGTATGCAATACAAAACAAGGAAATTACAAACAGAAAGAAACAAGGCCTAGTGACTAATCAACAACAAGGAGGAGCTGTCCTGTCTGAAACACTGGCTTTAGGAAAGGTTACTCTGGATTGCTTTCTCTTTAGCCACTCTATTCTGGAAAAGGATTAGATCTTACATTGGGACCAGTATCCTTGAAATTTAACATATTTTCCCTCATCAACTCTTGTACTCTAGCCTTTAATGCATAACACTTTTCCAAATCATGACCAGCACCACCTTGATGGAATGCACAATGAAGATCAGACCTGAAACCGGGTGGAAGAGGGTTTGGAGGAGTAAGAGCCCTAGTTGTAATTAGACCTTTCTGAACCATCAAAGGATAAAGCTTAGTGTAAGTCATGGGGATAGGATCATATGTGGTCCTATTGCGGTTCTGATTTTGTCCAACAGCCTGACGTTGAGGAACTTGAACTGGTTGATGATTAACAGCAGCTACAAATGGTTGATCATAGTATTGGGCCTTTTGACGAGGTATTCTTCTTTCATTCGAGACAGCATTGGTTTCTTCCTTCTTTCTTTGAAAGTTCCCAAAGGATTTCTTTGTACCATTAGAAGATTCACCAACAGTAGACATTTTGCCCTTCTTAATCCCTTCTTCTAACCTTTGGCCAATAGTCACCAAATCTGTGAAGCTTGAAGATATACTGCCAATCATTTTCTCCCAAAAGAAAGGCGAGAGAGTGTCCATAAACATGCTTGTAAGTTCCTTCTCAGCCAGAGGTGGTTCAACTTGAGAGGCTAGCTCTCTCCAACGTTGAGCATACTCCTTGAAGGATTCTTTCTCCTTTTGAGACATGTTTTGTAGATGAAAATGGTCAGGGGACATGTTGAGGTTGTATTTGTACTACTTCATGAAGGCGTCAGCCAAATCTTGGAAGCACTAGATATGGTTCCTTTCAAGTCCCATATACCACTTGAGTGAAGCACCAATAAGACTGTCTTGAAAGAAATGAATGAGCAATTTCTAATTGTTGGTGTAGGCAGCCATCTTTCTGACGTACATGACCAAATGGCTTATAGGAATGGTATGCCCCTTATATTTCTCAAATTCTGGAGTCTTGAAATTTGCAGGCATCACAAGGTCAAAACTAAGCACATGTTGCCAGCATCAATGCTAAAGAACTCATTATCTTCCATGGCCCTTAATCTCTTTTCTATGGTTTGAAATTGTTCTTGCACACCTTCATGTTAAATAGCATCTTCTTGACTTTCACTTCGGACATCAGCAGCATGATGCTCAAAAAGAGGATTTTCATAAGGAGCTCGGATAGTTTGTGCAGTGGTATGAACAACAGGATGAGGTTCAGTTAATACAGGAGCTTGAAACACCGGTTGAGAAGATTGGACAATCATAACAGTAGTGGCAAAAGGTGGAGAATAATTCGGAGGCAAACTAAACTCTGGCCATGTAGTTGTGGTCCTTTGGTTAGGCTGAGGGTCAGTAACAACATCAGTAACTTCTGAGACAACATTTCTTTAAGGTGGCTCCCCTCTAGCAATCAAAACTTGCAACATCTCTGTGAGCTTGGTCATGCCTGTCTTCAACTCGTCAATTTTCATTCTAAATTCCATGTTATGTTGTTCTTGGTCTGCCATTCTTCATCTGACGTTAGCTCTAGTTCCGTACTTGTGTTAAGGAAACAACTTGACGGTTGACAAATAACTATTGAAAGACACATATGGAATAAGATTTTTGAACAACCTGGATGTATGCAAAGGATGTAAATGATATGCAATGTAATGCAAAAAAAAATTCATTTTTAATTTTCAAAGTATCTAAAAATATCTTTCAAGGAATTATTAAGAGCTTGTGAATGTAAACACTATAAGGTAACTTGAAAAGGAAATTTCATTCATTAATAATAAGAGACAAAGCGTCCTTGGTACATATAAGGGACAAGGGTCATCGAGGGACAATCGAGGGTCATCGAGGTTCCAATACTTTAAAGAGTTACAAAGGGACAAGGGTCACCTTAAGATACAATCACTTTCTAGAGTTACAAGATAGAAATAACAAAGAAATCTAGAAAATCTTAAAAGTAATTCTAAGGAATCTCAATGTGAAGTATCCATATCATCTTGGTTCTCAGGAGAGATAACAACATTCTATACTTGTCACAGAAATTCTTAGGATTAACAATAAAAGATCCAAACTTTCTTAACTATTCTATCTTTGGACTCTTGAAAGTGTACCTCTTGGTTTTTCTTCTTTCAAGTTCCATTCCTATAATGTTATACAAAAATAGTTTCTTTTAATTCCTTGAAAGATGTTTTGGTTTTAAAATGGATGAATGAATGCAAACATAGTAAAAACATGGGTTTAAGGGTTCAAAGTCACGAGCATGGAGCCAAAGGTCTACCCATCCCAAAGGTGTGTACTATGGTTATTTTGTACCTGTAGATCAAGGTTCTATTGTTTCCCAGACTCAAGCAACCCAACTTGGAGATTGTAAACTCTGTATCAATATACTCATTTGAACAAAATCCAAGAGAACCTCATCTGAGCGTAGCCTCGTGTAGCAACTATTTTGAAAATAAATCAGACATAGTTTCCACACTACATCTTAATGGCCAAGATTGGTTAAGGGTTTCTAGGTCCCCCGCTTCTACAGCTTTGTTGAACGCAACGATGTATTCCCAACTACATGGTCAATAAAGTTACTTCCAAAAAGGCCTCCACTAAGCGATGGATCTCAAATTGACTTCTTTGGGACTACTCCCTCGAGATCAAAATGACTATACCAGTCTCCTATAAAAAGTTTACACTCTAAATCCAGGTTAGGATTTGTCTCACCACAAGGGGAATCAAGCCCTTTCCCAATACAACCCAATAAAAATAACAAGTATTCACATAGGAAAGTAAAAGACAAATGTATGTACAAAACAAAAACAATAATATAAACAAAGATAGGGTCAACGCTTCCAAAGATACACCAATAATTTGATCAGTCTCCCTAGCAGATTCGCCACTTTTATGTAGCGGTGAAATTGGTGATATTAAAGCAATGGGAAAGACTTAGCTCATTTTGTTTCAAACAGAGTCGCCACCGCGCTTTATTGTTTCCAAAAAGAATGGGAGAAAGAGCGAATAAAACCCACAGAAATTTTTAAAATCAAAACTAATAAACTTATCAAAGATTTGGGTAAGGGGGTTTGTTATACAAGGGGAAGGTTTTAAGCACCCCTCATATCCATGGTAATCCATGGGAACCTCTTTGAAAATGATAGTGTTTTTGTGTACATCTATTTTGAAAAAGCATATGTGAACCTGTTTAAAAAGAGTGTGGGGATGGGAAAAGAATTTTTTGAAAGTGAGCTCGATAAGACATCGCATCTTAGACCTACTGTCATACCCCAATTTTTGACCTAAGATACCACCTCATATCATAGCATATGCATCATTTGCATCACTAACAAATTGCATAGCTTGTGTTTGCTACTTGTGCTCAGCAGGGTTTAATCAAGAAATCACTCATCAGTACAAGCAACAATCAATTAGGGTTTTGTTCTCCATTCATATCAAATGAACCATCTTCATCAACAATCAACATTTGGTCCTCAAAGATTCATTTCAACTAGCTCAAAGGCTCTGAATCAACCAGATTAGGGTTTTGACTGAAGACAGCATACTCCTGACTTTTGCTCAGGATTTGACCTAATGACTTGGGACATGACCTCAAGACCCCAAGTACATCATTTTGACCTAATCTATTGGATCAAGACATCTCCTACACAAGGATTGATCAACAGTGAAATTTCAAAATCATCAGACTAGGGTTTTGAACTATCAGGGACTGAAATCAGGGATCACATTTGGGAAACCCTAAAAAGCTCCAGGGAATCACTCAAAGGTTTAAATCATCTTCAAATAATCCCTATGACAATATCCAATGGAAATTGTACTTCAATTCAAGATCCACAGTCATCAATTTCATCTGGTCGACAATTAGGGTTTTTGACCTAATTCACCTGAACAACTGACTTTTTAATCAGGACATGATGCCACAATTTCAACTATGGCTCGAGGTCCTCCAATAATTCAATATGATCCATTCATACCATCCATTTGGTGAGGATAGCTTGGTTCATTTGAAATATCCAGAAACGCGATTCGTCTGAAAAAGTCAACTGTACAAGATCACCATTGACTTTTTGGAAATTTTGGTCAACCATGACTTTTGAAGTTTTAAATCATCAATATATGATATTTGAAGTCATTTGATCAAGGAAAATCAAGAAAATCAATCAAGAATCAAAAAGTCAAAAGTTTGACTTTCCATACTTAGAAAAATTTCTAAGTGTTTTCAATAGTTTTTACCAAACTTTGGAAGGGAATATCTCAAAATTTCACCTACAAACTGATAAAAATTTCCAACATGAAAGTTGTAGATTTTGATCCAATGAACAACTTTGTCACATATAATTTTTTTCCATCAGATCAACCATTTAAGAGATATGGAGCTTCAAAGTTGGTATCTTTTGAAAAATTCACTTAAAACCTCATTTTCATCAAAGTTCATGGATCTTTTTCACCCATTTCCTTAAAGGTCTTGAAGAAACTTTCAACTGGGTTTTTGAAGTACATAACAAGAACTTTCCAAAATGTCCAAGAGCATGAAAAAATATGGAGCATAGCTATGGTTTTGAATTTTGCCATTAGTGATCATTTCACTTGAAATTTCAAGTCATTTTTCACAAAGTTATGAACTATTTTACCTTATGATGCAAGCAATGACATAAACAAGCAATAATTGGAAGATATTTCTGGTTTGTGATCAGATTGGAAAAATATAAATAGAGGTCATTTCCTCATTCAAAATCACACCAAAACCTCCAAAGCATAGGTTTTCTCTTCTTTCTTGAAATGCAAGTTTGCTATAGTTTTCAAAGAGGTAGAAATATCAACCTCTAAACCATTGAAGTTCTGGCCAAGATGATGTTTCTAACAACTCATAAACATCATATGGGATGTGTTGATCCACTCATACACCCCAAAAACACTTAAACCTCAAAATCACTACCTCACTTCCATATATGCACATAATAAGCCTTATCATGCCAAAATTCATTCAAGCTCAGTTCTGTCCAAACTAACACTTCAAACACCATCCATATACTTCATATGAACTATCCCAACACTCATCATCAACCTGAAACCTCAGAATCATCAAGCTCGATTCACAATTGGTCCTACTGCAGATCGGGTTCCATGGAGTGATCCAGATGAATTCAATCCATTCCAAGCATCCAGACACCTTCCATAAGGTCCATTGAAGCTATCCAGATCATCAAATAGCATCTGTAACACCTCTTTTGCAGAATTCAATTCTCAGTTTTGCCGTTTTTGAAGGTAAGTGCTATGAACTTCAAACTCCATCATACATGCATCATAAATGGAATATTGCTTTGCCATCTTGTTTCGGCACCATCACTGAATAATAACCCTCAATCAATTGCATCATATCATGATCATACACGATTTCACAATGATTTGTCATATTAGGGTTTTTCGTGTTCGTCAAAAAATTGATCACCTTAAAGCAAAAATAAATGAATTATGAGGACACCATCATGATTCTCGTGAAAAAACGAGTGAGATAGACCCTTCACTTGATCAATTTGGTTCAATTTTGAAGATTTTCAAATTCAAATGGGGATGGTGTTCTTGGCGCCATTTTTTGCGAAGGAAATTTGGAAATTGAGTTTGAAATATAATCAATTCGTTGCAAGGGTTAAGCAGACCACGCGCATGGTCCAGTTGGCTAATTTTTTGAGTGGCAACCTCCAGGTCATGGGTTCAACACCCTTAGGGACCAAAACCTCTTTTTTAACACTATTTTTCTTCATTTTTTTACACAACTTTGATTAATTAATTAACCAATCAAATTAATTCGTTTTCACATCATTTTTTGTACACTTCTCATTTAACATATATATTTTATGAATATAAAAAAATCACAAAAATATTTATTATTTGGTATGTTTTTATTAGGTTTAAAATGACATATTTTTAAGTATTTTTAATACTTTAAATATTGTTTTTCATTTGATTTTCAAACTTAATCACTTGTAATTATTTTTGTGATCAAACCCTAATCTCTTAGGTCTTAATTAAGCATAAAATTTGTCTTTTATCTTAATTAATTTGACTTTTGTCAACATTCAAACTGTTTTAAAACGGACGATCAAAGTTTTTCAAACGACGAAACCTCGCGTCTTTTTAACAAAACAATCAACCATGTTTTATAAAATAAAACATGGGCATCCCTTATGGTATAAGTCCCATTCCTTTGTATAAAATTAGGTTTTTCATTGTATATATGCCTATCTTTTTATACCGCGGTCAATTTGATTTAAACCCTCGAATAACAAGATCAAAAATTAGGGTTTTTGTCAAAATCTTCGTGGGCCTCCCTTAAGGTATAAGTCCCAAGCCCTTTTGTAAATATACATTTACATAGCCATGAATAAACTCAATGGGCCTCTCCCCGAGTATAAGTACCGAGCCCCCGTGCATACAAACGGATCATCCTTACAGGTATATTTCCTTCATAAACTCCATTCTATACACACACCTTGTCATATATAATTGTTCATACTTGTTCATATTTGTTCATGTACTTGTTAATATTTGTTCGTACTTGTTCATATTTGTGATCATGTTATATATACTTGTTCAACTTAGTATAACACTAGGTTCCCCATAGCCTCCTATTGGGCTTCGTGCAAAGAATCTCCCTTAGTTTAAGTTAGGACATAGAGTATGGTTTCCCGGTGAAATCGCTCTAAGAGCTCAAACCAACTATACCATGCCTCCTCTTGGGCTTCGTACAAACGACTGTGCCTCCTATAGCCTCCTCTTGGGATTACAATGCAAGGACCCTCGATTGTCCCTCCCATAGCCTCCTCTTGGGCTTACAATGCAAGGACCCTCGAATAGCCTCCTCTTGGGCTTCGTACAAGGACCCACGGGCTTCTTATAAGCATCCCCATAATCCAAAAACAAATACCCTAGGAGATTAGACATTTATCATCTCTATGATAGGAGTATCTCGTCTATATCATCACAATCAATCAATCAAAATTTTTTTTGCCACAAGGCTGGCTAATCAATCAAATCTTTTGCCACAAGGCTGGCTGATTAATCAAAGTTTTTGCCACAAGGCTGGCTTCATCGAAACTTTTGCCACAAGGCTGGCTGATTAATCAAAACTTTTTGTCACAAGGCTGACTTATCAAAAGTTTTTGCCACAAGGCTGGTTAATCAAACTTGTTTTTGCCACAAGGCTGGCTAAACAAAAACATCTTTATCATTCTAAGCACCATAAGTGGCACATCCCAAGTCTTATAATGAAAAGATTCAAACAAAAATCAAACAGATGTATGTGATGATATAGATTAGATACATCGAGCATTAAGATGATATTTGTCTCTTCTCCTTTGCTTCCACTAGCATAAGTGGGAACTACGATTGCTCTGACTTTCTCAACATCCCTTTGAGAATACGTAGGCACAAGGTCGTATCCTTGGCGAGCAAAACTTCTATCTCCCTCAAACCACCCAAACCTTAGCACCCGTAGACCTCGAGCTACAGATGCCCTGATTCCCTCTAAGGGATATGTATGCAAAAGATTGTGATGATCTTTGCGAGCATAATCAAACAAACACCTTAGGTCCCACCTATCTCACAAGAACTCCCAATAACATAGAATGAAACAAACATAACAAAGAAACCTATAGAGTACTATAGATACATAGGGTGCTAATACCTTCCCTTTGTATAACCAACCCTCTTACCTGGAATCTCTCCCCCTTTTGCATTGCTTTTAATTTTTATTATTTGCTTTGCATTTCTTTTAAGGTTTGTGCAACTTTTTTCCTTTTCCTACTTTGGAAACAATAAAAAGTTTGGTCGTGACAAAAAAAAAAAAAAAATCATTTTCTTGAACATCGAGCCCAGAGAAGGCATCCAGTGTCTCATCCCGATTTTCACGCGACAGAAAAATGGCGACTTCACTGGGGACAAATCTTTTTATTGTTTCCAAAGAAAGGGTTAATTCTAATTATTATGTTTTCATTCTTGTTACATGTGTGGTTCTGTGGTTCTATTACATGTGTGGTTCTGTTATAAGTGATACATTATGGACAAATCCTTACCCGGATTAAGTACACATAAGATTTAGGTGGAGGGTATAATCATGAATGACATACAAGGAATTCAGTCCTTAAAAAGCTGGCATGAGAATCCTTCCGCTCAGTGGAGGTTCCTTGTTGGTAGTATATGTTTAGCAAGTTCAGTTGCGAAGACATTATTGCTTTCATTGAACTGTAGAAGCTGAGTTGGCCGTAGAACCCATAACCCATCCTGGCCTTATTAGGTTGTGGCGCAGAAACTATTCAGGTGAAGACTTGGATTAACTACAATCCGGTCCTAGCCCGACGACAACTCGGGTATGCAAATTCAGCTAAACCCATTGGTCTCGCAGTGGAAAGCTACTTCTACCAAGAAGGGGAGGATCCTCAAGGGTTGAAAACAAGAATGGTAAGAGCTTGGTACGACGTCCGAAGGAAAGAAAAAGGTGGGGTAAGAAACTGCATTGCTACGGACGCCTACACCTGTTGGATGAAGAAAAGAGCAGGGGAGTTTCAAATGCCTTATGATTATGAAAAACCCATGTTCCCTGTGGTGTCTCAACTACCCAACATTCCCATTGACACTATGGAAGAATACCAAGAGACTCTAGCCAAGATGAGGTTAGTAAAAGACGCTTGGGAAGAAAAGTTTCGTAAAGCTGATGTGGAAAACAGAAAGTTGAAGAAACGGGTGAAAGATCACGAAGAAACTCTCTATTATCAAGATGAATGGCTCATGAGTAAAGATGAGAAGATCCGTCGGAAAGACGCTGCAATCAGGAGGTACATCATAGAAAGCAAGAAAAATCTTGAAGGCTCGACAAGCAATGCTCCAATGCCTGACGATTGGAAGAATGTTTTGACAAGTTGAGGACCGAGAAGGCCGAGTTGAAAAATCATGAAGCTCAAGCTACATAACGCATTTGGTTCTTCATCCGATGAGGATGTTTAGGATTGTTTAGCTTTTATTTATCATTTGCTTCTATAGGAGCTATGCTCCAATGTTGTAACATTTCCCATTGTTTCAATAAAAGAAAAGTTTGTGTTCAGATGTTTGCAAGAAAATAATCTTTAAAATGTTTGGAAAAATCATAAACTGCTTTTTGCATACATCATTCTGTATATCGAGTCTGTTGTATAGAGTCTCATCTTTTGGATCTTTCTCCATTAGATCGTCAAGCTGTCGCGTCTCAAAGTTTCTCGACCGCGCTCGAATTCAGATCACAGATACAATACTCGTTCAAGAAAAAGAAGAGTGATGGAAAGATCTGAACAAGAGAATATTGAGCTCCGTGGTACAGTGACCACCCTTCAAGAAAAGTTGGAAAGTCTCACTACTCTGGTTGACTCCTTAATGGCCGCGCAGAATCAGCCACCACCCAACAATCAAGCAACAGTGATATCTGAGATCACTACTCCAGTCTCTACAGTTGCATTCAGCATTCCATCTTTCTCCATGCCAGAAGGTTGGAGCATGCCTTTCAGCTTCGGTGCAGGTTTCCGCCATAATTTCTCTGGGATTCCAACATCCACAACTGAAGCACCTGCTGCACAAAGTTCAGTGTTCACTCCAAATCAGGGGGTAGCTTTTTCCCAAATCACTATGGCACTCTGTCAACCCACTATGACGGTTGCTACTCCTATGGTTCACATTGTTCCTTACGGAGACAACGAGATTTATCATGATCAAGGTGATAGCACAAATCAGCGAAACCGCGTGAAAGATCTCCAAGAACAGTTCAACAAGATTCAACTGGAAGTCAAAGCTATTCGTGGGAAAGACTTGTTCGGGAAGAATGCCCAAGAGCTATGTTTGGTTCCCAGTGTACAAATACCAGCTAAATTTAAGGTCCCTGACTTTGAGAAGTACAAAGGTAGTTCTTGTCCACAAAGCCATCTCGTGATGTATGCCAGAAAGATGTCTACCTATGCAGACAATCAACAGTTGCTCATCCATTACTTTAAAGACAGTTTAACCGGTGCTGCCCTGAAGTGGTACACAGGATTGGATAGCACCAATATTTGGACTTTCAACGACCTAGGCGAGGCCTTTGTCCGACAATACAAATACAACTCGGATATGGCTCCAGACAGAGATCAGCTCCGATCCATGGCTCAGAAAGATCATGAAGCTTTCAAAGAATATGCCCAACGATGGAGAGAGACTGCTGCTCAGATTAATTCACCGTTAAAAGAGAAAGAGATGACAAAGATCTTCTTGAATACTCTTGGCCCGTTTTATTATGAACGCATGATAGCTAGTGCTCCAAGTGATTTCACCGAAATGGTAAACATGGGGATGCGTCTAGAAGAAGGAGTACGAACCGGACGTCTAACTAAAGAAGGTGGATCTTCAAGCGTAACCAAAAAGTTCGGAAGCGGTTTCCAAAAGAAGAAAGAACAAAGTGTTGACATGGTATCCTAAGGAAAGCCAAAAGGGAACGTCAATCGTCAACAACAGATTGCTGCTATCGCGTCAGTCGTTAATACAGCACCGAATCCAGGATTTACCCCGCAGTTTCAACAACAACAGCCTCGACAACAGGCTCAACAGTTTAACAATAATCAGAATCGTGTGCAAAGAGCTCCACAGTTTGATCCGATTCCAATGACCTACACAGAATTGTACCCTGCCTTGATTGAAAGAGGTCTTGCTCAAACTAAAGCACCACCACCAGTACCTGAGAAACTCCCATGGTGGTACAAAGCTGAGGTCTCATTCCCTTATCATCAAGGAGCACCTGGCCATGATCTTGAGCATTGCATAGCTTTGAAATATGAAGTTTAGAGGTTGGTCAGATCTAATCTCCTCTCTTTCAGAAATTTGAATCCAAATGTGCAAGCAAATCCACTGCCCAATCATGGAGGGCATGTTGTAACCCTAATACGAGAAGGCCCTGGCCAATACCGAATCTACGATATCAATTTCTCAAGAGCAGATTTGGGACAAATGCACGCCACTCTCTGTCAAGGGCGGAATTTTCGCCAACATCACTACGGTTCCTGTAGCATATGTTGCGTAGATCCTCACAGATGTTTGATTGTGAGAAGAGATCTTCAAGTTTTGCTAGATGATGGTACTATTCAGATCTACAGAAATATGAATGAAGATGAAGTTAACATGATAGGATGTTATTCGCATGAGCTTTTAGTCTCAGATATCAACTCGGAAATTCCTAAAGTTAACATCATTGTTCCTCATTTCAACATGCCCGAGCGCATAGAAGTTACCTACAACAAGCCAAAGGTTCCTGTTGCTCCTTTGATCATTTGTCTACCTGGACCTGTTTCCTATGACTCTGACAAGGCAGTTCCATACAACTACAATGCAACAATGATAAAGAATGGACAAGAAGTTCCCATACCTACTCTTTCATCTGTCGTGAATATCATCGATGTGAGTCGAGTAACAAGAAGTGGACGTGTGTACACTCCATTGCCTCCAAAGCAGCCTGTTACTCCTGCAACCAGGCAAAATCCTGTCGATACACCAGTGGGGAATCCTGTGGAAACTCCTATCAGTAATACAAGCACTGATGTTGGCCAATCCAGTGGAACCAATGTCAACCCTGACTTTAATGAAATTTTGAAGCATATCAAAAGAATTGAATACAAGATTGTGGATCAGCTTATGCAAACTCCTTCAAAGATCTCAATACTTTCATTGCTTTTAAACTCTGAAGCCCACAGGGAAGCCCTGATGAGAGTCTTGGATCAAGCTTTTGTAGATCATGATGTGACTGTTGACCATTTTGATGGGATAATAGCCAACATAACAGCTTGCAACAATTTAAGCTTCTGTGATGAAGAACTCCCCGAGGAGGGCAGAAATCACAATCTTGCTTTGCACATTTCTATGAACTGTCAGTCAGATTCTTTGTCCAACGTGCTGGTAGACACCGGATCTTCCTTGAATGTGATGCCGAAGACGACTTTTGCTCGTTTATCCTACCAAGGAATGCCTATGAAGTTCAGTGGTGTAGTGGTCCAAGCATTTGATGGATGGCAAAAATCTGTTATTGGCGAAGTCAACCTTCCCATGACAATTGGTCCACATACATTTCAAATCACCTTCCAGGTCATGGACATTCAAGCTACTTATAGCTCTCTGTTAGGACGACCCTGGATCCATGAAGCAGGGGCAGTAACTTCTACGCTCCATCAAAAGTTAAAATTTGTAACAAAAGGAAAATTGGTAACAATAAGTGGGGAGCAAGCCTTGATGGTGAGCCACTTATCCAATTTCTCTTTCATTGGTGCCGATAATATGGAAGGAACGCAGTTCCAAGGTCTCTCTTTAGAAGATGAATCTTCCAAGAAAAAAGCGTCGATCTCTTCTTACAAAGAGGCAGTAAAAGTAGTAAAAGATGGAACTACCACTGGCTAGGGGCAAGTTGTGATCCCTACCAAGAATGAAACCAGAGCAGGACTCGGATGTTCACCGATGTTTTCAAACTGCACCAAGAAGGATGAAACCCTTCGCCCGATCAAAGAAACATTCATTAGTGGAGGATTCCCTAACCCAATTCCTCAAGAGGTTAATGTCCTTATCGAAGAATGCATCGAAAAAGGTCTACCTGATCCTGAAGAAGAATGGAAATGTTATCTCAATGACTCGGGATACATATCTCAGGAAGAACCATATACACCGTTCTATCCTCCTTCAGAGAAATCCAAAGGCAAAGAAACTGAGCTTGTTCCTGTAGAGGTCTGGGATACCTTGGGACAACCAAGTGGCAAGTATGAATATATGGTGAAATATACTGCGCCCGAAAGTTCAAAGATTTCGATTGAAGACATCCAACCAACTGGATGGGGAGATTCCTTTGAATATAATAGTCAACCAAAAGAGGCCTATAAATACTCTCAATTTGCACAGCAGCCCGAAATTACTGAAGATTTCAGCTTCAACGCATCTACCAATATTGATAATCCTGAAGATGGTTATTATCACATAAATGCCATTTTTTAAGATGAAGGGGAAGATGGCCCCACAGTTGACCTGGAAAGTATCTCTGACAATGAGTCTCTTCATCCTGAAGACTGGGAAATACATACTGAAAATTCTAAAGATTGTGACTCATCTTATGCTTTTCAAGAAGTAGAAAGAGACCGTCTCAACTCTACAAAGAACAAGGGTGACAAACCAGGACCTTCAAATCCTGCTCGACCAGCGGTCAATGTCATCACTGAAGAAGATTCTGAGAAACATTTTCCTGAATACATAATACACAGAGGAGTTCGTTGCTACGGGAAAGCTGTCGACGTTCCGAATGTTGTTCGCCGCTCAAAGTAATCACCTCGCTGTTATTTTGACCTCCTGCCTGGCCCAAAGCAGAGAGATGTTTTATAGGGCTTTTCTTTTAAATGTTTTGCCCGAATAAGTTTGTGTATAGGGCTTTGTTTTTAAAAGTTTCCCTCTTTGTCCTGCCCAAGACAAATGAGTTTGTGTTTAGGGCTTTGTTTCAAAAATGAATCATAAATAAAGTGTCATTTTGAATTCCCTACATTATGTGTTTTATTTTTGCTTTTTCTGGAAATGGTTATCCTAAAAAATAAATAAAAAAACAACTTTTTCAATAATCTGCATACACTATTGCATTTACAGTTTTTTCTGAAACAAGCATAAATCATATGTGCAGATTAACTATTAATAAACCCATTGAATGCAATAACCCTATGCCCTCTCCCAACTTTGAGTTTCGTGTGTTTGAAGCCGAAAAAGAGGAAGAAGAAGAGATCTCGGACGAGATCTCTCGATTACTTAAGCACGAGGAAAGAGCCATTCTGTCTCACAAAGAGCCTTTAGAAAGGATCAACTTGGGTTCTGAAGAAGACAAAAAAGAAGTGACCATTGGATCGCTGCTTGATGCTGATATCAAGAGTAAGCTGATAGATCTTCTCAAAGAATATGTTGACGTGCTTGCCTGGTCCTACCGAGACATGCCTGGGTTGGATACCAATATTGTTCAGCATTACTTGCCATTGAAACCATAATGTTTGCCAGTTAAGCAGAAATTGCGAAGGACTCACCCTAACATGGCTAACAAAATCAAAATGGAAGTTCAAAAACAGCTCGACGCAGGTTTTCTTGTCACCTCTGAGTATCCTCAATGGTTGGCCAACATTGTGCCAGTTCCGAAGAAAGATGGCAAAGTTAGAATGTGTGTTGATTACCGTGACTTGAACAAGGCCAGTCCAAAAGATGACTTTCCATTACCATATATCGACATGCTGGTCGATAACACCGCTAAGTTCAACGTCTTTTCCTTCATGGACGGGTTCTCCGGTTATAATCAGATAAAGATGGCTCCCGAAGACATGGAGAAGACATCTTTCATCACCCCGTGGGGTACCTTTTGCTACAAAGTGATGTCGTTTGGATTAAAGAATGCAGGCGCAACTTACCAAAGGGCAATGACTATTCTCTTTCATGACATGGTGCATAAAGAAATTGAAGTTTATGTGGATGACATGATAGCCAAGTCCAGCACAGAAGAAGAACATATTGAATACCTTTTGAAGTTGTTTCAACGACTAAGGAAATATCAGCTTCGCTTGAATCCTAACAAATGTACTTTTGGGGTTAGATCTGGAAAACTCTTGGGTTTCATTGTCAGCCAAAGAGGTATCGAAGTAGATCCCGACAAAGTCAGAGCTATTCAAGAGATGCCTGCACCAAAGACTGAAAAGCAAGTAAGAGGATTTCTCGGACGATTGAACTATATCTCCAGATTTATCTCTCAAATGACTGCTACTTGTGGGCCAATTTTCAAGCTTCTCCGCAAAGATCAAGGGGTTGTATGGACTGAATATTGCCAGAAAGCGTTCGACAGTATCAAGGAATACCTGTTAGAACCGCCAATATTGATTCCTCCGGTTGAAGGAAGACCACTAATCATGTACCTTACCGTGTTGGAAGAATCCATGGGTTGTGTGCTTCGACAGCAAGATGAAACCGGTAAGAAGGAGCATGCTATCTATTACCTGAGTAAGAAATTCACAGATTGTGAGTCTCGTTACTCCATGCTCGAAAAAATATGTTGTGCTTTGGCTTGGGCTTCAAAACGTCTTCGCCAATACATGATCAACAATACTACTTGGTTAATTTCCAAAATGGATCCAATCAAGTACGTCTTTGAAAAGCCTGCCTTAACAGGAAGGATTGCCCGATGGCAAATGCTGTTATCCGAATATGACATCAAGTGTCGTGCTCAAAAAGCGGTCAAAGGAAGCATTCTCGCCGATCACTTGGCGCATCAACCAATTAATGAATATCAATCTCTCAAGTTTGACTTTCCTGATGAAGATGTCATGTACTTGAAGATGAAAGATTGTGACGAACCGTTACCTGAAGAAGGTCCTGATCCTGGATCAAGATGGGGCCTAATTTTCGATGGAGCAGTAAACGCTTTTGGCAATGGAATTGGGGCAGTCATCATCACTCCCAAGGGTACTCATATCCCATTCTCCGCCAGATTATTATTCGATTGCACCAACAACGTCGCAGAAAATGAAGCTTGTATCATGGGTCTCGAAGAAGCCATTGACTTAAGGATCAAGATCCTAGACATATATGGAGATTCAGCCCTTGTGATCAACCAAATCAAAGACAAGTGGGAAACTTACCACCCTGGTTTGATTCCTTACAGAGATTATGCAAGATGTCTGTTGACTTTCTTCAACAAGGTTGAATTGCATCATATACCTCGAGATCAGAATCAAACGGTTGATGCCTTGGCTACTCTATCTTCCATGTTCAAAGTCAGTCATTGGAACGATATGCCTAAAGTCAGAATTATGCGCTTTGAAAGGCCCGCCTATGTGTTTGCAACTGAAGTAGTCATCGATGATAAACCGTGGTTCCACGACATCAAACGCTTCCTTCAAACTCAAGAGTACCCGCTTGGGGCATCAAACAAAGATAAGAAAACTCTAAGGAGGCTTTCTGGCAGTTTCTTCCTAAACGGAGATGTGTTATACAAAAGAAACTTCGACATGGTTTTGCTCAGGTGCGTGGATAGACACGAAGCGGACATGTTAATGCATGAAATGCATGAAGGGTCCTTTGGAACTCATTCGAATGGGCATGCAATGTCCAAGAAGATATTAAGAGCAGGATACTATTGGTTGACAATGGAATCTGACTATTATAAACACATGAAAAGATGTCACAAGTGCCAGATCTATGCAGATAAGATCCATGTGCCACCGACTCTACTCAACGTTCTCTCATCTCCATGGCCTTTTTCCATGTGGGGTATCGACATGATTGGAATGATCGAACCGAAAGCTTCAAACGGTCATCGTTTCATCTTAGTGGCTATTGATTACTTCACCAAATGGGTCGAAGCAGCATCTTACGCCAACGTTACAAGACAAGTAGTTGTGAGGTTCATCAAGAACAACATCATTTGCCGATATGGTGTTCCCAGCAAGATCATTACTGATAATGGTTCAAACTTGAACAACAAGATGATGAAAGAATTATGTGAGGAATTCAAAATTGAACATCATAACTCTTCTCCTTACAGACCAAAAATGAACGGCGCCGTCGAAGCCGCCAACAAGAACATTAAGAAAATCGTCCAGAAAATGGTCGTCACTTATAAAGACTGGCATGAAATGCTGCCATTTGCTTTACATGGGTACCGTACTTCAGTGCGTACTTCAACAGGGGCAACTCCCTTTTCTCTGGTATACGGCATGGAAGCTGTGCTCCCCGTAGAAGTTGAAATCCCATCAATGAGAGTCCTCATGGAGACTAAGTTATTAGAGGCTGAATGGTGTCAAAACAGATATGATCAGTTGAACTTAATCGAAGAAAAACGTATGACTGCTCTATGCCATGGACAGTTATACCAAGCAAGGATGAAACAAGCCTTCAACAAAAAGGTTCGACCTCGTGAATTTCAAGAAGGCGACCTCGTGCTTAAAAAGATCTTGTCTTTTCAACCGGATTCTAGGGGCAAATGGTCTCCTAATTACGAAGGCCCGTATGTTGTCAAAAGAACATTTTCTGGCGGCGCCATGACTCTTGCAACCATGGATGGTGATGAACTCCCACGTCCTGTGAATGCTGATGCAGTCAAGAAATACTTTGTCTAAAAAAGGACAAAAGAACAGCTCGGTAAGTCGAAAACCCGCAAAGGGCGACTTAGGCAAAAATGAGCATCTCGGTGGACTGAAAACCCGAAAGGGCGGTCCAGGCAAAAATTAGAGACAATAAACAGAAAAATTCATCCTGTTAGATTGAAAACCTGAAAGGGCAATCTAGGCAAAAATTAAGGATTTATGACAAAGTAACTGCATCAGTCTGTACTTCGTCACCTGAAGAGTCTTTTTCATCAAAGGATCTTCAATCAAATCATCGCCAATCTGAAGCGACAAGCACAGTTGGAACTCAAAGTTGTTAGGGAGAATAGGGTTATTGCTTTCAATGTAGCCTTTTCCGCATAATTACCATTTCCAACTCTTGTAAATACTCCGTGGAATCACGCCTTTAGCTGATTACCATCCTATTAAATAAATTTGAGCCTTGTGCCCATTTGTTTGCAATCTCTAATTTCTTTTAGCTTGCAAAATGACGCTTTAATTGTGTTATTCACTTTTGAAAAAAAAGAAGAAAAAGTTTTAAATGAATTTACTTCACTTTTTCAAAATAAAAGCGAGACTTTCCTTTGAGTTGTGAATAACAGAAGAAACATCAACAACTGTCTCCATAGGATGAACAAAAGGATTCTCCCTGAGAGTTGCTCTCTTCCACAAAAGAGATCATGAGACAACAGTATTCTTATCCCAAAAAAAAAAGAGAATTCCTAAAACCAATTACCCCTCGCGGTAGAAAAAGTTCTCCTTTCCCCAGTGAAGAAGTTCTTTCATCTCCAGTGAAGAAGAAGAGATGCTTGTCTTCCCCACAAGAAGTCAAAAGCATGCAACACCATTCATCACCCGTGTTATCTGCACCGTGTTGAAGAACATTTGCCAAGTATCTGGTTGTATTGCGACAACGGTCCTTCTCCAGTACATACTTCTTTGTCTGTCAGTTTCGTCAGCATGCATACTACATTCATGACATTCATCATTCATACATACTTGCATCATTTATGTATTCTTGCATTTTTCAATGTCTGCTTTAAAATCACTTGTTTAGGATATATCTATCCCAAAAAAAGAAAAGAAAAAAAAGAAAAAAAAAAGAAAAAAAAAACAAGTACGGGCGTGTCATCTCTCCAAGTAGGTTGTCACCCATAAGCAAAAAGAACATACTCTTTCTCCAGTTCCCCACTGAGATCATTCCTCGTGGAAGAAGGTTGCTTTAGTTTCTCCTCTCAAAACGAAGGAGAAAATCCCCAGTTGAGTTCATCCCTCATTGGGTACAAAGTCTTGTTTGACTGTTTCTTTCCAATTCATTCCTAGATAGAACCCTGTCTTCACCAGATTCAAATTCCGATTCCCCAAATAGAGTCGTGAAAAATTGAGCCATAAGCAATAGCCTCATCATCTGAGCAGCTTATGTCTCTTTCAAAAGATTTTTCCTCTCAAGGAAATCAATCATGAAGACCATTTGACAATCAGGGCCTTATTACTGTTCACAAGGCTGAATAACCAGTAATTTCCCTAGCAAAGTCTCCATAATCATTTTATCACTCGGATGATAATTGATCATGTCTTCAAAACCGCTATCACGAGGCTGATAGTCGGTAACCTTTTGTTCTGGTTATATTACTTTATCATGTCTATCACAATGCTGATAGTCGGTAATATTAACAGAACCTTTGAAACTCTTTTTACCATGTCAAGTCTATCACCGTGCTGATAGTCGGTAATGCAGTTTCATACCCTTCACCGTCGCATTATTTAACAAGTCTATCACTGTGTTGATAGTCGGTAATGTCGATAGGTAAGCTTTTCTTACAAAGCTATCATTCCCCGGTGAAGCATACACTTGCTTTCCCGAAAAGAAAAAAACGGATTCTCTTCCTAAAACGGATTGAGACATCCTTCCCGATCTTTTGTACCTAGTGGAGTCAGTTCTTGATATCCCCCCGGTAAAGATATCCTTACATCATTCGCAATTTTGGTATCTTAGGTCCAAAATTCGCGTCTTCTGATATTTAAGTCTCTTCCACCATATCAAAACAAAGATTTTCAATCTTCATATCTCAGGTTGAAAAAACTTAAATAGGGGCATCTGTCATACCCCAATTTTTGACCTAAGATACCACCTCATATCATAGCATATGCATCATTTGCATCACTAACAAATTGCATAGCTTGTGTTTGCTACTTGTGCTCAGCAGGGTTTAATCAAGAAATCACTCATCGGTACAAGCAACAATCAATTAGGGTTTTGTTCTCCTTTCATATCAAATGAACCATCTTCATCAACAATCAACATTTGGTCCTCAAAGATTCATTTCAACTAGCTCAAAGGCTCTGAATCAACCAGATTAGGGTTTTGATTGAAGACAACATACTCCTGACTTTTGCTCAGGATTTGACCTAATGACTTGGGACATGACCTCAAGACCCCAAGTATATCAATTTGACCTAATCTATTGGCTCAAGACATCTCCTACACAAGGATTGATCAACAGTGAAATTTCAAAATCATCAGACTAGGGTTTTGAACTATCAGGGACTGAAATCAGGGATCACATTTGGGAAACCCTAAAAAGCTCCAGGGAATCACTCAAAGGTTTAAATCATCTTCAAATAATCCCTATGACAATATCCAATGGAAATTGTACTTCAATTCAAGATCCACAGTCATCAATTTCATCTGGTCGACAATTAGGGTTTTTGACCTAATTCACCTGAACAACTGACTTTTTAATCAGGACATGATGCCACAATTTAAACTATGGCTCGAGGTCCTCCAATAATTCAATATGATCCATTCATACCATCCATTTGGTGAGGATAGCTTGGTTCATTTGAAATATCCAGAAACGCGATTCGTCTGAAAAAGTCAATTGTACAAGATCACCATTGACTTTTGAAGTTTTAAATCATCAATATATGATATTTGAAGTCATTTGATCAAGGAAAATCAAGAAAATCAATCAAGAATCAAAAAGTCAAAAGTTTGACTTTCCATACTTAGAAAAATTTCTAAGTGTTTTCAATAGTTTTTACCAAACTATGGAAGGGAATATCTCAAAATTTCACCTACAAACTGATAAAAATTTCCAACATGAAAGTTGTAGATTTTGATCCAATGAACAACTTTGTCACATATAATTTTTTCCATCAGATCAACCATTTAAGAGATATGGAGCTTCAAAGTTGGTATCTTTTGAAAAATTCACTTAAAACCTCATTTTCATCAAAATTCATGGATCTTTTTCACCCATTTCCTTAAAGGTCTTGAAGAAACTTTCAACTGGGTTTTTGAAGTACATAACAAGAGCTTTCCAAAATGTCCAAGAGCATGAAAAAATATGGAGCATAGCTATGGTTTTGAATTTTGCCATTAGTGATCATTTCACTTGAAATTTCAAGTCATTTTTCACAAAGTTATGAACTATTTTACCTTATGATGCAAGCAATGACATAAGCAAGCAATAATTGGAAGATATTTCTGGTTTATGATCAGATTGGAAAGAGATAAGAAGCATAGAAGATTTTAACCATGATTAGTCTTTTTAACCATTTGCATTTAATGTGAAAGATTCCATTTTATCTCTTAATGCCAAATCACCAAAGCTATCTCAACTTGCAAAGCTTGGAGTTCAGAATCCATGGCCTATAAATGAAGGTCATTTCCTCATTCAAAATCACACCAAAACCTCCAAAGCATAGGTTTTCTCTTCTTTCTTGAAATGCAAGTTTGCTATAGTTTTCAAAGAGGTAGAAATATCAACCTCTAAACCATTGAAGTTCTGGCCAAGATGATGCTTCTAACAACTCATAAACATCATATGGGATGTGTTTGATCCACTCATACACCCCAAAAACACTTAAACCTCAAAATCACTACCTCACTTCCATATATGCACATAATAAGCCTTATCATGCCAAAATTCATTCAAGCTCAGTTCTGTCCAAACTAACACTTCAAACACCATCCATATACTTCATATGAACTATCCCAACACTCATCATCAACCCGAAACCTCAGAATCATCAAGCTCGATTCACAATTGGTCCTACTGCAGATCGGGTTCCATGGAGTGATCCAGATGAATTCAATCAATTCCAAGCATCCAGACACCTTCCATAAGGTCCATTGAAGCTATCCAGATCATCAAACAGCATCTGTAACACCTCTTTTGCAGAATTCAATTCTCAGTTTTGCCGTTTTTGAAGGTAAGTGCTATGAACTTCAAACTCCATCATACATGCATCATAAATGGAATATTGCTTTGCCATCTTGTTTCTGCACCATCACTGAATAATAACCCTCAATCAATTGCATCATATCATGATCATACACGATTTCACAATGATTTTTCATATTAGGGTTCTTCGTGTTCATCAAAAAATTAATCACCTTAGAGCAAAAATAAGTGAATTATGAGGACACCATCATGATTCTCGTGAAAAAACGAGTGAGATAGACCCTTCACTTGATCAATTTGGTTCAATTTTGAAGATTTTCAAATTCAAATGGGGATGGTGTTCTTGGCGCCATTTTTTGCGAAGGAAATTTTGAAATTGAGTTTGAAATATAATCAATTCGTTGCAAGGGTTAAGCAGACCACGCGCGTGGTCCAGTTGGCTAAGTTTTTGAGCGGCAACCTCCAGGTCGTGGGTTCAACACCCTTAGGGACCAAAACCTCTTTTTTAACACTATTTTTCTTCATTTTTTACACAACTTTGATTAATTAATTAACCAATCAAATTAATTCGTTTTCACATCATTTTGTGTACACTTCTCATTTAACATATATATTTTATGAATATAAAAAAAAATCACAAAAATATTTATTATTTGGTATGTTTTTATTAGGTTTAAAATGACATATTTTTAAGTATTTTTATTACTTTAAATATTGTTTTTCATTTGATTTTCAAACTTAATCACTTGTAATTATTTTTGTGATCAAACCCTAATCTCTTAGGTCTTAATTAAGCATAAAATTTGTCTTTTATCTTAATTAAGTTGACTTTTGTCAAAATTCAAACTGTTTTAAAACGAACGATCAAAGTTTTTCAAACGACGAAACCTCGCGTCTTTTTAACAAAACAATCAACCATGTTTTATAAAATAAAACATGGGCATCCCTTATGGTATAAGTCCCATTCCTTTGTATAAAATTAGGTTTTTCATTGTATATATGCCTATCTTTTTATACCGCGATCAATTTGATTTAAACCCTCGAATAACAAGATAAAAAATTAGGGTTTTCGTCAAAATCTTCGTGGGCCTCCCTTAACGTATAAGTCCCAAGCCCTTTTGTAAATATACATTTACATAGCCATGAATAAACTCAATGGGCCTCTCCCCGGGTATAAGTCCCGAGCCCCCGTGCATACAAACGGATCATCCTTACAGTTATATTTCCTTCATAAACTCCATTGTATACACACACCTTGTCATATATAATTGTTCATACTTGTTCATATTTGTTCATGTACTTGTTAATATTTGTTCGCACTTATTCATATTTGTGATCATGTTATATATACTTGTTCAACTTAGTACAACACTAGGTTCCCCATAGCCTCCTATTGGGCTTCGTGCAAAGAATATCCCTTAGTTTAGGTTAGGACATAGAGTATGGTTTCCCAGTGAAATCGCTCTAAGAGCTCAAACCAACTATACCATGCCTCCTCTTGGGCTTCGTACAAAGGACTGTGCCTCCCATAGCCTCCTCTTGGGCTTACAATGCAAGGACCCTCGATTGTCCCTCCCATAGCCTCCTCTTGGGCTTACAATGCAAGGACCCTCGAATAGCCTCCTCTTGGGCTTCATACAAGGACCCACGGGCTTCTTATAAGCATCCCCATAATCCAAAAACAAATACCCTTGGAGATTAGACATTTATCATCTCTATGATAGGAGTATCTCATCTATATCATCACAATCAATCAATCAAACTTTTTTTTTCCACAAGGCTGGCTAATCAATCAAATCTTTTGCCACAAGGCTGGCTGATTAATCAAAGTTTTTGCCACAAGGCTGGCTTCGTCGAAACTTTTGCCACAAGGCTGGCTGATTAATCAAAACTTTTTGTCACAAGGCTGACTTATCAAAAGTTTTTGCCACAAGGATGGCTAATCAAACTTGTTTTTGCCACAAGGCTGGCTAAACAAAAACATCTTTATCATTCTAAGCACCATAAGTGGCACAGCCCAGGTCTTATAATGGAAAGATTCAAACAAAAATCAAACAGATGTATGTGATGATATAGATTAGATACATCGAGCATTAAGATGACATTTGTCTCTTATCCTTTGCTTCCACTAGCATAAGTGGGAACTACGATTGCTTTGACTTTCTCAACATCCCTTTGAGAATACATAGGCACAAGGTCGTATCCTTGGCGAGCAAAACTTCTATCTCCCTCAAACCACCCAAACCTTAGCACCCGTAGACCTCGAGCTACAGATGCTCTGATTCCCTCTAAGGGATATGTATGCAGAAGATTGCGATGATCTTTGCGGGCATAATCAAACAAACACCTTAGGTCCCACCTATCTCACAAGAACTCCCAATAACATAGAATGAAACAAACATAACAAAGAAACCTATAGAGTACTATAGATACGTAGGGTGCTAATACCTTCCCTTCGTATAACCAACCCTCTTACCCGGAATCTCTCCCCCTTTTGCATTGCTTTTAATTTTTATTATTTGCTTTGCATTTCTTTTAAGGTTTGTGCAACTTTTTTCCTTTTCCTACTTTGGAAACAATAAAAAGTTTGGTCGTGACAAAAACAAAAAAAAATCATTTTCTTATCATCGAGCCCAGAGAAGGCATCCAGTGTCTCATCCCGATTTTCACGCGACAGAAAAATGGCGACTTCACTAGGGACAAATCTTTTTATTGTTTCCAAAGAAAGGGTTAATTCTAATTATTATGTTTTCATTCTTGTTACATGTGTGGTTCTGTGGTTCTATTACATGTGTGGTTCTGTTACAAGTGATACATTATGGACAAATCCTTACCCGGATTAAGTACACATAAGATTTAGGTGGAGGGTATAGTCATGAATGACATACAAGGAGTTCAGTCCTTAAAAAGCTGGCATGAGAATCCTTCCGCTCAGTGGAGGTTCCTTGTTGGTAGTATATGTTTAGCAAGTTCAGTTGCGAAGACATTATTGCTTTCATTGAACTGTAGAAGCTGAGTTGGTCGTAGAACCCATAACCCATCCTGGCCTTATTAGGTTGTGGCGCAGAAACTATTCGGGTTAAGACTTGGATTAGTTGTCATGCGGAGGGCCACACTCAGACGAGTTTTTCTTGAGAATATTGCTAGCTCACAAGTTCAGTTGTGCAAGCCGGTAATATCCGAAAGAAAAATGTAGACTCTGACGTATCAGTAGAACATGTTGTGCAGGTGATTAAACTCTAGTACTATCCCATGTTTGGTTCTCTGACCTCATGCTCGTGACGCTGAACCTTTGAACCTATGTGTACCATGTTTGTATTACCATGTTTGTAGAACCATGTTTGCACTACCGTGTTTGCATTATCATGTTTGCCTTACCATGTTTGTATATGTGGCATTCATGCATCCATGCATTCATACATTCATTGAAAATCCATCTTTTCAAAAAAAAAAACATGACTTTTCCAAAAAAAATTAGAGAATTTTATTTGCAAACATTATAGGATTAAGTTATGGAGTGGGTAAAAAGGCATACCAAAAAGTACGGTTTCAAAGCGCCTAATGTGGAAAGACTGAAAGAGTTAGCATCTTTTGTACAAGATCCTTCCGATTTTAGGAAAAGCCATGGAAAGCTTTTGCCTATCTTGAACACTCGTGTTGATGAAGGACTTCTCAAAACTCTGGTTCAGTTCTATGATCCCGTCTACCGGTGTTTCACCTTTCCAGACTACCATTTGGTACCAACCTTGGAAGAATATGCCAATCTTTTGGGTATTCCTGTGTCTGACAAAATACCTTTCAATAGTTTGGAAGCCATTCCTAAGTCACAAGTCATTGCAGCAACTATCCACTTGAAGAAATTTGAAGTAGAGAGCAATTGGACTACCAAAGGAAACCTTCCGGGTTTGACTTCGCAGTTTCTAATAAAGAAAGCCTTTGATTTCATCGAAACTGGTAGCATGATAGCTTTCGAAGCTATACTAGCCTTGCTCATCTATGGGTTGGTTCTGTTTCCCAACGTCAACGACTTTGTTGATATCAATGCCATAAAGATCTTTCTGATTGGAAATCCTGTTCCGACTTTGCTTGGTGACATGTATTTCTCTATCCATCATAGGAATCGCCAAGGCGGTGGAATCATTGTATGTTGTGCACCTCTTTTGCTCAAATGGATTGTTTCACACTTACCTAAGTCTCCTATTTTCACATAAAACCGAGAAGGCTTGCGTTGGCCTCGAAGGCTTATGTCCCTTACTAATAATGATACCCATTGGTATACTCTGGCTCGCTGCGGTACAGAAACCATTGACAGTTGTGGAGAGTTCGCCAACGTACCCCTCATTGGTACACAAGGAGGAATTAACTACAATCCGGTCCTAGCCCGACGACAACTCGAGTATACAAATTCAGCTAAACCCATTAGTCTCGCAGTGGAAAGCTACTTCTACCAAGAAGGGGAGGATCCTCAAGGGTTGAAAACAAGAATGGTAAGAGCTTGGTACGACGTCCGAAGGAAAGAAAAAGGTGGGGTAAGAAATTGCATTGCTACGGACGCCTACACCTGTTGGGTGAAGAAAAGAGCAGGGGAGTTTCAAATGCCTTATGATTATGAAAAACCCATGTTCCCTGTGATGTCTCAACTACCCAACATTCCCATTGACACTATGGAAGAATACCAAGAGACTCTAGCCAAGATGAGGTTAGTAAAAGACGCTTGGGAAGAAAAGTTTCGTAAAGCTGATGTGGAAAATAGAAAGTTGAAGAAACGGGTGAAAGATCACGAAGAAAATCTCTATTATCAAGATGAATGGCTCATGAGTAAAGATGAGAAGATCTGTCGGAAAGATGCTGCAATCAGGAGGTACATTAAAGAAAGCAAGAAAAATCTTGAAGGCTCAACAAGCAATGCTCCAATGCCTGACGATTGGAAGAATGTTATTGACAAGTTGAGGACCGAGAAGGCCGAGTTGAAAGCTTACTATGGGAAAGAAATCATGAAGCTCAAGCTACATAACACATTTGGTTCTTCATCCGATGAAGATGTTTAGGATTGTTTAGCTTTTATTTATCATTTGCTTCTGTAGGAGCTACGCTCCAATGTTGTAACATTTCCCATTATTTCAATAAAAGAAAAGTTTGTGTTCAGATGTTTGCAAGAAAATAATCTTTAAAATGTTTGGAAAAATCATAAACTTCTTTTTGCATACATCATTCTGCATATCGAGTCTGTTGTATAGAGTCTCGTCTTTTGGATCTTTCTCCATTAGATCGTCAAGCTGTCGCGTCTCAAAGTTTCTCGACCGCACTCGCAATCAGATCACAGATACAATACTCGTTCAAGCAAAAGAAGAGTGATGGAAAGCTCTGAACAAGAGAATATTGAGCTCCGTGGTACAGTGACCACCCTTCAAGAAAAGTTGGAAAGTCTCACTACTCTGGTTGACTCCTTAATGGTCGCGCAGAATCAGTCACCACCCAACAATCGAGCAACAGTGATATCTGAGATCACTACTCCAGTCTCTACAGTTGCATTCAGCATTCCATCTTTCTCCATGCCAGGAGGTTGGAGCACGCCTTTCAGCTTCGGTGCAGGTTTCCGCCATAATTTCTCTGGGATTCCAACATCCACAACTGAAGCACCTGCTGCACAAAGTTCAGTGTTCACTCCAAATCAGGGGGTAGCTTTTTCCCAAATCACTATGGCACTCTCTCAACCCACTATGACGGTTGCTACTCCAATGGTTCACATTGTTCCTTACAGAGACAACAAGATTTATCATGATCAAGGTGATAGCACAAATCAGCGAAACCCCGTGGAAGATCTCCAAGAACAGTTCAACAAGATTCAACTGGAAGTCAAAGCTATTCGTGGGAAAGACTTGTTCGGGAAGAATGCCCAGGAGCTATGTTTGGTTCCCAGTGTATAAATACCAGCTAAATTCAAGGTCCCTGACTTTGAGAAGTACAAAGGTAGTTCTTGTCCACAAAGCCATCTCGTTATGTATGCCAGAAAGATGTCTACCTATGCAGACAATCATCAGTTGCTCATCCATTACTTTCAAGACAGTTTAACCGGTGCTGCCCTGAAGTGGTACACAGGATTGGATAGCACCAACATTCGGACTTTCAACGACCTAGGCGAGGCCTTTGTCCGACAATACAAATACAACTCGGATATGGCTCCAAACAAAGATCAGCTCTGATCCATGGCTCAGAAAGATCATGAAGCTTTCATAGAATATGCCCAACGATGGAGAGAGACTGCTGCTCAGATTAATCCACCGTTAAAAGAGAAAGATATGACAAAGATCTTCTTGAATACTCTTGGCCCGTTTTATTATGAACGCATGATAGCTAGTGCTCCAAGTGATTTCACCGAAATGGTAAACATGGGGATGCGTCTAGAAGAAGGAGTCCGAACCGGACGTCTAACTAAAGAAGGTGGATCTTCAAGCGGAACCAAAAAGTTCGGAAGCGGTTTCCAAAAGAAGAAAGAACAAAGAATTGACATGGTATCCCAAGGAAAGCCAAGAGGGAACGTCAATCGTCAACAACAGATTGCTGCTATTGCGCCAGTCGTTAATACAGCACCGAATCCAAGATTTAACCCGCAGTTTCAACAACAACAGCCTCGACAACAGGCTCAACAGTTTAATAATAATCAGAATCGCGTGCAAAGAGCTCCACAGTTCGATCTGATTCCAATGACCTACACAGAATTGTACCCTGCCTTGATTGAAAGAGGTCTTGTTCAAACTAAAACACCACCACCAGTACCTGAGAAACTCCCATGGTGGTACAAAGCTGAGGTCTCATGCCCTTATCATCAAGGAGCACCTGGCCATGATCTTGAGCATTGCATAGCTTTGAAATATGAAGTTCAGAGGTTGGTCGGATCTAATCTCCTCTCTTTCAGAAATTTGAATCCAAATGTGCAAGCAAATCCACTGCCCAATCATGGAGGGCATGCTGTAAACCTAATACGAGAAGGCCCTGGCCAATACCGAATCTACGATATCAATTTCTCAAGAGTAGATTTGGTACAAATGCACGCCACTCTCTGTCAAGGGCGGAATTTTCGCCAACATCACTACGGTTCCCGTAGCATATGTTGCGTAGATCTTCACGGATGTTCGATTGTGAGAAGTGTAGATGTTTTTGATTGGCTGTATTTTTTGGTAAAACAAATAGTGTCTGTATCGTGTCAAACCTGGTGTCATGATATGCATTGTTGTTGAAGTTTTTCTTGTGCAGGCTTTTACCTGATGTCAAGACCGATGTCATGACATCCGAAGCTGATGGGTTTTATTATGTTCTCAGCATGGTTGTTTGATCTGTTAAAACTTTGCGCGCCTCTTTTGGAAACTTTGGATATTGAGTTGTTTCAGAACAACGTTATGCGATGTTTATTCATAGGATCTTTGTTTTATGGAAATGGTTTTAAATTGGTTTAAAACTAATATTGGATCCAAGGCCCAGCTGCTGCAAGGTTATTTATAACATTTGAAGAAGCTGCTGCATTGAGCGGTTTTTTTCTGTTAGGGTTTGCCGTCAAGAAATCTGTTGTGTTTTTTTTCGTTTGTGTTGTAGTTTTCATGTAAGCCAAACAATCATGATGATGATTGTCTTGGTCTAGGTGTTTTTGTTTTGAGTTGTAAGAAGTACTCAAAGCTTCTAAGCAAGAGTACTATTGTACTTGATCAAAGCTTTTAAGCAAGATCAAGTTGTGTTTTGAAGAGTGTCTTCTTTTGTTTTTCATCTGTTAGTTCTTCATCACTGCTGTGATTGAGGGGGAGTGAGTAGGAGCTCTGGTCTAGCGGTTTAGATTGAAGTTGCATTGGGTAGATATTAAGTGAAAGGCGTAATATTGAGTTGTATTACCTTGAATTAATATTACTTATAGTGGACTTCCTCCCTGGCTTGGTAGCCCCCAGATGTAGGTGTGTTTGCACCGAACTGGGTTAACAATTTTCCTGTGTTGTTTTTCTGTTTGCACTTTGTTCATTTGTTTAACAACATTCAGATAGTGATGTCGTGACATCCTGTAAGACATCGCGTGTCTGAGTCCAGAATTTCAATTGGCATCAGAGCAGGCACCCTGCCTGTTTTTACTGGGTGAGATCTAGGGAAAGTATTTTCTGGTTCGATGGACAAAGAAGGTGGTGGATTTATAATGAGACCACCCATTCTGGATGGCTCTAATTATGATTATTGGAAACCTCTCATGGTGGCTTTTCTGAAATCCGTGAACAGCAAAGCATGGAGAGCTGTGAACAAAGGATGGGAACATCCTGTTATTACTGATAAAGATGGCAACAAAACTCTTAAACCAGAGGAAGATTGGGACAAAGATGAAGAGGCATTGGCGCTTGGCAACTCTAAAGCTCTAAATGCTTTATTTAATGGAATTGACAAAAATATATTCAGACTGGTTCACCAGTGTGAACTAGCCAAAGATGTCTGGGATATCCTAAAGACTACTCATGAGGGCACCTCCAAAGTGAAGATGTCAAGACTTCAACTGCTAACTACAAAATTTGAAAATCTAAGGATGAGGGATGATGAAAGTATTAAGGATTTTCATATGAATTTACTCGATATTGCTAACACCTCAGGAGCTTTGGGAGAAAAAATGTCTGATGAAAAGTTGGTGAGGAAAATCCTTAGATCCCTACCTAAGAGATTTGATATGAAAGTTACAGCTATAGAAGAGGCACAGGATATCAGCAAAATGAAGGTAGAGGAGTTAATTGGATCCCTTCAAACCTTTGAGATGGGAATCAATGAAAATTCTGAAAAGAAGAACAAAAGCATAGCTTTTGTATCCAACTCTCAAGAAGAGGTTAAGGAAAGTAGAGAAGAGAATGTATCTGAATCTATAGCTATGCTTGGTAAACAATTCAACAAAATTATGAGAAGGATGCATCAGAAGTCAAGACCTAATGTCCAGAACATCTCATCTGACATCAATAGATCTTATGACTCTGGCAGAGGAGCTAAACCAGAAGAAAAGTACAACCACAACAAAGGGATCCAATGTCATGGATGTGAAGGGTATGGACATATTAGAGCTGAATGCCCTACTTATCTCAAGAAACAAAAGAAAGGATTGTCAGTCTCCTGGTCTGATGAAGATTCTGAGAGTGATTTTGAAGAAGAATCAGCCAAACATGTCACAGCCCTTACTGGAGTGTGCAATTCTGATGAAGATGCTAGTGAAGATGAGCTAACCTTTGAAGAACTGGCAATTTCATACAGAAAGCTGTGTATCAGAAGTGCTGAGGTATGTCAACAAGGTGAAAAGCAGAAGAAATACATAGCCCAGTTGGAAGATAATAACAAAGAGCTTAATGAAACTATATCTGAACTGAATGGTGAAATTATCCTGCTACAATCCAAAATTGATCAGATGTCAAAATCAGTAAAAATGTTGAACAGTGGCACGGATATGTTGGAGGAGATCTTGCAGGTTGGAAAAAGTTCAAGAGATATGTCTGGTATAGGATTTGTTGGTGCAAAGAAAAATGTCCAAGATAGTAGCGAAACTAAACCTGAAGCTGAGATGTTGAAGCCGATGTCAAAACATGTGACTCAACATCACGAGAAAGGTAAAATGAAGAGAAATTTTCAAAGATGGAGATGTCATTACTGTGGAAGATTTGGACACATTAAGCCTTTTTGCTTCAGACTATATGGATATCCAGATCAAACTCCTTCTTACAAACCTAAGCAGATCATGCCCATCCAGAAGCAACAATGGAAACCTAAAAGTATGGCTTTAATAGCCCATACATCTCTTAGAGTTTCAGCCAAAGAAGACTGGTATTTTGATAGTGGTTGTTCCAGACACATGACTGGAATCAAAAATCTGCTTGTTGATATCAAGAGTCATTCTACTAGTTATGTAACCTTTGGTGATGGAGCTAAAGGAGAAATCAAAGGAGTTGGAAAATTAGATTGTTCAGGAGTGCCAAATTTAGAAGGTGTTTTGTTGGTCAAAGGCCTGACTGCCAATCTCATAAGCATCAGTCAACTCTGTGACCAAGGATACCAAGTCAACTTCACCAAAGCTGAGTGTGTGGTTATTAATAAAGAAAAGGAAGTTGTAATGAGGGGTGTCAGATCCAAAGATAACTGCTACTTGTGGGTGTCTCATGAATCCAGCTATTCTACTGTTTGTTCTAAAGAAGAAGAAGCAAAGCTGTGGCACCAAAAACTTGGGCACCTTCATCTAAGAGGTATGAAAAGAATTATTTCTCTGGAAGCTGTAAGAGGAATTCCTAAGCTACAAATTGATGAAGGAAAAATATGTGGTGAATGTCAGGTAGGAAAACAAACCAGGATGTCACATCCAAAGGTTAAACATCTGACTACTTCCAGAGTTCTTGAACTTCTACATATGGACTTGATGGGACCAATGCAAATAGAAAGTCTTGGAGGAAAGAAATATGCTTATGTGGTTGTGGATGACTACTCCAGGTACACTTGGGTAAACTTCATCAGAGAAAAGTCAGATGTGTTTGATGTTTTCAAGGACCTATGTCAAAGAATTCAAAGAGAAAAAGAAAATGGTGTTGTGAGAATTAGAAGTGATCATGGAAAGGAATTTGAGAATCAAAAGTTTGCTGAATTCTGCTCCTCTGAAGGAATACATCATGAATTCTCTTCCCCTATTACTCCACGGCAAAATGGGGTTGTTGAAAGAAAGAATAGAACTATTCAAGAATCAGCAAGAGCCATGATCCATGCTAAGAATCTTCCTATCTACTTCTGGGCTGAAGCCATGAATACTGCTTGTTATGTCCATAATAGAGTTACCTTAAGAAAAGGAACCTCTACCACCCTGTATGAGATCTGGAAGGGAAGAAAACCCACTGTCAAATACTTCCATGTGTTTGGTAGTAAGTGTTACATTCTTGCTGATAGAGATCACAGGAGGAAGATGGATCCCAAGAGTGATGAAGGAATCTTTCTGGGCTACTCTACAAACAGTAGAGCTTATAGAGTATTCAACTCAAGAACCAAAATAATAATGGAATCCATAAATGTTGTGATTGATGATGTTCACAATCAAGCAGATGTCACAGAAGATGTCGGAACATTCTGGGATCTTACAGCAGAAGGTTCTACAAGAGAAGATGATTGCAGTCCCACTACCACAGAAGCTGAGACTGAACCCCCTAACAAGAGTCCTTCTATAAGAATTCAGAAAGATCATCCTAAAGATCTTATTATAGGAGATCTCAACAGTGGAGTTATTACAAGGTCAAGAGAAGTTGTCTCAAACTCTTGTTTTGTGTCAAAAATTGAACCTAAAAATGTCAAGGAAGCATTAACAGATGAGTTCTGGATTAATGCCATGCAGGAAGAACTAGGCCAGTTTGAAAGAAATGAAGTATGGGAGCTGGTACCAAGACCTAAAGGTACTAATGTCATTGGAACTAAATGGGTTTACAAGAACAAGTCAGATGAACTGGGAACTGTTATCAGAAACAAAGAAAGGCTAGTTGATAACACGAAAATGTATCACATATTTGGCTTGATTTACAATGATTATTTCCTTATTTTATTATAATTATGTTATTTTATTGTGATATTATGCGAGTATTTGCTTTGTTTCAGGTTTTACGCTCATATTGAGACTATTTGTGAAAAGGAAAGAAATTGAGCTAAAATCACTACTATTTGTGCCTAAAAGATGGAAAAGAGGTACTGTAGTGAAGTGGAGGTGCAAATGGAATTAATCAAATGTGAAGGGTGAAAATACGATGGATCAAGTGTGGAAGCCCAGCCCACGAAGGAGCTGAAGCTCCCACTATGAAGAAGCTGAGACGCCCGTCTAAGGGCCCAATTGCATGGAGACGCCCGTCTCCAAAGTTCTAGGGCCACGTCATCAAAGGAGACGTCCGTCTCCCAAGCTCACCCACGTTCATAGGCCACATCACATGAAGGAGACGTCCGTCTCCAACAATCCAGCCACTTTGAGACCCACGTCTCAAGACTCGTTCAAAGATAGTTTAAATTTGAAGGCCCACGTCTCCGTTCTATACTCCACCAACCAAGTCTTCCTATATTTTCTCAACTTCCCACTCCACTATCTCCACTACTTCTCACGTAATGCTGAATGTAACTTCCATTGCCATTCACTATATAAAGGGTCTTAGCATTCATTTGAAGGCATCCAAGTTTTAGGCGCGGAAGCGCTGTTCATAGTTTTAGGCATATATTATCACTTTGTAAAAGTGGTAGTTTCTCACATTGAGGAACTACCACACCATTAGTTTTAGGCCTACAATTTATGTACTCTTGGATCACAATCTTGCCGACATTATTTCAAAGCTTCATTCAAGTTTCAAGATTTGTTTTGTTCGCAATTTAATTCAAGTTTATTTCGTCTGCTTTACTTCCAGGTTTATTTATTTGCAATTATTTTAGTTTTATGTTCTTATAATATTGTTTTATCATTATTATTATAATATGGTTAGTAATTATAGTTTCATGTTTAATAATTATAATTCCATGTTTAATAATTATAATTTCATGTTTGTTTCTTTAAGTATGTCTGGCTAATTTATTTAGATGTCGGTAAGTAAAGTAATTTAACCGTAGGGATCCGAATTAAATTGGCTTAATTATGTTTTATTAATTATCACTTGTTTTTGGTTTGTATGTCTAATTTAATTAGTAAGTCTTAAAACCAATAGAGCGAAAGTTTGAGGGGTTAAGACGGTCAAAGGTTAAAATCAATAGAGCGAAAGTTTGAGATCTTTAACTGGATAGTAGACATAGGACATTAGTTTTAAGGATGGCGAAAGCGTATTAGAACTAATTAGAACTTATTTATTTTCAAAAAGTGTTTTTATACCCGCGCGGGATGGCGAAAGCGTACGTTAGGGATATTAGCATGTTCCGAGTCAACAGAGCGAGAGTTTGAGATTAGGAGATTTAAGTAGATAACGACTTCATAAAATAAGCATTTTATTAATTACGTTGTTTTCAAAAAGCGTTTCTAAATCTGGTGGGATGGCGAAAGCGTACATTAAGAGTTAGGATCGTAGTCTGAATCAATAGAGCGAGAGTTTGAGAGGAGGACTTTTAATCAATAGAATTAATAAAGATCTTTAATTGAATTAACACCATAGCCAATGGACCTTCGGATCACCTAAGTTAGATGAAATACATACTGATATCCGTTTGTTATTATATTTTATCTAGATTTAGGATTTTAGTTTCCCCATTTATAAAAAAACCTAAATATCATTAGCCTTAGCTTTACATAGTAACTTTAGATAACGGTAGGTCGATTTATAGTCCCTGTGGATTCGATATCTTTTAAAACTACACGACACGACTGTGCACTTGCAGTTATCCCGACTAATAGACACACAAAGTCGCGATCAAGTTTTTGGCGCCGTTGCCGGGGACTATTCAAGTCGATATCGTAACTCGCTGTTACACCGTAGAGACTAAGGCAAATTTTTTTTTCTTTTTATTTACTACTATGTATCACCCAAACTTTTTCTATAACCCCCACTCCAAGTATTTCGAGGAATCACCTGAATCCTATAAATCCGATCTCGAAATACTATTGGAGAATTTCAATGCTGCGCCACCAATTCATTCTCACCCATATTACCTCTACAACTCCCAATCTCAACATTTCGAGGAACCTCAAGAAACTTACAATCCAAACCTCAAAACATTAATTGGGGATTACAATTCGACACTAGCTTATCCTCAACCGAATTCCCTCTATAATCACCAATCCCAACATTTTGAGGAACCACAAGAATTTTATTCCAACCAAACCTATCTTCAACCGAATTTCCTCTACGATCACCACAATCAATATTTCGAGGAGTCGCCAGAATCCCATAAATCCGACCTCGAAATAATAATGGAAAATTTTAATGAAACATCTATGATGACAAGGCACTTTGTGGAAACACAAAATGCGACGCCAACCTACTTCGAGGAACCACAAGAATCCTATAACTCTAACCTCGAAGCATTAATAGAGGATTTCAATGCAACACAAACTTATCATCAACGAAATTTCGTTTACGATCACCACGCCCAACATTTTGAGGAGTCGCAAGATTATCATAAATCCAACCTCGAAATCTTAATGGAGGAATTCATTGAAGCACAAACTCTCTCTAGGATAGAATCTATAATGACGAAGCGCTTTGAGGAAACACAAAATGCAACGCTAGCTCCCTCTGAAGAACCTCAAGAATCCCATAATTTTAACTTCGAAACATCAATGGAGGACTCCGACGAGACGCTGACTCACTCTAGATTAGAAGCCATGATGGAGAACTTTGTAGAGACACAAACCGTCCAAAACCAAGAGTTTATCAAACAAAGTCTTCAAAACAATGAAACCCTTAGGCAACTGACCACTATGGTTGAGTCCCTCGCAACTCACAACATGGCATTAGAAACTCAAATCTCCCAACTTGAACAAAAGTCGCTAGGACACTTTCTTGAGGAGTATATGGAAACAACCATTAGTGAAGAACAAATTGAAATTCCTGAGGAGAGTGATAATGCGATTGAGGAGAGTGATAATGAGATTGAGGAGAGTGATTATGAGATTGAGGAGAGTGATAATGTGGTTGAAGAGATTTCTAGTGGGAAAAGAGTGGAGATTGAGAAAAATCCACCAACACCATCTGAAAGGGAGGTTGTAGAAGAGGTAGAGAGGGAAACACCTATTGTTATTCCTCTTCCCTATACCCCACCGATTTCTTTCCCGCAAAGTTTTGTGGAAGCTAAGGTAGACTCCAAATCCATAATGTATGTGAAGATATTGGAAAATATCCACACTAATGCACCCTTATTTGAAGTCTTGCATAAAAAGATAAATTTAGACGACCATGAAACTAAGGATATCATTAGTGATAAGAGGGTAAGGTTAACCTTTGAGGTGGTGGATAATATCACTAAGCCCGAACTTGAAAAGCTGATACTTAGGATCGATCCAGAACCGCCACCACGATTTCAAATGAATGAACCACCCCACAGAAGAAAGAAAAGAAAAGGTGAGGGATATGTGAGATGGCTTGATAAGTGGCCATGGAAAATGAGGTTTGTTAAAAGTTCAACCGAGGAGTCATTCTCAAGAGAACCACCTTGAGTGCTTGCACTCTTTAGCCGTCGAGCTATTGACGTTAAACAAAGCGCTGCGTGGGAGGCAACCCACGAGTTTTCAATTTAATGTTTTCCTTTTATTATTTGAACTTGCAGATAATAAAGATATGGATCGCCTGTCACGTCTCGATCATATCTAGGCGAAAAACCTATAGATGATCATCTCAAAGATGAGAGGGTCTCCACGCACATTCCTACGAGTGTTGCTGCTGGTGGTGACACAAATTGATGAGTATGATAGGAGAAGGTATTTCCTCCGGACGCGGAGTGGATTTGGTCGTGATAGCCCGCCGGTAGCATCCATACAGGTTCTGTTTTTCCTTTTTCACCTTTTATCAAAACATTGAGGACAATGTTTGGTTTAAGTGTGGGGGAGAAGCTTTACCGCTTTCATTTATTGCTTTATTTATTGTCTTCTAGTTGTGTTGTCGAGTCTTTATACGTGATTCTTAGTTGCTATTGAATTTCCCCGAAATTTTAAAAATTTTAACCTCCAACAAAAATTTGAATTTTGACGCATGGCATACACACTCTGAAAGTATAAAGGTTGTCACACTTTAGGCATTGTTAGAAAGACTTGGAGATGTTTCAACAACATCGATACCGTCTTGACACCCTAAACCCCCTCATTATGTGATATCAATTTGGATGCCCATTATGTCGATACCTTATGCTCAAGTTTTCAAAGTAGCTCTTAAGTAGTTTATATTAGCAGTCGGCACCATCTTAAGCACAAACTACGTAGGGAGTCGATGAATATAAGTGAATGGTCCTGTTTTTAATAGATAAATGATTTGATTGAAAAATAACCCTCTAAGTTAGGTGACCCTCACCCGGTCATTTAGCCCAACGGTTGTTACGCATATAAAGATTTAATAATTAGCACCCACTGTTGGTTGGCCTAGAGGGCACTGGTACTAGGCTTGGTAGGGTGGATTACGGTCCGATCCCCCGCAACCGCAGTTGGGAAAGATGGGGCTTCGCCATTTAAAAAACCAGAACCCCGTGCTAAAGAAAAGAAAAGGATCATAGTCGCTAACCGATTTCCCTACTATGTGCGTGTACAGATAACGGGCTTAATGTGATTGCGCTTGAATGAAAAGAGTGAAATGAAAAACGAGAGATATAGGTTAAGTTATAATGGCATAATTCGAATTGGTTTGTATAAGGAGGGAGTTTTTGAACATTGTGTCGTTACGGTATCCTTGGTGTTGGCATTTAGTACCTATCGATCTAACCTTAGCCTAGCAACCACGTATGACTAGGAGTCGTGTCGTGCCCTTGTTTCAAAAGCCTTGCTTAATCATTTTCTTTTACCGTGTGGTTGATTGCTTGAGGACAAGCAATGGTTTAAGTGTGGGGGTATTTGATAACACGAAAATGTATCACATATTTGGCTTGATTTACAATGATTATTTCCTTATTTTATTATAATTATGTTATTTTATTGTGATATTATGCGAGTATTTGCTTTGTTTCAGGTTTTACGCTCATATTGAGACTATTTGTGAAAAGGAAAGAAATTGAGCTAAAATCACTACTATTTGTGCCTAAAAGATGGAAAAGAGGTACTGTAGTGAAGTGGAGGTGCAAATGGAATTAATCAAATGTGAAGGGTGAAAATACGATGGATCAAGTGTGGAAGCCCAGCCCACGAAGGAGCTGAAGCTCCCACTATGAAGAAGCTGAGACGCCCGTCTAAGGGCCCAATTGCATGGAGACGCCCGTCTCCAAAGTTCTAGGGCCACGTCATCAAAGGAGACGTCCGTCTCCCAAGCTCACCCACGTTCATAGGCCACATCACATGAAGGAGACGTCCGTCTCCAACAATCCAGCCACTTTGAGACCCACGTCTCAAGACTCGTTCAAAGATAGTTTAAATTTGAAGGCCCACGTCTCCGTTCTATACTCCACCAACCAAGTCTTCCTATATTTTCTCAACTTCCCACTCCACTATCTCCACTACTTCTCACGTAATGCTGAATGTAACTTCCATTGCCATTCACTATATAAAGGGTCTTAGCATTCATTTGAAGGCATCCAAGTTTTAGGCGCGGAAGCGTTGTTCATAGTTTTAGGCATATATTATCACTTTGTAAAAGTGGTAGTTTCTCACATTGAGGAACTACCACACCATTAGTTTTAGGCCTACAATTTATGTACTCTTGGATCACAATCTTGCCGACATTATTTCAAAGCTTCATTCAAGTTTCAAGATTTGTTTTGTTCGCAATTTAATTCAAGTTTATTTCGTCTGCTTTACTTCCAGGTTTATTTATTTGCAATTATTTTAGTTTTATGTTCTTATAATATTGTTTTATCATTATTATTATAATATGGTTAGTAATTATAATTTCATGTTTAATAATTATAATTCCATGTTTAATAATTATAATTTCATGTTTGTTTCTTTAAGTATGTCTGGCTAATTTATTTAGATGTCGGTATGTAAAGTAATTTAACCGTAGGGATCCGAATTAAATTGGCTTAATTATGTTTTATTAATTATCACTTGTTTTTGGTTTGTATGTCTAATTTAATTAGTAAGTCTTAAAACCAATAGAGCGAAAGTTTGAGGGGTTAAGACGGTCAAAGGTTAAAATCAATAGAGCGAAAGTTTGAGATCTTTAACTGGATAGTAGACATAGGACATTAGTTTTAAGGATGGCGAAAGCGTATTAGAACTAATTAGAACTTATTTATTTTCAAAAAGTGTTTTTATACCCGCGCGGGATGGCGAAAGCGTACGTTAGGGATATTAGCATGTTCCGAGTCAACAGAGCGAGAGTTTGAGATTAGGAGATTTAAGTAGATAACGACTTCATAAAATAAGCATTTTATTAATTACGTTGTTTTCAAAAAGCGTTTCTAAATCTGGTGGGATGGCGAAAGCGTACATTAAGAGTTAGGATCGTAGTCTGAATCAATAGAGCGAGAGTTTGAGAGGAGGACTTTTAATCAATAGAATTAATAAAGATCTTTAATTGAATTAACACCATAGCCAATGGACCTTCGGATCACCTAAGTTAGATGAAATACATACTGATATCCGTTTGTTATTATATTTTATCTAGATTTAGGATTTTAGTTTCCCCATTTATAAAAAAACCTAAATATCATTAGCCTTAGCTTTACATAGTAACTTTAGATAACGGTAGGTCGATTTATAGTCCCTGTGGATTCGATATCTTTTAAAACTACACGACACGACTGTGCACTTGCAGTTATCCCGACTAATAGACACGCAAAGTCGCGATCACTAGTTGCTCAAGGATACACCCAAGTTGAAGGAATTGACTTTGATGAAACCTTTGCTCCTGTAGCCAGACTTGAGTCAATTAGGCTATTGTTAGGGATTGCATGTATTCTGAAATTCAAACTATACCAGATGGATGTGAAGAGTGCTTTCTTGAATGGATATTTGAATGAGGAAGTCTATGTAGAACAACCTAAAGGTTTTGCAGATCCAAACCACCCTGATCATGTATACAAATTAAGAAAAGCTCTTTACGGTTTGAAACAAGCTCCTAGAGCTTGGTATGAGAGACTAACTGAGTTTCTTACTAGCAATGGATACAGGAAAGGAGGGATAGATAAAACTCTTTTTGTTAAAGATGAAGAAGGGAAGATTCTGATAGCTCAGATCTATGTGGATGATATTGTATTTGGTGGGATGTCAGACAAGATGACTAGACATTTTGTTGATCAGATGCAATCTGAATTTGAAATGAGTCTAGTTGGAGAATTAACCTATTTTCTTGGGCTGCAAGTCAAACAGATGGAAGACTCAATCTTTCTCTCTCAGAGCAAGTATGCTAGAAACATTGTCAAAAAGTTTGGAATGGAAAATGCTTCTCACAAAAGGACACCAGCACCTACCCATTTGAAGCTGTCCAAAGATGAAAAGGGAACCAGTGTTGATCAAAGTCTATACAGAAGCATGATAGGAAGTCTGTTGTATCTTACAGCCAGTAGACCTGATATTGCCTTTGTTGTTGGGGTATGTGCTAGGTATCAAGCAGAACCCAAAACCAGCCATATCAATCAAGTCAAAAGGATTCTGAAATATGTGAATGGTACTTGTGAATATGGAATGCTCTACTCTCATGGGTGTGAACCCATTCTCACTGGATATTGTGATGCAGACTGGGCAGGAAGTGCTGATGACAGAAAAAGTACTTCAGGAGGGTGTTTCTTCTTGGGTAATAATCTTATTTCATGGTTCAGCAAGAAACAAAATTGTGTGTCCCTGTCCACTGCAGAGGCAGAATACATTGCAGCAGGAAGTAGCTGCTCTCAGCTTGTTTGGATGAAACAAATGTTAACAGAATACAATGTCACACAAGATGTCATGACATTATATTGTGACAATTTGAGTGCCATCAACATTTCAAAGAATCCTATTCAGCATAGCAGGACCAAGCACATTGATATTAGACATCATTACATTAGAGATCTTGTTGAAGATAAAACAATTGTCTTGGAACATGTTGCTACAAATCTTCAACTAGCTGATATTTTCACAAAAGCCTTGGATGCAAATCAATTTGAAAATCTAAGAAGCAAACTGGGCATTTGTCTTTGTGAAGGATTATAGCAATTAATTGGGTGTGCGACCAGCACTATAGCTCACTTGAATGTCAAGTATACTCTGCTGATGGTGGTGATGATCATACTGTTGGTTTTGATGGCTGATGAGGTTAAGGATGCTGATGCCCGGACTAGTAGTTCCAGTGAAGTGGAAATGAGTAAGGAGGATACTGAAGATACTGCTGGTTCTGAAGTGAAAATCTTTATCTGTTGTTTGGCTCCTTTTGTGGCTAGAAAGGGGGAGAAGTGAAAGTGATAGATGATGTCTTGGTTGTTTGCTGTAATTGTTCCTTGGATGTACTATACTTAATCAAGCAGGATGTTGTTGGCTGTGGCTGCTGTGTGTAATCTCTGATGGTACTGCTGTGTGTAATCTCTGATGGTATCATCTATTTTTGTTTTAGCCAAAAATTCGCCAAAGGGGGAGTTTGTAGATGTTTTTGATTGGCTGTATTTTTTGGTAAAACAAATAGTGTCTGTATCGTGTCAAACCTGGTGTCATGATATGCATTGTTGTTGAAGTTTTTCTTGTACAGGCTTTTACCTGATGTCAAGACCGATGTCATGACATCCGAAGCTGATGGGTTTTATTATGTTCTCAGCATGGTTGTTTGATCTGTTAAAACTTTGCGCGCCTCTTTTGGAAACTTTGGATATTGAGTTGTTTCAGAACAACGTTATGCGATGTTTATTCATAGGATCTTTGTTTTATGGAAATGGTTTTAAATTGGTTTAAAACTAATATTGGATCCAAGGCCCAGCTGCTGCAAGGTTATTTATAACATTTGAAGAAGCTGCTGCATTGAGCGGTTTTTTTCTGTTAGGGTTTGCCGTCAAGAAATCTGTTGTGTTTTTTTTCGTTTGTGTTGTAGTTTTCATGTAAGCCAAACAATCATGATGATGATTGTCTTGGTCTAGGTGTTTTTGTTTTGAGTTGTAAGAAGTACTCAAAGCTTCTAAGCAAGAGTACTATTGTACTTGATCAAAGCTTTTAAGCAAGATCAAGTTGTGTTTTGAAGAGTGTCTTCTTTTGTTTTTCATCTGTTAGTTCTTCATCACTGCTGTGATTGAGGGGGAGTGAGTAGGAGCTCTGGTCTAGCGGTTTAGATTGAAGTTGCATTGGGTAGATATTAAGTGAAAGGCGTAATATTGAGTTGTATTACCTTGAATTAATATTACTTATAGTGGACTTCCTCCCTGGCTTGGTAGCCCCCAGATGTAGGTGTGTTTGCACCGAACTGGGTTAACAATTTTCCTGTGTTGTTTTTCTGTTTGCACTTTGTTCATTTGTTTAACAACATTCAGATAGTGATGTCGTGACATCCTGTAAGACATCGCGTGTCTGAGTCCAGAATTTCAAGAAGAGATCTTCAAGTTTTGCTAGATGATGGTACTATTCAGATCTACAGAAATAGGAATGAAGATGAAGTTAACATTATAGGATGTTATCCGCATGAGCTTTTAGTCTCAGATATCAACTCGGAAATGCCTAAAGTTAACATCATCGTTCCTCATTTCAACATGCCCGAGCGCATAGAAGTTACCTACAACAAGCCAAAGGTTCTTGTTGCTCCTTTGATCATTTGTCTACCTGGACCTGTTTCCTATGACTCTGACAAGGCAGTTCCATACAACTACAATGTGTCATACCCCAAAATTTGCCCTCTTCATTTCATCTTCAATGATTCAAGGTTCAAAGGCTTTCTCAAAAGCACTCTCTCCTATTCAAAATTAGGGTTGGCATTTTATCAAAGGATTTTGAATCTCTGAGGCCTCAAATGGATCTCAAGGTACATATGTATCAAAGCATCTCCATGTCAAAAGTCAAGCTTCAATTCCAAGGTTTGCTCACTCAATGGCTCAGATGATCAATAATCGTCTATGTTGACCTAAAAGTCAACTATAGTCAAAATACAGTCAAACTTCAAGATTTTTGGTCAACATTAAGTATGTGAGGTTATATCCATCATTGGATCAAAGGTTGATCATGATCCATTAATAAAAACTCAGAGATGAACAAATGCAAATGTTCAAATTAGGGTTTTTTTTATAGGAGAAAGTCAATGCAACTTTGACTGGTCATAACATTCACATGGAGCATCAAAAATTTCCCAACCGAAGCCTATTTTGAAGGAAATCTGATTCTCTACAACTTTGTCTCTCACAAGCCAAGGCTAGAAATGCTTCATTTGAGAGATATGGTCCAATACATTATAGGTCCTCCAAGAAGGTCAACAAAAACACCTTTTGGGTCAAAGCTCATAACTTGAGAATGGAAGCTTCAATTGAGATGAAACCAAAAGGAGTGTTTAAAGGACTCTTTGAGCTTTCCAGAAAGTCCTAGAATGCATTCATGTGATTAAAAGTGAAGGAGATACAAAGCTTAGAAGTTGGTCGAATTTGAAGATATACATAAAACCCTAAGTAATGAATTTTGAAGTTCTTGATTAAGGGGCCTAATATTTTCACTTCAAACATGGTCATGACTTTGTAGGAGACCTCTAAATCCATATTTATCCTTTTATAATTTTATTCACTATTTGTTTGAATTTTTATTCATTTAAATATCAAATAAATTTATAAAAAATATCAAGACAAATGGATTAAATTATAGGGATTTTCTTTTAATCACACAAGGGCTCAACAAATGCCATAAGGAGGTCCAAATGTGAAGGGGAGGTTTTTTAACCAAAATTAGAAGGGACTTTTTTCCATGCATATTCATGCAGAATATCAAAGGGACCAAAGATAAAGAGTCCAAGCCCATGTTTGACCTAATTCCATTGAGATATATATTCTAAAATTCACTAAGAGAATGGGAGGACGAAAAGATTGGATAAAGATAAGGGTTTCACGTCATAAAAATAACAAGGAACTAGGGCAAAGAGGAAACTCGGGTTGCAGCCGTTTTCCAGGATCCTCAAGCATGCATTCATCATCCTGAAGTCCCCAGCAATTGATTGAGATCCCCACACGAGCCTGAAGCATCCCGGAACAGGAGAACCAGGTGTAAACGTTTTGCTTATATATTTTTCAATCGTGAATTCTTCATCCATGATGTTTAAGTTAGTTCCACGCATGTATCTATGTTTATAATCATGTTTAACGTCGTCTGGACCCATCGTTTCTGAGTTTGACGCAAAAACAAGGGTTTGCCATGGTTAGGGCTAAGAGCATGTGGAACATCGTACCGGCGTCTACAGGGAGTTTTACATCAAACGGAGGTCACCAATGAATTCTCCATGGTCGATTTATGTAAACTGGGTGTTTCTTTCATTTGTTTTTGACCGTTTTGCAGGTTCGTCTCGTGAACCCGTCGGAGAAGATGACCGGGAACACTGTTCCGGCGGTCGTTTGTTTTTCAAGATCGGCTGACTTCCAGCGTGGCGTGGGCATGTAACGCATTTGGCAGGTCAACAGGTCATAGACAGTCTCTCTCTTCCTCATTGGCTGACGGCGCAACAAGGGCCCCACATGGAAAATTGTTTGACTATTCCATTTAATTCCCTGTTTCTTTTATATAGTATTCAGTGCTATTATTTAATGACTAACGCATCGCAGCTCAACTGGCAAAGGAGAAAAGTGTATTACCATTAAAACCTGGGATCGATCCCTGGTGAATGCAATTATTTTTGACACCATTTCCTGTGAGTTCCAGCGTGCACAACCAAGGAGAGGCACACCATACACCCTCGATTCTGGACAAACAAATCTCCTCTTATCCAAATCTAACGTCTTAAAACTGAAGGAGTATACCATGAGCACGCAATTCACTCACATGTGATCCTATCCAGGTTCCTTTTATTTAATTATTTAGATTAATCAATAATTAATTATATAATTGTTTAGATTAATCAGTAATTAATTATATATGATTTAATTCATTTATTTAAATTAGGATTATCATAAAAATTAGAAGTTAGGGTTATAATTATTGTTTTCTTGATTATTCCCGATTATTTCGACTATTCGATTAATTTATTTAATTATTTTAACCATAAAAATCCTATAAAATATATTAAGATATTAGGATTCGCCCAATCCCATTGGCCAGTGGCCAAAGTATTAGGGTTATGGTTTTCCTACCAACCTAGGTATTAGCCAAACAATTTAATTTATTATTCGCTTCGATTAAATCAATTGATCGCGGTGGGTAATAATCAAATAATTAAAATAACAATATATTTTGCTAAATGGTTTTAACCAAGGCTATTGGTTACGATGATTAGCATTTTCCCTTCATTCAAATTCGTTATTATTTGTAATCGAATCTATCGATTATGAGGGGTAACGATAATTAAAATACGCACATTTGCTATTCGTGATAATCGAATGTATCGATTAGAATGGTTAGCAATCCTTCATTCAATTTGTTAATTATGGTGATCAAACCTATTGATCATCGCGATTAATGGTAACATATTAAAACCAGGGTTGTACGCCCAATCTTAAAACACTTCCCAAATTCTAAAACACTTCCAAACAAACCTTTCAAATTCCTAACTCATCATAGGCTATTTCAAAAGCCTTTGAGACAAACTTTCAACCATATCAAATCAAAATTCCAAATTCTAAGGCGTACAACCCTGTCCCCGAACTACGTTGACTCTGATTCTCCCTAAGGAGATACGTAGGCACTTGGCAACAAGGCGAGTCCCCTTCCTTCAAACTCTAATCATGTTCAATATAATTAGCCTTATCATTACTCTCTGTCACCTTTCTTTATGAACCTTGCCATGAACCCTTATCTTTGAGATGTTAGGCTTTAGGAAAGGGTTGAGGGTGCCTAACACCTTCCCTCGACCTGAATATAGTATCTTACCCCGATCTCTAAACTGCGTAGGGTTTCCTATTCGCCCTTCAGAATAGGTGGCGACTCTCTAAGTTATAAATTTTTAGGCAGGTTGCTACAGCTGGCAACTCTGCTGGGGACAACTTAAATGGTGAATACTATGCTCCTATAGGTTTTAGGTTTTGGCAGCTGTCATACCCCAAAATTTGCCCATACATTTTCTCCTATTCAAATTCAAATCAAGATACAAATCTCCTAGACACATTCTCCTATACAAAGGCTCATAACTAGGGTTTTGTTCATTCAAAGGAAAGTCAGTGAATCAATGGCTCCAAGGCATCTCATATGGCTCAACATGTCCTATATTACCTCCATGACAAGTATCAAGGCCTATCTCAAGGTTCTGGTCACTTAAAAGTTCAGAAAGTCAACAGTCGACTAGTTAACCTAAAAAGTCAACTGTGATCAAAGCAAAGTCAAAACTCCTGATTTTTTGTCAAGATCCTTATATTGAAGTATCATTCACCATTTGATCAAGAATTGATCATGGTTCATCAAAGAAAGATCAGAAATCAACAAATCAAAAAGTTTCTAAATTAGGGTTTTGTATAGGAAAAGTCAACTGAACTTTGACCAGCCATAACACTCACATGGAACATCATAAATTTCCCATCCAAAGCTCATTTTGAAGGAAATTGAATTCTCTACAAAATTGTCTCTCACATGCCAAGTCCAAAAATGCTTCATTTGAGAGATATGGACTAAAACATTATAGGTCCTTTTCAAAAGTCAACAAGAAGACACTTTTTCAAAAGGACATAAAATGAGCATGAAAAATAATTTTGATATGAGACCAAAGACACTGGTTAGAGGACACTCTAAGGTTTCTAAAAAGTCCTAGAACTCATCCATACCTTAAAAATTGAGAGAGATAGGCTTTGTCAAAGTTGGACAAATTTGAGAAGGAAAATGTGAAGAAAATGCCTCAAAATGGATTTTTCTTGTAAAGGAACCCAATTTCTTTTGGCCCAATCTTGTTCCACAAGTCACCAATGAGGCCCATATCCAATACCACGAATTATTGATAATTAATTGATTTTATATGAATTTTTATTCATTAAAAAGTCAATATTAATCAAATATTTGAAAGAAAATAGAAAAAGATTTGATTCATTGATTTCCAATCATTCCAATCAACAAAATATCCCATAATTGCTATCAAATTCGTGCTCACACATATTAATTTGGAAAGATTGAAATTGGATGAAGTTTTAGAAAGTTTATATTCAAGATCCCATCAAAATTCAATCAATGATTCAAAGAGATTTTGTTGAGTTTTTATTGACCTAATACATCTTCTATAAGTACCTAATGTGCACAAATCATAAGGGTTGGTTTTGGACAAGGATTTGCAGCAAGGAAACTTGAGGAGAACTCAAAAAAAAAAAACGTGGCTCTAAAGTGAAGTTGCAGTCGAGATTATAGGGCGATTCAAGCAATTCAAAGCATCCCAATCAATTCTCTGAAGCTTTCTGGTCATAATCATATCATCACCCTCGATCCAAACGTCCAGAAACGCTCCTAATTACACACGGTTTGCTAAATTTTTCTTTGCTTCGATTATAATTTATCGTGCATCATAAATGGATTTTGCTTGCATATTCGTGTTCAGGTTAATGATTAGACCGTTTCTGCATGTTTAATTTGATTTTCGTTGTGAATATAAGGATCCACCATTGTAGGGTTTTCAAAGCTTTGAGTTAAGGTTTTTAGAAATAATGGGAATTGGACCGAATTGTGGCTATCATTGAATCGGTGATGATGATACGAACGTAACCATGTGTTTATCTTTGATTTTCATGCCCGTATGGAGTTTCTTGAGATTTGCAGGTGTATAGCCACAGACCCAAACCGTTGCCAAAAAACGCTACTGTATTCACGAGGAAGAAGAAGCTGGGCGCGTAGCTTCTTTCCTTCATAATTTCGAATTTTGTTTTTGTATTTATTATGTTATGGATAACATGTTAACAGCAAAGTGAAGATGGTGAAGCGGAAGCTAGGCGTGTCCAAAGACTCTGATTGGCAAGGGCACGGGTTCGAACCCTGCCCCTTGCATTATTTTTGTTCTATTTCTCGTTTAACCTTGCAGGCAGATTCAGTATCCACGCAGGCGCCCATGCTTACTGTACACCCTTAGCGTCTGACCTTTGGAAGCCGTCAGATTAAGCTAAGCTCAGATCCAACGAATCAAACGTTGAGGGTGCACCATAGTTCCTCAGAAGCCACCCACACTAAAAAAAAGCTGAGTTCTTTTCTTTCTTTCTTTTTTTATTTATTTATTATTAAACAATCTTTTTACATATATACATTTATATATTTGTTTTAATTTATTTTTCCACTAATAAAACCCTTTTCTAAAAATTTCCTTTTTTATATGATAATAATAATAATAATAATGTTATTTTATACTTATTATATTATTTTTTATTTTCTTTCTCTTTTTTTTAATTACTTAATTACACAAAAAATTCATACATATTTTAATTTCACTCTATACAATTTATAAAAATTATTGTTACTCTCGATTTTATTTTCTCATCCCTATTTAATTAATTAGGTCGCGAGACCAATAATTAATTAAATCGTTTGTGTTTCTTATTCCAATCATACCCTAATCAGGGTTTAGGACGAACATTCCAATACACTGAAACATTTTCTTTTGTGCCTTGCCTTTTCAGGGTTACCAACAGGGTTCACTCCGACAACGCGCCACGTCAAATTCAAAAGTTAAGTCTTAATCTTTAATTATTTAAATACTTTCCTGCCTTTTATTTAATTAGGGTTTGATCACTCCCATCAATGGATTCCTCCTACACTCACTTCCTCCCATTACTTTTTTCTGTCAATCCTCCGAGGGTCAGAGTCAATGCTTCGGGAAACCTCCACTGCCGACCCTATCAGATCAAAACAAGCTAAGTATCTTTGTCTATTTTTATTATTTTAAAATTTACTTATTCTTTATTTTAAGGTTAATCCTGTTTGCCTCCGAACTTGATAATGCACTCACCCTATTTTTGTTTGCATTTTTTCCCACCTTTTCAGGGTTTGTCGAATGCCAAAGCTACGTCATCGGTAACCCTAAATCTTTTCTATTTTTATTATTACTTATGCCAAACCCTATTGGGATCCGCTGGTTTCATTTTCCCCCTTCCCTATATTGCTATTGTTACTGTTTTATGTTAAACTGTGTGGTTAGTAATATTAGGGAGTGCAACTTTGAATCAACTTAGAGTCATTAAACTATAAGATAAATATCTGAATTAACCACGTGATTGTCGCACACACGCACTCTTTTGGGGTAACCTCTCTGTTGCCTTGTTGCCTGTTGCCTTTGTGTTTTTTGCAGAATAAGCCATGTCCCTCGAATACGAGGATACCTCAGCCATGTTGCCTCGATTAAAGGTCATGGTCCCTAATGATGCTGCCTTCGATACACTAACATGACCTCGACCCTCGGAAGTTGCCTACGAAAAAGGCTGAGGTATCCTCTGGTTGCCTACGAAAAAAGGCTATTCTGATCCTTCCTCTTAGACTACCTGCCTCTTTATGGCATGGGTCAGTCTTTGAGCGAATGATAATTCGATGACCCTTCTACCTCCAAACGAAAGGCTTCCTGCCCACTTATGGCAAGGATTGACCCTTTCATTCTGAAAGGCTAAAAAGAGACCTATCATCTGAGTTTAAGGTAATTGCCCCTAATTGCCTTGCCATGCTCTATTTTCTATATTCTTTCTCAAAATTCTTCAAAAAAACTGGCTACGCTCATTTACGAGCTAAAGTCCATTTTTCCTCTTTCATCTACATTTTCTGGAAACGAGCAAGCAAAGCAATTAAGAGCCCATGGAAAACCATGGATGCAAAGGGTGCCTTACACCTTCCCTTTGCATAAATTACCCCCCGAACTTAGATTTATTTAAAAGGTTTTTTTCTGTTTCTTTTAGCCTTTCTAACTTGTTTGGATAAAATAAAAGTCGGTGGCGACTCTTGCTTAACCGCGACATTTCGATTGTAAACGTCAGTTCACCGTATTACAGAACTGGCGACTCTGCTGGGGATTTTTCGATAAAAGAGGGGTTACCTTAAAAGTTTAGGATCACTTAATTGTATTCTATTGTTTGCTTTGCTTGCTTTATTTTTCAGGGTTGTTTTGGGAATTAACTGAAGGACGAATCCTATTCCCGGATTCAAGAACACTTAAGATTAGGAGTGGCATAGTCATGGCGACCTCTTTCACATATGTGGGAGATGAGTCAATATGAAGTTCACACTTGAGTTAGGACTCCATAGCATATACACACCTTTCTCAAATGAGGGGGGTCTATGTATGTGTCTACGGGTGCGCCGGAGCTCAAGGACCTTTAGTTACCCTTAACCCATCCTGGCCTTTAGGAACGTAGTGGGGGGACTACTCTTGACAAATGTTAAGAACTAGTCGCTACCCGATGCTACAATTCAGATAGGTTCTTTCTCAAAGTATCATTGCATGGTGCGAATGCATCATGTCCGAGGGTGCTTTAGAAGGGCTGACAATTCTGGATAACTCGGTAGAACCCGTTGCTGAAATCTCCTTATCCATAGAAATACCCTTGGGAAGGACACCTGATCAAACTCCATGCAAGCCTTAAGCCAAAAATTGTGTGACTTATGTGACTTGCGAGACTTACGTGACTTGTTTGCGTTTGCTACTAACTTTCGCTTCCTTGCAGGTTGTGTTAAAAGGACTTGTTTGTCCTTACTATCTCACACTATGCCAAATGAACTTCATTCGCATAACATCATGACATCATGACATCATATCATATTAACTAACCCTTTCAAGGATATTAGGGATTTAGGGCGCACAATTTCAGGGGCTCTTATCAAGGATGGAATTCCTATCTAGGGGCAAGAGGATTTACTTTCCTCTGGCCATTTGTCATCCAAATCAAAGACATCGTACCTGTCAAGGGGCAAAAGGATTTATTTTCCTTTGGCCGTATGTCATCCGATTCAAAGACTCAGTACCTAGCCAGGGGCAAGAGGATTTATTTTCCTCCAGCCACATACCTTCCGATTCAAAGGTTTAGCACCTAACAAGGGGCAAGAGGATTTATTTTCCTCTAGCCATGCACTTTCAAATTCAGAAGTATCCCGAATCAGAGGCGATGACCCACTCGATATGGTGAGCTTGATTCTCAAAGAAAGACGTTCCAAGACAAGGTTCAGATTTCTTCAGACAGGCGCGACCAAATCATTTTCTAATGTTACTAACTAAATGCCTAAAGATCCTTGAAAATTATTGCATTTGCATTTATAACATCGCATAACAGGTTTCTCACAACAAGTATCTCATCCTCCCTTGTTGTTTACTTCATCATAAATGGATTTCGAGCAATCAGTCAAACACCTCCAGGCTCGGAATATCCGATCCCAGACTTTGATTCTGAACTCACCTAAGGGGCAAGAAGAATTGAAGACACTCCTATTCTTGGGGTACAATTACAATGCGAGATGCGCTTATTATTCGAATAATCCTGGTTATGGTGTAAAGGATGGTAGACCGTTGAAGCATGCGATTAAAGATCTAATCATGACACTCAAACCAGAAAAGACCACGACAATGAAGTCACGACAACTGAGTCATGACAACAAAGTCACGACAACTGAGTCACGATAATGGAATCACGAGAACGAAGTCACGACAACTGAGTCACGATAATGGAATCACGACAACTGAGTCACGATAATGGAATCACGACAACTGAGTCATGATAATGGAATCACGACAACTGAGTCACGATAATGGAATCACGACAACTGAGTCACGACAACAAAGTCACGACAACTGAGTCATGATAATGGAATCACGACAACTGAGTCACGATAGTGGAATCACGACAACTGAGTCACAACAATCAATTCACTCATATGATCCAGACGCTCAGGGCAATCGAGCCAACGAATTCTAACACCTACATTCCTGACTATAATCCCAATGCGAGGTGCGCGTACCATTCCAACATTCTTGGACATTACACAAACAATTGCTGTACATTAAAGAATAAGATTCAAGATCTGATCAATGACGGAGAAATCAAATCTAACCCTCCTAAAACCCCTGTGGTGATCACCGCTCCTATGCCTAAATCATGACAAGACTGATTGACGTCTAGACGGACAAACTTTTGGATCATTAGATCTACTTTCATTTGCAAGTTTCTTTTCTGTTTGTTTAAACATTTGACTCATGATAGACATTATCTGTTTTAATAATCATCATTAGTGCATTGCATATATTTGTCTTGAATAAATTATTTCGCTATTACTCATTTTAAAATATGTCTCTACTTTGCATATGTTTTGTAATGCTCGACTCCTACTAAAGCTGTATGCCTTTTGAGGGAGGATGACGAAAACGATACCACAACCTCATACAGTATGCTTTTGAGCGGACTATGCTGACGATGTACAGGCATTGTTTCAATTCCTAAACAGTGGAGATATAAGGATGTTAATCCCTCGTCAACCCCTTTGAGCCAAAGAAGTAGAAGTTTCTTTCTTGTACTAATTAAAACCCTTGATCATAACCTGGGGCAGGGTAGTTCTCAGTTAATTTGGCTGTGCATTCTATTTTAAGAGAATCATTCAGTACACCTTTCAACAAAGGTTTTAATCACAAGCGTTCATCCGCACACATACAAGAAGTGTTGGAGGTGTCAATCAAAAGCCAATAATGGCTCATCAATCATTAAGCAAGGTAGTCAATATCTTTAAAAAAAACGAATGAATGGAAAACATATATACAAAGTAAAGCCTGCTAAGTGAAAAATCAAAGACTTAGGCAAAAGTCAAGGCATCCCGCTGACTGTAAGCTCAAAATAGACAGTTCAGGCAAAATTTAGGGGTATCAAAAAGATAAAAAGAGAAGTCAATAAATTCCTGAACAACATAATGTTGTGGCTACCAAAAGGAAGAAATGACTGCCATCTCAAAAGTTCTCTTTGTTTGTGAACCATCATCATTATCAAAGGTGCAAATCCAAAAGTCTCTTGAAACCTGAATGCATAAGTTGAAATTAACTGAGTTTAGGACTGAAGATCATCACGAAGAGGGGTGGGTACAATCAAATTTTGAGCCTTTATCCTTTGTTTCTTAAACCGTGAACCAAGCCACGCTACAACCCTTGAAAGTCCTAACTGAAGCATGGTTAGTTCGAAAGCATACTGTCGTAACAAAGGTATCCTGACTCCTTAAGGATCATCACAAATGCTGAGTTGGTATTTCATTTTTACAAACATCACATTGTTACAAATATCATGTTTTTACAAATAGCACGCTTTTTACATCTCTTGTTTTAATGTTTTTTCAAAACTCAAGACAAATGTATGCATTGCATCTCATGAATTCATTATTAAACGTATTCTGCTACATAATTTCAAATGTTAGCATCAGAATAAATTTGCACAGGGTACAACTAACGAATGAAAGTTATCCCGACAGACAAGATTACTCCAAGAAGCAATGTCTCCTACGCACACGAGGGGCATGGCACGTTTTGCCCAATCAATCTGGGGCAATCAAGTCAAGATTCTAAGAATCTCTCAAAATCCAAACAGTCAGGGGCACCATCCTAAGTTTACGATTACTAGGGGCATGTCGCCTGCAATATACACTTCAGAAAGTCCTCGCGAGATGAATCTCTTCAAGTTCCTACTAGCAGGGGCAAATCTATGAAAGTCCAGTTTGACATCTTGATCAATACTTAGTGGTGTGTCCTAATCAAATCCAGGATTGGTAGTTACTATAATACTGGGGGCAACTTTCACCCATGTTTCCCCACAGAGCCGGGTTCACAAGATCATATCCCCACAGAGTAATCATTAAGAAGATATCTTCAAACGCTCTCGACAAAGACATGGCTCCCCAACAAAATTTACACTGCTGGTTCTCCAACACTTTGCTCTTCTCCAACATGGTTTATTAATATCTCTAATCCCCAATCAGGGAACATCAAGTTACTGATCATCCCCAAGCAGAAATCATAAACCCCCAGCTGAGCATCTTTAAAACAAGACATCAAAATCACAAAGGCATAGAGATTTATTTTCTCAATCAAGACAACATAAATCATATTCACATATCATATGTCATAAACGTATTCATACATTGCATACATTACCTCGTAATGAATTCATCCATAACATACCAAGTTTCTCATTTATTTTGAGGGACTCATTACATAATACATGCATCATGACATTGCATAACTATACCTATTGCAGGATACAGGTACTGACAAATGAACGAAAACTCCAACTTTCCAAGATCTAATTCAGCTACTACGAATAGTACTGACACGGTCAACGCTCGAAGATCTAATTCATTTACCACAAACGGTAATGACACGATCGTTTTCAAAGATCTAATTCAGTTACTACGAACGGTACTGACACGGTCAACTCCCAGAGATCTAATTCTATCATCACGAACGGTGTAGACACGATCACTAACCTTCCCAATCTAATTCAGTTACTATGAACAGTGCTGACACGACAAGAGAATCTAATTCTATCATCACGAACGATGTAGACACGATTATCTCTCCAAGATCTAATTCGGTTACTACGAACGGTGCTGACACGATCGACCTTTAAAGAATCTAATTCTATCATCACGAACAGTGTAGACACGATCATCTTTCCAGGATCTAATTCAGGTATTACGAACGGTACTGACACGATTAACTCTCAGAGATCTAATTCCATCATCACGAACGATGTGGACACAATCAACTATTTCCTAAGTCTAATTCAGTTATTACGAACGGTACTGACACGACAAAAAGATCTAATTCTATCATCACGAACGGTGTAGACATGATCATCTTCCAAAGTCTAATTCAGTTACTACGAACGGTGCTGACACGACCAACTCTCCAAAAATCTAATTCATCTACTACTTCTCAAACACTTCAGTCCCGACACCTGGATGGCATCTTTAAGCCCATCTCCAACAAATATTCCTCAATACAAAAAACGTCAACCTGACGCACGGTTTTTCAGACATCTACGGATGCAATTTGGATTAGTCTAACACACGACTCATCCATCAACCTGACGCACGGTTTTCCAGACATCTAAGGATGCAATTTGGATCAGTCTAACGCACAACTTATCCATCAACCTAACGCACGGTTTTCCGGACATCTGAGGATGCAATTGAGAATAGTCTAGCGCACGATTTATTCTCCGACCTAACGCACGGTTTTCCAGACATCTGAGGATGCAATTAAGAATGATCTAACGCATGATTTATTCTTCAGCCTAACATACGGCTTTTCCAGACATCTGATGATGCAAACTAGAAACAGTCTAACGTACGACATATTCTAATTCTCGAGCTTATCAAGTCAGATGGCATCTTTAAGCCCATCTCTAAACAACTACTTCCCAAAAACTTTAGTCTCAACATCTGGATGGCATCTCCAAGCCCATCTCCGACAAAAGTCCCTACTCCAGCTAGGGCAAATTTCTTGGTATTCTAGTGTTCAATCATCTTCCACCTTCAGATTCCGACTGGCATACAAACCACTCTACATCTTCAGGTTTAAGACAATTGAACAGGGGCAGCTGTCATACCCCAAAATTTGCCCATACATTTTCTCCTATTCAAATTCAAATCAAGATACAAAGCTCCTAGACACATTCTCCTATACAAAGGCTCATAACTAGGGTTTTGTTCATTCAAAGGAAAGTCAGTGAATCAATGGCTCCAAGGCATCTCATATGGCTCAACATGTCCTATATTACCTCCATGACAAGTATCAAGGCCTATCTCAAGGTTCTGGTCACTTAAAAGTTCAGAAAGTCAACAGTCGACTAGTTAACCTAAAAAGTCAACTGTGATCAAAGCAAAGTCAAAACTCCTGATTTTTTGTCAAGATCCTTATATTGAAGTATCATTCACCATTTGATCATGAATTGATCATGGTTCATCAAAGAAAGATCAGAAATCAACAAATCAAAAAGTTTCTAAATTAGGGTTTTGTATAGGAAAAGTCAACTGAACTTTGACCAGCCATAACTCTCACATGGAACATCAGAAATTTCCCATCCAAAGCTCATTTTGAAGGAAATTGAATTCTCTACAAAATTGTCTCTCACATGCCAAGTCCAAAAATGCTTCATTTGAGAGATATGGACTAAAACATTATAGGTCCTTTTCAAAAGTCAACAAGAAGACACTTTTTCAAAAGGACATAAAATGAGCATGAAAAATAATTTTGATATGAGACCAAAGACACTGGTTAGAGGACACTCTAAGGTTTCTAAAAAGTCCTAGAACTCATCCATACCTTAAAAATTGAGAGAGATAGGCCTTGTCAAAGTTGGACAAATTTGAGAAGGAAAATGTGAAGAAAATGCCTCAAAATGGATTTTTCTTGTAAAGGAACCCAATTTCTTTTGGCCCAATCTTGTTCCACAAGTCACCAATGAGGCCCATATCCAATACCACGAATTATTGATAATTAATTGATTTTATATGAATTTTTATTCATTAAAAAGTCAATATTAATCAAATATTTGAAAGAAAATAGAAAAAGATTTGATTCATCTTTGATTTCCTATCATTCCAATCAACAAAATATCCCATAATTGCTATCAAATTCGTGCTCACACATATTAATTTGGAAAGATTGAAATTGGATGAAGTTTTAGAAAGTTTATATTCAAGATCCCATCAAAATTCAATCAATGATTCAAAGAGATTTTGTTGAGTTTTTATTGACCTAATACATCTTCTATAAGTACCTAATGTGCACAAATCATAAGGGTTGGTTTTGGACAAGGATTTGCAGCAAGGAAACTTGAGGAGAACTCAAAAAAAAAACGTGGCTCTAAAGTGAAGTTGCAGTCGAGATTATAGGGCGATTCAAGCAATTCAAAGCATCCCAATCAATTCTCTGAAGCTTTCTGGTCATAATCATATCATCACCCTCGATCCAAACGTCCAGAAACGCTCCTAATTACACACAGTTTGCTAAATTTTTCTTTGCTTCGATTATAATTTATCGTGCATCATAAATGGATTTTGCTTGCATATTCGTGTTCAGGTTAATGATTAGACCGTTTCTGCATGTTTAATTTGATTTTCGTTGTGAATATAAGGATCCACCATTGTAGGGTTTTCAAAGCTTTGAGTTAGGGTTTTTAGAAATAATGGGAATTGGACCGAATTGGGGCTATCATTGAATCGGTGATGATGATACGAACGTAACCATGTGTTTATCTTTGATTTTCATGCCCGCATGGAGTTTCTTGAGATTTGCAGGTGTATAGCCACAGACCCAAACCGTTGCCAAAAAACGCTACTGTATTCACGAGGAAGAAGAAGCTGGGCGCGTAGCTTCTTTCCTTCATAATTTCGAATTTTGTTTTTGTATTTATTATGTTATGGATAACATGTTAACAGCAAAGTGAAGATGGTGAAGCGGAAGCTAGGCGTGTCCAAAGACTCTGATTGGCAAGGGCACGGGTTCGAACCCTGCCCCTTGCATTATTTTTGTTCTATTTCTCGTTTAACCTTGCAGGCAGATTCAGTATCCACGCAGGCGCCCATGCTTACTGTACACCCTTAGCGTCTGACCTTTGGAAGCCGTCAGATTAAGCTAAGCTCAGATCCAACGAATCAAACGTTGAGGGTGCACCATAGTTCCTCAGAAGCCACCCACACTAAAAAAAAGCTGAGTTCTTTTCTTTCTTTCTTTTTTTATTTATTTATTATTAAACAATCTTTTTACATATATACATTTATATATTTGTTTTAATTTATTTTTCCACTAATAAAACCCTTTTCTAAAAATTTCCTTTTTTATATGATAATAATAATAATAATAATGTTATTTTATACTTATTATATTATTTTTTATTTTCTTTCTCTTTTTTTTAATTACTTAATTACACAAAAAATTCATACATATTTTAATTTCACTCTATACAATTTATAAAAATTATTGTTACTCTCGATTTTATTTTCTCATCCCTATTTAATTAATTAGGTCGCGAGACCAATAATTAATTAAATCGTTTGTGTTTCTTATTCCAATCATACCCTAATCAGGGTTTAGGACGAACATTCCAATACACTGAAACATTTTCTTTTGTGCCTTGCCTTTTCAGGGTTACCAACAGGGTTCACTCCGACAACGCGCCACGTCAAATTCAAAAGTTAAGTCTTAAACTTTAATTATTTAAATACTTTCCTGCCTTTTATTTAATTAGGGTTTGATCACTCCCATCAATGGATTCCTCCTACACTCACTTCCTCCCATTACTTTTTTCTGTCAATCCTCCGAGGGTCAGAGTCAATGCTTCGGGAAACCTCCACTGCCGACCCTATCAGATCAAAACAAGCTAAGTATCTTTGTCTATTTTTATTATTTTAAAATTTACTTATTCTTTATTTTAAGGTTAATCCTGTTTGCCTCCGAACTTGATAATGCACTCACCCTATTTTTGTTTGCCTTTTTTCCCACCTTTTCAGGGTTTGTCGAATGCCAAAGCTACGTCATCGGTAACCCTAAATCTTTTCTGTTTTTATTATTACTTATGCCAAACCCTATTGGGATCCGCTGGTTTCATTTTCCCCCTTCCCTATATTGCTATTGTTACTGTTTTATGTTAAACTCTGTGGTTAGTAATATTAGGGAGTGCAACTTTGAATCAACTTAGAGTCATTAAACTTTAAGATAAATATCTGAATTAACCACGTGATTGTCGCACACACGCACTCTTTTGGGGTAACCTCTCTGTTGCCTTGTTGCCTGTTGCCTTTGTGTTTTTTGCAGAATAAGCCATGTCCCTCGAATACGAGGATACCTCAGCCATGTTGCCTCGATTAAAGGTCATGGTCCCTAATGATGCTGCCTTCGATACACTAACATGACCTCGACCCTCGGAAGTTGCCTACGAAAAAGGCTGAGGTATCCTCTGGTTGCCTACGAAAAAAGGCTATTCTGATCCTTCCTCTTAGACTACCTGCCTCTTTATGGCATGGGTCAGTCTTTGAGCGAATGATAATTCGATGACCCTTCTACCTCCAAACGAAAGGCTTCCTGCCCACTTATGGCAAGGATTGACCCTTTCATTCTGAAAGGCTAAAAAGAGACCTATCATCTGAGTTTAAGGTAATTGCCCCTAATTGCCTTGCCATGCTCTATTTTCTATATTCTTTCTCAAAATTCTTCAAAAAAAACTGGCTACGCTCATTTACGAGCTAAAGTCCATTTTTCCTCTTTCATCTACATTTTCTGGAAACGAGCAAGCAAAGCAATTAAGAGCCCATGGAAAACCATGGATGCAAAGGGTGCCTTACACCTTCCCTTTGCATAAATTACCCCCCGAACTTAGATTTATTTAAAAGGTTTTTTTCTGTTTCTTTTAGCCTTTCTAACTTGTTGGGATAAAATAAAAGTCGGTGGCGACTCTTGCTTAACCGCGACATTTCGATTGTAAAAGTCAGTTCACCGTATTACAGCAGGGTTTAGGTTTGACAACTTTTTAGGGTTCGGCTAATTTGCTTTTTTTTTTAGGGTTTGTAATTATTTTTTATTTTTTTAAAAAAAAATTGTTCATTTGTTTTTTATCTAAAAAAAAATATTTAATTGTTTATAATGTGTTTATATTCAATTGTTTATGTTAATATATTTATATTTAATTGCCTAATTGTTATATTTTTTACACTGTTGGCATATTATGTAATGTTAAAACCCTAAGTGTGGGAGTTAACTTTGAGATCAATAGGGGACATGAATCGCCTACGAGTCTCATTGATAACTCCACTCGGAGTGGGTTGAGTATTCGGAAATGTCCAAAACGAGGCTTGACTTTGTTGAGGGCAGGACTGGATACTTGGCTGATCTCTCCGAGAACCTACCCCAAAAATTCGAACCTCATGGATAAAGTGAGTTGTTCTAAAATCCAAAGAGACAAAAAAAAGTCTCGGAGGCTACGAACAACCCCATGAGACCTTCTAGAACCCCCCTATAAAAAGGTTGGCTCCCAAGAGCCGCTACGTCGGACCTATGAACCTAGGACTTTTGTGCTTATGTGCTTATTATTTGTTTGCAATTTATATACTTCGAATATCTATGCGTTGCAATTTTTGAAGGTATCCCTACGTGGTCCCTAGCCTGTAGGGACTCTAATTTCTAAAGACCACGTCTTTCTCACGAAGGATATCACCGCCTATGTATTCCCTAGCTTGTAGGGATTTTACTTTTATATCCTTGAATTTATGTAACTACGTGTCCTTCCTACGAAGGACATTTCCATTAACGCATGTCGATTGGCCTCTCGATGGCCATAAGACATAGTGACTGTCTCGAACGGTCACCCCATGCTTACTCCTACGTACTCCCTAGCCTATAGGGATTCTCTTTTTTCGTCCACTTGCTTTACAAACGTCACGTCCTTCCCCTGAAGGACGTCCTCATTAATGCACGTTGATTGGCCTCTCGATGGCCATGAGAGCTGGTAACTGTCTTGAACGGTCAACCCGTGCTTGCTCCCGCACACTCTCTAACTTGTAGGATTTGGATTTCCATCTATACATCCTTCATTCCCTAGCATGTAGGGATTTCTTTTCATCTGATATTGTCCTTAGATAGGTTGCGTTCCGCATAGAGAACCTTCCCACGAGGGACAACTTCATTGGTACACGTCTATCGGCCTCTCGATGGTCATGAGACTTGGCAACCGTCTTGAACGGTCACCAGCTGCTACCTTCTCCGTACTCCCTAATCTAAGGGATTTCCATCGGCGTGTCATAACATTTATCCTGCAAAGATTCCACGAGGGTCTAATGTCGCCTCTAAGGCTATCCCTAAGATCATATGTCACACGGCTGCATTGCATACAAGGAGTTAAAATACAAGGAGTCTCTCGCATATCCATGCATTCGCATTTTCATGCAGTCATACATTTGCATCCACATTTGCATTTCTATCTTCACCCGCATCCGCACCTACCGCGCTAGCCGATTTCCCGAGACTCACAAAAAAAATCAAGGGATCATAGACTATGGAGAAAGGAGGATCGTAGACTACCGAGAACGAACTTGGACTCACAAGGAGGAAAAAGGATGCCTCTCGTCATGCCGCATGTCCATGCCTTGTCATAACAAGATTATAAATACAATAAAGGTTGTCATCGAGCAAGGATTAGTTCAACAAAGAGTTCCCTCATAGATACACTCAAGATGTATCTAATCAAAAAAAGGGCTCATCTTAGAACATATCAAACTTACAAGGACGCTCTACGATAACCTAGGGGCGAGGGTTAGTCCACCTAGGGCAATACCCTGAACAAAGATGCATGACTACAATGGAGGGAATGCGACATATGTCAACCCCACACCAAGGGGAAAAAGGGTCATAGGTGATACTATCCTTAGGAAAAGTAAAAGAGGTTCAGTCAAAGGAAACTCATGAAGTTCCGATACGACGAAAACCCACCGCTTACAATTATTTCCGACAGGTTTGACGTGCCCAAGGAGAATTCGAGATTACCTTTTTACTTCTACAAGTCTAGGAACTAAGGAGTAAAGCAAGGTCAACGGACTCACAAAGGAGATTGCCCTTAGGATTAATAGGTTTATCTTTCTAGTTGTAATTCCTACGATCACAAAATGCTATTTGATGTAAAACGTTGTACCTTTCGAATAGTAATTCAATAAAATAATCATGCATGTTTTGAAATCAATTCTTTCACTCCGCTCTTGCATTACTACGACTTTCCATTTCAAATTACCTTTCAAATTATCACGCCCAATCATTAACAAATTTGAGGGAGAATGACGAATACAAATAACTTAATCCAGCTAAACATATGCTTTCAAGGTAAAACCGAGCCGAGGATGTACAGGCATTGTTTCAATTCCCAAACAGTGGAGATATAAGGATGTTAATCCCTCGTCACCCCGTCGAGCCAGGAGTTGGAGTTTGTTTCTACTTTAAAAAAAAACCTTGATTTCAACCAGGGGCAGGGTAGATTTTAATTAATTCAATGGTGTATTTTGGTTGTCAAGAGAATCAGTCAATCCAAGCAAGGATTCAAGCAAAGGTTCAAGCATATCTTCTTCCTCAATACATCATTCAGGATCGAGGAAGTATCAAAGTCGAAGCTTACAAATCAAAATCAACATGGCAGTCACAACATTCAACATCCATGGATCAATGTTCAAACAAAAAAAAAGAAGAAAAACGCCCGCTAAGTCAAAACTGAAGATTCCATGGAAGAAAACAAAAATGACTTAGGCAAAATTTAGGGCATCCCGATGGATCAGATTCAAAGAATTTGGTCCATGCTAAAACAAGGGATAAAGACAAAGGCGAAATACAAAGGATAAACTTGTGACTGTTAAATCATCAAAGATTTTCATCAATGCTTGGATCTCTACTAAGGTTTTTGCTCAATATCAAAACTGAAACAATTCTCTTACATACAAAGCACATCCATTGGATTAGGTGAATTTTTAGGATCGGGAGAACATCAAGGAGAAAGGGAGGGATAAATAAAATTTTGAGCCTTATATCCGTTGTTTCTTAAAACATGAACCAGGCCAAGTTACAACATTTAAAAGCCCTAATTGAGGCAAGGTTAACTATGAAAGCATATTAAGCAAGATTTGTTATACTGACTCCTATGTTTTTTGAAACTACTTTTAATCACTACGCTTCTTCAAGCATTCACTTCTAATCATCCTGTCCTAATTCATAACGGACTTCGATTTCAAAACTTGCATTTGCATTGCATTGAAGTTACTTCTCAAAGGGTACAACACCATCTACGAATATACACTTAGCACAAAGGTGATCATTTCTGATAAAGACTCTTGAATGGGGAAACCACGTCTAAAGGGTTTTCCTAAACAGAGGCATACAACCAAACATCCTATTAACTAGGGGCATTCTTCCTAAGGTTCAATTGACTTGGGTTACATCTCGAAGCAATCTCAATCAGGGGCATGCCAAACATAGGAGAAATTTAGAAGGATAGAACACCATGGATGACCCTCCATATCCTGGAAATCAAGGGTATACCCTTCAATCTAAACGTCAAAGCATATGACAAGGTTATTTCCTGGGGCACTTCCCTCATAAGCATCTTTTCCACGAAAATATTGGGGCAATGGATATTAAACCCATAAGACGCACAACAAGAGGAAAAGGCGTCTTCATACTTTACAACCTCGAATCAATCTTTCTCCTAACTACGATCTTCAAAATTCGAACAAAATAGGTATTGGGAAATCGCGCTAGCATCACACCCTACCTTATCCAACAACCTCACAACATTTCGCATACGCTTTGGTTATCAACAACATATCATTCGAGTACCACGCAAGTACATATAACTCATGCATTACATACAATGGCTGATACATTACACCACACCTTTTTAGGTAGTCTTCTTTAAGAAAAATCCTACGATCCTTTCTAGGAACCTTTTCAGGTAGTCTTTTCCAAGACATTTATCATCCTTTCAAGAACCTCTTCAGGTAGTCTTCTTTAAGACATTCTAAGAACATTTCTAGGTAGTCTTCTTTAAGACAATCATCGTCATTTCTAATAACCTTTTCAGGTAGTCTTCTTCAAGATATTTCTTTTTCTAAGTACCTTTTCAGGTAGTCTTCTTCAAGACATCCCTTTTTCTAAGTTCCTTTTCAGGTAGTCTTCTTCAAGACATTCCTTTTCTAAGTGCCTTTTCAGGTAGTCTTCTTCAAGATATTTCTTTTTCTAAGTACCTTTTCAGGTAGTTTTCTTCAAGACATTCCTTTTCTAAGTGCCTTTTCAGGTAGTCTTCTTCGAGACATTCTTGTTCTAAGTACCTTTTCAGGTAGTCTTTTTCGAACAATTTGGCATCCTTTTCAGGAATCCCTTTAGGTAGTCTTTTAAGACATTTTTCCAGCCTTTTCAGGTAGCCACCCTTAAGACATTCCTCTTTCTCTGTTGAAAACCTTTTTAAGGTAGTCTTCTTTAAGACAAATGTTCATGTCCATTCCAGAAACCTTTTCAGGTAGTCTTATAGAAGACATTATTTCGTTCCACTCATTACATCAATCAACATATGCATAAGCACTGTCCCATACATCAAAACATCCAATTCAAAACTCTGGTGCTAAGCTATACTATCCATATGCTTCCCGGTAACCTTACCGATGCCAGTAACCTTACTGTTGGTTCATTTCCAATCACCTGATTGATGTATCCCGGTAACCCTACCGATGATAGCAACCTTGCCGTCCATTTGACTCATAAACATACGTACATACGCATTAGCATATACATATCATCTAGCGCATTCACATACTGCATATCACAGAGGCCCAACTTCATTAGCAGTCCAAAACATTTCAAAATCCAATTCTCGTTTGGTAGTTAGTTCGCGTCTGACTGTTACCTCAAAGCCAGTTCCCGTCCAGTAGTCAGTTCTCGTCTGACTGTTACCCCTATTCCAATTCCCATTCCAATTCCAATTCCAAACTTCTATGTTTCTATCCTATTCCAATTCCCATTCTAATTCCAACTCCAAACTCCTATTTTTTCGGATCCTATTTCGATTCCCATTCCAATTCCAATTCCAAACTCCTATTTTTATTTCAAATCCCATTTCAATTCCAATTTCAAATACTATTCCAATTTCAATTTCAATTCAAATCGTAACCCTCGCGTTACGTCTTATCACGGCAGTGATAATGGCACCTCCTATTTCAATCCAAATCGTAACCCTCGCGTTACGTCTTATCACGGCAGTGATAATGGCACCTCCTATTTCAATCCAAATTGTAACCCTCGCGTTACGTCTTATCACGGCAGTGATAATGGCACCTCCTATTTCAAACCAAATCGTAACCCTCGCGTTACGTCTTATCACGACAGTGATAATGGCACCTCCTATTTCAATCCAAATCGTAACCCTCGCGTTACGTCTTATCACGGAAGTGATAATGGCACCTCCTATTTCAAACCAAATCGTAACCCTCGCATTACGTCTTATCACGGCAGTGATAATGGCACCTCCTATTTCAATCCAAATCGTAACCCTCGCGTTACGTCTTATCACGGCAGTGATAATGGCACCTCCTATTTCAAAACAAATCGTAACCCTCACGTTACATCTTATCACGGCAGTGATAATGGCACCGAGCTCATTGGCAATAGCCAAAACTCATTTCAACTTCAGTTTCAATTTCAATCCCAATAATGATTTATTGCGTTAGTCCCTGAGCAGCAAATAAAGTTATGTCTTATCACGTTAGTCCCCTTGGCAGTGATACAGAATTACGTTTCCTCGAAAATAGGGATTTATTTTCCCTATTTTTCAAACAGTTCTTCAATTGGATTTATCACGTCAGTCCCTTGGCAGTGATCTGCTTCAAAATTTCAAACAAGGTTTTTTTCTTTTCCCAACTTACTAACACACTTCAACTGGCGTACTAACAATCATGCATCATTCAACTAACTTACTTCATTCATACATAATGCATATACATACATTGCTCTCATTTATTTTGAGAAGCTCACTGCATCATACATTGCATGCATCATAACATTGCATAAAATTCAGGTTGCCTCTTTAGGCTATGCTACAATCAAAGCATCTGGTTCCTTCCAGAAAGTACATGCTTCACAAGGAGAAGGGTATTTACCTTGGGTGGCATCTTTAAGCCCATCCCCCACAGAACTCTTGCCTGAACAAATGCAAATTTTAGGGCATTTCAGTGTCCAATCATCTTCTACCTTTAGATCACGATAGGCAGACATGCCTATCTGACTCTTCAGGTTTAAGAAGATTGAACAGGGGCAGCTGTCATACCCCAAAATTTGCCCTCTTCATTTCATCTTCAATGATTCATTTCATCTTTAATGATTCAAGTTTTTGGCGCCGTTGCCGGGGACTGCCAAAATATAGAGTTTTAATTTTAGTTCAATTGAAATTTTGTTGCTTGTCAACTAAAATTTTGTTTTCAGTTTTTATTTATTTGAATTTGATTTTATTATAAAAAAAAAAGAAAAAAAAATTCAGATTATTTTTGCTTCATGAATTCTTCTATACTTTGCTACTAACAAATTGTCTGAGTTTTGTAGCTATGTATTGTTTTGATACACTGCCACCTGTATCTCCTGCATGTTGGTCGCCTGATTCAGGAGTCACCTTGGAAGAGGTGACTAAAATTTTTAAAGCATATAAGAGAGAGGTAAGAATCCTTATGAATGAATGTAAGGAAGCTAACTTTTATCCAGATAGGTTTATTTGGAGAAAGTTAGAGTTGGAAGAAGAATACATGGAACCAAAAGAAAAATGCATAATATCAGATGAAGAGGATGCAGTAAGAATAGAAGAATTTGAGGTAAAAAAGAAATATGGGGAAGAAGAAATAAAGAAACTTGAAGATGATCGAGTTTTGGATAAAACCACAAATTTATTAATTTGTGAAGATGTGGTCACCCAACAAGAAAATCTTCAACAAGAGAGTATCCCCAAAAACTATTTTTACAACAAGGCAGATGAAAGACAAGAAATTGACAAAGTACTGGAAGACATTTATGCCTTGTTCAATAAAATCAATCTAAAATGGATTTGGCAGCAACATCATCAGTACTTTAAGTTCATGGGATTGCTACCAAACAAAAGAAAGAAAAAAGGTGATGTGTTCTTTGTGTCATATATGCCAAATGGATCGTCGAGCCATGCGACGTTAAACGAAGCGCTTCGTGGGAGGCAACCCATGCTTTTAACAACTTATTTTTCTTTTTGTGTTTGCTTGTTTTTTTTTGTTTCAGGAAATAAAAAGGGAGACTTTCTGGTGAATGCTAGGAAGTATCAGTTAGAGTTGCACCACCCTCTGTGAGTCACCCCTCTCGGGCTTGTTCTTAAACATCGGGGCCAATGTTTAGTTCAAGTTTGGGGGAGAATTTATTCTTGCATTTTTATTTTTATGTTTTTTTTATGATGTGTAAAACCAAACATTGAGTTCTTCCCAAATTTTGACCGAAATTTTAATTTTTGTTGAAGAGTTTTTGATCCTAAAGAGCGATCGGGAATAGTATATAGAGATGAAGCGAGGATTGTTTGAGGACAGGAAGTTCGGAATAATGTGACAAGAAGAGGTTTGCTTAAACACCCTTGGTTCCCTAAAAGAGATACGAGTCTAACGTGTAGATTTGCACCATAGTACTTGTCTCCTGAGAAGTACTTCTCGAGTAGCTTATTGATACAGTCTGGCATAATTCAGATTCACTTGCATGATGACTGGTTGAAAAAAAAAAGAGATATAAAGTTGGCACCAAATGATGAAAAGGCGGTAAAAGACAATCGGCTCGCTAAGTTGGGTAACCCTCACCCGGTTATTCAGCCCAAAGGAGATTGATCCCCAAACGTCGTCCAAAAGGACAATATATAACTGCAAAGTTTGAAAATTTCATCGGTAATAAAAAGTAGCCAATGCTGCTAGTTTGGTGCCAAGAAAAGAAAATAAGAAGCCTCGAGTCGTCTCATGCAGGTGATGATTATTATAAGAAATGCAGTGCCTTAATATGATTGTCCGAATGAAAGAGGAGGAAAATCGGAAAAAGACTTAAGTGCAAAGCATAGTTGGAGAGGTATCCGAAACGGGAGCTTGAGGTTTAATGTGGTAACAGAAACTCGTCGCGTCATGTGAATGCCGAACCAACTGTTTCTTGATCAATACAGACGGATATCTCACGTATGAACACCGTGTGCTTTGAAGTTCATTAACTTTTGTAATTGTCGCTTGAGGTCAAGCAACGGTTTAAGTTTGAGGGAGTTTGATCAGTGGTTTTTACACGTTTATTTACCGTTGATTTTAGTCGTCTTTGCTTTATATTGTCAAGTGTTTTACTTCATTCTTCTACATTTTATGCTATGGTTGTGTATTTTACTGTTTGCAGGCTCAAAGGAATAAATCGAGACAAATCAATGCGAAAAGTACAAAAAGGAGAGTTTCGAAGGAAGTGAAAAATCAAGCTACATGAGGTCTGACACGACCACCTGTGTCACCTAAAACTGGCCGTATTAGGATGAAGCGTGGCCAAGAAAATGCAAAAGAGATGAAATTCATGGGGCTAACACGGCTCGTGTTAGCAAGTGTGAGATCTAGAAATTTTCAGCATGTTTCTCATCGTGACAGGCGTGTAGTATTTTGATCATAACTGGAGCTTCGTAACTCGGAATGACGCGGTTCCGGTGGCAAAATTTCGCTAACGAAAAGGGATACAACATTCCTGAAGAACGCAAATCCAAGTTCTGAAGTTAAGGACCAACACGGCCCGTGTTACCTAACACGGCCACCCGTATTTGCAGTGCTGAGTGTGATTTTGAAAAATTAAGTTCAGGAGGCCGACACGGCCACCCGTGTTGCCTGACACGGCCAGTGTTGGCTAAAACGTTGATTTTGCTGATTTTTGTGATTTTTTATTAAGTGTTTACCCAAGGGGCATTTTGGGTACATCCAACCAACCTAAGTGAGTCTGCACTATTTAGAAGAGTTTTAACGATGAATTAGGGGACTTTTTGACGGAGAGAAGATACACGATTGGAGAAAACAAAGGTTTGGGAGAGAAGAAGGTTTTCATGAACGGAAGCGATTGAAGATCAACTTTCATCTTAATTCTTGTAATGTCTCTATTTTATATTTTGTTTTCTTTGAACAATATGAGTAACTAAACCCTAATGCTAGGGGGTGTCCCTGATTTGATTCTGTAATGATTTTGAATTCCTGAGTTCATCAATAGATTTGTTTTCTTATTTAATTTAATTGTACAAGGTTTTTATGCTTTCTTTGTCGGACCAACAAGATTGATTTACGGTTAACAACCAGCTGGACAACGATTGTTAAGGTTTTTGTACGATTAGACTATAGTAGATATCACCTAGGACTAGGGATACCCTATAGTTACCGGTTAACTCTTGATAACATAAAGGCTTGATTTCATCATAATTCTCTAAGGACTTAGGACTTAGGATGAATGTTCAAAGGTTTTCCCACTAAGGACTTAGGGGAAAATAATCTAAAGGGCGGTAATTAAAGGTTATGAACTTGTTGAAGAGATCTAAATCCAAGGTTATTACAGGAACAATCACACACTTTACCCTAGCATAATACTCATATTTGTCAAAAAGCCAATTTACTTTTCTGCTTATTTTAATTATTTTTAGTCACAATTTGCAAACAAAACTCCAAATATAGTTTTTGTTTAATTGAACCATTATTTAAACTCAATATTAACGTGCAGTCCTTGAGATCGACATTCGGGGAATTTCCCTATTATTACTACAGAGGCAAAATAGTAAACTTGCTATTTTACCGATCAAGTTTTTGGATTTCACACATATATTTATCGTTGTTTTTAAGTATGTTTAAGTTATGTTATTGAGTGTTTTATTTCTTTATTCGTCATTTTATGCTTTGGTTGTATGTTTTAATGTTTTCAGACTGATATGGAGAAATCGGAGTAAATCAGTGCAAAACTCGGAGTTTCGAAGAAGTTCAGAAAACATGTTTCAGGAGGCCTGACACGGGTGGCCGTGTTGCCTAACACGGGTGGCCGTGTTGCCCAACACGGGCCGTGTCAGGAAAAGAGCTGGGAGCAAAGTTTGAGAGGAAGGAAAAACAGTGAAGCAACACGGGTGCCCGTGTTGCACAACACGGCCCGTGTTGCACATCCTGGGACCAAACAATGAAAATAAATAATAACAGTGAAGCAACACGGGTTCCCGTGTTGCACAACACGGCCCGTGTTGGGTTTGACGCTGATTTCAGTGATTTTTGTGATTTTGTCCAGTGGTTTGCCTGCAAGGGTGTTTTTGGGATTTCCAACCAACTTAAGTGAGTCTGCACTATTTATGAGAGTTTTCAAGAGGAATTAGGGATCTTTTTGCCACACGAAGAATTGGAGGATAGAGAAAGGAAGCCTATGCAATTGGAGAAGAACAGAGAACTCTCATGAGCGGAAGCCAGTGAAGATCAAAGTTCATCATCTCTATTGTAATGTCTTTATTTGATATCTTTGTAATTTCTTTGGATGATAGGAGTAGCTAAACCCCCCAATGCTAGGGGGGTGTCCCTGATTAACATTTGTGATGATTTTGAAGTCCGAATTTCAATAACATATTTCTCTTTTAAATTCAATTTAATGGTATAATGTTTTTAATGCTTTCCTCGTCGGACCAACTGGATTGATTCATGACTGACAATTAGGATTGACCTCCATTGTTAGGGTTTTTATACCATTATACTATAGTAGATATCACCTAGGACTAGGGATACCCTATAGTAACCGGATTGTTCTTGATTATAATAATACTTGATTTGATCCCTGATTTCGAAGGACTTTGGGATTAGGATTTCAATGTTCAAAGGTTTGCCCACTAAGGACTTAGGAGCAAATACCCTTAAGAACCGGTAATTGATAAGTTGAATTTTGTTAATGAAACAAGGGTTCAGAATTGTTACATGTTAATGCACACACCTACCCTGGCATGTTACTCATATTTGGCTAAATCAACCTTTTTAAGTTTATTTGCAATATAATTCGTAATCATAAAAACCAAAACCCCCAAGGCTTTTTGTTTAATTGAAGTGTTACTAACTCTATAATATCACGCAGTCCTTGAGATCGATATTCGGGGAATTTTCCCTTTATTACTACAGAGGCAAAATAGTACACTTGCTATTTTATCGATCAAGTTTTTGGCGCCGTTGCCGGGGACTGCCGAAAATTGTAGAGTTTTTAGTTTTATTTCAATTAGAATTTTATTGCTCTGCGACTAAAATTTTATTTTCTGAAAAAAAGAAAAAAAAAAATTATATTTTATTTGACTTTTGTTCCTCATTCTAATAATTATCTAATCTGTTTATGCGAGGTAAGGCCTCAGCAGAATTTCTTTTTGACGCAAAAATTGAAAGGACTTTTCACGCAAGGCGCAGACAAACTCGTCAAGCTAAACTGGAATCTGAGGAAGAAGTAATTACAGTTCATTCTGGTTCAGACACCGAAAGTGAAGAAGAGATCATGGGCGAGGTACCACCACCAGAGAGACTTCTCGGAGACTATGGTGCTAGAAACACACCGGGAGGAAGACTAACTATTGTCAACCAACCGGTGAATGTTCCTAATTTTCAATTGCATCCAAGCACCATCACTCAGCTCGAAAGAAAGCCTTTCACCGGAAAGGTTAATGAAGATGCAAACAAGCACCTACAGAGGTTTCTGACCATGAGTACAACTTTAAAAATCGAAGGTCATACAGAAGAGGCCAAGAAGCTGAGAATGTTTCCATTCACCTTGGCAGAAGAAGCAGAAGAGTGGTTTTATTCCATTCCAGCGGGCAGCATTACATCATGGGAAGAGATGGAAAAAGCTTTCTTAAATGAGTATTTTCCCGCCTCGGTATTTATAAGGAAGAGGTATGACATTCTGAATTTCAAGCAGAAGGAGGGTGAGCCCTTAGGAGATGCATACAAAAGATTCAAAAGAATTCTAGTAGCATGTCCCACTCACAATATGGACAAGACTGAACAGATGCAAGTATTTGTCAATGGGCTCAGAATGAAAACAAAACAGTTAATTGATAGAGCAGCTGGAGGCTCGACAAATTTCACAACAGCCTCAGGCATCATAAAAATCATTGAAGCAATAGCTGCAAATGAGCATTTGGAATTGTATGACAGGTGTGCTAGCAAACCGGAAGGAATCATTGATCTCAAGCTGGAGACTTCTAAAACTCGGGTTGAAGATGCGATAGCCGCAGAAGTTGAAAAGAAATTAAAGGCTATGAATTTAGGTAAACAACAAGTGGCTCAAGTTCAACAAGCTCAACCTGTAAGCTGTGAAATATGTAATGGCCCACACCAAACGGTGTACTGTTTTGCTACTCCCAAGCAGATTGAAGAAATCAAATTCCTAAGGCAAAACAACCCGTATTCTAACACCTATAATCCAGGGTGGAAGAATCATCCAAATTTTGCTTGGAAAGATCAACAACAACAAGGTACCCAGAAGGCAGAGTGGGAAGTGGCAATTGAAAGATTAGTTGGGCAGTGTTCTCAGTTCCAAGAAGAAACAAGAAACAACCACAGAAACACTTCAGCCTCAATTAAAAATCTGGAAGTTCAAGTGGGGCAGATAGCACAGCATCTCACTCTACAGGCACAAGGTACCCTTCCGAGCTCAACTCTGAAAAATCCGAAAGACCAAGAGAAGATTAATGCTGTTACTACAAGAAGTAGGAGAGTAGCAGAATCTGAAAAAGAAAAGGAGGAAATAGATGACCCCATGGTAATAGAGGTGGATCTGGAAATAAGAGAGAATCCAAAAGATCCAGAAGTTGTGGTACCACCGGTTAAACCAATTGAAGAAAAAATTAAGAAAGACGCGGAACCGGTGATAAAACTACCCTTCCCCTCCAGAGTGACAAAGAAGGGTTCAAGAGAGAAAGACTTTGAGAAGTTTACTAAGTTGTTCAAAAAGTTAGAGGTAAATCTACCATTCTTTGAAGCCCTTGAGCACATGCCTTTGTATAAGAAATTTATGAAGGAGGTGTTGGCGAAAAAGAGATCACTAGGAGGAGAACCAAAAATTGCAACGGAGAAGTGTGGTATAGTCTCAACAGCAAGAAAGATCCCAATAAAGAGGAAAGACCCTGGGGCAGTGGCGATACCATGCACTGTCAAGAATATAGCATTTAAAAAGGTACTCCTCGATTCTGGATCTAGTGTGAGTTTAATGCCTTTGTCCATTTTCAAAAAGCTTGAATTAGAAAAGATTAGTGAAAGTAAGACACAGTTAAGGTTCGCTGATCACACCGTCAAGAAATCCTATGGGGTAGCTGAAGATGTACTAGTGGAAGTTGATAAGTTTGTATTCCCTGTTGACTTCCACATCATGGATATTCCGGAAGACGAAGAAACTCCTATCCTTCTTGGGAGACCATTTTTGTCGACAGGCCGCTGCAACCTCGACATTGAAAAAGGGACACTAACGCTAAAATCATTTGATGAAGAAGTAACCTTGAAGATGTTAGGAGTTAAGAAAAATAGGGCAGGCGGGAATGAGAAAACTTCAGCTGGTATACAGAAGGTGAAAAAGAAGACAAAAATCCTAAAAATCTCCAAGAAAAAGTTTCAGGCATAGCCTCTCGGTTGGAACCAACTTATGCAGCTGTCAAAAGTCCTAAGAAAGCTAAGGAAGTCAAGAATAATGTGGGAAGTAAATTGAAGAGAAAAGTTATCCATGCTTTTCATCTTCATGAGTTCGTGGTGGCGGACGTGATGAGCAACAAGGTTTGGAAAAGGAAATACCCTCCATAATAAAGGGTATTGGACCGTCAAGCCATGCGACGTTAAACGAAGCGCTTCGTGGGAGGCAACCCACGGTTTTAATAATTAATTTTTCTGTTTGTTTATGTTATTTTCAGGAAATAAAAGAGGACGTCTCTAGTGAAAGCTCGGAAGTGATCATTGGAGTGCAATACCCTCTATGAGTCACCTCTCTCGAACTCGTTCTGAAACATTGAGGTCAATGTTTAGTTCAAGTTTGGGGGAGGCTCTTCTCTTTGCATTTTATTTTTATGTTAGTTTTATGTTATTGGTATGATGTGAAACCATAAAGTGAATTCTGCCCAAATTTTTACCGAAATTTTAAATTTTTGTTGAAGAAGTGTTGATCCTAAAGAGCAATCGGGAATAGTATATAGAGATGAAGCGAGGATTGGTTGAGGACAGAAAGTTCGGAATAATGTGACAAGAAAAGGTTTGTTTAAACACCCTTGGTTCCCTAAAAGAGATACGAGTCTAACGTGTATATTTGCACCATAGTACTTGTCTCCTGAGAAGTACTTCTCGAGTAGCTTATTGATACAGTCTGGCATAATTCGGATTCACTTGCATGATGGCTGGTTAAAAAAAAAGAGATATAAAGTTGGCACCAAATGATGAAAAGGCGGTAAAAGGCAATCGGCTCGCTAAGTTGGGTAACCCTCACCCGGATATTCAGCCCAAAGGAGATTGATCCCCAAACGTCGTCCAAAAGGACAATATATAACTGCAAAGTTTGAAAATTTCATCGGTAATAAAAAGTAGCCAATGCTGCTAGTTTGGTGCCAGGAAAAGAAAATAAGAAGCCTTGATTCGTCTCATGCAGGTGATGATTATTATAAGAAATGCAGTGCCTTAATATGATTGTCCGAATGAAAGAGGAGGAAAATCGGAAAGAGACTTAAGTGCAAAGCATAGTTGGAGAGGTATCCGAAACGGGAGCTTGAGGTTTAATGATGTAACAAAACTCGTCGCGTCATGTGAATGCCGAACCAACTGTTTCTTGATCAATACAGACGGATATCTCACGTATGAACACCGTGTGCTTTGAAGGTCATTAACTTTTGTAGTTGTCGCTTGAGGTCAAGCAACGGTTTAAGTTTGGGGGAGTTTGATCAGTGGATTTCACACATATATTATCGTTGTTTTTAAGTATGTTTAAGTTATGTTATTGAGTGTTTTATTTCTTTATTCGTCATTTTATGCTTTGGTTGTATGTTTTAATGTTTTCAGACTGATATGGAGAAATCGGAGTAAATCAGTGCAAAACTCGGAGTTTCGAAGAAGTTCAGAAAACATGTTTCAGGAGGCCTGACACGGGTGGCCGTGTTGCCTAACACGGATGGCCGTGTTGCCCAACACGGGCCGTGTCAGGAAAAGAGCTGGGAGCAAAGTTTGAGAGGAAGGAAAAACAGTGAAGCAACACGGGTGCCCGTGTTGCACAACACGGCCCGTGTTGTACATCCTGGGACCAAACAATGAAAATAAATAATAACAGTGAAGCAACACGGGTTCCCGTGTTGCACAACACGGCCCGTGTTGGGTTTGACGCTGATTTCAGTGATTTTTGTGATTTTGTCCAGTGGTTTGCCTGCAAGGGTGTTTTTGGGATTTCCAACCAACTTAAGTGAGTCTGCACTATTTATGAGAGTTTTCAAGAGGAATTAGGGATCTTTTTGCCACACGAAGAATTGGAGGATAGAGAAAGGAAGCCTATGCAATTGGAGAAGAACAGAGAACTCTCATGAGCGGAAGCCATTGAAGATCAAAGTTCATCATCTCTATTGTAATGTCTTTATTTGATATCTTTGTAATTTCTTTGGATGATATGAGTAGCTAAACCCCCCAATGCTAGGGGGGTGTCCCTGATTAACATTTGTGATGATTTTGAAGTCCGAATTTCAATAACATATTTCTCTTTTAAATTCAATTTAATGGTATAATGTTTTTAATGCTTTCCTCGTCGGACCAACTGGATTGATTCATGACTGACAATTAGGATTGACCTCCATTGTTAGGGTTTTTATACCATTATACTATAGTAGATATCACCTAGGACTAGGGATACCCTATAGTAACCGGATTGTTCTTGATTATAATAATACTTGATTTGATCCCTGATTTCGAAGGACTTTGGGATTAGGATTTCAATGTTCAAAGGTTTGCCCACTAAGGACTTAGGAGCAAATACCCTTAAGAACCGGTAATTGATAAGTTGAATTTTGTTAATGAAACAAGGGTTCAGAATTGTTACATGTTAATGCACACACCTACCCTGGCATGTTACTCATATTTGGCTAAATCAACCTTTTTAAGTTTATTTGCAATATAATTCGTAATCATAAAAACCAAAACCCCCAAGGCTTTTTGTTTAATTGAAGTGTTACTAACTCTATAATATCACGCAGTCCTTGAGATCGATATTCGGGGAATTTTCCCTTTATTACTACAGAGGCAAAATAGTACACTTGCTATTTTATCGATCAAGTTTTTGGCGCCGTTGCCGGGGACTGCCGAAAATTGTAGAGTTTTTAGTTTTATTTCAATTAGAATTTTGTTGCTCTGCGACTAAAATTTTATTTTCTGAAAAAAAGAAAAAAAAATTATATTTTATTTGACTTTTGTTCCTCATTCTAATAATTGTCTAATCTGTTTATGCGAGGTAAGGCCTCAGCATAATTTCTTTTTGACGCAAAAATTGAAAGGACTTTTCACGCAAGGCGCAGACAAACTCGTCAAGCTAAACTGGAATCTGAGGAAGAAGTAATTACAGTTCATTCTGGTTCAGACACCGAAAGTGAAGAAGAGATCATGGGCGAGGTACCACCACCAGAGAGACTTCTCGGAGACTATGGTGCTAGAAACACACCGGGAGGAAGACTAACTATTGTCAACCAACCGGTGAATGTTCCTAATTTTCAATTGCATCCAAGCACCATCACTCAGCTCGAAAGAAAGCCTTTCACCGGAAAGGTTAATGAAGATGCAAACAAGCACCTACAGAGATTTCTGACCATGAGTACAACTTTAAAAATCGAAGGTCATACAGAAGAGGCCAAGAAGCTGAGAATGTTTCCATTCACCTTGGCAGAAGAAGCAGAAGAGTGGTTTTATTCCCTTCCAGCGGGCAGCATTACATCATGGGAAGAGATGGAAAAAGCTTTCTTAAATGAGTATTTTCCCGCCTCAGTATTTATAAGGAAGAGGTATGACATTCTGAATTTCAAGCAGAAGGAGGGTGAGCCCTTAGGAGATGCATACAAAAGATTCAAAAGAATTCTAGTAGCATGTCCCACTCACAATATGGACAAGACTGAACAGATGCAAGTATTTGTCAATGGGCTCAGAATGAAAACAAAACAGTTAATTGATACAGCAGCTGGAGGCTCGACAAATTTCACAACAGCCTCAGGCATCATAAAAATCATTGAAGCAATAGCTGCAAATGAGCATTTGGAATTGTATGACAGGTGTGCTAGCAAACCGGAAGGAATCATTGATCTCAAGCTGGAGACTTCTAAAACTCGGGTTGAAGATGCGATAGCCGCAGAAGTTGAAAAGAAATTAAAGGCTATGAATTTAGGTAAACAACAAGTGGCTCAAGTTCAACAAGCTCAACCTGTAAGCTGTGAAATCTGTAATGGCCCACACCAAACGGTGTACTGTTTTGCTACTCCCAAGCAGATTGAAGAAATCAAATTCCTAAGGCAAAACAACCCGTATTCTAACACCTATAATCCAGGGTGGAAGAATCATCCAAATTTTGCTTGGAAAGATCAACAACAACAAGGTACCCAGAAGGCAAAGTGGGAAGTGGCAATTGAAAGATTAGCTGGACAGTGTTCTCAGTTCCAAGAAGAAACAAGAAACAACCACAGAAACACTTCAGCCTCAATTAAAAATCTGGAAGTTCAAGTGGGGCAGATAGCACAGCATCTCACTCTACAGGCACAAGGTACCCTTCCGAGCTCAACTCTGAAAAATCCGAAAGACCAAGAGAAGATTAATGCTGTTACTACAAGAAGTAGGAGAGTAGCAGAATCTGAAAAAGAAAAGGAGGAAATAGATGACCCCATGGTAATAGAGGTGGATCTGGAAATAAGAGAGAATCCAAAAGATCCAGAAGTTGTGGTACCACCGGTTAAACCAATTGAAGAAAAAATTAAGAAAGACGCGGAACCGGTGATAAAACTACCCTTCCCCTCCAAGGGCCCCACATGGAAAATTGTTTGACTATTCCATTTAATTCCCTGTTTCTTTTATATAGTATTCAGTGCTATTATTTAATGACTAACGCATCGCAGCTCAACTGGCAAAGGAGAAAAGTGTATTACCATTAAAACCTGGGATCGATCCCTGGTGAATGCAATTATTTTTGACACCATTTCCTGTGAGTTCCAGCGTGCACAACCAAGGAGAGGCACATCATACACCCTCGATTCTGGACCAACAGATCTCCTCTTATCCAAATCTAACGTCTTAAAACTGAAGGAGTATACCATGAGCACGCAATTCACTCACATGTGATCCTATCCAGGTTCCTTTTATTTAATTATTTAGATTAATCAATAATTAATTATATAATTGTTTAGATTAATTAGTAATTAATTATATATGATTTAATTCATTTATTTAAATTAGGATTATCATAAAAATTAGAAGTTAGGGTTATAATTATTGTTTTCTTGATTATTCCCGATTATTTCGACTATTCGATTAATTTATTTAATTATTTTAACCATAAAAATCCTATAAAATATATTAAGATATTAGGATTCGCCCAATCCCATTGGCCAGTGGCCAAAGTATTAGGGTTATGGTTTTCCAACCAACCTAGGTATTAGCCAAACAATTTAATTTATTATTCGCTTCGATTAAATCAATTGATCGCGGTGGGTAATAATCAAATAATTAAAATAACAATATATTTTGCTAAATGGTTTTAACCAAAGCTATTGGTTACGATGATTAGCATTTTCCCTTCATTCAAATTCGTTATTATTTGTAATCGAATCTATCGATTATGAGGGGTAACGATAATTAAAATACGCACATTTGCTATTCGTGATAATCGAATCTATCGATTAGAATGGTTAGCAATCCTTCATTCAATTTGTTAATTATGGTGATCAAACCTATTGATCATCGCGATTAATGGTAACATATTAAAACCAGGGTTGTACGCCCAATCTTAAAACACTTCCCAAATTCTAAAATACTTCCAAACAAACCTTTCAAATTCCTAACTCATCATAGGCTATTTCAAAAGCCTTTGAGACAAACTTTCAACCATATCAAATCAAAATTCCAAATTCTAAGGTGTACAACCCTGTCCCCGAACTACGTTGACTCTGATTCTCCCTAAGGAGATACGTAGGCACTTGGCAACAAGGCGAGTCCCCTTCCTTCAAACTCTAATCATGTTCAATATAATTAGCCTTATCATTACTCTCTGTCACCTTTCTTTATGAACCTTGCCATGAACCCTTATCTTTGAGATGTTAGCCTTTAGGAAAGGGTTAAGGGTGCCTAACACCTTCCCTCGACCTGAATATAGTATCTTACCCCGATCTCTAAACTGCGTAGGGTTTCCTATTCGCCCTTTAGAATAGGTGGCGACTCTCTAAGTTATAAATTTTTAGGCAGGTTGCTACACAATGCAACAATGATAAAGAATGGACAAGAAGTTCCCATACCTACTCTTTCATTTGTCGTGAATATCACCGATGTGAGTCGAGTAACAAGAAGTGGACGTGTGTACACTCCATTGCCTCCAAAGTAGCCTGTTGCTCCTGCAACCAGGCAAAATCCTGTCGATACACCAGTGGAGAATCCTGTGGAAACTCCTATCAGTAATACAAGCACTGATGTTGGCCAATCCAGTGGAACCAATGTCAACCCTGACTTTGATGAAATTTTGAAGCTTATCAAAAGAAGTGAATACAAGATTGTGGATCAGCTTATGCAAACTCCTTCAAAGATCTTAATACTTTCATTGCTTTTAAACTTTGAAGCCCACGGGGAAGCCCTGATGAGAGTCTTGGATCAAGCTTTTGTAGATCATGATGTGACTGTTGACCATTTTGATGGGATAATAGCCAACATAACAGCTTGCAATGTAACACCCGTATATTTTAATTTTTAATTTAAATAGAAATTTAATTAATAATTAGAATTATATGTGGTTTGAGAGATTTAATTGGAAAAAGATGGTTTATGGTGTTGGGCCATGTGTGATGTTAAGGAATGAGGGGGTGTTATGCTAGTAAAGGTCTTATTCCAATTAAAGTTTATTTTATAAAATAATAAGAATTGGGAATAAGGAAAAGGAACGTGATAAGCAGAGCAGAGGAGATGAGGGATTGGAAAGCTGATACGTGAAGAGGAGCAATGGAGGGAGAGACCAATCAAGAATCTTTGGCTAAGGTAAGGGGGGACTCTCCGGTTATCATCTATTATCGTATTCTTGGATAATAATATTGATTAGGGATATTGTTGAGTCAATTGGATCATATGTTAGGTTTAGGTAGGTTATGAATTGATGAAAATTGCATGGATTATTGGTTGATTATGTGTTGTTTTGATGTGTGATGATGAATAATGATGCAATTGATGATTAACTGCCTATATATGACGTTTGGAGACAGTTTTGGACTCAGATTGAGTCAGATCGCAGGATCTGACGCAGACCCGATAGTCTGCGAAATCGCCAGTTCGCGCCGCGTCCTCGTGTTGGCGCCGCGAAGGCGTAACTTTTTCTCGTTCCGCGCCGCGTGCATAGGTCGGCGCCGCGAACGTGTTTTTGTGGTTCAGGTCGCGCCGCGAACTTTGGTTGCGCCGCGTGCTGTAGCGTTAGTTGTTTTCTTGGAAAAGTTAAATGATGTGTAACTTTCGAACCGTAGGTCCGTTTTTAGCGCTGTTTCGAGCACGATGAACCTTATGAGATAGCCTACGTGTTTAAATGATGAAATGAGGTGTGAATCCAATTATTTTTAAATATGATTTTAATTCTTGATGAATGATGTATTGTACATATATGTGATGAGATGTGTTAAATACATGCTATGTTGAAATATTAATCATGTGACGATTTGTTTGATTGGACGATGTATTGTTGACATATATGATGAAATGTAACAATATAAGATGTTTTTTTTTTTGAAAACATTATGATGTGATGATTTGTAGAGAATTGTATGATGTTGATTGATTTGTTTTGGAATGATGTGGGTACATGTGTGTTCTTCTTATTGATGATGATGATTGATGTGGACACATGTATGTTCTTTAATGATGATGATGATGATTGATTGTATTGAATGATGCTAATGTATATAAACATACTTTGATGATGATGATGTTAATGATGATGATGAAATGAGTATTTGATGATGTTACTCATTAGACTTGACGATAGTATAAGTATGTTGTATATGTTGCATTCATTCATGTGCATTGATGATACTGTATCCATAAGGGTGTGTTGGATCAGTGAAGGGCATGATTCCCATTGTGTGGAATCTGTGCTGGCAGGGCCGTATCTGGATGATGTCGGATCGGTCATGGGTTATTCCCATTGATGATGTTGGTACCACATGCATAGTGTCAGTTCATACATATGCATACTTTTATAACATGATTGGAAGTATTCCAGTGTTATAAATATTGATGACGTGTTGGTTGTGTGTTTTGTTGAATTAATGTTGAGTATGAATGTCTGTTTGAAAGATGTGTTTTGTTGACGTTTGTGTAAAAGATGGATGTTACTGATAATCTGAATATGATGAAATTGGGTGAATAATATAACTATGATGTGTTGTTATTTAAGATGCAATAACATTTGTTAACTGTGATGAGACTCACCCTTACTGTTGACATTTTCAGATTGAGGATAGCTGCTTTCGACTTGGTGAGGATTAGCTCATAAGTCGGTTTAGTTGTTGTGTCGGTGTCATGCTATGATAGATGTAACACTGGGAACGCGATGTTTTGAGTTTCGATTATAACTCTATTGTTTATTTTATTTGAAGTCTGATACATTAACAATGTAATGTTGACTTGATGATTTGATTCCGCTGTGTAAACATGATTTTTTATCTAATGAGTTATAATTCAGATGTTTCAGTGAATGCATGATATATGCCGAACGTATGTTTTCTTTTATTATTGAATTGTGACACCCTTTGCATGTTTACTCTGATTTAATTTTGTTAATTACCGTGGGGTATTAGAGGGGTGTTACAATAGTGGTATCAGAGCCTGGTTGGTCCGTCCGGCCAATTGTTGAGTCAGTTGAGTTGCGCGACAGTTGTATACTGTCGGTGTATTATTCCTTGATATGCGACATGTGAGTGAATCACTGTCGGTACTTGGTTGTTTGTTGCAGGTGTGGGATTGAAACAAGTGGGGGAGAAGCTTCGCTTCTCGGTTATGTTTCAGTTGTAAGAAGATTGATTCAGTAGGCTGTTGTTGGCAACAGTACAAGCGTTGTGGAAGTTTGTCGTTTCCCGAATTGAAGGTGACTTGGAATTAAGATTTGACTGGTAATTGAGTTGGGACATCTTGAAGGAAGATGATTAGAGGTAATTGACAGTTATTGTAAGAGAAGGAAATTGGAAAGTTGCGATGTGTCAGCTCTACTGGTGTACTGCGAAGATGTCAGTTGAGTAGCTTTACGTCTCGGAAGAGATTCAGCTGCAAGTTTGCAAAGAGGATTGCTGTCGTAATGTTCCAGAAATCGCACTTCGGCGATAGGATGTGTTGCTCAACTCATAAGAATGTTTGGAAGTGAAGAGGTACGATAAGGGGCTGTTTGGAATGTGATAGGATTGAGGAGAATGAGTTTTGGAGTGAGATTTTCGTAAGAAAAACGCAGGAAAATTGCTGAATAGCTGCGGAACTTCGAAAATTCATAACTGGAGTTCTGGACATCCGAATTGAGTTCCGTTTGAAGCGTCGGAAAGCTAACGAGATGAAATTTGTTATAAAAATAGTTGCAGCAGCTGTAACATATTTAATTGTGACAGGATGACGTTGGAAAGAGGTGGAGTTACGGTTACTCTTGTTCTTATAACTAGACTTGTTTATTGGTACTGCACTGGATGTCAGTGTCAGTGTTGAAGGGATCGAAGGAACGATTAGCAGGTTTGTTGAGGAGTAATTTTAAGAATTGAATTTACCAATTGAGGAGTTTTGGATATATCGTATAGAGTGTCACTGCATGATGTCAGTGTTGCATTTTTCGGGCAATGATTGGAAGATTCATATCTTGAGTTCCGAGTGTCGGATTGATGTGCCGTTTGAACCTACGAAGAGGAGGGATTGTGTTCTAATTTATGGGAGAGTTATAAATACAGTAGAGTGACCCTATGAGGAAAGGTTCTGAAGTCGGTTATGGAAGCGTGAAACTTGTTGAATAAGAATGCTTACTACCGTGATTGTTGGAAACAAAATTGAGTGTAACATGTTGTTGATGAGATGTTCGGTGATAAGGATGGTTTGAGGACCGATGAATTTTAGTGAAGAGTGCATTAGTAGTAAAGATGGGATTAACTTTAGAACTCTTAGAATCGTATTTGTGATGGCAAAGTAACGATAAGTATAAAAGAAGAATTGTAGGGAATTTCTAACATCTGTTAATGTGAGTAAGACTTTGTTGAGATTCCGAGTGGAATGATATTTGGACGTGAAGGATGTCATGGAATTTGGATTAAAACCACGAGTTATAAATGTTGTGTTATTACGTTGCGTAGGAAGTCTTTAAAATGTCGGTGCTAATGATGAATGAGTTGGATTTAATTTGACAATTTAGAGACTTGAGTTAGTATGTGAAGGCACTCCTAATAGTGTTAGATTGGGTATGCTAGAAGATGACGAGTGGTATTCTTGACGAGATTAGAGAAGGTCAGAAAGCTGATGTTGAGTTGATCGATAGGTTGACTTCGAATTACCAAAGTAAAGACGGTGAATTCAGAATCGACGAAAACGATGTAATGAGGTTGAGTGATTGGATTTGTGTAACTAATGTTTTGAGCCTCAGAAGGATATTCTATAAGGACACCGTAGTGAATTATTGGACTATGAAGATGTTAATGAGTTTGGGTGCAAACTCGGAAAATGGACACTATTATGTAGTAACGACGGTTTATGCTTAAATATGATTTTCAACTAATATTGACAAATTTAGGACTTGATCACCCTAAATCTCTTGTTGGTAGTAGATGGAATCATATAGAAGAGATAAGCTTGTTTTGTTACCTTAATGGTTTAAGATGTGATGAATACTAAGCCGTGAGAATAATCACTCACTATGTTGTGTGAACTTATGAAGAAGTGAATATGAAAGAGTGCAACATGGTGGATGATGACTTAAGACGGGTAATCAGAGTCGCGCAGCGAAAGTGTGATATGGAGTAGTGTTATGAGTACTACTCGCGGGAAGTAAGGAATTAATATGTCGGAAGCCTACATAGAGCATATGTCTTGGTCTATATGTTGGATTTAGAATCCAGTGGATGTAAGGATGTCGTGTCGAAGAATTATAACTCTTTTGAATAATTGCCGAAATGATGAATATGTTATTACGGTTGTACGTAGTTAACGAGTATGTATTCGGTGAAATTAAAACGAAGAGTTGATGTTATATGAGGTTGTAATAATTTTGTGCCGTTATTGAGGTGATATTGTAGATTCCAGATATAATGAGGAATTATACTCTATGAAGGAAGAAATTGATTTAATTCTTAGTAGAGAGCGTGATTCAGTTGAGCTATTTTGTAAGCAATGGTATATTGGGACTGATGAGTGTAATTATAATTACTTGTGTGCACTCGTTCCGATGGCCGTGATGTTTAATAGATGTAAAAAACTCAAGAATTTGTTTTTGAGTGCGAGTAAGTATTATTGAGTGGTAAATTGGTACCATGAATGATGAAGAATGATTCTTGAAGCGAATGAGTAAAGAGAGTCGGAATCGGGTAAAACTCAGAAATCTATTTGGTATAGATGATTGTGATGAGTAGTCAGAGTAGTGCGGAAAAAGCGGAATGTAACGTGTTGGATAATTACTGGTGTGACTTAAGAGGAGTCAGATAATTGGAATTCAATGGTATAGGAATATGAGTATTGAGTTCTTGAAGGAAGCGGTTAGTGAAAAGTGTAAGTATTATTTTATCGCTCAGATGGAAGAATATGCCTAAGGTTGGTGTGTTTGGTAGATGGTATGCATTACTACAGTGTTGATCAGTGTGATCATACTATAGATTGTGTAATTGTATTACTCGGCTGTTGAGCGTATTGTATAGGTTGTATCTCAATGTTCTGTTGTTGTTAACCTTTTAGAGATATAATGAGTGGTACAACTTTTGATGGTCAAATGCGACGTAAGAACTGGGATTTGAATGTATGAAACATGTTCCCTATTGGTGATGTCAGATGGATTTTGAGGATTGACCGATGGTAATGATAATTGGGAGCTGAAGAGTCAGGTGGAGGACTCTTATACGAGCTGGTTACTTGAGGTATGTTTTCGAGGACGAAAACTCTTTTAGTGGGGGAGAGTTGTAACACCCGTATATTTTAATTTTTAATTTAAATAGAAATTTAATTAATAATTAGAATTATATGTGGTTTGAGAGATTTAATTGGAAAAAGATGGTTTATGGTGTTGGGCCATGTGTGATGTTAAGGAATGAGGGGGTGTTATGCTAGTAAAGGTCTTATTCCAATTAAAGTTTATTTTATAAAATAATAAGAATTGGGAATAAGGAAAAGGAACGTGATAAGCAGAGCAGAGGAGATGAGGGATTGGAAAGCTGATACGTGAAGAGGAGCAATGGAGGGAGAGACCAATCAAGAATCTTTGGCTAAGGTAAGGGGGGACTCTCCGGTTATCATCTATTATCGTATTCTTGGATAATAATATTGATTAGGGATATTGTTGAGTCAATTGGATCATATGTTAGGTTTAGGTAGGTTATGAATTGATGAAAATTGCATGGATTATTGGTTGATTATGTGTTGTTTTGATGTGTGATGATGAATAATGATGCAATTGATGATTAACTGCCTATATATGACGTTTGGAGACAGTTTTGGACTCAGATTGAGTCAGATCGCAGGATCTGACGCAGACCCGATAGTCTGCGAAATCGCCAGTTCGCGCCGCGTCCTCGTGTTGGCGCCGCGAAGGCGTAACTTTTTCTCGTTCCGCGCCGCGTGCATAGGTCGGCGCCGCGAACGTGTTTTTGTGGTTCAGGTCGCGCCGCGAACTTTGGTTGCGCCGCGTGCTGTAGCGTTAGTTGTTTTCTTGGAAAAGTTAAATGATGTGTAACTTTCGAACCGTAGGTCCGTTTTTAGCGCTGTTTCGAGCACGATGAACCTTATGAGATAGCCTACGTGTTTAAATGATGAAATGAGGTGTGAATCCAATTATTTTTAAATATGATTTTAATTCTTGATGAATGATGTATTGTACATATATGTGATGAGATGTGTTAAATACATGCTATGTTGAAATATTAATCATGTGACGATTTGTTTGATTGGACGATGTATTGTTGACATATATGATGAAATGTAACAATATAAGATGTTTTTTTTTTGAAAACATTATGATGTGATGATTTGTAGAGAATTGTATGATGTTGATTGATTTGTTTTGGAATGATGTGGGTACATGTGTGTTCTTCTTATTGATGATGATGATTGATGTGGACACATGTATGTTCTTTAATGATGATGATGATGATTGATTGTATTGAATGATGCTAATGTATATAAACATACTTTGATGATGATGATGTTAATGATGATGATGAAATGAGTATTTGATGATGTTACTCATTAGACTTGACGATAGTATAAGTATGTTGTATATGTTGCATTCATTCATGTGCATTGATGATACTGTATCCATAAGGGTGTGTTGGATCAGTGAAGGGCATGATTCCCATTGTGTGGAATCTGTGCTGGCAGGGCCGTATCTGGATGATGTTGGATCGGTCATGGGTTATTCCCATTGATGATGTTGGTACCACATGCATAGTGTCAGTTCATACATATGCATACTTTTATAACATGATTGGAAGTATTCCAGTGTTATAAATATTGATGACGTGTTGGTTGTGTGTTTTGTTGAATTAATGTTGAGTATGAATGTCTGTTTGAAAGATGTGTTTTGTTGACGTTTGTGTAAAAGATGGATGTTACTGATAATCTGAATATGATGAAATTGGGTGAATAATATAACTATGATGTGTTGTTATTTAAGATGCAATAACATTTGTTAACTGTGATGAGACTCACCCTTACTGTTGACATTTTCAGATTGAGGATAGCTGCTTTCGACTTGGTGAGGATTAGCTCATAAGTCGGTTTAGTTGTTGTGTCGGTGTCATGCTATGATAGATGTAACACTGGGAACGCGATGTTTTGAGTTTCGATTATAACTCTATTGTTTATTTTATTTGAAGTCTGATACATTAACAATGTAATGTTGACTTGATGATTTGATTCCGCTGTGTAAACATGATTTTTTATCTAATGAGTTATAATTCAGATGTTTCAGTGAATGCATGATATATGCCGAACGTATGTTTTCTTTTATTATTGAATTGTGACACCCTTTGCATGTTTACTCTGATTTAATTTTGTTAATTACCGTGGGGTATTAGAGGGGTGTTACATGCAACAATTTAAGCTTTTGTGATGAAGAACTCCCCGAGGAGGGCAGAAATCACAATCTTGCTTTGCACATTTCTATGAACTGTCAGTCAGATTCTTTGTCCAACGTGCTGGTAGACACCGGATCTTCCTTGAATGTGATGCCGAAGACGACTCTTGCTCGTTTATCCTACCAAGGAATGCCTATGAAGTTCAGTGGTGTAGTGGTCAAAGCATTTGATGGATCGCGAAAATCTGTTATTGGCGAAGTCAACCTTCCCATGACAATTGGTCCACATACATTTCAAATCACCTTCCAGGTCATGGACATTCAAGCTGCTTATAGATCTCTGTTAGGACGACCCTGGATCCATGAAGCAGGGGCAGTAACTTCTACGCTCCATCAAAAGTTAAAATTTGTAACAAAAGGAAAATTGGTAACAATAAGTGGGGAGCAAGCCTTGATGGTGAGCCACTTATCCAATTTCTCTTTCATTGGTGCGATAATATGGAAGGAACGCAGTTCCAAGGTCTCTCTTTAGAAGATGAATCTTTCAAGAAAAAAGCGTCGATCTCTTCTTACAAAGAGGCAGTAAAAGTAGTAAAAGATAGAACTACCACTGGCTGGGGGCAAGTTGTGATCCCTACCAAGAATGAAACCAGAGCAGGACTCGGATGTTCACCGATGTTTTCAAACTGCACCAAGAAGGATGAAACCCTTCGCCCGATCAAAGAAACATTCATTAGTGGAGGATTCCTTAACCCAATTCCTCAAGAGGTTAATGTCCTTATCGAAGAATGCATCGAAGAAGGTCTACCTGATCCTGAAGAAGAATGGAAATGTTATCTCAATGACTCGGGATACATATCTCAGGAAGAACCATATACACCGTTCTATCCTCCTTCAGAGAAATCCAAAGGCAAAGAAACTGAGCCTGTTCCTGTAGAGGTCTGGGATACCTTGGGACAACCAAGTGGCAAGTATGATTATATGGTGAAATATACTGCGCCCGAAAGTTCAAAGATTTCGATTGAAGACATCCAACCAACTGGATGGGGAGATTCCTTTGAATATAATAGTCAACCAGAAGAGGCCTACAAATACTCTCAATTTGCACAGCAGCCCGAAATTACTGAAGATTTCGGCTTCAACGCATCTACCAAGATTGATAATCCTGAAGATGGTTATTATCACATAAATGCCACTTTTGAAGATGAATGGGAAGATGGCCCCACAGTTGACCTGGAAAGTATCTCTGACAATGAGTCTCTTCATCCTGAAGACTGGGAAATACATCCTGAAAATTCTGAAGATTGTGACTCATCTTATGCTCTTCAAGAAGTAGAAAGAGACCGTCTCAACTCTACAAAGAACAAGGGTGACAAACCAGGACCTTCAAATCCTGCTCGACCAGCGGTCAATGTCATCAATGAAGAAGATTCTGAGAAAAAATTTCCTGAATACATAATACACAGAGGAGTTCGTTGCTACTGGAAAGCTGTCGACGTTACGAATGTTGTTCGCCGCTCAAAGTAATCACCTCGCTGTTATTTTGACCTCCTGCCTGGCCCAAAGCAGAGAGATGTTTTATAGGGCTTTTCTTTTAAATGTTTTGCCCGAATAAGTTTGTGTATAGGGCTTTGTTTTTAAAAGTTTCCCTCTTTGTCCTGCCCAAGACAAATGAGTTTGTGTTTAGGGCTTTGTTTCAAAAATGAATCATAAATAAAGTGTCATTTTGAATTCCCTACATTATGTGTTTTATTTTTGCTTTTTATGGAAATGGTAATCCTAAAAATAAAAATAAAACAACTTTTTCAATAATCTGCATACACTATTGCATTTACAGTTTTTTCTGAAACAAGCATAAATCATATGTGCAGATTAACTATTAATAAACCCATTGAATGCAATAACCCTATGCCCTCTCCCAACTTTGAGTTTCCTGTGTTTGAAGCCGAAGAAGAGGAAGAAGAAGAGATCTCGGACGAGATCTCTCGATTACTTAAGCACGAGGAAAGAGCCATTCTGCCTCACAAAGAGCCTTTAGAAAGGAGCAACTTGGGTTCTGAAGAAGACAAAAAAGAAGTGACCATTGGATCGCTGCTTGATGCTGATATCAAGAGTAAGCTGATAGATCTTCTCAAAGAATATGTTGACGTGTTTGCCTGGTCCTACCGAGACATGCCTGGGTTGGATACCAATATTGTTCAGCATTACTTGCCATTGAAACCAGAATGTTCGCCAGTTAAGCAGAAATTGCGAAGGACTCACCCTGACATGGCTAACAAAATCAAAATGGAAATTCAAAAACAGCTCGACGCAGGTTTTCTTGTCACCTCTGAGTATCCTCAATGGTTGGCCAACATTGTGCCAGTTCCGAAGAAAGATGGCAAAGTTAGAATGTGTGTTGATTACCGTGACTTGAACAAGGCCAGTCCAAAAGATGACTTTCCATTACCACATATCGACATGCTGGTCGATAACACCGCTAAGTTTAACGTCTTTTCCTTCATGGACGGGTTCTCCGGTTATAATCAGATCAAGATGGCTCCCGAAGACATGGAGAAGACATCTTTCATCACCCCGTGGGGTACCTTTTGCTACAAAGTGATGCCGTTTGGATTAAAGAATGCAGGCGCAACTTACCAAAGGGCAATGACTATTCTCTTTCATGACATGATGCATAAAGAAATTGAAGTTTATGTGGACGACATGATAGCCAAGTCCAGCACAGAAGAAGAACATATTGAATACCTTTTGAAGTTGTTTCAACGACTAAGGAATTATCAACTTCGCTTGAATCCTAACAAATGTACTTTTGGGGTTAGATCTGGAAAACTCTTGGGTTTCATTGTCAGCCAAAGAGGTATCGAAGTAGATCCCGACAAAGTCAGAGCTATTCAAGAGATGCCTGCACCAAAGACTGAAAAGCAAGTAAGAGGATTTCTCGGACGATTGAACTATATCTCCAGATTTATCTCTCAAATGACTGCTACTTGTGGGCTAATTTTCAAGCTTCTCCGCAAAGATCAAGGGGTTGTATGGACTGAAGATTGCCAGAAAGCGTTCGACAGTATCAAGGAATACCTGTTTGAACCGCCAATATTGATTCCTCCTTTTGAAGGAAGACCACTAATCATGTACCTTACCGTGTTGGAAGAATCCATGGGTTGTGTGCTTGGGCAGCAAGATGAAACCGGTAAGAAGGAGCATGCTATCTATTACCTGAGTAAGAAATTCATAGATTGTGAGTCTCGTTACTCCGTGCTCGAAAAAATATGTTGTGCTTTGGCTTGGGCTTCAAAACGTCTTCGCCAATACATGATTAACAATACTACTTGGTTAATCTCCAAAATGGATCCAATCAAGTACGTCTTTGAAAAGCCTGCCTTAACAAGAAGGATTGCCCGATGGCAAATGCTGTTATCCGAATATGACATCAAGTGTCGTGCTCAAAAAGCGGTCAAAGGAAGCATTCTCTCCGATCACTTGGCGCATCAACCAATTAATGAATATTAATCTCTCAAGTTTGACTTTCCTGATGAAGATGTCATGTACTTGAAGATGAAAGATTGTGACGAACCGTTACCTGAAGAAGGTCTTGATCCTGGATCAAGATGGGGCCTAATTTTCGATGGAGCAGTAAACGCTTTTGGCAATGGAATTGGGGCAGTCATCATCACTCCCAAGGGTACTCATATCCCATTCCCCGCCACATTACTATTCGATTGCACCAACAACGTCGCAGAATATGAAGCCTGTATCATGGGTCTCGAAGAAGCCATTGACTTAAGGATCAAGATCCTAGACATATATGGAGATTCAGCCCTTGTGATCAACCAAATCAAAGACAAGTGGGAAACTTACCACCCTGGTTTGATTCCTTACAGAGATTATGCAAGACGTCTGTTGACTTTCTTCAACAAGGTTGAATTGCATCATATACCTCGAGATCAGAATCGAATAATTGATGCCTTGGCTACTCTATCTTCCATGTTCAAAGTCAGTCATTGGAACGATATGCCTAAAGTCAGAATTATGCGCCTTGAAAGGCCCGCCTATGTGTTTGCAACTGAAGTAGTCATCGATGATAAACCGTGGTTCCACGACATCAAACGCTTCCTTCAAACTCAAGAGTACCCGCTTGGGGCATCAAACAAAGATAAGAAAACTCTAAGGAGGCTTTCTGGCAGTTTCTTCCTAAACGGAGATGTGCTATACAAAAGAAACTTCGACATGGTTTTGCTCAGGTGCGTGGATAGACACGAAGCGGACATGTTAATGCATGAAATGCATGAAGGGTCCTTTGGAACTCATTCGAATGGGCATGCAATGTCCAAGAAGATATTAAGAGCAGGATACTATTGGTTGACAATGGAATCTGACTGTTATAAACACATGAAAAGATGTCACAAGTGCCAGATCTACGCAGATAAGATCCATGTGCCACCGACTCTACTCAACGTTCTCTCATCTCCATGGCCTTTTTCCATGTGGGGTATCGACATGATTGGAATGATCGAATCGAAAGCTTCAAACGGTCATCATTTCATCTTAATGGCTATTGATTACTTCACCAAATGGGTCGAAGCAGCATCTTACGCCAATGTTACAAGACAAGTGGTTGTGAGGTTCATCAAGAACAACATCATTTTTCGATATGGTGTTCTCAGCAAGATCATTATTGATAATGGTTCAAACTTGAACAACAAGATGATGAAAGAATTATGTGAGGAATTCAAGATTGAACATCATAACTCTTCTCCTTACAGAACAAAAATGAACGGCGCCGTCGAAGCCGCCAACAAGAACATTAAGAAAATCGTCCAGAAAATGGTCGTCACTTATAAAGACTGGCATGAAATGCTGCCATTTGCTTTACATGGGTACCGTACTTCAGTGCGTACTTCAACAGGGGCAACTCCCTTTTCTCTGGTATACGGCATGGAATCTGTGCTCCCCGTAGAAGTTGAAATCCCATCAATGAGAGTCCTCATGGAGACTAAGTTATCAGAGGCTGAATGGTGTCAAAACAGATACGATCAGTTGAACTTAATCGAAGAAAAATGTATGACTGCTCTATGCCATGGACAGTTATACCAAGCAAGGATGAAACAAGCCTTCAACAAAAAGGTTCGACCTCGTGAATTTCAAGAAGGCGACCTCGTGCCTAAAAAGATCTTGTCTTTTCAACCGGATTCTAGGGGCAAATGGTCTCCTAATTACGAAGGCCCGTATGTTGTCAAAAGAACATTTTCTGGCGGCGCCATGACCCTTGCAACCATGGATGGTGATGAACTCCCACATCCTGTGAATGCTGATGCAGTCAAGAAATACTTTGTCTAAAAAAAGACAAAAGAACAGCTCGGTAAGTCGAAAACCCACAAAGGGCGACTTAGGCAAAAATGAGCGTCTCGGTGGACTAAAAACCCGAAAGGGCGGTCCAGGCAAAAATTAAGAACAATAAACAGAAAAATTCATCCTGGTAGATTGAAAACCTGAAAGGGCAATCTAGGCAAAAATTAAGGATTTATGACAAAGTAACTGCATCAGTCTGTACTTCGTCACCTGAAGAGTCTTTTTCATCAAAGGATCTTCAATCAAATCATCGCCAATCTGAAGCGACAAGCACAATTGGAACTCAAAGTTGTTAGGGAGAATAGGGGTTATTGCTTTCAATGTAGCCTTTTCCGCATAATTACCATTTCCAACTCTTGTAAATACTCCGTGGAATCACGCCTTTAGCTGACTACCATCCTATTAAATAAATTTAAGCCTTGTACCCATTTGTTTGCAATCTCTAATTTCTTTTAGCGTGCAAAATGACGCTTTAATTGTGTTATTCACTTTTGAAAAAAAAAAGAAGAAAAAGTTTTAAATGAATTTACTTCACTTTTTCAAAATAAAAGCGAGACTTTCCTTTGAGTTGTGAATAACAGAAGAAACATCAACAGTTGTCTCCATAGGATGAACAAAAGGATTCTCCCTGAGAGTTGCTCTCTTCCACAAAAGAGATCATGAGACAAAGGTATTCTTATCCCAAAAAAAAGGGAATTCCTAAAACCAATTACCCCTCGCGGTAGAAAAAGTTCTCCTTCCCCAGTGAAGAAGTTCTTTCATCTCCAGTGAAGAAGAAGAGATGCTTGTCTTCCCCACAAGAAGTCAAAAGCATGCAACACCATTCATCACCCGTGTTATCTGCACCGTGTAGAAAAAGTTTTTGTCACAAGGCTGACTTCATTGAAACTTTTTCCACAAGGCTGGCTGATTAATCAAAACTTTTTGTCACAAGGCTGACTTCATTGAAAGTTTTTGCCACAAGGCTGGTTAAACAAAAAAACATCTTTATCATTCTAAGCGCCATAAGTGGCACAGCCCAGGGCTTATAATGATAAGATTTTCAAACAAAAACAAACAGATGTATGTGATGATATAGATTACATACATCGAACATTGAGATGACATTTGTCTCTTTTCCTTTGCTTCCACTAGCATAAGTGGGAACTACGATTGCTCTGACTTTCTCAACATCCCTTTGAGAATACGTAGGCACAAGGTCGTATCCTTGGCGAGCAAAACTTCTCTCTCAAACCATTCAAACCTTAGCACCCTTAGACCCCGAGCTACAGATGCTCTGATTCCCTCTAAGGGATATGTATGCAGAGGATCGCGATGATCTTTGCGAGCATAATCAAACAAACACCTTAGGTCCCACCTATTTCACAAGAACCTCCACCATAACATAGAATGAAACAAACATAACAAAGAAACCTATAGAGTACTATAGATACGTTGGGTGCTAATACCTTCCCTTCGTATAACCAACCCTCTTACCCGGAATCTCTCCTCCACTTTTTAGGTTATTGTAGCTTTTTTCCTTTTCCTACTTTGGAAACAATAAAAAGTTTGGTCGGAACAAAAGAAAAATCATTTTTTTGAGCACTCGAGCCCAAAGAAGGCATCAGGTGTCTCATCCCGAAAAAGATACGATTTTTCCCCGCGACAGAAAAATGGCGACTTCACTGGGGACGAAACTTTTTATTGTTTCCAAAGAAAGGCTTATTTATATTTGTTTTGTTTTTATTTTATTCTTGTTACATGTGTGGTTCTTTGGTTCTGTTACTTGTGTGGTTCTGTTACAAGTGATACATTATGGACAAATCCTAACCCGGATTAAGTACACATAAGAATTAGGTGGAGGGTATAGTCATGTATGGCATACAAGGAGTCAGTCCTTAAAAAGTCAGCATGAGAATCCTTCCGCTCAGTGGAGGTTCCTTGTTGGTAGTATATGTTTAGCAAGTTAGTTGCGAAGACATTATTGCTTTCATTGAACTGTAGAAGCTGAGTTGGCTGTAGAACCCATAACCCATCCTGGCCTTATTAGGTTGTGGTGCAGAAACTATTCAGGTGTAGACTTGGATTAGTTGTCATGCGGAGAACCACACTCAGACGAGTTTTTCTTGAGAATATTGCTGGCTCACGAGTTCAGTTGTGCAAGCCGGTAATATCCGAAAGAAAAATGTAGACTCTGACGTATCAGTAGAACATGTTGTGCAGGTAATTAAACCCTAGTACTATCCCATGTTTGGTTCTCTGACCTCATGCTCGTGACGCTGGACCTTTGAACCTATGTGTACCATGTTTGTGTTACCATGTTTGCAATACCATGTTTGCGTTACCATGTTTGCGCTACCATGTTTGTCGCACCATGTTTGCTTTACCATGTTTGAATATGTGGCATCCATGCATCCATGCATTCATACATTCATTAAAAAACCCATCTTTTCCATAAAAAACATGATTTTTTCCAAGAAATTTAGAGAAATTTTCCTTGCAAACATTAGAGGATTAAATGATGGAGTGGGTAAAGAGGCATACCAAGAAGTACGGTTTCAAAGCGCCTAATGTGGAAATACTGAAAGAGTTAGCATCTTTTGTACAAGATCCTTCCGATTTTAGGAAAAGCCATGGAAAGCTTTTGCCTATCTTGAACACTCATGTTGATGAAGGACTTCTCAAAACTCTGGTTCAGTTCTATGATCCCATCTACCGGTGTTTCACCTTTCCAGACTATCAGTTGGTACCAACCTTGGAAGAATATGCCAATCTTTTGGGTATTCCTGTGTCTGACAAAATACCTTTCAATGGTTTGGAAGCCATTCCTAAGTCACCAGCCATTGCAGCAGGTATCCACTTGAAGAAATCTGAAATAGAAAGTAATTGGACTACCAAAGGAAACCTTCCGGGTTTGACTTCGCAGTTTCTAATAAAGAAAGCCTTTGATTTCATTGAAACTGGTAGCATGATAGCTTTTGAATCTGTATTAGCCTTTCTCATCTATGGGTTGGTTCTGTTTCCCAACATCAACGACTTTGTTGATATCAACGCCATAAAGATCTTTCTGATTGGAAATCCTGTTCCGACTTTGCTTGGTGACATGTATTTCTCTATTCATCACAAAAATCGCCAAGGCGGAGGAATCATTGTATGTTGTGCACCTCTTTTGTACAAATGGATTGTTTCACACTTACCTAAGTCCCCTACTTTCACGGAAAACCGAGAAGGTTTGCGTTGGCCTCAAAGACTTATGTCCCTTACTAATAATGATATCCATTGGTATACTCTGGCTCGCTGCGGCACAGAAACCATTGATAGTTGTGGAGAGTTCACCAACGTACCCCTCATTGGTACACATGGAGGAATTAACTATAATCCGGTCCTAGCCCGACGACAACTCGGGTATGCAAATTCAGTTAAACCAATTGGTCTCGCAGTGGAAAGTTACTTCTACCAAGAAGGAGAGGATCCTCAAGGGTTGAAAACAAGAATGGTGAGAGCTTGGTACGACGTCCGATGGAAAGAAAAAGGTGGGGCAAGAAACTGCATTGCTACGGACACCTACACCTGTTGGGTAAAGAAAAGAGCAAGGGAGTTTCAAATGCCTTATGATTATGAAAAACCCATGTTCCCTGTGGTATCTCAATTACCCGATGTTCCCATTGACACTATAGAAGAATACCGAGAGACTCTAGCCAAGATGAGGTTAGAAAAAGACGCTTGGGAAGAAAAGTTTCGTAAAACTGATGTGGAAAACAGAAAGTTGAAGAAACGAGTGAAAGATCACGAAGAAACTCTCTATTATCAAGATGGATGGCTCATGAGCAAAGATGAGAAAATTCGTCGGAAAGATGCTGCAATCAGGAGGTACATCAAAGAAAGCAAGAAAAAGCTTGAAGGTTCAACAAGCAATGCTCTGATGCCTGACAATTGGAAGAATGTTGTTGACAAACTGAGGACTGAAAAGGCCGAGTTGAAAGGTTATTATGGGAAAGAAATCATGAAGCTCAAGCTGCACAACGCATTTGGTTCTTCGTCCGATGAGGATGTTTAGGATTTGTTTAGCTTTTTCATTTATCATTTGCTTCTGTAAGGAGCTACGCTCCAATGTTGTAACATTTCCCATTATTTCAATAAAAGAATAGTTTGTGTTCAAATGTTTGCAAGGAAATAATCTTTAAAATGTTCGGAAAAATCATAAACTTCTTTTTTGCATCATTCTGCATATCGAGTCTGTTGTATAGAGTCTCATCTTTTGGATCTTTCTCCAATAGATCGTTAAGTTGTCGCGTCTCAAAGTTTCTCGACCGCGCTCGCAATCAGATCACAGATACAATACTCGTTCAAGCAGAAGAAGAGTAATGGAACACTCTGAACAAGAGAATATTGAGCTTCGTGGTACAGTAACCACCCTTCAAGAAAAGTTGGAAAGTCTCACTACTCTGGTTGACTCCTTAATGGCCGCACAGAATCAGCCGCCGCCACCCAACAGTCAAGCAACAGTAACATCTGAAGTCACTACTCCAGTTTCTACAGTTGCATTCAGCATTCCATCTTTCTCCATGCCAGAAGGTTGGGGCACGCCTTTCAGCTTTGGTGCAGGTTTTCGCCATAATTTCTCTGGGGTCCAAACAACTACAACTGAAGCGCCTGCCACACAAGGTTCGGCGTTTATTCCACATTCAGGGGTAACTTTTTCCCAAATCACTATGGCACTTTCTCAACCGACTATGACAGTTCCGACCCCTACGGTTCACACTGTTCCTTATGGTGGGAATGAGATTTATCATGATCAAGATGATAGCACAAATCAGCGTAACCTTGTGGAAGATCTCCAAGAACAGTTCAACAAGATTCAACTGGAAGTCAAAGCTATTCGTGGCAAAGATTTGTTTGGAAAGAATGCCCAGGAGCTATGCTTAGTTCCTAGTGTACAAATACCTGCTAAATTCAAGGTCCCAGACTTTGAGAAGTACAAAGGTAGTTCTTGTCCACAAAGTCATCTCGTGATGTATGCCAGAAATATGTCTACTTATGCAGATAATCATCAGTTGCTCATCCATTACTTTCAAGACAGTTTGACTGGTGCCGCACTAAAGTGGTACACAGGTTTGGATAGCACCAATATTCGGACTTTCAACGACCTATGTGAGGCCTTTGTCCGACAATACAAATACAACTCGGATATGGCTCCAGACAGAGATCAGCTCCGATCTATGGCTCAGAAAGATCATGAAGCTTTCAAAGAATATGCCCAACGATGGAGAGAAACTGCTGCTCAGATTAATCCACCGTTAAAAGAGAAAGAGATGACAAAGATCTTCTTGAATACTCTTGGCCCGTTTTATTATGAACGCATGATTGCTAGTGCTCCAAGTGATTTCACCGAAATGGTAAACATGGGGATGCGTCTAGAAGAAGGAGTCCGAACCGGACGTCTAACTAAAGAAGGTGGATCTTCAAGCGGAACCAAAAAGTTTGGAAGTGGTTTCCCAAAGAAGAAAGAACAAAGTGTTGACATGGTATCCCAAGGGAGGCCAAGAGGAAACGTCAATCGTCAACAACAGATTGCTGCTATCGCGCCAGTCGTTAATACAGCACCGAATCCGGGATTTACCCCGCAGTTTCAACAACAACAGCCTCGACAACAGGCTCAGCAGTTTAACAATAATCAGAATCGTGTGCAAAGAGCTCCACAGTTTGATCCGATTCCAATGACCTACACAGAGTTGTATCCTGCTTTGATTGAAAGAGGTCTTGTTCAGACTAAAGCACCACCACCAGTACCTGAGAAACTCCCATGGTGGTACAAAGCTGAGGTCTCATGCCCTTATCATCAAGGAGCGCCTGGCCATGATCTTGAGCATTGCATAGCTTTGAAATATGAAGTTCAGAGGTTGGTTAGATCTAATCTCCTCTCTTTCAGGAATTTGAATCCAAATGTGCAAGCAAATCCGCTGCCCAATCATGGAGGGCATGTTGTAAACATGGTGTATAGATGTCCTGGTCCATACCGAGTCTATAATATCAATTTCTCAAGAGCAGATTTGGTACAAATGCACGCCACTCTCTGTCAAGGGCCGAATTTTCGCCAGCATCACTACGGTTCCTGTAGCATATGTTGCATAGATCCTCACGGATGTTCGATTGTGAGAAGAGATCTTCAAGTTTTGCTAGATAATGGTACTATTCAGATCTACAGAAATAGGAATGAAGATGAAGTTAACAGATAGGATGTTATCCGCATGAGCTTTTAGTCTTAGATATCAACTCGGAAATGCCTAAAGTTAACATCATCGTTCCTCATTTCAACATGCCTGAGTGCATAGAAGTTACTTACAACAAGCCAAGGGTTCCTGTTGCTCCTTTGATCATTTGTTTACCTGGACCTGTTCCTTATGACTCTGATAAGGCAGTTCCATACAACTACAATGCAACAATGATAAAGAATGGACAAGAAGTTCCTTTACCTACTCTTTCATCTGTCGTAAACATCGCTGATGTGAGTCGAGTAACAAGAAGTGGACGTGTGTATACTCCATTACCTCCAAAGCAGCCTGTTGCTCCTGCAACCAGGCAAAATTCTGTCGATACACCAGTGGGGAATCCTGAGGAAACTCCTGTCAGTAATACAAACACTGATGTTGGTCAATCCAGTGGAACTAATGTCAATCCTGACTTTGATGAAATTTTGAAGCTTATCAAAAGAAGTGAATACAAGATTGTGGATCAGCTTATGCAGACTCCTTCAAAGATCTCAATACTTTCATTGCTTTTAAACTCAGAAGCCCACAGGGAAGCCCGGATGAAGGTCTTGGATCAAGCTTTTGTAGATCATGATGTGACTGTTGATCACTTTGATGGGATAATAGCTAACATAACAGCTTGCAACAATTTAAGCTTGTGTGATGAAGAACTCCCCGAGGAGGGCAGAAATCACAATCTTGCTCTACACATTTCTATGAACTGTCAGTCAGACTCTTTGTCCAATGTATTGGTAGACACTGGATCTTCCTTGAATGTTATGCTAAAGACGACTCTTGCTCGTTTATCTTACCAAGGAATGCCTATGAAGTTCAGTGGTGTAGTTGTCAAAGCATTTGATGGATCGCGAAAATCTGTTATCGGTGAAGTCAACCTTCCCATGACAATTGGTCCACATATATTTCAAATCACCTTCCAGGTCATGGACATTCAAGCTGCTTATAGCTGTCTGTTAGGACGACCATGGATTCATGAAGCAGGGGCAGTAACGTCTACGTTCCATCAAAAGTTAAAGTTTGTAACAAATGGAAAATTGGTAACAATAAGCGGGGAACAAGCCTTGATGGTGAGCCATTTATCCAATTTCTCTTTCATCAGTGCTGATGATGTGGAAGGAACTCAGTTCCAAGGTCTCTCTTTAGAAGACGAATCTTCCAAGAAGAAAGCATCGATCTCTTCTTACAAAGAGGCAGTGAAAGTAGTAAAAGATGGAACTACCACTGGCTGGGGACAAGTTGTGATCCCTACCAAGAATGAAACCAGAGCAGGACTCGGATTTTCACCAACATTCTCAAACTGCACCAAGAAGGATGAAACCCTTCGTCCGATCAAAGAAACATTCATTAGTGGAGGATTCCTTAACCCAATTCCTCAAGAGGTTATGTCCTTATCGAAGAATGCATCGAAAAAGGTCTACCTGGTCCTGAAGAAGAATGGAAATGTTATCTCAATGACTCGGGATACATATCTCAGGAAGAACCACATGCACCGTTCTATCCTCCTTCAGAGAAATCCAAAGGCAACGAAACTGAGCCAGTTCCTGTAGAAATCTGGGACACCTTGGGACAACCAAGTGGCAAGTATGATTATATGGTGAAATATACTGCGCCCAAAAGTTCAAAGATTTCGATTGAAGACATCCAACCAACTGGATGGGGAGATTCCTTTGAATATAATAGTCAACCAGAAGAGGCCTACAAATACTCTCAATTTGCACAGTGTTAGAACAAGATTTGTTCTGATCAATTATCTTAGTTTTGATGATAACAAATAATATGAATTTTGCTTAAGATAATATGGTACTCTAATCCAATGCATTTTCCTTTTCAGGAAATATATAAAGAGTATGCATAATTCAGCGCTCAGAAGCTTTGTCTCAAAGGGTTCAGCATGCAACATCAGAACATGGTCTGGCAAGACATCAGAAGATGGTCGAAGCAGAATCAGAACATGGGTCTATGGAAGCATCAGAAGAACATGAGATCAGAAGCACTGAAGTTCTGATGGTATCACGCTCAAAAGCACTTCAAGGTCAGAAGATCAGAAGATGCTTTGCACCAAGCTGTTTGACTCTGATGATATTCAAACGTTGTATTCACAAACATCAGATCAGAAGGAAGTACATGTGGCAGGCTACGCTGACTGACAAAAGGAACGTTAGAAGCTATTAAAGGCAACGTCAGTAGACACAGCGTGAACAAGGCTCGAGGTAGTTGACAAAAGCGTATAACATTAAATGCGATGCTGTACGGAACACGCAAAGCATTAAATGCACTCAACGGTCATCTTCTCCAACGCCTATAAATATGAAGTTCTGATGAGAAGCAAGGTTAACGATTCTGAACAAAACAACTCATATTAACTTGCTGAAACTCTGTTCTATTCAAAGCTCAGAATCTTCATCTTCATCAAAGCTCACTACATTGCTGTTGTAATATATTAGTGAGAATAAGCTTAAACGTTAAGAGAAATATCACAGTTTGTGATTATAGCTTTTAAGAAGCAATTGTAATACTCTTAGAATTGATTACATTAAGTTGTAAGGAACTAGAGTGATCGTGTGGATCAGAATACTCTAGGAAGTCTTAGAGGTTATCTAAGCAGGTTGTAACTAGAGTGATCGTGTGGATCAGAACACTCTAGAAAGTCTTAGAGGGTATCTAAGCAGTTGTTCCTGGAGTGATCAGTGTGTGATCAGAAGACTCTGGAAGACTTAGTTGCTGACTAAGTGGAGAACCATTGTAATCCGTGCGATTAGTGGATTAAATCCTCAGTTGAGGTAAATCATCTCTACGGGGGTGGACTGGAGTAGTTTATGTGATTGCAAGCTTCTCCAAATGTTATGTGTTTTGATGAAGACAACATATGTGCACTCATAAATATCAAGAAAGGATGTATCAAAGATTGAACTACTCAAAATTACTAAAGTCAAAAGAAGATTGTCAACATACAAGGTCACTTGAAGACTTTATGAAGCTCATCTTTCAAATAGGTACAAACATGTTCTTATAAGAATAAATTAAGTGCTCAAAATCATCCTCAAATCATGTGCATTTTGGCTTGTTAAAAATTCTGATTTTCTAACTTTTTCAAACTGGAAATCGCTTTCCTATAAGTGGAAATCGATTTCCTATGCGTGCCCAGCCAAATCAGTTTCTGGAAATTTGTTTTTTGCTTGTGGAAATCGATTTCCTGTGGTGGTAAATCGATTTCCAGTATCAGTTTTTTGAATTTTAAGGCACAACGTTTCAGGGAAATCGATTTCCCATAATGGTAAATCGATTTCCATCGTTCCAGAATCAAAAAACAGTATGTTTCATTATTTGAACGTGAATCCTTTTTGTTCCATCAACCTTTGCACCTTTTCATTGTTTCATACACTTTCCTAGGGGTGTAAAGACACTATATATATCCTATATTTTCAGTATTCAAATCACCTCTTCCTATTGCAATTTAACATCTTTCTATATCATAAAATTCTCATTCAAGTGTTGTGATTACCAAACTTTCAAAAAGAATTTTCTGCATTGTCTCATAAATCATAAACAGAAAATTCATATCATATCCATCAACATTTGAGCACTTGTTATTCTTATAAATTGCATGATTGGTAGAGAAGATCAATCAAGTGATTGATACATTATTCCTTTATTCAAACTCTTATACAAAATCAAAATACTTGTTGTATTCTTGTTATCCAGGATTGTTGGAAACAAGTTAGACACTTTGAGAGGATTGTTCTCATAAGTGGTCTTAGTGAAAAATCCAAGAGGATTGTTCTTGGTCCAAGAGGATTGTTCTTGGTGTTTGGTTAGGCTTGTACAAGATACCAACTATATTGAAATCTCTTACTGCGTATGGGGACTGGAGTACTCTCGGTTTGTGAGGGGAACCAGGATATATCCTTGTGTCATTTATTTTTCTGCACTTTACATTCTTTGATAACATTACCATAAACCAGAAAAATAATCACTTTACACCATAAAACCGAAAAACTTATAAAGTACCTAATTCACCCCCCCTCTTAGGCATATCTGATACTTACAATTGGCATCAGAGCAAGTTATAGGTAACTTGTTCCTAAAGATCCAGAATGGCTTCCGCAAATCAAAGACCGGTTTTCAAAGATGGTGGTTCTAACAACAAGCCTCCATTGTTTTGTGGTGAATATTTTGACTTTTGGAAAATCCAAATGAAGGCTCATCTAGAAGCACAAGGAGAAGAAGTTTGGGAGGCTGTCCTACAAGGTCCTCATGTTCCTACAACGGTCGTTAATGGTGTTGGATCGGAGAAACCTAAAGCGTCATGGGATGATAATGATAGAAAAAGGGTTCTTGCTGACAAAAAGGCAATCAGTCTTCTTCATGGTGCTCTTAGTATGGATGAATTCTTCCGAATATCAACATGTACAACATCAAAGGAAATTTGGGATACTCTTGTAGAAACTCATGAAGGTACCGCTGAAGTTAAAAGATCAAGATTGAATACTTTAAGTCAAGAGTACGAACTGTTTAGAATGAAGCCTGGAGAAACTATTCTCGATTTGCAAAAACGATTCGTACATTTGACAAATCACTTGAAGGCACTTGGTAAGACTCTTACTACCGAAGAACTTAATCTTAAAGTGCTCAGATCCTTGACAAGGGAGTGGCAACCAAAAGTGACGGCGATATCCGAAAAGAAGAATTTATCAAAACTTACTTCCGCAACACTATTTGGAAAACTTCAAGAATATGAGACAGAACTTGGAAGATTGGAAAAGCATGAGAACTTAGAGAAGAAATCCAAAGGCATTGCATTAAAAGTAGATTCAAAAGAAAGCAAAATGAAAGATGCATCGGATGAAGATGAAAACTTCTTGCTTCTTGTAAAAAGGTTAGGCAAATTTTTTGGTAATAAAAATAATATTGATAATGCTAACTTTGTCAAAAGGAAGAAATTCTCAAAGCATAAGGATAAAGAAGCATCCACTTCATCACAAGAAGTAACATGCTATGAATGTGGGAAACAAGGACACATAAAGCCGGAGTGTCCAAAACTTTCTAAGAAGAATGGATTCAAAGGCAAGAAGGAATTCAAAAAGAAAAGGGCCTACATAGCATGGGAAGATAATGAAGTAAGTTCTTCATCGGACTCCGATAGTGACGAAAGTGCAAATCTAGCATTGATGGCATCACACCACTCCGATGATGAAGAAGGCGAGGTTAGTTACGATGATTCTCTTTTTAATAATGGTGCACAAGATGCAATAAATGAATTGTTAAATGAGTGTAAAATTCTCTATAAAACTATCTCATCTCAAAGGAAGATAATATCATCTTTAGAAGAGAAGGTTAAGATAATTGAAGAAGAACATAAAGATGACAAAGAAAAAATGATTAGTGTTCAAGAAGAGAATGTTGCATGCAAGAATTGTGAATCACTTTCCTTCCAAATTGTTCAATTAAAAAGAGTTCTAGAAAGATATGAAAAGGGACAAATTGGATTGGAAAATGTTCTTAGAACACAAAGATACTCAAATGATAAAAGTGGACTTGGCTTTTCAAAATTTGATCAACCAAGTTCCAATAAAACTATATTTGTCAAGGCTAGTGACCAACCAATTCAAGAGAAAGTGAACAAGCCTAAAGTAGTTCAACATTATCCTAAAAGGAAGAACTTTGTTAAGAAGAAATCTTATCCTCCTAGATATAGAAGTAACTTTGAACCTACTTGTTTTTATTGTGGTATTATTGGTCACACACCCAATGCTTGTTATGTAAGAAACTTTAGTGTACCTAGTGGACATTATGTATGGGTAAAGAAAGGAACTAACTATGATGGACCCAAAGCCACTTGGGTACCTAACAAAACTTAATTTGTTTTGCAGGCTTGCTTGAAGACCACTTCAAACCTATGGTATCTAGATAGTGGTTGTTCAAAGCATATGACGGGAGACCTAAACCAATTTTCAGATCTAAGGTTAAAGGCCAAGGGTTTTGTCACTTATGGAGACAACAATAAGGGAAGAATTCTTGGCAAAGGCAAAGTTGGTGCACCACCTTTCACATCCATTGAAGATGTTCTTTATGTTGAAGGACTAAAGCATAATCTTCTAAGCATTAGCCAACTTTGTGACAAAGGCTTCAAGATCAAATTCACTAAGGAAGAATGCTTGATCATCGATGAAGTCACCAATGAGGTAAAACTCAAAGGTACAAGAATTAATAACATTTTTATGATTTCTTTAAATGATTTATCTTTGAAAGTAAAATGTCTTTTAGTAAACAATAATGAATCATGGTTATGGCATAAAAGAGCAGCCCATATTCATATGGACCATTTAAATAAATTAACCAAACATGATCTTGTTATTGGCCTACCTAAGATAAAGTTTGTCAAAGATAAATTATGTGATGCATGTCAAAAGGGAAAGCAAACCAAATCATCTTTCAAACCAAAGAATGTGGTGACTACAACAAGACCACTTCAATTGTTGCATATGGATCTATTTGGTCCATCAAGGACAAGAAGCTTCGGAGGTAATGTATACGCTTTAGTTATTGTTGATGATTATTCTAGATATTCTTGGACTTTGTTTCTTGTGCAGAAAAGTGATGCTTTTAAAGCCTTTAAGAAGTATGCAAAACAAATCCAAAATGAAAAATCATTAAAGATTGTATCCATAAGAAGTGATCATGGTGGAGAGTTTCAAAATGCATCATTTGAAGAATTTTGTGAAGAACATGGTATCTCTCATAATTTTTCAGCACCAAGAACTCCACAACAAAATGGAGTAGTTGAAAGGAAAAATAGGTTTCTAGTAGAACTTGCAAGAACAATGCTTAGTGATGCAAATCTTCCTAAATATTTTTGGGCGGATGCGGTTAGTACGGCATGTTATGTTGGAAATCGAGTAATTATTAGACCTATCTTAAAGAAAACTCCATATGAACTCTTCAAAGGAAGAAAGCCAAACATTGCTCACTTTCACATTTTTGGATGCAAGTGCTTTGTTCTCAACAATGACAAAGACAATCTTGGTAAGTTTGATGAGAAATCCGACGAAGGTATATTTCTTGGTTATTCTCTTTCTAGTAAAGCATATAGAATTTATAATAAAAGAACTTTAACTATTGAAGAATCCATGCATGTATCTTTTGATGAGACTAACACTTCCAAAGAAGAAATAGTTGTTTGTGATGATGATGATCCTTTAGATTTACCCTCGGAAGAACTTTCAAATGATACAATTGTGAAGGCACCGGAAGTTCAACAAGAAAGTGTTCAACAAGAAAGTGTTCAACAAGAAAGTGTACAACAAGAATCAAACACCAATGATCTACCAAAAGAATGGAGAACTCATAGAGATCATCCTATTGATAAAGTTATTGGTGATATTAGTCAAGGAGTTGCAACAAGATTAAATCTCAAAGATGCTTGCTTACACATGGCTTTTGTTTCTCAAATTGAACCTTCCAAAGTTAATGAAGCCTTAGGGGACGATCAATGGATAAATGCAATGCAAGAAGAACTAAATCAATTCGAGAGAAATCAAGTTTGGGAACTTGTGCCTAGACCAAGTAATAAACACATCATAGGTACTCGATGGGTGTTTAAGAACAAACTTGATGAGAATGGTATAATTGTTCGAAACAAAGCAAGATTGGTAGCCCAAGGTTACAATCAAGAAGAAGGAATCGACTTTGAAGAAACATTTGCTCCGGTTGCAAGGTTAGAAGCTATTCGTCTTTTACTTGCTTATGCATGTTCATTAAATTTTCAGCTTTATCAAATGGACGTCAAGAGCGCATTCTTGAATGGCTACATCAATGAAGAAGTCTATGTCAAACAACCCCCGGGATTTGAAGACTTCAAGAATCCTACACATGTCTTTAAGTTGAGAAAGGCTCTTTATGGCTTAAAGCAAGCACCAAGAGCATGGTATGATAGACTTAGCAATTTTTTGTGTGAAAAGGGTTTCGAAAAGGGTAAGGTTGATAAAACTTTGTTCATTAAGAAAATCAAGAGTAACACTTTATTGGTTCAAGTCTATGTTGATGATATCATTTTTGGATCGACTAACAAAGAAATGTGTGAGGAATTCTCATTAATGATGCAAGGAGAATTCGAGATGTCTATGATGGGAAAGATGAACTACTTTCTTGGACTACAAATTAAGCAACTCAAAGATGGAATCTTTATCAATCAATCCAAATATTGTAAAGAATTACTGAAGAAGTTTGATATGGATAATTGTAAAGCAATGAATACTCCAATGGGCTCCGGTACATATGTTGATCAAGATGAATCCGGTACTCCAATTGATATTACTAAGTATCGAGGTATGATTGGTTCTTTATTATATTTGACGGCAAGCCGTCCTGACATAATGTTTAGTGTTTGTCTTTGTGCTCGCTTTCAAGCAAATCCAAAGGAATCACATCTTATGGCAGTTAAAAGGATCATGAAGTATCTCAAAGGAACAACCAACGTTGGATTATGGTATCCTAAAGGTAGTGTTTGCAATTTAATTGGTTATTCTGACGCGGATTATGCAGGATGTAAAACTGATCGTAAAAGCACAAGTGGCACTTGTCACATTCTTGGAAATGCATTAGTATCATGGGCTTGTAAAAAGCAAGCATGTGTTGCTCTTAGCACGGCCGAAGCAGAATACATAGCAGCGGGTAGTTGTTGTGCACAAATTCTTTGGCTTAAGCAACAACTTCGTGACTACGGACTTGATCTCGGATGCATTCCTCTTCGATGCGACAACACAAGTGCAATTAATATCACAAAAAATCCGGTCATGCACTCAAGAACCAAACACATAGACATTCGACATCATTTTCTCCGAGACCATGTTCTTCAAGGAGATGTCGAAGTAACATTTGTGGATACTCATAACCAACTTGCGGATATTTTTACCAAACCACTTGCAAAAGAACCATTTTACAAAATTCGGAGAGAACTCGGAATTTTAGATGAGAATGATGTTTGAATCATATGATATAAAGTTTCATTTAAGGTACATGCTATCATTCTTTACTTTACTTTAATTTCTTTAAAATCATCTTCACAATTTTATTTGTAAAGTCATATGTTTGCATTTTATATTGTATTCCTTTATTTTTAATTATACTCACATATTGCCTAAACATGTTAGTGTAATGTTATATATTCTTCCATAAGTGTTTTTATAATATTTTCAAAGATACAAAGCTGCTGTTTCAGTAATTCTGGGCAAAAAATGTCATAGAAATCGATTTACCCTCACAGGAAATCGATTTCCTTCAGCAAAAATCTCAAAATCTGGGTTCTGGAATGCTGTTTGCGAAGCTGGAAATCGATTCCTCCCCATAGGAAATCGATTTCCGTAACCTAACACAGAACTTTAATGTACGTTTCTTTTTTTTTATTCTATTTAATTCCATTTACTATTTTGTTTTTTATGTGTTTTATGCATTGTATGTATTCTATTTTTTTTGGGTCAAACTAGCATTCACTCTCTCTTCCATTCTTCAACTACTCTCCTTGGTAACATTCAAAGTATTCAACACAATCTTCATTGCCCACTTAAATCTCTCCATCTCCCAACTCTATCTCCATTAAAACCCACTTATCCCAACTATTATAAAACCTTATTCTCTCTTCTTCTCACAAAATAAGTCATTCTAAAAAGTGCTTATTTTGTGAACCCTAACACCAAAAACGAAAATACTCTCTCCCTCACAAAATTTCACCTCACCAAAACTCTTCCATGGCACCTCCAAAGAGATCAAGAGGAAAAGCTCCCATGGTTGTCAACTCCGACACTGACTCTGAGCAAGAACTCCCTCCGGTACGACAACGCAAAGCATTCTTCAACTTCAAACAAAGAGCCATCATCACACCTAAATTTGGTAATCTTACTTCATTCCCTAACACTAGCTTCAATTTCCCTGAAATGCTAGCTTTTCAAAAGATGGATGAGTTTGTTTCTGATGCTGGCCCTTACTATCCGGATTTGGTTAGAATCTTTTATGCTCACCTTAGGATAGATGATACTCTTACATTACATTCTAAGGTTAAAAATGTTGACATTGTTATGACCATAGAAGAATTTGGTAGATGTTTGGGTGTTCCGTATGAAGGTGTACGAATTATGCGTGGTTATGTTCCGGAAGAACTAGGAGCTCTTAACTATGAAATGATGGAATTTTATTTTGGAATAAGTCGTATTTCTAGAGAGGAGTTTTATGCCAAACACATTCAATCCGGTTCATCCAAGGTGTTTGTCTCTAGCAAGAATTTGTCGGTAAGTGACCGAATGCTTCATTATTTTCTTGCTTATGTGCTTGTTCCAAAAGGCAACAATTATACTAAAGTAGGAGAAGTTGATATGATGCTTTTATGTGCTATGAAAAATGCTATGCCGGTAAATTGGGCCTATGTGATTCTCCGCCATATGGAATACTGTTTTTCTTTGACAAGTGGGCTACCATATGCTCGCCCAATTTCCAAAATTTTTGAAGCCTTTAGAATTCCATTAGGCAAGGAACCCACAAAGAAAATGGGAAAGACAAGATTAATTTCAAGTGACAATTGTTTGAGGAATATGGGAATTTTTAAGGATAATGATGGCCTTTACAAACATAATGATGATGAGAATGCACAAGCACCTTCCGACATACCCGAAGGAGGCTTTACCATGGAATTCCTTTACAAGAAACTTCTCCAAATGGAAATCCGTAACATTCATGAACATCAAAAAACCCGGAATGAGTTTAATCGTCGCTTTGATCAACTTCAACAACAACTTGAGAATTCCGGAGATGAAGAAGAAGAAGAAGATGTTGGAAATGAAGAGATGAATGCTAGTGATTAGTTCTCTTATGTGTCTTATGTTCTATTTTTATTTCTTAGTATGTTTTGTGGTATTTTAGACAATTTTCATTATGTTATGTTTATGGTTTTTAAGTTTTTTTTTAGACATAATTAATAGTATTATGTTATGGTTATGGTTTAGACAAAATTATTATTATTATTATGCTATGTTTATTTGTGCTATTAAGTCTCATTTTTACTATATTGCATTATATATATTTTGCCCATGTTTTACCTCTTTTCCCCATCCTTTTTGATAATAACAAAGGGGGAGAAGAAACTTGTGTTTGTTGTTTTTTAGTCCAAATTATGCAGCCTCATGGATAGAAAAATTTGTCTCAAGACTCATTCAAGTTATGATAAACACTTTGTTAAAAGAGGAGTCATCAACATAGGGGGAGCATAAGGACTTGTCAAGCAAAAAATCACTTTTAAAGCTTATTGGTTGTCATCATCAAAAAGGGGGAGAATGTGATTGCAAGCTTCTCCAAATGTTATGTGTTTTGATGAAGACAACATATGTGCACTCATAAATATCAAGAAAGGATGTATCAAAGATTGAACTACTCAAAATTACTAAAGTCAAAAGAAGATTGTCAACATACAAGGTCACTTGAAGACTTTATGAAGCTCATCTTTCAAATAGGTACAAACATGTTCTTATAAGAATAAATTAAGTGCTCAAAATCATCCTCAAATCATGTGCATTTTGGCTTGTTAAAAATTCTGATTTTCTAACTTTTTCAAACTGGAAATCGCTTTCCTATAAGTGGAAATCGATTTCCTATGCGTGCCCAGCCAAATCAGTTTCTGGAAATTTGTTTTTTGCTTGTGGAAATCGATTTCCTGTGGTGGTAAATCGATTTCCAGTATCAGTTTTTTGAATTTTAAGGCACAACGTTTCAGGGAAATCGATTTCCCATAATGGTAAATCGATTTCCATCGTTCCAGAATCAAAAAACAGTATGTTTCATTATTTGAACGTGAATCCTTTTTGTTCCATCAACCTTTGCACCTTTTCATTGTTTCATACACTTTCCTAGGGGTGTAAAGACACTATATATATCCTATATTTTCAGTATTCAAATCACCTCTTCCTATTGCAATTTAACATCTTTCTATATCATAAAATTCTCATTCAAGTGTTGTGATTACCAAACTTTCAAAAAGAATTTTCTGCATTGTCTCATAAATCATAAACAGAAAATTCATATCATATCCATCAACATTTGAGCACTTGTTATTCTTATAAATTGCATGATTGGTAGAGAAGATCAATCAAGTGATTGATACATTATTCCTTTATTCAAACTCTTATACAAAATCAAAATACTTGTTGTATTCTTGTTATCCAGGATTGTTGGAAACAAGTTAGACACTTTGAGAGGATTGTTCTCATAAGTGGTCTTAGTGAAAAATCCAAGAGGATTGTTCTTGGTCCAAGAGGATTGTTCTTGGTGTTTGGTTAGGCTTGTACAAGATACCAACTATATTGAAATCTCTTACTGCGTAAGGGGACTGGAGTACTCTCGGTTTGTGAGGGGAACCAGGATATATCCTTGTGTCATTTATTTTTCTGCACTTTACATTCTTTGATAACATTACCATAAACCAGAAAAATAATCACTTTACACCATAAAACCGAAAAACTTATAAAGTACCTAATTCACCCCCCCTCTTAGGCATATCTGATACTTACAGTTTAGTTAACAACGAACCAGGATAAAAATAACTGTGCAATTTATTTTTATCGGTCAAGTTTTTAAAGCTACACTTATTCAAACCCCCCCTTTCTAAGTGTTTTTCTATCCTTCAATTGGCATCAGAGCGCCGGTTCTAAGGTGCAAGCACTTAACCGTGTTTAGAAAAGATTCAGGAAGAGAAAAACGCTTCAGTAAAAGATGGCTGATGAAACTGCAAAAGTCTACATCTACATCTGGCTCTGCTGAGCAACACAACGGTAACAATGGTTATACTAGACCGCCGGTATTTGATGGTGAAAACTTTGAATACTGGAAAGTTACTTTCTTGGTCTAGATGGTGATCTATGGGATCTTCTGATGGATGGTTACAAACATCCGGTAAATGCCAGTGGCGTAAAGCTGACAAGGCAAGAAATGAGCGATGATCAGAAGAAGCTTTTCAGGAATCATCATAAATGCAGAACTGTTTTGCTGAATGCTATCTCTCATGCTGAGTATGAGAAGATATCTAACAGGGAAACGGCCTATGACATATATGAGTCCTTGAAAATGACTCATGAAGGAAATGCTCAAGTCAAGGAGACTAAAGCTCTCGCTTTAATCCAGAAGTATGAAGCCTTCAAGATGGAGGATGATGAAGACATTGAAAAGATGTTCTCAAGATTTCAAACTCTTACTGCTGGATTGAGAGTTCTTGACAAGGGATACACCAAGGCTGATCATGTAAAGAAGATCATCAGAAGCTTACCCAGAAGATGGGGTCCTATGGTGACTGCATTTAAGATTGTGAAGAATCTAAATGAAGTCTCTTTGGAAGAGCTTATCAGTGCCCTGAGGAGTCATGAAATTGAACTGGATGCAAACGAGCCTCAAAAGAAAGGTAAGTCTATTGCATTAAAATCCAATATCAAGAAATGCACTAACGCTTTTCAGGCTAGAGAAGAAGATCCTGAAGAATCAGAATCTGAAGAAGAAGATGAGTTGTCCTTGATCTCCAGAAGGCTAAATCAACTCTGGAAGAACAAGCAAAGGAAGTTCAGAGGCGTCAGAAGTTCAAAGAAATTTGAACGTGGAGAATCTTCTGATGACAGAAGATTTGACAAGAAGAAGGTCATGTGTTATGAATGCAATGAGCCTGGACACTTCAAGAATGAATGTCCAAAACTTCAGAAGGAAAATCCCAAGAAGAAGTTTCATAAGAAGAAAGGTCTTATGGCAACCTGGGATGAGTCAGAAGATGATTCAGACTCTGAAGATGAGCAGGCTAACTGTGCGCTGATGGCGACAGAAGATGACGGATCAGAATCTACATCAGAATCAGATTCTGAAGAGGTATTTTCTGAACTTACTAGAGATGAGTTAGTTTCCAGTCTAACAGAACTTCTGGAATTCAAGTCTCAGATCAGTCTCAAATACAAAAAGCTGAAAAAGCTATTTGAATTTGAAACGAAGAAGCTTGAGTTGGAAAATTCTGAATTAAAAGAAAAAGTTTTAAAATTATCCAATAATGTTGGATCTCCTTCCAATTCAGAAAAATCCACTCCTAGTCTAAACCATATTCTGAAAGAATATGATTTAAGTTTCAGGAAGTTCTTATCTAGAAGTATTGGCAGAAGTCAGCTAGCTTCTATGATATATGCTGTGTCTGGAAACAAAAGAGTCGGCATTGGTTTTGAGGGTGAAACCCCATAAAAACTTGAACCTGTTGATGAAATGAAAATCACATACAAGCCATTGTATGATCAGTTCAAGTATGGCCACTCCCATGATATTAGGCACACTTCACATGCTCAAAGTTTTCACATAACACACACCAAAAAGCATGTGACACAACCTAGGAAATATCATGAAACTCATATTAAGAATTATCATGCTGTTCCTCCTATTGCTTACAATGTTAAACCCAAGTTCAATCAGAACTTGAGAAAATCTAACAAGAAAGGACCCAAGAAAATGTGGGTACCTAAGGATAAGATTATTCCTATTGCAGATATCCTTGGCTGCAAAAAGGACAAAGCACAACATGTCGTGGTACCTGGACTCTGGATGCTCACGACACATGACAGGAAGAAGGTCTATGTTCCAAGACCTGGTGCTTAAGTCTGGAGGAGAAGTCAAGTTTGGAGGAGATCAGAAGGGCAAGATAATTGGCTCTGGAACTATAAAGTCTGGTAACTCTCCTTCCATTTCAAATGTACTTCTTGTAGAAGGATTAACACATAACCTCTTATCTATCAGTCAATTGAGTGACAATGGTTATGATATAATCTTTAATCAAAAGTCTTGCAAGGCTGTAAATCAGAAGGATGGCTCAATCCTATTTACCGGCAAGAGGAAGAACAACATTTATAAGACAGATCTGCAAGATCTTATGAGTCAGAAGGTGACTTGTCTTATGTCTGTTTCTGAAGAGCAGTGGGTCTGGCACAGAAGATTAGGTCATGCTAGTTTGAGAAAGATTTCTCAGATTAACAAACTGGATCTTGTCAGAGGACTCCCTAATCTGAAATTCAAATCAGATGCTCTTTGTGAAGCATGTCAGAAGGGCAAGTTTTCCAAACCTGCATTCAAGTCCAAGAATGTTGTTTCTACCTCAAGGCCATTAGAACTCTTGCACATTGATCTGTTTGGCCCAGTCAAAACAGCATCTATCAGAGGGAAGAAATATGGATTAGTCATCGTAGATGATTATAGCCGCTGGACATGGGTAAAATTCTTGAAACACAAGAATGAGTCTCATTCAGTGTTCTTTGATTTCTGCATTCAGATTCAATCTGAAAAAGAGTGTAAAATCATAAAGGTTAGAAGTGATCATGGTGGTGAATTTGAGAACAGATTCTTTGAAGAGTTCTTCAAAGAAAATGGTATTGCCCATGATTTCTCTTGTCCTAGAACTCCACAGCAAAATGGAGTTGTAGAACGAAAGAATAGGACTCTGCAAGAAATGGCCAGAACCATGATCAATGAAACCAATATGGCTAAGCATTTCTGGGCAGAAGCAATAAACACTGCATGCTATATTCAGAATAGAATCTCTATCAGACCTATTCTAAATAAGACTCCTTATGAATTGTGGAAGAATATAAAGCCCAACATTTCATATTTCCATCCTTTTGGATGTGTATGCTTTATTCTGAACACTAAAGATCATCTTGGTAAGTTTGATTCCAAAGCACAAAAATGTTTCCTTCTTGGATATTCTGAACGCTCAAAAGGCTACAGAGTATACAATACTGAAACATTGATTGTAGAAGAATCAATCAATATCAGGTTTGATGATAAGCTTGGTTCTGAAAAACCAAAGCAGTTTGATAATTTTGCAGATTGTGATATTGATGTATCAGAAGTTGTTGAGCCAAGAAGCAACGCATCAGAAGCAGAGCTTCTCAGAAGCAAAGAATCTGAAGATCAAGTATCAGCTTCTCTGGAGAATCTAAGCATTTCTGAAGAACCATCTGTCAGAAGATCATCCAGACTCATCTCTGGTCATTCAGAAGATTCATTCTTGGAAAGAAGGATGATCCAATCAGAACAAGAGCATTCCTTAAGAACAATGCAGACTGTCAATTAGGTCTTGTATCTTTGATCGAGCCAACTTCTGTTGATCATGCTCTAGAAGATCCAGACTGGATAATTGCTATGCAAGAAGAACTGAATCAGTTTACAAGGAATGATGTTTGGGATCTTGTTCCTAGACCAGATGGATTCAATATAATCGGTACAAAATGGGTCTTCAGAAACAAGCTCAGTGAGAAAGGTGAAGTGGTAAGGAACAAAGCCAGACTGGTGGCTCAGGGTTATAGTCAGCAAGAAGGGATTGACTATACAGAAACCTTTGCACCAGTGGCCAGGTTAGAATCTATTCGTCTATTAATTTCATTTGCCACTCAACATAACATCACTCTCTATCAGATGGATGTTAAGAGTGCCTTCTTAAATGGTTATATAGATGAAGAAGTTTATGTCCATCAACCTCCTGGTTTTGAAGACTCCATGTCTCCTAATCATGTTTTTAAACTAAAGAAATCATTGTATGGATTGAAACAAGCTCCCAGAGCTTGGTATGAACGCTTAAGTTCTTTCCTTCTGGATAATGGTTTCACTAGAGGAAAAGTGGACACTACTCTCTTTTGTAAAACCTTTAAAAGGGATATTTTAATTTGTCAAATATATGTAGATGATATTATTTTTGGAACATCTAATGCTACACTTGGAAAGGAGTTTGCTGAGTCTATGCAGGCTGAGTTTGAAATGAGCATGATGGGAGAACTCAAGTATTTCCTTGGAATACAAATAAATCAAACATCAGAAGGAACGTATGTTCACCAAACCAAGTATGTGAAGGAACTTCTGAAGAATTTTAATCTTCTAGACTGCAAAGAAGCCAAAACTCCTATGCATCCAACATGCATCCTAGGTAAGGATGAGGTAAGTAAGAAGGTAGATCAGAAGTTATACAGAGGTATGATTGGATCTCTTCTATATTTGACTGCTTCTAGACCTGACATTCTGTTCAGTGTTTGTTTGTGTGCTAGATTCCAATCAGATCCTAGAGAATCTCATTTAACTGCTGTTAAGAGAATTCTAAGGTATCTGAAAGGTACTACTAATGTTGGCTTAGTTTACAGAAAATCTAAAGAATACAACTTAGTAGGATTCTGCGATGCTGACTATGCTGGAGACAGAATTGAAAGAAAGAGTACTTCAGGAAGTTGCCAATTTCTTGGAAGTCATTTGATCTCCTGGTATAGCAAGAAGCAAGCAACTATTGCTCTATCAACAACAGAAGCAGAATATGTCGCTGCTGCTGGTTGCAGTACACAGATGCTCTGGATGAAGAGTCAGCTAGAAGATTATCAGATATATGAGAGTAACATTCCTATATTCTGTGATAAAACTTCTGCTATATGTTTATCTAAGAATCCTATTCTTCATTCAAAAGCTAAACATATTGAGATTAAACATCATTTCATAAGGGACTATGTTCAGAAGGGTGTTCTATCTTTAAACTTTGTGGATACAGACCATCAATGGGCTGATATCTTTACAAAACCCCTGGCTGAAGATAGGTTTAAGTTCATTCTGAAGAACATCAGTATGGATTTATGCCCAGAATGAGAAGATGAGAAGTTCTTATGTATGAGTATCTTCTGAAATGAAAGTGGATTATTTTTTAATCAGAAGTTCTGATTGAAATCTTTTAGAAATTATGATTCGGTTATTACTAACGTTTCATTGTCTAAGTTGATTCAGAACCTCTTTTAAAGCAAAACAGCTGTAACGTTTTATCTCGGGATGGTAAACCTGTCTTTACTGTTCATGGATAAGCGCGCGTGCAGTTGAAGGGACGCCGACCATAGGTAACTGTGCTAGTCACCTCATTTGTCTTTATTATCTCTCCTCATGTCACGTAACATTAAATGCTATCCATCATTTGTTTCATTTTATTTTCTTTTAAATACTCTTCAAACGCTTCTCCTTCCCTCTTATATTTTCTCTATTACACTCTGTCTTTGTTTTCTTTCTCTATCTTTTTGCATTCATATCAAATCCTAGCTGTTCATTATCTGCAAATCCATCATGAACTCTTCATCAAGCCCAGGAAACCATGAAAATGATCAAAACAAAAAGAGAAAAGCTGTTGAAACATCTTCTTCCAAACCCAAAAAGATAAAGATCACCTATGACCCTCTCAAGGTGAATCCATTCGAAGCAAAGTTGTCTGGAAACTATTCTAGACGTGTGTTTCAACCCCCTGGTGAAAGCCCTCCATCATCTCCATCTTCTTCCTCATCTTTTTACCTTCAAGACTCAACTTCCTCTTCATCTAACCTTTCCTCTCCCTCAACCCATTCCAAAGAAATCTCTTCATCTTCACTTGCTGAGAATGTTGTTTCTGATAGAGATTGTGGAAGATCTGCATCAGAATCAAGTCTCCCTGACCCCTCGCCTGGAAGCCCAAGAAGCAGTAAATGATGCGTTTCACTCCTTCATGGCAAGGAAAACTGCAAATTATGACAGGGTTCAAGACATGCTGGCGCAGATTTTGTCTTAGCTAGGGTCTTAGTCTTTGGTCTTAGTAGTTTTCTTTCCTTGTTGCATCTGCTTGTTAAACATCTTCTCATGTAATATCTTTTGATTATCAATGAAAAGTTTCTTTGTTTTACATTTCATTGATTTTGTTTGTCGTTTTATACATCTGAATATTTTGAAATATTCTTTTTGATGTTATGACAAAAAGGGGGAGAAGATAAATGATAAATGATTTGATTAATCTATCAGTTGCTGGGTAAAGCTCCCACACATTTACTAACAAGAACTGCAAGTTCTATATGGTTTAAGTGTTTTGCAGGTATAAAGAAGTGAAGAAAATCTTCAAAGCAAACACAAGAAGCAAAACCATAAGAAGCGTTATTCTGTAAAAAGAATAAGCTTATGGAAACTGAAGCAAGCTGAGTGCTGTCAAGCTTCAGAAATCAGAAGGAAGAATGATCAGAAATTCTGATAATAGAATTTGATCCAAAATTTGTCTATTTGCTCTGACAAAATTCTATTTGCTCTGATACATTATTTTAGCCTATATGGCTCTGATACATATTTTGTGTTCTGATATACATTTTATGTTCTAACTCGTTCATGCTGACTTTTGTCGTTTAGTTTTTGTTCTGTAACATTTCAGGATGTAGAGATGCTCTGATGATGCTCTGGTACATTCAACAATGTTCTGATACAAATCTAGCATGAAGTGATGTTGGTAGAAATTCAAAGCTCTGAAGCTATCCGAGGGAAGCAGAAATCAGAAGCTGTGAATGTTCTAAAGATCCAGAAAACTCAAGTTCTGAAGCTGTCCTAAATGGAAGCAGAAATCAGAAGCTGTGAATGTTCTGAAGATCAAAGAAATTCAAGTTCTGAAGCTGTCCTAAATGGAAGCAGAAATCAGAAGCTGTGAATGTTCTGAAGATCAAAGAAATTCAAGTTCTGAAGCTGTCCTAAATGGAAGCAGGAATCAGAAGCTATGAGTGTTCTAGGGATCTAAAGAAATTCAAGTTCTGAAGCTGTCCAATGGAAGCAGAAGTCAGAAGCTATGAATTCTCTGAAGACAGAAGCTTATGTGATCGTCTCTACCGAAATAATCAGGGAAGTCTTTTATTAAAGTTCTTCGAGTATTTATTTCAGGGGGAGATTATTTATCTCAGGGGGAGATTGTTAATCTCAGGGGGAGACATATTCACATGCTTATGCTATAGCTGTGTAATTTGTCTTTTGCCGACTGCTCTTTCTGATCGCAAATTCATATCATTTATATATGTTTTTGTCATCATCAAAAAGGGGGAGATTGTTAGAACAAGATTTGTTCTGATCAATTATCTTAGTTTTGATGATAACAAATAATATGAATTTTGCTTAAGATAATATGGTACTCTAATCCAATGCAATTTCCTTTTCAGGAAATATATAAAGAGTATGCATAATTCAGCGCTCAGAAGCTTTGTCTCAAAGGGTTCAGCATGCAACATCAGAACATGGTCTGGCAAGACATCAGAAGATGGTCGAAGCAGAATCAGAACATGGGTCTATGGAAGCATCAGAAGAACATGAGATCAGAAGCACTGAAGTTCTGATGGTATCACGCTCAGAAGCACTTCAAGGTCAGAAGATCAGAAGATGCTTTGCACCAAGCTGTTTGACTCTGATGATATTCAAACGTTGTATTCACAAACATCAGATCAGAAGGAAGTACATGTGGCAGGCTACGCTGACTGACAAAAGGAACGTTAGAAGCTATTAAAGGCAACGTCAGTAGACACAGCGTGAACAAGGCTCGAGGTAGTTGACAAAAGCGTATAACATTAAATGCGATGCTGTACGGAACACGCAAAGCATTAAATGCACTCAACGGTCATCTTCTCCAACGCCTATAAATATGAAGTTCTGATGAGAAGCAAGGTTAACGATTCTGAACAAAACAACTCATATTAACTTGCTGAAACTCTGTTCTATTCAAAGCTCAGAATCTTCATCTTCATCAAAGCTCACTACATTGCTGTTGTAATATATTAGTGAGAATAAGCTTAAACGTTAAGAGAAATATCACAGTTTGTGATTATAGCTTTTAAGAAGCAATTGTAATACTCTTAGAATTGATTACATTAAGTTGTAAGGAACTAGAGTGATCGTGTGGATCAGAATACTCTAGGAAGTCTTAGAGGTTATCTAAGCAGGTTGTAACTAGAGTGATCGTGTGGATCAGAATACTCTAGAAAGTCTTAGAGGGTATCTAAGCAGTTGTTCCTGGAGTGATCAGTGTGTGATCAGAAGACTTTGGAAGACTTAGTTGCTGACTAAGTGGAGAACCATTGTAATCCGTGCGATTAGTGGATTAAATCCTCAGTTGAGGTAAATCATCTCTGCGGGGGTGGACTGGAGTAGTTTAGTTAACAACGAACCAGGATAAAAATAACTGTGCAATTTATTTTTATCGGTCAAGTTTTTAAAGCTACACTTATTCAAACCCCACCTTTCTAAGTGTTTTTCTATCCTTCACACAGCAGCCCGAAATTACTGAAGATTTCGGCTTCAACGCATCTACCAAGATTGATAATCCTGAAGATGGTTATTATCACATAAATGCCATTTTTGAAGATGAATGGGAAGATGGCCCCACAGTTGACCTGGAAAGTATCTCTGACAATGAGTCTCTTCATCCTGAAGACTGGGAAATACATCCTGAAAATTCTGAAGATTGTGACTCATCTTATGCTCTTCAAGAAGTAGAAAGAGACCGTCTCAACTCTACAAAGAACAAGGGTGACAAACCAGGACCTTCAAATCCTGCTCGACCAGCGGTCAATGTCATCAATGAAGAAGATTCTGAGAAAAATTTTCCTGAATACATAATACACAGAGGAGTTCGTTGCTACTGGAAAGCTGTCGACGTTACGAATGTTGTTCGCCGCTCAAAGTAATCACCTCGCTGTTATTTTGACCTCCTGCCTGGCCCAAAGCAGAGAGATGTTTTATAGGGCTTTGCTTTTAAATGTTCCGCCCAAATAACTTTGTGTATAGGGCTTTGTTTTAAAAGTTTCCCTCTTTGTCCTGCCCAAGACAAATGAGTTTGTGTTTAGGGGCTTTGTTTCAAAAATGAATCATAAATAAAGTGTCATTTTGAATTTCCTACATTATATGTTTTATTTTTGCTTTTTTCTGGAAATGGTAATCCTAAAAAACCAAAAAAAAAAAAAAACTTTTTCAAAAAAAAATCTGCATACACTCCTGCATTCATAAATTTTCTGAAATAAATATAAATCATATGTGCAGATTAACTATTGATAAACCCATTGAATGCAATAACCCTATGCCCTCTCCCAACTTTGAGTTTCCTGTGTTCGAAGCCGAAGAAGAGAAAGAAGAGGAGATCCCAGACGAGATCTCTCGATTACTTAAGCACGAGGAAAGAGCCATTCTGCCTCATAAAGAGCCTTTAGAAAGGATCAACTTGGGTTCTGAAGAAGACATAAAAGAAGTGACCATTGGATCGCTGCTTGATGCTGATATCAAGAGTAAGTTGACAGACCTTCTCAAAGAATATGTTGACGTGTTTGCTTGGTCCTTCCAAGACATGCCTGGGTTGGATACCAATATTGTTCAGCATTACTTGCCATTGAAGCCAGAATGTCCGCCGGTTAAGCAGAAACTGCGAAGGACTCACCCTGATATGGCTAACAAGATCAAAGTGGAAGTTCAAAAACAGCTCGACGCAGGTTTTCTAGTCACCTCTGAGTATCCTCAATGGTTGGCCAACATAGTGCCAGTTTCGAAGAAAGATGGTAAAGTCAGAATGTGTGTTGACTACCGTGACTTGAACAAGGCCAGTCCAAAAGATGACTTTCCATTACCGCATATCGACATGCTGGTTGATAACACCGCTAAGTTCAACGTCTTTTCCTTCATGAGCGGGTTCTCCAGTTATAATCAGATCAAGATGGCTCCTGAAGACATGGAGAAAACATCTTTCATCACCCCATGGGGAACATTTTGCTACAAAGTGATGCCGTTTGGATTAAAGAATGCAGGCGCAACTTACCAAAGAGCGATGACTACTCTCTTTCATGACATGATGCATAAAGAAATTGAAGTTTATGTGGACGACATGATAGCCAAGTCCAGCACAGAAGAAGAACATATTGAATACCTTTTGAAGTTGTTTCAACGACTAAGGAAATATCAGCTTCGCTTGAATCCTAACAAATGTACTTTTGGGGTTAGATCTGGAAAACTCTTGGGTTTCAATGTCAGCCAAAGAGGTATTGAAGTAGATCCCGACAAAGTCAGAGCTATTCAAGAGATGCCTGCACCAAAAACTGAAAAGCAAGAGGATTTCTCGGACGATTAAACTATATCTCCAGATTTATCTCTCAAATTACTGCTACTTGTGGGCCAATTTTCAAGCTTCTCCGCAAAGATCAAGGGGTTGTATGGACTGAAGATTGCCAGAAAGCGTTCGACAGTATCAAAGAGTACCTGATAGAACCACCAATATTGATTCCTCTAGTTGAAGGAAGACAGTTAATCATGTACCTTACTGTGTTGGAAGAATCCATGGGTTGTATGCTTGGACAGCAAGATGAAACCGGTAAGAAGAAGCATGCCATGTATTACCTGAGTAAGAAATTCATAGACTGTGAGTCTCGTTATTCCATGCTCGAAAAAACATGTTGTGCTTTGGCTTGGGCTTCAAAACGTCTCCCCCAATACATGATCAACAATACTACTTGGTTAATCTCCAAAATGGATCCGATCAAGTATGTCTTTGAAAAGCCCGCCTTAACAGGAAGGATTGCCCGATGGCAAATGCTGCTATCCGAATATGATATTGAATACCATACTAAAAAAGCGGTCAAAGGAAGCATTGTCGCCGATCACTTGGCGCATCAACCAATTAATGAATATCAATCTCTCAAGTTTGACTTTCCTGATGAAGATGTCATGTACTTGAAGATGAAAGATTGTGATGAACCGTTACCTGAAGAAGGTCCTGAGCCTGGATCAAGATGGGGCCTAATTTTCGATGGAGCAGTAAACGCTTTTGGCAATGGAATTGGGGCAGTCATCATCACTCCCAAGGGTACTCATATCCCGTTCTCCGCCAGACTGCTATTTGATTGCACCAACAATGTCGCAGAATATGAAGCTTGTATCATGGGTCTCGAAGAAGCCATTGACTTAAGGATCAAGATCCTAGACATATATGGAGATTCATCCCTCGTGATCAACCAAATCAAAGACAAATGGGAAACTTACCACCCTGGTTTGATCCCTTACAGAGATTATGCAAGACGTCTGTTGACTTTCTTCAACAAGGTTGAATTGCATCATATACCTCGAGATCAGAATCGAATGGCAGACGCCTTGGCTACTCTATCTTCCATGTTCAAAGTTAATCATTGGAATGATATGCCTAAAGTCAGAATTATGCGCCTTGAAAGGCCCGCCTATGTGTTTGCAACCGAAGTAGTCATCGATGATAAACCGTGGTTTCACGACATCAAACGCTTCCTTCAAACTCAAGAGTACCCACTTGGGGCATCAAACAAAGATAAGAAAACTCTAAGGAGACTTTCTGGCAGTTTCTTCCTGAACGGAGATGTGCTATACAAAAGAAACTTCGACATGGTTTTGCTCAGATGCGTGGACAGATACGAAGCAGACATGTTAATGCATGAAGTGCATGAAGGGTCATTTGGAACTCATTCAAATGGGCATGCAATGTCCAAGAAGATCTTAAGAGCAGGATACTATTGGTTGACAATGGAATCTGACTGTTATAAACACGTGAAAAGGTGTCACAAGTGCCAGATCTATGCAGATAAGATCCATGTGCCACCGACTCTACTCAACGTTCTCTCATCTCCATGGCCTTTCTCCATGTGGGGTATCGACATGATTGGAATGATCGAACCAAAAGCTTCAAACGGTCATCATTTCATCTTGGTAGCCATTGATTACTTCACCAAATGGGTCGAAGCAGCATCTTATGCCAATGTTACAAGACAAGTGGTTGTAAGGTTCATCAAGAATAACATCATTTGCCGATATGGTGTTCCCAGCAAGATCATTACTGACAATGGTTCAAACTTGAACAACAAAATGATGAAAGAATTGTGTGAGGAATACAAGATTGAGCATCATAACTCTTCTCCTTACAGACCAAAAATGAACGGTGTCGTTGAAGCCGCCAACAAGAACATTAAGAAGATCGTCCAGAAAATGGTCGTCACTTACAAAGACTGGCATGAAATGCTGCCATTTGCTTTACATGGGTACCGTACTTCAGTGCGTACTTCAACAGGGGCAACCCCTTTTTCTCTAGTATACGGCATGGAAGCTGTGCTCCCCGTAGAAGTTGAAATCCCATCAATGAGAGTCCTCGTGGAGACTAAGTTATCAGAGGCTGAATGGTGTCAAAGCAGATACGATCAGTTGAATTTAATCGAAGAAAAACGTATGACTGCTCTGTGCCATGGACAGTTATACCAAGCAAGGATGAAACAAGCCTTCAACAAAAAGGTTCGACCTCGTGAATTTCGAGAAGGCGACCTCATTGTTAAAAAGATCTTGTCTTTTCAACCAGATTCTATGGGCAAATGGTCTCCTAATTGCGAAGGCCCGTATGTAGTCAAAAGAACATTTTCTGGCGGCGCCATGACTCTTGCAACCATGGATGGTGATGAACTCCCACATCCTGTGAATGCTGATGCAGTCAATAAATACTTTGTCTAAGAAAGACAAAAGAACAGCTCGGTAAGTCGAAAACCCGCAAAGGGCGACTTAGGCAAAAATGAGCGTCTCGGTGGACTGAAAACCCGAAAGGGCGATCCAGGCAAAAATTAGAGACAATAAACAGAAAAAATTCATCCTGGTAGATTGAAAACCTGAAAGGGCAATCTAGGCAAAAATTAAGGATTTATGACAAAGTAACTGCATCAGTCCGTACTTCGTCACCTGAGGAGTCTTTTTCATCAAAGGATCTTCAATCAAATCATCGCCAATCTGAAGCGACAAGCACAGTTGGAACTCAAAGTTGTTAGGGGGAATAGTGGTTATTGCTTTCAATGCAGCCTTTTCCACATAATTACCATTTCCAACTTTTGTAAATACTCCATGGAATCACGCCTTTAGCTGATTACCATCCTATTAAATAAATTTGAGCCTTGTGCCCATTTGTTTGCAATCTCTAATTTCTTTTAGCTTGCAAAATGACGCTTTAATTGTGTTATTCGTTTTTGAAAGGAAAAAGAAAAAAAGTTTTAAATGAATTTACTTCACTTTTTCAAAATAAAAGCGAAACTTTCCTTTGAGTTGTGAACAACAGAAGGAACATCAACAGCTATCTCCATAGGATGAATCAAAGATTATGATAGGAAAAGCTCTTCTATCCCCAGTGAAGAAGGTCTTTTATCCCCAGTAACGAAGATTTTCTATCTCCAGTGAAGAAGAAAAGATGCTTGTCTTCCCCAGAGAAGTTGAAAGCATGAAGTACCATTCCTCACCTGTGTTTATCTACACCGTGTTGAAGAACATTTGCCAAGTATCTGGTTGTATTGCGACGTCGGTCCTTCTCCAGTACACACTTCTTTGTCTGTCAATTTCGTCAGTATGCATGCTACATTCATGACATTCATCATTCATACATATTTGCATTCTTGCATTTTTCAATGTTTTCTTCGAAAACACTTGTTTAGGATATATCTATCCCAAAAAAAAAGAAGAAAAAAGAAAAAGAAAAAAGAAACAGGTATGCGCGTGTCATCTCTCTAGTAGGTTGTCACCCATAAGCAGAAAGAACATCTTCTTTCTCCAGTTCCCCACTGAGATCATTCCTCGTGGAAGAAGGTTGCTTCAGTTTCTCCTCTCCAAAACAAAGGAGAAGATCCCCAGTTGAGTTCATCCCTCATTGGGTACAAAGTCTTGTTTGACTGTTTCTTTCCAGTTCATTCATGGATAGAACCCTGTCTTTACCAGAGATTTAAATTCCGATTCTTTAAATAGAGTCGAGAAAAGTTGAACCATAAACAATAGCCTCATCATCTGAGCTGCTTATGTCTCTTCCAAAAGATTTTTCCTCTCAAGGAAATCAATCATGAAGACCATGTGACAAGCAGGGCCTTATTACTGTTCACAAGGCTGAATAACCAGTAATTTCCCTAGCAAAGTCTCCAGGATCATTTTATCACTCGGCTGATAATTGATCATATCTTCAAAACCGCTATCACGAGGCTGGTAGTCGGTAACCTTTTGTTCTGGTTATATTATTTAACATGTCTATCACAAGGCTGATAGTCGGTAATATTAACCGAACCTTTGAAACTCTTTTTACCTTGTCAAGTCGATCACAATGCTGATAGTCGGTAATATGGTTTCACACCTTTCACCTTCGCATTATTAACAAGTCTATCCCTGTGTTGATAGTCGGTAATGTCGATAGGTAAGCTTTTCTTACAAAGCTATCATTCCCCGGCGAAGCATACACTTGCTTTCCTGGGAAAAACGGATTCTCTTCCTAAAACGGATTGAGACATCCTTCCCGATCTCTTGTCCCCAGTGGAGTCAGTTTTGATATCCCTCGGTAAAGATATCCTTGCATCATTCGCAATTTTGGTATCTTAGGTCCAAAATTCGCGTCTTCTGATATTTAAGTCTCTTCCACCCTATCAAAATGAAGATTTTCAATCTTCATGTCTCAGGTTGAAGAAACTTAAATAGGGGCATCTGTCATACCCCAATTTTTTACCTAAGATACCACCTCATATCATTTGCATATGCATCATTTGCATCTCTAACAAATTGCATAGCTTGTGTTTGCTACTTGTGACTCAGCAGGATTTAAACAAGAAATCATTCATCAGTACAAGTAACAATCAATTAGGGTTTTGTTCTCCCTTCATCTCAAATGAATCATCTTCATCAACAATCAACATTTGGTCCTCAGAGATTTATTTCAACAAGCTCAAAGGCTCTGAATCAACCAAATTAGGGTTTTGACTGAAGATAGCATACTCCTGACTTTTGCTCACGATTTGACCTAATGACTTGGGACATGACCTCAAGACCCCAATTGCATCATTTTGACCTAATCTATTGGCTCAAGACATCTCCTACACAAGGATTGATCAACAGTGAAATTTCAAATCATCAAATTAGGGTTTTAAACTATCAGGGACTGAAATCAGGGATCACATTTGGGAAACCCTAAAAATCCCCAGGAATTCAATCAAAGGTTTCAATCATCTTCAAATAATCCCTATGACAACATCCAATGGAAATTGTGTCTCAAATCAAGATCCACAGTCATCAATTTCATCAGGTCGACAATTAGGGTTTTTGACCTAATCCATCTGAACAACTGACTTTTTAATCAGGACATGGTGCCACAACTTAAACCATGGCTCAAGGTCCTCTAATGCCTCAATATTATCCATTCATACCATTCATTTGGTGAGGATAGCCTGGTTCATTTGAAATCTCCAGAAACGCGATTCGTCTGAAAAAGTCAATTGTACAAGATCACCATTGACTTTTGGGGAATTTTGGTCAACCATGACTTTTGAAGTTTTAAATCATCAATATATGATATATGAAGTCATTTGATCAAGACAAATCAAGAAAATCAATCAAGAATCAAAAAGTCAAAAGTTTGACTTTTATACTTAGAAAATTTTCTAAGTGTTTTTCAATGGTTTTTTCCAAACTTTGGAAGGGAATAAGTCAAACTTTCACCTACAAACTGAAAAAAACTTCCAACATAAAAGTTGTAGATTTTGATCCAATAAACAACTTTGTCACATAAAATGATTTTCCAAAAGATCAACCATTTAAGAGATATGGAGCTTCAAAGTTGGTATCTTTTGAAAATTTCACTTAAAATCTCATTTTCTTCAAAGTTCATGGATCTTTTTCACCCATTTCCTTAAAGGTCTTGAAGAAACTTTCAACTAGGGTTTTGAAGTGTGTAACATGAGCTTTCCAAAATGTCCAAGAGCATGAAAAAATATGGAGCATAGCTATGGTTTTGAATTTTGACATTAGTGACCATTATGCTTGAATTTTCACCATTTTTCACTAAGTTTCAATGCTATATGGCCTCTAATGCAAGTAATGACACATCAAAGCAATAATTGAAAGATATTTTCTGGTTTGAAGATCATAATGGAAGAGGATAAGAAGCTTGGAGATTTAACCATGGTTTAGTCACTTTTAACCATTTGCATTAAATGTAAAGATTCCATTTTATCTCCAAATGCCAAATCACCATTCTTTGATCAACTTGCAAAGCTCTGCATTCAGAATCCTTGGCCTATAAATAGAGGTCATTTCCACTCTTCAAATCACACCAAAACCTCACAATTATAGGTTTTCTCTCTTCTTTCATGAATTGCAAGTTTCAAGTTTCAAAGTGAGGTAGAAAACTCAACCTCCAAACCCTTGAAGTTATGGCCAAAGTGATGATTCTAGCAACTCATAAACATCATATGGGATGTGTTTGAACCCCAAATCACCCCAAAACTCAGAGTCACTCTTCAACCTCCATATGAACACATGATGAGCCTTATCAAGCCAATTTTCATTCCAGTTCATTTCTGTCCAAATTAACACTTCCCACACCTCATATATATCACATATGAGCTATCCAAACACTCATCATCAACCTGAAACATCAGAATCATCGAGCTCGATTCACACTTAGGCTTAACTACAGATCGGGTACCACCAACTGCTCCAGGTGTTTTCAATTCACTCCAAGCATCCAGACACCTTCCATAATCATCATTGAAGCTATTCAGATTGATACAAAGCATCTGTAACACCTCCAGATCAAAATTCAACTCTCAGTTTGGCCGTTTTTGAGGTAAGTACACTTTAACTTCAAACTCTATGAATCATGCATCATAAATGAAATATTGCTTTGCCATCTTGTTTCTGCACTATCACTGATTATTAACCCTCAATCAATTTCATAATTCATCAATCATACACGATTTCATGTTGAAATTCAGTTTTAGGGTTCTTCATGTTCATGCAAAAATTAACCATCTTAGAACAAAAATAAATGAAATTAAAGATCACCATCATGTTCCTTATGGAAAATCGAGTGAAATAGACCCTTTACTTGATCAAAACAATTCAGTTTCAAAGATTTTCAAAAATCAGTTGAAGGTGTGTTCTTGGCGCCATTTTTGATTCAGAAAATTCAAATCCTTGTTTTAAAATATAATCAGTTCAACGCGTGTTATTAACAAGCCACAAGCGTGGCGCAGTTGGTTCATGTTTTGGTTGGTGAGAGTGAGGGCGTGGGTTCAAACCCTGGCAGGACCAAACTCTATTTTTTTATCACTTTTTTTCTTCAATTTCTTCACAACTTTAACTAATTATTTAACCAATCAAAACTCATCATTTTTACTTCATTTTTTGTACACTCTTTATTTAATATATGTATTTTATGAATATCAAAAAAATCACAAAAAAATGTTTATTTAATATGTTTTTTATTAGGTTAAAAAGGACATGTTTTTAAGTGTTTTTAAATACTTTAAATATTGTTTTTATTTGATTTTTTCAAACCTAATTACTTGTAAATATTTTTGTGATCAAACCCTAATTTTTTAGGTCTTAATTAAGCATTAAAATTTGTGTTATCTTAATTAAGTTGACTTTGGTCAAAATTCAAACCGTTTTAAAACAAGCAATCACGGTTTTTTTCAAAACGATAAACCATTTCTTTTTGATTTTTCTTTTCAAAAGAAACTATTGATTAAATCTTTTTGGATTGATCAATTGATTTTCAAAACGATGTGGGGCCTCTCGAATATTAGAGAGTATAAGTCCCATTCCTTTTCTTTTTGTACAGTTTTTCAAAACAGAAAACTTCTTCAAAAAAAACAAAACCTTTTCAAACTTCAAAACAACAGAACTTCAAAAAAAACAATCAACCATGTTTTATGAAAATAAAACATGGGCCTCCACATAGGTATAAGTCTCATTCCTTTACATGAAATTAGGTATTTCATTGTACATACACTTTTTTTTTACATACCTCGATCAATTTGTTTTAACCTTGAACAACAAATCAAAAATGAAGGTTTTCTTTAAATCTTCCCAAAAATATACCATGGGCCTCCATGTAGGTATAAGTCCCAAACCCTTTTGTAAATACTTGTTACATAGCTTTGAATAAACTCAATGGGCCTCTCCCCGAGTATAAGTCCCGAGCCCCGTGTACATAAGCTGATCATCGCTGCAGGTATATTTCCTTCATAAACTCCATTATATACACACACCTTGTCATATATAACTGTTCATATTTGTTCATGTACTTGTTCATATTTGTTCGTACTTGTTCATATTTGTGATTGTGTTATATATACTTGTTCAACTTAGTACAACACTAGGTTCCCCATAGCCTCCTATTGGGCTTCGTGCAAAGAATCTCCCTAGTTTAGGTTAGGACATAGAGTATGGTTTCCCGGTGAAATCGCTCTAAGAGCTCAAATCAACTATACCATGCCTCCTCTTGGGCTTCGTACAAATGACTTGTCCCTCCCATAGCCTCCTCTTGGGCTTACAATGCAAGGACCCTCGATTGTCCCTCCCATAGCCTCCTCTCGGGCTTACAATGCAAGGACCCTCGGATAGCCTCCTCTTGGGCTTCGTACAAGGACCCACGGGCTTCTTATAAGCATCCCCAATATCCAAATCAAATACCCAAGGAGATTATACATTTTTCATCTCTATGATAGCAGTATCTCTTCTATATCATCACAAATAATCAATCAATCAAATAACTCTTTTTGCCACAAGGCTGGCTAATCAATCAAACCGTTTTGCCACCATACTGGCTGATTAATCAAAGTTTTTGTCACAAGGCTGACTTCATTGAAACTTTTGCCACAAGGCTGGCTGATTAATCAAAACTTTTTGTCACAAGGCTGACTTCATTGAAAGTTTTTTCCACAAGGCTGGTTAAACAAAAAAACATCTTTATCATTCTAAGCGCCATAAGTGGCACAGCCCAGGGTTTATAATGAAAAGATTTTCAAACAAAAACAAACAGATGTATGTGATGATATAGATTAGATACATCGAACATTGAGATGACATTTGTCTCTTTTCCTTTGCTTCCACTAGCATAAGTGGGAACTACGATTGCTCTGACTTTCTCAACATCCCTTTGAGAATACGTAGGCACAAGGTCGTATCCTTGGCGAGCAAAACTTCTCTCTCAAACCATTCAAACCTTAGCACCCTTAGACCCCGAGCTACAGATGCTCTGATTCCCTCTAAGGGATATGTATGCAGAGGATCGCGATGATCTTTGCGAGCATAATCAAACAAACACCTTAGGTCCCACCTATTTCACAAGAACCTCCACCATAACATAGAATGAAACAAACATAACAAAGAAACCTATAGAGTACTATAGATATGTTGGGTGCTAATACCTTCCCTTCGTATAACCAACCCTCTTACCCGGAATCTCTCCCCCACTTTTTAGGTTATTGCAGCTTTTTTCCTTTTCCTACTTTGGAAACAATAAAAAGTTTGGTCGGAACAAAAGAAAAATCATTTTTTGAGCACTCGAGCCCAAAGAAGGCATCAGGTGTCTCATCCCGAAAAAGATACGATTTTTCCCCGCGACAGTCTTGAAGAAACTTTCAACTGGGGTTTTGAAGTACATAACAAGAGCTTTCCAAAATGTCCAAGAGCATGAAAAAATATGGAGCATAGCTATGGTTTTGAATTTTGCCATTAGTGATCATTTCACTTGAAATTTCAAGTCATTTTTCACAAAGTTATGAACTATTTTACCTTATGATGCAAGCAATGACATAAACAAGCAATAATTGGAAGATATTTCTGGTTTGTGATCAGATTGGAAAGAGATAAGAAGCATAGAAGATTTTAACCATGGTTAGTCTTTTTAACCATTTGCATTTAATGTGAAAGATTCCATTTTATCTCTTAATGCCAAATCACCAAAGCTATCTCAACTTGCAAAGCTTGGAGTTCAGAATCCATGGCCTATAAATAGAGGTCATTTCCTCATTCAAAATCACACCAAAACCTCCAAAGCATAGGTTTTCTCTTCTTTCTTGAAATGCAAGTTTGCTATAGTTTTCAAAGAGGTAGAAATATCAACCTCTAAACCATTGAAGTTCTGGCCAAGATGATGCTTCTAACAACTCATAAACATCATATGGGATGTGTTTGATCCACTCATACACCCCAAAAACACTTAAACCTCAAAATCACTACCTCACTTCCATATATGCACATAATAAGCCTTATCATGCCAAAATTCATTCAAGCTCAGTTCTGTCCAAACTAACACTTCAAACACCATCCATATACTTCATATGAACTATCCCAACACTCATCATCAACCTGAAACCTCAGAATCATCAAGCTCGACTCACACTTGGTCCTACTGCAGATCGGGTTCCATGGAGTGATCCAGATGAATTCAATCCATTCCAAGCATCCAGACACCTTCCATAAGGTCCATTGAAGCTATCCAAATCATCAAACACCATCTGTAACACCTCTTTTGCAGAATTCAGTAATCAGTTTTGCCGTTTTTGAAGGTAAGTGCTATGAACTTCAAACTCCATCATACATGCATCATAAATGGAATATTGCTTTGCCATCTTGTTTCTGCACCATCACTAAATAATAACCCTCAATCAATTGCATCATATCATGATCATACACGATTTCACAATGATTTGTCATATTAGGGTTCTTCGTGTTCATCACAAAATTGATCACCTTAGAGCAAAAATAAATGAATTATGAGGACACCATCATGATTCTCGTGAAAAAACGAGTGAGATAGACCCTTCACTTGATCAATTTGGTTCAGTTTTGAAGATTTTCAAATTTAAATGGGGATGGTGTTCTTGGCGCCATTTTTTGCGAAGGAAATTTGGAAATTGAGTTTGAAATATAATCAATTCGTTGCAAGGGTTAAGCAGACCACGCGCGTGGTCCAGTTGGCTAAGTTTTTGAGTGGCAACCTCCAGGTCGTGGGTTCAACACCCTTAGGGACCAAAACCTCTTTTTTAACACTATTTTTCTTCATTAAGCATAAAATTTGTCTTTTATCTTAATTAAGTTGACTTTTGTCAAAATTCAAACTGTTTTAAAACGAACAATCAAAGTTTATCAAACGACGAAACCTCGCGTCTTTTTAACAAAACAGTCAACCATGTTTTATAAAATAAAACATGGGCATCCCTTATGGTATAAGTCCCATTCCTTTGTATAAAATTAGGTTTTTCATTGTATATATGCCTATCTTTTTATACCGCGATCAATTTGATTTAAACCCTCGAATAACAAGATCAAAAATTAGGGTTTTCGTCAAAATCTTCGTGGGCCTCCCTTAAGGTATAAGTCCCAAGCCCTTTTGTAAATATACATTTACATAGCCATGAATAAACTCAATGGGCCTCTCCCCGAGAATAAGTCCCGAGCCCCCGTGCATACAAACAGATCATCCTTACAGGTATATTTCCTTCATAAACTCCATTGTATACACACACCTTGTCATATATAATTGTTCATACTTGTCCATATTTGTTCATGTACTTGTTAATATTTGTTCGCACTTATTCATATTTGTGATCATGTTATATATACTTGTTCAACTTAGTACAACACTAGGTTCCCCATAGCCTCCTATTGGGCTTCGTGCAAAGAATATCCCTTAGTTTAGGTTAGGACATAGAGTATGGTTTCCCGGTGAAATCGCTCTAAGAGCTCAAACCAACTATACCATGCCTCCTCTTGGGCTTCGTACAAACGACTGTGCCTCCCATAGCCTCCTCTTGGGCTTACAATGCAAGGACCCTCGATTGTCCCTCCCATAGCCTCCTCTTGGGCTTACAATGCAAGGACCCTCGAATAGCCTCCTCTTGGGCTTCGTACAAGGACCCACGGGCTTCTTATAAGCATCCCCATAATCCAAAAACAAATACCCTAGGAGATTAGACATTTATCATCTCTATGATAGGAGTATCTCATCTATATCATCACAATCAATCAATCAAACTTTTTTTTGCCACAAGGCTGGCTAATCAATCAAATCTTTTGCCACAAGGCTGGCTAATCAATCAAATCTTTTGCCACAAGGCTGGCTGATTAATCAAAGTTTTTGCCACAAGGCTGGCTTCGTCGAAACTTTTGCCACAAGGCTGGCTGATTAATCAAAACTTTTTGTCACAAGGCTGACTTATCAAAAGTTTTTGCCACAAGGCTGGCTAATCAAACTTGTTTTTGCCACAAGGCTGGCTAAACAAAAACATCTTTATCATTCTAAGCACCATAAGTGGCACAGCCCAGGTCTTATAATGAAAAGATTCAAACAAAAATCAAACAGATGTATGTGATGATATAGATTAGATACATCGAGCATTAAGATGACATTTGTCTCTTATCATTTGCTTCCATTAGCATAAGTGGGAACTACGATTGCTCTGACTTTCTCAACATCCCTTTGAGAATACGTAGGCACAAGGTCGTATCCTTGGCGAGCAAAACTTCTATCTCCCTCAAACCACCCAAACCTTAGCACCCGTAGACCTCGAGCTACAGATGCTCTGATTCCCTCTAAGGGATATGTATGCAGAAGATTGTGATGATCTTTGCGAGCATAATCAAACAAACACCTTAGGTCCCACCTATCTCACAAGAACTCCCAATAACATAGAATGAAACAAACATAACAAAGAAACCTATATAGTACTATAGATACGTAAGGTGCTAATACCTTCCCTTCGTATAACCAACCCTCTTACCCGGAATCTCTCCCCCTTTTGCATTGCTTTTAATTTTTATTATTTGCTTTGCATTTCTTTTAAGGTTTGTGCAACTTTTTTCCTTTTCCTACTTTGGAAACAATAAAAAGTTTGGTCGTGACAAAAACAAAAAAAAAAATCATTTTCTTGAACATCGAGCCCAGAGAAGGCATCCGGGGTCTCATCCCGATTTTCACGCGACACCTACATACCCCTTTAACAATAGGGAAGTCAGGGCTTTTGTAGTTCCTCTTAAAAGTAAAAATAAAAGGGTCAAAGTGGCCAAAATCTTTTTGGGTGTTGAGTTTTAACCAAACAAGGTCAATGGACTAAGCGTAGTTTCACCGAGAATAATTCTTCTCTTAGTGCCAAGGTTTAAAAAAAGGGTTGGTTGAGCTTTAACAATATAAGGTCAATGGACTAGGAGTAGTTTCATCGGGAATCATTCTCCTCTTAGTACCTTTAAAGGAAGGGTTGGTAAACAAAGTATATACAATGATAATACAATGGATAAAAAAATATAAGAATGCAATGATAAAATCAACAAGTATATGTACATGAACAAAAGACAATGATCAAGGTAAATAAATCACATTTAACATGGATAAGCGAAGATCAAGATGTTTTTTGAATTAGGGTTTAAAATTAGGGTTTTGAAATCACACCTAAACCTAATTGATTTTATAATGATTAAATACGAAATTCTAAAAGAGAATTGGTCTAAGAGTACATGGTATAGTCAAGGAGATACTAACCTAACCCTAAAATATATTCGCAAAAATATACAAGATCTTACTTGGTGGAAATATCAAAAAGAAATGTTTTTTTTAGAATATTTGTAATATATAAAAGACTTGTTTTGATTTAATTTTTAAATGACTAAATAATAAATATTTTTGTGATTTTAAAATAAATTCTCAAAATAGACAAGATGAATAAAAAGTGTGTATAAAATCCAGTGAAAATAATTAATTTAACTTAAGAAAATAAATGAAACAAAAAGTAAGAAAAAAAGTTGAAGAAAATAGCAAAAGAAATACCTACCTAACCGCTGGGACACGTGTCGCATGCTCGCAAAAATGATGAACAGAGTCGCCACCAATATATTCATCCCATCGAGGGAAAGGAATATCAGAAAACCTAGAATAAAGAAAGGATAAGAAAAGATCTTGCGACCAAAGATCGGGTAAGAAGTCGGTTACACAAGGGGAGGGTATTAGCACCCCTCACGTCTGTCGTACTCCACAGGATCCACTTATGTTTGTTCTATTCTAAGGGTGTGTAAATCTAAAGCTTAATTACTAAGGGAATGCATGCAAAGGAAAGAAGAAGAAACACGGGGAAAATAAGGTTTATAAATAGTTGTACTAGCTTAGGCCCCGCGACCTAATGCCTACGTATCCTTTTCAGGAATCAGAGCACCGTAGTTCGGCTCACATGTTTTTGTTTGTTTTTGTGTTTTTTAGTTGAACAGTTACATTCGCACTCCGCTGCTCGACCTCTGGAGTCTTAAGCTGGGAATGGAGCGGAAATAACGTGTCTGAATAAAGGGAAAGAATGCCCTGAAGGCAAGAGAGAGAAGAGAGAAGATTGGTTTGTATTTTTTAGGTGTAATTCCATGATGAACAAAACCCAATACAAGGCTTTGCATCACTTCCTTACTTTGTTTAGGTCTGAGCCTTTATTAAGTGTTTTGGATGTTTTTGATTGATGTTTTTTAAGGGGAATTAATCTGCGAGTTGAATCACATGAAAGTATATAATGGTAGAGAAACAGATTAGCGAATGAATCCCACTCATTTCTCTCCCATTATATAGTGATCGAGAAACAGATTAGGGAATGAATCCCACTCATTTCTCTCCCACTAAGTGATTGAGAAACAGATTAGGGAATAAAATTCCACTCAGTTCTCTCCCACTATTTGTAAAGTGTGTGTCGCTACCACGAAAAAATGGATCAGAGTCGCCACTAATATATTTATCCCATCGAGGGATAGGAATGCCAGAAAACCTAACTCACAATAAGAACAAGGTCTTTCGACCAGAGAATAGGGTACGGGAGTCGGTTACGCAAGGGGAAGGTGTTAGCACCCCTCACGCCCATCGTACTCGATGGTATCCACCTATGTTTGTTTCTATCAAAAGGGTGTATATCCATGTCTAAACCTAAATGTGAATGAATGCAAAAGAAATACGGGGAAAAGAAGGAATTATTTACAATTGTGCTCGCTTAGGCCCCGCGACCCAATGCCTACTTATCCCTTATAAGGAATCAGAGCTACCGTAGTTCGGCTCACATGTTTCTGTTTGTTTTTGTGTTTTTTAGTTGGGCGGAGTTAACGTTCGCGCTCTTGCATAAAAGGACAACCTACGATGCGTTCGAGCGGAAATAACATTGCCCTTAAGAAAGAGAGAAGAGAGAGAATTCGAGTGTTTCAAGTGGAACCCTTAAGCAAGGGAGACTCGAGTTACTCTTTGGTTGGTGATTTTTATGATTGGGAACTTCCGCTCAAGTGATTCCCTTAAGCAAGGGAGACTCGAGCTTTCGTTTCCTATTTATTATTTTTATCCTTTATTAAATGTTTTATTATATTTTCTTGGTATTTTTTAGAGGGAATTAGTTTGAATATTTGTTAGATGTTTTAATATTGTAAAAAGAAAAAAAGAATGAACAAATGTGACTAACCTACCCTCTAATCTAATTGTTATTGTTATTTATGTACAAAGGGAATCTAAATCTAAAGTGATCATGCTAAGGAATTCCAAAAGGAGCATACTAATGATATTAACAAGGTAGGCCAAAATATGGCTAAACCTAAGCAACAAAGTCACACCAAACAATTATACAAGGAATTACATGGAAATGACACAAAAGAATAAAAGAAACAATTCAAGCATTAATACAAAATTAACCTAAAAAATACTACTATTTTTATGAGTTTTTTTAATGTTGAAAAATATCTAATTAAAGGGACTAAAATTAAATCCTAAAAGTGATCTAAACAATCTAACAAGGAAATTTTATTGGTTTTATTGTCTTTTAATATCTAAAAAAAATATAGAAAAAAACTTAAAATCTAAGAAGAAATCCAATGGGCTCAGCGGGGTGTCAAATCAGAAATAGTATCTGCAGTCCGTAATGGTGGGCGCAGGGCCCAATCAATGGCCCATCAGGTTTTTAATATTGTTATTGTTTTTAGCCAAAAATTATGGTGTTGGGCTCAGGATAGAGGGGTGTGGATCCTGATTAGAATTCGTATGGCCTATGGTATTGAGTGTTTTTCGTTTCAGCCTCTTATGTTCAAGAAAACGGTGATGTACCTGGGCTTAAGGGGAGTATGGTAGCAAAGCAATTCGCAGGCCCTAATGGCATTCAAATCCAACAACAATTTTATACATACTTTATGATCCATGATTCCATTAATCTCAATTAAAAACAAAATTCATTATTCCATTATTAACTAATTAAGACTAATTGAAATAAATTCATAAAAAGGGGATTAGGGTTACCTTTTTGGTGAGGCATCAGATTCTTTGAGAAGCTTCCTTCCCTTCGCAAAACGCAACGGCGGCCGAAGACAGACTCTCCGATTCACCTCTCCCTTCTCCGCCATGAACGATCGGACACGCCATCAGCTCATCCCCTTGCGTCACTCGTCTCTTCGTGATACGCGAAGATTGAAGTTGAAGCCTCTGGAGATTTTCCGATATTGAAGATTGAGAGGAAATTCTCAATTGGAGATTCACGGATTGGAGGTTGTGAAGAGTTTTCTGTTGAAGCTTGTTCTTGATGAATGAATATTGTTCAAGAGTGAATGATTGATGAACATGGTGGATTTGCGATAGGAAGATGATGTCGTTGCGTATCGCAGATGAAGATTCAGAAGTTGATTGAAGTTGTTTTGTGGTAATGAATTGAAGAAGACCGATGGTTGAAGAATGTGTGAATTCAGAGAAGAAGCTCGAAGAGAGGTTTGTTACGTTTTTCCATTCGAGTTCTTTCCAATTCTCTTACATTTTGAATCTGTTATTTTGCTTTTTTTCTGTGAATTTGGCGTGATGAAGAAGGTTGGTGAAAGGTTGAAGAGAGAAGAACTGAAGATGGTGGAGAAGATGAGGTGAAAAATGGATTTTCGTGTTTGGAGGGCAGTTTGTTAGGAATTGAAGGGTGAGGATTGAATCTGTTCTGAAGTTAGTTTTAATTCTGCTATGATAGTTATTACACTGGTTTTTTCTGTTATGAACTTGTCAGTTAGGGTATGATGAATGGTAGAAAGGAGGTTGGAAATTGAAAACTGTTAGTTTGGTTAATAAATGTTAGGAGTAAGTGTTAGGCCAAGAGGGAATGTCTAAAGAAGTTAATGTCTAATTTTCTGGTTTTTCTGCTAATGTATTTTCTGCTTGGGATTTGTCACAGTTTTTTGTGAATGAATTGGATCTGGATGTTTTAGGGGAAAGATGTTGCTGCTGGTCTTGGTTCACTTTGCTGCAAATTAATCGTTTTGGCACAACTTCAGTCTTGTTGGAATGCAGCAGGGCTATTTCGGTTTCATTAGATTCGCACTTGACAATTGTTTTCCCAGATCGACAATAGCATGATAAGCTTTGGAATTGAAGTAAGTATAAGAGCTTCCGTTATCGAAAATAAGTTTAAGACCCTTAACTGTAGTAAGCTTTCCATTGATGGGCCGTCCTGCTAGACTCAAACTGAAACGTTTTTATCTGTCAAACTAGGTAACATGGGTGAGCTGGACCTGTTGCGAAACTGTATGCATATGTTGTAGCTTTTGTATTGGTTTCGTTCTCATTTTCTAAACCGATGCGATTGAATTATGCAGGTGCAGTAACATGGACAGCATATGGGAAGTTGTATGATATGAAGATGGAAGACATATGGCAATATATGGTGGATCGATTTTACGTGGACATGAGGACAAGATGTGAAGCGCACTTGAAATTTTCCTTTTTTTGATGAATTTGTGAAGTATGTATGTAGCAGGATTCAATTCGATGAGGGGCTGAAGTGGACTCGGCTCGACATATTTCTGCTGACAGAATTGGAGCAGCAGTCTGAGTTGATTTTTCAATGATGATGAATGGCATGTTTTTATTGTAATTTTTTGTAAACAATGGTTTGAATGAATGCATCTTGTATGAAACTCATATGAAATGCTTTGGCTCCATGTTCATTTCAATATGCTTCCCTGAGACATCCTTAAAGACTTTTGTAAGATTGAATCAATCATGACATATGCTTCCAACTCACCCGTATGGATGAAATCTGGCCTTGTACACTTGAAACATGGTTAAATTGAAAGTCTTGAATAATTGAATAATTGTGAAGGCCTCTTTTTCCAATTGAACTCCTTTTTCATGTTTCAACTGAACTTTCAATCCCTTTTCCAAACTGGATGATTCACTCTTAGATAGAAAATGACATCATGTAATGAATCTTGAATGAAACTCTTTGTATCGATTTATGCCTGAATCTTCGAATAAATTCTGAACATAATCAAATAGTTCCATGATATTTCATACTTGCCATGCCCTTGTATTCCAACCCACCTCAACAACAATGCATTTGAAGGAATCCTTCGAAGATACGAATTGATTATTGTTGATGGACTACAAACTCAAACACCACTAATAAGAAAACCTGACTCAGCGATCCCCAGTTAAACCTTTGATGGATGCACACCTTGTAACTTGAAGAAGAAGTATGCGAATCAACCATAATATGCGTTTTAGTGCATACAGAGAAACTAGTCGAGACAAGCTTATCTGAAGCAGAAACCTCAAAGCTATAGAGATACCCTAAGCACTCAAAATTCTTGATCCCATGCTTTGTTATTTAGTTAATGATGCATGATCTATGTTAATGCCCTAATGGAGGTATGCAGATGAAATGAGAAGCTTAAGCCAGTTAGAAGTAAATATGGGCAAATTTTGGAGTGCAACGGTGTGATCCGCCTCTTCCTTTATTAAATGTTTTTATGTTGAAAGGAGAAAAGAAAAGAGAAAACTAGCCTAAATGAAGTAACTAGCTTAAGTGTTTAAAAGAGAATTTCTAGATCCTAATGTTATCATGGTTTCTACCTAAAGTTAGGAATTAAAGAGACATGAAAATAAAGTCACATTATAAGAAAAAATTGAGAATGGCGCAATGGTACAAAATCACACATAAGCATAAAATATCAAGTCAAAAATATAGTACAAAAATGAAATAAAATACTACTATTTTTATATGGTTTTTATGAAGGAAATTGAATTCTAATTAACCAAACAAAGAATTAAAAGAGATAGTCTAAACTAATATTTTTGTGATTATTTTCTATGTCTAAGATTATGTATTAAAGGTCTAAAAATAATAGAAAAACTTAGCATTTTATCACCTAAAAGAAAAGGGCAAAATTCAATTAAGAACCTACTTAAATTAGAAATATAAATGGAAACCAGGGGTGTAAAATGAATTACATGGTGTGGTTAGCAAATGGGCGTAGGGCCCAGGTCTGGCCTAAAAGACATTTTTTGTTCTTATGCCAAAAAGAAGACGTTGGGCCCAGGGGGTGTGAATGGCAAAGCGCAGGCCCACAGAGTTTGTTTTTGTATATTTTTTGTTTAGCAAAAAAAAAAGGTGTCATGGGCCAAGGGAGGTGCACGAAGCAGAATGGCCCAAGAGTAATTTGTCATAGATTTTAGCCAAAAATGAAGAGTGTAACGGGCTTACAGGGGATGTGCATAGCTCGTATGGCCCAATGATTATTTCGTTTTGATCCAAGAACAGATTACTATTATTATTATTATTATGATTCAGAGATAAAACAAATAAAAAGATTATTTGAATAAAAGAAAACGAAATTAAATTAGGAATTAGGGTTATCATGTATGACGCTCCCAATCTCACTCTCTCAGATTCTCTCTTCTCACTCTCGCTCTGCTTGCGAACGGCGCACCTCCGACGGAGATCATCGGCGCGCCACCGTGAACCTACATGAGGTATCATCTTCCTCGCTCGTCTCTCCTATCTTGCAACTCGGTTATCAGCTTAACCACAAATCTAACTCACAATACTCTACAAAAATTCAAAATCAAAACTGAATTGAAATGGAACCTGGAATAGCAGAACGGGAAAGATTGGAGAATTCCAGAGGAGCTTCCCAATCGGAGTTGACAAAAGATCGAAGCTTTCGACTAGAGTTGATACGGAATAGGAGTTTTCAATCAAATTCGACGCGAAATAAACGCGGGCATGGAAGAGAAGATGATGATTCAGGTAATGCTCCTTTCTTTGTTTTTTAGATTCCTCGGTTTCTTCTTCTTCTACTTTTTGTTCTTCTATTTTCTTTGATTTTTCTGTTGAACTATTTTGTTGTTGTGCGTGAGATTGAGGGATGAAGGTGGCAGAGAGTTGTGATTGAAGGTTCAGAAAGTTGGTGGAGATGAAGTTATGAAGATGGTGAGGTTGCAGAGAGACTGGAGTGTGAACTGAGATAACGTGTGATGTGGATGATTCTGGAGAAATGGTGAAGATGATTGGATGATGATTCAATGGAGTTTCTCTCTGAAAATGAGAGAGAAAGCTCTCAGATTTTGGATGATTTTGGTGAAGTGTGGATAAAAAACCGTGAAATGAGAGGGAGAGTGGTTTATATGGTTGCTGAAGGAGAGAAAGCAGTTAGAGGTGAAGAGATGTGAGCCCTTAGATTGAGGGAGGAAGTTATGAGATCAAGGGTGAGATTTAGGTGGTTATGAGTTGTTGAGAGTTTGTTAAATTTCTGTTATGTCAGTTATAGGTGGTTACAATTAGGAGAGTTAGCTGTTATGACAGTTATGAATCTATTATGGGTTGTTTAGTAGTTAGTTAAGATATGGTTATAAGTCTGTTAGAGAAAATAGGAAGGGGTTAGCAATTCTGTTAGAATTCCATTTTTGAATGGAAATTGCTGGTTATTAGACATAGTATGGTTATGGTTTCATGTCAGCTCAAACTTGTTTCTTTTTCAAATTTCAACTCAGTTTTCCAACTTTCTAGAGGCGAAACCAGTCTGTTACTCAGTGACATCACCTTGTCTTTCAATTGATTTTGGGGCCCTTGACTGTACTTGATTATGTTTTCTGTACGCAGCAAGCTTGCTTTCTTTTTTCTTATTACAACGGCTGGTTTGTTGGAACAGGGACAACAGGCTGCTAGTTTTTCGAGCATACGGCAGTTTCGGGCAAGTTCTCATGATGTATGAAGTCACTAGAAACAAGGTGTGGTGTAGACCTGAGGTGGATTAGATGGTGAACTACAAGGTTGTTTGGTCACGAAAGGAGAAAGAGAATTGAAGAGGGTTTGGTTTTCTTTAAATAGAAGATTAATTGAAGACTTATTCAACTGAATTCTTCATGATAGATTAGAGTGCAAAGAGAACACGTAATGTATATAGTAGTGATGCAAATGATGTTTAGGATAATTTTTAAATGGATGGATTTTTGCAATGACCAAGACTTTCATGATGAACTTTGTATGATGTTGTCTTTGTATCTTGAACCTTAAATTGTAAGAAACTCTATATAAATTGAATCTTCCGAATATAACAAGAGTCGAGTCTTAGTATCACGGCCAAACTCGTGTCTTTGAATAATTAGAATCACGGGATTGCTTGGACAAACCTTCAATCGTTTAGACTTGATAAATTTACATGAATGAATACTTCAAGTCCAACTCTAACTCAATGGGATCTTAATTCCTCAAATCATGTTAACTTCCTTGACAAGCAACAAACGATTGAAAGAATAGCGCTTATATATTATCAATTCTATAGCAACACTTTGAAGAACATTTGAAGATGAATTAGTCTCGAAGTATAGAAACAGTGAAACTTTAATAATTTAAGATCTCTGATTCCAATGCCAATGGTTGTAATATGTAAATGAATGAGATATGTAAGCCAATTAAGAATAATTAGATGGGCAAATTTTGGGGTGCAACACCTGCCCCTATTTAATCGTCTTAAACCTGAAGGTGAGATTGGCGCTAGCCTTTCGATCATTCAAGGTAGAAGAAGATTAAATATCAAGAGAACCTGAAAATTTGCCTGATGAAAGATGGGATCGCTGGGGATAAAGGATGTTAATTCCACTGGGGAAGAATGTATCAACTCTGGATTGAAAAAATTAACTCTAGGTTAGAAATGATATAAACATCAACTCTGGGTCGAAGAGAAAGGTGGGTCAACTCTGGGTCGAAGAATAAATGGAAGTCAACTCGGGGTTGGACAAGAGGTGAACATCAATTCTGGATTGAGAACGGAAATGGAACTCAGTATTAGTGGGACAAGATATGGGTATCAACTCTGGGTTGAGAAAAGGTAATTCAATTCTGGGTTGAAAGAGGAAAGATGAACAATTAGGGATAACCATCAACTCTGGGTTGAGTGGGAAAGGAGAAATAAAGAGATACCATCAACTCTGGGTTGAGAGGGAAAAGGATAAAAGATGACCTTCAACTCTAGGTTGAGTGGGAAATACAAGAGATAACCGTCAACTCTGGGTTGAGTGGGAAAGAGAAAAGCAACAAGAAGTAACCGTCAACTCTGGGTTGAGAAAGAGAAGAAACAAGAGATAACTGTCAACTCTGGGTTGAGTGGGAAAGAGAAATAAGATAACCTTCAACTCTGGGTTGAGTGGGAAAAGATAACCGTCAACTCTGGGTTGAGAGGGAGAGAACAAAGATGTCCGTCAACTCGGGGTTGAGTGTGAAAGGATAAGAAATAACCGTCAACTTTGGGTTGAGTGGGAAAATAAATTAACAAGGAATAACCGTCAACTCTGGGTTGAGTGGGAAAAGAAAGAGATAACCGTCAACTCTGGGTTGAGTGGGAAAAGGATAAAGGATAACCATCAACTCTGGGTTGAGTGGGAAAATGAATCAATTCTGAATTGAGTAAAAGATAACCGTCAACTCTGGGTTGAGTGGGACAGGAAACAAGAGTGACCGTCAACTCTGGGTTGAGTGGGAAAAGACAAGAAATAACCGTCAACTCTGGGTTGAGTGGGAAAAGGATAAAGGATAACCGTTAACTCTGGGTTGAGTGGGAAAGAGAAGAGATAACCGTAAACTCTGGGTGAGAGGGAGAAGAAAAATGATGATCGTCAACTCTGGGTTAAGTGGGAAAATATAATTAACTCGGGGTTAAAAGATGAAAGGAAAATCAACTCTGGGTTGAGCACAAAAAAAATCAACTCTGGGTTGAAGAAAGATGAACATGATTGACAATGAGGGATGACACCACAAAGGTAACTCTGAGTGATCTAGTGGAATATCAATTTGAATGCTTGTATAGACCTCATCTGATGAGTAACTTGGCTTATGCTTCACATGCAAATGTTTGATTTATTTTATGCACTTCTGGAGATGCAATGCAATGAATTATGTATGCAGTGTACTGATGGGTTGGTCAGGGTTTCTGCTTTGTATGGGGAATAGATTGGGTGGAGTCCGGAAACTCTGTTTGAGAATTAAGGTAGGGTGGATTCCCCTGCATTATTGATGATTGGATCATTAAGGGAGAAATGCCAATGAGAATGCAATGATATGTATGATGCATGTATGATTATGAATGGAATGATTGTTTCCAAGATACAAATGATGGATGGAGAATGCCTTTGTGGAAAGGTTATTGCTTGAAGGATAGAGTTTGTGAAGGTGTTTGGCTTGACTCCTCGACACCCGTCTTAACATTTGACACTTGCTTGAAGATGAAGAAATGAATTGTTACTAGCTTTCCCCAGCTTGTGGGCTCTTGAGATAGGACTTTGATAATGCTTGAATCATGGAGATTTGAAATGGTATGCCCTAGTATTGATCACAAAGTGAATGCCCCAGATTGAAAGGGAATATTCCATCAAGTGGATACTTCAAATATTTGCTCAGTGGATGACCAACCTTTGCCTTTGTAAGATCACAAGATGGCATCTCAATGTTAGACTTTCCTTGGTATCAAGTACTTATTTTCGTATTAGAGAAGATTCTGTTTTGAAAGAGATAATGAGAATGCAATGCACATGTTAATCTCAAAAGAAAAGTTTTATTTGTCAAAATGTTGTACTAATACTAACACAAGTGACAAGCAACATTAGGAGTCCGTTTTGACATGATTTTACAGTTTGTATGCTTTCGGAAAGAACCCTTCTTCAACTAGGACTTTTGAGGGTTGTAACGTGGTCGGGTTCACGGTTTAATAAATAAAGGATAAAGGCTCAATTTCTACTTAACCCACCCCTTCTTCGTGATGTTCTCCAGTCCTACGTTCAGCTAGTTTGACACGAGTATTTGCTTTCCCTAATTTTTGCCTAGACAAAAAGTTTCTTTTGATTTTGGTTTTCGTTGTCCAGCGGGATATGCCCTAATTTTTGCCTAAGTCCTTTGCTTCAAAGCTTTTCCTTTTCTTTTTTTGACTTAGCGGGCTATTGTTTCTTTTTTGATTATTCATAACTTTCTTTTCATTCTCTTTTTTTGTCTCGATTATAATTGGTATAAAACCAAAATATTAATATTCAATTTTAATTAATATCGATTATAATGGGTATAAAACCATTTATATAATGAAACAAAATAAAGGCTTTAAAAATAATTTTTTAAATTACATTAATTAGAACATAATAAAAATAAATATTAATATTTATTTTTATTCAATTATCAACTTAAAGGGAAATTTAGAGGGAGGATATTGTTAATAATTTCCCTCTAATACTATGAGTTATGACAATATTTAATAAGAATAATATAATGAAAACAAAGTTATCTTTTTTCTCTTTATCATATAATCCGTATGAAAATATAGAATAACAAATAGTATTAATAATTAATTTTAATATTGAAATAGCATAATAAATATTTATTTAGTAAAAATAATTTTCTATGATTTTTTATTTACAATAAAAATTATAAGATAAGTTAATTTCGAATTCATATAACTTATTAATAAAATGTCTTAAAGTGTGACTTGTCACGTTCTGAATTTAAATTTAAATTTAATTAATAAAGAAATATTTAAGTGTGTGCGTGTGTGGTTTAGTGGTGAAACGTTTGACTACTGAGAGTGTGTTCCTCAGGATAAAAAAATTAATAAGAAAATATTTAACAAAAATTTGAACATTTATAAAAAAAAAAGAAACATACTATTAACCAAAAAATAAAATATTATAAATTTCGTTTCAACATGCACTTTAATATTTCAATTATGTAGAACATAAATTTAATGAAATTAATTATCTTTTAAGAAAAATGAAAACATGTGCAGTAAGGTACATGTTAATGATATTATAATTAAAAATATTCTCATAAAATACGTGTATTTAATTTTTTGAAATTTAAAAATATGACTTTATTTCACTTAAACTTTTTTAATTATACTAATTTGACATATTAACATGATCCATATTTTAATAGTGTTTGTAATTGTAGTTAATATATTATATATATTTTTTAAATGAGGAGGGTTATATTTACTCTAAAATATATCACAAATAAATCAAATTGATAGATATAATTATTAAACGATATTTATTTTATTAAATCATTAATATATTACCATAAAATAATATTTAGTTTTTTTTTTTTGGATTTATGTTAAACATTTGAATAAACATATTATTTATTTATATTTTTTCATGCTTAATTTTTTCAAGTAAAAGATGAAATAAGTTATAAAATGTAATTATTCAAAATATATTTATAGAAGGTTCTTTTATCAATGATGATTATAATTTAGAATTATTTCTTAATTTGTATTTATCAACGATAACTATAATTTATGTATATAAATATAAAAGGAGAATAAATATAAAAATAATTAGTTACCATAAGTTATACAGTATTCATTTGCAAATTATAAAAATAAACTGTGTTTTAGTATTAAAACAAATCTTGTAGCCTTAATTATTTTAATTGAAACTAAAGTTTAATTATTTTAAGGGGACAACTTCTCTACCCATTACAAAAAGTTGGGTAGTGTGCCTTCAACCAATCATAAGATTCCATTTAATTTTAACACATTTAATTAATTATAAAATAGTACAATTATTTGTTGTTTCCAAGATATTTTACAATGAAGGTAACTTTACCCAACTTTTTGAGTTGGGTAGATAAGAATTCACCTTATTTTAATTAAAGACAAAAGAAAATATGATTTTTCTAAACAATTTCCATAAAATAGAGGATTTCATCTAAATAATGGTATTTAATTTGTTAATGGATTGTATTTATAATGTTATAAATTGAAAAATATAAACTAATATTCATTCTGAAATAAATTTTAAATAAAAATGGTATGTGAAAAAATTGTATTTATTTAAAATTAAAATCAAATACACAATTTTTTAGACATCCTATATGCTTAGGTTTTAATTCAGTGGTTTACTTGACTTGTTTCGTTATTAAAAATGATTTTTTTTAAAAGTAAATTCACAATTAATTAAATTTTAACCTTTTAATATCAATATAATGAAAGTCTTAAATGAAATTGTAATTTATATTTTGCTCCTCTTTATTTTATATAATCTAAAGCATTTAATTCTAAACATTCTCTGCTAAAGTGCATTAAACTGAATGATTGACAAAGTTTTGAAAAATGCATTAAACTGAATGATTGAAAAAACATTTAATCATAATCATTCTCTGCTAAATATAAACTCAAAATTGATCGTATCCTTTACTGCATAGCAAATGGCACATGAAAATAATAGACATTATTTTTCTTAACACTTGCCTACAAATACTATGAGTGCTCAGAATGTATTTAAAACAGAACAAACCAAACAACATATAAACAATACTTAAAAGAAAGATTCACAATAATAAACAAACCTAAATAATCAAACTACCAATTACCATATTATCATCATAAGTAAAATATCAAAGAGTACATCTACAATACAAAACTAAGACAGTTCGTAAAAGTCACCAAATCAAGGTTTCTACTCAAGTCATGTAGTATTTTCCTTGCTGCAATAGTCCATGGGTTACACCATACAACAGACTATCAAACAGTCGCAAAGTGTCTAACAGCTTTGCAGCATCATCATATTAATTGCAGCAGTTGCATCACAATCGATCAAATTATATAGTTTCAAATGCAATCCTCTATCATCAATGAAACCGCTTCGATCTCTATCTACCATTGGCTCTACATTAGTCCTCGTCCTAATTATTATTGTCAACATAAGTTGAGAGAGACCTTGGAGACTTGATGAACTAATTGTTTGGTGTTTACATTTCCTCCAAAAACAACAGTAGTATCTCCAATAATTATAGTCATTAAAGGCATAAAGACTCCATTTCTAACAGCACTTATAGTTCCAACAATCATAAGAAAATAATCCCAAGAGTCTGCAAAATAGAAAACCTTGCAAAAGGGTACTGTTTTGATTCTTTGATCCTTTACCTTGTTCTTATTTGGTTCCTGGTGCATGTCTGCCACTTTCTAAACATTTTCAAAACCTGCACGAATCATTGACTATGACTTGTTGACTCTGTCATCTCACTTAGCATAAATATAATTCACATATATTTCTTCCAACTATGTAACATGACCACACAAACTATGAAGAAGTTCAGGATATAATGCTGCAATTAGCGAGAACCAAATACATTGAAGGGAATCAATCAAATCACAAAAATTGACATGAAAATACATAAGTAAATATGGAGATGCTAAGGTAGAGAACATTAGTTAAACATACGTTTAAATCAAAGTGCTTACAAATGAACTGCTTGAAATTTCTTCCACAAGAATATGTCCAACGCAACCATACCCGGAAAACTTAGCATTGAAATATTTGTCAATCTATATGTTGGCTGTTGAAATTTCATTATATATACATGGTTTGTAGACATAAAGAACTATATCAACAAAGATAAAGATGAACACATGATTGTAAAAAAGGTCGGTGTAAACAATATAATAATCATTGCAGTTTTTTTAAATCATCTATTCCATAACATGAAAAAAATAAACATAAAGCTGACATAACATAAAGTTTCTTAAGTTAAATATATCCAATATGATTCCATACTAATTACCTGAAAATGACATTCTTCATGTAAAAAAGTAGGACTTAGTGCAACACACATTGCAATTTTCATTCTTGTATTCCAATCAATTGATGGTTTATCAGATCTACCATACAGTAGGCAGTCCAAGCTTCCATGGTATAGCCTTTCATAAACTAACATTCTATATTATAAACTCTCACGCGCGTAAAAACCTAGTAATTTACAAAGGTTTGGATGTTGCAAAGTTGTAAGAGTATTGACCTCGTTTATGGATTCCTTAAAAACCTGAAAAAAGACAGATAATTTTAGGCCACTTCAGAGAGGTTCTCATGTTAGTATAGGAATTATAGAAAGTACTTTTAAGTGGTTCCATGTTAGTATAAGAATTTCCAATAATCCTTAATGGTGCCTGCATCATTGTCAATCATAGCACCACTAATAACTACACCATGCCCATCTTGAAGCTCAAATACATATTGGATTAAGTCCTGAAAAAAAATCATAGCACAATAAAGCTCAAATGAGTAACTGAATAAGAATGTACATTAAAACATTTTAGACACATTTTAAAACCATTTAACAAAGATATCATAACTTCGAAAAGAAAGAAATCATTTTGCATTGGTAGATCTGTTGTACATGTATTCTTAGAAGGAACAAATGCAGTTAGTTTCTGCAACAAAATGAAATTCTCAAGAAGAGAACTAAAATTCTCTAACATTCTCTAACAATACCTGTACATACATTAATTAATAGAACAAAACTTAAAAAAATAAGTATCTGACCTCTTGTACGTATGTCAATTAATAGAACAAATTAAAAGTTCATGACTTTTAAAGAGAGGTTAAGCAATGGCTCCAATGCAGTCGGTAAAGGAAAAAACTAACATATAAAACCAGATCCAAGATGCAAGTTTTGACATGTATGACAACACAAACTTACTAATACCCTAAGAGATGTAAGTTGAATGAAAAACAATTAACTATAAAAAACATTCCATTTGAGAAGAAAATTTCATTTAAACAAAAGTGACGAAAGATCAAAAATTTCAGATCCAATATTACCTTGAAGTAAACGAAGGCAAAATCGCGTCTTGCGGCTGCCATTGTAAATCGTAAATAAAGGAAAAATTATAATCGTAAGAAAAAAGAAAAACGGTTCAAAGGGGATGAAGAACTGGAAATGAGGTAGGTCGTATTTATACATGTAGAATAAGCAGTCAATCCAAATAGTTCGAAAGAAAAAACCATAGAAAATAAAATTAATGATGCAAACCTTGAAAAACCAAGAAATTGCATCGTGAATGCAATTTTTTTTTGAACTGAAACCTTCCAGAGTAATGGGATGTTGAGAAGGAAGATGAATAGCTCATGAATTTGGGAAAAGAGCCTTAAATTGTGGGCTGCTATTGTCCGGCGGCGTGGAAAAAGAAAATTTGGGAAAGGATGAATAAATATCAATAGACAGCATATGAAGGGATCAGGTCTATCTCACGTAAAATTAACTAAATTAAATAGAAAATAAAAGAATTCAATAATAAGTATTTATATTTAAAACAGAAATAGGAATATTACTTGAAATGGAAAGTTTTAAAATAACATGGGACCTAGAAAGATGACACTTGACAGACTTGCCAAAGTTCTCATCTTGCTTTTTTATTATGAATGATACTAATTCTAACCGTTAGGGAGGCCAATTTTTACCAACACTGTAAATACATTCACTTTGAGTCTGTTTTACAGGTAAAGGAAAGAAGAAGAGCAAGAGCCGTTCAACCCAACACCACTGAGAAGAATCAACCACCACCGTCTGCGAGAACGCATCACAAATTGGACTGCTGGACGACCACCTCTTGATATTTCCGCTAGCGTTGATATACAGAAAAATAATATCCAATTGGATCTAAGGTAAGTACTTCAAAGACTATAACATTTTGCACTCTAGTGTCCATGTGGTTGATCTAATTTATGTATTTCTTATTTATTATTTTTTATTCATATGATGTGGGTCTTTGCGGTTCGCTTTGACGTCAATTTGAGATGGTTATATGCGATCATGTTGTTTCCACGTGACTGTTAACGCTACTGTTTGTGTTTTTTTCTTCCATTCTTACTAACATAATGATAAACAATTACCCATGATTTTAGTATGCTAGTAAATATGTCATCATCATATAATTTGTTAATTATTTGTTTTTTATTATTATTATAAACCAAAATAAAATTTAAATGGAGGAAAGTAATATAAAATTAAATATAGTTAGAATAAGAATGACGTAAAATCAACTTGCTGTTGTAAGTTAAGCATGATAAATAATTTCCTTCTAATTAAAATAATTCATTCAAAATACAAATTAATTTGTTAAATGGTTTTAACCAAATCTATTGGTTACGATGATTAGCATATTCAATTCATTATCGTGTAATAATCAAACCTATTGATTATGAGGGATAACGATAAATAAATAATTAATTCTTAAAATACATTCATTTGATATTCGTGATAATCGAATCTATCGATTAGAATGGTTAGCAATCCTTAATTCAATCTGTTAATTATGGTGGTCAAACCTATTGATCATCGCGATTAATGGTAACATATTAGAACCAGGGTTGTACGCCATTTAAAACACTCAAAATTCATCTCTTCAATACTGCGATTTTCAAAACTACGATAAGGTAATTCAAAATACCTTGTGAACTTCGCATTTCAAAACTACGATAAGGTAACTCAAAATACCTTCAAACCACTTCATATCAAATTCTAAGGGGTACAACCCTGCCCCGAACTACGTAGACTCTAATCCTCCATAAGGAGGTACATAGGCACATTGTAACAAGACGAGTCCCCTTCCCCAAAAACCTCAATTCGTTCAAATCTCATTTTCGCCCTTTTCACTTCTTTAGCTATTAACTTAATAATTTTAGCCATAAACCTCCGCCTCTCAATTCAAAACCTTAGTAAAGGGTTAAGGGTGTTTAACACCTTCCCTTGACCTGATTATAATAACTTACCCAGATTTCTTAACTTCGTAGGGTTTCCTATTCGCCCTGGTAGAATAGGTGGCGACTCTAGATAGCCTAAGTAACACTCTAGCCTGAGTATTGGGCCTTTTACCTTGAATCAGTAACATCCCATCCCAACTTGAACAGCATAATAATAATAATCATAGTATATGAAAATAAAATGCGATGCATAAAGAAATAAAGCAATAAAGGAATAAAGCAATAAATAAACACCCAAAGAAAGGAAACAAATAAAAGCTAGGATCGACTAAGCTAGGTCCCCAGCAGAGTCTCCAGCTGTCGCATGCTCGCGAAAATGATGAACAGAGTCGCCACCAATATATTAATCCCATCGAGGGAAAGGAATATCAGAAAACCTAGAATAAAGAAAGGATAAGAAAAGATCTTGCGACCAAAGATCGGGTAAGAAGTCGGTTACGCAAGGGGAAGGTATTAGCACCCCTCACGTCTGTGGTACTCCACAGGATCCACTTATGTTTGTTCTATTCTAAGGGTGTGTAAATCTAAAGCTTAATTATTAAGGGAATGCATGCAAAGGAAAGAAGAAGAAACACGGGGAAAATAAGGTTTATAAATAGTTGTGCTCGCTTAGGCCCCGCGACCTAATGCCTACGTATCCTTTTCATGAATCAGAGCGCCATAGTTCGGATCACATGTTTTTGTTTTTTTTGTGTTTTTTAGGTTAACAGATACATTCGCACTCCGCTGCTCGACCTCTGGAGTCTTAAGCTGGGAATGGAGCAGAAATAACGTGTCTGATTAAAGGGAAAGAATGCCCTGAATGCAAGAGAGAGAAGAGAGAAGATTGGTTTGTATTTTTTAGGTGTAATTCCATGATGAACAAAACCCAATACAAGGCTTCGCATCACTTCCTTACTTTGTTTAGGTCTGAGCCTTTATTAAGTGTTTTGGATGTTTTTGATTGATGTTTTTAAGGGAAATTAATCTGCGAGTTGAATGACATGAAAGTGTATAATGGTAGTGAAACAGATTAGGGAATGAATCCCACTCATTTCTCTCCCATTATATAGTGATCGAGAAACAGATTAGGGAATGAATCCCACTCATTTCTCTCCCACTAAGTGATTGAGAAACAGATTAGGGAATAAATCCCACTCATTTCTCTCCCACTATTAGTAAAGTGTGATTTGCCTCTTCCTTTATTAAATGTTTTTATGTTGAAAGGAGAAAAGAAAAGAGAAAACTAGCCTAAATGAAGTAACTAGCTTAAGTGTTTAAAAGAGAATTTCTAGATCCTAATGTTATCACGGTTTCTACCTAAAGTTAGGAATTAAAGAGACATGAAAATAAAGTCACATTATAAGAAAAAAATTGAGAATGGCGCAATGGTACAAAATCACACATAAGCATGAAATATCAAGTCAAAAATATAGTACAAAAATGATATAAAATACTACTATTTTTATATGGTTTTTATGAAGGAAATTGAATTCTAATTAACCAAAAAAAGAATTAAAAGAGATAGCCTAAACTAATATTTTTGTGATTATTTTCTATGTCTAAGATTATGTATTAAAGGTCTAAAAATAATAGAAAAACTTAGCATTTTTTCACCTAAAAGAAAAGGGCAAAATTCAATTAAAAACCTAAATTAAATTAGAAAAATAATTGGAAACCAGGGGTGTAAAATGAATTACATGGTGTGGTTAGCAAATGGGCGTAGGGCCCAGGTCTGGCCTAAAAGACATTTTTTGTTCTTATGCCAAAAAGAAGACGTTGGGCCCAGGTCTGGCCTAAAAGACATTTTTTGTTCTTATGCCAAAAAGAAGACGTTGGGCCCAGGGGGTGTGAATGGCAAAGCGCAGGCCCACAGAGTTTGTTTTTGTATATTTTTTGTTCAGCAAAAAAAAAAGGTGTCATGGGCCAAGGGAGGTGCACGAAGAAGAATGGCCCAAGAGTAATTTGTCATAGAATTTAGCCAAAAATGAAGAGTGTAACGGGCTTAAAGGGGGTGTGCATAGCTCGTATGGCCCAATGATTATTTCGTTTTGATCCAAGAACAAATTACTATTATTATTATGATTCAGAGATAAAACAAATAAAAAAGATTATTTGAATAAAAGAAAAGGAAATTAAATTAGGAATTAGGGTTGTCATGTGTAACGCTCCCAATCCCACTCTCTCAGATTCTCTCTTCTCACTCTCGCTCTGCTTGCGAACGGCGCACCTCTGACGGAGATCATCGGCGCGCCACCGTGAACCTACATGAGGTATCATCTTCCTCGCTCGTCTCTCCTATCTTGCAACTCGGTTATCAGCTTAACCACAAATCTAACTCACAATACTCTACCAAAATTCAAAATCAAAACTGAATTGAAATGGAACCTGGAATAGCAGAACGAGAAAGATTGGAGAATTCGAGAGGAGCTTTTCAATCGGAGTTGACAAAAGATCGAAGATTTCGACTAGAGTTGATACGGAATAGGAGTTTTCAATCAGATTCGACGCGAAATAAACGCGGGAACGGAGGAGAAGATGATGATTCAGGTAATGCTCCTTTCTTTGTTTTTTAGATTCCTCGGTTTCTTCTTCTTCTACTTTTTGTTCTTCTATTTTCTTTGGTTTTTTTGTTGAACTGTTTTGTTGTTGTGCGTGAGATTGAGGGATGAAGGTGGCAGAGAGTTGTGATTGAAGGTTCAGAAAGTTGGTGGAGATGAAGTTATGAATATGGTGAGGTTGCAGAGAGACTAGAGTGTGAACTGAGATAACGTGTGATGTGGATGATTCTGGAGAAATGGTGAAGATGATTGGATGATGATTCAATGGAGTTTCTCTCTGAAAATGAGAGAGAAAGCTCTCAGATTTTGGATGATTTTGGTGAAGTGTGGATAAAAAACCGTGAAATGAGAGGGAGAGTGGTTTATATGGTTGCTGAAGAAGAGAAAGCAGTTAGAGGTGAAGAGATGTGAGCCCTTAGATTGAGGGAGGAAGTTATGAGATCAAGGGTGAGATTTAAGTGGTTATGAGTTGTTGAGAGTTTGTTAAATTTCTGTTATGTTAGTTATAGGTGGTTACAATTAGGAGAGTTAGCTGTTATGACAGTTATGAATCTGTTATGGGTTGTTTAGTAGTTAGTTAAGATATGGTTACAAGTCTGTTAGAGAAAATAGGAAGGGGTTAGCAATTCTGTTAGAATTCCGTTTTTGAATGGAAATTGCTGGTTATTAGACATAGTATGGTTATGGTTTCATGTCAGCTCAAACTTGTTTCTTTTTCAAATTTCAACTCAGTTTTCCAACTTTCCAGAGGCGAAACCAGTTTGTTACTCGGTGACATCACCTTGTCTTTCAATTGGTTTTGGGGCCCTTGACTATACTTGATTATGTTTTCTGTACGCAGCAAGCTTGCTTTCTTTTTTCTTATTACAACAGCTGGTTTGTTGGAATAGGGACAACAGGATGCTAGTTTTTCGAGCATACGGCAGTTTCGGGCAAGTTCTCATGATGTATGAAGTCACTAGAAACAAGGTGTGGTGTAGACCTGAGGTGGATTAGATGGTGAACTACAAGGTTGTTTGGTCACGAAAGGAGAAAGAGAATTGAAGAGGGTTTGGTTTTCTTTGAATAGAAGATTAATTGAAGACTTATTCAACTGAATTCTTCATGATAGATTAGAGTGCAAAGAGAACGTGTAATGTATATAGTAGTGATGTAAATGATATTTAGGATAATTTTTAAATGGATGGATTTTTGCAATGACCAAGACTTTCATGATGAACTTTGTATGATGTTATCTTTGTATCTTGAACCTTAAATTGTAAGAAACTCTATATAAATTGAATCTTCCGAATATAACAAGAGTCGAGTCTTAGTATCACGGCCAAACTCATGTCTTTGAATAATGAGAATCACGGGATTGCTTGGACAAACCTTCAATCGTTTAGACTTGATAAAGTTACATGAATGAATACTTCAAGTCCAACTCTAACTCAATGGGATCTTAATTCCTCAAATCATGTTAACTTCCTTGACAAGCAACAAACGATTGAAAGAATAGCACTTATATATTATCAATTCTATAGCAACACTTTGAAGAACCTTTGAAGATGAATTAGTCTCGAAGTATAGAAACAGTGAAACTTTAATAATTTAAGATCTCTGATTCCAATGCCAATGGTTGTTTAATGCTGCATGATTTTATTGATGACCTAAGATGTAAATTAATGAGATATGTGAGCCAATTAAGAATAATTAGATGGGCAAATTTTGGGGTGCAACAACACGCTTCTCATTTTTATAAAGTAACGCGCCTATTACATAATATATAAAACAAAGCGCTGATTTAAAACAAAACCAGAATTTTCGCTGCTGCATGTCGTCTTCCTCGAGTCATTTTTTCAAAACAACACCACCAAGGACAAATTGTAAAAGCTTCAATTCTTGCTCAAATTTAAAAAAGTAAAAAGCAAACTTGCTTGTTTTTTCGAGAGAAATTCAAATATGTAACTAGTTTTAATTAATAATTCACTCTATAATTCAAATTTATTTTAAAAAAGTATGAACCCTAAAATTTCAAAATTAAATTAAATGATATATAGCAATGATAAATGGCAAGTGATTGAGGGCTATTATTCCTTACATCATGATAAATATAATAGAATCAAGAATAATAAAAAATGATGCTTAAATGATATAATTGAAATTTTGAGAAAACTCACCTTGTAAGTGGAGATGGTGAATTTGGATTCAAGCACTTTTAGGGGCTGGAATTGATTCATAGCTTCCTTGATGTTCCAGAAACATGTTGCAATCTTAAAATTGCCTTGAAAGTTTGTAGATTGTTCCAACCAAGTTCACTTGCAAGTGAAAAAATGACACCTGAATATAGTAAATGGAGTGTTTCAGATCATAACTAATATATACAGAAACTTATATATATATATATATATATATATATATATATATATATATATATATATATATATATATATATATATATATATATATATTGTGTGGATGGTGTATGAATGGAAGGTGCTTTGACACAACAAATGTTTGGAACTCAAAATTGCTTAACTTATGCAAAATGACTAAAATTTGGAATTTCAAGTGAGAGGGTGAGATTGAGAATTGTTGTGTGTTTGATTTCAGAAGCAAAGGCCTCTATTTATAGGCATAATTTGTGGTTTGTGGAGGGAAAAATCTGATCAAAAGAAGTTCACAAGTGATAGTTGTACCACTTTGCTTATTCATGAAGAAATGAAAAATCCATAGTTCCAAGAGAAGGTACAAGCATGCTTGGATTTGTTGAACACTTTAAACATGTTTGGTCTGAACTTTAGGTTGAGTGTATGCAACAAAAACAAGTTGGAAGCTCAAGGAGAGTGGACTTTGTGATTAAAGTCACTTTTCAAGAATGGAAGTCATGACTTTATGCTTAAAATGGAATGAAACTTTGGACAATGCTTAAAACACATGGATCATAGCTCAAAAGCAAGTGAAATCATCTGAGTTTGGTGCTTTGAACAAGTTATAGGGGCTGCAAGAAAGGAATCTTTGCATTTGAAGTAGTTTTGTTTCATAACTTCTTCATGTTCATGGAGTTTTTCAAGTGTTATGGAGCCTTCTTCATAAAATCATATCTCATACCTCAAGCCATGGAATTTCATGCTATTGGTCTCTTTGGAAAGCCCTTGCTACATACTTCAATTCACTTGTTAAAAGTTTCCTCAAACTATTTTTGGATCATGGAGAAAAAATGCCTTAAAGTTAAGAAAAACTTGGTGAAAACACTTAGAATTTTTCCAAGTCTTTTGAACATAAACCTTCTTAATCCAAAATCTCTCAAAATAATCACTTTTAGCCAAAAGTTGCATTGTGATAAGTTGTTTATTTTGTCAAGATCTACAACTTTCATGTTTGGAGATTTTTGAGTTTGTAGGCAAAATTTGAAGTTCCCAAAATTAGGCTAAAAATCACTTAAAACCCCAATTTTGACTTTTGTTGACTTTTTTATTCTTGATGAATTCTTTGAATTTTGTTTGATGAAATATCTTCAATATCCATATGATGATGATTTGGATCCTTAAAAGTCCATAGTTGACCATTTTCCTCAAATGTCAAAGGTTGACTTGCACAGTTGACTTTTTCCACGTGAACCGCAATTTTGTGATTTTCATATGAATCAAGGTCTCCTCTTAAAATGAATGATGTGAATGGATTATAATGTTTATTTGGATGTCCTTGAATCATAGTTTGAGTCTTGGAACCATGTTCTGATTAAAAGTCAACCCTCTAATAGAATTAGGTCAAAAACCCTAATTGGAGCTTCTAATGAACTTGAAGGTGATTGATATTGCATTGAACCATCCTTGGACTTTGATATTGACTTATAGAATCCTTTGAATCATAGAAGAGTGTTGAATTCCTTTGTGGGCCTCAAAACCCTAATTTTCCCAGTCTCCTCTTGATCAGCCTCCTGTCTTAGGACACAAGCAACAAACAACAATTTTTTGGTATTTTTGGTTAGCAAATGATGTATACATGATGATAATGATGATGATGATGATCCTACTATTTGAAATGAGGTGGGATCTCAGTGGTAAAAAATTGGGGTACAACACACTTTCCACGTGATTTTGATTTTGGAAAAGGCCCATTGGTCATATATTATTTATGTCATGATTTTTTTATTTATCTTTGATTTTATTCATTAAAACTCAAAATAAATCAAATAAAATCACAAATAAATGAAATAAAATCACAAATAAATGAAATAAAATTATATGATTCAATCAACAAATATTTAATCAATCCAAATTGATTCAAAATTCTAAAAAATATATGAAGAGAGATTGGAGAGAGATTGGCCAAGAATAGAAAGATTTAATACATATTTGAATCAAATTTTCTTTCTCTCAAAATACGTTAAGCCCAAGTCCAAAATTAGACCTAAATCACTCTCTATACATAATACAAGGCATTTAGCATAAGGGTTCACAAGTTGGGCAGCCAAAAATAAGGGTTTCTAAGTTGCAAAAAGTTCAAAGAACTAGGGCACGATCCATAGCTCTCTCCTGCAAGTTTCAGCGAGTTCCAATCAGTCCATCTTGATCCTAAGGATCCGAGGACTCATTCCATACCATTGTAAAAGCTCATAGCACGTGGAAAGGATTGGTACTAGTCACTCAAGGTTCGTATCACTCTCGAACTTCATGCTTCTTCATTCAGGCCATTTAAATTGATTCCACGTGTATATACTTGCTCATAATCATGTTTGTAGTAGTTTGGAACGCCTGTTTTTGAGTTTTTACGCAGGGCTCACATTATGCCATTGTTAGGGCAAGAATGGCCACGTCCCTTGTATTCGTATGTACAACAGTCGTTTGACCAAAAGGATTCCATATTCGAACTCAGGAGTTGATTTTATGAGGATCTGGGCATGTTTCTTTCATTGTTGGTTTGATTCTTGCAGGATCCAAGTTGTTGCCATGGAGCGAAGGCGAAGAAATCCACAGGAGAATTTGTAGCAAAAATCGTGAGAAAATCCGCAGGTATGCAGGTTGAAGACGATGGCGTGGGATGTGGACTCTTGGACCACGCGCACCTTATTCCCATTGGTTGGTCAACACGATCGTCGCCTCCCTCCCCGTGTGATTGGCAGCTGCGTAACGCCAGGGCCCACCTTTTGACTTTCAGTTTGAATTTGACATTAAACATGTTTTTTAATATATACTGAATTACGTGGCTTATAATAACGAATGCAGTGCGCAGCCCAAGTGGTAACCAACGTTATGCATAAACCCCACGCTCTTGAGTTCGAACCCTCTCGATGACACTCTTTCCTTTTACAATGTTTTTTCATAGGATTCAATGTTGCTTCCCCACAAACAAACACGGTACACCCGAGTATCCTGACCGTAAGATCTCCCCGATGCCAGATCCAACGTCATCAAGCCTACACGTGTACCATGGATTCTCAGACTCTCACCACACTGAATCATACGCCTGGTTTTTTCTCAAATTCCTTATTCTTTTTATGGTTATAATTGTTTTCTTTTTTATTAAAACTAAAATTAAGATAAGTTTTTTTTATTAGTTTCATCACTTAGTTTTTTAGGTTTTATATTAAGTTTTACAATTAAGTTTTTATCATTAAAAATATAAAAAATACAAAAAAATAGGTTTAGGTTATAATTAGTTAAATAATTTTAATTAACTTATTAATTAGGTTTTATCAATTTAAATTTGGTTTAACTTTAATTAACTTTATTAATCTAACATTAATTTAATAATGACAATTTAGACTTAGGATTATTTTTACCTTTTTTTAAACACTAATTTCAACTCGCGATTCTCTTCTTATCTCATACTCTGGGATTGACGCATGATTGTTTTAATTTCCGTCTTTTATTTAAATTTTTTACTTAATTTATGTCATTTAAAATACTAGAAGGTGTATAGGTTGTTCATTCGTTTTTCAATGTAATAGTAATTAGGGCCTTTATTTTCTGCCTTTATTCTTTGTACATTATAATTGTTTATTTTTTGTTTATTAACTGCGTGGTTAGTAAAATAGAGAGTGGCAAGACTAATAACTGGACGTAGCTCACTAACTCAAGATTAAATATCTGAATTTAACACGTGATTGTTGCACACACGCACCTTTAGGGTAACCCCTCTTATGCTGCATTTCGATCAAAAATAGTCAAGTTCCTCGAGCGTAGGGATACCTTAGCACCTGTTGCCTTCGATAAAATCATCATAGTCCCTCAATATAAAGATCATAGTCCCTTCAAGTTGCCTCCGATAAAATGATCTCGTCCCTCGATGTTGCCTTCGATTAAATGATGATAGTCCCTTCGATTGCTAAGGTATCCTTACTAGTTGCCTTTTTATGACTATTCTCATAAACTCATAAGACTTCCTACCCTCCTTATGGTATGGATAGCCTTATGGAAAACGATAACCCTTGATGACCCGATACATCCAATGAAAGGACTACCTACCCTCCTTATAGTATGGATAACCTTTCAAACGAAAGACTTAAAGAACAAGAAAGACGAATTTAGGGTAGGTAGCTTTCAACTGCTTGCTCACAATCAATTCTCAAAATGCTTTTCACACCTCTTTTTCAAAACAATTTCAAAAAGGCTACACTTATTTACAAGTTAAAGTCCTTATTAAAAATCTTTTCTAATCACACACACGAAACTTTTCAAACAATTCAAACAAACAAGTGAGCTAAGCAATTAAGAGCCCATGGGTAACCATGGATACAAAGGGTTCTTACACTTTCCCTTTGTATAACCTACCCCCCGAACTCAAAATCTTTCAAAGGTCTTTCCTGTTCTTTTTACCTTTCTTGACTGGATAAGATAAAAGTCGGTGGCGACTCTTGCTATCCGCATATTTTAAAAAGTTAGCTCTCCCACCGTGTTACAGCACATATACATAATTACATGTTATTCACATAAAAACATCATAATTTATTCATAAATTACTAACCATTCTACTTCTATCGTATAGTTAACTTCATTAGCTTCCTAAGGCTTCGAATGACACATGAAACAGAGTTACGGATCAAAAGTTATGCACTTTAGAAAATTTTGCAAAACATGACACATTCGTCCGGCGAAGGCTTTAGCTCGCCTGACTCTCTGGGATAGAAACTTGGTCACATTTTTACCCCTCTCACCCCCTGGTTGATAAAGTGGTTTTTACATATGTTCTTACCGTTATTTTTAGTTACCTTTAAGTTATTTTATTTAGTGTTTTATTTCTTTATTCCACATTTTATGCTTTGTTTGTGTGCTATAGTGTTTGCAGACTCAAATGAATGAAGTGGGAGAAATTAGTGCAAAACTGAAGAAAAGCGCATAAATTGGCCAAACGCGTCCCCATATGCGTTTTGAGCTTGAAAAAGTCATGTCTGCTGGGAGGACGCGTCTGGACCAAATAAAACATAGCAAGCTAACCAAAGGCGACCCCAAACGCGTCTCAGGCCATGGAAGGAGCCAGAAAGCATCCCCTCTACCCACACGCGTCTTCAGACGCGTGTACCTAGCCAACACACGTGCCCACACGCGTCCAGAAGTACATAATTGCACTGAAGACCCAGACGTGTCCCCATACGTGTTTGTGTGTGCTATTTTGGGCTTGATCATCTGAAAAACCCAGAATGGCAGAAATAAAAGGAGGAAAACGCGTTAACACAAGGGTCGGACGATTTTGGAGGTGAAAAACTCTGTAGAAGGCTGGAGAATTTAGATTTTATGCAAGGAGTGAAGATTACTATGAGCTTTTGCCATTGAAGATCTGATTCCTTTCGTTTATCTATAATGTCTACAATTTAAACTATTTTTTTTGTTATTGTTATGAGTAGCTAAACCCCCATTGCTAGGGGGTGACCGTGATTCTGATTGTGATGAATTTGTTTAATTGATGCAATAAATATTTTAATTTTCATATTTGTTGATTTGTTATTTATCTGTTAGTAATGCTTTATCCGTTAGAAAAACGAATTTTGAATATGAATGAATAGTTTAACTGGACGGAAAATTATTTGTGGACACGATTAAGAACATATAATAAATCATATCACCTAGGACTAGGGATACCTTATTGTAACAGAAAATTCTTGTTATTGGAATGCTTGATCATAACCGTAATTATCTATGGACATAGTAATTAGGTTGTGAGGTCAAATATCTCTTCACTAAGGCCTTAGGATTAGATACTCTAAAGAACCGGTAATTAACTATGAAAATTATGTTGTTGCATTGAGAAAGCAAATTTGTTGCATAAAGAATGATTCACCGATCCCTAGCAATCTACTCATCTATGTTCATCGTTTCAATACTTTATTTTTCGTTAATTGCAATTTCACTATAAACCAATCAAAACCCCTTTGAACTTTTGTCTAATTAAAATATTGATAAAACTCTTATTCGTCAAGTAGTCCTTGAGATTCGACATTCGGGAAATTTTCCCTTTATTACTACAGAGGCAAAATAGTACACTTGCTATTTTACCGATCAAGTTTTTGGCGCCGTTTCCGGGGACTTCCAAAGATAATATAGTCTTTAGATTTATTTCAATTAGAATTTTGTTGCTCTGCGACTAAAATTTCATTTTCTGCACATTTTTATAAATCATTGTTCCTCATTCTAATAATTGTCTAATCTACTTATGTGAGGTAAGGTCTCAACAGAATTTCATTTTGACGCAGAAATTGAAAGAACTTTGCACGCAAGGCGCAGACAAGCTCGTCTGGCTAAACTGGAAGTGAAGAAGAAGTGAAGAAGAAGTCATGAGCGAGAATCCACCAGCACCGGAGAGACTCCTTGGAGACTATGGTGCTACGAACACACTGGAGGGAAGACTAACTATTGTCAACCAACCGGTGAATGCTGCTAACTTTCAACTGCATCCTAGCACAATCAATCAGCTTGAAAGAAAATCTTTCATTGAAAAGGTTAATGGAGATGCAAACAAGCATCTATAGAGGTTTTTAACCATGAGCACTACTTTAAAAATTGAGGGTCATACTGAAGAAGCCAAGAAGCTGAGAATGTTCCCTCTTACCTTGGCTGAAGAAGCAAAATAGTGTTTTATTCTCTCCCAGCGGGTAGCATTACATCATGGTAAGAGATTGAAAAGGAGTTCTTAAATGAGTATTTTCCAGCATCGGTAGTTTTGAGAAAGAGGTACGACATCTTGAACTTCAAGCATAAGGAGGGTGAGCCCTTGGGAGATGCTTACAAAAGATTCAAAAGTACTCTAGTGGCATGTCCCACTCATAATATGGACAAGACCGAACAAATGCAAGTGTTTGTCAATGGGCTCAGGATCAAAACAAAGTAGTTGATCGATATAGCAACTGTAGCGTCGGAGTCATTACAGACACTAAAAACTTGAAGCTAAAACGTGATTTTATTGTAATGTTAAGAGATGAAACACTTCTTGCATAACCAACTAAGCTCAATATTTGACTTTGCTTGGATTTAATTCTCAGACATACTCGATCTTCCAACTTCTCTTCATAGTCAAACTTCCTTCTTTCGAGAATTCTCAAAATATACACACAAATCCTCATCCAAACTTGTAGATGTAAACAAATTATAAATCCCAATAGAGTAAATCCTAATATTGGTAAATTTAAAAAACAAATGACGTTTATGCCTGAAATAATATCCTCAAATCTATCAAATTTAAGAAAATAAAACAAAATATATTGATATTTGTTGAACTTAGTATATTTTGGCAGTAACAATGTATGCCACTTCTCAAAATTGAATAGCCAAATACATTATAAAATAAAATACTATCAATGGTGATCTGGATCCTAAGAACCACTAAGACGACAATATAAAAATATTGAACCCAATATCAAAATAAAATTAAACATCCATATAGTAGACTGCATTACAACAACAAATATGCAAGTTTTATCCAACTAAGTGGAATCGGCTTCATGAAACAATTTTTGCCATAATATACAGACTGCATTAAGCAACTTAGGGTGCGTTTGATTTGCAAAATATGAAGTACTGGACAGAACAGTACTAGACAGTACAGAACAGTACAAGACAATTTTTTGTATTGTACTGTATTTGATGGTTACTGGACTGGACAACTGTTTTATTAATATTTTTGAATCAAAATATTAAATAATGAGAGAGAAGAAAAATAATAAATTGAGATTTTTTTCTCTACTTTATTTGATATGTCAATGAACCCAATAAAAATAGTATAATTTTTACTATAGCATTTTTTTATATATAAAATATTAATATTATATTTATGAATTAAAATATTAAATAATAAGAAAGAGAGTAAAAAATTAATTTTTTGATATTTTTTTGATAATTAGTGTTTGGGACAAAAAGTTGTCCCATGGTTTAGTGGGGACAAGAAAATATGATTTTGTCCAGTACCTTGCCATATTTTTTGTCCAGTATTATGATTAGTTTCTACATCAAACTGAGTACAAAAAAAATTATCTTGTCCAGTACCTCGTTTTTTAGCAAATCAAACGCACCCTTAAAATGACCTGAAACACTACCAAATGCTTGTGCAACCGCTTCAGCCAAAATACCATAAACACATCTGAATGACTTAGGTTTGACAGCAGAAATTAAATGAAATTGCAATGATGTGATGGAGCCTTGCATTATTTATTTTCATAGAGTGGTAGGCAGAAGGAGAACTCTATGAATCACTAATGTTTAAAAATTGAACTTTGTTTATACTAATTAATTCTTAACTAGATCTAATGACGATATTTCGCAAATGCTAACTGTTTTAATAGAAGATTTAAAAAGATTCAAAAAGAAGTCACTCTTGAACGCTACCCTGTTCAAGTAACAAAATATTCAAAACTGCAATATATTAGTTCAAGTAACGAAATACTAAGCAACACAAAAGTGGAACTAAATAAATTCAAATATCAATGCGTCTATAATGAGATACTCCCTCCGATTTCATATTTAAGTAAATATCAATGCGTCTATAATGAGATACTCCCTTCCTATTTTTTTCTTGAAAATTGTTGCAAAATGTAAAAAATTATAGAGGTATATTTGAAATAGTGACATTGAATGTAATAATTATAGATTTTTTTAGCTTATATTTAAGACTATAGATTTTTTTTGTTGCTTGTATTTGAGACCGGATAGAATACAAAATAGTGGATTGTCAAAATTTAAAAATGAAAATATTCTAATTATTTAAAAAATTTGAAAAGGAAAAAAAACAGATTGATATACTTGTGATGAGATCAATACAATGTGGTGCAACGAATTTAGATCTACAAAAGAAAATGAATTTTAAAATTAAAAAATAATTTAAAAAAAGGAAAATTTATGAAAAATCATATTGATTAAGAATTATAGATCTATCAATGAAAAATCATGTACTTTACCTTTATTTATCTGTTTTCTTTAGTCAAGTTTGTTAAGTTTATTATTTCACCTCATTTCTTGGAAGCCGCCTCTTTGTACCTTTCTTGCCAGATTGAAGCTACTAATTTCATGTTTCTTGGTATTTCCATTGGTTTCAATCCTAGGAAGGAGGCAACTTGGTTCCCGCTTTTGGAAAAGATGAGAAAGCGTTTGAATGGGTTGAAAAACCATTTTCTTAGTCTTGGAGGTAAGATCACGCTCTTAAAGTCTATTTTGAATTCTTTAACTATTTTCACCATGTCTTTCTATAAGATGTCAGCTAAAGTGGTTAAACAATTTACCAAGTTACAAAGTAATTTCTTATGGGGGGAGTGGTTGAGAAGAAGAATATTCATTGGGTTAGTTAGAAAGTTGTGACGTTGCCATATTTAAAAGGAGGTTTAGCCATCAAAGATATTAAAGATTTTAAATTTTCCCTTTTAAATAAGTGGAGATGGAGAATTGCTTATGGAGGTGGGTCATTGTGGTGTGAGGTTTTGAAGGCTCGTTATGGTGATGTAAGTATGCATGTTTTATGTGGAGGAGACTCCTTCAAACTTTCGTCTTCTTCTCTTTGGTGGCGGGACTTATTAAAGGTTGGTTTTTCTACTCCTTTTGCTAAGGACCCTTTTCTTTCCAATTGTTGTTTTAAAGTGGGTAATGGTTTTAATACTCCGATAAAATGATCTCATCCCTCGATGTTGCCTTCGATTAAATGATGATAGTCCCTTCGATTGCTAAGGTATCCTTACTAGTTGCCTTTTTATGACTATTCTCATAAACTCATAAGACTTCCTACCCTCCTTATGGTATGGATAGCCTTATGGCAAACGATAACCCTTGATGACCCGATACATCCAATGAAAGGACTACCTACCCTCCTTATAGTATGGATAACCCTTTCAAACGAAAGACTTAAAGAACAAGAAAGACGAATTTAGGGTAGGTAGCTTTCAACTGCTTGCTCACAATCAATTCTCAAAATGCTTTTCACACCTCTTTTTCAAAACAATTTCCAAAAGGCTACACTTATTTACAAGTTAAAGTCCTTATTAAAAATCTTTTCTAATCACACACACGAAACTTTTCAAACAATTCAAACAAACAAGTGAGCTAAGCAATTAAGAGCCCATGGGTAACCATGGATACAAAGGGTTCTTACACTTTCCCTTTGTATAACCTACCCCCCGAACTCAAAATCTTTCAAAGGTCTTTCCTGTTCTTTTTACCTTTCCTGACTGGATAAGATAAAAGTCGGTGGCGACTCTTGCTATCCGCACATTTTAAAAAGTTAGCTCTCCCACCGTGTTACAGCACATATACATAATTACATGTTATTCACATAAAAATATCATAATTTATTCATAAATTACTAACCATTCTACTTCTATCGTATAGTTAACTTCATTAGCTTCCTAAGGCTTCGAATGACACATGAAACAGAGTTACGGATCAAAAGTTATGCACTTTAGAAAATTTTGCAAAACATGACACATTCGCCCGGCGAAGGCTTTAGCTCGCCTGACTCTCTGGGATAGAAACTTGGTCACATTTTTACCCCTCTCACCCCCTGGTTGATAAAGTGGTTTTTACATATGTTCTTACCGTTATTTTTAGTTACCTTTAAGTTATTTTATTTAGTGTTTTATTTCTTTATTCCACATTTAATGCTTTGTTTGTGTGCTATAGTGTTTGCAGACTCAAATGAATGAAGTGGGAGAAATTAGTGCAAAACTGAAGAAAAGCGCATAAATTGGCCAAACGCGTCCCCATATGCGTTTTGAGCTTGAAAAAGTCATGTCTGCTGGGAGGACGCGTCTGGACCAAATAAAACATAGCAAGCTAACCAAAGGCGACCCCAAACGCGTCTCAGGCCATGGAAGGAGCCAGAAAGCATCCCCTCTACCCACACGCGTCTTCAGACGCGTATACCTAGCCAACACACGTGCCCACACGCGTCCAGAAGTACATAATTGCACTGAAGACCCAGACGTGTCCCCATACGTGTTTGTGTGTGCTATTTTGGGCTTGATCATCTGAAAAACCCAGAATGGCAGAAATAAAAGGAGGAAAACGCGTTAACACAAGGGTCGGACGATTTTGGAGGTGAAAAACTCTGTAGAAGGCTGGAGAATTTAGATTTTATGCAAGGAGTGAAGATTACTATGAGCTTTTGCCATTGAAGATCTGATTCCTTTCGTTTATCTATAATGTCTACAATTTAAACTATTTTTTTTGTTATTGTTATGAGTAGCTAAACCCCCATTGCTAGGGGGTGACCGTGATTTTGATTGTGATGAATTTGTTTAATTGATGCAATAAATATTTTAATTTTCATATTTGTTGATTTGTTATTTATCTGTTAGTAATGCTTTATCCGTTAGAAAAACGAATTTTGAATATGAATGAATAGTTTAACTGGACGGAAAATTATTTGTGGACACGATTAAGAACATATAATAAATCATATCACCTAGGACTAGGGATACCTTATTGTAACAGAAAATTCTTGTTATTGGAATGCTTGATCATAACCGTAATTATCTATGGACATAGTAATTAGGTTGTGAGGTCAAATATCTCTTCACTAAGGCCTTAGGATTAGATACTCTAAAGAACCGGTAATTAACTATGAAAATTATGTTGTTGCATTGAGAAAGCAAATTTGTTGCATAAAGAATGATTCACCGATCCCTAGCAATCTACTCATCTATGGTCATCGTTTCAATACTTTATTTTTCGTTAATTGCAATTTCACTATAAACCAATCAAAACCCCTTTGAACTTTTGTCTAATTAAAATATTGATAAAACTCTTATTCGTCAAGTAGTCCTTGAGATTCGACATTCGGGAAATTTTCCCTTTATTACTACAGAGGCAAAATAGTACACTTGCTATTTTACCGGTCAAGTTTTTGGCGCCGTTTCCGGGGACTTCCAAAGATAATAGAGTTTTTAGATTTATTTCAATTAGAATTTTGTTGCTCTGCGACTAAAATTTCATTTTCTGCACATTTTTATAAATCATTGTTCCTCATTCTAATAATTGTCTAATCTACTTATGTGAGGTAAGGCCTCAGCTGAATTTCATTTTGACGCAGAAATTGAAAGAACTTTGCACGCAAGGCGCAGACAAGCTCGTCTGGCTAAACTGGAAGTGAAGAAGAAGTCATGAGCGAGAATCCACCAGCACCGGAGAGACTCCTTGGAGACTATGGTGCTACGAACACACTGGAGGGAAGACTAACTATTGTCAACCAACCGGTGAATGCTGCTAACTTTCAACTGCATCCTAGCACAATCAATCAGCTTGAAAGAAAATCTTTCATTGAAAAGGTTAATGGAGATGCAAACAAGCATCTACAGAGGTTTTTAACCATGAGCACTACTTTAAAAATTGAGGGTCATACTGAAGAAGCCAAGAAGCTGAGAATGTCCCCTCTTACCTTGGCTGAAGAAGCAAAATAGTGTTTTATTCTCTCCCAGCGGGTACCATTACATCATGGTAAGAGATTGAAAAGGAGTTCTTAAATGAGTATTTTCCAGCATCGGTATTTTTGAGAAAGAAGTACGACATCTTGAACTTCAAGCATAAGGAGGGTGAGCCCTTGGGAGATGCTTACAAAAGATTCAAAAGTACTCTAGTGGCATGTCCCACTCATAATATGGACAAGACCGAACAAATGCAAGTGTTTGTCAATGGGCTCAGGATCAAAACAATGTAGTTGATCGATATAGCAACTGGAGGCTCAACAAATTTCACAACAGCCTTCGACATCATTAAGATCATTGAAGCAATAGATGCAAATGAGCATTTGGAGTTGTATGACATGTGTGCTAGCAAACCAGAAGGAATCACTGATCTTAAGCTGGAAACTTCTAAAATTCGGGTTGAAGATGCAATAGCGGCAACAGTTGAAAATAAATTGAAGGCTGTGAATATAGGTACACAATAGGTGGCTCAAGTTCAACAAGCTCAATCTGGAATCTGTGAAATTTGTAGTGGCCCTCACCAAACTAGGTATTGTGTTGCAACTCCCAAGCAAATTGAAGAAATCAAATTCTTGAGGAAAAACAATCCTTATTCTAACACCTATAATCCATGGTGGAAGAATCATCCCAATTTCTCGTGGAAAGATCAACAACAACAAGGTCTGCAGAAGGCAGAGTGGGAAGTAGCTATTGAGAGACTAGTTGGGTAATGTTCTCAATTTCAAGAAGAAACAAGAAACAACCATAGGAACACCACAGCTTCAATAAAAAATCTGGAAGTTCAAATGGTGAAAATAGCACAACACCTCACTCTACAAGCACAAGGTACTCTTCCGAGCTCAACTGTGAAAAATCCGAAAGACCAAGAGAAGATTAATGTTGTCACAACAAGAAGTCGGAAATTGTCAGAATCTGAAACATAAAAAGAGGAAATAGATGACAACTTGGTCATAGAGGTAGATTTGGAAGTAAGAGAGAATCCTAAAGAGCCTGAAGTTGTGGTACCACCGGTTAAGCCACTTGAAGAGAACAATAAGAAAGAAGCTAAACCGGCGATCAGGTTACCTTTCCCATCTAGTTTGTCAAAGAAGAATTCAACAAAAAAGAATTTTGAAAAATTTTCTGAACTTTTTAAAAAGTTATAAGTCAATATCCCTTTCTTTGAATCACTTGAGCACATGCCTCTGTACAAGAAATTTATGAAAGAGGTGATTGCTAAAAAGAGAACAGTGGGAGGTGAGCTTGAGATTGAAATTGAAAAATGTGGTAGAGTCTCACCTGAAAGGAAATTATCAATCAAGAAAAAAGATCCTGGAGTGGTAGCAATACCTTGCACTATCAAGGACAAATTCTTCAAAAAGGTAGTAATCGATTTTGGTTCTAGTGTAAGTCTAATGCCATTGTCTATTTTCAAAAATCTTGACTTGGGAAAGATAAGTGAAAATGAGACAAAATTAAAGTTTACTGATCACACCATCAAGAAATCATATGGGGTAGCCGAAGATGTACTAGTGTAAGTTAATAAGTTTGTCTTTCCAGTTGACCTCCACATCATGGACATTCCTGAAGATGAAGAGCCTCCTATCCTTCTTGAGAGACCATTCTTGTTGACAAGTCGCTACAATTTTGATATTGAGAAGGGGACACTAACGGTGAAATCATTTGATGAAGAAGTAAAATTGAAGATGTTAGAAGTCAATAAACAAAGTGCAAGTGGACATGATCAAGCTTATGTTGGTATGATCGAAAGTGAGGGAGAAGGCAAAAGTCACATACATCTCCCAGAAAAATTTTCAAGCATAGTCTCTCGGGTGGAACCAACTTATGTCTCTATCAAAAGTTCTAAGAGGGCTAAGGAAGTCAAAAAGAAAATGAAAGAGATAGATCAAGGAGAGGAGAAGAAAGTGGGAAGTGAGCTGAAGAGAAAAGTGGTCCATGCTTTGCATCTTCATGAGTTCTTGGTTGCGGAGGTGACAAGCAACAAGGTTTGGAAGAGGAAATACCCTCCATAATAAAGGGTAATGGGCCGTCGAGCCATGCGACATTAAACGAAGCGCTTCGAGGTAGGCAACCCACGCTTTTAATAATGAATTTGTCTTTTTGTGTGTTTGTTTTCTTTTCAAGTAATAAAATAGGGTCTCTCTGGTGAAAGCTAGGAAGTGATCGTTGGAGTTCAATACCCTCTGTGAGTCACCTCTCTCAGGCTTGTTCTGAAACATTGAGGCAAATGTTTAGTTTAAGTTTGGGGGAGGGTTTTCTCTTTGCATTTTATTTTTTTGTTATTGGTATGATGTGAAAACCATTAAATTGAATTCTTCCCAAATTTTGACCGAATTTTTGACCGACTTTTTAGTTTTTTGTAAGAGCTTTTGATCGTAAAAGCGATCGGGAATAATATATAGAGATGAAGAGATGGTTGGTTTAGGGTAAGAGGTTCAGAATAATATGACAAGAAAGAGGATTCGTTTGAACACCCATGGTTTCCTAAAAAGAGATACGAGTCTAACGTGTAGATTTGTACCATAGTGTTGGACTCCTGAGAAATACTCCAGAAGTAGTTGTTCTATGCAGTCTGACATAATTTAGAATCACAGGCATGTATGATTGGTTGAGAAAAAATATATCAAGTTGGAACCAGATGATGAAAAGGCGGTAAAAGGCAACCAGCTCGCTAAGTTGGGTAACTCTCACCCGGTATTCGGCCCAAAGGAGGTTGATCCCCAAACGTCGTCCAAATAAGGACAATATATAACTGCAAAGTTTGAAAATTTCATCGGTAAATAAAAATAGAAAATGCTGCTCATTTGGTGCCAAAAAAAAGGAATTCTCGACTAATCTTGTGCATGTGATGATCATCACAAAGTATCATTGCCTTAATTTGATTGTACTAATGAAAAGGGAGGAAAATCGGAAAAAGACTTAAAAACAAAGCATAGTGAAAGAGGTATCATGTAAATGCCGGACTAACCATATCTCGATCAACCAGAACAGAAGTCTCACGTATGAGTATCGGTATGCTGTGAATTTCTGGACCTCTTATAATTGTCACTTGAGGTCAAGCAACGGTTTAAGTTTGGGGGAGTTTGATCAGTGGTTTTTACATATGTTCTTACCTTTGTTTTTAGTTACCTTTGAGTTATTTTATTTAGTGTTTTATATCTTTGTTCCACATTTTATGCTTTGGTTGTGTGCTATAGTGTTTGCAGACTCAGATGAATGAAGTGGGAGAAATCAGTGCGAACAAGTGCAAAACTGAAGAAAAGCGTATAAACTGGCCAAACGCGTCCCCAGACGTGTTTTGAGCTTGAAAAAGTCATGTCTGCTGGTAGGACGCGTCCCCAGACGCTTGTGGACCAAAGAAAACACAGCAAGATGACCAAACGCGTCTCAGACCATGGAAGGATCCGGAAATCACCCCCTCTGCCCACACGCGTCTTCAGACGCATGTCACTGGCCAACACAAGTGCCCACACGCGTCCAGAAGTACATAATTGCACTGAAAATACCTCCCCTGCCAAGACGCGTCCCCAGACGCGTTTGTGCGTGCTATTTTGGGCTTGATCGTCTGAAAAGCCCAAAAAGGAAGAAATAAAAGGAGGAAAACGCGTTGGCACAAGGGTTGGATGATTTTGGAGGCGAAAAACACTATAGAAGGCTGGAGAGTTTAGATTTTATGCAAGGAGTGAAGATTACTATGAGCTTTTGCCATTGAAGATCTGATTCCTTTCGTTTATCTATAATGTCTATAATTTAAACTATGTTTTTTGTTATTGTTATGAGTAGCTAAACCCCCATTGCTAGGGGGTGACCCTGATTTTGATTGTGATGAATTTGTTTAATTGATGCAATAAATATTTTAATTTTCATATTTGTTGATTTGTTCTTTATCTGTTAGTAATGCTTTATCCGTTAGAAAAACGAATTATGAATATGAATGAATAGTTTAACTGGACGGAAAATTATTTGTGGACACGATTAAGAACATATAATAAATCATATCACCTAGGACTAGGGATATCTTATTGTAACAGAAAATTCTTGTTATTGGAATGCTTGATCATAACGTTAATTATCTATGGACATAGTTTCATACCCCAAAATTTGCCCATCATATTTCAAGGTATCTTGGCTCAAACAGTCTCCTCAGACTCACATGATCTATAGATACTCAAGGCCACACAAGGAATAGGCATGACTACCTCTCTCCTAGGAAATCAATCCACGACTAGGGTTTTGTTTCTCCCAAGGTAAAATCAGATCCTAACACCTCAAGTGGACTTCATAGCTTCCCACATGTCTCCAAGTATCTCCATGCCAAATTTCAAGACTTACAGTACAAGACTATTCTGTCAAATGCTTGAAAGATCAACAGTCGACTAGTTTGAACTGAAAGTCAACTATGGTCAACATATAGTTAAAACTCCTGATTTTTGGTCAACATCAAGGATTTGAGGTTACACTCATCATTTGATCAAGGGTTGATCATGATTCGTCAAGAAAAACTCCAAAGTTGACAAAACTATAAAAGTTTCTAAATTAGGGTTTTTAAGGAGAAAGTCAACTAAACTATGACTGGCCATAAGTCTCTCATACTTTATCAGAAATTCCCCAACCAAAGTTCATTCTCAAGGAAATTCAATTCTCCACAACTTTGATGTTGGGCTCAAGACCAAGAATTGCATCATTTGAGAGATATGGACCAAGATATTATAGGTCTTTCTAAAAGTCAACAAAAAGTCATCTTTTTGCAAAGAAATGTACATGAACATGGAAACTTCAATGAATATGAAACCAAAAGGAGTAATTAGAGGACATCTTGAACTTTCTAAAAAGTCCAAGAACACTAAAAAAAGTGGAAAATTGAGCAAGATACAAATTGCACAAGTTGGGCTTTTTTGAAGAGGTGCATAAAAGAAAATATTTGTCAAAACCAATTTTTTTCCAAATGGGCCTATAATTTTATCATCCAAACTTGTTCTTGACATTATCCATGGCCTCTATAACCCTTGCCACGCCTCCTTTATTTTTATCTTAATTATTTTTAAATTAAATAAACCAAAATTCAATTTTAATTAAATAAAATATAAAAGTTATTGGCAAGATGATTTGGGCTTGATATTTACATGACTTGAGGTCCAAGATAGCCCATCACAAGCTACCAAATTTGTGCAAGATGCATTAAGACAAGAAAAATCCAATTTTGGAAAGATTTGATCAAAATTTTCTATGAAATATTTCTCACATCAATGCAATATATCTTGCCAAGTTTGTTGACCTAATCTGGTGTCATATATATACTCTACATGTTCAGACCACAAGGGCGTGATATCGTATCACAAATTACAGCTTTTTTCAAGACAATCCAATCCTCCCAATCCCTTCCTGAGATATCAAAGGGTGAGAAGGAATGCTGAACCAAGTCCTCTAACGTCAGAATCACGCATGCCATGCTTACCATTTTTCGTTTACGCTTTGATTTTCATATCGTGCATAACTTTGCATTTTTATCCAAACTAACGATGTATTCAAGTGTAACATGCAGTTTTGAAGAGGTTTAACCCATTAGTTTCGAGCTTTAACGTGTGGAACTCAACCAGCCATTGTTAGGGCATAAGATGCATTCACGATCGATTTCATACTTGTAGTCGTTTTCAGGACAAACGAAGATCACAGGCGTGCTCAGAGGACCATTTTCCATTGAACCATGACCTTTGTTCCTGTTAATGCATCGTTTTTTTTGTGTTTTGAGATTTGCAGGAATTCGTGGAAAAAATCCGCAGCAAAATCCATGGAGGAATCCGCATGACCTTTGTTCCTTCCATTGTTTTTACATATTTATTCATCCAGGTCCAATCAAATAACATCAAACGAAATCAGCACTAATGGCAAGGGAAGGAGATCAATGACGTTCAAGGCGTGGGTTCAACACCCAGCAACCCCATTTATTTTTCTTATTTTGTACCCTTTCTATCATCTTTTCTCTTTTGGTTTTGTTGTTTTTTTTCTTTCTTTTTAATTATTTCACTAGCTGGTTTTTGATTAAAATGAATCACTTAGCATTAGGTTTATTTAATCACTAAACAAATTAGGATTAGTAATTATTAATAAGTTTAATCGATTAATTTAGATTTTTGTTTATTATTAATCCCTATTAATTAAATAATTAGAATTTAGGATTAGTTCTTTTAAGTGATTTAATAATTAGGGTATTTAGAATTTAATCGGTCTAATCATTAGGGATTTCTAATTAACACAAGTAAATTATTTAGTTATTTAATTAAGTAGGTAATTAACTTAGGAATTAGAATTAGTTAGTAATTAATTTAAATCAGGTTTTCACTTCAAAATTCAAAAGACTCAATTTCTCCTACCACAATTCTCTTCTCGTCTCCAAATTCCCATGAATGCCGCATGTGTTTTGCTTTTATTTAATTATTTATTTAATTATTTATTTAAATTCTAGAAATCGATGTATAGGTCGCATGGGTATTTTTGTAATAGCGTAGGAACCTTTTCTTTTCTGCTTTTACTTTCTGCACCTTTACTTTTCTGCTGATATTAACTGTTTAGATGTATGGTTTAGGATTATATGCTCAAGACTAAAATCAACCGTTAGATCGCTAACACAAACGTTAACATAACTGAATACAACACACGTGATTGTTGCACCCTCTCACATTTAGGGTACCCCCTCTTGGTTGCCTTCTCGATTATAAAAGTCAAGTCCCTCAGATGTAGGGATACCTTAGCCTGCTGCCTATGATAAAAAACATCATCGTCCCTTCGATAAAAGATCATAGTCCTTTCGAGTTACCTACGATGAAATGATCTCGTCCCTCGAGTTGCCTTCAATAAATGATGATAGTCCCATCGGATTGCTAAGGTATCTCTACTGGTTGCCTTTATGACTATTCACATCTCATAGGACTTCTTACCCTCTTTATGGTATGGATAGTCCCTATGACGATTCGATGACCCTTCGATGACCCGCACATCCAATGTATAGGACTACCTACCCTCAAATGGTATGGATAGTACTATCGCCCAGGGAAAATTTTAAAGAATAGGGAAGACCTTACAAACTAGGGTAGGTAACTCTAAAGTGCTTGCTCACAATCCATTCAAACAAATCAAACGCTTTTCACACCATGTTTTCTAACATTGTCTTTTTAGACATTCTCAAAATCAAATTGTTTTTCTAAACACACACTACACAAATCAAACATTTCAAAACAAATCAAAGTGAGCTAAGAAATTAAGAGCCCGTAGATAACTACGGATGAAAAGGATGCTAACACCTTCCCTTTTCATAACCTGCCCCCCGAACTCAATCTCTATTCAAAGAAGGTCTTTCCTGTTCTTTTATACCTTTCCTAATTGGATAAAATAAAAGTCGGTGGCGACTCGTGCTCACCGCAACATTGCTTGCGAATAAAAATAAAGTCAAATCACTGTATTACACATAGTAATTAGGTTATGAGGTCAAAGATCTCTTCACTAAGGCCTTATGATTAGATACTCTAAAGAACCGGTAATTAACTATGAAAATTATGTTGTTGCATTGAGAAAGCAAATTTGTTGCATAAAGAATGATTCACCGATCCCTAGCAATCTACTCATCTATGTTCATCGTTTCAATACTTTATGAATAGGAAAGACCTTACGAACTTAGGGTAGGAACTCTTAAGTGCTTGCTCACAACAAATCAAATGCTTTTCACACTCCTGTTTTCTAACATTGTCTTTTCAGACATTCTCAAAGTCAAACTGTTTTTCTAAACACACACGACACTTTTCAAACATTTCAAACAAACAAAGTGAGCTAAGCAACTAAGAGCCTGTAGATAACTACGGATGAAAAGGGTGCTTACACCTTCCCTTTTCATAACCTACCCCCGGACTCAATCTCTTTTCAAAGAAGGTCTTTCCTATTCTTTTATACCTTTCCTAATTGGATAAAATAAAAGTCGGTGGCGACTCGTGCTCACCGCAACATTGCTTGCGAATAAAAATAAAGTCAGTTCACCGTATTACAGAACTGGCGACTCTGCTGGGGATTCTTTAAAGAGGTGTTTACCTTAGGGCTTAGATCACTAATGTTTGTTTTGATTGCTTTACTTTTCAAGGTTGCTTGGGAACTAAATGAAGGACGAATCCTATACCCGGATTCAAGTACACTTAAGATAGGAGTGGCATAGTCATGGCGACCTCTTTCATATATGTGGGAGATGAGTCAATATGAAGTTCACGCTTGAGTTAGGACTCCATAGATATATGCACACCTTTCTCAAATGAGGGAGGTCTATGTATGTAACTTTGGGTGCACCGGAGCTCAAGGACCTTTAGTTACCTTTAACCCATCTTGGCCTTTAGGACGTAGTGGGGGGGCTACTCTTGACAAATGTTGAGGGCCTAGTCGCTACCCGATATTACAAATCAGATAGGTTCTTTCTTAAAGTATCATTGCATGATGCGAATGTATCATGTTCGAGGGTGCTTTAGAAGGGCTGACAATTCTGGGTAACTCGGTAGAACCCATTGCTGATATCATCCTTATCCTTAGAAATACCTTTGGGGAAGGGTAGTTACCTAGTCAAACTCCATGCAAGCCTTTGAACCTTAGGACATTTGTGTGACTTGCTTGTGTGTGCTACTAACCTTTTGATTTCCTTGCAGGTTTTGTTGTAGGACATGTTTTGTCCTTACTATCTTACGCTTTGCCTGATGCATTACATTCGCATCATGAAATCATAACATTGCATGTTAACTAACCCTTTCAAGGATCTTAGGAATTTAGGGCGCACAATTTCAGGTGCCCTTATCAAGGACTAAATTCTCATCAAGGGGCAAAAGGATTTACTTTCCTCTGGCCATTTGTCTTCCAAACCAGAGACACTGTACCTATCAAGGGGCAAGAGGATTTCTTTTCCTCTAGCCGTGTACCTTCAAATTCAGAAGTATCCCGAATCAGAGGCGATGACCCACTCGATATGGTGAGCTTGATTCTCAAAGAGGACATTCCAAGACGAAAGTCAAAACTGTGACCAATCATTTTCTAATATCGCAAACTAAATTCCCTAAAAAGATCCTTGAAAATGTTGCACTTGCATTCATAACATCGCATAAAAGGTTTCCATCACAGGTTTCTCACTTCCTCGTTGTTTATTTCAGCATCATGAATCTCGAGCAGTCAGACAAAGATCTTCAAGTCCAGAATTCCCAGTTTCAAGATCTGATCCTGAACTTGTCCAAGGGGCAAGACGATTGAAAGCACTCCTAACCAAGAAGGAAAAAAAAGTCCAGAAGATCTGTGGGTGTCCTTAATATGGGAAGAAGATTCCGAGGTCCGCTCAAGAAGGCTGAAGAAGTCAAGATTCCTGAAGACAATGACAAAGATGACAATGCTAGCATCAAGACGGACGCAAAAAGTAATCATGATTCTGTTAAGCCCTCCGAGGAAGAAGAGGACTACTACTATGAGGACGAATATCTTGATGAAAAATACCAACTGCTGGAAGAACGTATGAAGGCTATGGAGATCCAAAAGGTACCTGGGCTAGATTTTGAGGAGCTTGGACTCATCTCTGGAGTTGTCATCCCTCCGAAGTTCAAGATTCCAACTTTTTCTAAATATGACAGAGTCTCTTGTCCTAAGCTACATTTGAAATCATATGTGAGGAAGATTCAACCTCATACTGCTGATAAGAAGCTTTGGATCTATTTCTTTCAAGAGAGTTTGTTTGGAACTCAACTCAAATGGTACTATCAACTGGAGGGTACCAATATTCGTACTTGGGAGGACTTGGCTGTTGCTTTCTACATGCAATACCAATATAATGCTGATCTTGTGCTGACTCGCATGCAACTACAAAGCATGTCTATGGGGCCGAAAGAAAGTTTCAAGGAGTATGCTCGGAAATGGAGAGACCTGGCAGGGAGAGTTCAACCTCCGTTGGCTGATAGAGAGTTGGTTGACATGTTTATGAGTACACTGACTGGTCCTTTCTACAGCCATCTACTTGGATGTTCTTCAGCTGGCTTCACCGACCTCATACTGACTGGGGAACATGTTGAAAATGGTATCCGAAGCGGAAAAATTCAGGTGGCTACATCTTCTGGTGCTATGAAAAAGCCATACGATAGAAAGAACGAATCCAACACTGTTGGGGCAGTCCTGGTCTCTAGTCAGGCACCAACGCAACAACCACAGAAAGATCAGCGTAAGCAATAAGGTGGCCAACGTACATGGAAATCCAAACCCAAGAGGTCATTTACTCCACTGCATATGCCATTGTCTCATGCTTTACAGCACATGCTCAATCAGAGCCTGATAACTTTGCTGCCTCCATACTCAGCTCCAGCAAATCCTGCTCCTGAGTACAAGCATCATGCAAGATGTGCTTATCATTCAAACAGTCCTGGTCATGATACAAAATATTGTGGGCCGTTGAAACATAAAATTCAAGACTTGATTGAAGTAGGGATCGTTGAATTTGGCCAGCCAGAAGAGCCTCATAAAGTCTAATGCATTGATATCCAGACGGATGGCTTTTTAGATCATTAGTTTATTTGCATTCGCAATTTCTTTCCCGTTTGTTTAAATGTTCGTCTTATGTCAGACCCTATTTATTTTATAATAATCATTAATGCATTGCATATGTCTGTCTTGACTTAGTTCTTATTATTATTATTTTGAAGCTTTGTTTTTACTGGGTTTTCTTTATGATATTCAACTCTCGCTAAAGTTGTGAACCTTTTGAGGGAGGATGACGAAAATGATACCGCAACCTCATACATTACGCTTTTGAACAGACCGTGCTGACGATGTACATGCATTGTTTCAATTCCTAAAAAGTGGAGATATAAGGATATTAATCCCTAGTCAACCCCCTTTGAGCCTAAGGCGTAGGAGTTTTCTTTCTTGCACAGTTTAAAACCCTTAAGCATAGCCTGGGGCAGGGTAGTTACTCGTTTGACTCAGTCATGTCTGTGTTTCTGTTACACAATTAGTGATGAGTTCCTGCAATCATTAAATCAGGCAGTCAATATCCATAAAAAACTGTTAAGTCAAAACCTATGAAGGTGACTTAGTAAAAAGAGAAACATCCCGCTGACTGTAACTCCAAAATAAACAGTCAGGAAAAAGTAAGGGATAACTAAACTCAAGAAGAGGTCACTGCAAATCCTCAACAAAAAAAATTACAAGAAAAAGGAGATAGATGACTGTCTTTTGAACAAATTTCAGGTTTTTGAACCATCACAAATTGTCAGTATTACAATTCCAAAGTCTTTTGGATCACGAACGCACAGCTAGCTGAGCATAGGACTGGAGAACATCACGAAGATTGGGATGGGTACAAATAAACTTTGAGCCATTATCCTTTGTTTCTTGAAACCGTGAACCTGGCCACATTACAACCCTTCAAAGTCCTAACTGAAGCATGGTTAGCTCAAAAGCGTACTGTTACCAAAGGTATCCTAACTCCTTAAGGTTTACTATAAATCCTGAGTTGATATCATGTTTTTACAAATATCACTTTCTTACGTCTTTTTGTTTTACTAAAAACGTTTTTAAACTTCAAGACAGACATATGCATTGCATTTTTATGAGTGTCATTATAAAAAAAATTTGTCTACGTAATTTCAAATTTTTGACATCAGGAAGAATCTGCATGAGGTATGACTAATGACTAAAAGTCCTCCCGACAAGATGAAGTTGCAGAGACGTCTCGTACGCCTGACTCGGTCAGCTTAAAGCTTGTATATACAAGGGGCATGACACGTTATTATCCCATCTACCAGGGGAAATCTGGTCATGATTCATAAAATCTCTCAAAGGCGCCAAACAACCAAAAGAGGTTAGTCCATCACTAGGGGCACGTTCCATCAGTCACAATTTTAACGAGAGGCATAAAACTAATTATGCCTTTTCAGGTCATTTCACAATCAAAAGAACATTATCGTCCAGATAGGGTACAAAGACGATCGCATCAACGATTCAATCTTAACGCTCATTCAAGACACAAATACAACTCTGATGCTTCATTCCGGGTCTTTCTTCAAAGATAATTCAGAAATAATCAAAGAACTTCATATCCTTTCTAGGAGCCTTTCTAGGTCAGTCTTGTTTAAGACATATCACATCCTTTCTAGGAACCTTTCTAGGTAGTCTTTTCTAAGACGTTTATCATCCTTTCTAAGAAACCTTTCTAGGTAGTCTTTTCTAAGACATTTCTTATCCTTTCTAGGAACCTTTCTAGGTAGTCTTTTCTAAGACATTTCTTATCCTATCTAGGAACCTTTCTAGGTAGTCTTTTCTAAGACATTTCTTATCCTTTCTAGGAACCTTTCTAGGTAGTCTTTTTTAAGACGTTTCATATCCTTTCTAGGAGCCTTTCTAGTTAGTCTTGTTTAAATACGTTTCATATCCTTTCTAGGAGCCTTTCTAGGTAGTCTTATTTAAGACGTTTCATATCCGTTCTAGGAACCTTTCTAGGTAGTCTTGTTTAAGACGTATCTCAGCCTCTTTAGGTAATCTCCTTTAAAATATTTATCCAGTCTTCTCTAAAGACACATATCTTATCCTTTCTAAGAACCTTGTTAGGTAATACTCTTAGGTAGCCTTCTTTAAGACAGTTCTCATCCTTTCCAGAAACCTTTTTAGGTAGTCTTCTACAAGACACTTCTTCCCGAGCTTGGTTTAAAGCTTAATCTTCTCTACATCAGTCAGTGATCTATCCTATTCAAGAACCTCTTCAGGTAGTCTTCTATAAGACATTACTTCATTTTGATGAATCTCTCCTGCAGATACAATCAATGCATATAACTCAGTCTGAAAAGCATCTGCTTCAGACAAATATCTGGTCAACATCTGGATGACATCTTTAAGCCCATCTCAAACAACTTTACGCCAACATCCGGATGGCATCTTTAAGCCCATCTCCTACAAAAAATCCAAATCTAAGCAAGGGCAAATTTCTTGGGTATTCTAGTGTTCAATCCTCTTCCACCTTTAGATCCCGACTGGCACGCATGCCAACCTACATCCTCAGGTTTAAGAAGATTGAACAGGGGCAGCTGTCATACCCCAAAATTTGCCCATCATATTTCAAGGTATCTTGGCTCAAACAGTCTCCTCAGACTCACATGATCTATAGATACTCAAGGCCACACAAGGAATAGGCATGACTACCTCTCTCCTAGGAAATCAATCCACGACTAGGGTTTTGTTTCTCCCAAGGTAAAATCATATTCTGACACCTCAAGTGGACTTCATAGCTTCCCACATGTCTCCAAGTATCTCCATGCCAAATTTCAAGACTTACAGTACAAGACTATTAAGTCAAATGCTTGAAAGATCAACAGTCGACTAGTTTGACCTGAAAGTCAACTATGGTCAACATACAGTTAAAACTCCTGATTTTTGGTCAACATCAAGGATTTGAGGTTACACTCATCATTTGATCAAGGGTTGATCATGATTCGTCAAGAAAAACTCCAAAGTTGACAAAACTCAAAAGTTTCTAAATTAGGGTTTTTAAGGAGAAAGTCAACTAAACTTTGACTAGCCATAAGTCTCTCATACTTTATCAGAAATTCCCCAACAAAAGCTCATTCTCAAGGAAATTCAATTCTCCACAACTTTGATGTTGGGCTCAAGACCAAGAAATGCATCATTTGAGAGATATGGACCAAGATATTATAGGTCTTTCTAAAAGTCAACAAAAAGTCATCTTTTTGCAAAGAAGTGTACATGAACATGGAAACTTCAATGAATATGAAACCAAAAGGAGTATTTAGAGGACATCTTGAACTTTCTAAAAAGTCCAAGAACACTAAAAAAAGTGGAAAATTGAGCAAGATACAAATTGCACAAGTTGGGCTTTTTTGAAGAGGTGCACAAAAGAAAATATTTGTCAAAACCAAATTTTTTCCAAATGGGCCTATAATGTTATCATCCAGACTTGTTCTTGACATTATCCATGGCCTCTATAACCCTTGCCACGCCTCCTTTATTTTTATCTTAATTATTTTTGAATTTTCAATTTTAATTAAATAAAATATAAAAGTTATTGGCAAGATGATTTGGGCTTGATATTTACATGACTTGAGGTCCAAGATAGCCCATCACAAGCTACCAAATTCGTGCAAGATGCATTAAGACAAGAAAAATCCAATTTTGGAAATATTTGATCAAAATTTTCAATGAAATATTTCTCACATCAATGCAATATATCTTGCCAAGTTTGTTGACCTAATCTGGTGTCATATATATACTCTACATGTTCAGACCACAAGGGAACGAAACCCTAGCCTCCAAGTAGCTCTCCCACACTTGCAGAAATTTCAAAAAGGGCGTGATATCGTATCACAAATTACAGCTTTTTTCAAGACATTCCAATCCTCCCAATCCCTTCCTGAGATATCAAAGGGTGAGAAGGAATGCTTAACCAAGTCCCCTAACGTCAGAATCACGCATGCCATACTTACCATTTTCGTTTATGCTTTGATTTTCATATCTTGCATAACTTTGCATTTTTATCCAAACTAACGATGTATTCAAGTGTAACATGCAGTTTAGAAGAGGTTTAGCCCATTAGCTTCGAGCTTTAACGTGTGGAACTCAACCTGCCATTGTTAGGGCATAAGATGCTTTCATGATCGGTTTCATACTTGTAGTCGTTTTCAGGCCAAACGAAGAACACAAGCGTGCTCAGAGGACCATTTTCCATTGAACCATGACCTTTGTTCCTGTTAATGCATCGTTTTTTTTTTGTGTTTTGAGATTTGTAGGAATTCGAGGAAAAAATCCGCAGCAAAATCCATGGAGGAATCCACATGTATTTCCGCAAGGCTGGAGGTTGAAGATGAAGAAGGAGGCCGCGTGGCACGTTGCTATTCGTCAGTTATAGATCCCACTTTCCCCTCTGCGCGTGATTGGACGGTCAACAACTGGGATCTCTCTCTCCTGCTCTGATTTGCTGGTCAGCCTACGAGTGGGCCAGCCTGGCTGTTATTATTTGAATTTTGATCATTTATTTGTTTTACATATTTGTTTTACATATTTATTCAATTCTCCACAACTTTGATGCGTGGGTTCAACACCCAGCAACCCCATTTATTTTTCTTATTTTGTACCCTTTCTATCATCTTTTCTCTTTTGGTTTTGTTGTTTTTTTCTTTCTTTTTAATTATTTCACTAGCTGGTTTTTGATTAAAATGAATCACTTAGCAGTAGGTTTATTTAATCACTAAACAAATTAGGATTAGTAATTATTAATAAGTTCAATTGATTAATTTAGATTTTAGTTTAATATTAATCCCTATTAATTAAATAATTAGAATTTAGGATTAGTTCTTTTAAGTGATTTAATAATTAGGGTATTTAGAATTTAACCGGTCTAATCATTAGGGATTTCTAATTAACACAAGTAAATTATTTAGTTATTTAATTAATTAGGTAATTAACTTAGGATTAGAATTAGTTAGTAATTAATTTATATCAGGTTTTCACTTTAAAATTCAAAAGACTCAATTTCTTCTACCACGATTCTCTTCTCATCTCCAAATTCCCATGAATGCCGCATGTTTTTGCTTTTATTTAATTATTTATTTAAATTCTAGAAATCGATGTATAGGTCGCATGGGTATTTTTGTAATAGCGTAGGAACCTTTTCTTTTATGCTTTTACTTTCCGCACCTTTACTTTTCTGCTGATATTAACTGTTTAGATGTATGATTTAGGATTATATGCTCAAGACTAAAATCAACCATTAGATCGCTAACACAAACGTTAACATAACTGAATACAACACACGTGATTGTTGCACCCACTCACATTTAGGGTACCCCCTCTTGGTTGCCTTCTCGATTATAAAAGTCAAGTCCCTCAGATGTAGGGATACCTTAGCCTGCTGCCTACGATAAAAAACATCATCGTCCCTTCGATAAAAGATCATATTCCCTTCGAGTTGCCTACGATGAAATGATCTCGTCCCTCGAGTTGCCTTCGATAAATGATGATAGTCCCTTCGGATTGCTAAGGTATCTATACTGGTTGCCTTTATGACTATTCACATCTCATAGGAGTTCCTACCCTCTTTATGGTATGGATAGTCCCTATGACGATTCGATGAGCCTTCGATGACCCGCACATCCAATGTATAGGACTACCTACCCTCAAATGGTATGGATAGTACTATCGCCCAAGGAAAATTTTAAAGAATAGGGAAGACCTTACGAACTAGGGTAGGTAACTCTTAAGTGCTTTCTCACAATCCATTCAAACAAATCAAACGCTTTTCACACCATGTTTTCTAACATTGTCTTTTTAGACATTCTCAAAATCAAATTGTTTTTCTAAACACACACTACACAAATCAAACATTTCAAAACAAATCAAAGTGAGCTAAGCAATTAAGAGCCCGTAGATAACTACGGATGAAAAGGATGCTAACACCTTCCCTTTTCATAACCTATTCCCCGAACTCAATCTCTTTTCAAAGAAGGTCTTTCCTGTTCTTTTATAGTTTTCCTAATTGGATAAAATAAAAGTCGGTGGCGACTCGTGCTCACCGCAACATTGCTTGTGAATAAAAATAAAGTCAGTTCACCGTATTACACATAGTAATTAGGTTGTGAGGTCAAAGATCTCTTCACTAAGGCCTTATGATTAGATACTCTAAAGAACCGGTAATTAACTATGAAAATTATGTTGTTGCATTGAGAAAGCAAATTTGTTGCATAAAGAATGATTCACCGAGCCCTAGCAATCTACCCATCTCTGTTCATCGCTTCAATACTTTATTTTTCTATAATTGCTATTTCAGTATAAACCAATCAAAACCCCTTTGAAGTTTTGTCTAATCGAAATATTGATAAAACTCTTATTCGTCAAGTAGTCCTTGAGATTCGACATTCGGAGAATTTTCCCTTTATTAATACTGAGGAAAAATAGTACACTTGCTATTTTACCGATCACTGGTCTCGCCCGGCGAACGCTCGCCCGACGGTACAAATCCTTCGCCTGACGGATCACACCGGAAACAGAAAAGTTTGTGCGTTTTCAACACACTTCCAACTCTACGCAAATCCGATTTTACACATGTTATAGATTCAAAAAACCCAAATTAACATCATATTTCATTATACAATAATAACCTAATGTATTACTCTTTATGGGTACAAATCTAACACATTAATTTCTCCCATTTCATCATCTAATACAAGAGTTTATGTCAAAACCCTAACTACCCAAAATCCCACAAATTGAAACCCAATCCTAAACACACATCCTAACCATTGCATAGAATCGCATATAATCATAACAATGGGAAGTCAAACCCATACCTTAGGTTAGATCTCCTTCTTCTTCTAGTTCCAAACTTCCTCTTTTCTCCTCTTTTTCTTCTCTTCTCTAGAGCTCTCTCTTTCAACCAAGTGATAGTTAAGACTTTAACCCTATTTTTCCTTACTATCTTTCTCTTAAGTTAATGGGCTTAGTCACACTCACTCATGCTATTTCTATTTCCAACAATTAGGCCCAATATCTATTATATTATTATTCTACTAATAATTATAATAACTCAAATAGCCAAATTATTATTCTGCAACTGATGTATGACTCCTAAAACTGCTTTCTCCTTTCGTTTTTCAACTTGCTCCTTTTCTGAAGTTTTGAAATAACATTCTCACGTTCTTTCTTCAAGTTTCCACCAGACTTAGGTTCACACTAAGGACACATCAATAGAAGTTTGTTAGTTGAAACATTTTTCTCTCAGCTTTAACTATGAGAATGCGGCTAAATCATAAACTCAAATCTAGAATGCCAACAAGACTTACATGTAGAGATTGTTCACCCAGATCAAAACACATGCTACTAATTTCTGCTTCATAATCAGCAATTTCCTGCTGAATTTGCTCCCTACATAGCTTTGCATTAACATGAACAAATTGCATTTTTTCAGAATTAGAATTTTGTCAGTAAATTAGCTACAAATTAACTATGATTTTAACTACCGATTAGCTACGAAATTTTATGGGTTCAAGTATGATGTTGACCTTAGCCACATGACATGACACGTCAGCATCTGGCCATGCTAGCATTGCCACGTGGTGTGCCACATCATCTTCTGTTAACCGATGTTAACAGGAGGGACCAAAAGTGTGGATGGAAAATTTTAGGATGACCATCCTTTGAAGAAATTTTTTTGAGGGACTAAAAACGAAGTTTAAGATATTTAGAGGGACCAAAAACTTATTTAACCCTTATTATTATTATTATTATTATTATTATTATTATTATTATTATTATTATTATTATTATTATTATTATTATTATTATTATTATTATTAGTATACTTCCTCCGTTTCTTTTTAAGTGTCTTTTTAGCAAAAAAACTCTTCAACCAAGATAGTGGATTATTAGAGTTATTTTTCCTATTATACCCTCATTTATTTTCACTTTTCAAATAAATTCAATCATACACTCTCTCTTTTTCCAATAACTAATTGAGAAAATGATTAATTTTATGGAAAATGTGAAGTGAAATTATTGAAAAAGTAAGGATATAATTGACAAATTATAACATTAAACTATAAAATGATGCTTAAATAGAAACAAAAAATTTCTTCTAAAACGACACTTAAAAAAAACGGAGAGAGTAGTAGATAGTAGATTTTTGGTGAAGTATCTATTGAATTTGATTAGATACCTATACGGCTATACCCATCTAAAATTCACCGGGTTTACCTATATTTTTTCTAAAATAAATAATTAAAAATATTGTTAACTATATAATTTCTGTATCATTGAAAAACTATGATGATTAATATTAATAAGGAATGGAGAGTCTAATGTTTTTCATTTAATAACTTTTAATGCAGACTACAAATTTTCCAAAATAACTTTACCATCCATGCCTTGAAAAAATATTCACAGTTAATTTGCATTGAGGACATTGAAAAAGTACACCGTTCAAAATCACAATTCGCACAACACCACAAGAGCAGTACAACAAAGGAGACTCTTCAGTTTTCCCAAACAACATCAATATTTTCACAATTACTCTTAACTTTCTATCTTCAGTTATATACCAGTAGTATATATAAACACAATCTTAACTTACGCAAAAATATAAGGAGTATCTTTTCTTTTGAATACAAGTTTCTGAGTAAGTGGAAAACAAGAAAACCTGCAACTTGTTCTCATTTCTTCTCAATTCTAATTTGAGTTTAATTGGTTTACGTAAAGAACATGGAGAGGAAGTACCAAGGACATGCTGTTGGAATAGACCTTGGCACAACTTACTCGTGTGTTGCGGTGTGGCATGAGCAACATTGTAGAGTTGAGATCATTCACAATGATCAAGGAAACAGAACAACACCTTCTTTTGTTGCATTCACCAAAGATCAAAGGTTGATAGGCGAGGCGGCCAAGAATCAAGCTGCTGCTAACCCTCAAAACACTGTCTTTGGTATTTTCAATTTTTTACTTCCTTTATATAATTATTCTTATTATTGGTTTACTACATATTTATTGATTAATGCTCAAGTGCTGGATAATGAAATGTCAAGAATTACTAATGTTGTTTTTTCAGATGCTAAGAGGTTGATTGGTAGGAAGTTTAGTGATCCTATTGTTCAAGAAGATATACTTTTATGGCCATTCAAGGTCATTGCTGGTGACAATGACAGACCCATGATTATGGTTAAGTACAAGGATCAAGAAAAGCAACTTTATGCTGAAGAAGTATCATCTATGGTACTCACCAAAATGCGAGAGATTGCCGAGACATATTTAGAATCACCGGTTGAGAATGCAGTTGTAACTGTGCCAGCTTATTTCAGTGATTCTCAAAGAAAAGCAACTATAGATGCCGGTGTTATTGCTGGTCTCAATGTTATGAGGGTAATGAACGAACCCACTGCCGCAGCAATTGCATATGGCCTTGACAAGATAACTGGTTGCGTTGGAGAACGGAATATTTTAGTGTTTGATCTTGGAGGTGGCACTTTTGACGTGTCTATACTAACTATTAAGGACAATGTCTTCCAAGTTAAGGCCACCGCCGGTAACACTCACCTTGGTGGAGAAGACTTTGATAACCGAATGGTGAACTACTTTGTACAAGAGTTCAAGAGAAAGAACAAAGTCGACATTAGTGGGAATTCAAGAGCCTTGACGAGGTTGAGAAAGAACCAAGGGGACATTAGTGCGATATACTCAAAAGCTTTGAGGAGGTTGAGAACTGCTTGTGAGAGGGCAAAAAGGTCACTTTCTTTCCTTGTTACAGCCACTGTTGAAGTAGATTCTTTATTTCAAGGCATTGACTTTTCTTCATCAATCAATAGAGCCAAATTTGATGAAATGAATATGGACCTTTTTAATGAGTGTATGAAGATTGTTGAAAGTTGTCTAACAGATGCTAAGATGGACAAGAGCAGGATAGATGATGTTGTCCTTGTTGGTGGATCTTCTAGAATTCCTAAAGTACAACAGCTGTTACAGGAGTTTTTCAATGGGAAGGAGCTGTGCAAAAGCATTAATCCTGATGAGGCTGTGGCTTATGGGGCAGCTGTTCAGGCTGCGTTGTTGAGTGAAGGAGTTATGACTGTTCCAAACTTGGTGCTGCAGGATGTTACACCTTTGTCTCTTGGCAGGTCAACACACGGAGATATCATGGGTGTGGTGATTCCTAGGAACACTTGCATTCCTGTCAAGAAGACAGTGTCATATTCTTCAACCAAAGATAACCAAACCACTGATAAGATTAAGGTTTATGAGGGTGAGAGAACAAGAGCCAGTGACAATAATTTGCTTGGTTCTTTTACTCTTTCTGGCATTCCCCCAGGTCCCCGCGGCAGCCATCTCTCAAATGTTTGTTTTGCTATTGATGAAAATGGTGTTTTGACTGTTTCAGCTTATAATAATGTTTCTGGAGTTTCTAAAAAGATTAGAATATCCAATCACAGAGATAGATTGTCAAGTGAGGAAATTAAAAAATTAATTCAAGAAGCTGAGAATTACCAAAATGAAGACAAGAAATTCCTAAGGAAGGCCAAAGCGATGAATGCATTGGATTTCTACATTTACAAGATGAGAAATGCCTTAAAGAAAGAGGATATTAATCAAAAGCTCTCCTGTCAAGAAATTGAAATTATCGAATCTACAATTGCTGTGATTACAAATTTGATTGATGAGAATAACCAAGAGGTAGAAATAGATGTTTTGGAAGACCATCTAAAGGGACTTAAGAGTACCATGGAAGACATTTTAGCTAAGACTATTTAGTTTTATTTTATTTTTTCACAACTAAGATTTTGAGGTTTTATAATATTTTGGTACAGACATGTTGTTTAAACCATGCCAACAGCGGTGTGCTGAAACCATGATCCAGTCACTCTTGTTTCCATTATGATTAGTTTAGATTTTACTTTATTATTAGTTTACAAGTTTCTTTGAGTCTTCTAAAAAATTTAAAGCGGCTGCATAATCAGTTTGTAGATTTCCTTTCCTTGAGTAGAGAATATCAAAGTTTATTATTTGTTTCTTACAGGAAGATGTTACTGCGAACCTTGATTGTCTAAATTATCTAAGCTTGTCTTTTAGATAAATTTCACACTTAGGAACTACTACTTTTCACATAACACTTAATATTGTCAGTAGTAGCAGCTGAAACACAATTCTGTATGCATCTTTGTTAGAACCATTAAGCTATTAGTGAATGCAAATATGAAGTTCAATGACTTGAGTGATTAATGGATGCAACGTGAATATAAGGAAGGACATATTTTTCAATTTAAAACCAACAAAAAAATTGTAAGACAAATTTTATGAATCACAAGAAAGTCTCCATTTAATCTTCAATACGATATTACGATGAATGAAAGAAATATGGATCATAGTTAAGACTCTGATATTTTGAATTAGCAAGACACTAATTTCTCTAAAAACAACTAAAATATAAAAAAAAGTGACACTATCGAAATGCTCGCTAAATACTCAATCCAAAATCGCAAGTGCTACATTTGTATGATAATGTAACCAACAGTTGAATCACAAGTTCAATTGCAATGGATTTAAAACATACAGGAATGCTATCCTTACACCATTTCCTACACCTAATACTTACACCGTATTTATACGGTGAACAGTGTTTTTTAAATAAAATAATATTAAATAATGAATAGTATTCGTGAACAGTGACAGTGAACGGTGCCGATGAATAGTATTTATGAATAGTATATGAATAGTGACTTTTAACAGAAAAATAAAGTTGGTTAATGAAGTCAGAAAAATTGGTTAATGAAATGATGAATTTGGTTAATATATCCTGATGTTAAAAATAATTTTTAGTAAAACAAAGTTGGTTAATATTGTGTAAAAAGTTGGTTAATGAAGTTATGAAGTTGGTTAATAAATGCCCAGATTTTAAGTAGTTTAAAGTTGGTTAATAAAATATAAAACGTTGGTTAATGAAGTTATAAAGTTGGTTAATTCCATAATTTTATTTTCATATTCTCTCAATCTTAAAAATAAAATAAAAATTTAAAAAAATATTATTATTATTATTATTATTATTATTATTATTATTATTATATTTTACTATTCACCGTATAGATGAATAGTGAAATAGGTGTAGGTGTAAAGAAATGGTGCACGAATATCATTTCTCTTATAAAATATAAGGAAAAAAATACATTATTTAAAATATACAAAAATTAAAATAAAATTAAAAACAAATTACATTTAATTTATTTTCTTATTCCTTCTTTTTAGAGTTAAATATATTTTTAGTCTTTATAAATATCTCAATTTTAACTTTTAATTATTATAAAAAAAAATCATATTTTAGTCTTTATAAAATTATTTTTGTATGACATTTTAGTCATTCTACAAGACCTAAAACTAAGTGCATAAATAATTTTGTAAGAACTAAAACATTTTTTTTATAAGGACTAAAAATCAAATTTGATAATTTTCCTGGAACAAAAACATATTTAACCCATCTTTTTATACCTTTTTAAAACATTTATTGCAAAAAAAGTCTTCATCTAATTATTATTTTTAGTTTTATTAATTAATGTGATTTTTGGTGACGTTTAAGGTGAGGGTTCAATTAAATCCCTCACCGGTGAAACATCTAAATAATACCATTGGATTTAATTAACGGTCAGATTTATTTAATATAAAATTAAAACTCTTTACACATCCCCACATATGATCTTAGGAAAATTCTATGATCTTATAATCTCTTTTTCATGTGTATATTTTCCAATAAAAAAATAGTGCATGGAAATTAAAATACTAGATAATAGATTTGTCTTCTTCAATATAGAAGCGACTAACCCTTAATTCTTAACACAAAACTAAAATGGGATTAGAAGATCTTCGGACTATAATAAGATAGTTAATTGTCTGTAATTGAAGTTAAACCATCGTCGTCTTCTATGAAACAAGTTTTCTTCCTACAACCAACCATAAAGTTTAAGATTTTAGAAAAGAGCAATGTAGAAAACAATGTCTTAAATTTTCTCATGGAGACAATAATCAGTTTAACAATAATGTAAAAAAAATGACAGATTGTAATTATAAAGTGGTAGGTGAAGGCTTATTGTATAGATTTATGTAGGGGATTGTTGATCTCAATGTTAGAAGATGGTCTCCAGTGAAGAACATTTTCATTACTGTGGGTGTTTAACTTTTTGATTAGATTATCCTGTAAGTGTAAATGTACAAATTTTAGAACCTAAAATTGATGTAACTGTTTTAATGTTCTGCAATTTTTTTTATGAAAAGAAGAAGATTCACACGGAGAAGAAAGGTAGAGAAAAGATTGTGTGAAAATATATAAATTTTTTTATTTTAATTTTTAACAAATCTAAATCGTTGATTCAATCAGACGATAATGCTTTGATGTTTCACCGGTGAGGGACTTAATTGAGCCCTCACCTTAGACTTCACCGTAATTTTTTATTTATTTTCTCCTATATTTTGGGCAAGATGGAATAGATATTTTGCACCGCACCGCATATTTACTGGGATTCCAAACACATGCTAAACAAAAACTATATATAGTTTAAGGATTTTGCTTTTTTAGAAACCCTAAAACTTTTTTTCTCCAACACAACAACAAACCCTACTTTGATCTCTAAAATGAAGGGAAAACATGAAAGAAATTGTGTTGTGGAAATAGACCTTGGAATAATGTATTCATGTGTTGTAGTATGGCAGGAACAAGGTCATTGCTGGTGACAATGACAAACCCATGATTATGTTGTACAAGTTTTCAGTCTCAGAATCTGTAACAACGACCTAATCACTAATATTTTGATCACACAGACAAACAGTTTTAGAAGACATACTTCCATGACAATACCTAGCCAAGACACTTGACTATGAACAATATCTTAGAGTTACTTCAAAGTTTCCTCCAAGAACGATACATACTCCTCTTGCTTACAGGCTTCGAGGATTACAGTGACCTTTCCACAATCTGGGAGGTTCACTTAACCTAGCCTTAATGATTACATCTTGATATACTTCGGCTGGCTTTTTTTCTAGGTTACAAACCCTTCTATTTATAACCTATTCCCAACTGGATTTGGACCTTCAATCACAGCTAACTTGCTGTTTGTCATACCCCAAAATTTGCTCACACTTTTTAGTGATAAAAATTTTCGAAATTATTTTTAGAATTGGATTTTTATAAAATATTGGATTCATTTACATCGACATCCTGAATTTTATAAATATTCGATTTAAAGTCTATTTTAAAATATAGTAGTTTACTCTTAAATTGCTTATATTTTAATAAATAGCAAAATGCTAGCCGATGCTTCATACATTTTCAATTGACTCTTTATTTCGAACAAATAACATAACACAATTGGTAAGTAAGTAAGGCTTGTAAATAGAAGATCCCGGGATCGAGTCCCACTAATGACTTTTCTCCCTTTTATTTGTTTTCTAATTTTATTTCCATTTATTAAAAAAATATTGCATTATTTATCATTTTAATATTTAATTTTCGTTTTTTATCATTTAAACATTTTTTAAAATATTAATTTTTTAAGTTTTCCTTTTCCTATTCACGAAATATCAAAAAAAAAAACCATAAAATAGAAAATATTCAAAAAAGATTTGATTGCATTTTCATCTTGGGAAAACATTTTTTATTTTTAGAATAAAATCAATGAATTGGTTAAATATTTTTCATTTTTTATTTTTAATTAATTTTTTGATTTAGGCTCTTTTTACTAACCTAATTTTTCAATATAAATATGACACTTTCATACATCCAAAGGGGGACCGAAAACCCTTTTCACAACTAACACTTATTCACAATCCTAATTTTTTTTCACGCAGCTTTTTCCACTTTTTCTAAACATCTACAAGTTTTCACTAAGCATAGTCTCCACACAATTTTCCTTTTCTTCATACAAATCCAAACCAAAATTTAAACTACACCATTTTTTTTATCTCTAACAAGCACCAATTTTTTTCATACCAACCATACTTTATCTTTTTTTTGCCAAACTAAACTCTCCCTCACATTCTTATCAAATATTTTACAGCAACATCATCATCATCAGCTCACTTGAAGCCACATTCAATTCATCATGATCACATTTTTTCAAAACCATAAAAAACTGTCCATATGTTAATATTAACCTTCACTCAATAAATTATTCTCAATTTCTCAAAATTTTGAAAATTAGTGAAACATGGTGGCACAAACTCGTCCACGTATTAACGATAACGGATCAGAAAAAAATTGAAACGGTTTTGTTATTGTTGCAGATCACAGATCCCTAACACTCTTATTGTGACTTTGTTTTGCAGGTGAAAAAAAAAGAATAGAGGAAGAACTTGAGTTTTCGCTATAACTGAGTCGAATTACACAATAATATCAGAATGCGACAAATAACAACGCAGAAGCGGAACTGCATCACCGCTCTTCTCCATCGATTTTCAGATCCGACGTGCTCCGACCACCATGCTCAAGGGATCCGACCGCTGCTCGACCATGGAGTCCCGCCGACGCTGACGAAGCTTAGCCGATCCCCGTACTGACGCTCCGACTCCACCGCGGATTCCAGTTGCGCATGTCCGCCTCCGGCGTCCAGATTCGGAGACCGTGTTGTCACCATCCCGAAATACCCCAATTTCGCCGATCTGCAGAACTTTCGGCACCAGGTTACGCCGATCTCTTGCTCATGTTGTTATTAATTGTTATTCCATTTCATTCTTCTGTAGATTGATGTTTAAATTGATGAGGGAGATGGGTAGAGTTGGTTGGGAGGAACTCTCTTACTTTTGATGTTAATTGTTAAATGAAAAAAAGGATTCATTTTTATCGTGAAAGAAATTGCATGGTCTTTGTTGTGGGACCATGTTTATTTAGGTAAAGTTGAACAAACATAACCTTGCTGTTACTAATTTTCCACGTACTAAGCAAGAGATAATGGAAAGATTGTTGTTTTAGTCTCATAATAATTACTTAGTTATCGCAAAAAACAAATCCCTTTGTTTTTAATACTTATTTATCACTAATGGTTAGTATTATTTCAATCTAAAAAATTAAAAAAAAAACAATATTTTAATTTTGCTTCTTAGAATTTAATATGTTTAGTTGTTATATTTTCTCTTGTTAACTTTTAATTAATATTTGTTCCCATTTTTATTTCACATATATCATTTTATGCATCATTACTCCTAATTATTTTCTTGTTTTGCGAGGTACTACCACGTTGAGGCATTGAACTATTTGGCAGATTTTTATAATTTTATTTTGCATATATTATTTCTGCTTTAATTTTCATTTTTGGGTTTGTAATAATTTTTCATCCCCGTTTGGCAATTTGTAATCCCCTCCCCGAAGCCATGTAATAGCTTAGGTTTAATTTCTGCTTTTACTTTCTGCACTATATAAACTGTTTAGATGTATGTCTTAATAGGATTGTATGGTAAGATTTAAAAACAACCGTTAGATCACTTTCAAATCAAAGATAATTAAAAATAACTTAATACAACACACTTGCACGCACTCACCTCTAGGGTACCCTCCTCTTGGTTGCCTTCTCGATATAATGGTCATGTCCTTCAAATATAGAGGTACTTTAGCAAACGATGACCCTCATGAAAATATCATCATAAAACGATCTTAGTCCCTCAATGTCCCTCGAAGTTGCCTACGGTAAAAGATCTTGTCCCTCGGAGTCCCTTCGGAAAACGATGACAGTCCCGTTAAATTGCTAAAGTACCTCTACTTGTTGCCTTCAACGACCTCCGATGACCCTTCGATTGTCCCGCGTCCAATAAAAAGGAACTACCTACCCATAAATGGTATGGTTAGTCCTAGGAAATTTAAAAAGTATAGAAAAGACAAAGTATATGGTAGTGCTCTTAGTTTGCTTGCTCAAAACAAAGAAGTTGTTTTTCACACCTCTTTCAGAAACAAAGGCTACGCTTTTAAGCTAAAGTCATTTTCTCTTCAAAAATCTCTTTTCCAAACAAACAATAAACAAACATGAGCTAAGCAAACTAAGAGCCCACAGAGAACTGTGGATGAAAAGGATGCTTACACCTTCCCTTCTCATAACTTACCCCTGTTGCACCCCAAAATTTGCCCATCTAATTTTACTTCTAACTGGCTTATTGCTTTATAATCATTCGCATATTAGGTCATCTTACATGTCATGCATTCATTCATTAAGAAAATTATTGGTTCATTAAATCAGTGGTGATTGATTAAAGGCGTCAGTTAGATCATGTTTTATTTCCATATTCCTTCAGTAATCAAGAGAATCTTTCTTGTGGAGTTTGGACACAACTGTTTGGTGCAATATTTAGTGAATTCATTGGGACGAGGGTGCTAGCTTACGACGAGTCTTGTGAGATTGAGATCCTCATGGCATTTGTTTGAATAGAAAGAAATTAAGAACCTTTTGGTTATTGCTACGTTTTGGCAAGAGAAGACCTTTGGAAGTTATTCACAAGTTTAACTTTTGACTAAAGTCACGTTGACTTGTATCTTTGATCATCATTCCAATTGGGTTTTATTCATTCAAGATTGCACATTGAAAAGAAAAAAAGAAGAAAGTTCAATTCAGTAACCATTCAAAATCACTACAATGTCAACTCTGTTACATCAGTAATATACCATGTCTCCATTACCAAATGCATTCATTATAATCTCCAAAAATTCATTACAATTTCATTACAAAAACCAAATTCAATCCATTACAAGGTATTGTTACATCTATATCACATTACAAAGTATGGTGTTCCTAACCCTAAACTTCACCATGAGTATATTCCTTCAAGCTTTCATCCATCATCCTCTGCCCATCCTCACAAATATATTTGCTGCAAGTTAATTAAAGAAAGAAAAATAGCAGCAAACAAGAGTCGAAGCTAGCATTCATCGCCGCACTATAACCAAACCGGTCCACAAAAATTCTGCTCCTACATCACAAGCAATAGTTATTCCAAACCTGCAACACCCCTGCAACATACAAATCACACATTCAGTCATAACATATTCAAATACACCAGTTTTAAAACAGCTCAGCCATACACCATCATAAATTCGCAACTGTCCTAATTGATTCTCAAACCATATCATTAACCTTTAACCAATTTGCAACTGTCCTAATTGATTCTCAAACCATATCATTAACCTTTAACCAATTTCTAACCTATTAACAGTAGCCATGTCCATTACTCACACTCCTACCATTTTCAGCCATAATATAACACACATTCTGAAATCATTTCTAACTATAAGCAAGCTTATCATTATCCTGACTACATAGTCTTGCTACTTTCATAACCCATTAATACTAAGAGCTTCATACACCTACAACTCCATAAATTCAAACTCAGTTTTTTAGCTTTTACAAAATAGTTCCCTTTCATCACCTCAGTGCCTAATAACTTCAAAACCAAACCTACCTCATCAGACAGTTATAACTGTCCTAACCGATTTTTAACAAACCACTTAACAGGTCCATTAATTTCTAACAGAACTATAACCATCCCCTAACAGATTTTTAACCATTGCATAACTACCAAACAGAATTATAACTGATACAAGTTTCTAACCACCTCTAAACAATCAGTTACAACATAACAAACTTTTTTAACATACACTCACCATAAACTTCCAGCCGAAACAGTCCCTACACCATTTTCAGTCGAAACAGCCCTGCATAACAAAACAAAATCAGCATATATCCTATCCTACAACCAAAGCCCTTCCCATGAGAAATCAAAAGCGGCCCTACATCCTCCACGTCCATTTACCATTTTTTCATCATCATTCAACCTTCATTCATCACCATTTATCCATCACCTTCAATCAACACACGGATTGATTCCTCAATCATCTCCTTCAGCTCTCACCTCTCAATATCTCTCTCTGCTCAATCTTCACACACTCACCTAGAGCCCTTCATATCCACCATTGAAGGAGCTTCAACATCTGAAGCTCCGTTCAGTCGGGCTAGACCTCCTCTCTATACCTCACTACATCAACAACAACACTCTAATCTCACTCGGAACAACAACTCTCACAGAGTTTTTTCAGAAGAGTCTAGAATTCAAAAAGAAGAAGATAAGAAAAGAACGGGAAACATGAGCAATTGAAGAATCAAGAATCACCTGAAGAATTCATCAATTTCCTCAACTGCGTTTATTTCGCACACTGAAGAGCTTTGGATTCTCTCCTCCAGTTTTCCTCAACGATTGTCGCCATCTTCGTCATCCAGGTAAGTATTCGAATCAACTCCTCATTCTTCATCTCTTGCTGCTTTCTTGATGTTGTGGTGTAGCATTAAGCTCTTTGAATGATTCCCCCATGGTCCGGTTCTATAATTCCCCACCATTTTTGTTTAATTGAGTTTTCGGTTAGATCTAGGGTTTCCGTGGTGGCTCGGATTAAGAAGAAAAGAGAGGGAATCTGAGATATCCAGGTTAAGATTGGGAGAGAGGGAGTGGCAACGTGTTTTAATCGTGAGATTGGGTGAGCTCCGCCGCCTCCGGCGCGGCGGAGCGATTTCCGGCGAAGAAAGTGTGAACGAGAACGAGAGTGTGAATTGAATCTGATTCGCACATTAGAACCAACCCTAATTCTAATTGTGCCCTCTTTCTCTTTTTTTTATTTATTTTATTTTTAATTATTTGTTTTATTTTCATTTTTGAATAAAAACAAGTAAAACCATGATAATATGAAGATGGATCAAACGCATTCCCCCTAAGCCCAGCACACCGTTTTTGGTAAGCAGAAAATCTATAACAAAAAATGCTTTTGGGCCATAGCTTTACCAATTCTCTACGTGCACCTCTCTGAGCCCAATGCACACTTTTTTTTGGCCGGTGGAAAACAACCTGGACAAAAACGCCTCTGGGCTTGATCGCTGCTAGCATACCCCCTGAGGCCCACGCCATCCTTTTTTGGCAAACAAAGTCTGTAACAAAAAAAAAAAACATCCTTTGGACTTTCACTGATGGGCCCTGTGCCTGGGTTTCTATTAACACACCTGTAATTCAATTTGACACCCCCCTGTTTCCTTTTATTTCAATTAATTTAGGTTTTAATTAGATTTTTTGTCACCTCTTTTAGTAATAAAAATGCTGACTTTTCTTATTGTTTTAGACCTTTAGTACAATTGTTGACATATAAAAATGTGCATAAAAAATATTAGTTTTAGGCTATTTGTTTTAGTCATTTACTTGACTTGTAATCCAATTTCTCCCATAAAAATAGTAGTATTTTACTTCATTTTGTACTATATTTTGACTTGTTACTTCATGCTTGTGTATAATTTTGTACCATTGTATCCTTACTCAATTTTGCTCATGTATCTTACTTATGACTTCTAATTGTGGCTTTAACTTTCATGTTCCTTTATTCCTAACCTTTAGGTAGAAACCATGACAACATTAGGACTTAGAAGTTCCCATTTCAATTTTAGGCTAGTTTTCATTTAGGCTAGTTTCTTTTCCTTTTCAACTTTAAAACACTTAACAAATGCTTGATTTTAGTTCCCTTAAAAGATACAAAGAAAACACCTTAAAAAATGACTAATAAATGCTTGACTAATAAAAAGGGAAATAGAAACTCTCGTCTCCCTTGCTTAAGGGAATCACTTGAGTGAAAATTCCCAATCATAAAATGTTAGAACAAGATTTGTTCTGATCAATATTCTTAGTTTTGATGATAACAAGGATATGAATTTTGTGTAAGATAATGTGGTACTCTAATACATTGCAATTTCCCTTTCAGGAAATATATAAAGAGTATGCACAAATCAGCGCTCAGAAGCTTTGACTCAGAAGGTTCAGCATGCAACATCAGAACATGGTTTGGCAAGACATCAGAAGATGGTCAAAGCAGAATCAGAACATGGGTCTATGGAAGCATCAAAAGAACTTGAGTTCAGAAGCAGAAGCACTGAAGTTCTCATGGTATCACGCTCAGAAGCACTTCAAGGTCAGAAGACAAGAAGATGCTATGCACCAAGCTGTTTGACTCTGATGATATTCAAACGTTGTATACACAAACATCAGATCAGAAGAAAGTACAGGTGGCAGGCTATGCTGACTGACAAAAGGAACGTTGGAAGCTATTAAAGGCAACGTCAGTAGACACAGCGTGAACAAGGCTCGAGGTAGTTAACAAAAGCATGAAACATTAAATGCAATGCTGTACGGAATACGCAAAGCATTAAATGCTCCCAACGGTCATCTTCTCAAGTGCCTATAAATATGAAGTTCTGATGAGAAGCAAGGTTACCAATTCTTAACGAACTTATTCTGAAAAACTTGCTAAAACGCTGTTCAACTCAAAGCTCAGAAACTTCATCTTCATCAAAGCTCACTACATTGCTGTTGTAATATATTAGTGAGATTAAGCTTAAACGTTAAGAGAAATATCACTGTTGTGATTATAGCTTTTCAGAAGCAATTGTAATACTCTTAGAATTGATTACATTAATTTGTAAGTAACTAGAGTGATCAAGTGTTGATCAGGATACTCTAGGAAGTCTTAGCTTGTGTCTAAGCAGTTGTAATTAGAGTGATCACGTGGTGGTCAGGATACTCTAAGAAAGTCTTAGCTTGTGTCTAAGCATTTGTTCCTAGAGTGATCAGGTTGTGATCAGGATACTCTAGAAGACTTAGTCGTGGGCTAAGTGGAAAACCATTGTAATCTGTTGCGATTAGTGGATTAAATCCTCGGGTGAGGTAAATCACTCCGTGGGGGTGGACTGGAGTAGTTTAGTTAACAACGAACCAGGATAAAAATAACTGTGCAAATTGTTTTTATCGTTCAAGTTTTTAGACTACACTTATTCAAACCCCCCCTTTCTAAGTGTTTTTCTATCCTTCAATTGGCATCAGAGCGCCGGTTCTAAGGTGCAAGCACTTAACCGTGTTTAGAAAAGATTCAGGAAGAGAAAAACGCTTCAGTAAAAGATGGCTGGTGAAATTCCAACAGATCCACCTGCATCTACATCTGGCTCTGCTGAGCAATACAATGGTAACAATGGTTATACTAGACCACCAGTATTTGATGGTGAAAACTTTGAATACTGGAAAGATAAACTGGAAAGTTACTTTCTTGGTCTAGATGGTGAACTATGGGATCTTCTGATGGATGGTTACAAACATCCAGTGAAAGCTAGTGGCGTAAGGCTTACAAGGCAAGAAATGGATGATGATCAGAAGAAGCTTTTCAAGAATCATCATAAATGTAGGACTGTTTTGCTGAATGCTATCTCTCATGCTGAGTATGAGAAGATATCTAACAGGGAAACTGCCTATGATATATATGAGTCATTGAAAATGACCCATGAGGGAAATGCTCAAGTCAAGGAGACTAAAGCTCTTGCTCTAATCCAGAAATACGAAGCCTTCAAGATGGAGGATGATGAAAACATTGAGAGGATGTTCTCAAGATTTCAAACGCTAACTGCTGGATTAAGAGTTCTGGATAAAGGCTACACCAAGGCTGATCATGTAAATAAGATTATCAGAAGCTTACTCAAAAGATGGGGTCCAATGGTAACAGCATTCAAGATTGCAAAGAATCTGAATAAAGTTTCTTTGGAAGAGCTTATCAGTGCCTTGAGAAGCCATGAAATAGAGCTGGATGCAAACGAGCCTCAGAAGAAAGGTAAGTCTATTGCATTAAAATCTAATGTTAAAAAATGCACTAACGCTTTTCAGGCTAGAGAAGAAGATCCTGAAGAATCAAAATCTGAAGAAGAAGATGAACTGTCCATGATCTCCAGAAGGGTAAACCAACTCTGGAAGAGCAAGCAAAGGAAGTTCAGAAGCTTCAGAAGTTCAAAGAAATTTGAACGAGGAGAATCTTCTGGTGACAGAAGATCTGACAAGAAGAAGGCTGTCTGCTATGAGTGCAATGAGCCTGGACATTACAAGAACGAGTGTCCAAAACTTCAGAAGGAGAATCCCAAGAAGAAGTTTCATAAGAAGAAAGGTCTTATGGCAACATGGGATGATTCTGAATCAGAATCAGAATCAGACTCTGAAGGAGAACAAGCCAACTTCGCGCTGATGGCTACAGAAGATGATGGATCAAAATCTACATCAGAATCAGATTCTGAAGAGGTATTTTCTGAACTATCTAGAGAAGAGTTAGTTTCCAGTTTAACAGAACTTCTGGAACTCAAGGCTCATCTTAGTATCAAATACAAAAAGCTGAAGAAGCAGTTTGAATTTGAAACTAAGAAGCTGGAAGTGGAAAATTCTGAACTGAAGGAAAAAGTTCTAAATATATCCAAAGATAGTGGATCTCCTTCTGAAACAGAAAAGTCCATTCCAAGTCTCAATCATATTCTGAAAGAATATGACTCGAGCTTCAGAAAGTTCTTATCTAGAAGTATTGGCAGAAGTCATCTTGCTTCTATGATATATGGTGTTTCTGGAAACAGAAGGTTTGGTTTTGGCTATGAGGGTGATACCTCACATAAATTTGAACCTATTGATGATCTGAAGATCACATACAAGCCATTGTATGATCAGTTCAAATATGGCCATGCACATGATATTAGGCTCACTTCACATGAACAGAAGTTTAACACTATTCACACCAAGAAGCATGTGACACATCCTAAGAAATATCATGTTGACAAACCTAAAGAATATCATGTTGTTCCTCCTGTTAAATATTTTGCTAAACCCAAGTTCAATCAGAACTTGAGGAGAACTAACAAGAAAGGACCCAAGAAATTGTGGGTACCTAAGGAGAAGATAATTTCTGTTGTAGATATCCTTGGCGGCAAAGAGGACAAAAAGCAAAATGTCATGGTACCTGGACTCTGGGTGCTCGCGACACATGACGGGAAGAAGGTCTACATTCCAAGACCTGGTGCTTAAACCAGGTGGAGAAGTCAAGTTTGGAGGAGATCAGAAGGGCAAAATCATTGGCTCTAGAACCATAAGTCTTGGTAACTCTCCTTCCATAACTAATGTACTTCTTGTAGAAGGATTAACGCATAACTTATTATCCATAAGTCAATTAAGTGACAATGGTTATGATATATTCTTCAATCAAAAGTCTTGCAAGGCTGTAAGTCAGAAGGATGGCTCAATCTTATTTACAGGCAAGAGAAAGAACAACATTTATAAGATTGATCTTTCAGATCTTGAGAAGCAGAAGGTGACTTGCCTTACGTCTGTTTCTGAAGAGCAATGGGTCTGGCACAGAAGATTTCTCAGTGCTCAGAAGCTTTGACTCAGAAGGTTCAGCATGCAACATCAGAACATGGTCTGGCAAGACATCAGAAAATGGTCAAAGCAGAATCAGAACATGGGTCTATGGAAGCATCAGAAGAACTTGAGTTCAGAAGCAGAAGCACTGAAGTTCTCATGGTATCACGCTCAGAAGCACTTCAAGGTCAGAAGACAAGAAGATGCTATGCACCAAGCTGTTTGACTCTGATGATATTCAAATGTTGTATACACAAACATCAGATCAGAAGAAAGTACAGGTGGCAGGCTACGCTGACTGAAAAAAGGAACGTTGGAAGCTATTAAAGGCAACGTCAGTAGACACAGCGTGAACAAGGCTCGAGGTAGTTGACAAAAGCGTGAAACATTAAATGCAATGCTGTACGGAATACGCAAAGCATTAAATGCTCCCAACGGTCATCTTCTCAAGTGCCTATAAATATGAAGTTCTGATGAGAAGCAAGGTTACCAATTCTTAACGAACTTATTCTGAAAAACTTGCTAAAACGCTGTTCAACTCAAAGCTCAGAAACTTCATCTTCATCAAAGCTCACTACATTGCTGTTGTAATATATTAGTGAGATTAAGCTTAAACGTTAAGAAAAATATCACTGTTGTGATTATAGCTTTTCAGAAGCAATTGTAATACTCTTACAATTGATTACATTAATTTGTAAGTAACTAGAGTGATCAAGTGTTGATCAGGATACTCTAGGAAGTCTTAGCTTGTGTCTAAGCAGTTGTAATTAGAGTGATCACATGGTGGCCAGGATACTCTAAGAAAGTCTTAGCTTGTGTCTAAGCATTTGTTCCTAGAGTGATCAGGTTGTGATCAGGATACTCTAGAAGACTTAGTCGTGGGCTAAGTGGAAAACCATTGTAATCTGTTGCGATTAGTGGATTAAATCCTCAGGTGAGGTAAATCACTCCGTGGGGGTGGAGTGGAGTAGTTTAGTTAACAACGAACCAGGATAAAAATAACTGTGCAAATTGTTTTTATCGTTCAAGTTTTTAGACTACACTTATTCAAACCCCCCCTTTCTAAGTGTTTTTCTATCCTTTATAAAAGACACAAACCAAAGAGTAACTCGAGTCTCCCTTGCTTAAGGGTTCCACTCGAAACGCTCAAACTCTCTTCTCTCTCTTGCCTTCAGGGCATTCTTTCTCCTAAACGGACATGTTGCTTCCTTTCGATCGCAGACTGGTAACGCATAAGACTCCACTCAACGAGCTGCTATCCTGACGCTAGATTGCGAATATAAATCCTTCCACTAAAAAACACAAAAAAAACAAAAACTAAAGAGCCGAACTACGGCGCTCTGATTCCTGAAAAGGATACGTAGGTATTAGGTCGCGGGGCCTAAGCGAGCACAACTATTTATAAACCCTTATTTTCCCCGTGTTTCTTTTATTTCATTTGCATGCATTAAGCTATAGATTTACACACCCTTTAGATAGCAATAAACATAGGTGGATACCATCGAGTACGATGGGCGTGAGGGGTGCTAGTACCTTCCCCTCGCGTATCCGACTCTCGTACCCTATCTCTGGTTGAAAGACCTCGTTCTTATTCACCTTAGGTTTTCTGATATTCCTTTCTCTCTTTGGGATAAATATATTGGTGGCGACTCTGTTGTTCATTATTTCGCGAGCGTGCGACAGTTGGCGACTCTGCTGGGGACGTCAGACCTATTGCGGGTCCGTACTTAGCGAGTAGATCCTAGCCTTTGTTTGTTGTTTGTTTATTGGGTGTGCTTATATATTGTTTATGTTTTGCATTGTTTACTTTATGCTTGCATATCATGTTTATTTTCTCGCATTCTGGACTATACTATGGGACCCCGTGGGGGCCACATATTTTTCTGTTTGTCTTTGCAGGTGGGGGGTTTTGTGAGGTAAAAGGCCCACTACCCAGGCCAGTGACACATAGGATTAGCGTGGATGCTCATGTTGACTCCCGTAGCGCTTGCTATGATCGAGCTTGACATGGGGTACCACAACTGGGCGAGGTTCTTTCATGGAACACTGTGTCTGGAACGCTTGTTGCCTCAAACACTTTGTACCCCATGGGAACTGTAGACCCTAGTGACCATTAGGGACCACTTGTCCGTGTCTAGACTACATACCCGTGAGATTGGGATGGGACAGGAAACTTGACCTTCATCATACCCAGATTTATGCTATTCAATAAAAGGCGTCGAACCTTTGATCTTGGGACATTTGACTTATACAGAAGTTCTACATCAGTTATCTATCAGAATCAACGTCGAACCTCTGAATCTGGAGGATTCGACCTCATTTGACTTATGTACAGACTATTTATCAAGAGAGCAATGTCGAACCTCTGAATCTGGAGGATTCGACCATAGTTTATGACCATGAGAAGTTGTTACCCAAGAGTCCTTGATCCTTGATCCTGATTTATGATACATTTGCATCTTCATTAACATTTTTGCATTCATGCATGTGCATCCATGGTTACCGAGAATCTTACCACTCTTCCTCTCCATCAGATCAGTCAAGACGATTCCTCCACACCGATATCTGACAAGAGCTCACAGAAGAAGAATCATGGAGAACTATGAACAAGATCAAGCTGCTATTCGAGAGGAGATAGACCAAATAAAAGGCAAGGTTGATGCTATTTTGGAAGCTCTCCAAGCTTTGAGAAATGAAAGGATTCCTGTTGCACAAGAGATTCCTGATGGTGCTAATCAAGCTGCTGCTAGTCAACCTGATGTCATTCCACCTTTTACTAATCCACCTGAGTTCCAACCAAGGATTAATGCTACTCTTGGGATGCCATTTAGCTTCATGACTGCTGATACTCTTGGAGCTTCAAACCAAGGAGGACCCATGCCCATAATTTCTGGAGTGCCAACTATGACTGGGCCTGCTTTCCCATTTCCTGCTCCACCTCCTCATACAGATATTCCTTATCCTACTTTCTGTGGTCCTCAATTTGCCAATCCAGAAATGCATCCAATACCAACTGTTGAAAGAACTCAACCCGTTGAGAGATCTTCTGAGAAGTATCAAATTCTTGAGGAAAGGATTCGAGCTATTGAAGGTTTTAGTGCCTATGGAATGGACGCCGAAGAGATGTACCTAGTTCCTAATCTGGTTATTCTGCCCAAGTTCAAGACTCCCGACTTTCAGAAGTACAAGGGTTTAAGTTGTCCAAAGAGCCATATCATCACGTACTGTCGTAAGATGGCTTCTCACATTCACGATGACTCATTGCTCATCCATTACTTTCAAGATAGCTTGTCTGGGGCATCTTTGAACTGGTATATGAACCTGGAGCGTAATAGGATCCGATCTTGGAAGGATTTGTCTAATGCCTTTCTCAAGCAATACCAATACAACATTGACATGGCACCGACTAGGTTGCAACTACAGAATCAAGTGCAAAGGACCAATGAGACATTCAAAGAATATGCCCAAAGGTGGAGAAAATGGCTGCTCAAGTTAATCCACCACTTTCTGAATCCGAACTGGTTGATATATTCATGAACACTATTCAGGGGCACTATTATGAAATGATGGTGGGTAGTGTTTCTTCTGGCTTCTCCGATCTAGTTAGGATTGGTGAAAGAATTGAGAATGGCTTGAAAATTGGTAAGATCCAGAATCCCGCCAATGCTGCTGCTACTAATCAATATGGGTACAAGAAGCCTCAGGGTAATTTCATCAAGAAGAAAGAAGGCGAAACTAGTGTTGTTTCGGCTCAAGATCAAACCCCTTGCTATCAAGTGACCGCCTCCTCAAGCTTATGTGGCACCTGTTGGTCAACAACCTTGGGTTCAGTATCAACAATATGTTCAACAACAACAACAAGGTTATCAACAAAGACAAGGTCAACAGAGACAGAATAAGCCAAAGAAGGTGTATGATCGTATACCAATGTCTTACAGCCAACTTCTCGCTCACTTGCTCAACCTCAAACTGGTTCAATTAGGGGAAGCTAGGCCTCCTCCTGATCCTCTCCCTCCTAATTACAAAATTAATGCTAAGTGTGAATTCCACTCAGGAGGATCTGGTCACACTACTGAAGAATGCAGAGTTCTCAAAGATAAAGTTCAGGATCTGCTTGACGCAAAAGAGATTGAGTTTGCACCTGTGACACCTAATGTGATCAATAATCCCATGCCACCTCATAATGGAGCTTCCACCAGTGGACCATGAAAACTTTGTGTTTGTCAGAGAACATTTCATTTACATTAGAATAAGGCCAAGCTTGCCATTGTATAGATTTCTCTAGTATTTTCAATTGTACTATTTTCGTTGTTATCAAGTACTTCTGTAATACGGTGAACTGACTTTTATATCGAAATGTCGCGGTTAAGCATGAGTCGCCACCGACTTTTATTTTATCCAAATTAATTAGAAATGCTAAAAGAACATGAAAAACCTTTTAAATAAAAACAGGATTCGGGGGTAATTTATGCAAAGGGAAGGTGTAAGGCACCCTTTGCATCCATGGTTTTCCATGGGCTCTTAATTGCTTTGCTCTTTTGTTTTCAGAAATGTAGAAGAAGAGGAAAAGTGGACTTTAGCTCGTAAATGAGCGTAGCCATTTTTGAAGAATTTTGAGAAAGAATATAGAAAAATTTAGAGCAAGGCAAAGCAATTAGGGGCAATTACCTTAAACTTAGATGATAGGTTTCTTTTAGCCTTTCAGGATGAAAGGGTCTATCCTTGCCATAAGAGGGCAGGAAGCCTTTCGTTTGGAGATTGAAGGGTCGTCGCATTATCATTCGCCATAAGACTGACCCATGCCATAGAGAGGCAGGTAGTCTAAGGGAATGATCAGAATAGCCTTTCGTAGGCAGCCAAAGGATACCTCAGCCTTTTCGAAGGCAACTTTCGAGGGTCGAGATCATGTGTATCGAAGGCAGCATCATTAGGGACCATGATCTTTAATCGAGGCAATATGGCTGAGATATCCTCGTATTCGAGGGACTGGCTATTCTGCAAAGAAACACAAGGCAACAAGGCAACAGGCAACAGGCAACAGAGAGGTTTACCCAAAAGCGTGCGTGTATGCACCAATCACGTGATCATATTCAATTATATTATCTTATAATTAGGTGATTCTAATTCAGTTCAGAGTTACACTCCCTAAAATTACTAACCACGGCAATATAGACAGTATAATTAAAGCAATATGGGGAAGGGAAATTGTAACCAGCGGAGGAGAGGGGAATTGAAACCAGTGGGATAAAATAAATGGGTTTGAAACAAGTAATAATATAATCGAGATTAAGGTTTAGGGTTACCGATACTCGACGCTTTGGCAATTCACAACCCCTTCGATTCATGAAGGTTGATGGTCGGAGGTAGCCTGAAGCATTGACTCTGAACATCTGAGAATTGAATAGAGAAATAATAGGAAGCACTGAGTGTATGGCTAATTCATTGGCATTTAAGAATAAATCCTAATTTAATCTATAAAGCATAAATTGAAAGTAAAATAATATTTAAATAAATAAATGAAATAAAGATTGAAACTTAGCTTTTTGATTGGTGTAGCGCGTAGTCGGAGAATTTTGAAAAGCAAACCCTGAAAAATGCACAAAGGAAAGATTTCAGTGTAGGGAATGATCGTGGCAAACCCTGATTAGGGCACAAGTTAGCCATGATTAATAGAATCAAAATAAATTAATTGTTGGTTTTCAACCCAATTAAATAAATCGGTGAAAATTAGGTTTCGATTAAATATCCTAACCCTAATATTTATTTTTAATCAATAAATAGAAAACATTTATAATTAATTATTATACAATTTAAATATCTAATTATTTAATCAAATAAATTATCAATAATAATTAAAATAAATATTTTTATTTTAAATATATTTTTTATACAAAAAGGAAACTAAGCACTAATTTTTATTAACAAAGAAAAATATTAGAAGAGTTTTCTAAATAAATAAGTAAATAAATAAATAAAACTATAGTGGTAAGAGGAAGAAGAAAATTGACAAAATCATTTATCCAATTAAAATAAAGAGGAAAAAGACTTAGCTTCGATCCTGTATGGTGCGCATCTGAGGGCCCATGGTACGTCTGCAGGCTTGTGGGCGTTGAATCAATCTGGGTGGTGATCCCATGGTTGTGGTGAGGAACCTCATAGTGCGCACGCATCATGTCTTCATACTGGATCACTGTATGAATGTTAGCAAAGAAATTCAACAAAATATATGACCCTAGTGTGGATCGAACCAGAGTCTCTCTAGGTGATGGCCTTTAGCGCATCAGTCTTTCCACTACGCCAAGCATCTCTTGATGTCAACTGTACCCACTCATAGCAAAATATACACAACGTAATTAAGTCACAAATTTAAAAAACGTTGCGTGCCCTTGGTATGCTCATCTTCTTCGTTGAGCTCCTGAACAGTAACCGATTTTTACCCACGGTTGCGGTTGTGTAGCCATAGCCCTGCGAAATCAAACAAACTAAAATAGCAATTGTAAATGACATATGAGACCATGGATCGATTGCCTTTGTCCTCCTGAACACGATGGTAGCCACAGTTTTGTCTAATTTTCCTTAAATCGCAAAGCCCCAATTTGGAAGCTTAGAACCCTAGCCATGGCATAACTCTTAAAACACAACCAGAATCAAATTAATTATGCAGAAAGATCACAATAATCAAGGGAAACACAAATACACAATTGAAATCGATTTATGATGTATTATGAATCGTAATTGAAGCAAAGAGAGAACAAGCAAACCGTGGGTTGTTAGAACGCGGTTCTGGACGTCTCCGAGCTTGGCAGAGATCGTGAATTACTCAGGAATCTTCCAGGGATACGCTTGAGTCTTAAAAACTACTTTAATCGATCCCAAACTCCAAGAACAAATTTCAATTTTTTTGAATATTATGAGTTGGGTTTGGGGTGGCTTAAGGCTACCAATGCTTGCAAAAAAATCCGAATCCTTGCTTCTGAATACATTTGGGCATTTATAGGGATGCATTAGGTCAGCAAAAACTGAATGAATCTTGCTTAAATCCAAGATTGCAATCTTGAGAAATTTGGTTTTTAAACTTTTCTAAACTTGATTCAATTTCAATCTTTTTTAAACCAATCTTATTTCTCACAAAATTGGATTGAATATATGACTTGAATGCTGATTGAAATTGATTCCCATGTGTATTCAATTCATATCTTGATTTTCCTTTTGATTTATTTGATTTTAACCATCTTTTAAATGAATAAAAATTCATAATAAATCAAATAAATCATGTAATTTCGTGGCAATTGGTTCTTGGGCCTTAGATGACTTGTGGATCAAGATTGAATAAAAATATCTTAGGCCCATTTGCAAAAATATTCAAATTCTTTCACATTTTTCCCTCCAAAATAGTCCAACTTTGACAAGGCCTGTCTCTCTCAATCTTTGAGGTATGGAAGTGTTCTAAGACTTTTTAGAAACCTTAGAGAGTCCTCTAACCAATGACTTTGGTCTCATGTCAAAATTATTTTCCATGCTCCTTGTGTGTCCTTTTGAAAAAAGTGACCTTTGGTTGACTTTTGAAAAGGACCTGTAATGTTTTGGTCCATATCTCTCAAATGGAACATTTTTAGACTTGGCATGTGAGAGACAAAGTTGTAGAGAATCAAATTTCCTTCAAAATGAGCTTTGGATGGAAAATTTATGATGTTCCATGTGAGAGTTATGGCTGGTCAAAGTTCAGTTGACTTTTTCTATACAAAACCCTAATTTAGAAACTTTTTGATTTGCTGATTTTTTATCTTTCCTTGATGAACCATGATCAATACTTGATCAAATGGTGAATGGTACTTCAATATGAGGATCTTGACAAAAAATCAGGAGTTTTGATTTTACTCTGACCACAGTTGACTTTTTAGGTCAACCAGTCGACTGTTGATTTTCTGAACAATTGAGTGTCCAATTCTTTGAGATGAGCCTTGATACTTGTCATAGAGATAATGTGAGATGTATTGAGCCATATGAGATGTCTTGGAGCCATTGATTCACTGATTTTCCTTTGAATGAGCCAAACCCTGGTTTTAGAGCCTTGTATAGGAGAGTGTGTCTTAGAGCTTTGTGTATTGATTTGTATTTGTGTAAGAGAAATTGTATGGGAAAATTTTGGGGTATGACAACTTCTCATTGTAAGAAACTCATTATGTTTGAATAAATAAAAATAATGCAATATACATGTTTTTCTCAAATCATTTCATCTTTGTCATTATGTTCATTGATATTCAACTCATTTGTCTTAAGCAACTAAAAAAGGAGAATGATGAAAATCAAAAACACATGAACTACCAAATGTATGCTTTTGGAACAAAGATCCTGCTGACGATGTACAAGCATTGTTTCAATTCCTAAACACCGGAGTTATAAGGGAGTGAAACCCTCGCCAACCCCTTTGAGCCTAAGGAGTAGTAGTTTCTTTTCAAATATACAAAACCCTCAATCTTAACCAGGGGCAGGGTAGTCTTCAGTTAGTGCGGCCGAGTGCTCAACTTTTAGGTATTTCATCAGAGGATCAACCATATTTCATCCCTCACAACGAAAGAAGAAGAGCACTATCCACAATGGAAGTCTCTCATTCATTGAGAAGAAGGCAGTCACAACCTTTTCATCAAATCAATCACCAATGTCATGCAACTTGTTCCCGAACGAGACAAAAAAAAGAGAATGAAAAGAAAGTTATGAATCATGATAAAAAAGGAAGAAAGAAACAATAGCCCGCTAAGTCAAATTAAAAAAGAGAAGAAAGGAAAAGCTTTGTAGCAAATGACTTAGGCAAAAATTAGGGTGTATCCCGCTGGACAACAAAAACCAAATTCAAAATAAACCTTTTGTCCAGGAAAAAGTTAGGGAAAGAAAAGGCAAAGTAAAAGAAAAATCCTCCGAGGGACAAGTTATTGTAACCATCAACGAAAGAACCAAAGGGTGACTGCCACCTCCATCAAAGCCATAAAGGATCCTCATCCATCACAATCCTTCCTGAAAGGTGAACACTCGTATCAAACTGACTGAACGTAGGCCTGGAGAACATCACGAAGAAGGGGTGGGTTAAGTAGAACTTGAGCCTTTATCCTTTGTTTCTTAAACCGTGAACCTGTCCATGTTACAACCCTCGAAAGTCCTAATTGAAGCAGGGTTTGTTTCGAAAGCATATAAACTTTAAAATCATGTCAAACTGACTCCTATTGTTGCTGTGTCATTTGTGTTAGTATTAGTACAACATTTTGACAAATAAAACCTTTCTTTGAGATTAACATGTGCACTGCATTCTCATTATCTTTTTCAAAACAGAATTGTCTCTAAATTCGAAAGTAAGTACTTGATACCAAGGAAAGTTCAACATTGAAATTCCATCGGGTAATCTTACAAAGGCAAAGGTTGGTTATCCGCTGAGCAAATATCTAAAGCATCCATCTGGTGGAATAATTCCTTTCAATCTGGGGCATTCATTCCATGATCAACACTGGGGCAGACCATTGCAATCTCCATGATTCAAGCATCATCAAAATTCTATCTCAAAGAGATCATGCAAGTTGGGGCAAGCTAGTAACAATTCTTTTCTTCATCTTCAATCAAGTGTCAAATATCAAGATAAGTGTCGAGGAGTCAAGCTAAACACCTCACATTCACAAGGGTTATCCTTCAAGCTATGACCTTTCCACAAAGGCAATTCTCCATTATCCATATCCTTGAAACCATCATTCCATTCATAATCATACATGCATCATGCATATCATGGCATTCTCATTGGAATTTGTCCCTTAATAATCCAATCATCAATGAAGCAGGGGCATCCACCCTATCTTGAATCAAGCAGAGTTTCAGAACTTCACCTAATTTATCCCTCAAAGTAGAAACCCTGATCAATCAGTACACTACATATAGAATTCATTGCATTGCATCTCCAGAAGTGCATTAAATAAATCAAACATTGCATGTGAAGCATAAGCCAAGTTACTCGTCAGATGGGTTCCCTACAAGCATTCAATTGATATTCCACTGGACACTCAGAGTTACCATTGTGGTGTCATCTCCCAAGGTCAATCATGTTCATCTTTCTTCAACCCAGAGTTGATGTTTTTGTGTTCAACCTAGAGTTGGTGGTTATCCCTTGTTCAATCCATAATTGATTATCTTTCCCACTTAACCCAGAGTTGACGGTTATCTTTTGTCTTTCCCACTCAACCCAGAGTCGACGGTTATCTTTTATTCAACCCAGAGTTGATCCGTTCTTTTTCCCGTTTAACCCAGAGTTGACGGTTATCTTTTCTCTTTCAACCCATAGTCATTATCCAATTCCTTGTTCAACCCAGAGTTGACGGTTATCTTCTTTCTTTCCCACTCAACCCAGTGTTGACGGTTATCTTTTGTCCTTCCCCACTCAACCCAGAGTTGACGATTATTCCTAATTGTTCATCTTTCCTCTTTCAACCCATAGTCATTATCCAATTCCTTGTTCAACCCAGAGTTGAACTACCTTCTCTCAACCCAGAGTTGATGTCTACCTTTTGCCTTCAACCCAGAGTTGATTGTCTTCCCTTCTTCCTCAACCTAGAGTTGATACCCACGTCTTGTTCCACTAATACTGATTTCCCTTTCTACTCTCAATCCAGAATTGATGTTCACCTCTTATTCAATTCAGAGTTGACTTCCCTTTATTCTTCGACCCAGAGTTGACCTACTATAGCCAGAGTTGATGTTTATTCCACTTCCAACCCAGAGTTGATTTTCATTTCTTGTTTGACCTAGAGTTATTTTTTTCCTCATCTTTTAACCCAGAGTTAATCCACTCAACCCAAGGTTGACATCCTTTTTTCTACAGGCAAATTTTCAGGTTCTTTTTCATTTAATCTTCTTCTACCTTGAATGCTCGGAAGGCTTAGCGCCAACCTTACCTTCAGGTATAAGACGATTAAATAGGGGCAGCTGTTGCACCCCAAAATTTGCCCATCTAATTTTACTTCTAACTGGCTTATTGCTTTATAAACATTCGCATATTAGGTCATTTTACATGTCATGCATTCATTCATTAAGAAAATTATTGGTTCATTAAATCAGTGGTGATGGATTAAAGGCGTCAGTTAGATCATGGTTTATTTCCATATTCCTTCAGTATTCAAGAGAATCTTTCTTGTGGAGTTTGGACACAACTGTTTGGTGCAATATTTAGTGAATTCATTGGGACGAGGGTGCTAGCTTACGACGAGTCTTGTGAGATTGAGATCCTCATGGCATTTGTTTGAATAGAAAGAAATTAAGCACCTTTTGGTTATTGCTACGTTTTGGCAAGAGAAGACCTTTGGAAGTTATTCACAACTTTGACTTTTGACTAAAAGTCACGTTGACCTGTATCTTTGATCATCATTCCAATTGGGTTTTATTCATTCAAGATTGCACATTGAAAAGAAAAAAAAGAAGAAAGTTCAATTCAGTAACCATTCAAAATCACTACAATGTCAACTCTGTTACATCAGTAATATACCATGTCTCCATTACCAAATGCATTCATTATAATCTCCAAAAATTCATTACAATTTCATTATAAAAACCAAATTCAATCCATTACAAGGTATTGTTACATCTACATCACATTACAAATTATGGTGTTCCTAACCCTAAACTTCACCATGAGTATATTCGTTCAAGCTTTCATCCATCATCCTCTGCCCATCCTCACAAATATATCTGCTGCAAGTTAATTAAAGAAAGAAAAATAGCAGCAAACAAGAGTCGAAGCTAGCATTCATCGCCGCACTATAACCAAACATGTCCACAAAAATTCTGCTCCTACATCACAAGCAATAGTTATTCCAAACCTGCAACACCCTTGCAACATACAAATCACACATTCAGTCATAACATATTCAAATACACCAGTTTTAAAACAGCTCAGCCATACACCATCATAAATTCGCAACTGTCCTAATTGATTCTCAAACCATATCATTAACCTTTAACCAATTTCTAACCTATTAACAGTAGCCATGTCCATTACTCACACTCCTACCATTTTCAGCCATAATATAACACACATTCTGAAATCATTTCTAACTATAAGCAAGCTTATCATTATCCTGACTACATAGTCTTGCTACTTTCATAACCCATTAATACTAAGAGCTTCATACACCTACAACTCCATAAATTCAAACTCAGTTTTTTAGCTTTTACAAAATAGTTCCCTTTCATCACCTCAGTGCCTAATAACTTCAAAACCAAACCTACCTCATCAGACAGTTATAATTGTCCTAACCGATTTTTAACAAACCACTTAACAGGTCCATTAATTTCTAACAGAACTATAACCATCCCCTAACAAATTTTTAACCATTGCATAACTACCAAACAGAATTATAACTGATACAAGTTTCTAACTACCTCTAAACAATCAGTTACAACATAACAAACTTTTTTAACATACACTCACCATAAACTTCCAGCCGAAACAGTCCCTACACCATTTTCAGTCGAAACAGCCCTGCATAACAAAACAAAATCAGCATATATCCTATCCTACAACCAAAGCCCTTCCCATGAGAAATCAAAAGCGGCCCTACATCCTCCACGTCCATTTACCATTTTTTCATCATCATTCAACCTTCATTCATCACCATTTATCCATCACCTTCAATCAACACACGGATTGATTCCTCAATCATCTCCTTCAGCTCTCACCTCTCAATATCTCTCTCTGCTCAATCTTCACACACTCACCTAGAGCCCTTCATATCCACCATTGAAGGAGCTTCAACATCTGAAGCTCCGTTCAGTCGGGCTAGACCTCCTCTCTATACCTCACTACATCAACAACAACACTCTAATCTCACTCGGAACAACAACTCTCACAGAGTTTTTTCAGAAGAGTCTAGAATTCAAAAAGAAGAAGATAAGAAAAGAACGGGAAACATGAGCAATTGAAGAATCAAGAATCACCTGAAGAATTCATCAATTTCCTCAACTGCGTTTATTTCGCACACTGAAGAGCTTTGGATTCTCTCCTCCAGTTTTCCTCAACGATTGTCGCCATCTTCGTCATCCAGGTAAGTATTCGAATCAACTCCTCATTCTTCATCTCTTGCTGCTTTCTTGATGTTGTGGTGTAGCATTAAGCTCTTTGAATGATTCCCCCATGGTCCGGTTCTATAATTCCCCACCATTTTTGTTTAATTGAGTTTTCGGTTAGATCTAGGGTTTCCGTGGTGGCTCGGATTAAGAAGAAAAGAGAGGGAATCTGAGATATCCAGGTTAAGATTGGGAGAGAGGGAGTGGCAACGTGTTTTAATCGTGAGATTGGGTGAGCTCCGCCGCCTCCGGCGTGGCGGAGCGATTTCCGGCGAAGAAAGTGTGAACGAGAACGAGAGTGTGAATTGAATCTGATTCGTCACATTAGAACCAACCCTAATTCTAATTGTGCCCTCTTTCTCTTTTTTTTATTTATTTTATTTTTAATTATTTGTTTTATTTTCATTTTTGAATAAAAACAAGTAAAACCATGATAATATGAAGATGGATCAAACGCATTCCCCCTAAGCCCAGCACACCGTTTTTGGTAAGCAGAAAATCTATAACAAAAAATGCTTTTGGGCCATAGCTTTACCAATTCGCTACGTGCACCTCTCTGAGCCCAATGCACACTTTTTTTTGGCCGGTAGAAAACAACCTGGACAAAAACGCCTCTGGGCTTGATCGCTGCTAGCATACCCCCTGAGGCCCACGCCATCCTTTTTTGGCAAACAAAGTCTATAACAAAAAAAAACATCCTTTGGGCTTTCACTGATGGGCCCTGTGCCTGGGTTTCTATTAACACACCTGTAATTCAATTTGACACCCCCCTGTTTCCTTTTATTTCAATTAATTTAGGTTTTAATTAGATTTTTTGTCACTTCTTTTGAGTAATAAAAATGCTGACTTTTCTTATTGTTTTAGACCTTTAATACAATTGTTGACATATAAAAATGTGCATAAAAAATATTAGTTTTAGGCTATTTGTTTTAGTCTTTTACTTGACTTGTAATCCAATTTCTCCCATAAAAATCAACATAAAAATAGTAGTATTTTACTTCATTTTGTACTATATTTTGACTTGTTACTTCATGCTTGTGTATAATTTTGTACCATTGTATCCTTACTCAATTTTTCTCATGTATCTTACTTATGACTTCTAATTGTGGCTTTAACTTTCATGTTCCTTTATTCCTAACCTTTAGGTAGAAACCATGACAACATTAGGACTTAGAAGTTCCCATTTCAATATTAGGCTAGTTTTCATTTAGGCTAGTTTCTTTTCCTTTTCAACTTTAAAACACTTAACAAATGCTTGATTTTAATTCCCTTAAAAGATACAAAGAAAACACCTTAAAAAATGACTAATTAATGCTTGACTAATAAAAAGGGAAATAGAAACTCTCGTCTCCCTTGCTTAAGGGAATCACTTGAGTGAAAATTCCCAATCATAAAATGTTAGAACAAGATTTGTTCTGATCAATATTCTTAGTTTTGATGATAACAAGGATATGAATTTTGTGTAAGATAATGTGGTACTCTAATACATTGTAATTTCCCTTTCAGGAAATATATAAAGAGTATGCACAAATCAGCGCTCAGAAGCTTTGACTCAGAAGATTCAGCATGCAACATCAGAACATGGTCTGGCAAGACATCAGAAGATGGTCAAAGCAGAATCAGAACATGGGTCTATGGAAGCATCAAAAGAGCTTGAGTTCAGAAGCAGAAGCACTGAAGTTCTCATGGTATCACGCTCAGAAGCACTTCAAGGTCAGAAGACAAGAAGATGCTATGCACCAAGCTGTTTGACTCTGATGATATTCAAACGCTGTATACACAAACATCAGATCAGAAGAAAGTACAGGTGGCAGGCTACGCTGACTGACAAAAGTGTCATACCCCAATTTTTGACCCTAAGATCACACATCATTTTCATTCAATCGTCAATCAAGAGCACCATTGTGAAGCTTTATCTTTGATACTGTGATTATCTCTAAGGGGAATTATCGAGCATTTATAGCCTTTTATTTGTTTATACTAACCAAAAATCAAAAAAATATATGTTTTGTCTCTTTTGTTTATATTTTACAGGTGAAAGATCGGGCAAAAATCAAAACAGTGCAAGAAAACAGTTTTTGAAAATTTGAAGGTGGAAAGCGATTTACCCCTGTGGGAAATCGATTTCCTGTGCGCAAAATTCAAAAAAATATAAGGAGGGAAGCTTGACATCATTTTGGCACCTTTTTATTTGATCATTTTATCAATTTTCCACCTCATCAAAATTAACTCATTCATTAAACCCACTTTAACCTCATTTTACCATTTTTACCATTTAATTGCCACTTTAATCACCAATTAAACACAAGTTAATCACCAAACACAAAAAGACCAATTTGCCACTACTCTTGCTCCAATTCTATAAATAGAGCCCTCTACTCTCTCATTTCTCAAGCTTTTGATAGCCAAAAAAGTTCTTGCAAATTCACTTCTCAAGCTTTGAGAGCCAAAAAACCCCTTGCAATTTCTCTCCTCATCCCTACCAAATTCACCAAAGCTCTTTGTTCTTTCATAAAGTTTGTGAGTCACACCTTGAACCTCACAAACTATGAGCTAAACCACCATCCATTTCACTCTTTTTTCTTCAATTGTTGAGAGATCAAGATTTGTGTTGGTGATTCTTGAAGTAGATCTAAGTTTTGTTCAAGATTTGGTAATTTTCTTCATCTTTATTCATCCATCATAATGTGATTCTTTGTTGCTTGTGTTCAATGCATCTTTGATGCTATATTGGTGCTATTTGATGGTGATTTGATGGAAAATTCGTGCTCCAATTGATATGTGATCATAAGGTGTTTGTATGTTTGCTTAAGTCAAGTTTTATGCCTTTAAATGTTGTTTTTGCTGAAATTTGCACTAGTCAAATCGATTTCCTTAAGGCTCAAATCGATTTCATGCTGTACGTAACTTTTTTTTTTTGAAAACTGCCTTATGGAAATCGATTTCCCTCTGCATGAAATCGATTTCCTGCTGGCAGAATGTGTTTTTTTGCCTTTTTTATGCTTGTTTTGGCTTCCTACTTCCTCCACTTCATTAATATCATTGGATCTAGGATGTTGATAGGTTTGAAATGACCTAATCTATAATATTAGATGAATGATATTAATGATAGTGTGAGTTGATTACCTTTTGTGAATTTTATCCTACTTCCTCCACTTCATTAATATCATTGGATCTAGGATGTTGATAGGTTTGAAAGAACCAAATCCATAATATTAGATGAATGATATTAATGATAGTGTGAGTTGATTATCTTTATGCATTTTATCTTCTCCTTCTCCTTTTTTTCTTTTGATCGATGAAAGTCTTAATACTTTGAGAATTCTTATGGATTCTTAGTAAAGACTAGATCGTTACCTATTTTCTTTTCGTGCGGTATTGCTTTCGGAAGGCGATCTACATATCGTTCTTCTCGCATGCATTAGCACATAAAGTTTTGACCGGCCTCGTTGTAGGGTGATTTCTACATAAATCACTTGGCGATCTGCTTAACATAGCGCAATATTTCGTGTCCCGAATAAAAAAAGATTAAACATGGAAGAGAATTGTATGCGGTTGATTTAAGACTTGTGGAGGTTTTTATCGTGTAGTCGCTATGATTCTATCAAGCTTCTGATAAACCCCATTGAATTTAAATCCGAGTACATCATTCACTCACCATAGATCTTCCTACTAACTTTGATAACATACTTGACAAGTTTCAAGATGGTTATCTTTAACCTTTAATAACTAACTTTAATTTCCGCACCTTTACTATACCGCTCTTTATATTTCTCGCTTTATCGCTTTATTTTATCATTTCATCATATTTACTTTCCGCCATTTTTTCTTTGTCCACTTGGACATATGTTTATGTTTCCGTTATTTTTTCTTTTGTCCACTTGGACCATACTCTACTTTTTCGCTAAAACACTAATAAATAATCAAAAATCTAAAAAATACATAAGGTTCTCTTTGGACTATCGGTTACTATCCCTAGCACTTTGGAGATTCGGACTTATGGACCTAGTACCTTTGGACTCATTCTATTACTATCCTGTGATTGTTCTGTCTGTCTGGCATTGTTCTGTTGTATGTTTATGTGTGCAGGTATTTCCTTGAAAGCCCTTGATGGTTAATTCCAAGGCATTGATATAAGGATTTTACCCGAAAACAGCCGTTACTCTGCCCGATTTTCGTCGGAATCTTAATGTGCTTAATGAAAAATGGTGCTAAGACAATAAGTTCATCTGGATCCCCAAGTGTTAATGTGTTGGTATTGATAAATCCAAAGGATGGGAAAACTACCTTGGCTCTTAATGTCAAGTGTTGGCTTCTTATTTGGTTAGACCGTTTCTTTCCTTAGCTTTTATTTTATGTACTAGGTTAGCCTCTTCATCTCCTCCCATTCTTAAATTTTCAAAATCTTCTCCCTTTTTCCAAAATATTCTTATGTTTGCAAACCTTTTCAAAACCTTTTTTCTTAAAAATATCTTTCACCCTTAGTGGCTTTTCTTCAAAAGTTTAGACACCGTTAATTGTCGAAACGAGTGGTTATACCCCACGATTTTGAAATTGATTGATAATAACGAGATCTTTTCCGCGTGAGAGAGCTAGTGGCATACTCGTTGATTTTATCCGAGTTGGAGCCCTTCTTTCATGTGCGATGCAAAGAACTTGTTTGTTCTCATGCTCAAGATCAATGGCTGAGTATTTCTCTCTAACGACAACAAAGTGTTTATTCGTTTTTAAAACGTTTTTCCTTTAAAGCGGAACTACATTAGCTCTGACTTCTCCATTGCACCGAGGAGGTATGTAGGCCCAAGGCTTAACGTCTTGCCGAGCTTATTTTAAAAATAAAACAAACTCTTTTTTTAGCACACACACACAGATTTTCAAAAAGGCTCCCGTGGAGTACCACGGATATGAGGGGTGCTTTAAACCTTCCCCTCATATAATCAACACCCGTACCTGAGATCTCTTTCTTGTTTTAAAAACAAAACTTTGGGTTTTACGTTCTTTTCCCTTTTCCTTTGAAAAAATAAAGCGCGGTGGCAATTTCAAACGAAATATTGATTCGAGTCAATCCCATGGCTTCGATATCAGATTTTCCCCGCTACAGAAAAATGGCGACTCTGCTGGGGAAAAAGTTTTAAGTGTGTTAAGCCTATTTTTGTTTATCTGTGTTTTTATCTGTATGTATTATTGTGTGCTTTGTTTGTTTATTTTCTTTTTTTTTTCTTTCTTTTTTTTGGTGCTCGATGGTTCCTCTGTGATGAGATAAAGTTCTAACCCGAACTTTGGTGAGTAACTTGAGATAGGAGGTGGTAAGACCAATAGTCGCATGTCAGGAGCAATCCTTAACATGAGTGTCATATGGTGGAACCCCAATCAGTGGAGGCCTCATGGAAGGTAGTAGATGTTGTTACGAATCATCGTAAGGACGCTATTACTTTCAATAGTGAGTGTCCGTAGAAGCTGAATGGCCTAGAACCTTTTTAACCCATCTAAGCCTTTTTAGGATGTAGAACAGAAACAAGATCAAGTACCAATTTGAGCTTGTTGTCATGCGATGCTACGCTCAGACGAGGTCTTTTTAGGCATAATATTGGCGCCCATGAGCAATTGTGCGTGCCGGTAGTATCCGATAGAAGATTGAAAACTCTGGGAACCTTTGTAGAACCCGTTCAGCAGGTACAAAATTCCCTAGTTCATACCTTTGTGGGTGGTTCTTAACCTTGACTCCATGCTCGTGACGTCGAACCTTTGAACCCTGTTTGTGTGACCGTGTGTGATCTTGATTGTGATTGATGCATAAACCATTCATCCATGCATTCATTTGATTTCCTAGGAAATCATAGGTCTTTCTTTGTAAACATCATAAGTTTCATCAAACTCAATGGATCTTGGGTGTTGATGAGGTGAAAACCTTAATCCACCAAAATGGATGATTGATCTTGATGATAACTTGATCAAAGCTTTGATCCAATATAGGATTTACCTCCTTCATGTTTTGATGTTTACAAATTAATAACTTGAATTCCTTGAAAATCAAATAAATAAATAAAACAGCAATTGCATCATTTGCATACATACATCCAGGTTGTCCAGAAAACTTATTCTCGTCTGTCTCCATCTTCAGAGTAGTTTGCTTATCTGTCAAGTTGATTCCTCGACACATTGAACTAGAATCATGTATCTAAAGAGTATGGAAGAACTTCAACAAGACCAAGAGTTGCTAAGAGCAGAGGTTAGCCAGTTGAAAAGCTAGATGGATCAGATTGTGGAAATCCTGCAAGTCTTGTTGAAGAAAGAATGCAACATTCCTCCGATTTTCCTAAAGCCAAGTGTTTCAGACAAGATAGCTCATCTTTGTTGCTGATTAGTCACTAGGCCTTGTTTCTGTACTGTTTGTATTTCCTTTATTGTGCTGCTTACTTTTAGACTTTGTTTGTTTCTGAATGGTAATTTTAATGAAATGAGCATTGCATATTTTGAATTCATTCACATATACTATGCTTTCTTTTACAAAACTTTTTCTTCCATTTGCTTTCTCTATCAAACTTGTGTTTTATGCAAAGATTGGAGGGAGGATGATGACAACGAAATACCCAAGTTATTGAACTGTATGCTTTCAGATAAAACTTTGTTGATGATGTACAGGCATTGTTTCAATTCCCAAACACTGGAGAAATAAGGAAGTTAATCCCTTGTCAACCCCTCTGAGCCTTCGAAGTTGGAGTTTCTTTCTGTATGAAAAAACCCGCATTTTTAACCTGGGGCAGGGTAGTTCTCAGTTAATTTGGCTGTGCATTCTATTTTAAGAGAATCATTTAGTACACCTTTTAACAAAGGTTTCAATCACAAGCTGTCCTCCGCATACATCAAAGAACTGTTGGAGATGTCAATCAAAAGCCAATGATGGTTCATCAATCATTAAGCAAGGCAGTCACTATCTTTCAAAAAAAAAATGTATCAAAAAATGTATACAAAGAAAAGCCTGCTAAGTCAAAACCAAAAATGATGACTTAGGCAAAAATAAGGGCATCCCGCTGACTGTAAGTTCAAAATAAACAGTTCAAGCAAAAGTTAGGGATATATAAAAAGAAAAGATGAAAAAGAGAAGTCAATAAATTCCCCAAACAACAAAATGTTGTAATATCAAAAGGAAGAAGTGATCGCCATCTCAAAAGTTCTCTTTGCTTGTGAAATATCATCATTATCAAAGGTGCAATTCCAGAAGTCTCTTGGAACCTGAATGCATAAGTTGAATTAACTGAGTTGTAGGACTGGAGATCAGCACGAAGGGGGTGGGAACAATCAAATTTTGAGCCTTATATCCTTTGTTTCTTAAACCGTGAACCTGGCCACGTTACAACCTTTAAAAGACCTAATTGAGCCAAGGTTTGTTTGAAAGCATACTACAACAAGGTTGCGTAAGCTGACTCCCATGAGATTTTCTAATCATTTGCTTTGATATCATATCTTTGCTTTATCTTTTCTTTTGAATGTCTTAACCTTTATGTTCTGACCTGTGATTCCATTTGCTTTACCTCAATAACATCTTTCCAAAAAATGATTTTGATTTCAAATATATTCTTTGAGCATTGCATTAAAATTACCATTCTTGAATGAACATTTTATCTACAAGTAAGCACTCATCTTTCAGGAAGTTCAAACAGCCGAGAAACTTGATCAGTGATCCTATCAGGGACACGTTACTTCAAGATCCTGTTGTTCAGATGTTCATTCAAGATTTGTTTATCAGAATACCATTTCAATACTTGTACTGGGGCAAGCCATCCCAACATGCATTTCAAGAACTGAAGCCATGATCAGTTAACTTGAAACAATTAGTCAATCAGGGGCAATCTTCTTCAGCAATCCCCAAGCAGTTTTATCAGCCCTTCTCAAAGGATCACTAGTCTGATACAGTTACCGGTGTAATAGAAGTGTGTTTAAGCATCTTCTTCCCAAGCAGAATTGGCAGAGTTCCCGTGTTGAGGAATCGAGTTCCTATCGTGCCTCACAAAAGAGTCTCCCTCAGTTGTAACAAACAATTGCATTGCATTAATCATATATCATGCATAGAAAAATTCAACATCATGCATTGAAACAAATTTCATACTCATTTGCATTTTTCGAGGTTCTGTTGCTATCAACATCTTCACCTTGAGATCAAAATCCAACTTACTTGGCACCTATCCAAAACAGATACTTGTTTGTCTTGTCCGTCTAGTGTTATTCCTAGATGTATCTTTTCTTCTTTTAGTGTCATTCCTGAAAGATTTACACCATGCTTTATCTTGGCCCCCTTCAATCATGTTTTATCTTGATTGTCTCTGATCATGCTTTATCCTGATCACTTACACCATGTTTTATCTTGTTTCCCTTCAATCATGTTTTATCTTGATTGTCTCTGATCATGCTTTATCCTGATCACTTACACCATGTTTTATCTTGTTTCCCTTCAATCATGTTTTATCTTGATTGTCTCTGATCATGCTTTATCCTGATCACTTACACCATGTTTTATCTTGTTTCCCTTCAATCATGTTTTATCTTGATTGTCTCTAATCATGCTTTATCCTGATCACTTTCGACCGTGTTTTTTCTTGGTTACCTTCAATCATGTTTTATCTTGATTGTCATTTGATGTTGCTTCGTCCATGCTTTATCTTGAACGTCTCTGATACATTCTTCCCAAAGTTCAAATCATGCTTTACCTTGATTGACCTTGGTGTTACCTAATCATGTTTTACCTTGATTGTCATTTGGTATTTTTCAATCATGTTTTACCTTGATTGTCATTTGATGTTATCCAATCATGTTTTACCTTGATTATCCCTTAATGACATCCAATCATGTTTTACCTTGATGGACCTGTGATGATTATCCAATCATGTTTTACCTTGATTGTCCTTTGACGATATCCAATCATGTTTTACCTTGGTTGTCATTTGATGTTGTCCAATCATGTTTTACCTTGATATTCATTTTGATGTAGCCACATTCATGTAGGCCTCAGATATTCTCTTCTCGAAGTTCAATCATGTTTTATCTTGAAAGCTTCTGTCGAGAGTTTCTTTCTTTTGTGAAGTCCGATTCTATTCCTAGATGACGTATACCTTTTCCCTCAGTGGAATCCTTTCTTATCTCCCCAGTGGTGTTATACTCCTCTCTATTCCATAATCATACTTGATGCATCCATTAGCATCGCATTATAACTTAGGTTCAAAAATTGTGTGTTTTATATTTAAGTCTCTTCAATTACGTCGAGCTGAGGATTTTAACCCTCACATCTCCGGAAAGAAGAAACTTAAATAGGGGCATCTGTCATACCCCAATTTTTGACCCTAAGATCACACATCATTTTCATTCAATCGTCAATCAAGAGCACCATTGTGAAGCTTTATCTTTGATACTGTGATTATCTCTGAGGGGAATTATCGAGCATTTATAGCCTTTTATTTGTTTATACTAACCAAAAATCAAAAAAATATATGTTTTGTCTCTTTTGTTTATATTTTACAGGTGAAAGATCGGGCAAAAATCAAAACAGTGCAAGAAAACAGATTTTGAAAATTTGAAGGTGGAAATCGATTTACCCCTGTGGGAAATCGATTTCCTGTGCGCAAAATTCAAAAAAATATAAGGAGGGAAGCTTGACATCATTTTGGCACCTTTTTATTTGATCATTTTATCAATTTTCCACCTCATCAAAATTAACTCATTCATTAAACCCACTTTAACCTCATTTTACCATTTTTACCATTTAATTGCCACTTTAATCACCAATTAAACACAAGTTAATCACCAAACACAAAAAGACCAATTTGCCACTACTCTTGCTCCAATTCTATAAATAGAGCCCTCTACTCTCTCATTTCTCAAGCTTTTGATAGCCAAAAAAGTTCTTGCAAATTCACTTCTCAAGCTTTGAGAGCCAAAAAACCCCTTGCAATTTCTCTCCTCATCCCTACCAAATTCACCAAAGCTCTTTGTTCTTTCATAAAGTTTGTGAGTCACACCTTGAACCTCACAAACTATGAGCTAAACCACCATCCATTTCACTCTTTTTTCTTCAATTGTTGAGAGATCAAGATTTGTGTTGGTGATTCTTGAAGTAGATCTAAGTTTTGTTCAAGATTTGGTAATTTTCTTCATCTTTATTCATCCATCATAATGTGATTCTTTGTTGCTTGTGTTCAATGCATCTTTGATGCTATATTGGTGCTATTTGATGGTGATTTGATGGAAAATTCGTGCTCCAATTGATATGTGATCATAAGGTGTTTGTATGTTTGCTTAAGTCAAGTTTTATGCCTTTAAATGTTGTTTTTGCTGAAATTTGCACTGGTCAAATCGATTTCCTTAAGGCTCAAATCGATTTCATGCTGTACGTAACTTGTTTTTTTTTGAAAACTGCCTTATGGAAATCGATTTCCCTCTGCATGAAATCGATTTCCTGCTGGCAGAATGTGTTTTTTTGCCTTTTTTATGCTTGTTTTGGCTTCCTACTTCCTCCACTTCATTAATATCATTGGATCTAGGATGTTGATAGGTTTGAAATGACCTAATCTATAATATTAGATGAATGATATTAATGATAGTGTGAGTTGATTACCTTTTGTGAATTTTATCCTACTTCCTCCACTTCATTAATATCATTGGATCTAGGATGTTGATAGGTTTGAAAGAACCAAATCCATAATATTAGATGAATGATATTAATGATAGTGTGAGTTGATTATCTTTATGCATTTTATCTTCTCCTTCTCCTTTTTTTCTTTTGATCGATGAAAGTCTTAATACTTTGAGAATTCTTATGGATTCTTAGTAAAGACTAGATCGTTACCTATTTTCTTTTCGTGCGGTATTGCTTTCGGAAGGCGATCTACATATCGTTCTTCTCGCATGCATTAGCACATAAAGTTTTGACCGGCCTCGTTGTAGGGTGATTTCTACATAAATCACTTGGCGATCTGCTTAACATAGCGCAATATTTCGTGTCCCGAATAAAAAAAGATTAAACATGGAAGAGAATTGTATGCGATTGATTTAAGACTTGTGGAGGTTTTTATCGTGTAGTCGCTATGATTCTATCAAGCTTCTGATAAACCCCATTGAATTTAAATCCGAGTACATCATTCACTCACCATAGATCTTCCTACTAACTTTGATAACATACTTGACAAGTTTCAAGATGGTTATCTTTAACCTTTAACAACTAACTTTAATTTCCGCACCTTTACTATACCGCTCTTTATATTTCTCGCTTTATCGCTTTATTTTATCATTTCATCATATTTACTTTCCGCCATTTTTTCTTTGTCCACTTGGACATATGTTTATGTTTCCGTTATTTTTTCTTTTGTCCACTTGGACCATACTCTACTTTTTCGCTAAAACACTAATAAATAATCAAAAATCTAAAAAATACATAAGGTTCTCTTTGGACTATCGGTTACTATCCCTAGCACTTTGGAGATTCGGACTTATGGACCTAGTACCTTTGGACTCATTCTATTACTATCCTGTGATTGTTCTGTCTGTCTGGCATTGTTCTGTTGTATGTTTATGTGTGCAGGTATTTCCTTGAAAGCCCTTGATGGTTAATTCCAAGGCATTGATATAAGGATTTTACCCGAAAACAGCCGTTACTCTGCCCGATTTTCGTCGGAATCTTAATGTGCTTAATGAAAAATGGTGCTAAGACAATAAGTTCATCTGGATCCCCAAGTGTTAATGTGTTGGTATTGATAAATCCAAAGGATGGGAAAACTACCTTGGCTCTTAATGTCAAGTGTTGGCTTCTTATTTGGTTAGACCGTTTCTTTCCTTAGCTTTTATTTTATGTACTAGGTTAGCCTCTTCATCTCCTCCCATTCTTAAATTTTCAAAATCTTCTCCCTTTTTCCAAAATATTCTTATGTTTGCAAACCTTTTCAAAACCTTTTTTCTTAAAAATATCTTTCGCCCTTAGTGGCTTTTCTTCAAAAGTTTAGACACCGTTAATTGTCGAAACGAGTGGTTATACCCCACGATTTTGAAATTGATTGATAATAACGAGATCTTTTCCGCGTGAGAGAGCTAGTGGCATACTCGTTGATTTTATCCGAGTTGGAGCCCTTCTTTCATTTGCGATGCAAAGAACTTGTTTGTTCTCATGCTCAAGATCAATGGCTGAGTATTTCTCTCTAACGACAACAAAGTGTTTATTCGTTTTTAAAACGTTTTTCCTTTAAAGCGGAACTACATTAGCTCTGACTTCTCCATTGCACCGAGGAGGTATGTAGGCCCAAGGCTTAACGTCTTGCCGAGCTTATTTTAAAAATAAAACAAACTCTTTTTTTAGCACACACACACAGATTTTCAAAAAGGTTCCCGTGGAGTACCACGGATATGAGGGGTGCTTTAAACCTTCCCCTCATATAATCAACACCCGTACCTGAGATCTCTTTCTTGTTTTAAAAACAAAACTTTGGGTTTTACGTTCTTTTCCCTTTTCCTTTGAAAAAATAAAGCGCGGTGGCAATTTCAAACGAAATATTGATTCGAGTCAATCCCATGGCTTCGATATCAGATTTTCCCCGCTACAAAAAGGAACGTTGGAAGCTATTAAAGGCAACGTCAGTAGACACAGCGTGAACAAGGCTCGAGGTAGTTGACAAAAGCATGAAACATTAAATGCAATGCTGTACGGAATACGCAAAGCATTAAATGCTCCCAACGGTCATCTTCTCAAGTGCCTATAAATATGAAGTTCTGATGAGAAGCAAGGTTACCAATTCTTAACGAACTTATTCTGAAAAACTTGCTAAAACGCTGTTCAACTCAAAGCTCAGAAACTTCATCTTCATTAAAGCTCACTACATTGCTATTGTAATATATTAGTGAGATTAAGCTTAAACGTTAAGAGAAATATCACTGTTGTGATTATAGCTTTTCAGAAGCAATTGTAATACTCTTAGAATTGATTACATTAATTTGTAAGTAACTAGAGTGATCAAGTGTTGATCAGGATACTCTAGGAAGTCTTAGCTTGTGTCTAAGCAGTTGTAATTAGAGTGATCACGTGGTGGTCAGGATACTCTAAGAAAGTCTTATCTTGTGTCTAAGCATTTGTTCCTAGAGTGATCAGGTTGTGATCAGGATACTCTAGAAGACTTAGTCGTGGGCTAAGTGGAAAACCATTGTAATCTGTTGCGATTAGTGGATTAAATCCTCAGGTGAGGTAAATCACTCCGTGGGGGTGGACTGGAGTAGTTTAGTTAACAACGAACCAGGATAAAAATAACTGTGCAAATTGTTTTTATCGTTCAAGTTTTTAGACTACACTTATTCAAACCCCCCCTTTCTAAGTGTTTTTCTATCCTTCAATTGGCATCAGAGCGCCGGTTCTAAGGTGCAAGCACTTAACCGTGTTTAGAAAAGATTCAGGAAGAGAAAAACGCTTCAGTAAAAGATGGCTGGTGAAATTCCAACAGATCCACCTGCATCTACATCTGGCTCTGCTGAGCAATACAATGGTAACAATGGTTATACTAGACCACTAGTATTTGATGGTGAAAACTTTGAATAATGGAAAGATAAACTGGAAAGTTACTTTCTTGGTCTAGATGGTGAACTATGGGATCTTCTCATGGATGGTTATAAACATCCAGTGAAAGCTAGTGGCTTAAGGCTTACAATGGGCAATAAACATAGGTGGATACCATCGAGTACGATGGGCGTGAGGGGTGCTAGTACCTTCCCCTTGCGTAATCGACTCCCGTACCCTATCTCTGGTTGAAAGACCTCGTTTTTATTCACCTTAGGTTTTCTGATATTCCTTTCCCTCTTTGGGATAAATATATTGGTGGCGACTCTGCTCATTTTCGCGAGCGTGCGATAACCCCCCGAGCCCGTTTCTTCTAAAAAAGGTCTTTTTCTGTTCTTTTTACCTTTCCTGAAATTGGACAAAATAAAAGTCGGTGGCAACTCATGCTTACCGCAACATTTTGCTTGCGAAAAATAAAAGTCAGTTCTCCCATCGTGTTACACTGTTACAATATCGCAGTAACTCCTGCTACAAACAAGGTCTTCAATATCCTAGTTTTCGAATAAATCTCCATATTTAGAAACTATATAATCTCCAAATATTCTAATTGATTCTTCAGACCTTTTAAACATATAACGCCTTATATGATTTGCATAATATTAAGTGAATATTCTGCATCTATTAAATTGAAACTGAATCTCATTAATCCAGCTCAGCATGCGTGATGTCTACAGCTATTCCATAGGACATGTTATTCCAGAACATGTTCCAACATCTCATAGGACATCTTCTTGTTGTACCTGTTGTGATTTGTACCTGTTTTTTATTAGCAAGTTTTACATCCTATGATACATGTTGTTGTTGTTGTTGTTATTTATTTTTACAAAAATTAAGCCAACCCTAGAAACAGAGAACTTACACAGTGGATTTCTGATCTAAACCATCGGAACTCTTACTACCCTTTTACCCAGGTTAACATCTACTTAAAAGTTTGTCAAGGTATCTCACATCTATTTCCCACGAACGAGTACCAACTAAATACCTTACGATCATTTCATTGAGGCCAAATATTTAGTATCACATGCTCATTCGCGTCGTAATTTAATATACCGATTCCATCATAATCCATTTATGGATAATGGGGTAGTCACATACCAAGCCGATAGAGATACAATGATTATACATAAACTCGACTCAGACATTTACGTATTGTGACTCACTCAGACTCTATCAGAATAAGAAAAGTATCCACAACCGTATAACTCATATATCACTCACATGGTATTGACCATCCAGGCCCCTCCCATAAACATATAATTGGGATCCAGTCTATCATACTATCAATCCATAATAGCTAAGTTATGCATAGTCCTCTACATCTGTAAATATGTTAGGAGTGTAACTATCCCATGTAGCTCGTAGGTCATGGGCGACACGGGTAACACTTGTTTGACAAGCATGACGTGAGGAACATCAACCATCATACTCTATCTCATGAGAACTGCAATTGGTGTTTCACGAGCATACAAGCAAAATTATATGTAGAGAATAGGATCATCATAAATCACACATCTGAGTGAAGGGATAACTCACATATGTTGTGCCCAATAGAGATACTATGGCGCTATATAAGTTTGTTAACACTCACATGGGGACCCAAATCTATCACATGAGTTCTCATGAATTTGCATACAAGTTTTCCATTAACTATAATTTTCTCCCATAAAGATTGTGGCTCTTTTATTATCCCCTTTAGGTTCGTACACCATTTTCTAATAAGAGTTTCGAAGCACGGAATGAATCGGGCTCTTGATGCCACTTTTTAGACGAAGACAACGTATCTAGAGGGTGTGAATAGATCACCAAGCCAAAAAATCCAAATAAAATTAGGTTTTGAAAGTTAATAGAAAATAGTGCTAGCAGAAGGTTTTTCTATAGATCGATTAAGTCGTCTATACGAACCAAGTTATTGGAACTCTGATATGCAAAATCTATATGGAATTAACAACACAATAAAATGAATTAATTGACTTGAATCAAGAAAAACAATATTATTCATTGATACCAAGTTATTTGCAAGGCTATTTCCAATGATAACAAGTGAAAATGTTGAGCTACGCAATTAATTAAACACTTGGTGTGCTAATGAATTTTTAGAATTTTTCCTTTGAGTTGTGTTGATATGAAAACCACTTATAATCAAAGTGATTATAAACTAATCAACACACCACTTTAAACAAAAACAATTGCAGAAAAATTCTTACGAGTCGATCGATCAAACAATGCTATTCGACTAATTACGTAATGAAAATAAAGCAATTAAAGCGATAAGTGAGAGATCGACACAAGGATTTGTTTAGATATTTCCCCACATAGTCCTTGCATGTGGGTACGTCCGCTCCTAATTCCAATTTTGGAATTATGAAATTTCTTAATATGCAAAAAGTTGATTACAAGAGAAGTGTTCAAGAGCAACCCTACAAACCCAATCGTGTGATATTGATTCAACCCCTTCTCTTCTTTTTATCTTGAGCAAGACCAAGACACAATAGCTACCAATTAATTATTCAACTATTGCTACTCATTTGCATTTTATATCTCCAAAGCTTTCGTGCACGATCTATTGCACCTATTGTAACACAAGTTTTCAATTTGATTATTCGTTCTCTCGCTACTTCCTTTGCATTCTTAATCTCCAAAGACTTTTCACTTGTCCGCAATCCTCTCTTGAAAGACTTGCACAAAAACCCCCAAATATACCAAAGATCTTAGAGGACAAACCCGCAGTTTTTCCGGATGAAACCCCCTGCAAATCTCAACCCAATATTCTCGGCTACATGAACCTAATTGGATGTTATCAAACCTCGTCTTGATAGCACCCCAACAAAAGATGATTATGTGAGATTTTTCAGCGTGTAGGCATATGTTGGAGGCTGAAGGTGAAGAGAAAATGCAGTATGTGTTTATAGTTTCATCAAGTTGGAATGATGCATGAATGAAGTATTTATAGTTGTGGAAGTTTGGTGGCAAAAGGAAAAAATTCGAAATTAAAAGAAATTTAAGAAAATGACACATGAAATAGTATGTGTTAGCGTATAGGTTGAATGTGCTGACACATAGTATTAAAAATAACACCATGTGCCGGCCTAAATATCGTATGTGTCGGAACATAAGAATAATTCTTTCAGTATGTGTTGGCATGTAATTGTATATGTGTCATAAAGCCTCTACTACTCTTGTAGAATTTTATGCCAAGGAAATATGAAATATCGCCTATAAAACATTTTGAATTCCTTTCTAAGATCACCTTTGAAGTCTTTGATCTCTTTCTTGCAGCTACCTGTTATCAACAAGTCATCGACATAGAGACATAGTATAATCAATTCACTTGTGCTTCTTCTTACATAAACTCCATGCTCAATTGTGGAGTTCACAATTTCTTTCTCCCTTAGGAAACCTTCGATCTTCTTATTCCAAGTTCTTGGAGCTTGCTTGAGTCCATAAAGAGCTTTATGCAGCCTGTATACCTTTCTCTCTTCGCCATGTTTCACAAACCCAACTGGTTGTGCAACATAGACTTCTTCGTCTAAGGGTCCATTGAGGAATGCACATTTAACAAAGGGATGTCAGTTTGGACATGTTATGTAAGTTTAAAAGTGCGCCTAAGAGGGGGGGTGAATTAGGTTTTCAAAGATTTATCCGGTTTTTAGGATACTTGTACTTATTTTTCTGGTTAAGTGTTTGAAGGTTTTTGAATGGTTCTTTTCTTTTCTTGATAATGGTGATAGAGCGGTAAATTGCGGAAAAGTAAAGAACACAACGATATATACTGGTTCCCCTCACAATCCGAGAGTACTCCAGTCCCCTTTCAAACACGAAAGAGATTTTACTATTGTTAGATCTTTGTACAAGCCTATACCAAGACTCCTCCTACAATCTTCTAACAAAACCACCAAGAACAACCCTCTTGGGTTTCAATAAGTCCTTAAGAGAACACCCTCCCTAAGGATACCTCTTGTTTCCAAAACTATGGACAACAAGGTTACACCTACCAAGAACAATCCTCTTGGATTTATAAACTTGATTATGAGAACAATCCTCTCACTAATCAACAACCCTTACTTCCAACAATCTTGGATAGCAAGTCAATAATAACAAAGAATATTTGAGTAATAAATTTGATGAACATATATCAATCTATAAGATTGATCTTCTCTTTCAAGCAAGACAATTTACAATGATCTAATAGTGCTCAAGTGTTTATATATGAATGAGAAACTTTTCTAACAATGTGTAGAAAAAGTTTCAATGAAAGTTTATGAATGATGAACACTTTGTTTGAAAATATTTGTGAGAATAAGGTTTGTAAATTGTAATGAAAGAGGTAAAAAGAAAATCTGAAATGTATAGTATTTATATGTGACTATATGCCTCTTAGAATGGTTGCATATTGATAGAACAATGCAATGGTTCAAGGTTTGAAAGATGAATTCGTTTGGGACAGATTTAACATGAAAAGTTGTGATCCTTCAGCAGTAATCGGTTACCAGAAGTAGGGTAATCGGTTACCCAAATGCAACGTTCATATTTTTCAAATTTTCAACACAGTAACCGGTTACTGAAACCTGGGTAACCGGTTACCCATACAAAAACCAGTGGGAATATTCTCAGTAACCGGTTACTGAAACCAGGGTAACCGGTTACCTCAGCATAAAATGAGAAAATGCATGTTTTTCAAGGTTGGAAACTTATGCCATGCATATATAAGATTGGGCATGCATATGTATGAAATTTTATATGATTTTTTGAGCACTAAGGAACATCAATGTAAAAGGAATTAGCTTGTACCATTATGATATGAAGATCAATCAAACAAAGCTAATCTCCATAAAAGTTGCAATCTTGATCCATTTGTAATTTGATCTTTTTGCTCATCCTTTATTGATGTATACTCATGATAGTTGTCTTCATCAAAACATAGTATTGTAGAAGCTTGCTTTCACATTCTCCCCCTTTTTGATGATGACAACCTTTGAAATATGAAGTGTAATGCTCTTATGTGAATGCTCCCCCTAAATTTGATAACTCCCCCTTGATCAAAGCTCTCCCTTGATTTAGAGTGAATTTTACTTCTTTGTGGCTGCAAATGTTAGAGACAAGCAATAATTTATCTTTTTCCCATCCTTTTTGATAATGACAAAGGGGGAGAAGATATTTGAAATATGAAGTGTAATGCTCTTATGTGAATGCTCCCCCTAAATTTGATAACTCCCCCTTGATCAAAGCTCTCCCTTGATTTAGAGTGAATTTTACTTCTTTGTGGCTGCAAATGTTAGAGACAAGCAAGCATACACATATACACAAATATCTTCTCCCCCTTTGTCATTATCAAAAAGGATGGGAAAAAGATAAATTATTGAAAATAAAATATGAAAAATATTACTTCTTTACCTATGAGTTTTACCTCATGAGTGGCTTCATCAAATATTCATCCTTAACGAACTTGAAGCAATTGTCACAAAGTTGGATTTTTCTAAGAAGATTTTGCTTTAGTCCTTCAACATAAAGTATATCTTCAATGGATGTGAAAGTTAGTACTTCAACTTTGTCTTTACCAAGAATTCTTCCTTTAAGGTATTCCCCATATTTGAAATAACTCTTGGATTTTAGAACTGGATTTGAAAGTTAGTATATGTCTCCCATCAAATGCTTAGAACCACCACTTGATAAAAACACCATAGATTTTAAGTGGTCCTCAAGCAAACCTACAAAACAAATTAAGTTTTATTTGGTACCCAAGTGGCTTTGGGTCCATCATAGTTAGTTCCTTTCTTAACCCATACATAATGTCCACTAGGAACACTAAAGTTCCTTACATAACAAGCATTGGGTGTGTGACCAATAATACCACAATAAAAACAAGTAGGTTCAAAGTTACTTCTATATCTAGGAACATATGGTTTCTTTTTAGGAAACCTTTTAGGATGATGATGAACCTTTTGTGCTTTATCCAATTTGTTGAATTGTTCACTTGCCTTCACAAAGATAGTTTTACTAGTACTTGGTTTAGACTTTGCATATCCAAGACCACTTTTATCATTAAGGAATCTTTGTTGCCTAAGGACACCTTCCAACCCAATTTGTCCTTTTTCATACCTTTCAAGGACTCTCTTTATTTGAACAATTTGAAAAGAAAGTGATTCACAATTCTTGCATGCAACACTATCTTCTTGAACACTAATCATTTTTTCTTTGTCATCTTTTTCTTCTATTATCTTAACCTTCTCTTCTAAAGATGATATTATTTTCTTTTGAGATGAGATAGTTTTATAGAGAATTTTGCACTCATTTAACAATTCATTTATAGCATCTTGAACATCATTATCAAAAAGAGAAAATTCATTACTAACCTCATTGTCTTCATCATCAGAATGGTGTGTTGCTACCAATGCAAGATTCACATGTTCTTCATCTGAAGATGAACTTATTTCATTGTCATCCCATGCTACATATGCTTTCTTTGATTTTTTATCTTTATTTTTCTTGAAGTATTTGTCCTTCTTTACAAGTTTAGGGCATTCACTTTTGACATGTCCTCTTTCTCCACATTCAAAGCATTTAATCTTCCTTGTTGGTGCTTCCTCTTTAATGATCTCCTTTTTCTTTTCTTTTCTTAGAAAATTTTCAAACTTTTTGATAAACTCATTATCTTCTTCACTAGTGGATTCATCCTCTTGATTGCTATCATGATGCTTAACTCTTGTCTTCAAGGCAATATCTTTTGAATCTTTCATTTGAATTTCATGCGTTTCAAGTCTTCCGAGTTCTGTTTCATATTCTTGAAGTTTACCGAACAAGGTTGCAGAAGTCATTTTTGATAGATTCTTTTTCTCGGATATCGCCGTTACTTTCGGTTGCCATTCTCTTGTTAAAGATCTAAGCACCTTTAGATTTAGTTCTTCGGTAGGGAGAGTCTTACCAAGTGCCTTCAAGTGATTTGTCAAATGAACGAATCGTTTTTGCAATTCGAGAATAGTTTCTCTGGGCTTCATTCTAAACAATTCGTATTCTTGACTTAAGGTATTCAATCTTGATCTTTTAACTTCAGCGGTACCTTCATGAGTTTCTACAAGAGTATCCCAAATTTCTTTTGATGTTTTACATGTTGATATTCGGAAGAATTCATCCATACTAAGAGCACCATGAAGAAGACTGATTGCCTTTTTGTCAGCAAGAACCCTTTTTCTATCATTATTATCCCATGACGCTTTAGGTTTCTCCGATCCAACACCATTAACGACCGTTGTAGGAACATGAGGACCTTGTAGGACAGCCTCCCAAACTTCTTCTCCTTGTGCTTCTAGATGAGCCTTCATTTGGATTTTCCAAAAGTCAAAATATTCACCACAAAACAATGGAGGCTTGTTGTTAGAACCACCATCTTTGAAAACCGGTCTTTGATTTGCGGAAGCCATTCTGGATCTTTAGGAACAAGTTACCTATAACTTGCTCTGATGCCAATTGTAAGTTTAAAAGTGCGCCTAAGAGGGGGGGTGAATTAGGTTTTCAAAGATTTATCCGGTTTTTAGGATACTTGTACTTATTTTTCTGGTTAAGTGTTTGAAGGTTTTTGAATGGTTCTTTTCTTTTCTTGATAATGGTGATAGAGCGGTAAATTGCGGAAAAGTAAAGAACACAACGATATATACTGGTTCCCCTCACAATCCGAGAGTACTCCAGTCCCCTTTCAAACACGAAAGAGATTTTACTATTGTTAGATCTTTGTACAAGCCTATACCAAGACTCCTCCTACAATCTTCTAACAAAACCACCAAGAACAACCCTCTTGGGTTTCAATAAGTCCTTAAGAGAACACCCTCCCTAAGGATACCTCTTGTTTCCAAAACTATGGACAACAAGGTTACACCTACCAAGAACAATCCTCTTGGATTTATAAACTTGATTATGAGAACAATCCTCTCACTAATCAACAACCCTTACTTCCAACAATCTTGGATAGCAAGTCAATAATAACAAAGAATATTTGAGTAATAAATTTGATGAACATATATCAATCTATAAGATTGATCTTCTCTTTCAAGCAAGACAATTTACAATGATCTAATAGTGCTCAAGTGTTTATATATGAATGAGAAACTTTTCTAACAATGTGTAGAAAAAGTTTCAATGAAAGTTTATGAATGATGAACACTTTGTTTGAAAATATTTGTGAGAATAAGGTTTGTAAATTGTAATGAAAGAGGTAAAAAGAAAATCTGAAATGTATAGTATTTATATGTGACTATATGCCTCTTAGAATGGTTGCATATTGATAGAACAATGCAATGGTTCAAGGTTTGAAAGATGAATTCGTTTGGGACAGATTTAACATGAAAAGTTGTGATCCTTCAGCAGTAATCGGTTACCAGAAGTAGGGTAATCGGTTACCCAAATGCAACGTTCATATTTTTCAAATTTTCAACACAGTAACCGGTTACTGAAACCTGGGTAACCGGTTACCCATACAAAAACCAGTGGGAATATTCTCAGTAACCGGTTACTGAAACCAGGGTAACCGGTTACCTCAGCATAAAATGAGAAAATGCATGTTTTTCAAGGTTGGAAACTTATGCCATGCATATATAAGATTGGGCATGCATATGTATGAAATTTTATATGATTTTTTGAGCACTAAGGAACATCAATGTAAAAGGAATTAGCTTGTACCATTATGATATGAAGATCAATCAAACAAAGCTAATCTCCATAAAAGTTGCAATCTTGATCCATTTGTAATTTGATCTTTTTGCTCATCCTTTATTGATGTATACTCATGATAGTTGTCTTCATCAAAACATAGTATTGTAGAAGCTTGCTTTCACATGTTAATGGGGATCCCCGCGGGGAATGCCTTGTTCGGGGCCCCAAAGATGGGGAATTTTCCCCCGCGGGGGCGGGGAGAAAAATTCCCACGAGAGCATTTCGGGGACGGTGAATACATCCCCCGCCCCGCCTATTATTTTAATATAGTTAATTTAATATATATTTTAGATTAGGTTTTTTAGTAATTTCCTTTATGTTTATTTTTTAAAATAAATAAATATTCATGTATTTATTAAGAGAGAGAGAAATGTAAATATTAGACCCTAACAAAAGTTGAAGCGTTTCATTTTCTTCTGCCAGACATTTAGAGTCTCAACGTTAGACTCATTTTTTTTCTTCTGCAGTCAAATCTCCATTCATCTTCCTCTTCCAATTCCATCTTCTCTGTCAGTGCGAGGGCTCACCACCGTCCATCATCTCTTTTGTTTGGTGTGCTTCCATTATTCACAAGTCTTAAAATTTCATCAATAAGGTTTGATTTTCATAAATTTATTCATGTAATTATTTATAGGAAAAATAGATTATTTCTCCTTGATTCTCATAAATCTGTTCATATTATTGTTTATAGAAAAAAGTAGATTGTTTCTCCTTAGTTCTCATAAAGCTGTTCATGTAATTGCTTATAGGAAAAGTAGATTATTTTGACTAACGTTAAATTAAATTGTTTAGAAATTTTAGAGTTATCAAATCATTTGCATATTAAAAAAAAATAAAAAATAATAAAAAATTACTCATTTTTATCTCCTTTTGAATATTTTTGTGTTCATTTTTTAACTATACTATGCATTTGTAATTAAAATAATGTCATCAGTTTTTTCTTAAAAAATATTAAAATATACTTTTCCTATTTTTTATTAATATATTACACTATAATTTAATTTTTTAAATTAAACAAAAAATATTACTTTTCTAATGAATAAATATATCATGCTATCACCCATAAAAAAAATCAAATATCTTATATTTCTAATTATAAGACCAAAGCCATTAAGTTTGTATATACGTAAATAATCATAAAGTGGATTGATAATCTTATGTATTACCAATGTATATAATTAATTACTATATGTTATTATTTCTAATTGAAAAGTTACAGTAAATAAGACATAATATATTTAGAAATATACTTCATACATTTAGAAATATGTGTAATGCATCATATATTTAGAAATATAAGATTTTTCTTATTAATTATTTTTTGTGTAAATTTTATGTATTTACTATTTCATTTATTTATTATTTTTTCATATATTTATTATTTTTGTTCTACTTCCATGTAGTCTTTTAAAATTTGTGTTTGTGTGTGCCAGGTTGTTGGTAAAAGAATGGTTGGTGAATTTCAATCATCTAATAGTCCCAATGTTGCTTTGGAAGGGAATGAAGTTCCTATAGAAAGTAATGGAGTTTCACTCACACAGGAAGTTCAATCTATTTTAAAAGGCAAGTCCTAACAAAAGGGGATTAAAATCAGATGCTTGGCCCTATTTTAAAAGGCAAAAAATAGGAGGCCTTTGGAAGGCTATATGCAAATCTTGTGATAAGAAAATTGGTGGTGATACAAAAAATGGTTCTAAACATTTATTTGATCATATTGGCATATGTCCAAAACGCACAGAGAGAGGTCCAAAACAAGCCATGCTTAAAGTGACAGAAAAAAAATCCGGAAATAGACATGAATCATTTGTGGTTGGAAATGATACATTTAATCAAGATGTTTCTAGGAATGAACTCGCGAAGATGATTATATTGCATGAATATCCCATCATAATGGTTAACCATATTGGTTTTAGAAATTATAGCCATTCTCTTCAACCTTTGTTCAAGATAGTTTCTCGCAACAGCATGAAGAATGATATAATGAAGTTGTATGAAAGTGAGAAGTCAAAGAAAATGAAAATACTTGCAAAGAATAAAAGCTGCATTGCAATAACTACTAATATGTGGATTGCTAGCAACCAGAACAAAGGATATATGTCTGTTACAGCTCATTACATTGATGAAAATTGGATTTTGCAGAATCGAATCATCAGGTAACTTCTCCCTTCCATTTACGTTATTATTATAGTATAGTTATTTTATGTGATATTTATTATAATTTATTTTTAGGTTCATTTATGTCCCTACGCCAGATACTGCTGAGGTCATTTGTGATTTTTTGGTAGATTGTTTGATGGATTGGAATATTTATAGAAAATTGTCAACATTAACCGTTAATAATTGTAGCACCAATGATGCTCTGATTGACCATTTGATTGATAAGATGTCACCTTCTTCTTTTGTTTTAAAAGGGAAATTGTTTCATATTCGTTATTGCGCCCACATATTAAACTTGATAGTGAAAGATGGCATGCAAACAATTTCTAGTTCAATTGAAAAGATTAGGGAAAGTGTCGGTTTTTGGGTAGCAACACCAAAGAGGGAGGAGAAATTTAAAGAAACTTGTAATCAATTGAACATGACTTATGAAAAGAAGCTTGCACAAGATTGCTGAACAAGATGGAACTCTACTTATTTAATGCTTGCTTCAGCATTGTCTTACGAACAAGTTTTTAAACGTTTAAAACAACGCCGTGATTCCCAATATAAGTGTGCACCAAGTGAAGAAGATTGGAAAATGGCAAGAGAAATTTGTGACAAGTTGAAATTGTTTTTTAGTGTCACTGAGTTGTTCTCGGGAACTAAGTATCCAACATCAAACATTTATTTTCTCAAAGTTTGTCAAATAAGATTAGCTTTAAGAGAGTAGGAAGATTCTTCTAGTGATACTATACAAAGTATGGCAAGAAATATGATAGTGAAGTTTGACAAATATTGGAGTTTGATTAATGGGGTGATGGCAATAAGGGCTGTTTTGGATCCTAGATATAAAATAACATTGTTGAATTACTTCTTTCCATTTATGTATGGGAATAATGCTTCCAAAGAATTGGAAAAGGTAATACAAATGTGTGAAGATTTAGTTGAAGAATATCAACCAAATGATGATATGGTTCCTACAAGTAGTGAAGTTGGTGCATCAACTTTGGTAGATGACATTGATGTCACAAGTCAAGATTGGGAGGAGGCTTATTCGGAATATGTGATGGAAAATACTTCAACTACAAATGTCAAGTCAGAATTTACTTCCTACTTGGAAGATGGTGTCTTGCTTGATAAACAAAAAAAAGAAAATTTTGACATCTTAGGATGTTGGAAACAAAATGGTTTGAAATTTCCAACTTTGCAAAAGATTGCAAGGGATTTTTTAGCAATTCCTATCTCTATTGTTGCTTCAGAGTCCGCCTTTAGTACTAGTGGTCGTGTTTTAAGTCAACATTGTAGTAGGTTGAAGGAAGACACTTTAGAGGCTTTGATGTGCACTCAAGATTGGATCCGAAAGGTAATATATTTTTATCTTTTACAAGATTAATTGAAATGCTTTTTTAAATTTTAATTTAGCTATTTGTTTCTTAGGTTACTCAAAAACGTTGACTCAATTTGAATGTGTGGATGAAGATATGGATGATGATGATAATAATAATAAGGTAATTTACATATTAGTGTTGATTATCTTTTAGTTCTTAAAGTATTTTTTAAATAGATATAATTATTGATTGTTTACTTTTCGTAGGAAAAAGAAAGCCATATCTAATTGTGGAATGAGGAAGAAGACCTTGCAAGGAGAAGTCGGAAAGAGAGACATGATTGATCATTAAGTATTTTGATATTTCTAATTTATGTGTGTTATCAATTGAGCAAATAGAGATATGCTGACTTTTGCTTTTAGTTGACTTATTATGAAGTATTTTTTAGTTTTTCAAGCATACTCATGATGCTAAATTTTACAATTATCCCTTATTAGTTTTGATGAAGTATAGTTTTTTAAGCATATTTATGTTGTTGGCATAATGTTACTTTAAACAGTATTATAATTCATGTTATTGAATTTTATAGCATTTTATAGAAATTTATAAAAAAATATTATTATTTTGTGTCCCATTAGTATTTTTAATAAAAAATAAATAAATATCAAATACTAGTATTTTTTAATAACAGAATAAATATGTGAATTGGTTGTGCTTTTTATTTTTATAGAAAATATAAACATTTTAAAAAATAAAATATTGATGAATAAATGAAGGATCTACGGGGATCCCCGCGGGGAACGGGGATGGGGATAGAAATTCCCCCGTAATGGGGATCGGGGAATGAATTTGATGGCGGGGAAAAAGATGGGGAAGTGTCCCCCGCCCCCGCCCCCGCCACACCCCATTGACATCCCAAATTTAACATCCATTTGACATATATGCCAATTATTCATGTTCGCCAGACCAACAACCAACCTGGTTGTTTTGATCCTAGCAACAGGTGCAAATACTTCATCAAAGTCGATTCCTTCCTTTTGAAGAAATCCTTTTGCCACAAGCCTTGCCTTGTGTCGAGTCACTTCCCCTTTGGAATTACACTTCATCTTGTATACCCACTTCACATCAATGGCCTTCTTTCCTTGAGGAAATTCAACAAGTGACCAAATGTTGTTGTCTTCGATGGACTTCAATTATTCATTCATGGTTTTCACCCACTTTGAATCCTTCATTGCCTCAGTTGCATTGACAAGTTCAACATATGCGTAGAAAGCGTAATGTACCAGCTCACCTTCATTATCTTGCAACCTTGCAGACACATGTCTTGTTTGCTGAGGTCTGCTTGTACTTGTTTGATCTCTAACCTCATCTTGTCGATCTTTCTTGACATTCTCAGTCCAATCCCATTCTTTAAGCTCATCTATGATTATGTCCCTGCTGATCACTACTTGCTTATTCACTGGGTTGAACAACTTGTAACATCCAGTCGAATGATATCCTATTAGGATCATCTGACTCAACTTGTCATCAAGTTTTCTTCTCAACTGATCTGGCACATGTCTATATACTATAAATCCAAATAATTTCAGATGACTCAAACTAGGCTTTACACCAGACTAATATTCTTCTGGAGTAATTCCTTCTAGCTTCTTCGTCAGACATCTTTTTAGAATATATGTTGCGGTCGACACGACTTCATCCCAAAACTCTTTAGGTAAATTCTTGTCATTCAATATACTTCTCACCATATTCATGATAGTTCGATTTTTCCTTTCTACTGTGGAGTGTAGGGTGAAACCACCTCATGCACAATCCCTTCTTTTTCACAATGTATCGAAGTCTTTCGACACATACTCTCTGCCACCATCAGCTCTCAAAACTTTGAGCTTTCGACCACTTTGTCTTTAGACCATAGATTTAAACTTGACAAATACCTCGATCACTTCATTTTTCTTCTCGATCAGATAAGTCCATAATTTTTGACTGAATTCATCTATGAATGTTACAAAGTATCTGTTACCTCTCATCAAATCCACATGGATAGGACCACATACATTAGAGTATATTTGCTGAAGCTATTCTTGTGGTGCTTCTCCTGCACACATTCCTCACATACTTCGTTTGGAATGTTGATTTCTGGCAGTCCTGAAACCATATTCTTTCATTTCAAGTCTCTGATGTCTTTAAAGTTTTGATGACCTAGTCGATAGTGCCACATCCATTCATCTTTGCTAGATGCAGTCGAAAGGCACTTGTGTTCCATCACATCGAGTTCGACCTTGAAGGTTCTATTTTGAGACATATGTGCCTTCAAGGTTAATCTTTAGCTTGCATCGACGACTCTCGTCATCTTGTCTTTGATCGACACTTTGTAGTTCTTTTTGACTAACTGCCCAATGCTGAGCAAATTGCTCTTCATGATTGGTATGTACAACACATTGGAGATCACTGACCTCTTGACATCATTCCTCAAAATCATAACGTCTCCAATACCTTCAGCTGCTAGAGTATTGTCATTTGCGAATTTCACCATGTTCTTCATTGAGGGCTTTATATTGACAAACCAATATTTCCTTCCAGACATGTGTGATGAACATCCTAAATCCAAGTACCGCTGGTCCTTGATTTTATCTTCATCTCTTGTTGTGACCATCATCAACATCTCTTTTTTTTTCATGTTTTGCAAACTTTGCATCACTTTCTTGATTCTCACGCTTCTCTAGACAATCACTCATATAGTGACCATACTTCATACAATCAAAACATTGTATGTGAATTTTGTCAGGCTTTCGACCACAACCTCTTCCTCTACCTACAGAACCACCTCTTTGGTTGCCTTGGTGTAAGGACTTTCTCTGATTCGACCAGCTTCCTTCCTGCTTATTTCGACTAGTCGAATTGTTGTTGCCACCTCTACCTTTATTTCAGTTCCAGCTTCCTTTACCTTTCTTTTCTTTTGCTGACTGAACCTGCAGAGCCACATCACTCTTCGACTTGCCTGCAGTTCTTTCAGCCATTTTTTGTTCATCAGATTCAAGTGTCCCTTGAAGCTCTTCCTTTTTCAATTTCGATAAATCTTTCAACTCTTCTATGGCTACCACCACATGGTCGAACATAGGGGCCAAAAACTTCAAGATCTTCGAAACAACAGCTCTTTTTGTTAACGCTTCTCCACATATCTTGATTTGATTCATTAGTTTTGTAACCCTAGTGAAGAAATCAGTTATGCTTTCGCTATCTTCCATTTGAAGCAATTCATACGTTCTTTTGTGAGTTTGTAACCTCACCTCTTTCACCTTCTCAGCGCCTCCAAAAGACTTTTCAAGAATCTCCCAAGCTTCTTTTGCAGATTCAGAATCATTAACCTTTTCAAAGTTGTCAGGACTCAAACATTGATGAATTATGAAGAGAGCTTTATAACTCTTCTTCTCCAATTCTTCGTGTTCTTCCTTTTCTTCTTCTGAAGCGTATTCTTCAAGCTCATTTACTTCATCATGTACAAGATCCCAAAGACCTTAACACCTTAATAGAACCTTCATCTGTTTGCACTAACTCTCATAGTTATCTACTTTCAGAATTAGTAGACTTGATGGATAATTTCCATTCCTATAATTCACCGCCATCATGATGTTCTTCTTCTTCCATTGAACCGATCAACCGGAGCTCTTGATACCAGATGTTGGAAATCCACCAATATCTGTGATGAATTTCTATTAATCTTGATGAACAAGATTGTTATCACTCACACAATAACGATGAAAATAAGAAAGGAAACTTAAAGAAAGAAAGAGTTAGGGTTTCTGGAGAGTTTCTCTCTGCCCACAAACTGTGGAAAACTTTATTATTCACTTGCAACTGCAAATTCTACGAATAAAACTCAATTGATTTGATTACAAAAATAGGGGTTACTACCTCTATTTTTAGATTTAGGTTAGATTGCTCTCTAAGCCAATACCAAAAGCTATAAAAGCCCAAAATACCTATTTTGGAACTAAATCAAATATAATCTATTTAAGACCTAAATCAAATGTGTGTAACAAACTGTTCCACACTTCTAAATCAAATCAAATCTTTTCGACACAAGAAATTACAATTTAACAGTGTAATCAGTTGGTTGAGTATTTTATAATGAGATTTTCTGCAGTTGGATAATGAGTTAATGGCACATATTTTATAGCTCTTAAGGATTAAAATCGGATGGTGCAGATTTAAAATCTAATAAAATAATGAAAACAACATTAAGAGAGATTTTTTATAAGGGCGAAAAAAATATTTATATATATATATATATATATATATATATATATATATATATATATATATATATATATATATATAAACAAAGAAAGTCTAAGATATGTATAACAATACAAACAAGGCACAAGAAGCGCAAAGAAGACATCAATAAAGACAAACAACAACCCAACAACAAAAAGGAAAAACTAGCCAAACGAACTAGAGAATAGGGCAGGCCCAAGGACCAAGCCACCAAGGCTAGGGTTTTAGGCCTCAAAAGTTTAGGTTTAAAAAAGGACTTAAATTTTATTTATTTAGTTATAAAATATATAATGACACATTAGTCACATATATAATTGTAGTTGAGTTGGTAAATTTAGACCTCTTTACCTTTTGGTATTGGGTTCAACTCTAAGCAACCACAAAATTATTATTCAAAAATACATTTTACAGGCCTAATTTTAAAATTTTCTTTAGGCCTCTAAACGGGTAGGGCCGGCTTTACCAGAGATGGATCAACCAAAATAGAGGAAGCCACCAAAACAGACCATTGCCAAGATAAATCCGAAATCATTGTTAAATTTCCGAATTTTTTAAAAAATTGGTAGTTCATATTCAAAAGTGTTTAGTTTATCAGATTTTTTGAAAAGTGTGGTAATTTATTGGATTTTTCAAAAAGTGTTGTAATTTATTGATTTTTTCGAAAAAAAAATCTCGAAAAGTGTTAAAAAAATCCGAACTGTCAAGATAAATCTCGATTCTTTGGTAAAGTTTTGGATTTTTAAAAAAATGGTAATTCATATTTAAAAATAAATAAATTAATACTATCAAATTTTTTGAACGTATTGTAATTTATCGGATTTTTTGAAAAGTGTGATAGATTACCGAATTTTTCAAAAATATTGTAATTTACTGATTTTTTCAAAAAATTCAATAATCTTTAAAAAATTTATGTCTCTCGATTATGAACAACTAACAATTTTAACAAATTTAAAATCCCACAAAACTTTTTTAAAAATCCAATATTAAATAAAATATAGACAAGGTCATCAAAGTCTAAGTCTAAGCATCATTAGATTTTTCAAAGAAAAAACAAACTACTCACTGCATTTTAAATTAAATATATGAAAATAATCACTACAACGCGGAAGGGCTTTAAAAGCGCTTTTTTAGGGCTTTAAGAGCGCTTAAAAGCGCTACCAAAGCCAGCGCTGCCGTAGGTAACGACAGCGCTTTTGAAACTCAAAAAGCGCTCTCGTCGCCCCCCTATAGCAGCGCTTTTTTCAGAAAAGCGCTTTCGTATCCCCCCTATAGCAGCGCTTTTTCCAGAAAATCGCTCTCGTAGCCCCCCTATAATAGTGCTTTTTCCAAAAAAGCGCTCTCGTAGCCCCCCCTATAGCAGCTCTTTTATCCAGAAAAGCGCTCTCGTAGCCCCCCTATAGCAGCGCTTTTTCCAGAAGCGCTTTCGTAGGTTGCGCTTTTTTTTTATCTTTTATGCTTTTCTTTTTATCTTAGGCAGCGCTTTTAGTTATAAAGCGCTTTATTAGGTAGCCCTTTAAGAGCCTTTTTTAAAGCGCTGTCGTTGCTAAACGCAGTATTTTAAAGTGCAACCTATAATTTAAGCCTCCCTTTTCGACCTGTAATTTATATTTATTTTCAACCTGTAATATTTTCGACCTGTAATATATTTTTAACCTATAATATTTTCAACCTATATTTATTTTCGATCTGTAATATTTATTTTCCACATGTCGGAATAATGAGCAAAGCTCTTGAGCCTCTTTCATTTCTTCTTTGAAAGTAGATAACATGACTATAGTTTTTGTTCGAAATCATAAGCCAAGAAATTGATAGTGCATGAAAAATAGAAGAGAAAGTTATTATCTTGGAATTTTGTATCCTATATTAACTCTCTAAACACATAAAACTAATGAGCTATCAAGGAGCTTCGCTTATGTTTGTAGTTTACCATTAAACAAAATATTAAAATCAAGTGGTTACAAAAAGTAGGTGCATGTGATCATATTATAACACATCATAATGTCAGTATAATGCGTTTCTGTCAAAACGCAAAGTATAAACGGAATGAATCCGGAGCAATAAAACGCAACATATATAATCGCACAATTTCAGACAAATTCATCATAATACCAGTAATTTGAGAAAGAAATTTACCTCGGATGTTACCGAACTCAAGAAAACGCCAAACGTCGAACTAGGCCGGGAAACGATCAAACTTTCACTCTACACAAGTTACCCCTATAGCAAATTTACAAAGTTAGTAACCACCAAGACAAAATCGATTGAAACATTCTAAAAGAACCTACATCCTAATAGCCACATGAAATTCAGTCCTTCAAATTCTAATTTAAATATATAGAAAAGAAAATGAAAAAAAAAACTCAAATATACCATAGCATGGCTCAAACAATTTCATAATATTCAACTATAGGAAAGTATGACTAAAATATATCATTATATATTCAGTTAGATTTTCTAACTCATGCGTAGTAATTTGTCTTATACTCAATCATCATAAATATAGTGAACCATAACCAACTCAAAATGATCATAACCATGATCCCATCAAATAAATAATAAGATTCTTCGCCGGAAGCATAGCTTTTACGGGGAAATAATTCCATGATCCCATCAAATAAAGAGATACTTTGAAGCATAGCTTTTTATATAGTATCATACTACTAACTAGCTAACTTCTAGTTAATAACCATAAAGAGAGTTAGCAGTAATCACATGCACAACTAGCAGTAATAATATATTGTACTAGCAGTAATCATATGCATTATTAACAAAATCTTATGAAAACTAAATCACATATTTAGTAAGCTTACCATAATTAGTTTCACTTATATAAGAGAGGAGGTAATGTATCATGTATAAGGGAAAATTGAAAATTAAATTGTTAAATTTACAAAAGTGTATATACATATCAGTGGTAGTAAAAAAATATAACACTTAATTATATACACTTAATATGGTTTTTTCTTCCATTTATAAGTTTTTGTGACAACACATACGACTGAAACTAAAACTAAGAGTTTCTAAGGGAAGGAAGGCATTAGAGAGATCCAGAAAGAAAATGAGAAAGATATTTTACATTTCTATGTTGATTTTCAACTGCTTAAAGATGTTACATACACAAATTCAGTTACTATTAATTTGCTATAATGACTAAGGTCAACGATCAAATAGTGCAATCCAATATAACTAGCTGATATATATATATATATATATATATATATATATATATATATATATATATATATATATATATATATATATATATATATATATATATATATAACACTTAACACCTAAAACTATAAAAGCTGGTTGAAAAAACTTAAAAAGGTGCTTTTAACTAAGAGTACTTATGCCAATTGAGAAGAATATAGATACACATCCTCATAATATAAACTGTCCCTGTTGTTGCCTCACCATTCTTCTCCACTTATCAAACCTTCTGATGAGTTTGTGTCTCAAACTGCTCAAAACTTGTAACAAGACCTCACTGCTAGAAAACATTGGAACTAAATACCTAATATGTTTCCAGTACAAAATGCTATTAAACTCTACCAACAAGAACTCACAGCTCGTCCAATAGTTTGATTCTCCTACATATTTAGGGCTAACATAAATACTGGCCAGCGATAAGTGTAAAGAAACTCAAATACAAAGTTTTATTTTCTTTTCAACTTGAAACATAGAATGGGATGAATAGATTTCAACAAAACCAAAAGAAATGTCATAGGCACGATGAAGAATACCTGGTAAAGAATCAAGGAAACAAGAATGTTGTCAAGTGAATGCAAAACGGAGTCGTTTGCCGTTTGCGAGGCGGCGGTGAAGGAGAAGACGAAATTCAGAGATGGAATCAACGTAAACTAGTTCCTATGGTGACAGTATAGTCGAAATTCAGAATCAATTTCGTGGAAGGCAGAGATTTTCGTGATTTCTGAGAAGCTAGGTTTACGTTTGGGGAAGAAGAAGAAGTTGGTATATCGTGATTTCTGAAAAACTTAATAACCTACGAATGTTTTGTTTTAAAAAATTTAATTTTAAATACCCTATGAGAGCGCTTTGGTAACCACCCATATACCAGCGCTTCTTAGATAAAAAGCGCTTTGGTAACCTACACCTTTACCAGCGCTTCTAAAAGGGCTTTGGTAACCAGCCTATAGTAGCGCTTTTACAAAGCGCTTTGGTAACCAGCCCTATACCAGCATTTTTTAAAAGCGCTCTCGTACCCCCCCCCTTTACCAGCGCTTTTTTTCACCTGTTTATAGTTTTGTTTTTAGCGCAACCCTATAGTAGCGCTTTTCATAAAAGCGCTTTCGTAGATGCGCTGCTAAAAGACAAAATTGGTGTAGTGAATGTAGTATAGTTTCAAAAATAGGAAAATTGTTGAAAAAGAAGCAAGCTATTGTTGTTTTACTCACCGATGTATACTACTTTCTCCTATATTATAAGCAAAATTCATTGAATAATTAATATATCTGGTCTATATATAGACCAGATATATTACGATGTATGGTGGTTTGGGCTTGCTCACGGCAGCGAGAAGCCAGGTACGGTGGTATTTATGTTGGTTTAGAGGACTTACTCACATGAGGTGTAAATAAACGGTTCGACCGTAGGTTTAACCGGTTGAACCAATTGAACCTTAAACAGGAAGTTTCACCAGTTCGATCTCTGATCTAGTTTTTAAATCATTGCCTGTAAGAGTAGAGGTATATAAAGGTTTTAGTAGATATATTACGATGTATGGTGGTTAGGGCTTACTCACGACAGTGATAACCAATGTACAATGGTACTTAGGTTGGTTTAGAGTACTTGCTCACATGAGGTGAGAGGCTCTGTCTATAAGTGTGATTCTTTCGAGATAAATCTGAATTAACACGTTAAAAAATGATATACTATTAATCTTTAAAAAAATCCATAATATTCAACTATGTTCTAAAATATATATGAAATTTAGTTTCATATTATTAGTTTAATAAATAAACGGTTCGACCGTAGGTTTAACCGGTTGAATCAATTGAACCAATTGAACCTTAAACCGGAAGTTTCATTGATTCGATCTTCGATCCGGTTTTTAAAACATTGCATGTAAGAGTAGAGGTATATATAGGTTTTAGTAGATATATTACGATGTATGGTGGTTAGGGCTTGCTCGCGACGGCGAGAAGCCATGTACGGTGGTATTTATGGTGATTTAGAGGACTTGCTCACATGAGGTGAAAGGCTCTGTCTATAAGTGTGATTCTTTCGAGACCTTAAAACACTAGTGGCATGTGTCAGAAACATGTTGAGTTGTTAAAATTATAGGAGTTTAAGAGGTCTCTTGTGGTTTTAACTCCCTTATAAAAGCTTTTTCCTTTCATTTCATTTGTTGTATTTTGCTCCAACGACTTCTGCAAGCTCATTTGAACTGCACAACTCTTCTTCACCCCCAATTATTTGTTCAAAAACCTTTTTCCAGGTATGCATTTCCTCTTTTCTTTCTTTATACTGTAGTGAGTAGGGTTTGTGAAGAAATGTTTGAAATAGGGTTTAGATTAGCGTATGGCCGTAGGTTTTGAGGGTAATAGTCGCTTCTTTTGATGATTGCAATGGTGGTGGTGATTTCTTTTTGTCCTATTGTTTTCCCAAGAATAAAAAGACAACGACCATCCTTTTCTTCGTGTCTAAGGATGTCGAAGATATTAGACATTATTATAGTTCTAACAAACAGATCCTCCATTTTTTATCAGAAGAAGATGTTTCCTCTTTAAAAGATGAAAACATTGTTATTCTAGAGGCTTGTTCCCCGTCAGATAAAATGACCACACACGTCTTCTGTAATCCTATTTCTCCTTACTTTTACTTCTACCTCCCTTTTATTAAGGACATGGGGATACTTTTCCCTTTTTCCCGTTTTTCCAAGGAGGTTTTCAGGGTTCTCAACACCACGCCCTCCCAACTATTCCCTAATAGATAGGGTTTTATCAGGCCCTTTGAGATGGTCTATGAGGACCTCGATGTCACTCCTATTCTAGGGTATTTGTTTCTATTTTTATACCACCACACTAATAAAGGTTAGAAGAGTGTCCTTAGGTGGTCTGCCAGGGAAGGCCCTTTTCACTTCCCACTTCAATCACTACAAATATTAGAAGGAAAATTTCACCATCCTGAGGGAGTGAGAAGATTATCTTGGAGTGTTAGGGGCTGATGAAGCCCCCCTCTTCCCCTATCCTAAATGAGCACTTAAGTGGCAATCACGAAATATGATAAGGAGCTCTTTATATACTCCCAGGGATGCGAGGATTGTTTACCGCATATTAAAGTTCGAAGTTAAAGACTCATGTATAGTAATTAAATTGTGGTTGGAATGCGGAAAATACCTTGCTGCTAGTTTAGATAAATTTTAGATATTTGTATTCCTAAGGAATATTTTTTAGATAGTATTTGTGACATTTGTGCATTGTTTTGTAGATATGATGGTGAAGATTATTGCTGAGGAGAAGAGACAAAAATGGGAGAGAATCCAAGTTGTTTGTTCGGACACTAATAACCCCTAGAGTCACCTAGAGGGCTTTACCTTCGAAGGGAAGGGAGAAAGAGGAAAGCCAAGGATCCGATTCTAAACTTGCCTAGTTTTATTTTGTATGGTTGTGAGTTATGGAAGTTACCCATTTACCAATGAATAAACTTGTCTTTAAATTGATTAATTGGAACCTTGAATAAAGTCATTTAGTGCATTTTTACTCAGTTTTGTACCTTTTCTCATACACATATAAATTGGTTTTTCATTCCTATTTCTTCAATAATTGTAGCACTTGATGAGAAAACTCTCATTCAAGAGAGCAAGAAAGATCAAATATTTTTCAATTAGAAAAAACTTTGCAAACAGAACTTCATCTCTTTCAAATTATCATTATCATTATTTTCACGGAGAACCATTACATTGATTGTTATTGTTGTGAAAAACGATACCAATAACAAAGTATAATAGGGAATTAGGGAAGAGAATAAGAACACAAGAATTGGTTATAACTGCTATTCTTTCACTTTCTCTTAAAACAAGATTACAAGTTTACAAGAATAACAAATAACCTCTCTCACCCTAAATTAGGATTTGCAGCTTAGCAATGATGAGAGACTAGTATGCTATTTATAATAAAACCTAACATACTAACTAATGGGCTTTTTCAGCAAGGCCCATTACACAAGCCAACTTAATAAACAAGCTAACTTAACAAATTAGGGTTTAAACACTAAAACCTAATTTAACATGCTAACAACCCTAGCATCTTCGACATCTGCATGCTAGACCCATCTTCGACTACAGCATGCACACTTCGACACCAGCATGTGAACAATCCTTCGACTCCATGCTTAACTCTGTCGAACTGTCGAACCAAGAAGCTACCCTTCCACAATACTAGAGTTCGATCCAATATCTCACAAATCTCCACCTTGGACCTAACTCTACAACGTCAAGTAACAAACTAGCTTTCTTCATGCAGCTTTATCAACTGCATATAGTGGAAAAACTTGCAACTCGGCAATGTCTTGGTGATCATATCAGCAGCATTGTCTTCAGTCGAAACCTTCAGCACTTGGACTTCTCCACACTCGATTACTCCTCTGACGAAATGTAGCCTCACATCAATGTGCTTAGTTCGCTCATGATAGGCTGAATTCTTCGACAGGTGTATTGCACTTTGACTATCACATTTAACAGTGATACCTCGACCTTGAAGTTTCAGCTCCTTCGCAAAACCTTCAAGCCACAATGCTTCTTTCACAGCTTCAGTTAGGGCAATATACTCCGCTTCAGTGGTTGATAGAGCAACAACCTTCTGAAGTGTTGCTTTCCAACTAATTGCAGTGCCAAACATAGTGAAAACATATCCAGAAATAGATTTTCTGGAATCCATACAACCTGCATAATCAGAGTCGACATATCCTTCTATTATTGCTTTACTATCTTCACCCAAGGCTCCACCATAAATTAGGACTCTATTCAGAGACCCATTTATGTACCTTAAAATCCACTTCAATGCTTGCCAGTGAGCCTTTCCAGGATTCGCCATGTACCTGCTTACAAGACTTACTGCGTATGCTATGTCGGGTCTAGTACAGACCATAGCATACATCAAAGAACCAACTATATTAGCATATGGGATGCTATTCATATAGGCTCTTTCGACATCAGTACTGGGACACTGATCAATACTCAGCTTGAATTGAGGGTTTGTTGGAGTCACAACTGGCTTCGAATTCGACATACCAAACTTTTCAAGAATCTTCCGTAGATATGCCTCTTGAGATAGGCATAACTTCGACTTTTTTCTATCTCTTCGAATGTCAATTCCAAGAATCCTGGAAGCAGCTCCCAAATCCTTCATATCGAACTCCTTATTGAGTTCAGCCTTCACCCTCATCACATCTTCGACACTGTTGCTTGCTATGAGAATATCATCCACATAAAGCAACAAAATAACAAATGAATTACCAGGTCGAAATCTGAAGTAAACGCAGTGGTCGAACTGACTTCTAATGAAACTTATGCGTGCCATGAACTTGTCGAATCTCCTATTCCACTGTCGAGGAGATTGTTTCAGCCCATACAAAGATCTCTTTAACTTGCACACATAATCTTCCTTCCCCTTTTCGACATACCCTTCAGGTTGCCTCATCAGGATCGTTTCATCTAGATCACCATATAAGAACGCAGTCTTCACATCCATCTGTTCCAGTTCAAGATCGAACTGTGCCACCATGGCAAGCAACATTCGGATGGACCTATGCTTCACAACAGGAGAAAACACATCATTGAAGTCGACACCTTCTTTCTGAGTGAAACCCCTTGCAACTAACCTTGCCTTGTATCTTTTCGACGTCACTCCTTCAATTCCTTCCTTAACTTTGAAGATCCATTTACAGCTGACTAACCTTGCCCCAACAGGTTTCTTGATCAGTTCCCAAGTATGATTATCATGAAGAGATTTCATCTCATCATCCATGGCCTTCAGCCATTCAGTCTTATTTCGACTCCTCATAACTTCCTTATAGTCTCTAGGTTCTTCGTCTAGAACCTCACTTGCAGAGATTAAGGCATAAGCTATAAGATCTGCATACCCAAGTCTCTGAGGTGGTTTGATGACTCTTCTCGACCTATCTCTCGACAATAGGTAGTCATCGTCAGTTTCCTCAACTTCAGCATCTTCTGCTTCTTCTTCGACTTCATCTGGGATATGCAATTCAGCATCAACATGCTCCACCTCAACAGGAATCTCTACCTGTTCCAGCTCTTCGTCAGATGTTTCTGTACTTCGACCAACATCATCAGTTTTCTTAAAAGCCATTTCAGCTTCATTGAAAACTACATCTCGACTGGTGATACACCTCCTGTGACCTGGCTCTAGGCACCATAGCCTATAAGCTTTGACTCCTTCAGGGTATCCCATGAACATGCATTTCAGAGCTCTAGGTTCGACCTTGTCTTGCCTAATGTGAGCATAGGCTACGCAGCCAAATACTCTCAGTTTGTCGAGATCTGGTGGATGTCCCGACCAAACTTCTTCAGGTGTCTTCATATCTAACGCTGTCGAAGGACATCTGTTTATCAGATATGTTGCTGTCGAAACAGCCTCAGCCCAGAACACCTTCTTTAACCCCGCACTAGTCAACATGCATCTGACTCTCTCCAAAATAGTTCGATTAAATCTTTCAGCCAAACCATTTTGCTGTGGAGTACCTGCAGTAGTTCTGTGCCTTGCAATACCAAAGGCAGCACAAAAACTGTCGAATGCCTCATTGCAAAATTCAAGGCCATTGTCGGTTCTCAACCTCTTGACCTTCCTGCCAGTCTGATTTTCAACCAGAGTCTTCCAACTTTTGAAATTCTCAAAAGTTTCATCCTTAGTCTTCTGGATGAATACCCATAATTTTCTGGAATAATCATCTACTATGGATAGAAAATACCTTGCTCCTGAATGTGATGCACACCTTGCAGGCCCCCAAAGATCAGCATGGATGTAATCAAGGGATCTATGTGTTCTTTGTTTGCCTTTGTTGAACTTCACTCTGCAAGATTTTCCAAGTACACAGGGTTCACAAAACTTCAGCTTTTCGACTTTGTCTCCACCAAGAAGATTTTGTTTCCCTAATTCGACCAGACCCCTTTCACTGACATGGCCCAATCTCATGTGCCAGATTTCTGTCTTCGACAACGGTTTCGTGGATACAACATTTGTCGAACCACTTACAACTTCAGCCTCAAGGGTATACAAGCCTTGTTTCTTCACGCCTCTCAAGACTTCCTTCGACCCCTTCATGACTCTTAGGATACTTTTCTCTCCTTGGAAAACATATCCTTTCTTGTCGAATTCACCAAGAGAAAGCAAATTTCTCTTCAAATCAGGAACATACCTGACTTCAGTCAACAACCTTATTGACTCATCATGGAGCTTGAATCTCACAGATCCAACACCTGCAATCTTGCAAGCCTTGTTGTTTCCCAGCAATACTGATCCACCATCTTGATCACATAATTCCTCGAACAAGTCTTTGTTTGGAGTCATGTGCCAAGTGCAACCTGAATCCATAATCCACTCCTTCTTAGAGTCACTGCTTGAAACCACAAGAACATCAGATGATTCGAAATCATCTTGAACAATGGCAGCGTTGCCATTATCCTTACCTCCATGATATTTCAGGCGTTCAGGGCACACCTTTCTTGTGTGACCCTCCTTCTTACAATGGTAGCATCGAATGCCAGATGCTTCGCCACCGTAAGACTTCGACTGGCTTTTGCCTTTCTTCTTGTCAAACTTACCATCCTTTCGTAAGAGTTTTCCTTTAACGGCCAAACCTTCGCCAACAATCGAAGGTTTATGCTCCTTTCGTTCATTCAAGTCCTTAGAGTACAAGGCTGATTGAACTTCTTCAAACGTCAGGGACTCCCTTCCATACAAGAGAGTTTCTTTGAAGTGAGCATGTGATCGAGGCAAAGAACACAATAGTAGCAGCGCTTGATCTTCATCATCGATCTTCACATCAATATTTTCAAGATCAAGAATCAGCTTGTTGAACATATCCAACTGCTCAGCCAATACTTTGTCTTCAATCATCTTGAATGAATACAAAGCTTGCTTCAGGTAGAGTCGATTTACCAGCGATTTGGTCATATACAAACTTTCAAGTTTCACCCATAACCCTGATGCCGTCGTCTCCTTTGATACCTGCCGGAGAACCTTATCACCAAGGCTCAACAGAATTGCGCTGTGTGCTTTCTCGATCATAGTTGTCTTCTCCGCTGCCGTTAATGCAGCATTCATGGCTGTCTCTCCCTTCAACGCTTCCAAACAACCCTGCTGAACCAGTAGGGCTTTCATCTTCAAGCGCCACAGACCGAAATCATTCACTCCAGTGAACTTTTCAATCTCATACTTTGTTGAACGCATCTTCTCCACGCTCACCGCACCAATTTGTTGTGAAAAACGATACCAATAACAAAGTATAATAGGGAATTAGGGAAGAGAATAAGAACACAAGAATTGGTTATAACTGCTATTCTTTCACTTTCTCTTAAAACAAGATTACAAGTTTACAAGAATAACAAATAACCTCTCTCACCCTAAATTAGGATTTGCAGCTTAGCAATGATGAGAGACTAGTATGCTATTTATAATAAAACCTAACATACTAACTAATGGGCTTTTTCAGCAAGGCCCATTACACAAGCCAACTTAATAAACAAGCTAACTTAACAAATTAGGGTTTAAACACTAAAACCTAATTTAACATGCTAACAACCCTAGCATCTTCGACATCTGCATGCTAGACCCATCTTCGACTACAGCATGCACACTTCGACACCGGCATGTAAACAATCCTTCGACTCCATGCTTAACTCTGTCGAACTGTCGAACCAAGAAGCTACCCTTCCACAATACTAGAGTTCGATCCAATATCTCACAGTTATAAAATATTAAAGGTCTAATATTTCATTTGAAGTATGTAGTTCTTGCAATGAGAAATTTGATCTTGAAGGAATTCAAAGGTTTGAAGTTCCTTGAAGGAAAAAGAAGAGGAAGCTATTCTCCATTTTTGTGGAGTTTTTATGTGGATTTGTCAACTTATTGAAGAGAAAGGTTCAAGGCTTGTAATTTTGAGATTGAGTGAAGATCGAAAAATTTATCAAGATTGAACTCCATCAAAGGATGAAAATCAAGATCTTAGTGAGGATTAAGGGTAATAGTGATGGTAGCTAGTTGCAAACAAGTTCTATCAAGAAGCAAAGAAGAAGGTAGATTGGATTGTTATAGTTTATCTTTTGGTTATTTGAATTATTGTAACACGAACCAAAATCAAATACCATAATGGAAGAAATAAATTTTAGGTGGTTCACCATCAGAGACTAACATAGATTCCTGCGAGTGTGATAACACCGAACTTGCATAAATCTTGTTATATATATATATATATATATATATATATATATATATATATATATATATATATATATATAAAACTCTAAGTATTTCTAAATTAATATAAAAATATTTATAATATTCTAACATTAACGAACAAATTCGCAAACTTAAAAAACCATACATGATACATACGAATCGCCTAATTCACTAATGGGCAAACCCAACCGTTAATCAGGTGTTGAATTTTAATCAAAAGTCAACACTACCAAAAATATATTTTCCTTCTTTTCATCACTTGAGGTTTTAAGGCATACTACAACAAAAATTTAACCGAAGGGGGATTGGGGATATATTTATAGGAAAAAAACCCTAACACATAGGAGCCACCCCATATGGCTCCTAAGTACAAAAAATGTACATAGGCACCACCTATGTGGAAACCCTAATTTGCCTTAAACCAATGCACCACATGAGGTGGCACATTCACAAAAAAAAAAAAAAAGGCATTGGTGCCATGGGGTGGCTCCTGTGTGTGGACATCCCCAAATCTAGTTATTCAAGTAATTTTGTTGAAAACATGATTTTTTTTATAAAAAAAACTGGTTATTTGAATTTTTTTTTCTTTAAATGATAAACAATTGTTTAAACAATTAATGTAACTTTACCTGCAAGATTTTGAATTCAAAAAAATTGTAATTAGTTTAAAAGATTTAGTATTTCTAACATAGTTGATGAAAATTCGTAAGTAATATTTTTGGGAAATCTTTTTTTAATGTATTTTATTGTACAATTTTACCTACAAAAACTTAAACTTATCCATGATTATGTATTTTAGTGTATAATTTTATTTAAAAAAATTTAGATTTATTTCCAAACAAGCTGTGGGTAATATTATTTGGAATCTTTTTAAGGTTTATGCTCCTTTCGTTCATTCAAGTCCTTAGAGTACAAGGCTGATTGAACTTCTTCAAACGTCAGGGACTCCCTTCCATACAAGAGAGTTTCTTTGAAGTGAGCATGTGATCGAGGCAAAGAACACAATAGTAGCAGCGCTTGATCTTCATCATCGATCTTCACATCAATATTTTCAAGATCAAGAATCAGCTTGTTGAACATATCCAACTGCTCAGCCAATACTTTGTCTTCAATCATCTTGAATGAATACAAAGCTTGCTTCAGGTAGAGTCGATTTACCAGCGATTTGGTCATATACAAACTTTCAAGTTTCACCCATAACCCTGATGCCGTCGTCTCCTTTGATACCTGCCGGAGAACCTTATCACCAAGGCTCAACAGAATTGCGCTGTGTGCTTTCTCGATCATAGTTGTCTTCTCCGCTGCCGTTAATGCAGCATTCATGGCTGTCTCTCCCTTCAACGCTTCCAAACAACCCTGCTGAACCAGTAGGGCTTTCATCTTCAAGCGCCACAGACCGAAATCATTCACTCCAGTGAACTTTTCAATCTCATACTTTGTTGAACGCATCTTCTCCACGCTCACCGCACCAATTTGTTGTGAAAAACGATACCAATAACAAAGTATAATAGGGAATTAGGGAAGAGAATAAGAACACAAGAATTGGTTATAACTGCTATTCTTTCACTTTCTCTTAAAACAAGATTACAAGTTTACAAGAATAACAAATAACCTCTCTCACCCTAAATTAGGATTTGCAGCTTAGCAATGATGAGAGACTAGTATGCTATTTATAATAAAACCTAACATACTAACTAATGGGCTTTTTCAGCAAGGCCCATTACACAAGCCAACTTAATAAACAAGCTAACTTAACAAATTAGGGTTTAAACACTAAAACCTAATTTAACATGCTAACAACCCTAGCATCTTCGACATCTGCATGCTAGACCCATCTTCGACTACAGCATGCACACTTCGACACCGGCATGTAAACAATCCTTCGACTCCATGCTTAACTCTGTCGAACTGTCGAACCAAGAAGCTACCCTTCCACAATACTAGAGTTCGATCCAATATCTCACAGTTATAAAATATTAAAGGTCTAATATTTCATTTGAAGTATGTAGTTCTTGCAATGAGAAATTTGATCTTGAAGGAATTCAAAGGTTTGAAGTTCCTTGAAGGAAAAAGAAGAGGAAGCTATTCTCCATTTTTGTGGAGTTTTTATGTGGATTTGTCAACTTATTGAAGAGAAAGGTTCAAGGCTTGTAATTTTGAGATTGAGTGAAGATCGAAAAATTTATCAAGATTGAACTCCATCAAAGGATGAAAATCAAGATCTTAGTGAGGATTAAGGGTAATAGTGATGGTAGCTAGTTGCAAACAAGTTCTATCAAGAAGCAAAGAAGAAGGTAGATTGGATTGTTATAGTTTATCTTTTGGTTATTTGAATTATTGTAACACGAACCAAAATCAAATACCATAATGGAAGAAATAAATTTTAGGTGGTTCACCATCAGAGACTAACATAGATTCCTGCGAGTGTGATAACACCGAACTTGCATAAATCTTGTTATATATATATATATATATATATATATATATATATATATATATATATATATATATATATATATATATAAAACTCTAAGTATTTCTAAATTAATATAAAAATATTTATAATATTCTAACATTAACGAACAAATTCGCAAACTTAAAAAACCATACATGATACATACGAATCGCCTAATTCACTAATGGGCAAACCCAACCGTTAATCAGGTGTTGAATTTTAATCAAAAGTCAACACTACCAAAAATATATTTTCCTTCTTTTCATCACTTGAGGTTTTAAGGCATACTACAACAAAAATTTAACCGAAGGGGGATTGGGGATATATTTATAGGAAAAAAACCCTAACACATAGGAGCCACCCCATATGGCTCCTAAGTACAAAAAATGTACATAGGCACCACCTATGTGGAAACCCTAATTTGCCTTAAACCAATGCACCACATGAGGTGGCACATTCACAAAAAAAAAAAAAAAAGGCATTGGTGCCATGGGGTGGCTCCTGTGTGTGGACATCCCCAAATCTAGTTATTCAAGTAATTTTGTTGAAAACATGATTTTTTTTATAAAAAAAACTGGTTATTTGAATTTTTTTTTCTTTAAATGATAAACAATTGTTTAAACAATTAATGTAACTTTACCTGCAAGATTTTGAATTCAAAAAAATTGTAATTAGTTTAAAAGATTTAGTATTTCTAACATAGTTGATGAAAATTCGTAAGTAATATTTTTGGGAAATCTTTTTTTAATGTATTTTATTGTACAATTTTACCTACAAAAACTTAAACTTATCCATGATTATGTATTTTAGTGTATAATTTTATTTAAAAAAATTTAGATTTATTTCCAAACAAGCTGTGGGTAATATTATTTGGAATCTTTTTAAGGTATTTCAGATTATAATTTTACCGAATTTAAATATATCCATGAGCGGATAAATTTCAGAATTTTTTATAAGTGTAAACACAATAATCCATGGATTGATGATCTTTTTAAGTGCAATTCCATTATTTAAAATGATCTTCATTCAGAAAGACTCAGACTACCAAGTAACAACTTTATTCAAGAGATGATTCATTCAAAGGTTTTTTGTTTTAGAAAATAAGATTTCATTCATACGGAGAATTAAGGGTTCTCCAACCTGTTTACAAAAGGAACGGCAAAACGCCTAAACACAGAAATTACAACCCAATTATAATTACGATAAGAACCATAGGGTTAAAACTACTTTAGAAGAGACTTGTGAAAGGATTATGGTTTATAGACTACAAACTTCATCCAGCCTTAGTTCAAACAAGACTTAAAATCTTAATAGGAAAAAGTGAAATAGAAAGCTAAACAGTTTTAGCTAAGATGTAATCCAGACCAATTTTGAGCTCCTTCAAATGACATTCAAGAACATCAAAATCATTGTGATGGTGATTCTCAGAGAGCAAATTTGTGGCCAGTGTAATTGAAGATTCAATCTTCTCGATCTCTGGCGAGGAAAGCTTCAAATTAATATTCAATGCATTCACTGCTTCAGCCTTCCTCAAGAATTTCATGTCCTCAATATGGTAATTCTCAGCTTCTTTAATCAATTTTTTAATTTCTTCGGCTGACATCCTGTCTTTGTTATTGGTTATTGTAATCTCATTCATTTTGCCACTGCATGTTTCCTTAGCTGAAACTGTCAAAATACCATTTTCATCAATAGCAAAACAAACATCCACAGGGTGGCCACGAGGAGCCAGGGTATGACCAGAAAGACAAAAAGAACCAAGCAAATTGTTGTCACTGGCTTTTGTTCTCTCACCCTCGTAAACCTCAATCAAGGTACTTGGTTGGTTATCTACAACGGTAACATATGATTTTGTCTTCTTGACAGGAATGCAAGAGTTCCTAGGAATCACCACACTCATGATATCTCCAAGCACTGACCTGCCAAGAGACAAAGGTGTAACATCCTGCAGCACCAACTTTGGAACATTCATAATTCCTGCACTCAGCAATGCAGCCTGAACGGCAGCACCATAAGCTACAGCCTCATCAGGGTTAATGCTCTTGCACAACTCCTTCCCCTTGAAAAACTCTTGTAATAACTGTTGTACTTTAGGAATTCTAGAAGACCCTCCAACAAGGACAACATCATCTATCCTGCTCTTGTCCATCTTAGCATCCATTAGACAACTTTCAACAGTCTCCATACACTCATTAAAAAGATCCATATTCATTTCCTCAAACTTGGCTCTATTGATTGATGAAGAAAAGTCAGTGCCTTGAAATAAAGAATCTATTTCAATAGTGGCAACAACAAGGAAGGAAAGTGTTCTTTTTGCTCTCTCACAAGCAGTTCTCAACCTTCTCAAGGCTCTTGGATTCCCACTGATGTCCAATTTCTTCTTTTTCTTGAACTTTTGTGCAAAGTAGTTGACCATTCTATTATCAAAGTCCTCCCCGCCAAGATGAGTATTTCCAGCCGTGGCTTTCACTTGGAAAACCATATTCTTAATTGTTAGGAGAGACACATTAGAAGTACCACCACCGAGATTAAAGACAAAAACAGTACGTTCTCCTACACAGTCAGCTCGCTTGTCAAGGCCATAAGCAACAGCTGCAGCTGTGGGTTCATTCATTATTCTCATGACATTGAGGCCAGCAATAGTACCAGCATCTATAGTGGCTTTTCTTTGAGAATCACTGAAATAAGCCGGTACAGTTATAACTGCGTTCTTCACGGGTGATTCTAGATATGACTCAGCAATTTCTCGCATCTTTGTGAGTACCATAGATGATACTTCTTCAGCATACAGTTTCTTCTCCTGATCCTTGTACTTAACAGTAATCATAGGTTTGTCATTGACGTCGGCAGTGACCTTAAATGGCCATAACAATATATCATCTTGAACAATAGGATCACTAAACTTTCTACCAATTAACCTCTTAGCATCTGAAAAAAAAAGTAAAATTACTACTTCTCACGATACAATTGTTCAGCATCTCAAAAACAAAATAACAATAACAATAACAATAAATATATTAAGTGAAAGATAAAAATTACCAAAGACAGTGTTTTGAGGGTTGGCAGCAGCCTGATTCGTGGCAGCATCTCCAATCAACCGTTGATCATCAGTGAAAGCAACAAAAGAAGGCGTTGTTCTATTTCCTTGATCGTTGTGGATGATTTCAACTCGGCAATGTTGCTCCTGCCATACTGCCACACATGAGTAAGTTGTGCCAAGGTCTATCCCCACAGCACGTCCATTATACTTACCAGACATGATCTGTGAACATTTACAAAAACACGTTCAATAAAAAAAATCACACACATGTTAAGATTGGGAAGAAAATCAAAAGCCTTACCTTGACTTGAAGTTACGGTGGGAATGAGAATGCTCCTTTTGTTTTCATGCAATTTAACAATGAGATTTTGGAAAACGCAAGTGTCTCTTCATTTGTGCATTGAACCTTTTCTTGTGCTCTTTTATTATTGTGGGAAGAATATGCAAGCGTTACTGTAGGACGGTTGCAACTTCCACTACCCATTACTATTACTGCAAACATTATTCTAACTTTTGGTGTGAAAACTTGCAGTACGTTCTTGTTTTAATATTTTTTTTTTATATTTTATATTATTTATTTAGAGTTATAAATATTTGTTAAAATTTAAAATAAAATATTATTATTTATTGCAATAGAGAAATTGTTAGGTAGACACAACCCTAAGAAATAGTTTTACACACAACCAATCATAAAATTTTAATTAATTAAAAAATATAATTTTAATCTTCTCTCCTTTATAATCACAACCACCCATGAATCCAATTAAAAAATAAATTAAAATTTAAATAAATTCTAAATTTTCTTTCTCCTTCATGATGAGTTGTCTTATTTCTATATATTAGTTGTGACAAAAAAGAAAGTTTTATGTCCGTGCCCATGCAAGAATTCCTCATTGCAATATTACTAATAAAATTATTCTAATAACTAAAAAGTAACTATAATTGCTACAAATTTATAAAATATTCTTACATTTTTATAGTTACATTCAGTCATACATTGGTCGTAGTTTTATTATCTACTATTTCAAAATCTTTCCAACTACTTTAAAAAAATTTCCTTGTACTATTGACCCCTCCAATAATTTTTCTAAGCTCTATCATCATCTATTTTGTCCCTATTTTTAAAGGTGAAAATTATGATTTCTGCCGTGTTGAAGTGTAGACATTTTTTTATCTCCATATTTATGGTACATAGTAGAAAAGGCTTCATCGTTCCCACGGATACTTCGGCAGTTCAGCTCTTAATTCAGATCAAGAAAAATAAACAGAAAAATTCAAAGGTGTTGTTCACCTTGCAACAAGCGGGGATTGAGGCAATTTTTCTAAGAATTATAGGAGCTAATACTGTCAAAGAAGGATATAATATGTTGCAGGAGGAGTTTCAAGGAAGCGACAAGGTACGTGTCATTAAACTTCAATCCCTAAGAAGAGATTTTGAACTATTGAAGATGAATGAGTTTGAGAGAAATAAAGATTTCTATTCTAAAGTCAAATAAATAATTAATCAAATGAGAGCTTTTGGAGAGGATATTCTTAACCATTAAATTTTTGAAAAAAAAATTATTTACTATGCCTCAAAGGGTGCTGAAAGAATTCCCAAAAAGGAAACAGTCCAGTAAGAAAATTATCGAGGTTTTGTTTGGGAGCAAAGGAAAAGAAGCAATAAATGAAGAAGAAGGTGGGCACAAGTGGAAGCGCAATACATTGCTTCCATAATTTGAGGAGTTCTTAGAGCAAACAATCTGTCCAAAAGTACGGTGAAAAGAAAGATCATGGAGCTGATGACCATTAGCAAGAAATAAGGAAGTACCTCTACCAGAGCCTTGGGAGACATATCCACGGGTTCCGAGATAGCAAGAAATATTTTAGTTTGATCTAACGCATCTTTACAAAACCAGTTAGTATAGTGAGGATTGTCACTCTTTAGAATCTTCCTAAGACACCCCCTCACGCTCAACACTCTTTTAGGGTTTGGTGCGTGGATATTAACGGTGGGCGGCACATGATCCGATTGATAGGCTCTGATACCATATTAAGAGTTTGATCTAACTCATCTTTACAAAATCGGTTAGTAGGGTGAGGATTGTCACTCTTTAGGAGGTTCAAGGTAATCCCAAAAAAATCTCCCCTTTGGTCATTATAGTCGTGATCTTCAACTTCGACGTATCTTGGGTACTGATTGATGTCGGAAGTTCCAGCAATATTATGTACTAAGATCTCTTTGGAAGACTTCTACAAATAATTCAAAGCTAGGGAAACACCGCTTAGATATGAGAGATTAACATAATCTAAAAAATATGAGAAATAAAAGGATAAAACTTCCTTTGGTTGACCCATTCAAATACCCCTAAGAAGGAGACCCAACAACAAAGCAAGAAGAATGTTAATGTTGTATCACGTTTTTAACAAGTTTGCCACCAAAGAAATTACCGGGTCGAGTCGCGGATCGGTACGCTTTCTTTAAGACGTTTCGCGGTACTGCCAAAATTATGCAAAGCAGCTCTTAATAACCACGACGCCTCCAGGATAAAACAGCCCAGTTCTATACTATACGATTACTACTTACACGGTAGATAATCGGTCTAGAAATACACCCTCAGATGGTACTAGGACCATTCAAATATGGTATAAATACCATCTTAGTATCTGGTATAACAACCAGTCGTAGTAATTTCTCAAACCAAGAGAAATTTCAATAATTCTCTAAAGAGAATCCAAGAAAAAATTATACTTGATAATTTCTCAACTCAAGCGAGGAGAAATTAACATTATTCTCAAAGGAGAATTCAAGAAAGTACTCGGAAAATTCAACGAGTAGACAGAAAGGGGGAGAAGTTGGCGCTTCGACAATTCGAAAGATGCGGAGTTATGAGAGCGAGGAAGGGAAAACTCAAAATAGGTTTTTGGTGTATTTTGGAATGAAACAAGTGACTTCCTTATATAATGAAGTAAACTAGCCAAGTGTAATACCCCGTATTAATTAAATGCTCTAATGTATTAACTGACACTGAGGTTTTATCAATTGATACGATAGAGATACTTTTGGACATTAAGTTAGTAGTGTTAACTTAAAGATATTTCCTTATATCCTTTCCTTTTGTTTTCTTCTTCATTCTACACCAAAAAGCCAAAGATAGAGAGAAGAAGTAGAGAGAAGGAAGAGCAAAGGAGAAAGAGGAGAAAAGCTTGGATCTTCACCATTTCTTCGCCGAATCAACTCATCTTCGACATCAACGACTCTTAATCGAGGTGGGTTCTAGTTAGAAACTTATAGCTTTGATTGTGAATGAGAAATCATAAGTTTTGATTTAGGGTTTTGTATAGAGGAAATCTAGGTTTTGGACAAATTCATCAATGTTCATGAGCAAAGTGATTATAATCCATGAATAGATCAACTATAGTTTGTATCCATGCTTTAATCTGATTTGGAACAGGTTTAGATGGTTTTGAACCATGAAAAGTTGTGGGTGAACAGAACTGAGAACTGAATTCTCGCGCGCTTCGCGGCGCGAACGGGGCTGCGCGGCGCGAACTATGCAGGTTTTTGGGGGTTTTGCTTCTGTCTTCAGTACGCGGCGCGTACTGGGTGTCGCGGCGCGAACAGTTTGGAAATCTTTAGAGTTTGCTACTGCCAGAGGGTTCGCGGCGCGTAGATTAGTTAGCGGCGCGAACAGTGTTAGAAATTATAGTGGTTTGCTTCTGCCATAGGGTTCGCGGCGCGACCTAGTTGTTGCGCGGCGCGAACTGAAGCTTCCTTAACCAATTTTTCTTAGATTAATGAACATTGTTTCAATCGTAACCTTCTAACCGTAAAACTGTTTTAACCGTCGTTCGAAGCAGTAATAGACTAGGAGTGTGTCCTTTATAGTGGTGTAGATTTTGGAACCATGAGGACGTTGTGCTCTTGGTATGATGCTTATGTACTCTATGATTATTGTTTGAGTTCTATTGCAGGTGGTTTGGTAATACCTTGTTATATGTGTTTATATCAAGAGGGTTAAATAACTACATTGTTATGTGAATAAAGCATAAGTGAGGAAAACTAGGAATTGTTAGGTTGTGTAGCTTAACAAAGAAACCTAGGATGAAACATTATATGGACATACGTGTTGGAATCTTATGAGGAAAGGCTAACAGGCCTAGTGGTTTGCGGAAGCGATCACCATTGTTGATGTATTAATCGGAACCGTAGTATTTTCTTTATTTCTTTATTTTTCCTTTGAATGCTAACAGGCATTCACCGTGCAGAGAGGCACAATAATCTTGGCAGGTTTGATTCCCGCTTTTGTGTACGAATGGAACCTACGGGTAGAGACTTGTGATGGTGTACGGGCCATGTGAAGTGACGATTCATGGGGAAAGGCTCATGAGTCCGAATCCATGTCGTATGTCAAGATTTTTTCCAAAGGATCCATGACTCGTGCCACCTCCTAGACGTAGAAGGGGACGGGAATATGGGGATGCCTTGGTATTGGTTTCCGATTAATAATCTTGTGTTGAGTTGTTGAACTCTAAGTATGATTCCATATAATGTTAGTGTGAGAACTCAAGGTCTAGTTCCTTATGACTTGAGACTTATAGATTAGAACCTTGTAAAGCCGAGAGGATCCATAGGATAGGGAACTCACTGGGATTTTATATCTCACCCCATTATATATTGATTTCAGGTACTACAGGTTCCGCGAAGGGTAAGGAGAAAGAAGTTTGATTTCGTTATTCCTTGTTCTTATTTTGGATATGGCGAAGCTTCCGTTGTGGAGTTCTTTTGAGATCATTGTCTGATCTAGTTCTTAGCTTTTATTTTGAACATCTTGTATGTATTATGCCATTGTGTAGAACTTTAGTATTTGGGCATTAATATGTATAATGTGTTGTCTAGGAACTTATTGGTATTTCAGTACCAAATACTTGGATTCATGTATACTTATATGATTTGATGCATGTATTTATATATGGGTGTTACAGTTGGTATCAGAGCAGGTCGTATCCTCGACCTAGCCATGAGATATTATAAGTGTTTCTTTCTGTCCAAGATGTGTTGTGTTCCCATGAGTTTTGTTGTGTTATGACTATGGCATTGAGCCTGATCAACTTAATCCCATTTTGATAACCTCCAGGAACATGGCGGACGGACGCAGGACTCGTGGTCGACCCCCCACACGACCTCCACAAGTGAATACACCGGATGGCGGTGCGAATGTTCCATGGCCCCAGTTCATGCAACAGATGCAACAGCAGCAGAATCAGTTCATGCTGCAGATGATGCAACAGATGAATGGCGGTCATAATGCTCCAGTGGTTGTGCCCGAAGCTGTAGGTGGGACTTATAGAGATTTCATTCGCATGAATCCTCCGGAATTTCATGGTGGATTAGATCCTATAAAGGCGCATGAGTGGGTGGCCAATGTAGAAGGAATCTTTGAGATCGTGCATTGTAGTGAAGAGGACAAGGTAGTGTTTGCTTCTCATTCGCTGAAAGGTCCAGCTATGAGGTGGTGGAAGGGTGCTTCTGCTTTGATGATTACTCAGGGAGTACCTAAGGAATGGGAGAATTTCAAGACCACTTTTATGGAGAAATACTTTCCTAGTTCACTGAGGACTAAGAAGGAGTTGGAGTTCCAGCAGTTAAGGCAGGACAATATGTCAGTAGCTACTTATGCTGAGAAGTTTGAAATTTTGGCTGCTTACTCTAGGCAGGCCGCGTATGCTCCTGATGAGGGTTGGAAGGTGAACCAGTTTCTGTTTGGTTTAAGGGCTGATATCTCACATAGTGTGTCCCAGAGGGAGTTCACTACTTATACAGAGTTGTTGCGACAATGTTATGTGGCCGAGACTAGTTTGAAGAAAGTTCAAGCTGAGGAAGATTTGAAGAAGAAGAATCAACATGAAAGAGGAAGGCCAAGCCAACAATTTCGACCTAGGCCACAAGCTTTCAAAGGAAAGCAAGTGCAAGGTCCACGGTCTAGTGCACCTCCGGTGTGTCGTAGTTGTGGTAAGAATCACCTTGGAAGATGTGCCTTTGAAGGGGCGAAATGTTTCCATTGTCATCAAGAAGGGCATATGGCTAGGAATTGTCCTCAGAATAGGAATCAAGTTCAAGGAAGGGGTACTGGTAGAGTTTATACCTTGGATGCTAAGAAGACCAAGGGTGATAACTCTTTGATTGCGGGTAGGTGTTTCATTAATGGGCATTCTTGTTTTGTTCTATTTGATTGTGGAGCAACACACTCTTTTGTGTCATTACAATGTATGAAGCGACTTGGGTTGCAAGCTACTCCTTTATTTCCTCCTATGGCGGTTACTACTGCTATGGATGAGATGGTAGAGACACCGTTGGTGTGTGAAAATTGTGTGTTATCTGTGGGTGGTAGGAATTTCCAGATTGATCTTGTTTGCTTACCACTTAAGAAGGTAGACGTTGTATTGGGAATGGATTGGCTTTCTACTAATTCGGTGTTCATTGGGTGTGAGGAGAAGTTAATCATTATTCCAACTGAAGAGGCTACTCCGAAGGATGTGTTGACTACTATACTAGAAGGTACGGTAGGTATGATTAATTTCTTGTTTGAGAAAGAGAAGTCTGTTCTGTTGGTTCTCACTAAGGAGACGGGTGACAAGTTAGAGGTTTCACAAATTGCTGTCGTTAGAGAATTTTCCGATGTTTTTCCCGAGGATGTCACTTCTCTTCCTCCGGAAAGGGAAGTGGAATTCTCTATTGACCTGGTACCGGGAACGGCTCCTATATCCGTTTCTCCGTATCGGATGGCACCACTTGAATTAAGAGAATTGAAGGGGCAATTGGAAGAACTGATGGCTAAACATTTTGTGCGACCTAGTGTCTCACCGTGGGGAGCTCCAGTGTTGTTAGTAAAGAAGAAGGATGGTGGGATGAGACTATGTATTGATTACCGTCGGTTGAATAAGGCCACCATCAAGAATAAATACCCTTTGCCTAGGATAAACGACTTGTTAGATCAATTGAAAGGAGCCTGTGTGTTCTCGAAGATTGATTTGCGGTCAGGTTATCACCAAATCCGTGTGAAGAACTCAGATGTGCCAAAGACTGCATTTAGAACCCGTTATGGTCATTACGAATTCTTGGTGATGCCTTTCGGTGTTACGAATGCTCCAGCTGTTTTCATGGATTATATGAATCGGTTATTTCAGCCTTACTTAGATCAATTTGTGGTAGTCTTTATCGATGACATTCTTATTTATTCTCGTACTCCACAAGAGCACGAAGAACACCTGAGGATTGTTCTGTCGGTACTGCAAGAAAATCAATTGTTTGCTAAGTTAAGTAAGTGTGAGTTTTGGATGACAGAGGTAAGATTTCTTGGTCATGTTATATCTCAAGGAGGTGTGGCAGTGGACCCGACAAAAATTGAAGCGGTAATTAATTGGGAGAGACCGAGCAATGTCTCAGAAGTCCGAAGTTTCTTGGGCTTAGCCGGCTACTACAGAAGATTTATAAAAGGGTTTTCTCAATTGGCTTTACCAATGACTAGACTTACTCGGAAGGAGTGTCCTTATGATTGGGATTCGGGGTGTGAACGGAGTTTCATGGGCTTGAAGGAAAGATTGACGACTGCTCCTGTTTTGATCGTTCCTGACCCAAATAAGTCCTATGAAGTATTTTGCGATGCTTCCAAGAAAGGATTAGGAGGGGTTTTGATGCAGGATGGTCAGGTGGTAGCATACACATCTCGACAGTTAAAGGTTCACGAAGAGAATTATCCAACTCATGATTTAGAATTGGCTGCGGTTGTTTTTACCCTAAAGGTGTGGCGTCATTACTTGTATGGAGTTCATTTTGAAATGTTCAGCGACCACAAGAGTTTAAAGTACCTATTCGACCAGAAGGAGTTGAATATGCGTCAGAGGCGGTGGATGGAATACTTAAAGGATTATGATTTTGACTTGAAGTATCATCCAGGCAAAGCAAATAAAGTGGCGGATGCTTTGAGTCGGAAGGTGTTAAAGAGGGCCGAATTGATGATGTCAGAGTATGCATTATTGGAGAAATTTCGAGATCTCAACCTTCAATTTGTTTGGACCCAAAATGGAGTATTGATGGGAAACTTGAATGTTAATTCTACTTTGAGAAACGACATCCAACAAGCACAAGCGTCTGATACTAAGTTACAAGAGGTGTTGGTTCAACCAGGTTTTACTCGAGCTACAGATGGGGTGATTATGTTTAATCAGAGGATTTGTGTTCCGGACGATGCGTTATTGAAAAGAAGGATTTTGGATGAAGCTCACAAGGGTGCTTTCACGATACATCCGGGTTCTTCAAAAATGTACCAAGATTTGAAAGGGGATTATTGGTGGTCCGGAATGAAAAGAGATGTCGCAGTGTACGTATCAGAGTGTGCGGTGTGCCAACAAGTAAAGATTGAACATCAAAGGCCGGGTGGATTGTTACAACCACTAGAGATTCCAATATGGAAGTGGGATAGTATTTCAATGGATTTTGCGGTTAGTTTACCTCGTACTCAAGGTGGATATGATTCTATTTGGGTGATTGTAGATCGGTTGACGAAATCTGCACATTTCTTAGCCGTGAAGACTACTTACAAGGCAAGTCATCTTGCACGGTTGTTTATCGCAGAGATTGTGAAATTGCACGGTGTACCCTCTAGTATTGTGTCGGATAGAGATCCAAAGTTTACTTCAAGGTTTTGGAGAGCTTTTCAGCAAGCGATGGGATCTAAATTATGTTTGAGCACGTCGAACCACCCTCAAACGGATGGTCAAACGGAACGGACGATACAAACCTTGGAGGATATGTTAAGAGCGTGTGTGCTTGAAAGTAGAGGAAATTGGAAGGAGCTTTTACCATTGATTGAATTTGCTTACAATAACAGTTATCATGCGAGTATCGGTATGGCACCTTATGAGGCATTATATGGGAGAAAATGTAGAACACCGTTGTGTTGGTCAGAAATTGGTGATGATAGAATTTTGGGACCCGAAATTATTCAAGAGACCACGGACAAGATTAGAATGATTCGTGAGAAGGTTAAACAAGCACAGGATCGTCAGAAGAGTTATGCGGATAACCGCAGGAGGCCTTTGGAGTTTATGGAAGGTGACCATGTATTTTTGAAAGTTACTCCGAGGTTGAGGTTGAAGGGACCGTTTAAGTCAAGGAAGTTAAGTCCGAGGTACGTGGGACCGTATGAGGTTCTAGAGAGGATTGGTGAAGTAGCTTACCGTTTAGCCTTACCACCTTCTCTATCAGAAATGCATGATGTTTTCCACGTGTCTCAACTGAGGAAGTTTATTCCCGATCCTCTCCAGCCGGGGTTACCAAATGCAATTGAGATAGAATCAGATTTGACTTTTGAACCCTTACCGAGCCGTATCGTAGGAAGAGAGACTAAAGTGTTACGCAACAAGGAGATTCCTCTTGTCAAGGTTCAGTGGGATGTGACGCATCCGGGCGATGCTACATGGGAACTTGAATCGGAAATGCGGGATGCTTACCCTCACCTTTTCAGGTAATTCTTAAATTCGAGGACGAATTTCTATTTAAGTGGGGGAGGATGTAATACCCCGTATTAATTAAATGCTCTAATGTATTAACTGACACTGAGGTTTTATCAATTGATACGATAGAGATACTTTTGGACATTAAGTTAGTAGTGTTAACTTAAAGATATTTCCTTATATCCTTTCCTTTTGTTTTCTTCTTCATTCTACACCAAAAAGCCAAAGATAGAGAGAAGAAGTAGAGAGAAGGAAGAGCAAAGGAGAAAGAGGAGAAAAGCTTGGATCTTCACCATTTCTTCGCCGAATCAACTCATCTTCGACATCAACGACTCTTAATCGAGGTGGGTTCTAGTTAGAAACTTATAGCTTTGATTGTGAATGAGAAATCATAAGTTTTGATTTAGGGTTTTGTATAGAGGAAATCTAGGTTTTGGACAAATTCATCAATGTTCATGAGCAAAGTGATTATAATCCATGAATAGATCAACTATAGTTTGTATCCATGCTTTAATCTGATTTGGAACAGGTTTAGATGGTTTTGAACCATGAAAAGTTGTGGGTGAACAGAACTGAGAACTGAATTCTCGCGCGCTTCGCGGCGCGAACGGGGCTGCGCGGCGCGAACTATGCAGGTTTTTGGGGGTTTTGCTTCTGTCTTCAGTACGCGGCGCGTACTGGGTGTCGCGGCGCGAACAGTTTGGAAATCTTTAGAGTTTGCTACTGCCAGAGGGTTCGCGGCGCGTAGATTAGTTAGCGGCGCGAACAGTGTTAGAAATTATAGTGGTTTGCTTCTGCCATAGGGTTCGCGGCGCGACCTAGTTGTTGCGCGGCGCGAACTGAAGCTTCCTTAACCAATTTTTCTTAGATTAATGAACATTGTTTCAATCGTAACCTTCTAACCGTAAAACTGTTTTAACCGTCGTTCGAAGCAGTAATAGACTAGGAGTGTGTCCTTTATAGTGGTGTAGATTTTGGAACCATGAGGACGTTGTGCTCTTGGTATGATGCTTATGTACTCTATGATTATTGTTTGAGTTCTATTGCAGGTGGTTTGGTAATACCTTGTTATATGTGTTTATATCAAGAGGGTTAAATAACTACATTGTTATGTGAATAAAGCATAAGTGAGGAAAACTAGGAATTGTTAGGTTGTGTAGCTTAACAAAGAAACCTAGGATGAAACATTATATGGACATACGTGTTGGAATCTTATGAGGAAAGGCTAACAGGCCTAGTGGTTTGCGGAAGCGATCACCATTGTTGATGTATTAATCGGAACCGTAGTATTTTCTTTATTTCTTTATTTTTCCTTTGAATGCTAACAGGCATTCACCGTGCAGAGAGGCACAATAATCTTGGCAGGTTTGATTCCCGCTTTTGTGTACGAATGGAACCTACGGGTAGAGACTTGTGATGGTGTACGGGCCATGTGAAGTGACGATTCATGGGGAAAGGCTCATGAGTCCGAATCCATGTCGTATGTCAAGATTTTTTCCAAAGGATCCATGACTCGTGCCACCTCCTAGACGTAGAAGGGGACGGGAATATGGGGATGCCTTGGTATTGGTTTCCGATTAATAATCTTGTGTTGAGTTGTTGAACTCTAAGTATGATTCCATATAATGTTAGTGTGAGAACTCAAGGTCTAGTTCCTTATGACTTGAGACTTATAGATTAGAACCTTGTAAAGCCGAGAGGATCCATAGGATAGGGAACTCACTGGGATTTTATATCTCACCCCATTATATATTGATTTCAGGTACTACAGGTTCCGCGAAGGGTAAGGAGAAAGAAGTTTGATTTCGTTATTCCTTGTTCTTATTTTGGATATGGCGAAGCTTCCGTTGTGGAGTTCTTTTGAGATCATTGTCTGATCTAGTTCTTAGCTTTTATTTTGAACATCTTGTATGTATTATGCCATTGTGTAGAACTTTAGTATTTGGGCATTAATATGTATAATGTGTTGTCTAGGAACTTATTGGTATTTCAGTACCAAATACTTGGATTCATGTATACTTATATGATTTGATGCATGTATTTATATATGGGTGTTACACCAAGATTTCTAACCTAAGCAATGTGGGACTAAAGATCATTTTCAACTAACATACAATGTGGGACTTGACTTAGGAACTTTTTCAATTCATCTCCCTATTTTGGAATAAATGACATAATGTTCCTAAAATCCCCCACTTGAATTTAAAAAAGTGTTTCAGAAGTAACGTCAAACGTTTCTAAGATTGTGCATAAGCAAAGGTGTCTACGACTTAAACCTTTGTGTAGCAAGTAGGATTCCGATTCAACAAGAGTGACACTATTGTCTTGAACTCTATCTCAGACATCAGACCCGTACACAACCTTTTCTTAAGGTGTAATCTTAATAGCTCTTGCTTTAATGGCCATGCACGTGTATCCCGGTTTAGTGAAGGCTCTAGGAATTCTGCCTCGAAATTCCATAGGAACCGGCCTCAGTTCCACAATCACATAGGTGAGTCTATCAAGAGTACTCATGTAGCCTGGGTACTCCCTCATACAGAGTATAGATCTCATTAAGAGTTTATATTATCTCATCCTCTTATTACTTCAGGATTCATGCTTCTTTTATTTACTCTAGCATGATCGCCTCATATTACTCGCAACTTGTTATTACCCATTGAACTTATTTCTTGGGATCTCCAGTCATTTAGGTCGGGTTACCATCATAAGCAACTCATTTCTATATAGGCATTAGCCCCATCTTTTTGGATATATTATGGACTTTCTCTCTAGCTAATCCTTTCGTCAAAGGATCTGCTAAGTTTTCATCAGTGCGTACATGATCCACTCTTAAAGCTCCTTTAGAGATACAATCTCTAAAGGCGTTATGCTTTTTTCTTATTTGACGTCTTTTACCATTATAATAACGGTCCTCAATTTTTGCAATAGCCGCGGTACTATCACAGTGGATCAACCCAACTGGCATAGGTTTTTCCCATAAGGGAATCTCAGCTAGCAAGCATCTTAACCAACTTGCTTCTTCACTAGCATTTGTTAATGCTATCATTTCAGACTCCATTATGGACTGAGCCAGGATAGTCTGTTTCTTTGCTTTCCAAGATACAACTCCTCCAAATATGTTGAATATATAGCCACTAGTAGCTTTGGAATCACCTGACAAGGTATTCCAATATGCATCACTGTCTCCTTCAAGTACAGCAGGAAATCTCTGATAAAGTAGGCCGATATCTATGGTCTTTTTAAGGTACCTCAGGACTCGCTTAATAGCTTGACATTTCTCATTACTCGGTCTACTCGTATATCTGCGTACCAATTCTACGATATATGCAATGTCGGGTCTAGTACAATCAGTGGCATACTTAAGACTGCCATTGATGCTCGTATACTTTGTTTGTCTTACACTTTCACAAGTGTTCTTAAACAATTTCACACTTGGATCATATGGTGTCCACACAGGTTTACAATCAAAGTATTTATATTTCTTTAAGATCTTCTCCATATAGTGTGATTGATCCAAAGAAATTCCTAACTCGGATCTTGTGATCTTGATACCAAGAATCACACTCGCTTCTTCGAGGTCTTTCATATCAAAGTTGTTGCACAACAATGATTTCATAGCATTAACGGCCTGAATGTTTGATTCAAATATGAGTAGATCGTCTACAAATAGACAAATGATAGTGCAGATGTGATTCTCAAATTTGTAATAAACGCATTTGTCACTTTCATTCATTTTATACTCATTCGATGTCATTAAGTTATCAAACTTTTCATGCCATTGTTTAAGAGATTTTTTTAATCCATACATAGACTTGTCTAACTTACAGACCTTGTTTTCTTGTCCATGTATCACAAACCCTTCCGGTTGTTCCATATAGATTTCTTCATCTAAGTCACCATTTAAAAAAGGATATTTTAACATCCATTTGATGTACTATTAAGTTATAAATAGAAGCTATTGAAATAAGTATCCTAATGGATGTAATCTTGGTGACTAGAGAGAAGGTGTCGAAGAAATCTATATTTTCTCTTTGCCTAAAACCATTGGCTATAAGGCAAGCCTTGTATTTATCAATAGTTCCATCAGGTTTTAGTTTCTTTTTCAAAACCCATTTACATCTGATTGGTTTGCATCCAAGAGGCAAGTTTACTAAGTGTCAGGTCTTATTAGACTTCAGAGAATCTATCTCATCATTAATAGCTTCTTGCCATAAGTTTGCCTACAGAGATGATAAAGCTTCTTGAAGATTTATTGAATCTTCTTCTACATTATAAGCCGCATAGTCAAGCCCATAGTATTTAGAAACTATTACTCTTTTACTTCGTCGGATTTCTGTTTCTACATTGTTGCTGCTTTCTGTGCTTCTTATCACCAGAATGTGACTCGATTGAGTGCCCCCACTATTTCTCGATTTGAAGGGAAATTTGTATTCATAGAAATCAACATCATTTTATTCTATGATCGCTTTTTCATTTAGGTCATAAAACCTATATGCTTATTGTTTGTTGCATATCTAATGAATACACATTCATATGCTCTACTAGCGAATTTAACTCGTTTCGGATCCGGATTTCTGACATAAGCCAGACATCCCCAAGTTCTCAAATAAGACAAGATTGGTTGTCTTTTCTTTAATATATCATAAGGAGATATATTACTCTTTGACTTGGGAACTCTATTCAGGACAAAACAATTAGTCAATAACATTTTCCCACTAGTGAGGTGCGGCACCAAAATTCATCATAATTGCAACAACAAATTCATTAAGAGTTCTATTCTTTCTTTCTGCTTTACCATTCATTTCAGGAGAATATGGAGCAGTCGTTTGATATACAATTCCATGTTGTTTATAAAATTAATGAAATAAACTAGAATCATACAGTTTACCTATCACTACAAATTCTTACAAAGTTCTTAAACTTATCAATTTCATTCACAAAAATATCATTTTTTGTGATGATGGTGTACAAATCTACTCCAATAAACTGACTAAATCTTGCCTTATTTAGAAGATGAAGAAAAAACATAAACATGATTCTTTATAATCTCGGAAGCAAACATGACATCCTTCAAGATTGAAGTCTTTTCACAGGTGTGGACATCTTCCAACAACACTTTCTTATCTTTAGTATTTGTGTATGTTTTAAACGTAACACGATCATAGAAAACACAACGAGAGATGCCTGTGTTTATCCACCAATCATCAGATCCATATACCATATTGATTTTGATGATCATGTGAATAAATTTTTCATTAGCCAGGTTAACCAGTGCATTACGGGCTACACCAAGTTCAAGCATTACAGGCTACATCTCTTAGCCATATGACTTAGTTTTCCACAGTTGAAACAAAAGGAAAACAAAGTCATTTCTTTGAGATGGTGGTTGTTGTCTAGTTGGAGAAATTGGGGCCATAGAAGGGTTCCCATTCTTAATTCGGTTCACAATATTCCGGTTCTAATTCTTTAATGATTTTCCATATGGCTTCAGAACCACACCGAATTTCTTTTTGTTGTTTAAAACAACAAAGACTTTTCTATTTAATCATGTCTCTGATATTCTTCTTTAATGAGAATAATCAATCTCTCAATTAAAAATAATTTTATTTTGTAACAAAACATAATTCTTAAGAACTTTCAAACTAGGGATAGTTTGTCAATAATAAAAGAAATTCGAATTGTTCTTATAAATACATACATTCAGTGATGATCTTATGAGCAATATTTTGAAGTTTGTGACTTTGAGTTTCTATGGACCTTTCAACTACCATCTGATACTTCACGTAGCTGCTAAAATCATTCTTATGTTCTCCAGCTTCTTCAATGTCATGTTTTTCAAAGCCTCTTAAACATATTTTGAAGTATCACAATTACTGTAATAGTCATACAGATCATTTGTGATTCCATTCAGAATGTTATAATCATTCTTTCTATAAGGTGATTTCTTTCCTAAGCTGTAAATTGTTCGCTTTAATCTGTGCAGCAGATTTAGCTTCAACACTATTACGTGTTCCTTTTGATCCTCAAATTTCTTACCGTTAGTTTGTTCGGTTGATCCAAAAGGAGCAACAAAATGTCCTCGATCAAAATGTTAGCTTTCTTTTTCAACATTAAGAAGAAAATCAACATTTGTTCCCAACACTTGAAGTGACATCTCTCAAACATGAACGGTTTGACAAAGAAAGTATGCGCAGAACTACCAATAATTTCTTCAGTAGCCATGGCAATTCGAAACGTCTTAAAATTGTTGTATCATGTTTTTAACAAGTTTGCCACCAAAGAAATTACCGGGTCGAGTCGCGGATCGGTACGCTTTCTTTAAAACGTTTCGCGGTACTGCCAAAATTATGCAAAACAACTCTTAATAACCACGACGCCTCCAGGATAAAACAACCCAGTTCTATACTATACGATTACTACTTGCATGGTAGATAATCGGTCTAGAAATACACCCTCAGATGGTACTAGGACCATTCAAATATGGTATAAATACCATCTTAGTATCTGGTATAACAACCAGTTGTAGTAATTTCTCAAACCAAGAGAAATTTCAATAATTCTCTAAAGAGAATCCAAAAAAAAAATTATGCTTGATAATTTCTGAACTCAAACGAGGAGCATTAGTCATCTAAGCCACAATTGCTATGCATTAGTCGAATTTCACTTTCTATGCCAAAACGAGGAGCATTAGTCATCTAAGCCACAATTGCTTGCAATGTAATGCATGCTTGGAGCTAAGCCATCTATCCACACTCTAATAAGTTGTTCCAGCCTAGCATCGAATACGTCATATCCTTCTCTATTGCTAAGACAGTAACAGCATAAGGAACAATTTTATTTGAAATGGTTCTCGGAGGTAAAATAATTTCAGCATGAAATCTATTTTACCATGATAAAATAATTTAAAGAACAACTAGAAACATAATACTATATTATCTCAGCTTTGGTCCAATACTGAGACGAAACAAAAGCAGGCTACCTCTGAACACTTGAATCTATCCACTGCTTGAAGAAAGATAAATGCATAGTCTTGAAATAATGCATTATCTCTAAAACCATTATAATCCTCTGGGTACTTTTCTACCATATCAAATGAAACATGAACACATCACATTAAAATATAGTAGTATTTCATCAGAAGCTAGAGCTATAAATATTAATTTGAATTGAGTGATATATGAATATAATAGACTTACTTGGTTAAGATACTTGCAAGAAAACGCTCGTGGTACTAAGTCTCTATGCAATTGCAATTGTTGCCTTCAGAGAGATGTCATAAGAAATGCATAAAAATAGATTTCGGCATAGACATTATATTATATTTCATGCATATTCACTTGTAATTCAATCATTTTACAACCAACTTCTATTTACGTTACTTACCTGCTGCAACAAAAGCCTTAGCTGTTTAGAATCCTATCCCATAACAGTAATTTCCACCCTTGTTGAAATGCCATTAGTTCACACCATTTTGGTTCAGTAGTTACGACATTTAAAAAAGATCAGAAAATATAACATCAAATTCATTAGCAAACACTCAGTTAGTTGCGACATTTAAAAAAGTTTGCAAGAGTACTTCTAAGCTTTGATTCATCAAAATTCGAAAAGAATGTAATTTTATAACTGCGACCAGCGGCGACAATCGCAATCAGCATCGTAACAGAAACAAAAATAATTGCCTGAGACATTCATAACAGATTAAAGAAATCATTCTCTCTTAAAGAAGAGACTTCATTCTCTCTTAGCACATTAAGAGCAATATCAATAGCAACATTTGAAGGTGGAGACAAACACAAGAAAGGGGGGTTTGAATGGTGTTCTTTCATATTTTATTTCCCTTTCTATAAATCTTTTTCTTTTTTCTTGTATCTCATCTTCTGGATATGCTTAGATCATTATTGCGGAAGCACGACATAATCAATGAGATATACATTCAATTTAACTTCTTAAATTCATCAGAACTTCTGACTTAATCAAGTATAGTTCTGAAGATAATCAGTGTGGATGTTCTGAGTTAAATGAAAGGTACAGAAGATAAAAGACACATTCATTTTTATCCTAGTTCACCTTTTCAACAAGACTACCTCTAGTCCACCCTCCTAAGGTGATTTTGCCTCCCTCAATCGAGGACTTAATCCACTATAACCAAACTGATTACAATTGCATGATCAACTGTCGTGACTAACTTCCTGCACAAGCTATCCGCGAGTGACTAACCCTAGATGATGAACCGTTCAGTGATCTCAGCAAGATATAACATTCATTAACCTAGTAACTCCTGCACAAGCCAACTGCTCGTGACTAACCCTGCACAAGCCAGCTGCTCGTGACTAACCCTAGACAATAAACCGTTCAGTGATCTCCATGAGATATAACGTTTATTGACCTAGAACCATCCAAGAGTCTAACCAGATCTCAAGGACTTCTCAAGTATCAAGAACAGAGGATACCCAAGGAACAACAATTCTTTCAGAATTGTTATTCTGGAGATTACAAGTGTGCTTCTTAATTAAGCAGATGTTCTCCTATTCTAAGTACATATGTTCACGACACACTGACTAGAAGTCACTTCTGGTGCCTAAACAATCTATCAGAAGTTTCCTAAGATATAACACAATACGAGCAACAACTCTATGTATTTTACATATTATTACAAGAATTGAAACGTATTCTTGCAGTCTTCTTTTCTTCAACTTCTGAATGAGATCTTCATCTTCTTCTGAAAGCAGATTAAGAGCAGCAACTCTTGTATCAGGCTGCTTCTTTCAGTTTGGTCTTCTCTTGTTTGAGTAAGGAGATTAGAGCTTCAACTCTTGAATGTAATTCCTTCTTGTAAGACCATCTTCCTTCTCTTCTTCATAAGCAGATATGGAGCAACAACTCTCATGTTGATTGCTTCTTATGCATCGATCTTCATCTTCTTCTTAAATACTGATCATGAAGCTTGTTACAGCTGATAACACATTTAATGATCATAAGTAAACATGAAACACCATCGAGCAGCAACTCAGTGTATTCAGTTTCTCTAGTCATTCAACGTGAGGAATATACAGACTGATCTAGTATTTGTGGATTTCTTATAACTCCATTGGAGCATACTACAGAACATGCAGAGTTTTCCTTTTCACTCTTTTGATTTTCTTTTTATAGGCTATTGATGTTTATTTCAACATAATTGTTTTCTCACACACTTTGTGTATGTTGCCTCTGATGGAGCAGCTTAATTAATCTTATGCTTATTTTCTTGCTCATGCTGTCTCACTCTCATCTTTCCTTCACTCGCACTATTACACTTCTTCTATCATAGTTTTGCTCTTTTTATTGAAGTCTGTTATTACCGTTGGAATATTAGCGTTTGAAATATATTTGAACATAGCATTTAATGCTTGCTGTAGACCGAATAATGACACACCTATTTCCAAGGCGAATCTTATCTTTGGTAGTGTGTCTTCTTTGTTTTCCTTCTTTCAAGACAGTTTCTCTTGGTAGCGTGTTTTCTTTTATTTTATCAAGATGTAGACGACAATGTATGTCATAATTTTGTCTTTGCATTGAGTATTGTGATTGCTTTCATGTGATTTAATTGGAGCAATTTATGTTGTTCTTCGAAGCTTCTAGATACAGAGTCGAAACTTCTTTTGTTGTGAAAGTTGATGTTGCTTGTACTTCTGATCTTCTGTCACTGATTGTTGAATTCTTGCTATATGTTCAGAACTTTTGATCATTTTCTCATGTGATCTTCTTATTGTAATGAGGCTTCATGTATCTGATATTTCTGTTTAATTCCTTGAAGCTTGTCTGAATTTCTTTATGATGTTGTCGTATAAGGCTTATACCATAATATCTTCACACTCAATAAAAGCATTAGTAGTAAAATTGTTACTCATAAAATATATGCCTGTTATCATCAAAACCAGATTCTGAACGAGGATTTTCAATCTTGTTCTAACAACAATTGCCCGAGACATTCATAACAGAATAAAGAAATTATTAGAAAAAATAATCATTAAAATGATTACCAAAACTAATCTAGCATGCTTGACAAAAGTGTACTAAAATAAACTATCTCCCGAAGTGAATATCAAAACAAACCCAACTAAGAATACCTATTTTATGTTGATCTCATAGCCTATAGGTCTCTGATTTTTTCATTTTAAACCTCAAGCACACTAACACATATGTCGTACGAAAAAGATTCGCTCCTTTCGTTGCTAATTCTAAACAAATTCTCAAGATTCCTGAATCCTTTATTCCTTCCATAGTGAATGTTTTTCTTGTTCATGTTTGTCCGTAAGCAAAGATTCAAACAGTGTAGCAGTCCAATACAGAGATTACCATAGAAGATGCATCAGCAAAACCATCAATTGTTAAACAAAGCTTCCAATTGTGTAATTAATAATAATATGAATTGTGAACTAATTATGACACCAGTGATTGAGTGGTCAAATAAATACAGTTCTTCTATTATACTTTGTGCTTACCTTGATCATCTTTTGGTGTATAAACCCTGTCAAATCTAAATACTTTTTGATGGAGCTGCTGGTTGTCAAAATTCCAAGGCATTCATCCTTTGCTTACATTAATTACACTTTGTACTTACCTTGATCATCCACAACTTTTGGACATCTGGTTGACATCTGAACCATCTTTTGTTCTTCCCGTTTCAAACTCATTAACAATAAATACGGATGCAATAGCCTTGGAGTAAATATATGATTCGAAGTTGATATTGTATCAATCAGTATTCCCGAAATGTAAAAAAAGTAAGACTATTTAATGTGGCTACCTGCTCAAACTTTGGCTAAATGTTCGCAAAACAGTCGGCTGCAACAAATTTGAATTAATTATGACGGATGCTAATATGCATAACAAAAAAATAATGGATATTGAATTGATGGTGTTGAAGAATAACCAATGCTAATATGCTTACCATGTCAATAACCAATGCTAATATGCATAGATCTGAAATACAGAGAAAATGGTGTCAAACGATAACAAACTTAATTCAACATGGTGAGTGGTAAAAAGATCATGCGATCTAACAAACCGTGTAGTTATTCATTTTTTGGAAAATAGATCTACTTGTCAAGACTACACTAATAATAACATTCAAAACAGGTTCCGTCAAGACTATACCAGAAGCGCCTCTTGCAGCATCAGTGGCATCAGCTACAACAATTCCAATATCTTTTTTTCAATGCAAGAGCATCATTGACACCGCAAGAAACCTATAATGTTTTCATAGTGGTACCGCTATAAACTTTCTGTGAGATATTGGATCGAACTCTAGTATGGTCGAAGGGTAGCTTCTTGGTTCGACAGGATTAAGCATGAAGTCGAAGGTTGTTCACATGCTTGTGTCGAGGATGCTAGGGTTGTTAGCATGTTAAATTAGGTTTTAGTGTTTAAACCCTAATTTGTTAAGTTAGCTTGTTTATTAAGTTGGCTTGTGTAATGGGCCTTGTGGAAAAAAATCCCATTAGTTAGTATGTTAGGTTTTATTATAAATAGCATACTAGTCTCTCATCATTGCTAAGTTGCAAATCCTAATTTAGGGTGAGAGAGGTTATTTGTTATTCTTGTAAACTTGTAATCTTGTTCTAAGAGAAAGTGAAAGAATAGCAGTTATAACCAATTATTGTGTTCCTCTTCTTCCTTGTCCTTTATTCATCCCTTATTTTATACTTTGTTCGTGGCATTGAATTCACAACAAATTGGTGCGGTGAGCGTGGAGAAGATGCCTTCAACAAAGTATGAGATTGAAAAGTTCACCAGAGTGAATGATTTCGGTTTGTGGCGCTTGAAGATGAAAGCCCTACTGGTTCAGCAGGGTTGTTTGGAAGCGTTGAAGGGAGAGGCAGCCATGAATGCAGAATTGACGGTAGCGGAGAAGACGAATATGATCGAGAAAGCACACAGCGCAATTTTGTTGAGCCTTGGTGATAAGGTTCTCCGGCAGGTATCAAAGGAGACGACGGCATCAGGGTTATGGGTGAAGCTTGAAAGTTTGTATATGACCAAATCGCTGGTAAATCGACTCTACCTGAAGCAAGCTTTGTATTCATTCAAGATGATTGAAGACAAAGTGTTGGCTGAGCAGTTGGATATGTTCAACAAGCTGATTCTTGATCTTGAAAATATTGATGTGAAGATCGATGATGAAGATCAAGCGCTGTTACTATTGTGTTCTTTGCCTCGATCACATGCTCACTTCAAAGAAACTCTCCTGTATGGAAGGGAGTCCCTGACCTTTGAAGAAGTTCAATCAGCCCTGTATTCTAAGGAATTGAACGAACGAAAGGAGCATAAACCTTCTACTGTTGGCGACGGTTTGGCCGTTAAAGAAAAACTCTTACGAAAAGATGGTAAGTTTGACAAGAAGAAGGGCAAAAGCCAGTCGAAGTCTTACAGTGGCGAAGCATCTGGCATTCGATGCTATCATTGTAAGAAGGAGGGTCACACAAGAAAGGTGTGCCATGAACGCCTGAAAGATCATGGAGGTAAGGATAATGGCAATGCAGCCATTGTTCAAGATGATTTCGAATCATCTGATGTTCTTGTGGTTTCAAGCAGTGACTCGAGAAGAGAGTGGATTATGGATTCAGGTTGCACTTGGCACATGACTCCAAACAAAGACTTGTTCGAGGAATAATGTGATCAAGATGATGGATCAGTATTGCTGGGAAACAACAAGGCTTGCAAGATTGCAGGTGTTGGATCTGTGAGGTTCAAACTCCATGATGAATCAATAAGGTTGTTGACTGAAGTAAGGTATGTTCCTGATTTGAAGAGAAATCTACTTTCTCTTGGTGAATTCGACAAGAAAGGATATGTTTTCCAAGGAGAGAAAAGTATCCTAAGAGTCATGAAGGGTTCGAAGGAAGTTTTGAGAGGCGTGAAGAAACAAGGCTTGTATACCCTTGAGGCTGAAGTTGTAAGTGGTTCGACAAATGTTGCATCCACGAAACCTTTGTCGAAGACAGAAATCTGGCACATGAGATTGGGCCATGTCAGTGAAAGGGGTCTGGTCGAATTAGGAAAACAAAATCTGCTTGGTGGAGACAAAGTCGAAAAGCTGAAGTTTTGTGAATCCTGTGTACTTGGAAAATCTTGCAGAGTGAAGTTCAACAAAGGCAAACAAAGAACACATGGATCCCTTGATTACATCCATGCTGATCTTTGGGGGCCTGCAAGGTGTCCATCACATTCAGGAGCAAGGTATTTTCTATCCATAGTAGATGATTATTCCAGAAAATTATGGGTATTCATCCAGAAGACTAAGGATGAAACTTTTGAGAATTTCAAAAGTTGGAAGACTCTGGTTGAAAATCAGACTGGCAGAAAGGTCAAGAGGTTGAGATCCGACAGTGGCCTTGAATTTTGCAATGAGGCATTCAACAGTTTTTGTGCTGCCTCTGGTATTGCAAGGCATAGAACTACTGCAGGTACTCCACAGCAAAATGGTTTGGCTGAAAGGTTTAATCGAACTATTTTGGAGAGAGTCAGATGCATGTTGACTAGTGCGGGGTTAATGAAGGTGTTCTGGGCTGAGGCTGTTTCGACAGCAACATATCTGATAAACAGATGTCCTTCGACAGTGTTAGATATGAAGACACCTGAAGAAGTTTGGTCGGGACATCCACCAGATCTCGACAAACTGAGAGTATTTGGCTGCGTAGCCTATGCTCACATTAGGCAAGACAAGGTCGAACCTAGAGCTCTGAAATGCATGTTCATGGGATACCCAGAAGGAGTCAAAGCTTATAGGCTATGGTGCCTAGAGCCAGGTCACAGGAGGTGTATCACCAGTCGAGATGTTGTTTTCAATGAAGCTGAAATGGCTTTTAAGAAAACTGATGATGTTGGTCGAAGTACAGAAACATCTGACGAAGAGCTGGAACAGGTAGAGATTCCTGTTGAGGTGGAGCATGTTAATGCTGAATTGCATATCCCTGATGAAGTCGAAGAAGAAGCAGAAGATGCCGAGGAAGTTGAGGAAACTGACGATGACTACCTATTGTCGAGAGATAGGTCGAGAAGAGTCATAAAGGCACCTCAGAGGCTTGGGTATGCAGATCTTATAGCTTATGCCTTAATCTCTGCAAGTGAGGTTCTAGACGAAGAACCTAGAGACTACAAGGAAGTTATGAGGAGTCGAAACAAGACTGAATGGCTGAAGGCCATGGATGATGAGATGAAATCTCTTCATGATAATCATACTTGGGAACTGATCAAGAAACCTGTTGGGGCAAGGTTAGTCAGCTGTAAATGGATTTTCAAAGTTAAGGAAGGAATTGAAGGAGTGACGTCGAAAAGATACAAGGCAAGGTTAGTTGCAAGGGGTTTCACTCAGAAAGAAGGTGTCGACTTCAATGATGTTTTTTCTCCTGTTGTGAAGCATAGGTCCATTCGAATGTTGCTTGCCATGGTGGCACAATTCGATCTTGAACTGGAACAGATGGATGTGAAAACTGCGTTTTTGTATGGTGATCTAGATGAAACGATCCTGATGAGGCAACCTGAAGGGTATGTCGAAAAGGGGAAGGAAGATTGTGTGTGCAAGTTAAAGAGATCTTTGTATGGGATGAAACAATCTCCTCGACAGTGGAATAGGAGATTCGACAAGTTCATGGCACGCATAAGTTTCATTAGAAGTCAGTTCGACCACTGCGTTTACTTCAGATTTCGACCTGGTAATTCATTTGTTATTTTGTTGCTTTATGTGGATGATATTCTCATAGCAAGCAACAATGTTGAAGATGTGACGAGGGTGAAGGCTGAACTCAATAAGGTGTTCAATATGAAGGATCTGGGAGCTGCTTCCAGGATTCTTGGAATTGACATTCGAAGAGATAGAAAGAAGTCGAAGTTATGCTTATCTCAAGAGGCATATCTACGGAAGATTCTCGAAAAGTTTGGTATGTCGAATTCGAAACCATTTGTGACTCCAACAAACCCTCAATTCAAGCTGAGTATTGATCAGTGTCCCAGTACTGATGTCGAAAGAGCCTATATGAATAACATCCCATATGCTAATATAGTTGGTTCTTTGATGTATGCTATGGTCTGTACTAGACCCGACATAGCATATGCAGTAAGCAGGTACATGGCGAACCCTGGAAAGGCTCACTGGCAAGCATTGAAGTGGATTTTAAGGTACATAAATGGGTCTCTGAATAGAGTCCTAATTTATGGTGGAGCCTTGGGTGAAGATAGTAAAGCAGTAATAGAAGGATATGTCGACTCTGATTATGCAGGTTGTATGGATTCCAGAAAATCTATTTCTGGATATGTTTTCACTATGTTTGGCACTGCAATTAGTCGGAAAGCAACACTTCAGAAGGTTGTTGCTCTATCAACCACTGAAGCGGAGTATATTGCCCTAACTGAAGTTGTGAAAGAAGCATTGTGGCTTGAAGGTTTTGCGAAGGAGCTGAAACTTCAAGGTCGAGGTATCACTGTTAAATGTGATAGTCAAAGTGCAATACACCTGTTGAAGAATTCAGCCTATCAAGAGCGAGCTAAGCACATTGATGTGAGGCTGCATTTCGTCAGAGGAGTAATCGAGCATGGAGAAGTCCAAGTGCTGAAGGTTTCGACAGAAGACAATGCTGCTAATATGATCACCAAGACATTGCCGAGTTGTAAGTTTTTCCACTGTATGCAGTTGATAAAGCTACACGAAGAAAGCTAGTTTGTTTCCTTGATGTTGTAGAGTTAGATCCAAGGTGGAGATTTGTGAGATATTGGATCGAACTCTAGTATGGTCGAAGGGTAGCTTCTTGGTTCGACAGGATTAAGCATGAAGTCGAAGGTTGTTCACATGCTTGTGTCGAGGATACTAGGGTTGTTAGCATGTTAAATTAGGTTTTAGTGTTTAAACCCTAATTTGTTAAGTTAGCTTGTTTATTAAGTTGGCATGTGTAATGGGCCTTGTGGAAAAAAAGCCCATTAGTTAGTATGTTAGGTTTTAATATAAATAGCATACTAGTCTCTCATCATTGCTAAGTTGCAAATCCTAATTTAGGGTGAGAGAGGTTATTTGTTATTCTTGTAAACTTGTAATCTTGTTCTAAGAGAAAGTGAAAGAATAGCAGTTATAACCAATTATTGTGTTCCTCTTTTTCCTTGTCCTTTATTCTTCCTTGTTTTATACTTTGTTCTTGGCATTGAATTCACAACACTTTCGTTAAGGAGTTATCACTAGTACTGCAATAGTTTGAAACCTCTTCACCGGGAAATGGTGCCTCATGATGTGCATTAAAAACTATACAATAATAATGATACACCTACAAATATGTAGAAAATTAACATTTTTCCAAAACATTCACCTGCGTCAGACTGCCCAAAATCTTGATAAGAACTGAATTCCGAAAAAACCAACTGCAACAATGACTAAACTGATACGATGCCTCTTCAAATTCAGAGGTAAAACTTGATCCAGTTTATATCATGAAAAAACTAACCACAAAATTGTCAAATCAACCACAAAAACCCTAACTAAAAAATCAAAACCCTAACTTTCTAATCGATTAGCACAGTTTGAAACCCTAAAATAAACTGGATACATGTTTAGAGGTTTCCGATTGTAGCCTTCGCAGACACAATAACATTCATTAGAGCCATTTTCTTGATCTCTTTATGTGCCTTCTCTACACATCAAACTGAACCCATGCTGAAACATACCCAAACTGAATCCTAAACATAAAAAAAGCCAGATTCAAAATCCAAGATTCAAAAAGCACAATTATACATCGAAACCCATAAAATAAACACACATAAACCGAACCATTTCAATAAAAATACACAAATTGAACCCATAAATATTTACATACCATTTGAAGTAACAACATGATTCGATCTTCAACATGAAATTCAGAAGTTCACTACAACAATAACGAAATCATTCAAAACCACAAACACCAGAAAACATATAGTGAAAGAAACAACAAAATAAACATGAATTTCCCCCTGATTTCGTGTATCGGCAATCATTTTAATAGGAACTATGAAACCCTAATTTCTTTCAACGTTAGAGGCATGATACAGAGAAAGAGAAAGAGAAGTAAGAGAGGGAAGATAGATGGAAAGAGGAGGAAAGTTGAAGAAGACGAGGAAGAGGGAGAAGGTTGGGGAAGAGGAAGAGGAAGAAGTATCCTTCTGTGCATACGAGACAAAGAGAGAGAGAGAGAGAGAGAGAGAGAGAGAGAGAGAGAGAGAGAGAGAGAGAGAGGGGGGGGAAAGGACGATGAGAGAGAGTGAATTCTGAAATAAAGTAATATTGGGTAACTGTGAAAGAAGTACAAAGGAAAGGGGAATAGTTGAGACATGTATTTGGTTATTGTATGTGAGACAAATAGATAGTCAGGATACAACTACCCATTCATTAGTTAAGATAGGGGTATGAAATGACCAAGAAATGGCAAAAGAGGGTGATGTGGAAATCAAAGGCCACAAGGTAACAAAGTTTTTTCCATAACTATAATTTTTCTTATTTGGTAGATGAAATTTTGAATTTTTCCTAAGATGGAAGGGGATGTGAAAATTTTAATTAAATGTATTTGATTCAAATTTTAGGAGGGGAGGGGTGAGGAGCAAAATGCTCAAAAATACACATTTTGTATCCCTTTAAATAAGGGGGGTTTGTAGGGGAGGAGAAGAAATATGCATTTTGATGTTAAAAAAAATTATTGTATTTATTAAAATATATTCAGTTTAACTTTAGTATTTCAAAAATATTTATTTTCTTTTGTGTTACTTGTAATATATTTAAAAGAATGCACATAAAAGGTATGCAACCGAATTTGGATATTAACAAAGGTTCGTTGTTCTCCAAGAATAACATCAATTATGATGAAACTGCATTTGTTGTAATAATGTATTTTAATATTATCGATTTTTGACCAAATCGAGGAGATAATTTTGACGTGATTATTAAGGATATTGATCATTGTCCTTATTCAAATCTTTGCAGTCAATTTCATAAGTATCAATGCTCAAGACACTACCATTAGTGATCCGCGTGAAACATAAAAAACTTCCATTATAATAGCATTCTGAATATTAAAAAAATGAAACATCATGATGCATTTGAAACTATCTACTTCCAACACTTTAAGGTTTTCACGAGCATTTGAAACTATGATGGACGGTAAGAGTAGAAAATTATTTGGGTTTAGGGTTTGTGTTCTCAAATAGTTATTTGAGTAGAAAATCCATTATTTATCTAACACTTTTTTGGTTTTACATAAAAAAAAAATGCAAACAAAAGTCATTGAGAATTTACTTGCACCTATCATTGGATCTATCCCAAAATTCAATGATTCGAAGATCTAAAATCAAATCTTCAGAGAAATTAATATTTATTTTAATATTTTGGGTAAAAAATGTAGTATTCTAGGTAAACAATGTAGTTTGTAAACAAATTAATTTATTAATACTCTATGTAAACAATGTAACAATTTAAAAAAGAAACAATCTATCTTAACCCTCGATAAGTGCAGAAGCTGGGGTTCAAACCCATGTGCAGATAACTTTACCCCTCAGTTTTTAAAATACCGAGGAATAAAGTGACAACTTTTCATGACACCCTTTGTTGCCTCGCTCTTATAGCGGAGGTTAAATGTATTTCGCGTCCGACGTTACATGTGTTTTTTGTAGTAGTATTTGTGTGATTTTTCTCAATTGTATCTATCAACTTATTATAATTGTTCTCTATCTTTATGCTATTTTTGAATTTTTGTAATTAACATAAAATTATAATAACTGTATTTTTTTTTGTTTTTTATAATTTTTTTATGTTTATTTTTTTAAAATATTTTTATATATTCTATTATGTTTTCTTTTATATCAAATTTTAAATCACTTATTTTTTTCATTCATTTTATTAAAATTTTACATCATTAATATTTAATAATAAATTATTTTTAAAAGTTGTTAGATGATTCATCACAATTTAAAAGTTGTTATTAACACATTATTTAATTTGTCTTGAGAGTTATAATCTGAATCAAATGTACTCATTTTATTTTAACCTTATATGGTTAGTTATAACTTTTTTAGTCACTCAATATTAGAAGTTTTAATACCAAAAACATATTTATGAATTTTTTACGTTTGAATATTATATCACTTATACAAAATCATAAAAATAAAAATGTAAATTATTAAAAAAATATTTCTTTTCCCTAGTGAACCAAACATATTTTTAATTAAAATCTCTCGATTATCCTCCCCTGTTCTCTTTTGAACCAAAGACTTATATAATTAAAAAAATAATCTCTCATGTCTCATCTCTTACATTCCTTCCATTAAAATCCTTCTATTTCCCTCCCTCTCATTTCAACTAAACAATCCTAAATGACATGTTGGATGTTGATGAAGACTTTAATTATTAATAAATGTAATAAATATTAATTATTAATTTATCAATTAAATTTCATAATTTATAAATAAAAAATAATGTATTTAAATAAAATGTCACATAACTTTTTTAAAAAATGAAAAAAAGTTTAAAAAGACATTTCATTATCACATAAAAAAAATTTGGTAAATTTTAGGAGAAAAGTTACATACAATATTTTTAAGTGTGGTTCTTAGTATTTTTCAATAAAAATATGAAAAATGTATCATATACTTAATTATAATCCTAAAACTTCTTCTCACAAAAATTTCCTCCAAAACCTCGACCTCTATATATTTTCTTTAAGAAATGCTCCACATTCACCATTAAAAATAAATAAATAAAAAATTTACCACTCCATTTTTTTCCCATATTTGCACTAACAAAGTAGACGAATTTTAAGCCTCCACAATTTTCTCATATTTTCACTAAGTCTCACACTAACCCCATATATTACTTATAAAATTCACATATAACACAATCTATTACAAGTTAACAACTCATTTGTCAATTTTTAACAGTAACATTTTTTTATTAGGTGAGTTAACAATTTACATAATTATTGTGTTTCTTTTTATTTTTGTAATTTGTTCATGAATCAAATTTTAAGGTATAAAATATAATGTATTATAGTTGTAAAAATATCAACATGTCATAAATTAAATTTCTCCTTTAAATATTTTATTTATTTTTCTACTTTATATATTTTTATTTTTATTTGTTTTTGTTTTTTTAGGTATAAACATGTTAAAGATGAAGGAAATACATGTAAAATTAAGATAGTTTTCCATAAAATTTTCAATTTTTATATTTTATTAATTTATTATATTATTATATGTTTTCTCTTTTACTGTTTTCTTCTTCTTCTATTTTTCTATTTATTTTCTTTCACTTCTAATTTTAATTGTTGATTGGGTTTTTTGTAGGTATATATTTTTAGGAATCACAAAAACACATTTTTTAGATAAAGATATTGTTCATGTCTTACCATCATTTTCTATTTCTATTTTTTTATTTTATTGTTGTATATTAATTTTTTATGTTTATTTTGTAGTTATAAATTTTAAAGAATTGCAAATATTATATTTTTAGTGACGATATAATTTAAAAAGTTGAGTTATGAAAGGGGGTGTGTTAAAAAAAATTTACATTCTTTATTTATATTATTAATCTTACTGTAACACCCATATATAAATACATACATCAAAGCATATAGGTATACATGAATTCAAGTATTTGGTACTGAAAATACTTATAAGTTCCTAGTCAACACATTATACATATTAATGCCCTAATACAAAAGTTCTACCAATGGCATAATACATACAAGATGTTCAAAACAAATTACTAAGAACTAGATCAAACAATGATCACAAAAGAAAACCACAACGGAAGCTTCGCCATATCCAAAAGAAACATAAGGAATAAGGAATCAAACTGCTTTCTCCTTACCCTTCGCGGAACTTGTAGTACCTGAAATCAATATATAATGGGGTGAGATACAAAATCTCAGTGAGTTCCTTATCCTATGGATCCTCTCGGCTTTACAAGGTTCTAACCTACCAATCTCAAGTCATAAAGGGAACTAGACCTTGAGTTCACATACTAACATTATATGGAATCATACATAGAGTTCAACAACTCAACCACAATATTACAAATCGGAAAACCGTTACCAAGGTATCCCTCTATTCCCGTCCCCTTCTACGTCTAGGAGGTGGCACGAGTCATGGATCCTTTGGGAAATCTTGACATACGAAATGGATTCGGACTCATGAGCCTTCCCTCATGAATCGTCACTTCACATGGCCCGTACACCATCACAAGTCTCTACCCTGTTAGGTTCCATTCGTACACAAAAGCGGGAATCAAACCTGTCAAGATTAATAGTGCCTCTCTGCACAGTGCCTCTCTGCACAATGCCTCTCTGCACATGGAATGCCTATTAGCATTCAAAAGAAAAATAAAGAAATAAAGAAATAAAGTAGTTCCGATTAGTACATCATACAATGGTGATTGCTCACGCAAATCACTAGGCCTGTTAGACTTTCTTCATAGAATTCTAAACACACACATGTCCATATAATGTCTCATCCTAGGTTTTCTTTGTTAAGTTACACACACCTAACAAATCCTAGTTTTCCTCACTTATCCTTTATTCATATAACAATGAAGTTATTCAAACCTCCTTGATATAACATATTATAACAAAGGCATACCAATTCACCTGCAATAGGATTCAACCAACGATTATCATCGTTTTCTATAAACAAATGGCAATTTATCACAATTATAGAGTACATGTTCATCGTACCAAAAGCATACCGTTCACATGGTCCCGAACGATAAACAACCCAAGTAATCAAGCAAACTCCCGAATCTCGATTAAATAAATCCCCTTTTTGTTCCCAAAACCTACACTACTAGAAAGTACACGCTTCTAGCCTCCTACTGCTTCGAACAGCGATTTAAACAGAGTTACGGTTCAAAAGTTATGGTCGAAACAATTTATCTCAATAAACTAAATTTTGTTAAGAAAAGGCTTCAGTTCGCGCCGCCAACAGTTATTCGCGCCGCCAACCTCAGGCAGTGGCAAACCTCACAAAAATCTCATAGTGTTCGCGCCGCGAACCCTTGTACGCGCCGCGTACTGATGGCAGAACCAAAACCCCAAAATTCTTCTGCATGGTTCGCGCCGCTACCTATAGTTCGCGCCGCGAAGCGTGCGAAAACAAAATTTCCAGCTCTATTTTCTTGCTTACTCCCATGGTTCAATCCAACCATTTCCACATCTAAACCTGTCCCAGATCACACTAAAGCCTAGAAACAACATACACATGGTACACTTGTGATTTACAACACTCAATCATGAACATTCAAGATTTGATTCAAAAACCTAAGTTTTCTAATAAAAATCCCAAATGCAAAACCTATGATTTCCATCCATAAATCAACGACTATAAGTTTCTAACTAGAACCCACCTCGATTACGAGTCGTTGATGACAAAGATGAGTCGATTTGGCGGAGAAGTGATGAAGATCCAAGCTTTTCCTCTTTTCTCCTCTTGCTCTTCCTTCTCTCTACTTCTTCTCTCTATCTTGCCTTCTTGTTGTAGAAAAATGAAGAAGAAAAGCAAAAAGGAAAATGATATAAGAAAAATATCTTAAGTTACACTACTAACTCAAATGTCCAAAAGTATCTCTAATGCACCAATTAATAAAACCTCAGTGTCAGCTAATAGCATTAGAGCATTTTATTAAATACGGGGTATTACACTTACATTCTATTTTTTATTTAATTTCACTTTGTATCAAAATTTAAATAAACTATATCTTGGTTATTACATATATTAAATTTATTAATAAGTTTAAGTAATTGAGATATAAACTATTAAACTTTATTCTTTTTATCACTTAAATTTTTCTTCTATTTTAATTAGTTCACATTTTTATGTTTTTTATTTTTATAATATTTCAACTTCACATTTAATTTTTTCATATAAAACATTTATAGTAATATTTTCTAAATTATAACAATTGTAAATAACTTATTTTATAAAACATATTTGTACATCGCACGGGGTGTACGTCTAGTTACATATCATTTAAGTAGTGAAAATAGAAAAAAAAAGTTATACAATTGTCATATATTAAATGAAAAATAATAAAAACCATACCCTAAAAAATTGTACATGAGTTTTATCCTAAATTTTAATGAAGTGTCAAAATTAAAGAATCTTTATATAAAAATAAAATTATATTATTTTTTATCCAAACTTTTTATATTCCCCAATATGACCAGAGCGATGGGATATTAATCTTATAAGAAAATAAAATAAAATTTTAGTAATAAATATAGAGAAAAAAGGATATGAACTTACACCGTCAATCAATCACAATCATGTATCTAATTAAAACACAATTTTAATTTAAAAAAACTAATATGACATGACAAATGTAAGTATTATGATGGGATGTATGTGTAAAGTTTGTTTACAAGGTCAATGTACCTTTAAACTCATAAATATATTTGATTTGAGTAGATTTCAAATAATTACATAACTATTGACCCGATCAAATAATATTTTTTTTTGATAGAAAACAATCTCATTCATTAGATGAAAAAGAGAGAGTACAAACATAAAGAAATAAAATGTGTTAGGGCATTTCCCATCAACACATTGACAACATCACTAATAATTAAGACTAACAAGCTATGGACATTACAAAGCTTTGAGAGAATAGAAACCAAAAGGAAGGTACCAAACCAAAACTTTAATCCAATCAACCAAGCAAAGTTCTTCCACAAGAGACATGTGAGTTTTGGAACTCCAATCTTTAAATCTATCCAATTACGGATCATATCTTTAGCTTTGACACTAGCTTTATCACGCTCAAATCGATTATTCGGATTCACAATATTGATTAATCTCACCACTTGTGAATGAAACAATTGTTGACAGAAAAGAGGAGTTTGATTTACCACATCTCTAGTAAGATTCTTACTCCAAAACACATTTCCTCCGTCCAAGCTTCTTTGAGACATTTCATCAAATACCTTGAGCACAAACTTAAAACAACCTAAATCTAATAATAACAACACCCAACAAAACAAACCAAACAAGAAAAAATAGAACACACAACAAAACAAACTATTACATGAAAACACACATATAAAATCCGGGCTTCCTTATCTTCCGGCGGAGGCGGCTCCGGTGGAGGCCAGCAATAACACACATACAGGTTTTACAAATCAATTAGCTTTTCATTTTGAATCAATGTAATTTTATTGTGTCTTCTTTATTTTAATCCATTTAACTTTATTCAGTATAGATTTATATTTTTGTAAATATTCTCCACAAAAAAGATATCCCGTCATATAATATTGTTTTGTAATTGGAATATATATCAAACTATACCAAAAAAAAAAAGAAGTAGAAAGAATAAGATGATATAATAAAGGATGTAAATTTATATTTAAACAACCGCTCCGAGTTTTTAGAAACAACAACTATATAGTATATACATCGTGCTTTTGAAGAAACCCTGCAACTTCTCTGACATAAAAAACCCTAATATTGTATTTTTAATATGAAGAGAAAACAGGAAGGAAATTGTGCTGTGGGAATAGACCTTGGCACAACGTATTCATGTGTTGCAGTATGGCAAGAAGAACATCACCGAGTTGAGATCATTCACAATGATCAAGGCAATAGAACTACTCCTTCTTTTGTTGCTTTCACAGAAACTCAGAGATTGATCGGTGATGCTGCTAAGAATCAAGCTGCTGCCAACCCTCAAAACACCGTCTTTGGTAATTTCTACTCTTTTTCACTTTTAAAACCTTGAAACCCTATTACTAATTATTTATAACAAGTTTATTAATCTAGTTAGAATTTTCATATTAGTTTAGGCACCAACCGAGCAATCAAACCTTATTCATAGGTTTATTTTTTCAGATGCTAAGAGGTTAATCGGTAGAAAGTTTAGTGATCCTACTGTTCAAGATGATATACTTTTATGGCCATTCAAAGTAGTTGCTGGTGTTGACGACAGACCCATGATTATGGTTAATTACAAGGATCTGGAAAAGAAACTATATGCCGAAGAAGTATCATCTATGGTACTCACCAAAATGCGAGAGATTGCTGAGACATATTTAGAATCAAAAGTTAAAAATGCAGTTGTTACTGTGCCAGCTTATTTTAATGATTCTCAAAGAAAAGCAACTATAGATGCCGGTGTTATTGCTGGCCTCAATGTTATGAGGGTAATGAATGAACCTATTGCTGCAGCTGTTGCATATGGCCTTGACAAGAGAACTAACTTTGATGGAGAAAGAAATATTTTAGTCTTCGATCTTGGTGGTGGAACGTTTGATGTGTCTTTACTAACCATTAAGGGTAATGTGTTCAAAGTTAAGGCAACAGCTGGAAACACTCACCTTGGAGGAGAAGACTTTGATAATAGAATGGTGAAATACTTTGTAGAAGAGTTCAACAGAAAGAACAAAGTGGATATTAGTGGAAATCCGAAAGCTTTGAGGAGGTTGAGAACTGCTTGTGAGAGGGCAAAAAGGTCACTTTCTTTCCTCGTTACCGCCACTATTGAAGTAGATTCTTTATTTCAAGGCATTGACTTTTCTTCATCAATCAATAGAGCCAAATTTGAGGAAATGAATATGGACCTTTTTAATGATTGTATGAAGATTGTTGGAAGTTGTCTAATGGATGCTAAGATGGACAAGAGCAGGATAGATGATGTTGTACTTGTTGGCGGGTCTTCTAGGATTCCTAAAGTACAGCAGCTATTACAGGAGTTTTTCAATGGAAAGGAGTTGTGCAAAAGCATTAATCCTGATGAGGCTGTGGCTTACGGAGCAGCTGTTCAGGCTGCTATGTTGAGTGTAGACATTAAGAATGTTCCAAAGTTGGAGCCGCAGAATAATTTACAATTGGTCCTGCACAATGTTCCACAGTTGGTGCTGCAGGATGTTACACCTTTGTCTCTTGGTATATCTGAATTAGGAGATATCATGAATGTGATGATTGCTAGGAACACTTGCATTCCTATCAACCAGACAAAACCATTTGTTACAACTGTAGATAACCAATTCAGTACTTTGTTTAAAGTTTATGAGGGTGAGAGGACAAGAGCCAGTGACAACAATTTGCTTGCTTCTTTTACTTTTTCTGGCATTCCCCCAGGTCCTCGCGGCAGCCATCTCTCAAATGTTTGTTTTGCTATTGATGAAAATGGTATTTTGACTGTTTTAGCTAATAACAATGCTGCTGGAATTTCTAAGGCGATTACAATAACCAATCACAAAGATAGATTGTCAAGTGAGGAAATTAAAAAATTAATTCAAGAAGCTGAGAATTACCAAATTGAAGACAAGAAATTCCTACGGAAGGCCAATACACTAAATGCATTGGATAACTACATTTACAAAATGAGAACTGCTTTAAAGAAAGAGGATATTGATACAAAGCTCTCCTCAGAAGAAATTGAGAAGATCAAATCTACAATCGTGGTTACAACATATTTGGTTGATGAGAGTAACCATGTGGTTGAAATAGATGATTTGGAGCACCATCTAAAGGAGCTTAAAACTAGCATGGAACACATTATTGCCAAGACTATTTAGCTTTTTATTTTATTTTTCCTAATTAAGATTTTAAGTATTGTCTTGCTGTTTAGTTAAAACAGTTATGTTAAATTTCTGGTGGAGATATGTTATATAAACGATTCCTTCCAACTTCAGTGTGCTTAAACCATTATGAATATATGTTTCTTTGAGCCTTGTCCGAGATTTTAATATGCTGCATAATCACTTGGTAGATTTCCTTTGCTTGATTTCAGAATACCAGAATTTATATCTGGTTTCATGCCTAAAGTTGTTTCCATTGTGATCAAGTCTTCTATATTAAAAACTCATTCAAGGGTCCTTTTTTTATTCTTCTGAATTTGCAGATAATGACAACTCCTTATACTAGTGAAGAAGATGTGATACCTTAAGCAAAGTTGCTCTATGAAAATTAATTAATTTTGAAATGTTGAAACTTGAAAGTCTATTAGTGAGGTGATAATGCAAAGAAGCCTAAAGATATAATGATAATTGACAAGGACCACAAACAGCAAATGTTAATTTTCCATTACAGCAGTGAGCAGTCACACTTATCTATAAGTCTTATGATATAAGTTATGATTTATTTTCCTAACATTAATGGAAGCAATCACATGAGAAGAAAGAAGCCACTCAAGAAAATTGTAAAAGATCTCATGAGAATCAACTTTGCATATGAGACAAGGTCTCCCACATAGCTAACAAATGTTATACTTGTCAAAAAGATAAACATCAAATGGAGAATTAATTACTTAAACCTCAACCGGGCATATCCTAAATATGTTTACCCCTTACACATCATCTACGAGTCTAGACTCTATTCATTTGAATTTATCACAACTACAAAAGGATATATAACAACGTTCACGTTATCACGGCCGAAAAATCCACCGTGGTAGAATCTATTAAGGGCCTGTTTGTTTCAACTTTAAAAAAATGAATTTTTTCTTTGTATTTTTGAAAATAGATTTTCTAAAATTGTTTTTCAAAATATTACAAGTTTTTTTATATTTGTTTTTTCTAAAATGAAACACAAATTTTGACATCCTATAACATAAATATACATTATTGAAGACCAAAACTTAGTCAAAATCGGAATTTTTTAAAAAAGTTGTATTTCAAAAATGATTATTATGAAAATCTATTTGAAATAGCTTCAAAATTAAGTAATTTTTTAAAATTTTGATATCAATTTTTTTTCTTCATAAATAGATGAAATACCTAAAATCACATTTTAAGAATAACTATTCAAACAAAATTTTTATTTAACGCTTTTATAAAAAATTTCTTTGTAAATTTTTTTTCTTCACAAAATTATGTTACACTATAAAAATCATTTTTAAAAAAAGCCAAAACAAACGGGTCCTAAATTAGATATTTTTTAAGCCACTTTTCACCACAGTTGGAAGTTCCAACCGTGACAAAAGGTGGCTGATACCACGAAATTGTATCGCATATTAAGCTTATTTAACATGAATTAGTTCTCCGTTTTTATCGATTATATTGCTTCACGCTGATATTTTTACTATGTTTTCAGGTATTTGCATCTAACCAAGCTTGCATGTAGAGATATGAAGGAATGTGGCCAAATAGCACACTTCTGCTATCGCGGAAGTGTCTGCAGAATTTCCCATGACAGAAGGTTGTGTCGTCCGACACAACTCCCTATTACGACCGACACAACTCCCTATTACGACCGACACACAATTAAAATATGTGCCCCACGTCACACACACCTATCACGAACGACACAAGTGTTATAACAATTGAAACAGAATAGTCCACGAACAATTGAAATAGAAGCCCACTCGTTTGACAATTTCTTCACACAATTCAAGTGGTGCTCCCTAGATTTTAGGAAGACTTAGGTCATAGCATTGGTGGTTATAAAAGGAGCATTTACTGAAGCCTCAAAGTTCTCTCTTCGCTCCCGGTTACCTTGCAATTTCTGTTTACTGCACTTTTCTACTTTCTCTGCTATTGTAATCGAAGAAGAAGTTTGTACGTGTATTGAAGAGTATTCGATACTTGAAGATTATTCCAGTTTATTAATTAAATTCCAGGTTTCTATTTACATGCTTTATTTACTCTGTTATTTGATTGCCATGATTGAACCTATGTTTCTATATTGTTTCTGCATGCTCGTAACAAATAATATGTCTAGCTAAATTTCCAACACTGGTATGTAGGGTCACTGAACCGAAAGGTCCGATAACGATTTGGCATAAAAATTAATTAAACATTTTTTTGGTCTTGATTTCTAAAACTAATACCAAATTATTTTGTTACGAGAGTAAATTACAAACTAAGGTCTAAAATCAACACAACGAGAGTTTAAGGTTTTTACCGGACAGTAGTCATCAAACATCAACTCTAAATACAGCGAGAGCGCTTTAGAGTTGATTATATTTTATTTGATTTTCAAAAAGTATTTTCAGTCTTTAAATGATTTAGCGAGAGCAAACTTTAGAGCTTCTAGTATAATCTAAATCAATAAACACGAGAGTGTGAGATAAGGGTTTTTAATTCAAATAATTTATTCTGAAAAGTACCTTTATATCTAATTTATGCCAATGACTTGTTGAGCCCTGAAGTCTAACTATTACATATCGGTACCCTAATATCCTATTATCTAATTAAGATTACATTTAATTTGTATCTCCCTAAAACCAAGAAATCGATAGCTTTAGCTAACTTAGTAATATAAGATCGTACTATATAGATCCTCAGTCTCTGTGGGATCGATATCTTTTAAAATTAAACGACTTGACTGTGCACTTGCAGTCAGTATCCCGATAGACTTATAAAGTCCCGATCAAATTTTTGGCGCCGTTGTCGGGGACTAATTAGTCATTTAGTGCGATTTCTCTATTGCACCATATATACTAGAGCAACAAAACCTTATTTTTTTTTGTCGGTTGTATGCCAAATACTCGCTCACAAGGCGAAGCTCTAGAACAACTGACAAGCGAACCTGAACGTCTTCTTAGCGTAAGACGAGCAATCAGGAATTACAGTCTAAACCACGCGATTCCTTTTCCTAAACCCGAATTCAAGTCTGATTCTGAATCCATCTCCGAATCAGAATCCGAGCCTAAATTTGAACCAGAATCCAAACTAGAAGTAGACATGGCCGAAGGACCACAAAACCGTCCACTTAGAGATTACGCTGCTCCATCACAACAAGAGTCTCACAAGAGCATTGCTGCTCCTGCAATCAACCGAAACGATTTCGAGTTGAAACCGTCATTGATATCAGCTATTCAACAACACTAAATTTGTGGAAATCCTACCGAGGATTCTAACGAACCCTTGACAAATTTTGTTTTCTTCTAATTATTGCTTCTGTATTTTTCCATGTTTTCTTCTCTAAGTTGGAAAGATCTTTTGGTTGACTAGATCCCTCGAGCTGTTGAATGATTACATCTCTTTGTCTTTTCAAAGTTCTTTTCCCTTCTTTGATATTTCTTACACTCTTTCTCGTGCGTAATTTGATGTAATGATGTGTACATTGTATGTTGTTGCTTCCTAATGGAATTGTGTCATTGATGTTAATATTGTTGTTGTTGTTGTTCTCCATTACTGTTGTTCTTGTTGTTGCTGTAGTTGTTCTTTATTACTATTGTTCTTGTTGTTGTTGTTGTTGTTCTTTATTACTATTGTTCTTATTGTTATTTCTCACCATTACTGTTGTTGTTGTTTTATTGTTAAGAACATTTATTTATTACCTCGGTTCTTCAAAACTCCGAGTGTTAATATTGGGCACATCATCCAGTTTCGAAATTAAATAAAAATGTTGATGTTGGAAATCATACCCACGTGTAGTTAACTTTACCCCTCGGTGTTTTAATATCCGAGATGATAAGGGGTAGCTTTTTATGACGCCCTTTCGTTACCTCGCTTTCGTAGCCGAGGTCAAACACATTTCGCGTCCGACATTAGATGTTTTTCTGTAGTAGTGACTCTATTTCTCCACTAAATTAAGCTCGAAAATATTATTTCTTCCATAAAAAATTCAAAAATATCATTTCTTTCATAAACAAATTTTAGAACTCCATCATCAGTACTTCTCCAACTTCAATGAGACAAGGAAAGTATGGATTCAAGTTAGCAATATTAGTTGTTGTTGTTCTTTTTTGGTTATTGTTGTTGTTCTTGTTCTTGTTTTTCTTGTTGTTATTATTGTTGTTATTGTTGTTGTTGTTGTTAGTATTGTTGTATTTGTTGTTGTTCTTGTTGATGGTGTTCTTATTCTTCTTCTTCTTCTTCTCCTCCTCCTTCTTCTTGCTAGTGTTGTTGTTCTACTGGTGCATTTTTTATTTTATTAAAAGACATACAACAATGATTGTTTAATACAACCGTGGTTGTATGTAGCAGACTATCCTACCACAGGTAGTAGATCGTGATTGTAAATAATTCACTTGCAACTACACCCTACCTAACAACGGTTGTTCAACTGTTGTTATAAATCTTTCACAACCGTTGTTATATTTTTTTAGAAGTAGTGATTGTTGGTCTTACCGAAATCCGATAAAACTTCCCTTCAACTTGAGAGGCACCTTTCTATCACATACAATCCTTGAAGCCCTCCTTCATTTCAACCATGCAGTTTAAATTTGATGGTTTACATCCTCGTCTCTTTCTCCATTTTTTTGTATTATAGATCCAAGATATTTACACTGTGTGACTTGTTGAATAATATGGTCTCCAACTTTCGCCTCTAGGTTAGAAACACTTCTCCTTTTGCTAAACTTACATTCTATATATTTCGTCTTACTTCTGCTTAGGAGAAAACCATGTGTTTCTAAAGCTCTCCTCCAAGTCTCCAACCTCTCTTTTAAATTCTCATTCGACTCTCCCAATAGGACTATATCATATGAAAAAATCATGTATCTCGGTGCTAGCTCTTGGATATGCTCTGTGAGTACATCCAAAATTAACATAAGCAAGTAGGGGCTTAAGGTAAAACCTTGGTGAAAACCTATTGTAATGGGGAAATCATCTGTCTCTCCACCTTGTGTTCGTAGTCTAGTTGATACCCCTTCATTTATATCATGGATAGTTCGAATATATACAATCCTAACCCTTTTCTTCTCTAAGACTTTCCACAAAATCTCTCTAGGCACTCTATCATATGCTTTCCACAAGTCTTTTTGGTTCATTCGATATCACTCCATCACCCGTCGTAGAAGATATATTGCTTCCATGGTCGACCTCTCAAGCATAAAACCAAATTGATTCTCATTGACTTGAGTCTCTTTTCTTAGTATTCGTTCAATCATTCTTTCTAATAACTTCATGGTAAGTCTCATAAGCTTAATGTTCCTATAATTTGCACAATTTTGCCGTATTCTTATAGATTTGAACTAAAGTGATTCATCTCCTTTCATTCGACATTTGCTTTGCCCTCAAAATTTTGTTGAAGAATTTAGTGAGCCACTCAATACCTCTATCTCCAAAAACTTTCCACACTTTCATATAGGTATGTTGCCTAGTCCAACCGAATAGAAAGAAAAATAAAAGATTTGTGGATTTTTTTTAGTTTTATTTATATTGGGTTGAAGTCATTGAGTTTCAATTTAATCAGATAAGTAAGTTCGAAATTTTCTTAAGTTGACATGCTGAATTTTTGTTAAATATTGATGAAGACTTTAATGGTTAACATAACTTAGTAATATTAATTTATTCGACTAAATTTTGTAATTTATAAATAAAAAATAATATATCTAAAATAAAAAATATAAAGGTTAAAAAAACAATGTGTCATCGTCACATCATAAAAAATGTTATAAATTTTACTGAAGGAACAAAATTTATAAATCTTCATAAAATAGGAAAAATTTGTATTTTTTCCCCAATGTTTTAGATTTCTCAAAATGACAGGCGCAAATTAGATTATGTTATTAGCAATATAAAATTATTTCTTGTGTGGCATGTAATAGGCATCAAGCACTACAAAAAATAAGCTGTGTAGCGATGTGATTCCCATGCCACAAAATGGAATATTACGTCACAACACATAATTAGCGACATGGACATATATGTCGCTTGGAAGAGCGTGTCAACTTGGTTGTGTCATGATTCTCACGTCACTAAATAGTGACATGGAAATCACGTCGAAACGTCATGATTCTCACGTTTACATTTACATGATTTCTTATGATTTTTGGAGTTAACATCAAATTGTTGAAATAGTGACTGCAAAAATGTGATGTCTCCCGATGCAAGTAATGTGCACATATTGATCCTTCAACTCTAGCTTTATTTTTCACTGATCGCTTAGAATCACTCATAAACCTTTCAAATGGATACATCCACCTATAATGAACAGGTCCTCCAAGATAAGCTTCGTATGCAAGATGCAATGTTCCATGGAGTCAAAAAAACCATGTGAAAATATTTGTTCCAATTTACAGAGAATGACTGGAATATTTTGGTCCAACTTAATGATGTCATCCACTCTTAAAGTTGACGCACAAATATCTCTAAAAAATTGACTAATTTCAGTTAGTGGATTAAGCACATGTTTGGATAGATAACCGAACGCAATTGGTAGCAATTGTTACATAAATATGTGGCAATCATGACTTTTCATACCATGCAACTTCCCAGTGTTAGCGTCGGCACACCTTGCTAAATTTGAAGAATACCCGTAAGGCATCCTCAATTCTTTTAACCATCTACAAACTGCTTTAGCCTCTTGTGAAGTCAGAGTGTAACTAAACTTGGGTTTTAATAATTTTCCATTTGGTTGAGGCTTCAACTCCAACTCTTTTCGATTACACCACTTGTCCATGTCCTGTCTAGCCTTCTCATTATCTTTTGTTTTGTCTTTAACATCCATCGCCGTGTTAAATACTGTTGCACCCCAAAATTTGCCAACTTAATTTTACTTCTAACTGGCTTATGTTTCTCATTCATCTTCATACTTCCATAGGTCATGTACATAACCTTGCATTCATTCAGGAATTAATTCAAGAAATGGGATCAAAGGTCTTATGGTGAACTCATTGTCTTTTGCAAGTTTGCTTCAACAAAAGTTCTCCTGGAACGTGGGTTAGGGTTAATTTCCCTATTCCGTGTGACAATAAATAGGTCAAAGGAATAATAGAATGAAGTTTGTTTATTCGTCTAATTGTCATGAAAAAGAAGGCGGTTTCTGGCATTTAATCAGATGACTTTCATGGTTCATTAATTAAATAACCAAATGAAATTTATGGCTTAGAGTTTATCTCTCTAAATAATTAGTGAGAGATTGGTTTATTGAACTTATCTCATGGTTTGATAGTCAGATGTTCAAAGAGATGATTCGTTCTTTAAAGATTTAATTCATCCGTTATGGCTTGGTAATTCAGTGGCGTCTCGCAAGCAACTCTTGGTGCAAATTGAAACAAGCTTTGAGAGTCAAAATTGAGTATATGAAAAAGTGAAAGCATACTTGAATTTGAGAAAAAAAAAGAACTTTATGAAATATTCAAGGGATCGCACTTTGACTTTGTTTCAACCACTAACTGCACCTTAAATTCATTCAAAGATAGAAGATCCATTTCAAAATCCAATACAAGGACATTACACAAAAGTGGAAAAGACATGGAAAATTACATTCAAAGAATGGATGCAAACTTCTCATTATTTGAATAAGTCTATACAATGTCAAACTTTTACTTATAAGTATACCATTCAAGACCCAAATACATTGTAAAATTGAATTTACAAAAGAATACACTCTTGACATAATTTAATCAGAGTTTGACTTTGCCCTTTGACCTCTGTCCGAAACTTCCATAGACTTCTTAAACCTCTTCACCTGTACGACTTCTGCTCCCACTTGTACTTTGTTATCTCCAAATTTCTAGGCCTGCATAATCAAAACAAACTCAGTCAGTTACCAAGGCACCCACATAATCCAATTCAATGTCTCACTAATTTTATTTATTGAAGACACTACAGCATTCCAAAAATTCAGAACAACAAAAACAAAAGGTAATTCATACCATTCAAAACAGTCCCTTATTCAGCCCCACCTACATATACATTTACCAAACAATTCAAACATCAATTCAAAGCCTGCATAGTCATAAACATCACCCAAAATCACTGCAAATAAACCTGTCCAAACATAACCCTTCGAAACCATTTTTTTCTCTAATCCTGACTAAATTCTAACCATTGATTCAGCATAACCCCTAGCCTATTTCTAACAGCCACCAAAAAGTTAGTTATAACAACTAACTACCTCCTAACTACCCTTTTTCCAATAACAGAACCTATAACAGCAAACTAACTCAAACAGAAATCAGTTACAAAATACTAACTGAATGTAACAGAAAAAACCTAGGGTCTCTAACCAACCTAACAATCTACAACTGAATCCAAACAGAAAAATCAGAGAGGGAACTCACCTCTATAAATCAGAATTTGGCTTCAGTTCTTGAGCTCCCTCTTCAACATTCTTCACTCTTCAATTCAACCATTCTTCCAATTTCTCAGCCTCCACCATTTTTCTGATTCACTCACCTTCAAATTCCATTTCTTATTCTCCCCATTCTTCTTTATCTCCACACTCCAACCACTCTCATCAACCTCTCCACCATTTTTCATCTTCTTCATCATTGATCTTCCTTTCTTCTCTTTGAACCATCTTCTTCCATCTCTTCGATCACGCCATTCATCATCTGGACCATTCCTTCTTCACCATTGTTCACATACACTCAACCTCCTTCGATCTCCATTTCCTCCCCTTTCAATTTGTTCCATTCTTCAGCTTCTTCTCTGCAATCATCATCAATCATCTTCATCTCTTCTCTCTTGCTCACCTTCTTCACAATTTTCTTTGATTCTCTCAATCTCCAATCACACTCTTCAATCCTCTCTTCATATCTCATAACAGAAGATCAAAAAAAAAAGCTCACAATTCTCTTCATTGGTGTTCTTCACTATCGTCTCAACAACATCATAATCCGCATAATCCATCTCCTTCCATCAATATTCGTCAATCAGCTGCAACACCTTTAACCTGCAATCACGTTCATCAACCTCTGCATTACAACAACAGAACACAACAATAGTTCACAAGCAGAGAGACGAAGCAAAAAAAAAGAAGAGAGGAGGAAGAAGCGAAGGAACGAGGTGGAATAGAAGGAGATTAAGTTAGAGTGTGGTTACCTGAAGATTATCCGAAATTCTTCGTTCGTCCTCTAAATCTTCACTAAGTTCATACATCGCCACATTCTTCGTCGTCAACACAACGATTTCAGCATCTTCACCGCAATGTTACAGGACGAACGAGTCGACAGCATTGCAAAACGGCCATAGCTTCAATCCGTTCATCATTGTTCGCCCTCACTCGATCTTCGACGTCATCGCCTCAGCATCACGTAGAGTTCGCCAAAAAGGGAAGAAGAAGGATCGATAATCAAACTCGTTTGTGAAATACTTTATCTCTGGATTTCTTGTCGTCGAACCAAGAGTGAAGAAGTACCAGACTTGTTTCCGATTGAGATGAGTGAAGATCGGAGGAATCTCCGCCGCCGTGTTGCCATGAGGGAGAAAGAGAAGACGAGCTTGCAAGTCCGATAGCCACAAGTAACCCTAAATTCCCCTTTTCAATTTTATTGCTTAATTATATTTTACTTAAAGTCTGGTATTAATCTGATAACATCTAATCTTGCTAATTAATGTATTAATGTAACATAAGTATGGACTTAATTAACAATAATTGAATCAATAATAAAATCTGAATCAATTTCAAATTGGATGTTGATAATGTTGGGCCAGCGAATCGTAACTCACACCCCCAGGTGGCCCATACCACGTTTTTGGCATTCTGAACAAAATAAAAACTATGTTGGGCCAATACACCGGGTCCAGCGCCTGCTAATCACACCCTTTATTTCAGTTTACACCCCTTGTTTCCATTTTGTTCAATTAGTATAATTCAGGTTCTAATTAGATTTTTTTACCATTCCTTTGAGTAAATAAAATGCTAATTTTCTTCCTTTTAATTTTAGACCTTAGTGCTAATTTTTGACATATAATGTTCATAAAAATATATTAGTTTTTAGGCTATTTGTTTTTAGTCTTTTTACTTGATTTAGAATCCAATTCCTCTCATAAAAATCAATATAAAAAATAGGGGTATTTTACTTCATTTTTGTACTATATTTTGACTTGTTACTTCATGCTTGTGTGTAATTTTGCACCTTAGTATCATTCTCAATTTTGTTTCTAATTGTGACTTTAATTTCCATGTATTCTTTTATTCCTAACTTTAGGGAGAAACCATGATAACATTAGGATCTAGAAATTCCCATTTTAACACTTAGGCTGGTTGTTAGGCTAGTTTCTCATTTCTTTTCCTTTTCAACTTTAAAACACTTAACAGATACTTGATTTAAATTCCCTTAAAAGATACCAAGAAAACACCTAAAAAATGACTAATAAATGCTTGACTAATGAAAAAGGGAATGGACACACTCGTATCCCTTGTTTAAGGGAACCACCTGAGTGAAAGTTCCTAATCTAAAAAACACCAACAAGAGTAATTCGAGTCTCCCTTGTTTAAGGGGTACACCCGAAACGCTCGACAAATTTCTCTCTTCTCTCTCTTGCCTTCAGGGCATTCTTTCTCCTAATCGGACGCGTTATTTCCGCTCCATTCCCAGCTTAAGACTCCAGAGGTCGAGCAGCGGAGTGCGAATGTAACTGTTCAACTAAAAAACACAAAAACAAACAAAAACAAAAGAGACAAACTACGGCGCTCTGATTCCTGAAAAGGATACGTAGGTATTAGGTCGCGGGGCCTAAGCGAGCACAACTATTTATAAACCTTTTTTTCCCCGTATTTCTTTTCTTTCCTTTGCATGCATTCCCTTAGCATTAAGCTCTAGATTTATAAGTACACACCCTTTAGATAGCAACAAACATAGGTGGATACCATCGAGTACGATGGGCGTGAGGGGTGCTAGTACCTTCCCCTCGCGTAACCGACTCCCGTACCTTATCTCTGGTCGCAAGACCTTTTCTTATCCTTTATTTATTCTAGGTTTTCTGATATTCCTTTCCCTCTTTGGGATAAATATATTGGTGGCGACTCTGTTCACATTTCCGAGCCTGCGACAGCTGGCGACTTCACTGGGGACGTTAGACCTATTGCGGGTCTGTACTTAGCGAGTCGATCCTAGCCTTTGTTTGTTTGTTTGTTTATTGGGTGTGCTTATATATTGCTTATGCTTTGCTTCATTTATTTTATGCTTGCATATCATGTCTATTTACTGCTTGCATATCATGTTTATTTTCTCGCATCCTGGACTATATTATGGGCTCCCGTGGGGGCCACATATTTTTCTGTTTGTCTTTGCAGGTGGGGGTTTTTGTGAGGTAAAAGGCCCACTACCCAGGCCAGTGACACATAGGATTAGTGTGGATGCCCATGTCAACTCCCGTAGCGTTTGATACGATCGAGCTTGACATGGGGTACCACAACCAGGCGATGTTCTTTCATGGAACATTGTATCTGGCACGTTTGTTGCCTCAAACACATTGTACCCCATGGGAATCGTTAACCCTTGTGGCCATTAGGGACCACCTGTCCGTGTCTAGACTTCATACCCGTGAGATTGGGGTGGGATAGGAAACTTGACCTTCATCATACCCGGATTTCTGCTATTCAATAAAAGGCGTCGAACCTTTGATCCTGGGACATTTGACTTATACAGAAGTTCTACATCAGTTATCTATCAGAATCAACGTCGAACCTCTGAATCTGGAGGATTCGACCTTATTTGACTTATGCACAGATTATCTATCAGAATCAACGTCGAACCTCTGAATCTGGAGGATTCGACCTCATTTAACTTATACAGAAGTTCTACATCAGTTATCTATCAGAATCAACGTCGAACCTCTGAATCTGGAGGATTCGACCTTATTTGACTTATGCACAGATTATCTATCAGAATCAATGTCGAGCCTCTGAATCTGGAGGATTCGACCTCATTTGACTTATGCACCGCCTATTTATCAAGAAAGCAACGTCGAACCTCTGAATCTGGAGGGTTCGACCATATCTTATTGACCATGAGAAGCTACTATCTGTCATACCCCAATTTTTGACCCTAAGATCATATATCATTCATATCCCAATCATTAATCAAGAGCTTCACTTGGAAGTTTTGTTTGTGGTGTTGCACTCACCTCATCAATAAGAGGGACCATCAAGCACCAATGATTGTGTATCTTGTATGCATATTATACTAACCCAAATACCAAAAAATATTGCTTTGTTTCTTTGTAGGCTTTTGTTTTGTAGGTACCAAGCCAAGACATGCAATAAACAAGGTATTTTCCACATTTTGGACTGATGAAATCGATTTCCCTCTTGGGTAAATCGATTTCCCTACAACAATTTTCAACGAAATCACATTCTGGACAGCATGAAATCGATTTCCCTCCTGGGCAAATCGATTTCCCTAGTGTATTTTGCGCCAAATTCTCTTCTGGAACAGAGTGAAATCGATTTCACTCCTGGGGGAAATCGATTTCCTTAAGGCGAAATTCAAAAAAAATAGAGAGGGAAGCTTGATTTGATTTTGGCACCTATTTTCTTTGACCATTTTTGTCATTTTACCAATTTTCCACCTCACCAAAATACTTCCCTTCATTAATTCCATTTTAACCTCATTTTACCATTTTTACCATTTAAATGCCACTTTAATCACCAATTAAACACAAGTTAATTAACCAAGAGCAAATGACCAAATTGCCACTACTCTTGCTCTTATCCTATAAATAGAGGCCACTACTCTCTCATTTCTCAAGCTTGGAGAGCCAAAAAATTGCTTGTAAATTCATTTCTCACCCTTTCCAAAACCCTCACCCAAAGTTCATTTTCATAAGATTAGTGAGATTCACATTGAATCTTGCTAATTTAGAACTAAACCTCCTACATTTCTCTCTTTTCTTTGGTTGTTCATCTCCAAATTTGAAGGATCTACACACTTTGTGCTTGCTCTTGAAGCTACTCCAAGATTTTTGTTCAAGAAGTGGTAATTTGCTAGATCCATGATGTAGATCTTTATTGCTTGTGTTCAATGCATCTTTGATGCTATATTGATGATATTTTCTGGTTTTGTGATGGAAATTCCGTGCTCAAGTTGATGTGTGATCATAAGGTGTTTGTATATTTGTTCAAATCAAGTTTCATGCCTTTAAATGATGTTTTTGCTGAAATTTACACTGATGAAATCGATTTCCTTAAGGCTGAAATCGATTTCCTGCTGAATGTAACTTGTTTTTTTTGAAAACTGCACTATGGAAATCGATTTCCCCCTGCATGAAATCGATTTCCTGCTGGCAGAATGTGGTTTTTTGCCTTTTTTATGCTTGTTTTGGCTTCCTTCTTCCTCCACTTCATTAATATCATTGGATCTAGGATGTTGATAGGTTTGAAATAACCTAATCCATAATATTAGATGAATGATATTAATGATAGTGTGAGTTGATTATCTTTTGTGAATTTTATTCTTCTTCCTCCACTTCATTAATATCATTGGATCTAGGATGTTGATAGGTTTGAAAGGACCAAATCCATAATATTAGATGAATGATATTAATGATAGTGTGAGTTGATTTTACTTTATGCATTTTATCTTCTTCTTCTCCTTTTTTTCTTTTGATCGATGAAAGTCTTAACACTTTGAGAATTCTTATGGATTCTTAGTAAAGACTAGATCGTTACCTATTTTCTTTTCGTGCGGTATTGCTTTCGGAGAATGATCTACATATCATTTCTCTCGCATGCATTAGCACATAAAATTTTGACCGGCCTCGTTGTAGGGTGATTTATACATAAATCACTTGGCGATCTGCTTAACATAGCGCAATATTTCGTGTCCCGAATAAAAAAGATCAAATATGGAAGAGAATTGTATGCGGTTGATTTAAGACTTATGGAGGTTTATCGTGTAGTCGCTATGATTTTATCAAGCTTCTGATAAATGTCCATTGAATTTAAATCCGAGAACATCCTTCACTCACCATCGATCTTTACTACTAACTTTGATAACATTCTTGACAAGTTTCAAGATGGTTATCTTTAACATCTAACAATTGACTTTAATTTCCGCAATTTATTATACCGCTCTTTATATTTCTTGCTTTATCGCTTTATTTTATCATTTCATCATATTTACATTCCGCTATTTTTCCTTTGTCCATTTGGACGTTTCTATTCCGCTATTTTCTCTTTGTCCATTTGGACATATGTTTATGTTTCCGCCATTTTCTCTTTGTCCACTTGGACCATACTTTATTTTATGCTAAAACACTAATAATCAACCAAAATCTAAAAAATACTTACGGCTCTCTTTTGGACTATTGGTTACTATCCCGAGCATTTTGGAGATTTAGACTTATGGACTTAGGACCTCTGGACCCTCATTCTGTTATTACTCTGTGATTGTTCTGTCTGTCTGGCATTGGATTGTTGTCTGTTTATGTGTGCAGGTATTTCCTTGAAAGCCCTTGATGGTTAATTCCAAGGCATTGATATAAGGATTTTACCCGAAAACAGCCGTTACTCTGCCCGATTTCCGTCAGAATTTTAATGTGCTTAATGCAAAGTGATGCTAAGATAATAAGTCTCTCTGGATCCCCAAATGATAATGTTGGTTTAGTATTGATATTCCAAAGGATGGGAAATCTACCTTGACTCACAATGTCAAGTGTTGGCTTCTTCTTCGGTTAGACCGTTTCTTTCCTTAGATTTTATTTTACGCAATAGGATAGCCTCTTCATCTCCTCCCATTCTTAAATTTTCAAAATCTTCTCCCTTTTTTCCAAAACCTTCTTATGTTTGCAAACCTTTTTTCAAAACCTTTCTTTAAAAAAACATCTTTTGCCCTTAGTGGCCTTTTTCTTCAAAGTTTAGACACCGTTAATTGTAGAAATGAGTGGTTATACCCCACGATTTTGAAATTGATTGATATAATGAGATCTTTTCCGCATGAGAGAGCTAGTGGCATACTCGTTGATTTTATCCGAGTTGGAGCCCTTCTTTCATTTGCGATGCAAAGAACTCATTTGTTCTCATGATCAAGATCAATGGCTGAGTATTTCTCTCCAACGACGATAAAGTGTTTATTCGTTTTTAAAAAAAAAATGTTTTCCCTTTAAGCGGAACTACATTAGCTCTGAATTCTCCATTGCACCGAGGAGGTATGCAGGCACAAAGCTTAACGCTTTGCCGAGCTTATTTTAAAAATCAAACAAACCCTTTTTTAGCACACACGACACAGATTTTCAAAAAGGTTCCTGTGGAGTACCACAGATATGAGGGGTGCCTAAAACCTTCCCCTCATATAATCAACACCCATACCTGAGATCTCTTTCTTGTTTTAAAAACAAAACTTTGGGTTTTACGTTCTTTTCCCTTTTCCTTTGAAAAAAATAAAGCGCGGTGGCGATTTCAAACGAAATATTGATTCGAGTCAATCCCATGGCTTCGATATCAGATTTTCCCCGCTACAGAAAAATGGCGACTTCACTGGGGATCCAGTTTTTAAGTGTGTTAAGCCTATTTTTGTTTATCTGTGTGTTTTATCTGTATATATTATTGTGTGCTTTGTTTGTTTATTTTTTTCTTTTTGGTGCTCGATGGTTCCTCTGTGATGAGATAAAGTTCTAACCCGGACTTTGGTGAGTAACTTGAGATAGGAGGTGGTAAGACCAATAGTCGCATGTCAGGAGCAATCCTTACCATGAGCGTCATATGGTGGAACCCCAATCAGTGGAGGCCTCATGGAAGGTAGTAGAGGTTGTTACGAACCATCGTGATAACGCTATTACTTTCAATAGTGAGTGTCCGTAGAAGCTGAATGGCCTAGAACCTTTTTAACCAATCTAAGCCTTTTTAGGATGTAGTGCAGAAACAAGATCAAGTATCAATTTGAGCTTGTTGTCATGCGATACTACGCTCAGACGAGGTCTTTTTAGGCATATTATTGGCGCCCATGAGCAATTGTGCGTGCCGGTAATATCCGATAGAAGATTGAAAACTCTGGGAACCTTTGTAGAACCCGATTGGCAGGTACAAAATTCCTTAGAACACACCTTGTGGGATGGGTAGACCCATGGCTCCATGCTCGTGACGTCGAACCTAAGAACCTGGACTATGTGATTTTGTGTGATTTTATGTGATCTTGTGTGCTCTTGATTGTGGTTGATGCATAAACCATGCATTCATGCATTCATAAAAATGACATTCACAATTGGTTTTCAAGGAACTTAGAGACATTTTTTGTAAACATCACAGGTACCATGGATCAAAAGAGAAGCATCAAGAAGTACACTTTCAGGAATTCAAGTGCAAAGGAATTGAAAGAGCTAGCAACTTTGGTTCCTAATATTGACAACTTCAAAAACCGTTATGGGAAATTGATCTCTATCTTAAAGACCAAAGTGGAAAAAGGGATTCTTGAGACTCTTGTGCAGTTTTATGACCCGGTTTATCATTGTTTCACCTTTCCTGATTATCAGCTTATGCCCACTTTGGAGGAGTATTCTTATTGGATTGGTTTGCCGGTTACGAATGACATACCGTTTAGTGGTCTAGAGAAAGAGCCTCGGGTTGATGAGATAGCAGAACTCCTTCAGTTGAAGATATCAGATGTGAAAGCAAATATGACCAAAAAGGGAGGAATTTGGGGGTTGACTTCTAAGTTCTTGATTGGAAAGGCTTCTATGTTGGCTAGTAAAGGAAGTATGATTGCTTTTGAGACATTTTTTGCCTTGCTCATCTATGGTTTGATACTCTTTCCCAACATTGACAATTTTGACGATGTTAATGCTATTCGGATCTTCATGATTGGGAATCCCGTTCCTACTTTGCTTGGGGACACTTATCATTCCATTCACCATAGGAATGATAAGAAAGGTGGACTTATCAACTGTTGCACTCCTTTGCTCTATAAGTGGTTTATTTCGCACTTACCTCAAGCTAAGAGTTTCTTGAACAACCCTGATGGTCTCTCATGGTCTCAGAAGATCATGCCTCTTACTAATGGGAATATCCATTGGTACAATCCTGCTTATGACATTGGTGAGATTATTGATAGTTGTGGAGAATTCCCTAATGTACCTCTTCTTGGTATACAAGGAGGAATTACCTACAACCCCATTCTTTCAAGGCGTCAATTTTGTTACCCCATGAAGGAGCGACCCGTTAGTATTCTTGTGTCAGGAATATTCTATCTTAATCAGGATGGAAATTCGGATATGAGAAATCGGTTTGTGCGTGCTTGGCACCATGTTGATAGGAAGAGACATTTGGGAAAGAAGCAATGTGTTGCTCTCAAAGACTACACTGATTGGGTTCAAGCTAGAGCTCATACTTTTCAGATGCCTTATTTACTTGAGGAGCCTTCTCTACCCATTACTCCACCATTATCTTTCACTACTCCTATTGAAAGTAGTGAGGGGCATCTAGAGCTCGTGGCTAAGATGAGATTGGAAAGAGACGCTTGGGAGAAGAAGTTCCATGCTTTGGAAATGGAGAATAAAGAGTTGAAGATACATTTGAAAGAAAAGGATGAAATGCTTGATATCCAAGATGGTTGGTTGATGGAAAAGGATGATCAAATCCGTCATCAAGAAGAGTTACTTCAACAACATGGTGAAAAGAGAAAGAGACAACAAGAGGATTTATTTTCCTCTGGTAGTCGTGAAGATTCAGTTGCCTGGAAGGAAGTTGCTGATAAGCTGATGGTCGAGAATGCTCATTTGAAGGCCTTTTATGAAGATGAGTTAGAGAAGCTCCGTAGGAAGCTACAGAAAGGAGTTGGATCTTCGTCAGAAGTGTTCCCTTCTAGTTTTTACTTTTCTTTTGTTTTGTAATTTTGGATATTTGAATCCTTTTGTAAGCTTTTCCATTACGAATGAAAGAATGTTATTATGTTTTGTGTTTTTTGCTAATGTTTACAATTAATGTCTTAAGGTTCCTTGAAAACCAATAAAAATCATTTGCATTGCATTTCATGCATCATTCTGCATTTTGGTCTTGCTTCCGAGAGTATTCCCGAGGTCTTATTCAGTGTTCTTCATACAGAATCAAGCTATCTCACCGGTATAACACTCGAGCTAACTGCAAGAAGAAGATGGAAGGTCTTGAACAAGAGAATCGTGAGCTACGTGAAAAGGTTGTTACTTTGAGATCTGGTGTGGATCGTCTCACTGCTCTGGTGGAGACATTGATGGCTACTCAGAATCAGAATCAGAATCAGAATCAAGTTCCTCCTCCCAATGCCCAAGCTCAGGGTCAGACCACTGTGGTTTCTGAAATTGCTGCTACAACCATTCCTGTTGTTCCTGTTGGTGCTACTCAGCAACGTATGCCTAATGGATATCCCTGGGGTATGCCTGAAGGTTATCTGTCTGTTCCTGAGATGACTCGTCCGTTAACTCCTGTTATGGTCAACACATCTCCTATTGTTCATACTGGTCCTTTTGTCCCAGAGCCCATTTATGATGCTGCTCCAAGTGAAATTCAAGACAGAATGGATGGTTTCCAAGATCAGTTTGAAGAACTGCAGAAAGAAATGAAAGCCTTGTGTGGGAAAGAACTGTTTGGAAGGAACGTGCATGATCTTTGCCTTGTTCCCAACGTGAAAGTACCTGCTAAGTTCAAGTTACCTGAATTTGAGAAGTATAAAGGGAATTCCTGTCCTCAGGCACATCTGGTGATGTATGTAAGGAAGATGTCCACTCACACTGATGATCAATGTCTGTTGATCCATTATTTCCAAGACAGTTTGACTGGAGCTGCTTCAAAGTGGTATATGGGCCTTGATAGCACCCATATTCGCACTTTTAATGACCTGGATGAAGCGTTTGTGAAGCAATACAAATATAATGTGGACATGGCTCCTGATAGGAATCAATTGCGAGCTATGATGCAGAAAGAGAAAGAATCCTTCAAGGAATATGCTCAGAGATGGCGTGAGGTTGCCGCCCAAGTGATTCCTCTGATGGAAGAAAAAGAGATGACTAAGATTTTTCTGAAGACTCTTGGTCAGTTTTACTATGAGAAAATGATTGCGAGTGCTCCTGTAGACTTCACCGAAATGGTGGGTATGGGTGTCAGGTTGGAAGAAGCTGTGCGAGAAGGCCGTCTGGTTCGGAATGACAATTCGTCTGGTGGTGAGAAGAAGTATGGTTCTTCATTCCAGAAGAAGAAGGAATCAGATGCTAATGCTGTTTCTCATGGGAGGAATAGTCGATTCAGAAATCAATCTCAACAAGTGGCGTCAGTAACTCTTGTTGTGAATTCAGTGCCTGTAGCTCCTGATAATCAACAACCAGCAAGGCGGAATTCGTATCCTCGGGTTAATATTGATCCTATCCCTATGACATATACTGAACTGTATCCTGCACTAATTCATAAAAAGTTGGTTCAACCAAGGTCACCACCTCCTGTTCCAGAGAAACTCCCTTGGTGGTACAAGGCTGATGCCACTTGCGCTTTTCATCAGAATGCTCCTGGGCATGACTTAGAGAATTGCTGGCCTTTGAAGAATGAAGTTCAGAGATTGGTTCGTTTTGGAATGCTTTCTTTCCGTGACATTGGCCCTAATGTGAAGAACAATCCATTGCCGACTCATGAAGCGTCTGCTGTGAATATGGTGTATGGGTGCCCTGGGAAGTATAAGATTTATCGTGTGGAACACATCAGAGGATCATTGGTAGAGATGCATGCCACTCTGTGTGAATACAATCATTATGAGCATAATCATGCTGCTTGTAGGATCTGTTCAGTTAATCCTCGAGGATGTTATATTGTGAGAAGAGATTTACAAGAGATGATAGATCAAAGGCTCATCGAGATTCTGAGGGATAGAGATGAAGACGAGGTCAATGTGATTGAGCCATGCTTTGAAATACCGGAATGTGTAGAGATTGATTATTATGGCAAAGCTGCTGTAGAACCTCTTGTGATATGTTTGCTTGGGTCTATACCTTATAGTTCTGACAAAGTTGTACCCTACGGATACAATGCCACCATGTTGGAAGCTGGAAAAGAAGTTGAGATTAAGCCTCTGTCTTCTGTTGAGAATATAGTAGATGTTAGTAGAGTGACTAGAAGTGGACGAGTTTTTACTCAGCCCCAAACAGTTGTGGATGTCCAGAGGAATCCTACTCAAGTTCCTGTGAACAATAATGATGCGACAAAAGTGAATGCTAGATCATCTTCAGGAAAGGAGATGGATGAGATTTTGAAACTTATCAAAATGAGTGATTATAAGATTGTGGATCAGTTGCATCGCACTCCATACAAGATCTCTATGATGGAGCTGCTGACAAGTTCTCCTGCTCATAGGGATTCTTTGATGAAAATACTTGATCAAGCCTTTGTGGATCATGATGTGACACTGGATCAGTTTAATGGGGTTGTGAGTAATATCACTACATGTAACAATCTGAGCTTCAGTGATGAAGATTTGCCTGAGGAAGGGAGAAATCATAATTTGGCTTTGCACATCTCTGTCAGTTGCAAAGAGGACTCAATGTCCAATGTGTTGATCGATACTGGTTCATCGCTGAATGTCATGCCGAAATTTACTCTTGCTAAGCTGTCTTATGGTGGCACACCAATGAGATTTAGTAATGTGATTGTCAAGGCTTTTGACGGATCAAAGAAATCAGTGGTTGGAGAGGTTGATTTGCCTATTGGTATTGGACCATTTGTCTTCAAGATTACTTTTCAAGTGATGGACATTTTCCCTGCATACAGTTGCTTATTGGGACGCCCATGGATCCATGAGGCTGGGGCAGTTACTTCGACTCTCCACCAAAAGTTGAAATTTGTGAAAGATGGAAAGATGGTTGTTGTGAATGGAGAACAAGCTTTGCTGATTAGTCATCTCTCTTCGTTCCGTACCATAGAGGCTGATGAAGTGGTCATTGGAACTACATTCCAAGCCCTGTCTGTTAATGATGAATTCAAAAAGGATGAAGCTTCCATTGTCTCCTTCAAAGATGCTCAACAGGTGGTTCAGAATGGACATTCAGGAGTATGGGGACAAGTGGTGAGTCTGCAAGAGAACAAGAATAGAGCTGGTCTGGGATTTTCTGCCTCAGACAAGTCTGTGATGAAGCCTGAATCTGCTTTTCGTCCTTATCAGGAGATGTTCCATAGTGCTGGGTTTCTACATCCGACTCTTCCAGAAGTGAACGCTGTTATTGAAGATGAACCAGAGCCAGAAGTGCCAAACTTTGTGACCCATGGAAAGATGATTAAGAATTGGATCACCATTGACATTCCTGAGTGTACTCATGCTTCAAAGTAATTTGCTTTTATGTTTTTCAAAATCCTTTCATTCTGCCCAAGATGAAAGTGAAATTGTTGGGGCTTTTTCCTGTTTGTTTTAAACATTAAAATCATCAATAAAAGTCATTTTGTTTCTGCATATACATGCTTTTTTATCTTTTTGCTTTTTCTGGAAAGTGGTAACACAAAAAACCTTAAAAAATGTTTTCATTTTGCCATAATCTACACGATTACATGTTTGCATATATCTTTCCTTTTCCTGAAATAATAATCACTTGTGCAGATTAATCAATAAAACCGTTAAAAGTAATGACCCTGCACCCTCTCCTAACTTCGAGTGTCCTGTGTATGAGGCGGAAGAAGAGAGTGATGAATGTATTCTTGATGAGATTTCCCGACTGCTTGAGCACGAGGAAGACACCATTCAGCCATATAAAGAGCCGTTAGAAGTCATCAACTTGGGTTCTGAAGAAGATAAGAAGGAAGTCAAGATTGGGGCACTGCTTGGTCAAGATGTTAAGAAGAGGATGGTAGAGCTTCTTAAAGAGTATGTTGACATTTTTGCGTGGTCCTACCAAGACATGCCTGGGTTGGACACAGATATTGTGGAGCATCGTTTGCCGTTGAAACCTGAATGTCCTCCTGTCAAGCAAAAGCTAAGAAGGAGTCATCCCGATATGGCGGAAAAGATTAAGAATGAGGTCTTGAAGAAGATTGACGCAGGCTTCCTTGTCACTTATGTGTATCCTCAATGGATTGCTAATATTGTGCCTGTTCCGAAGAAAGACGGAAAAAATCGCATGTGCGTTGATTATAGAGATTTGAACAAAGCCAGTCCGAAAGATGATTTTCCTCTACCTCCCATTGATATGTTGGTAGATAGTACGGCAAAGTTTGAGGTTTTCTCCTTCATGGATGGTTTTTCAGGATATAATCAGATTAAGATGGCACCTGAAGACATGGAAAAGACAACCTTTATTACGCCATGGGGGACATTCTGTTACAAAGTGATGCCTTTTGGGTTGAAGAATGCTGGCGCGACGTATCAGAGGGCCATGACCACTCTGTTCCATGATATGATGCACAAAGAAATTGAGGTTTATGTGGATGACATGATTGCCAAGTCCCAGTCAGAGGAAGGGCACATGGAGGATCTTTTGAAGTTGTTTCAACGGTTGAGAAAGTTTTGTCTCCGCCTAAATCCAAACAAATGTACTTTTGGTGTCCGTTCTGGAAAATTATTGGGTTTCATTGTCAGTCAGAGAGGAATTGAAGTAGATCCTGATAAAGTCAAAGCAATTCAGGAAATGCCAGCACCAAAGACTGAGAAACAAGTGAGAGGTTTCCTCAGACGTTTGAATTATATCTCCAGGTTCATTTCCAATATGACTGCTACCTGTGAGCCCATCTTCAAGTTGTTAAAGAAAAATCAGGGATGTGTGTGGAATGAAGATTGTCAGAAAGCTTTTGACAACATCAAAGAATATTTGCTTGAACCTCCCATTTTGCTTCCTCCAGTTGAGGGAAGGCCTTTGATTATGTACCTCATAGTGCTTGAAAATTCAATGGGATGTGTGTTGGGACAGCATGACGAGTCTGGTCGAAAAGAGTATGCAATATACTACCTTAGCAAAAAGTTTACCGAGTGCGAAACAAGATACTCGTGGCTTGAGAAAACTTGCTGTGCTTTGGTGTGGGCTGCTCGCCGACTGAGACAGTATATGTTGAACCACACCACCCTATTGATTTCTAAAATGGATCCAATTAAGTACATATTTGAAAAACCTGCATTAACTGGAAGGATCGCTCGCTGGTAAATGTTGTTATCAGAATATGATATTGAATACCGAGCTCAGAAAGTTGTAAAAGGAAGTGTGTTGGCAGAGTACCTCGCTCACCAACCAATTGATGATCATCAATCTATCAGAATGAACTTCCCAGATGAAGATATATTGTATTTGAGAGCTCAAGATTGGGATGAACCGTTGCCAGAAGAAGGGCCGGAGCCAGGATCCAAATGGGGTTTAATTTTTGATGGAGCTTCTAATGTTCATGGCCATGGAATTGGCGCCATTATTGTCACTCCGCATGGGTCACATGTACCTTTCATTGCAAGGATATGTTTTGATTGTACAAATAATATTGCTGAGTATGAAGCTTGCATCATGGGGCTTGAAGAGGCCATTAATCTGAGAATTAAGATTCTTGATGTTTATGGAAATTTTGCGCTTGTGATTAATCAGATTAAAGGAGAATGGGAAACTCGTCATCCTGGCTTGATCCCTTACAAAGATTACGCCAGAAGGCTGTTGACGTTCTTTAACAAAGTTGAATTCCACCACATCCCTCGAGATGAGAATCAGATGGCTGATGCATTAGCCACATTGTCCTCCATGTACAAAGTGAACTTTCATAATGAGGAACCTCAGATTACAATAAGGCGTCTTGATAGACCTGCTCATGTATTTGCAGTTGAGGAATCAACAGATGAAAAGCCTTGGTATTTCGATATTAAACACTTCCTTCAGACTCAAGAGTACCCACCTGGGGCATCAAATAAGGATAAGAAAACTTTGAGGAGATTGGCTGGCAGTTTCTTCATCAATGCTGATGTTTTGTATAAAAGGAATTATGACATGGTTTTGCTCAGATGCGTGGATAGACACGAAGCAGACATGTTGATGCATGAAATTCATGAAGGATCTTTTGGTACCCATGCCAATGGACATTCGATGGCTAAAAAGATGCTTAGAGCAGGTTACTATTGGCTTACAATGAAATTTGATTGCTACAAGTTTGTAAAGAAGTGTCACAAGTGTCAGGTGTATGCTGACAAGATTCATGTGCCCCGACGCTTCTCAATGTCATTTCCTCTCCATGGCCTTTCTCTATGTGGGGTATCGATATGATTGGCATGATTGAACCCAAGGCAACGAACGGACATCGATTCATCCTGGTAGCAATTGATTACTTTACCAAGTGGGTAGAAGCTGCTTCATATGCTAATGTGACAAAGCAAGTTGTGATTAGATTTATCAAGAACAACATCATCTGCAGATATGGTGTACCGAGCAAGATCATTACTAATAATGGCTCGAATCTGAATAACAGTATGATGAGGGAACTGTGTGAAAGTTTCAAAATTGAACATCACAACTCTTCGCCTTATAGGCCAAAGATGAATGGAGCTGTTGAAGCAGCAAATAAGAATATTAAAAGGATTGTGCAAAAGATGGCTGTTACGTACAAGGACTGGCATGAGGTGCTCCCATTTGCTTTGCATGGGTACCGTACATCTGTTCGTACTTCATCAGGGGCAACTCCCTTTTCTTTGGTTTATGGTATGGAAGCAGTGCTCCCTATTGAGGTTGAGATTCCATCGTTGAGAGTTTTAATGGAAACCAAGTTATCTGAGGCTGAGTGGTGTCAGAGCAGGTTTGATCAATTGAATTTGATAGAAGAAAAGAGAATGACGGCTTTATGCCATGGTCAGTTGTACCAGAAAAGAATGAAGAAAGCTTTTGATAAGAAGGTTCGACCTCGTGTATTCAGAGAAGGCGACCTCGTGCTCAAAAGGATCTTTTCTTTCACCTCCGATTCAAGGGGCAAGTGGACTCCTAATTTCGAAGGAACCTACGTTGTTAAGAAAGCCTTCTCTGGCGGTGCATTAATTCTTGCAACTATGGATGGAGAGGAGCTCCCACGTCCCGTGAATGCTGATGTAGTCAAGAAATACTTCGCCTAAAAATAATAAAAGAACAGCTCGCTAAGTTGAAAACCCGAAAGGGCGGCTTAGGCAAAAAGGAGCGTCTCGGTGGATTGAAAACCCGAAAGGGCGGTCCAGGCAAAAATTAGAGACATAAACAGAATAAAATACCCGATGGACTGAAAACCCGAAAGGGCGGTTGTCATACCCCAATTTTTGACCCTAAGATCATATATCATTCATATCCCAATCATTAATCAAGAGCTTCACTTGGAAGTTTTGTTTGTGGTGTTGCACTCACCTCATCAATAAGAGGGACCGTCAAACACCAATGATTGTTTATCTTGTATGCATATTATACTAACCCAAATACCAAAAATATTGCTTTGTTTCTTTGTAGGCTTTTGTTTTGTAGGTACCAAGCCAAGACATGCAATAAACAAGGCATTTTCCACATTTTGGACTGATGAAATCGATTTCCCTCTTGGGTAAATCGATTTCCCTACAACAATTTTCAACGAAATCACATTCTGGACAGCATGAAATCGATTTCCCTCCTGGGCAAATCGATTTCCCTAGTGTATTTTGCGCCAAATTCTCTTCTGGAACAGAGTGAAATCGATTTCACTCCTGGGGGAAATCGATTTCCTTAAGGCGAAATTCAAAAAAAATAGAGAGGGAAGCTTGATTTGATTTTGGCACCTATTTTCTTTGACCATTTTTGTCATTTTACCAATTTTCCACCTCACCAAAATACTTCCCTTCATTAATTCCATTTTAACCTCATTTTACCATTTTTACCATTTAAATGCCACTTTAATCACCAATTAAACACAAGTTAATTAACTAAGAGCAAATGACCAAATTGCCACTACTCTTGCTCTCATCCTATAAATAGAGGCCACTACTCTCTCATTTCTCAAGCTTTGAGAGCCAGAAAACCCCTTGCAATTTCTCTCCTCATCCTTACCAAATTCACCAAAGCTCTTTTTCTTTCATAAAGTTTGTGAGTCACATCTTGAACCTCACAAACTTTGAGCTAAACCACCATCCATTTCACTCTTTTTTCTTCAATTGTTGAGAGATCAAGATTTGTGTTGGTGATTCTTGAAGTAGATCTAAGTTTTGTTCAAGATTTGGTAATTTTCTTCATCTTTATTCATCCATCATAATGTGATTCTTTTGTGCTTGTGTGTGATGCATCTTTGATGCTATATTGGTCCTATTTGATGGTGATTTGATGGAAAATTCGTGCTCCAATTGATATGTGATCATAAGGTGTTTGTATGTTAGCTTAAGTCAAGTTTTATGCTTCCTAATGCTGATTTTTTGAAAACTGCACAGAGGAAATCGATTTCCTCCTTAGGAAAATCGATTTCCATTCCGTTTCTGCGCCAGATTTGAAAACCTGCACTAAGGAAATCAATTTCCTCCTTAGGCAAATCGATTTCCCCTGGGACAGAATGTGTTTTTTTGCCTTTTTTATGCTTGTTTTGGCTTCCTTCTTCCTCCACTTCATTAATATCATTGGATCTAGGATGTTGATAGGTTTGAAATGACCTAATCCATAATATTAGATGAATGATATTAATGATAGTGTGAGTTGATTATCTTTTTATGCATTTTATTTTTCTTCCTCTACTTCATTAATATCATTGGATCTAGGATGTTGATAGGTTTGAAAGGACCAAATCCATAATATTAGATGAATGATATTAATGATAGTGTGAGTTGATTTTACTTTATGCATTTTATCTTCTTCTTCTCCTTTTTTTCTTTTGATCGATGAAAGTCTTAACACCTTGAGAATTCTTATGGATTCTTGGTAAAGACTAGATCGCTCCTTATTTTCTTTTTGTGCGGTATTGCTTTTGGAGAGTGATCTACATATCACTTCTCTCGCATGCATTAGCACATAAAGTTTTGACCGGCCTCGTTGTAGGGTGATTTCTACATAAATCACTTGGCGATCTGCTTAACATAGCGCAATATTTCGTGTCCCGAATAAAAAAAGATCAAATATGGAAGAGAATTGTATGCGGTTGATTTAAGACTTATGGAAATTTATCGTGTAGTCGCTATGATTTTATCAAGCTTCTGATAAAGTTCCATTGAATTTAAATCCGAGAACATCCTTCACTCACCATCGATCTTTCTTACTAACTTTGATAACATACTTGACAAGTTTCAAGATGGTTATCTTTAACATCTAACAACTAACTTTAATTTCCGCAATTTATTATATTGCTCTTTATTTTTCGCTTTATTGCTTTATTTTATCATTTCATCATATTTACATTCCGCTATTTTTCCTTTGTCCATTTGGACGTTTATATTTCCGCTATTTTATCTTTGTCCACTTGGACACTATGTTTATGTTTTCGCCATTTTCTTTTTGTCCACTTGGACCATACTTTACTTTTATGCTAAAACACTAATAATCAACAAAAATCTAAAAAAACACTTAAGGCTCTCTTTTGGACTATTGGTTACTATCCCGAGCATTTTGGAGTTATGGACTTATGGACTTAGTGCCTCTGGACCCTTATTCTATTGTTACTCTGTTGTTATTCTGTCTGTCTGGCATTGGATTGTTGTCTGTTTGTATGTGCAAGTATTTCCTTGAAAGCCCTTGATGGTTAATTCCAAGGCATTGATATAAGAATTTTACCCGAAAACAGCCGTTACTCTGCCCGATTTTCGTCAGAATTTTAATGTGCTTAATGCAAAGTGGTGCTAAGATAATAATTTCATCCGGATCCCCAAGTGATAATGTTTGGTTTGGTAATGATAAGTCCAAAGGATGGGAAATCTACCTTGACTTATAATGTCAAGTGTTGGCTTCTTTTTCGGTTAGATCGTTCTTTCCTTAGCTTTTATTTTACGCAATAGGATAGCCTCTTCATCTCTCCCATTCTTAAAGTTTCAAAATCTTCTCCCTTTTTCAAAAAACCTTCTTATGTTTGCAATCTTTTCAAAACCTTTTCTCTTAAAATATCTTTTGCCCTTAGTGGCCTTTCCCTTTTTCTTCAAAAAGTTTAGACACTGTTAATTGTCGAAACGAGTGGTTATACCCCACGATTTTGAAATTGATTGATATAATGAGATCTTTTCCGCGTGAGAGAGTTAGTGGCATACTCGTAGATTTTATCCGAGTTGGAGCCCTTCTTTCATTTGCGATGCAAAGAACTCAATTGTTCTCATGCTCAAGATCAATGGCTGAGTATTTCTCTCCAACGACGATAAAGTGTTTATTCGTTTTTTTAAAACGTTTTTCCCTTTAAGCGGAACTACATTAGCTCTGACTTCTCCATTGCACCGAGGAGGTATGTAGGCACAAAGCTTAATGCTTTGCCGAGCTTATTTTAAAATAAAACAAACCGTTTTTAGCACACACGACACAGATTTTCAAAAAGGTTCCTGTGGAGTACCACAGATATGAGGGGTGCTTAAAACCTTCCCCTTGTATAATCAACACCCGAACCTGAGTTCTCTTTCTTGTTTTAAAAACAAAACTTTGGGTTTTTTCGTTCTTTTCCCTTTTCCTTTGAAAAAATAAAGCGCGGTGGCGATTTAAACGAAATATTGATTCGAGTCAATCCCATGGCTCCGATATCAGATTTTCCCTGCTACAGAAAAATGGCGACTTCACTGGGGATCCAGTTTTAAGTGTGTTAAGCCTATTTTTGTTTATCTGTGTGTTTTTATCTGTATATATTATTGTGTGATTTGTTTGTTTATTTTCTTTTTCTTTTTTTTTTCTTTTTGGTGCTCGATGGTTCCTCTGTGATGAGATAAAGTTCTAACCCGAACTTTGGTGAGTAACTTGAGATAGGAGGTGGTAAGACCAATAGTCGCATGTCAGGAGCAATCCTTACCATGAGCGTCATATGGTGGAACCCCAATTAGTGGAGGCCTCATGGAAGGTAGCAGAGGTTGTTACGAACCATCGTGATAACGCTATTGCTTTCAATAGTGAGTGTCCGTAGAAGCTGAATGGCCTAGAACCTTTTAACCCATCTAAGCCTTTTTAGGATGTAGTGCAGAAACAAGATCAAGTACCAATTTGAGCTTGTTGTCATGCGATACTACGCTCAGACGAGGTCTTTTTAGGCATATTATTGGCGCCCATAAGCAATTGTGCGTGCCGGTAATATCCGATAGAAGATTGAAAACTCTGGGAACCTTTGTAGAACCCGACCGGCAGGTACAAAATTCCTTAGATCATACCTTTTGGGATGGTTGGACCCATGGCTCCATGCTCGTGACGTCGAACCTTTGAACTATGATCTTATGTGACCTTGCATGCTCTTGGTTGTGGTTGATGCATAAACCATGCATTCATGCATCCATGAAAACTCTTTTTTTTTTATTTTCAAGGAACTTAGAGGTCTTTCCTTGTAAACATCATAAGTTTCATCAAACTCAATGGATCTTGGGTGTTGATGGGGTGAAAATTCTAATCCACCAAAATGGATGATTGATTTTGATGATAACTTAATCAAAGCTTTAGTCCAATGTTTGAGTGTTTACAAGTTAATATCTTAAGTTCCTTGAAACTCAAAAATTAAAATAAAAAAAAACAAAAAAAAACAAATCATCTGCATTGCATGCATCATTCTGCATTTGGTTCTGCTTTCTAAAGAAGTTTTCCAGAGCCTTATTTCCTTTCTCCTGGTATCATCAGTACAACACTCTTGCTAAGAAGAAATGGAAAGCATCAAACAAGAGATTCTTGAGCTCCGTGAAGAGGTGGTTACTTTGAAGGCTGGTATGGAGCATCTGACTGCTCTGGTTGAGGCTTTAGTTGTTGCCCAAGTCAACCCTTCTATGATGGAAGAAAGGATGGCAAAGGTCTTTCTTGAAACTCTGAACTCATCCTTTCCTGAGGGGATAGTAGTCCGTACACCTACTGACTCCCGTGGAGAGGTGGATATGAATGCGCTTCTAGAAAAGGAACTCCGAAAGGAATGTTTGCTTGAAGAAGGTAACTCAGCTGGTAGTATGAAGAAGTTTGGTAATGACTTTTCAAGAAAGAGAATCAGGGGAGGAAACAATCATCATCAACATCAGCATATTTCCTTTGTTATCCCTGTATCCAATTCAGTTCATGCAATTCCAGATTATCAGCAGAGTACTCGTCAACAAGATTTTCCACCGAACGAGCAAAATCAACCTCAAAAGGGGAATTTTGATCCCATCCCCATGACTTACACAGAATTGTACCCTGCTTTGATTCGTAAGAATTTGGTTCAGATAAGGTCGCCGCTTCCTGTTCCCGAGAAACTCCCTTGGTGGTACAAAGCTGACGCTACTTGTGCTTTTCATCAGAATGCTCCTGGACATGGCTTAGAGGATTGCTGGCCTCTAAAAAATGAAGTTCAAAGATTAATCCATGTTGGTATTTTGACTTTCCAAGATGTTGGTTATGATGTTCAAGCCAATTCTTTGCCAAAGCATGATTGAATCACTATTGATGGTATCCTGATGTTCGAAAGATGTTTCGTTCAGCATATGCCCAGATGGAGAGAGTTTTCTCAGTTTTTAGAATTCTTACTGGTTTTCATTCGTAATATTTCTTGTTTTTCAATGCATTGTTTGCATATAGAAACTTGTTTATTTTTGAATGTTAATGCTAATGCAATGATAATGTTTGTCTTGAAGTAATCCATTCGTTTCACTCATGTTAATTTGTTTTTATGCATTATGATACCAATTGCTTTTTCCAAACTCTTGCTTATGCAAAGATTGGAGGGAGGATGATGATCTAAAAACGCAAAATTTCTGGTTGTATGCTTTTGAATAAGACCCTGCTGATGATGTACAGGCATTGTTTCAAATTCCCAAACACCGGAGATATAAGGAAGATAATCCCTTGTTAACCCCTTTGATCCTTGAAGTAGGAGTTTCTTTTCTAAACGAAAAAACCCTAATTTTTAACCTGGGGCAGGGTAGTCTTCAGTTAATTTGACCGAGTGTTCATATTTCAAAAAGGATTGTGCATCCAAGGGTCGAATACGTCATATCCACATCAAAGGATGGATCATGGGGAAACCACAATGGTTATTCCCCGCGCATCAAAGGATGGATCATGGGAAACCACAATGGTTATTCCCCGCGCATCAAAAGGCTGGAAAATGTGAAACCACAATGGTTGTCCTTCATCCGCCAAGAAATGAGGCAGTCACAACCCTCTCAACAAGTCAAGACAAAGTCAATGTCACACGATTTGTTCAAATCAAAAGAATAAAAAAGAAAAGAAAAGAAAAGAGAAACAAAGCTCGCTAAGTCAAAAACTTGAAAACAAGTGACTTAGGACAAAGTTAGAGCATCCCGCTGGACGACCAATTCAAAAGAATCAGTCCAGGCAAAAGTTAGGGAAATAAATTTAAAAAAAAAAGAGAAAAGAGTGAAAAGTGAAAAGAAAGGACTACAAAGCAAAAGTCCTAAAAAATGAACAAATCTGTGTGAGTACAAAAACGAAGACAAAAAGAGGTGACTGCTACTTCCAAGAAAGCTTCATTAGGTCCTTAATGGCACAAAATCCTTTTGAGAGATGAATACTCATGTTGAGTTGACTGAACATAGGACTGGAGAACATCACGAAGTTGGGGTGGGCTAAATAAACTTTGAGCCTAAAAATCTTTTTTTCTGAAAACCGTGAACCAGGCCACGTTACAACCCTCAAAAGTCCTAATTGAAGCAGGGTTTATTTCGAAAGCATGCTTAAAACAAGAAAGCGTTCCTGACTCCTATCGGTTATGCTGAAAGCTGGTGCTGGTATCATATGCATAAAAAAATCAATGTCATACCTAACTAGTGATTCATTCACAAGGTTTTGTGACATCTTTTTAATGAAACTTCAAGATTTACATAATTGTTGCATTTTCATTATCATTCTCAGAATAAACATTTTTCTGCTTGTAAACATTTGTTTGACATCCAGGAAGTTTACATCTGATCATCAGTAGAAAACTAAAACATTGCCAGGGGCATGTTGTTTTCCCAGTATAATGCTTTTGCAAGTTTGATTACCATCATGGGGCAAAGCTCGAAGACTTTGTCGAGTAAAAGAATGTGCCAAGTTTAGTCAATATGGGGCAGCTACGTCGAGATTTGACAAATCTCTCCAAGAATCTGTTGATCTGGGGCAGATTATTCCAAGTCTTCATGATGCCAAGGATCTCTATGAACCTTTTTGAGGTAGTTTCCTTTCATAGACTATGTAGTCTGGGGCAAGTTGTGAATCAGAAGTTACCTTGATCACCTCATTAGCTTGAAGTACAAAGGTTGTTGCCATGATTAGTCCAGAGTATGTCACTCTCTACCAAGAAGTTTTGAGACAACGGTTGACTGTTGGGTTTTCTTTCTCACCTTGTGTTGAGTTTTGAACTAAAATCCCCCGCATGTTAACTTGTTTGCTTTGATGTTAACTTCTTATTTCCTCTGCAAGTTCGGAATGGTGATTTTCTCCAAAGAAATTTTCTGATTCCCCATAATAGAGCTTGATGTGTTGTCCAATCTTTTTGATAAGAAGAAGATGATCTGTAAATTCCTTGCAGAGATTGATAATCCCCACTGAGTTTGGTCCTCGTGGAAGAATTTTGCTTCGGTATTCCTTCTCAGCTCACTTGTCAGGATGGAATTAATCCCCAGTTGAGTTTATTCCTCAAGGGGCAAAGCTTTGTTTGGCCGTTTCTATCCAGTTTGTTCTTGGAGTTGAACTTTGGCCTCTTGCAATACTATTTTGAACCTCTCTAGGCTGGGAAACCTAGATTGAGGAGGCATTTATTTTGCACTTCTTAAGGATTATGCTTTCCTCAACAATGAAAAATTCATTTGTGATTGATGTTCTTATCAGATATTGAAAGGCTTATTTCCCGGCAGTGTTGTCATTGCACTCCGTTGGAATTTGTACTTGAAAGCAAGGGGGAGGTTCTGTCCTTAGCATGTTTTGTTGACAACAAATGCAAGCCTCTTTATTTGAGCAAGTTTGTATGTCTCCACATATTAATCTTATCTTCCAATCAAGTGATAATCTCTCATACTTTATGAACTTATTGATTCCAAGTGGAAGAAGCTCAGCAAATGGTAAGTCTCTTCAGTGTAAGTGACAGTTTGCATCCAAATGGAAGAAGCTCAGCAAATGGTAAGTCCCTTCATCAGAAGTGACAGTTTGCATCCAGTTCCTTTTCTCAAGCCATATCCTTGATTAAAGAAGAAGTTGATCCCTATTCTTAGCGGCAACTTATTATTCTCAGTAGCTCATCGTCAACTATTGAGGCGGTAATTCAATTTTCTTATACCTTCAACTATTGAGTTGGTAGCTCACCTTCAGTGGAACGTTGGTGTATTTTGTTATCTTCATCGTCAGTGGTACGTCGATGTATTCTTCTTCAATACCTTCAGTGGAACGTTGGTATATGTTATCGTTAGTGGTACGGCGATACATCTCTTTCTACCTCCAATGGGACGTTGGTAGTTCACCTTCAGTGGAACGTTGGTGTATCGTCAGTGGTACGTAGATGTATTTCTCTTCAATACCTTCAGTGGAACGTTGGTATATGTTATCGTTAGTGGTACGGCGATACATCTCTTTCTACCTCCAGTGGGACGTTGGTAGTTCACCTTCAGTGGAACGTTGGTGTATTTTGTTATCTTCATCGTCAGTGGTACGTCGATGTATTTCTCTTCAATACCTTCAGTGGAACGTTGGTATGTGTTATCGTTAGTGGTACGGCGATACATCTCTTTCTACCTCCAGTGGGACGTTGGTAGTTCACCTTCAGTGGGACGTTGGTAGTTCACCTTCAGTGGAACGTGGGTGTATTTTGTTATCTTCATCGTCAGTGGTACGTCGATGTATTTCTCTTCAATACCTTCAGTGGAACGTTGGTATGCGTTATCGTTAGTGGTACAACGATACATCTCTTTCTACCTCCAGTGGGACGTTGGTAGTTCACCTTCAGTGGAACGTTGGTGTATTTTGTTATCTTCATCGTCAGTGGTACGTCGATGTATTTTTCTTCAATACCTTCAGTGGAACGTTGGTATATGTTATCGTTAGTGGTACGGCGATACATCTCTTTCTACCTCCAGTGGGACGTTGGTAGTTCACCTTCAGTGGAACATGGGTGTATTTTGTTATCTTCATCGTCAGTGGTACGTCGATGCATTTCTATTCATATCATCAGTAGAACGATGGTGTGTTCTCTGTTAACGAAGGATAGGTATTCTGATTCCCCAGTGAAAGAGGATGCATATTTCTCATCCCTAGTGAAAGAGGATGTCCCCTTTTCTCACCCTAGTGAAAGGTGATGCTTTAACCTCTCTGGCGCGAAATGTTTTCCCCAGTGAAGTTTCTTTTCCCAGCAAAGTTTCGTCTCTCCAACAGATTCTTATCTTCCCCAGTGGAATTCTTCCCACAAAGACATTTTGTGTTCCCAGTGGATTTCCTTTGCATCCCCAGTGTTGCTATGTTTCATCATCATCATATGCATTCATTAAACCTTTGCATTGCATCTTAGGATCAAAAATTGTGTGTTTTATATATTTAAGTCTCTTCAATCTCGTCAAAACGAAGATTTGCAATCATCGTACCTCCGGATCGAAGAAACTTAAATAGGGGCATCTGTCATACCCCAATTTTTGACCCTAAGATCATATATCATTCATATCCCAATCATTAATCAAGAGCTTCACTTGGAAGTTTTTTTGTGGTGTTGCACTCACCTCATCAATAAGAGGGACCGTCAAGCACCAATGATTGTTTATCTTGTATGCATATTATACTAACCCAAATACCAAAAATATTGCTTTGTTTCTTTGTAGGCTTTTGTTTTGTAGGTACTAAGCCAAGACATGCAATAAACAATGCATTTTCCACATTTTGGACTGATGAAATCGATTTCCCTCTTGGGTAAATCGATTTCCCTACAGCAATTTTCAACAAAATCACATTCTGGACAGCATGAAATCGATTTCCCTCCTGGGCAAATCGATTTCCCTAGTGTATTTTGCGCCAAATTCTCTTCTGGAACAGAGTGAAATCGATTTCACTCCTGGGGGAAATCGATTTCCTTAAGGCGAAATTCAAAAAAAATAGAGAGGGGAGCTTGATTTGATTTTGGCACCTATTTTCTTTGACCATTTTTGTCATTTTACCAATTTTCCACCTCACCAAAATAATTCCCTTCATTAATTCCATTTTAACCTCATTTTACAATTTTTACCATTTAAATGCCACTTTAATCACCAATTAAACACAAGTTAATTAACTAAGAGAAAATGACCAAATTGCCACTACTCTTGCTCTCATCCTATAAATAGAGGCCACTACTCTCTCATTTCTCAAGCTTTGAGAGCCAAAAAACCCCTTGCAATTTCTCTCCTCATCCTTACCAATTTCACCAAAGCTCTTTTTCTTTCATAAAGTTTGTGAGTCACATCTTGAACCTCACAAACTTTGAGCTAAACCACCATCCATTTCACTCTTTTTTCTTCAATTGTTGAGAGATCAAGATTTGTGTTGGTGATTCTTGAAGTAGATCTAAGTTTTGTTCAAGATTTGGTAATTTTCTTCATCTTTATTCATCCATCATAATGTGATTCTTTTGTGCTTGTGTGTGATGCATCTTTGATGCTATATTGGTCCTATTTGATGGTGATTTGATGGAAAATTTGTGCTCCAATTGATATGTGATCATAAGGTGTTTGTATGTTTGCTTAAGTCAAGTTTTATGCTTCCTAATGCTGATTTTTTGAAAACTACACAGAGGAAATCGATTTCCTCCTTAGGAAAATCGATTTCCATTCCGTTTCTGCGCCAGATTTGAAAACCTGCACTAAGGAAATCGATTTCCTCCTTAGGCAAATCGATTTCCCCTGGGACAGAATGTGTTTTTTTGCCTTTTTTATGCTTGTTTTGGCTTCCTTCTTCCTCCACTTCATTAATATCATTGGATCTAGGATGTTGATAGGTTTGAAATGACCTAATCCATAATATTAGATGAATGATATTAATGATAGTGTGAGTTGATTATCTTTTTATGCATTTTATTTTTCTTCCTCTACTTCATTAATATCATTGGATCTAGGATGTTGATAGGTTTGAAAGTACCAAATCCATAATATTAGATGAATGATATTAATGATAGTGTGAGATGATTTTACTTTATGCATTTTATCTTCTTCTTCTCCTTTTTTTCTTTTGATCGATGAAAGTCTTAACACCTTGAGAATTCTTATGGATTCTTGGTAAAGACTAGATCGCTCCTTATTTTCTTTTCGTGCGGTATTGCTTTCGGAGAGTGATCTACATATCACTTCTCTCGCATGCATTAGCACATAAAGTTTTGACAGGCCTCGTTGTAGGGTGATTTCTACATAAATCACTTGGCGATCTGCTTAACATAGCGCAATATTTCGTGTCCCGAATAAAAAAAGATCAAATATGGAAGAGAATTGTATGCGGTTGATTTAAGACTTATGGAAATTTATCGTGTAGTCGCTATGATTTTATCAAGCTTCTGATAAAGTTCCATTGAATTTAAATCCGAGAACATCCTTCACTCACCATCGATCTTTCTTACTAACTTTGATAACATACTTGACAAGTTTCAAGATGGTTATATTTAACATCTAACAACTAACTTTAATTTCCGCAATTTATTATATTGCTCTTTATTTTTCGCTTTATTGCTTTATTTTATCATTTCATCATATTTACATTCCGCTATTTTTCCTTTGTCCATTTGGACGTTTATATTTCCGCTATTTTCTCTTTGTCCACTTGGACACTATGTTTATGTTTCCGCCATTTTCTTTTTGTCCACTTGGACCATACTTTACTTTTATGCTAAAACACTAATAATCAACAAAAATCTAAAAAAACACTTAAGGCTCTCTTTTGGACTATTGGTTACTATCCCGAGCATTTTGGAGTTATGGACTTATGGACTTAGTGCCTCTGGACCCTTATTCTATTGTTACTCTGTTGTTATTCTGTCTGTCTGGCATTGGATTGTTGTCTGTTTGTATGTGCAGGTATTTCCTTGAAAGCCCTTGATGGTTAATTCCAAGGCATTGATATAAGGATTTTACCCGAAAACAACCGTTACTCTGCCCGATTTTCGTCAGAATTTTAATGTGCTTAATGCAAAGTGGTGCTAAGATAATAATTTCATCCGGATCCCCAAGTGATAATGTTTGGTTTGGTAATGATAAGTCCAAAGGATGGGAAATCTACCTTGACTTATAATGTCAAGTGTTGGCTTCTTTTTTGGTTAGATCGTTTTTTCCTTAGCTCTTATTTTACGCAATAGGATTGCCTCTTCATCTCCTCCCATTCTTAAATTTTCAAAATCTTCTCCCTTTTTCAAAAAACCTTCTTATGTTTGCAATCTTTTCAAAACCTTTTCTCTTAAAATATCTTTTGCCCTTAGTGGCCTTTCCCTTTTTCTTCAAAAAGTTTAGACACTATTAATTGTCGAAACGAGTGGTTATACCCCACGATTTTGAAATTGATTGATATAATGAGATCTTTTCCGCGTGAGAGAGTTAGTGGCATACTCGTAGATTTTATCCGAGTTGGAGCCCTTCTTTCATTTGCGATGCAAAGAACTCATTTGTTCTCATGCTCAAGATCAATGGCTGAGTATTTCTCTCCAACGACGATAAAGTGTTTATTCGTTTTTTTAAAACGTTTTTCCCTTTAAGCGGAACTACATTAGCTCTGACTTCTCCATTGCACCGAGGAGGTATGTAGGCACAAAGCTTAATGCTTTGTCGAGCTTATTTTAAAATAAAATAAACCTTTTTTAGCACACACGACACAAATTTTCAAAAAGGTTCCTGTGGAGTACCACAGATATGAGGGGTGCTTAAAACCTTCCCCTTGTATAATCAACACCCGAACCTGAGTTCTCTTTCTTGTTTTAAAAACAAAACTTTGGGTTTTTTCGTTCTTTTCCCTTTTCCTTTGAAAAAATAAAGCGCGGTGGCGATTTCAAACGAAATATTGATTCGAGTCAATCTCATGGCTTCGATATCAGATTTTCCCCGCTACAGCGGTCCAGGCAAAAGTTAGGGATTCATGGCAAGTAACTACATCAGACAAGACTTGATCATCAACAGTCATCTGTTTATCATGAAGAAGTTCAACACATTTCAACGGAAGCCTTTGCTTAGGAATTCCAAGTTGAGAGAGAGGACGGGGTCATTACATTTCAATGTACCTTTTCCACAAAATTACCACTTTCCAAACTTTGTAATCATCTATGGGGTCTTGCCTTTTGCAGGCCACCATTCTATTAAAAAAGTTTGAGCCTTTACCCTTTATTGGCAACCTTATTTCTTTCATATCTCTCAAAATGTCATTTATTGTTGATAGTAATTTTTGAAACAAAAGAAAATTGATCTCAACAAAATCTTTTTGAAAAAATATAAAAGAAGTTTTGTTTTGATATATGAGTGCATTACAAGGAATGGATATGTTGATGTATTCATATACAAAAGGGGAAGAATATAGCCCACCTAATGTACTTTTGGCCTGGTTCGAATATGATGAAGAACTCAGTTATTTTTGTTCTCTCAGCTCCAATGTTCCCTTAGTGTTGGGTAGCATTTATTCTGAGGCCATCAAAAGACTGTTATAGCAGTTTCTGCTCTAGTGATTCAGCTCGAGACATGCTTGATTGTTATTTTGTACTCTATCTCTTGAGTTACTCCTTGTGCTAAGTATTGGCAGCATATGCATCATTAACATGCATCAAAAACAGTCATGCATTCACATTCGATATCATAAAGTTTATTGTCAATCAGATTGCTCTTTCATTTAGAGTGTCTTAAGCAGAAAAAGCTCACTTTCCTTGAAAATCCCCACTGAATTTGTTTCTAGGTGGATAATATGTTTCAGTTATTCTGTTCAGATGTCTACGAACAGAAGACCAGTGGGTTTTTCCCTCACTTGGTCCAGTCTTTTTGGGGCAGCTTCTTTCCATTTGGTCATGGATTGAATTTTGGTTGCTGGACGATGAATATTGAGATTATGCATTTGTATTTGCATCCTTAAATCTTTGAAAAAGTATTATTGATTGCTCTTCACCATCAGTGATACGAAGGGGCATCTCTTTCTAACTCCAGTGGGACGTTGGTAGTTCACCTTCAGTGGAACGTTGGTGTATTTTGTTATATCTTCATCGTCAGTGGTACGTCGATGTATTTCTCTTCAATACCTCCAGTGGGACGTTGGTAGTTCACCTTCAGTGGAAGTTTTGATTATGCAGAACTTTATGCACCTTAAATTCATTCAAAGATAGAAGATCCATTTCAAAATCCAATACAAGGACATTACACAAAAGTGGAAAAGACTTGGATAATTACATTCAAAGAATGGATGCAAACTTCTCATCATTTGAATAAGTCTATACAATGTCAAACTTTTACTTATAAGTATACCATTCAAGACCCAAATACATTGTAAAATTGAATTTACAAAAGAATACACTCTTGACATAATTTAATCAGAGTTTGACTTTGCCCTTTGACCTCTGTCCGAAACTTCCATAGACTTCTTAAACCTCTTCGCCTGTACGACTTCTGCTCCCACTTGTACTTTGTTATCTCCAAATTTCTAGGCCTGCATACTCAAAACAAACTCAGTAAGTTACCAAGGCACCCACATAATCCAATTCAATGTCTCACTAATTTTATTTATTGAAGACACTACAGCATTCCAAAAATTCAGAACAACAAAAACAGAAGGTAATTCATACCATTCAAAACAGTCCCTTATTCAGCCCCACCTACATATACATTTACCAAACAACTCAAACATCAATTCAAAGCCTGCATAGTCATAAACATCACCCAAAATCACTGCAAATAAACCTGTCCAAACATAACCCTTCGAAACCATTTTTTTCTCTAATCCTGACTAAATTCTAACCATTGATTCAGAATAACCCCTAACCTATTTCTAACAGCCACCAAAAGTTTAGTTATAACAACTAACTACCTCCTAACTACCCTTTTTCCAATAACAGAACCTATAACAGCAAACTAACTCAAACAGAAATCAGTTACAAAATACTAACTGAATGTAACAGAAAAAACCTAGGGTCTCTAACCAACCTAACAATCTACAACTGAATCCAAACAGAAAAATCAGAGAGGGAACTCACCTCTATAAATCAGAATTTGGCTTCAGTTCTTGAGCTCCCTCTTCAACATTCTTCACTCTTCAATTCAACCATTCTTCCAATTTCTCAGCCTCCACCATTTTTCTGATTCACTCACCTTCAACTTCCATTTCTTATTCTCCCCATTCTTCTTTATCTCCACACTCCAATCACTCTCATCAACCTCTCCACCATTTTTCACCTTCTTCATCATTGATCTTCCTTTCTTCTCTCTGAACCATCTTCTTCCATCTCTTCGATCACGCCATTCATCATCTGGACCATTCCTTCTTCAACATTGTTCACATACACTCAACCTCCTTCGATCTCCATTTCCTCCCCTTTCAATCTCTTCCATTCTTCAGCTTCTTCTCTGCAATCATCATCAATCATCTTCATCTCTTCTCTCTTGCTAACCTTCTTCATAATTTTCTTTGTTTCTCTCAATCTCCAATCACACTCTTCAATCCTCTCTTCATATCTCATAACAGAAGATAAAAAAAAAAGCTCACAATTCTCTTCATTGGTGTTCTTCACTATCGTCTCAACAACATCATAATCCGCATAATCCATCTCCTTCCATCAATATTCATCAATCAGCTGCAACACCTTTAACCTGCAATCACGTTCATCAACCTCTGCATTACAACAACAGAACACAACAATAGTTCACAAGCAGAGAGACGAAGCAAAAAAAAAAAGAAGAGAGGAGGAAGAAGCGAAGGAACGAGGTGGAATAGAAGGAGATTAAGTTAGAGTGTGGTTACCTGAAGATTATCCGAAATTCTTCGTTCGTCCTCTAAATCTTCACTAAGTTCATACATCTTCACATTCTTCGTCGTCAACACAACCATTTCAGCATCTTCACCGCAATGTTACAGGACGAACGAGTTGACAGCATCGCAAGACGGCCATAGCTTCAATCCGTTCATCATTGTTCGCCCTCACTCGATCTTCGACGTCATCGCCTCAGCATCACGCAGAGTTGCCAAAAAGGGAAGAAGAAGGATCGATAATCAAACTCGTTTGTGAAATACTTTATCTCTGGATTTCTTGTCGTCGAACCAAGAGTGAAGAAGTACCAGAATTGTTTCCGATTGAGATGAGTGAAGATCGGAGGAATCTCCGCCGTCGTGTTGCCAAGAGGGAGAAAGAGAAGACGAGCTTGCAAGTCCGATAGCCACAAGTAACCCTAAATTCCCCTTTTCAATTTTATTGCTTAATTATATTTTACATAAAGTCTGGTATTAATCTGATAACATCTAATCTTGCTAATTAATGTATTAATGTAACATAAGTATGGACTTAATTAACAATAATTGAATCAATAATAAAATCTGAATCAATTTCAAATTGGATGTTGATAATGTTGGGCCAGCGAATCGTAACTCACACCCCCAGGTGGCCCATACCAGGTTTTTGGCATTCTGAACAAAATAAAAACTATGCTGGGCCAATACACCGGGTCCAGCGCCTGCTAATCACACCCTTTATTTCAGTTTACACCCCTTGTTTCCATTTTGTTCAATTAGTATAATTCAGGTTCTAATTAGATTTTTTTACCATTCCTTTGAGTAAATAAAATGCTAATTTTCTTCCTTTTAATTTTAGACCTTAGTGCTAATTTTTGACATATAACGTTCATAAAAATATATTAGTTTTTAGGCTATTTGTTTTTAGTCTTTTTACTTGATTTAGAATCCAATTCCTCTCATAAAAATCAATATAAAAAATAGGGGTATTTTACTTCATTTTTGTACTATATTTTAACTTGTTACTTCATGCTTGTGTGTAATTTTGCACCTTAGTATCATTCTCAATTTTGTTTCTAATTGTGACTTTAATTTCCATGTATTCTTTTATTCCTAACTTTAGGGAGAAACCATGATAACATTAGGATCTAGAAATTCCCATTTTAACACTTAGGCTGGTTATTAGGCTAGTTTCTCATTTCTTTTCCTTTTCAACTTTAAAACACTTAACAGATACTTGATTTAAATTCCCTTAAAAGATACCAAGAAAACACCTAAAAAATGACAAATAAATGCTTGACTAATGAAAAAGGGAATGGACACACTCGTATCCCTTGTTTAAGGGAACCACCTGAGTGAAAGTTCCTAATCTAAAAAACACCAACAAGAGTAATTCGAGTCTCCCTTGTTTAAGGGGTACACCCGAAACGCTCGACAAATTTCTCTCTTCTCTCTCTTCCCTTCAGGGCATTCTTTCTCCTAATCGGACGCGTTATTTCCGCTCCATTCCCAGCTTAAGACTCCAGAGGTCGAGCAGCGAAGTGCGAATGTAACTGTTCAACTAAAAAACACAAAAACAAACAAAAACAAAAGAGCCGAACTACGGCGCTCTGATTCCTGAAAAGGATACGTAGGCATTAGGTCGCGGGGCCTAAGCGAGCACAACTATTTATAAACCTTTTTTTCCCCGTATTTCTTTTCTTTCCTTTGCATGCATTCCCTTAGCATTAAGCTCTAGATATATAAGTACACACCCTTTAGATAGCAACAAACATAGGTGGATACCATCGAGTACGATGGGCGTGAGGGGTGCTAGTACCTTCCCCTCGCGTAACCGACTCCCGTACCTTATCTCTGGTCGCAAGACCTTTTCTTATCCTTTGTTTATTCTAGGTTTTCTGATATTCCTTTCCCTCTTTGGGATAAATATATTGGTGGCGACTCTGTTCACATTTCGCGAGCGTGCGACAGCTGGCGACTTCACTGGGGACGTTAGACCTATTGCGGGTCTGTACTTAGCGAGTCGATCCTAGCCTTTGTTTGTTTGTTTATTGGGTGTGCTTATATATTGCTTATGCTTTGCTTCATTTATTTTATGCTTGCATATCATGTCTATTTACTGCTTGCATATCATATTTATTTTCTCGCATCCTGGACTATATTATGGGCTCCCGTGGGGGCCACATATTTTTCTGTTTGTCTTTGTAGGTGGGGGTTTTTGTGAGGTAAAAGGCCCACTACCCAGGCCAGTGACACATAGGATTAGTGTGGATGCCCATGTCAACTCCCGTAGCGTTTGATATGATCGAGCTTGACATGGGGTACCACAACCAGGCGAGGTTCTTTCATGGAACATTGTATCTGGCACGTTTGTTGCCTCAAACACATTGTACCCCATGGGAATCGTTAACCCTGGTGACCATTAGGGACCACCTGTCCGTGTCTAGACTTCATACCCGTGAGATTGGGGTGGGACAGGAAACTTGACCTTCATCATACCCGGATTTCTGGTATTCAATAAAAGGCGTCGAACCTTTGATCCTGGGACATTTGACTTATACAGAAGTTCTACATCAGTTATCTATCAGAATCAACGTCGAACCTCTGAATCTGGAGGATTCGACCTTATTTGACTTATGCACAGATTATCTATCAGAATCAATGTCGAACCTCTGAATTTGGAGGATTCGACCTCATTTGACTTATACAGAAGTTCTAGATCAGTTATCTATCAGAATCAACGTCGAACCTCTGAATCTGGAGGATTCGACCTTATTTGACTTATGCACAGATTATCTATCAGAATCAATGTCGAGCCTCTGAATCTGGAGGATTCAACCTCATTTGACTTATGCACCGCCTATTTATCAAGAAAGCAACGTCGAACCTCTGAATCTGGAGGGTTCGACCATATCTTATTGACCATGAGAAGCTACTATCCAAGAGGCCTTGATCCTTGATCCTGATTTATGCTGCATTCGCATCATCACTAACATTTTGCATTCATACATTTGCATCCATGGTTACCAAGACTCTTACCACTCTTCCTCTCTATCAGATCAGTCAAGACGATTCCTCCACACCGATATCTGACAAGAGCCCGCAGAAGAAGAATCATGGGGAATTACAAATAAGATCAAGCTACCATCAGAAAACTCCATGCCCCCTAAAGGGGGCACCTTCCACCACTAGAGCCTGAAGACTTTGTGTTTGTCAGAGAACATTTCATTTGCATAAGGCCAAGCTTGCCATTGTCTAGATTACTTCAAAGTATTTTCAATTGTATTACTTTTGTTGTTATCAAGTACTTCTCATTGTAAGAAACTCATTCTGTTTGAATAGATAAAAATAATGCAATATACATGTTTTTCTCAAATCATTTCATCTTTGTCATTATGTTCATTGATACTTCACTCATTTGTCTTAAGCAACTAAAAAAGGAGGATGATGAAAATCAAAAACACATGAACTAATAATCGTATGCTTTTGGAACAAAGATCCTGCTGACGATGTACAGGCATTGTTTCATTTCCTAAACACCAGAGTTATAAGGGAGTGAAACCCTCGTCAACCCCTTTGAGCCTAAGGAGTAGTAGTTTCTTTTTAAAAAATACAAAACCCTCAATCTTAACCAGGGGCAGGGTAGTCTTCAGTTAGTGCGACCGAGCGCTCAATTTTCAGGTATTCCATCAGAGGATCAATCATATCTCACAACAAAAGAAGAAGAGCACAATCCACAATGGATGTCTCTCTTTCACTGAGAAGAAGACAGTCGCTACCTTTTCTACAAGTCAATCACAAAATCCATACAACTTGTTCCCGCACGAGACAAAAAAAAGAAAAAAGAAAGTACGAACCATGATATATAAAAAAAAGAGAAACAATAGCCCGCTAAGTCAAAAAGAAAAAAGGAAAGCTTTGAAGCAAATGACTTAGGCAAAAATTAGGGCATATCCCGCTGGACAACGAAAACCAAAATTAAAAGAAACTTTTTGTCCAGACAAAAGTTAGGGAAAACAAAAGATAAAGCAAAAGAAAAACCCTCCAAGGGACAAGTTGTTGTGACCATCAACGAAAACACCAAAGGGTGGCTGCCACCTCCATCGAAGCCATAAAGGATCCTCATCCATCACAATCCTTCCTGAAAGGTGAACACTCGTGTCAAACTAGCTGAACGTAGGACTGGAGAACATCACGAAGAAGGGGTGGGTTAAGTAGAACTTGAGCCTTTATCCTTTGTTTCTTAAACCGTGAACCCGGCCATGTTACAACCCTTCAAAGTCCTAATTGAAGTAGGGTTCGTTCCGAAAGCATACAAACTGTAAAATCATGTCAAAACTGACTCCTAATGTTGCTTGTCACTTGTGTTAGTATCAATACAACCTTCTGACAAATAAAAACTTTTCTTCGAGATTAACATGTGCATTGCATTCTCATTATCTTTTTCAAAACAGAATCGTCTCTAATCTGAAAGTAAGTACTTGATACCAAGGAAAGTTCAACATTGAAATTCCATCGAGTAGTCTTACAAAGGCAAAGGTTGGTCATCCACTGAGCAAGTACCTGAAGCATCCATTTGGTGGAAGAGTTCCTTTCAATCTGGGGCATTCATATGATCAACACTGGGGCAGACCATTGCAAATCTCCATGATTCAAGCATTATCAAAGTCCTACATCAAAAGATCATACAAGTTGGGGCAAGCTAGTAATAATTCATCTCTTCATCTTCAACCAATTGTCAGATATCGAGATAGGTGTTGAGGAGTTAAGCCAAACACCCTCACTAATTCTATCCTTCAAGCAATAACCTTTTTGCAAGGGCATCCTCCATCCTTCGTATCATGGAAACAATCATTCCATCCATAGTCATACATACATCATGCATATCATTGCATTATCATTATCATTTCTCCCACAAGGATCCAATCATCAATAAAGCAAGGGCATCCACCTCACCTTGAATCTCAAGCAGAGTTTCAGAACTCCGCCTAATCTATTCCACACAAAGCAGAAACCCTGATCAATCAGTACACTGCATATAGAAATCATTTCATTGCATCTCCAGAAGTGCATAAAATAAATCAAACATGTGAAGCATAAGCCAAGCTACTCATCAGATGAGGTCCCTACAAGTATTCTAATTGATATTCTACTGGATCACTCAGAGTTACCATTGTGGTGTCATCTCCCAAAGTCAACCATGTTCATCTTTCTTCAACCCAGAGTTGATGTTTTAGTGTTCAACCCAGAGTTGAATTTCCTTTTCCCACTCAACCTAGAGTTGACGGTCGTCTTTTGTCCTTCCCACTCAACCCAGAGTTGACGGTTATATTTCTCCTTCCCCACTCAACCCAGAGTTGACGGTTATCTTTCTCCTTTCCCACTCAACCCAGAGTTGACGGTTATCTCTTGTCTTTCCCACTCAACCCAGAGTTGATGGTTATCTTTTATTCAACCCAGAGTTGATTTTCTTCCCTTCTTCTTCAACCCAGAGTTGAGGCCTATATCTTGTCCCACTAATACTGATTTCCCTTTCCGTTCTCAATCCAGAATTGATGTTTACCTCTTATCCAACCCATAGTTGACGGTTATCCTTTTTTCAATCCAGAGTTGATCTTTTACTCCTCAACCCAGAGTTGACAATCATCTTTCTTTCAATCCAGAATTGATTCCTTTTCCCACTCAGCCCAGAGTTGACGGTTATCTGTTGTCCCTTCCCACTCAACCCAGAGTTGACGGTTGTCATTTCTTATTCCCCTCTCAAGCCAGAGTCGACGGTTATCTTTTGTCTTCCCACTCAACCCAGAGTTGACGGTTGTCCTTTGTTCAATCCAGAATTGATTACTCTTTTTCCCACTCAACCCAGAGTTGACAGTTATCTTTTATTCAACCCAGAGTTGATCCCTTCCTTTTCCCTCTCACCCAGAGTTGACGGATATTTCTTTTCTTCCTTCCCACTAAACCCAGAGGTGACGGTTGTCCTTTGTTCAATCCAGAATTGGTTACTCCTTTTCCCACTCAACCCAGAGTTGACGGTTATCTTTTATTCAATCCAGAGTTGATCCCTTCCTTTCCCCTCTCACCCAGAGTTGACGGATATTTCTTTTCTTCCTTCCCACTCAACCCAGAGTTGACGGTTATCTCTTTTTCTCCTTTCCCACTCAACCCAGAGTTGACGGTCACCTTTTATTTTTCCCTCTCACCCAGAGTTGACGAATACGTCTTTTGTCCTTCCCACTCAACCCAGAGTTGACAGTTATCTCTTTTTCTCCTTTCCCACTCAACCCAGAGTTGACGGTCACCTTTTATTTTTCCCACTCAACCCAGAGTTGACGGTTATTTCTAATTGTTCATCTTTCCACTTTCAACCCATAGTCATTATCCAATTACTTTCTCCCAACCCAGAGTTGATCTTCTTTCTTTCTTATCCAACCCATAGTTGACTTCCCTCTATTCTCCGACCCAGAGTTGACACTACTTCTTCCCCAGTAGATCACATCTCTCATCAGGCAAATTTTTAGGTTCTTTTGGTATTTAATCTTCTTCCACCTTGAATGCTCGAAAGGCTAGCGCCAATCTCACTTTCAAGTTTAAGATGATTAAATAGGGGCAGCTGTTGCACCCCAAAATTTGCCCACTTAATTTTACTTCTAACTGGCTTATGTTTCTCATTCATCTGCATGCTTCCATAGGTCATGTACATAACCTTTCATTCATTCAGGAATTAATTCAAGAAATGGGATCAAAGGTCTTATGGTGAACTCATTGTCTTTTGCAAGTTTGCTTCAACTAAAGTTCTCCTGGAACGTGGGTTAGGGTTTATTTCCCTATTCCGTGTGACAATAAAGAGGTCAAAGGACTAATAGAATGAAGTTTATTTATTCGTCTAATTGTCATGAAAAAGAAGGCGGTTTCTGGCATTTAATCAGATGACTTTCATGGTTCATTAATTAAATAACCAAATGAAATTTATGGCTTAGAGTTTATCTCTCTAAATAATTAGTGAGAAATTGGTTTATTGAACTTATCTCATGGTTTGATAGTCAGATGTTCAAAGAGATGATTCGTTCTTTAAAGATTTAATTCATCTGTTATGGCTTGGTAATTCAGTGGTGTCTCGCAAGCAACTCTCGGTGCAAATTGAAACAAGCTTTGAGAGTCAAAATTGAGTATATGAAAAAGTGAAAGCATACTTGAATTTGAGAAAAAAAAAAGAACTTTATGAAATATTCAAGGGATCGCACTTCGACTTTGTTTCAACCACTAGCCGCACCTTAAATTCATTCAAAGATAGAAGATCCATTTCAAAATCCAATACAAGGACATTACACAAAAGTGGAAAAGACTTGGAAAATTACATTCAAAGAATGGATGCAAACTTCTCATCATTTGAATAATTCTATACAATGTCAAACTTTTACTTATAAGTATACCATTCAAGAACCAAATACATTGTAAAATTGAATTTACAAAAGAATACACTCTTGACATAATTTAATTAGAGTTTGACTTTGCCCTTTGACCTCTGTCCGAAACTTCCATAGACTTCTTAAACCTCTTCACCTGTACGACTTCTGCTCCCACTTGTACTTTGTTATCCCCAAATTTCTAGGCCTGCATAATCAAAACAAACTCAGTCAGTTACCAAGGCACCCACATAATCCAATTCAATGTCTCACTAATTTTATTTATTGAAGACACTACAGCATTCCAAAAATTCAGAACAACAAAAATAGAAGGTAATTCATACCATTCAAAACAGTCCCTTATTCAGCCCCACCTACATATACATTTACCAAACAATTCAAACATCAATTCAAAGCCTGCATAGTCATAAACATCACCCAAAATCACTGCAAATAAACCTGTCCAAACATAACCCTTCGAAACCATTTTTTTTCTCTAATCCTGACTAAATTCTAACCAATGATTCAGCATAACCCCTAACCTATTTCTAACAGCCACCAAAAAGTTAGTTATAATAACTAACTACCTCCAAACTACCTTTTTTCCAATAACAGAACCTATAACAGCAAACCAACTCAAACAGAAATCAGTTACAAAATACTAACTGAATGTAACAGAAAAAACCTAGTAACCAACCTAACAATCTACAACTGAATCCAAACAGAAAAATCAGAGAGGGAACTCACCTCTATAAATCAGAATTTGGCTTCAGTTCTTGAGCTCCCTCTTCAACATTCTTCACTCTTCAATTCAACCATTCTTCTAATTTCTCAGCCTCCACCATTTTTCTGATTCACTCACCTTCAACTTCCATTTCTTATTCTCCCCATTCTTCTTTATCTCCACACTCCAACCACTCTCATCAACCTCTCCACCATTTTTCACCTTCTTCATCATTGATCTTCCTTTCTTCTCTCTGAACCATCTTCTTCCATCTCTTCGATCACGCCATTCATCATCTGGACCATTCCTTCTTCACCATTGTTCACATACACTCAACCTCCTTCGATCTCCATTTCCTCCACCTTCAATCTCTTCCATTCTTCAGCTTCTTCTCTGCAATCATCATCAATCATCTTCATCTCTTCTCTCTTGCTCACCTTCTTCACAATTTTATTTGATTCTCTCAATCTCCAATCACACTCTTCAATCCTCTCTTCATATCTCATAACAGAAGATAAAAAAAAAGCTCACAATTCTCTTCATTGGTGTTCTTCACTATCGTCTCAACAACATCATAATCCGCATAATCCATCTCCTTCCATCAATATTCGTCAATCAGCTGCAACACCTTTAACCTGCAATCACGTTCATCAACCTCTGCATTACAACAACAGAACACAACAATAGTTCACAAGCAGAGAGACGAAGCAAAAAAAAAGAAGAGAGGAGGAAGAAGCGAAGGAACGAGGTGGAATAGAAGGAGATTAAGTTAGAGTGTGGTTACCTGAAGATTATCCGAAATTCTTCGTTCGTCCTCTAAATTTTCACTAAGTTCATACATCGCCACATTCTTCGTCGTCAACACAACGATTTCAGCATCTTCACCGCAATGTTACAGGACGAACGAGCCGAATGCATCGCAAAACGGCCATAGCTTCAATCCGTTCATCATTGTTCGCCCTCACTCGATCTTCAACGTCATCACCTCAGCATCACGCAGAGTTCGCCAAAAAGGGAAGAAGAAGGATCGATAATCAAACTCGTTTGTGAAATACTTTATCTCTGGATTTCTTGTCGTCGAACCAAGAGTGAAGAAGTACCAGACTTGTTTCCGATTGAGATGAGTGAAGATCGGAGGAATCTCCGCCGCCGTGTTGCCATGAGGGAGAAAGAGAAGACGAGCTTGCAAGTCCGATAGCCACAAGTAACCCTAAATTCCCCTTTTCAATTTTATTGCTTAATTATATTTTACATAAAGTCTGGTATTAATCTGATAACATCTAATCTTGCTAATTAATGTATTAATGTAACATAAGTATGGACTTAATTAACAATAATTGAATCAATAATAAAATCTGAATCAATTTCAAATTGGATGTTGATAATGTTGGGCCAGCGAATCGTAACTCACACCCCCAGGTGGCCCATACCATGTAACATCCCAAAATTTCTAATTTAATTAGTTTAATTTAATTTTAAATTAATTAATTTGGATTAGCATTTTATTGGAATTATGTGGAAAGAAATATAAAATGTTAAGTTGTTGGGCCTTATGGTGGAATTAGTAATATGGGGGTGTAAGTGTAAGGGAGCCCATCTCTAATTTTATGTTTTCATGAAATAAGGAAAAACAAGAGGAAAAAGAGTTAGAACGTGAAAAACAAGAAGTTGTGAGAAGAGGAGCTGAAGAACGTGAAAGAGAACCAAGAGGGAGAAGACCCACTCAAGGATTTGACTAAGGTAAGGGGGGACTTCTCTGATTATCATCTATTATCGGGTTAGGGGTTAATAATATTGAATAGATGTAGGATTCGGGTCAATTGAGTCATATGATAGGTTTAGGGATTGAATCAAATTGTATGATAATTGATCTTGTGCATGAATTCTATGATATTGTGTGATCATGGCTTTGTTTGATGTGTAATTGATGCATTGTGATGTGTATTTCGTGGTATGTGTGCATTTCATTTCCTATTATTCGAATTGGTGTAATTGGAATGAGTTGGGAATGGTTGGGATGCTGTTTTCTGCAGAATTTGGGGTTGCAGGTACGCAGTAACCGGTTACTGAGAGCAGGGTAACCGATTACTGCAGTGTAAAAAGGGAAATATTGCTGGCTGGGAGTCGGTAATCGGTTACTGAAAGCAGGGTAACCGATTACCCATACAAAAAACAGGGGAATGTATTTTCTGGAAGTCGGTAATAGATTACTGAAAACAGGGTAACCGATTACCCATACAAAAAACAGGGGGATGTGTTTCGTGAGTCAGGGTAACCGGTTACTGGCCTTTGGGTAACCGATTACCACTGAAGGTTTTTGAAAAATGCAGAATTTTGTAAAATGCGTAACTTTTGATCCGTTGGTCCGTTTCGCGTGCCGTTTTGAGCTAAACGAACCTTATTAAATAATCTATGTGATGATTAATGATGTGATTGTGATTGAATGATGCATATATATGTAAACATGCTTGATAATGATGATGATTATGATGAAATGGGTATTTTGACGATGTTACTCATAGACTTGACGATGGTATAAGTATGTTCATATATGTTTGCATTCATTCATGTTCATTGGTGATACTGTATCCATAAGGGTGTGTTGGATCAGTGAAGGGCATGATTCCTATTGTGTGGAATCTGTGCCGGCAGGGCCGTATCTAGATGATGTTGGATCGGTCATGGGTTATTCCCATTGATGACGTTGGTACCACATGCATAGTGTCAGTTGCATTCATATGCATGACTTTTATAACATGATTGGATGCATTCCAGTGTTATAAATATTGATGATGTTGGTTGATTGCTTTGTGATGATGAAACTTGTCTGAATGTCTGTTTGTGAAACAATTGGGTGAACAATACAGCTATGATGTGTTATTGCCTTATAGCCTTATAACATTTGTTAATTATGATGAAGACTCACCCTTACATGTTGTCATTTTCAGATTGAGGATAGCGGCTATTCGACTCGGTGAGGATTAGCTCATGAGTCAGTTGTTTGGTTAGCGTCAGGTGTCATGCTCTGATAGTTGTAACACTGGGGACGCGAACGTTTAGAGTTTAAGTTTGATAATTCTAGTTTTGTTTTTATGTTGAAGGATTGGTTTGAAAATGTTAAACTTAATCTGTTGAACTATTTCCGCTGTGTTGACATGAATTGTTTTAAATTATAAGAATTGCCTCAGTGAATGCATGACACGACTGAATGATGTTTTAATCTATTTTGAAATTGTGGCACCCTTATTTCATGTACTCTGAATAAATTTATTTAATTTGCCGCGGGGTTTAGAAGGGTGTTACATACCACGTTTTTGGCATTCTGAACAAAATAAAAACTATGATGCTGGGCCAATTCACCGGGTCCAGCGCCTGCTAATCACACCCTTTATTTCAGTTTACACCCCTTGTTTCCATTTTGTTCAATTAGTATAATTCAGGTTCTAATTAGATTTTTTTACCATTCCTTTGAGTAAATAAAATGCTAATTTTCTTCCTTTTAATTTTAGACCTTAGTGCTAATTTTTGACATATAATGTTCATAAAAATATATTAGTTTTTAGGCTATTTGTTTTTAGTCTTTTTACTTGATTTAGAATCCAATTCCTCTCATAAAAATCAATATAAAAAATAGGGGTATTTTACTTCATTTTTGTACTATATTTTGACTTGTTACTTCATGCTTGTGTGTAATTTTGCACCTTAGTATCATTCTCAATTTTGTTTCTAATTGTGACTTTAATTTCCATGTATTCTTTTATTCCTAACTTTAGGGAGAAACCATGATAACATTAGGATCTAGAAATTCCCATTTTAACACTTAGGCTGGTTATTAGGCTAGTTTCTCATTTCTTTTCCTTTTCAACTTTAAAACACTTAATAGATACTTGATTTAAACTCCCTTAAAAGATACCAAGAAAATACCTAAAAAATGACTAATAAATGCTTGACTAATGAAAAAGGGAATGGACACACTCGTATCCCTTGTTTAAGGGAACCACCTGAGTGAAAGTTCCTAATCTAAAAAACACCAACAAGAGTAATTCGAGTCTCCCTTGTTTAAGGGGTACACCCGAAACGCTCGACAAATTTCTCTCTTCTCTCTCTTGCCTTCAGGGCATTCTATCTCCTAATCGGACGCGTTATTTCCGCTCTATTCCCAGCTTAAGACTCCAGAGGTCGAGCAGCGGAGTGCGAATGTAACTGTTCAACTAAAAAACACAAAAACAAACAAAAACAAAAGAGCCGAACTACGGCGCTCTGATTCCTGAAAAGGATACGTAGGCATTAGGTCGCGGGGCCTAAGCGAGCACAACTATTTATAAACCTTTTTTTCCCCGTATTTCTTTTCTTTCCTTTGCATGCATTCCCTTAGCATTAAGCTCTAGATTTATAAGTACACACCCTTTAGATAGCAACAAACGTAGGTGGATACTATCGAGTACGATGGGCGTGAGGGGTGCTAGTACCTTCCCCTCGCATAACCGACTCCCGTACCTTATCTCTGGTCGCAAGACCTTTTCTTATCCTTTGTTTATTCTAGGTTTTCTGATATTCCTTTCCCTCTTTGGGATAAATATATTAGTGGCGACTCTGTTCATATTTCGCGAGCGTGCGACAAATACATTATCAAAAAAATTCTTCTCAATATGCATAACATCCAAATTATGGCGCAACAAATTATCTTTCCAATACGGGAGGTCCTAAAATATACTTCTTTTTATCCAATTGTGTTCGACCCCGTATCCTGGAATTCTACATGCTTTACCAATATCTGTGAATTTTGGTAGGTGGCAAACTTGGTCCCATACTGCACCCGGTGACAATCGGGGTGGAGGAAGATCTTTTACCACTTCGTCTTTTTTGAAATATGTTTTGTTTCTTCGATAGGTATGATTTCTTGGTAGGAATCTTCAATGACAGTCAAACCACGAGCTCTTCCCCCCTTTATCTAACGTAAACGCCTTAGAATATCCCATGCAATACGGACAACCCATTTTGCCATGTGTACCCCAACCAGACAACATGCCATATGTTGGAAAGTCATTAATGGTCCACATCAAGGCTGCTCGCAAAGTAAAGTTTTTTTACGGGATATATCATAGGTGCATTCTCCAATCCACAATCTTTTCAAATCATCAATTAGAGGTTGTAAGTACACATCAATTCCAACTTTTTGACGCAGTCGGAAGCCGCCAAAGGAATAGCAAGCGCTAAACCTTGAATGAAAACAGGGTTGCAAGCGCAAGCCCTATAGATAAGCTCTGGAGTCCACCAGGAATAAAGAAAACTTTGGATTCTATTACAATAAAAGAGATCATCCTTATGGCTATGCCAAAGGTCTTTAAATACATAAAACAAATAAACCCTATTGGGCCTTATGGGCTTTTAATCCAAAACAAAATTAAATAAAACAAATAAAATAGAAATTGCTTAAATATTAAAACTAAAATTGCTTAAATATTAAAATGCTTTCCGACGTTCGATTTCTTCTTTGATACGCACAATTCTCCTACATCAGTCTCCTTCACTTCTGAAGAACTCGACCCCGAGTTCTCTTCTTGATAAAGAACTTCATCTGGCAGCTTGCTATAATTATAAGTACCAACTGAAAACCTCTCCTTACGCCGAAACGCCATCACATCTTCTCCCACATTGAAAACTTTGATTTCCATGTGTTTATCTCGCATAGGAGGCAAATCGTTTGTCGGGTCATCTGCGGTCAACTCCGTGAAATCCTTTAGGATCCCTAGCAGTTCTTCTGGAATTGTTGTTTCCTCCTTTTCAACATTCATCAACCCTTTGATCATCACTGGACAGAAACATTCAGTTTCTTTTACAGCCTCATCAAGCTCCTTTTCACTCTGCATCATCATCAAGAATCTAGACTTCTTTCCTTCTGGATTCTTATCAAAGTGTAAAACAGGAGCCATAGCAATTTTATGTGTGCCCCATGTAAACATCATCACGTTATCCCGTCCTCGATAAGTGATATCATTATCAAACTGCCAAGGCCTACCAAGTAAAATATGACAAACATCCATATCAAGAACATCACAAAGTACCTCTTCTCTATAATATTTTCCGATGGAGATAGGAACTCTGCAGGTTAGTGTTACTCGAACTTGGGAGCCCTTACTTACCCAACCGAGGTTGTATGGCTTCTCATGTGGTTTTGTGGACAACTTCAAATAATCTACCAATTTTTTTGACACCAGATTCTCCATGCTGCCACTATCCACAATTAGATTACACACTTTGTTCTTGATAGAACAATGTGTCTTGAACAAATTCTTGCGCTGCCCTTCGTCTTTGGATGCTAGTAACATTCGCTGCAACACAAAATTTACCCTCTCATCAGATTCTTCCACCGCAAACTCAACATCGGCATACTCATCGTTCTTAACTGTAGAATCTTCTCTTTCCTCATCTTCCTCCCTTTCTTCCACAACAGCAGCGACTCTTCTTGTTGTACAAACATTTGATTTGTGGCCTCTTCCGTTACAACGATAACATGTGTCTATAGCGGGTCTAGCATATGGATTATTTGGCCTCTGAATTGGTGCTTTACCATGCTGCACACTGTCAGAGCTGCTAGCCCCCTTATTCTCAAGATTGGAATCTCGTGGTGTTGCATTCTTTTCCTTGTCACCTGCTGATTCACAGTTACTTTGGGGTGAATACCTTTCAATAAACGAGAAATTTCGAGGGGATTTCTCCATCAATTCTGCCTTCAAAGCCAAACTAGATGCTTCAGCTACGGTCCATACAGTCTGTAAACTCATCTTCTCCTGCAAGGATCCCTTTAGGCCACTGATGTATCGAGCCACTTTCTGGCTTTCTGATTCTCCCAATTCATTGCGCTCAGAAAACCGCAGGAACTCAGCTGTGTATTCGGTCACGGTTCTCTTGCCCTGAACACACTCAATGTACATCTTATAAAGAATCTGCTCATAATCCTCCGGTAAAAACCGCTCCAGCATCAATTGTTTCATTCTTCTCCAAGTTCTGACTGGCCCTTTCCTTTGTCTCTGCCTTTGAACAACAAGTTTATCCCACCAGACAGCTGCAGTACTTTTAAGCCTGATCGCAACCATCTTGACTTGTTTGTTCTCAGGGACACCCATAAAGTCGAAGAATCTGTCGACGTCAATCTGCCAATCAAGAAACTCCTCCACTCCCATAGTTCCGTAGAACAATGGAATATCAGCCTTCACTCGATAGTCATGGTTGTTCCGTAGATTCCCACGATTAACCTCTTCATCGTAAGTTTCTTCCTCATCAGAACTCGAATCATCGACACAGTTTCCACCCCGCAGAACCCTAATCGGTTCCCCTCTCCTGTCTCTTCGCCGATTCCCATTGTTGGCGTTGTTCGCCTGATTTGCTAAATTCGCCATCTGTTCAGTCAAAGCAGTTAGAGCCGCGGTGAAAGCCGTGGTAATTCCCTCAAGATCTGCTTTGGTCACCGGTTGATCCGCCATAGTTGTCAAGCTACGAAAAGAACAGGAGAAAACCTGCTCTGATGCCAACTGACGCAGTCGGAAGCCGCCAAAGGAATAGCAAGCGCTAAACCTTGAATGAAAACAGGGTTGCAAGCGCAAGCCCTATAGATAAGCTCTGGAGTCCACCAGGAATAAAGAAAACTTTGGATTCTATTACAATAAAAGAGATCATCCTTATGGCTATACCAAAGGTCTTTAAATACATAAAACAAATAAACCCTATTGGGCCTTATGGGCTTTTAATCCAAAACAAAATTAAATAAAACAAATAAAATAGAAATTGCTTAAATATTAAAACTAAAATTGCTTAAATATTAAAATGCTTTCCGACGTTCGATTTCTTCTTTGATACGCACAATTCTCCTACATCACTTTTGGACTCGACGGTCGTGGAATGATACATGTCAGAAACATGTACGATTTTGTCATGCACATCTCAGGAGGAAGGTTGTAATGGGTTACAATAACTGGCCAACAAGAATATGCAGTTCCAGACCCTTGGACATATGGAGTAAATCCATCAGAGCATTATCCAAGCCTGACATTTATAGGTTCTGCGGCAAAATCAGGATGTATTCGACCAAAGTGCTTCCAAGCCTCGTCATCAGATGGATGTCGCATAGTGCCTGAACTTGTTTTGTTTGTATGATGCCATGTCATCTGACTTGCACTATACATTGAAGCAAATATTCTTTTTAACCTTGGTATAATCAGAAGATAAAACATGGACTTCACTGCTACACGTGTTTGCTTACGATTAACAGCTTTACTTTGAATTTGATATCTTGGACTTTCATAGAACTTAAATTCCTCCAACAATCCATCATTAGTACCAAACTCATTATCATAAAACAACATGCAACCATTAATGCAACAATCAATTTTTCTTACACTTAAACCCAACTTCGACACCAACTTCTTTGCATCATTAAAAGTTGAAGGCAAGTTGTCTTTCATAGGAGTCGAGTCCAACATCATTTTAGTGAAGAATTCCAAACACTGATCAGGAACATTCCAATTTGCCTTTGCAACCAATAATCTCACATACATTGATAATTTTGAGTCCGACGACCCCTCAAACAACAGTATATTCATCTCATTCAACAACTGATAAAATCTCTGCGCTTCCTTATTCGACAACTCATCCCCATCAAAATCTTCAGGTTGATCATAGGTCACATTCACACCAAAAGCATCCTCAACCATGTTACCGATCAGATTAAAGTTTTCCTCATATTCCATAGTCGGTCTACTACTTGAAGCATGCGAATTGCTAGTCTATGGCACGTTCATTGGCAGTTTTTCACCATTAGACGTCCAAACTCAATAATTATTAATGAAACCCCTTCTATGTAAATGACGTGTTACTTCCTCTGGATAACTAATTATACGTCTACATTCACATTTAAGACAAGGACACCTAACCCCCCCTTCGCTTTGACAACATTCCTGAACAAATGCCCACTTGATAAACCCATCAACCCCTTCTATGAAATTTGGTTTAAGTACACGTCTTCCTGGTTCTAATCTATCGTACATCCAACTACGATAGTACAGATAATATTCCATACTGCATATTTGTACAATCATACAATTTCATATGAGTAAATTTGTAACTATTCAATATATGCTCAACTAATACATTTTATACTATTACATTATATACTACAAATAATAATACAATATTGTTCTAAATACAAATACTACAAATAATACATATAATAACATTATGTGTTTGTTTTAAATACATATTTAATAAAATATTTTTAATACATAACTATTATTTTCTATTTTTTTTAAGTTTTATTCTAATATAATAAAAATATATATTAATACAAAATTTAACAATCTACATTATATGCTTCAAATAATAAAATATTTTTAAATACAAATATTACAATTAATACATATAATAATATTATGTGTTTGTTTTAAATTCATTTAATAGAATATTTTTATTACATAACTATTATTTTTTTATTAAAAACAATTAATAAAAATCTAACATATAATACTATGATATTCTATTTTTCTACCAAAATTTTCTTTCTTACCTTTTAAACAAAATAACATACTAAACTATAAATATTACATTTTCTTTTTTACCAATATATATTATAAATTTTGTTTAACATTAAATTTTTTTCTTACCATTTAAACATATTAAATATTTTATTTTCCATTAACAAATAAATATTCTATTTTAAAAAATAATAATATAATATAAATTTTGTTTTACCTAATAAAAAATTTAAATATTCAGTCTTAAAATAATATTCTATTTTTAAAAAATATATAATATAAATTATATTACATATTCTATAATTTATGTTTTACCTAAAAATAAATTTTACAAAATAAAATACATAATATATAATCTATTTTAAAAATATAATCTATTTTAAATATTATGTTTTAAAAATATAATCTATTTTAAATATAATACATAATATAAATTATATTAACTATTATTATTTAGTTTTACCTAATAATAAATTTTACAAAATAAAAAACATAATATTTCAAAACAAACTAATATTTGTCAAATTTTAAAACAAATAAATATAATATCTAAAAATCAAGTAACATTCCAAATAATATATCAAAAATAAAATTGTAAAAATACCTCTTCTTCAATCTCCTTCAATCTTCTTTGTCCAATCTTTCTTTAAATATCTTCAATCCTCTTCACTTCAATACTTAAAGAAAAAAATTAACAGAACTTAAATACCTAAGAATATTGCAATTGAAGAAAAAAATTAACAAAAATTAAATACCTAAGAGTAACATACCTTTATAGAAATTGCAATTGAAGAAAAAAAAGCAAAGAATTAATGGAAGAAGAGGAGTAGAGGGAAATGTGAGGGGAGAAAGGAGAGAAAACGTTTGAGAGTTTAAGAGAGAAATTGTAAAGTTTCTGAGATTTGGGAAATTTGGGAACGATGAGGGTGTTATATATAAGGTTCATAGCGACGTGGGATTCACGACACAACCTACCCACGTGGAAATCACGTAGCAACAATCAAACGGTCATATGCAATTACTGCTACTCCTATCATTCCCTGCACACAGTCAAGTTAAATGCCCTCTTAAAGTGTTGCGGCGTGTTATACACGTCACAACGTGAAATTTGTAAACTTAACTTTCCCTCTTAAACTACTTTGCATATTTCAGGGCGCGAGGTTTTAATTTCATTTATTGGGACGTAGCGACGTGGCTTAAATGACGCCAATCAGCGAAGTGAAAATCACGTCGCAACTTCTCAACGGTCAAAACTTTGCCACGTGACAAGCATTTCGCTAATTGCGACGCGATTAGCATTACGCTATAGGCCAACAAATATTTTTATTAATTTCCTTTTCAGAGTCAAGTCAGAACCAAGTCAAGTCGTGGTCAGGCTTTTTCTTACACAAACTTTGCGACGTGGAATCCACTACACAAATATGAGTGGATTGGGCTAATTCTGATAATTGGGATGGTCCAGAACACCAATATTTAACCGTATACACTGTTCACCTTATTTATACGATGAACAATATTTTTTCATTAAAATAATAATATTTTTAAAAAATAATATTTATAAAAAATAATTTATTTTTAAAATTTACGTTATAACATAAATATAAGGATGTGTCATTAACCAACTTCACAAATATATTAACAATAAAAAGTGTATATCTTTAACCACTTATTTTACTTATAATTTATTAACCATTTTCACTACTTTATTAACCTATAAAATATATACATTTAACCATGTTCTGACACTAAATTATAAATGTATTACTAACCAACTTTTACACTTTATTAACCAACTTTATTTTCCTATTTAATATATATATATATATATATATATATATATATATATATATATATATATATATATATATATATATATATATATAACTCATTAACCAAATTATGAATGATATTATTAACCAACTTTATACATAATATTAACCAAAGTTAATTTACTACGTAATATTTAATATTTGATGTCAGAACACTCGATAACCAAACTCTAAACGATATTGATCAAGTTTTGATATTTCATTAACCAAAGTAATTTTTTTTTAAAAATAGATCAAAAAGTTTTTTTAAAAAAAACACTATTCACGTATTTATGAACATAGTATTGGACGAAGTGCATGAATTCGATGTCATGATATCATTTCTAAAAAAATATTAACCTTATGAAAATAAAATAAAATTTTATTAATAAATATATTTGATTTTAGTAGATTTCAAATAATTATATAATTATGATTTGATCAAATAATATTTATTAAGATATGATATTGGAAAATATTTTTACCTATCACACTTATTGACATACATTTGTTGTAAACCAATTACCTTTTTATTTTGTATCAATTTAATTTTATTGTGTCTTGTTTATTTTAATCCTCTCAACTTTATACAGTGTAGATTTATATTTGTTTTGTAAATATTCTCGTGTATATTCTCCACAAAAAGTATCCCGTCACATGATATATTGATTTGTAATTGGAATATATAAATCAAACTATACCAAAAAAAGAAGTAGAAACAACTTAGGCGCTCGAGTTTTTAGAAACAAATTTCAGAGTATTTTGCTTTTCAAACATCCTAAACCTTTTCTCTTTACACAAGAAACCCTAATATTACTATATCTCTAATATGAAAAGAAAACATGAAGGATGTGCTGTGGGGATAGACCTTGGCACAACATATTCATGTGTTGCAGTATGGCAGGAAGATCATCATCGAGTTGAGATCATTCACAATGATCAAGGCAATAAAATTACACCTTCTTTTGTTGCATTCATAGAAAATCAGAGATTGATCGGTGATGCTGCTAAGAATCAAGCATCTTCCAACCCTCAAAACACCGTCTTTGGTATAAACTTCTATTCTTTTACTCTTCCAAAATTTAATTACAAACTATTTATAACAAGTTCATGCATCTATTTATAACACCTTATTTAACTCTTTCTTTTTCAGATGCCAAGAGGTTAATTGGTAGGAAGTTTAGTGATCCTATTGTTCAAGAAGATATTCTTTTATGGCCATTCAAGGTCATTGCTGGTGACAATGACAGACCCATGATTATGGTTAAGTACAAGGATCAAGAAAAGCAACTATATGCCGAAGAAGTATCATCTATGGTACTCACCAAAATGCGAGAGATTGCCGAGACATATTTAGAATCAGAAGTTAAAAATGCAGTTGTTACTGTGCCGGCTTATTTTAATGATTCTCAAGGAAAAGCAACTATTGATGCTGGTCTTATTGCTGGCCTCAATGTTATGAGAGTAATGAATGAACCCACTGCCGCAGCCATTGCATATGGCCTTGACAAGAGAACTGGTTGTGTTGGAGAACGGAATATTTTAGTGTTTGATCTTGGTGGTGGCACTTTTGATGTGTCGATACTAACTATTAAGGACAGCGTCTTCCAAGTTAAGGCCACATCCGGAAACACTCACCTCAGTGGAGAGGACTTTGACAACAGAATGGTGAACTACTTTGTACAAGAGTTCAAAAGAAAGAACAAAGTCGACATTAGTGGCAATTCAAGAGCTTTGACGAGGTTGAGAAAGAACAAAGGGGACATTAGTGCATATACTCAAAAGCTTTGAGGAGGTTGAGAACTGCTTGTGAGAGGGCAAAAAGGTCACTTTCTTTCCTCGTTACCGCCAAATTTGAGGAAATGAATATGGACCTTTTTAATGATTGTATGAAGATTGTTGAAAGTTGTCTAATGGATGCTAAGATGGACAAGAGCAGGATAGATGATGTTGTCCTTGTTGGTGGATCTTCTAGGATTCCTAAAGTACAACAACTATTACAGGAGTTTTTCAATGGGAAGGAGTTGTGCAAAAGCATTAATCCTGATGAGGCTGCGGCTTACGGGGCAGCTGTTCAGGCTGCGTTGTTGAGTGAAGGAGTTATGACTGTTCCAAAGTTGGTGGTGCAGGATGTTACACCTTTGTCTCTTGGCAAATCTGTAATAGGAGATATCATGAGTGTGGTGATTCCTAGGAACACTTGCGTTCCTGTCAAGAAGACAAAATCATATTATTCAACCGAAGATAACCAAAGGATTCATAACATTAAGGTTTATGAGGGTGAGAGAACAAGAGCCAGTGACAACAATTTGCTTGGTTCTTTTACTCTTTCGGGCATTCCCCCAGCTCCTCGCGGCAGCATTATCTCAAATGTTTGTTTTGGTATTGATGAAAATGGTATTTTGACCGTTTCAGCTAATAATAATGTTTCAGGAGTTTCGAGCATGATTACAATAACCAATCACAGAGATAGATTGTCAAGTGAAGAAATTAAAAAATTAATTCAAGAAGCTGAGAATTACCAAAATGAAGACAAGAAATTCCTAAGGAAGGCCAAAGCGATGAATGCATTGGATTTCTACATTTACAAAATGAGAAATGCCTTAAAGAAAGAGGATATTAATCAAAAGCTCTCCTCTCAAGAAATTGAAATTATCGAATCTACAATTGCTGTGATTACAAATTTGATTGATGAGAATAACCAAGAGGTAGAAATAGATGTTTTGGAAGACCATCTAAAGGGACTTAAGAGTACCATGGAAGACATTTTAGCTAAGACTATTTAGTTTTTATTTTACTTTTTCTCAATTAAGATTTTGAGGTTTGTTTTGCTTTTTAGTAGGCATTATGTATCTATGACAGATATGTTATTTAAACCATGCCAATAGCAGTGTGCTGAAACCATGATCTAGTCACACTTGTTTCCATTATGATTAATTTAGATTTTATTTTATTATTAGTTTACAAGTTTCTTTGAGTCTTCTGACAAAAATTAATCTCCTGCATAATCAGTTGGTGGTTTTCCTTTCCTTGAGTATCTTCTAAACTAATAACTTCCCAAATTTAGTAGTGAAATTTAAGCACCAGTACTTGTAAAATAATAGTTTATTCTTTCCTAAATTTTGATTACGTATCTTGTTACTTAAAAATAAGTTTTTTTTTTCCCTGGAAGATTACTACCATATATCTATTGAAATTTGATATGTTTCCAAGATAAAGGGGTTGTAAAGAGAAATAGGCTGAAGTAATCTGTAAGAAAAGAAAGCATGGCAATTTGGCATGATGCTTACTTGTGAACTGTTTTTGATGTTCACTTATTTAAACTTGTCTGTTTAGTTTAGTCGAAATTTGATACAATTTTAATAATATTGTAATGCTTCCAGAATATGTGATTTCAAAATCAAAGCAGCTCATGATCAATATAGAAATAGAAATAAATTACTTTTCAAATGTTGAAACTTGAAGTTGAAAGTCTAGTAATGATTATGCAAAGAAGCCTAAATCAATTACAAGGGCCCCAAACAGCAGAAGTTGATTTTCCTACAACAGTCACACTTATGTATGAGTCTTATGACTTAACTTAATCACGAATCATGAAAGTTCGACATCAAATATTATAAAGAGAATTCAACTATGACTTTACTTTGACAATGAAAATGGTGACAGCACCTAATCTCATTGAGTTGCCTTACCCTTACTCATAACTCTTTTATAAGCAAGGCTTGTAATTTATTGACTCCCCATCCTATGTGAGACTCATGAAAATAAATCTGATTTGCTATTAGTTGTTGATGTTATTTAAGTTATGACATATTCCTTATCTTGGACTAAGACAAAATCCTCTCACTCAAAATTTTATTTTATCAATAAAATACATTAAAATTTAATTAACAAATAGAATGGTGTTTTCTGATTTTTTTTGGTAGCAAGTTGATCCTCATCAATACTACTGAGATCTAAGTCTTCATCTTCCACATCTTCACATAGTGTCTCAACAGTTTTCTCCATATCTTCTACTACATGATTCTCCTTTCCACCCGTCTCGGTCTTACCATGGACATGATCATCATTCCTCACAAAATTATTCTCAAAGGTAAAATCTTCATTCTTCTTATGAATATGGGATCCTATCAACATGACAGGCAGTATGTCAGATACATCTTTATCAACATCTTGAATTCCCAAAACAGTTTTCTAGGTCTCCTCACCAAAAGGATTTTTCATGAGATAATGATTTCAGTAGTACAAGTGTACAACAATAACTTTTTAGTAGAGATTCTTAAGTCTGATTACCTGCCACTTGACTTAACAAAGGCCGTAATGGCATTTTCAATGACCAATCAAGGTAACACTACGTGCTTATGCTGGCTCCCTTGATTACAGTTAAAATAATTGGCTCGCCTTAGTTGCATTAAGAATTAAATTTGAAAATGTTATCCATTTGTACAGTTATAACAGTTGGCGTTCATATAGGCAATGCAAGCTTGCTGACATTTTACATGCCAACCAACTTACAAAACATCTCAAGGTGCACTTACTTTTACTTTGTAGAAGTGTTTTACATATCGTAGGTTTAATAGTTCACAATTGGTTTGTTTTTAGCATAATTCAATATAACTTAGCATTATTGTGTCTCACTTTAATTGTAAAGAGGATGGCCTTAGGTTTGTGTTCTTTTCATTGTTTCATTAGGTTTTTATGAGTTGACAGAGAAACTAATATTTGAGCTTAACTACAGGCATAACATATGCTTAAGCATTTACATGAAAAGTGTTTGTGCTATAAGCAATTAATTAAATTTAGTCAAACAAAGTCTTAATAATGCTTATTATGTTTGCATCATGATCAAGAAGATGGTGTGAATATTACTGCAAATTCTCTTCATCCAGGAATAATAGTCTTAAATTTGAACTTGATTACCTTTAGTGGAGGGAACATGTGAATCCAAAAAAATACTCCCTCTATCTCACAATAGGTGTCCTCTGAGATTTTCACAGTTTTTAAGAAACTGATTAATTATGTTGATTTCAATGATAAAATTAGTCTCATTTACTAAAATAACCTTATTAATAACAGGTAGTGGAGTACTTAAATGAATTAAAATACAATAAATAAGAGTAAGTTAGTGGAAAGAAATAATAAATATTACATTGATATTCTAAATGGAAAAATAATTTGAAACAAATAAAAATTGGAAAGAGAACACTTGTTGTGAGACGGAGAGAGTAGAATTTTTACTCTAACATGTTTTTAAGGAATTATTTAAGTCATGGGGATTTGGTATACGAAATAATGTATTCTGCATTGTCAACCATTATGGGGAAGAGTGTTAGTGATCAACGATATACACTAAATGAAATGCGTTAATAATATGACTAAAAAAATGCTCCAGTAGAATGACTATGTCTATGTGTCACATCTATCTTTCTATTCTAAGAAAAATATTTGCTAATTGCACCAGAAGGAATTTTATACAATCTACTTTCCGTTATTTTTCTCTCCACGCATAAATATTTATTGCCACTCACGGGACTTATTAGCTAACTTGATAATTTATGAAGGAAAATGCATAGTTGTTGTTCTCTTCTACAATATAAGAAAATCGTATGTTCTCCCAAATACTAAAATGCCCCTCTTGCTCCTCAATGCGCCACGTGGATACTTTCTGCATCCAGAATTTAAATTCTTGCTTACTTGGCACTATCTTTTTTCTGTTTGCTTCCAAAATCTACTAATTGCTTTTTCAAACCTGAGGTCTTCGTTCTCTCTCATATCTTTCTCTCTTCAGCTTCAAAACTCAACCCTAATCTATCTTCAACCCCAAACCATCTTCCATCTTCAAAGATACACCATCTTCATTGTCTTCCTCTGAGCTTTCTACATGGCAGGACCGTTGGAGAAAATTTTCTTTTTCCTCTTCCTCTTCGTCTACAGTAAACCACGTCCCATCTCAAATTTTTGTCGTGAGTTATGAATTATAAGTTATGCCGCTTCGTACGGGATTGTCGGTTTGGTTCCACCGTTCGTATATCACCACCAACGTCGCTATTTGCCTCAAGGTATATTCAATGTTGAAGATTAAGGATTTTAGGATTTATATGTTTTGTTGATTTGGAATTTTCTTATGGTGTTGGTTTTCTGAACTGTGTTGTTTTAGGCTAAAGTTGATAAATATAATTATGTTGTAAGGATTGTTGAGTTCTTTGAATATGAAGACAAAGTTCTATAAGGATACATCGTTCTGATTTTGATATGGTTTATTGCTCTTTCTGTTTATAGAGATTAAATTAATAAATCTTAAATCCCTAATCTTTTTGGTTGTTTCCAATTTCTCCGCTTTGTTTCTGATTTACGTGTTGTTTCCACGTGGATCTTTCTGATGCCACTGATCATATTGGATTCAAGTCTAATGAAGTGTTGTAGTTGAGAAAAGGATTATGTTGTTGATATATTTTTTTTGTTTCAAGTTTTGATGTTAACTGATTTTGGAATGTCGAAAGAAATTGAGGAATCCAAGAGATCTAACTCTGTGTGGGACTACAGAATATATGGCTCTGGAAAGTAATGAAATGATAACCTGGAAGGTAATGAATTAACGCAATTCGCGAATTGCGTCTCTTGAATTATTTAGGTTCTCCAACCGTTTCCTACTTGTGGTTTCAAATTGGAATGTGTTTAATTTTTGTTGTGCTGGCTTATAAATGGGAAGAGAAGTTGAATTGTAACATGTTTTGTGCAGGTAGCACGTCCTGATTCTGTGTAGGCTTGTTATAATGGATTACTGACTGAACGCAATGATATGGAGTCATTGGATGCAGAGTTTATAATGGTTAATAACAGTTGGGGCAAATAAAGGTTAGTTACAATTTATTTTCTGAAATTGTTAACTGTTAGTTTAATTTACTTTTGGAAGTGTTTTGGCGGTGTATGCGGACTGTCTTAAAATTGAATGCGGTATGGTGATTTGTCTTTGAATTGTCAACTATTATGAGGGTTCGGTCTATTTTCTGGTCTGGGTGCTTTTGGTTATGAATGGAATTAAAGTTGGTATAGAGTTGAATGTGTAAAGAATGTGAATTATGGACCTGTCATGATTTTCTTTTGAATGTATGACGGTTGAACGATTGTTTTGAACTGTTAGTAATCGTTGGCAACATTTTGAATGTATGATGGCAACATTTTGAGTGGTGGGCACTAATGAAGGATAGAAAAACACTTAGAAAGGGGGGGAGGATTGAATAAGTGTATCTCAAAAACTTGTCATAACTTGTATAAAGTTTGTTAGGTCGGTTAAGAGTTTACCGGACTTAAGTTTTTAAGTTTTTAAATCAGGCCAAATATCTGACTTAACATGTCATAACTTGTATAAGTGCAAACTGTTAAATCGGGTGCAAAACCAATATAACAACACATTTTTAATCGACTTAACAAGTGTTTTCTTACTAGTGATTTCATCTTGGCCCATGCATGAGTGGGACATTATTTATATTTCCACCAATAGTCATATTACCCTTATTACTATATGGAACATACTTCTTATGACTCGGTTCAATTGACTTAGAGGAACCCCAATGTCAACTTCACCAAACTTCTAGATACATGATAAGAAATTCCAATAGATAGAATTATGCCATAATCACTATTCTTCTTTAAGTTCTTCTTATGAATCATCATTGTTCAATGTTGGGGGGACCTCTAACTTGACCATCAGCCACCCTACAACAAAACCTTCTCGCTTGAATCTCATAAAGTCCACATGTGGTAATTCATAAACATGAGTAAGATATTGAAACATCTTGTCTAACATCTTTGTTTTTTCTCGACTTCATAAATATTCCCCTTTGAGATCTTGCAAACCCCTTTAAACTTCCAAAGATACGACCTTCTTCATAAGTACTTCTTGAACTTTGTTCATGACGACACACTCAAATTTATGTTGATCACGTTGGCAATTGAGCCTTCTACCAACATCGTATCATCAAGGCAAAGAGAACCAGGACTAACCAATTTTCCCACGCCCTTGATTTTTCTTTTTGCTCCATCACCAATAGTGACTTAACTATTTGAGTGAGACTTTAGCTCTTCAAGAAATGTCTTTTCTCTAGTAAAGTGCTTTGAACCCCCACTAACATAATACCAATTTTCTCTTGAGTAACCTCTAAGAGGTGTATGAGCTATGAAAGTGGTTGAAGTAGCTGATAAGTGCCAAAATGTACTTATTTTGTGTATGTAAATAGTGGCACTTATCGATACTTTTGTTAATACCGTTTGAATAATTCCTTGTTTTGTGTATAAATACGTATACTTTGTGAATAATTGTATTTTCATATACTTTTATACCAATTAATAGTTTTCCATTCATTTTATAGGTATTCATGCATATTTGGAGCATTGAGTAATAAAGATCAAAGGCTAAGCTTCAAGAATGCAAATTCTACCAATTCATCAAAGAATAAGGCTCAAAATAAGGATGATAAAAATCATCATTTTGGTTTCCATTCATTCATTTTTGGATAGAGCATTGAATAAGCTTTCCAACGCTTCGAACCGGGCGCAATTCGGAGTTACGGTTCTCAACTTATGGCGAAAACAAGATTTCACTTTTGTTGTCAGTCCGCCGAGCGGAGCTCCAGCGGAGCAAATCAGAGTCTGGATGCAATTTTGAGTCCGCTGAGCGGAGGGGGTCCGCTAAGCGGACCTGCTAAGACAACAACTCGTTAAAAGGGGCAAAAATCACATTTTTAGGTTATGGGTTGGGTATCTTTGAGTCCCAACACCATCAACTTCATTCTTAGGGTAGATTAGCTTAGAAAACAACTTCGGAGGTTGCATAAGGATGATCAGGGGTGGATTGAGCGTCGAACGGAGCTGACAAACCGGGAGATTTTTGGTTCATTTCTCTTCTTCTTTGTGTATTTCTCTTTGGTTGGGTTTTGTTTGTATATTTACTTGAATCTTATGTATATTTACCGATTATAATGTTATATTTAACTTGCTTTACAAATCTGTGTTGATATTATCCTGGATTTTTGCTCTATGCTGGGGATTTGGGGTGCTTTAGAGATAAACTTCTTGAATCCTTATCTAGGATGATAATCTGTTGGTTCTGAACTCTAGAGATAGATTTAGAGCTAGCATTCACTGTGGGTATCTGTACTTAATGCTTTCGTGTTTGAGCGGCGCGCGAGAATTCGCCGACGCGAGAATACGGATGTACTCGCGACTTTGCGTTAGAGATAACCTTAGTTGTGAGATGATCTCGTTTGTGCTCCAGAGATGGACGCTTATGTGAGAGATACGTGATAACATAGATGAGTATCGTAGGTTGAGTATAATGGGTTGGTAAGTGTATGTTTGTGAAGAGTGAATATATTTACATTCCTGATAAGTTATTTCTCTTCTAAGAATGTGTTTATTCTTTTCCTGTCTATATCTTTGTTTACTTTTTGCTCTTTCAAACCCAAGCTCGAAACCGTAGAAATTGTTGAATGGCATCTCTCCATCTCTGAGGACGATAATTCCCGGATCAATATTTCCAAATCTTTTTTGTTACTTGCCCTATACTGCATTCAACAAAATGGCGTCGTTGCCGGGGATGGTTGTGATTGCATCGCAATAGTTTCCGTTGTTTTGAGCTTTGTATATAACGTATATATTGTATGGTTTCACTTGTATATATTTTTACTTGTACATGTTTACTTGTTTATGTTCACCATATAAGTTTACTTGTATATGTTACATATAAGTATACTTTTACTGGTGAATGTTGGTGAAACATGTTGATCTCGGATGAGCTCTTTAATAACAAATCTTCACTTTTCAACTTGTGAATCCAACATTCACTAACTTTTCTCTTTTTGTATGATAATAATTGTATTTGTTCCAAACTTGTACATATGTTTTTGTTTGTGTATATAGTTGTATACTTTGGTTTTTATGTTCGTTTAATCATTGTATATATTTGTACCAGTAACATTTGTTGAGTGGTTGGTTAGGATACTTTCTTTAGGCTTGTGCGGTGAGACGTTGATCGGTAAAATAGCAAGTGTACTATTTTGCCTCTGTAGTAATAAAGGGAAAATTCCCCGAATATCGATCTCAGAGACTGCGTGAGATAATAGAGTTAGTCGCACTTCAATTAAACAAAAAGCCTTGGGGTTTTGATTTTTGTGATTACAAATTAAATTGCAAATAAACTTAAAAAGGTTTAATTGGCCAAATATGAGTAACATGCCAGGGTAGGTGTGTGCATTAACATGTAACAATTCTGAACCCTTATTTCATTAACAAAGTTCAACTTATCAATTACCGGTTCTTAAGGGTATTTGCTCCTAAGTCCTTAGTGGGCAAACTTTTGAACATTGAAATCCTAATCCCAAAGTCCTTCGAAATTAGTGATCAAATCAAATATTATTATAATCAAGAACAATCCGGTTACTATAGGGTATCCCTAGTCCTAGGTGATATCTACTATAATATAATGGTATAAAAACCCTAACAATGGAGGTCAATCCTAATTGTCAGTCATAAATCAATCCAGTTGGTCCGACGAGGAAAGCATTAAAAACCTTATACCATTAAATTGAATGTAAAAGAGAAACATGTTATTGAAATTCGGAATTCAAAATCATCACAAATGTTAATCAGGGACACCCCCTAGCATTGGGGGGTTTAGCTACTCATATCATCCAAAGAAATTACAAAGATATCAAATAAAGACATTACAATAGAGATGATGAACTTTGATCTTCAATGGCTTCCGCTCATGAGAGTTCTCCGTTCTTCTCCAATTGCATAGGCTTCTTCTCTCAATCCTCCAATTCTTCGTGTGGCAAAAAAAAAGATCCCTAATTCATCTTGAAAGCTCTCCTAAATAGTGCAGACTCACTTAAGTTGGTTGGAAATACCAAAAACACCCTTGCAGGCAAACCACTGAACAAAATCATAAAATTCACTGAAATCAGCGTCAAACCCAACACGGGCCGTGTTGAGCAACACGGGCACCCGTGTTGGTCCCCTGGTATATTTATTTTTATTGATTGGTCCCAGACTTAGCAACACGGGCCGTGTTGAGCAACACGGGCACCCGTGTTGCACCACTGTTTTTCCTTTCTCTCAAACTTTGCTCCCAGCTCTCTTCCTGACACGGCCCGTGTTGGGCAACACGGCCACCCGTGTCAGGCCTCCTGTAGCATGTTTTCTGAACTTCCTCAAAACTTCCGAGTTTCGCACTGATTTACTCCGGTTTCTCCATATGAACCTGGAAACATTAAAACATACAACCAAAGCATAAAATGACGAATAAAGAAATAAAACACTCAATAACAAAACTTAAACATACTTAAAAACAACGATAAAAATATGTGTGAAAACCACTGATCAAACTCCCCCAAACTTAAACCGTTGCTTGACCTCAAGCGACAATTACAAAAGTTAATGGCCTTCAAAGCACACGGTGTTCATACGTGAGATATCTATCTGTATTGATCAAGAAACAGTGATTTGGCATTCACATGACGCGACGAGTTTTGTTACCACATTAATCCTCAAGCTCCCGTTTCGGATACCTCTCCAACTATGCTTTGCACTTAAGTCTCTTTCCGATTTTCCTCCTCTTTCATTCGGACAATCATATTAAGGCACTGCAATTCTTATAATAATCATCACCTGCATGAGACGGATCAAGGCTTCTTATTATTTTTTTCTGGCACCAAACTAGCAGCATTGGCTACTTTTTATTACCGATGAAATTTTCAAACCTTGCAGTTATATATTGTCCTTTTGGACGACGTTTGGGGATCAATCTCCTTTGGGCTGAATAACCGGGTGAGGGTTACCCAACTTAGCGAGCCGATTGCCTTTTACCGCCTTTTCATCATTTGGTACCAACTTTATATCTCTTTTTTTTTTCTCAACCAGCCATCATGCAAGTGAATCCGAATTATGCCAGACTGTATCAATAAACTACTCGAGAAGTACTTCTCAGGAGACAAGTACTATGGTGCAGATCTACACGTTAGACTCGTATCTCTTTCAGGGAACCAAGGGTGCTTAAACAAACCTCTTGTCACATTATTCCGCACTTCCTGTCCTCAAACAATCCTCGCTTCATCTCTATATACTATTCCCGATCGCTCTTTAGGATCAAAACTTCTTCAACAAAAATTTAAAATTTCGGTAAAAATTTGGGCAGAATTCACTTTATGGTTTCACATCATACCAATAACATAAAACTAACATAAAAATAAAATGCAAAGAGAAGAGCCTCCCCTAAACTTGAACTAAACATTGACCTCAATGTTTCAGAACGAGTTCGAGAGAGGTGACTCACAGAGGGTATCGCACTCTAATGATCACTTCCAAGCTTTCACCAGAGACGTCCTCTTTTATTTCCTGAAAATAAAATAAAAAAACAGAGAAATTAATTATTAAAACCGTGGGTTGCCTCCCACGAAGCGCTTCGTTTAACGTCGCATGGCTCGACGGTCCATTACCCTTTATTATGGAGGGTATTTCCTTTTCCAAACCTTGTTGCTTGTCACTTTCGCAACCACTAACTCATGAAGACGAAAAGCATTCACCGCTTTTCTCTTTAATTTACTTCTCACATTCTTCTTCTTTCCTTGCTCTTTCTCCTCCACCTTCTTCTTGACTTCCTTAGCTTTCTTAAGATTTTTGACAACTACATAAGATGGTTCCACCCGGGAGGCTATGCTTGACACTTTTTCTTGGAGCTGTTTAGACTTCTTGTTCTTTTCCTCACTTTCTGTCATACCATCAAAGTTTGATCATTCACAACCGCCCTCTGTCTTTTGACTCCTAACATCTTCAACGTTACTTCTTCATCAAAAGATTTCAGCGTCAGCGTTCCTTTTTCAATGTCGAGGTTGCAGCGGCCTGTCGACAAAAATGGCTTCCCAAGAAGGATAGGAGTTTCTTCGTCTTCCAGAATGTCCATGATGTGGAAGTCAACAGGGAATACAAATTTATCAACTTCCACTAGTACATCTTCAGCTACCCCATATGATTTCTTAACGGTGTGATCGGCGAACCTTAACCGGGTCTTACTTTCACTAATCTTTTCCAATTCAAGCTTTTTGAAAATGGACAAAGGCATTAAACTCACACTAGACCCAGAATCGAGGAGTACCTTCTTAAATGCTATATCCTTGATAGTGCATGGTATCGCCACTGCCCCAGGGTCTTTCCTCTTTATTGGGATCTTCCTTGCTGTTGAGACTATACCACACTTTTCCGTTGCAATTTTTGGTTCTTCTCCTAGTGATCTCTTTTTCCCCAACACCTCCTTCATAAATTTCTTGTACAAAGGCATGTGCTCAAGTGCTTCAAAGAATGGTAGATTTACCTCTAACTTTTTGAACAATTTAGTAAACTTCTCAAAGTCTTTCTCTCTTGAACCCTTCTTTGTCACTCTGGAGGGGAAGGGCAGTTTTATCACAGGTTCAGCGTCTTTCTTATTTTTTTCTTCAATTGGTTTAACCGGCGGTACCACAACTTCTGGCTCTTTTGGATTCTCTCTTATTTCCAAATCCACCTCTATTACCATGGGGTCATCTATTTCCTCTTTTTCTTTTTCCTTTTCAGATTCTGCTACTCTTCTACTTCTTGTAGTAACCGCATTAATCTTTTCCTGGTCTTTCGGATTTTTCACAGTTGAGCTCGGAAGGGTACCTTGTGCCTGTAGAGTGAGATGTTGTGCTATCTGCCCCACTTGAACTTCCAGATTTTTAATTGAGGCCGCAGTGTTTCTGTGGTTGTTTCTTGTTTCTTCTTGGAACTGAGAACACTGCCCAGCTAATCTTTCAATTGCCACTTCCCACTCTGCCTTCTGGGTACCTTGTTGTTGTTGATCTTTCCAAGCAAAATTTGGATGATTCTTCCACCCTGGATTATAGGTGTTAGAATACGGGTTGTTTTGCCTTAGGAATTTGATTTCTTCAATCTGCTTGAGAGTAGCAAAACAGTACACCGTTTGGTGTGGGCCATTACAGATTTCACAGCTGACAGGTTGAGCTTGTTGAACTTGAGCCACCTGTTGTTTACCTATATTCATAGCCTTCAATTTCTTTTCAACTTCTGCGGCTATCGCATCTTCAACCCGAGTTTTAGAAGTCTCCAGCTTGAGATCAATGATTCCTTCCGGTTTGCTAGCACACCTGTCATACAATTCCAAATGCTCATTTGCAGCTATTGCTTCAATAATTTTGATGATGCCTGAGGCTGTTGTGAAATTTGTTGAGCCTCCAGCTGCTGTATCAATTAACTGTTTTGTTTTCATTCTGAGCCCATTGACAAATACTTGCATCTGTTCAGTCTTGTCCATATTGTGAGTGGGACATGCTACTAGTATTCTTTTGAATCTTTTGTATGCATCTCCTAAGGGCTCACCCTCCTTCTGCTTGAAATTCAGAATGTCATACCTCTTCCTTATAAATACCGAGGCGGGAAAATACTCATTTAAGAAAGCTTTTTCCATCTCTCCCCATGATGTAATGCTGCCCGCTGGAAGGGAATAAAACCACTCTTCTGCTTCTTCTGCCAAGGTGAATGGAAACATTCTCAGCTTCTTGGCCTCTTCTGTATGACCTTCGATTTTTAAAGTTGTACTCATGGTCAGAAACCTCTGTAAGTGCTTGTTTGCATCTTCATTAACCCTTCCGGTGAAAGGCTTTCTTTCGAGCTGAGTGATGGTGCTTGGGTGCAATTGAAAATTAGGAACATTCACCGGTTGGTTGATAATTGTTTGTCTTCCCCCCGGTGTATTTGCAACTCCATAGTCTCCGAGGAGTCTCTCTGGTGGTGGTACCTCGCCCATGATCTCTTCTTCACTTTCGGTGTCTGAACCAGAATGGACTGTAATTACTTCTTCCTCAGATTCCAGCTTAGCTTGATGAGCTTGTCTGCGCCTTGCGTGAAAAGTCCTTTCAATTTCTGCGTCAAAAGGAAATTCTGCTGAGGCCTTGCCTCGCATAAACAGATTAGACAATTATTAGGATGAGGAACAAAAATAATATAAAAATATTTATTATTATTTTTTTTTAAATAAAATTTTAGTCGCAGAGCAACAAAATTCTAATTGAAATAAAACTAGAAACTCTACAATTTTCGGCAGTCCCCGGCAACGGCGCCAAAAACTTGATCGGTAAAATAGCAAGTGTACTATTTTGCCTCTGTAGTAATAAAGGGAAAATTCCCCGAATATCGATCTCAGAGACTGCGTGAGATTATAGAGTTAGTCGCACTTCAATTAAACAAAAAGCCTTGGGGTTTTGGTTTTTGTGATTACAAATTAAATTGCAAATAAACTTAAAAAGGTTTAATTGGCCAAATATGAGTAACATGTCAGGGTAGGTGTGTGCATTAACATGTAACAATTCTGAACCCTTATTTCATTAACAAAGTTCAACTTATCAATTACCGGTTCTTAAGGGTATTTGCTCCTAAGTCCTTAGTGGGCAAACTTTTGAACATTGAAATCCTAATCCCAAAGTCCTTCGAAATTAGTGATCAAATCAAATATTATTATAATCAAGAACAATCCGGTTACTATAGGGTATCCCTAGTCCTAGGTGATATCTACTATAATATAATGGTATAAAAACCCTAACAATGGAGGTCAATCCTAATTGTCAGTCATAAATCAATCCTGTTGGTCCGACGAGGAAAGCATTAAAAACCTTATACCATTAAATTGAATGTAAAAGAGAAACATGTTATTGAAATTCGGAATTCAAAATCATCACAAATGTTAATCAGGGACACCCCCTAGCATTGGGGGGTTTAGCTACTCATATCATCCAAAGAAATTACAAAGATATCAAATAAAGACATTACAATAGAGATGATGAACTTTGATCTTCAATGGCTTCCGCTCATGAGAGTTCTCCGTTCTTCTCCAATTGCATAGGCTTCTTCTCTCAATCCTCCAATTCTTCGTGTGGCAAAAAAAAAGATCCCTAATTCATCTTGAAAGCTCTCCTAAATAGTGCAGACTCACTTAAGTTGGTTGGAAATACCAAAAACACCCTTGCAGGCAAACCACTGAACAAAATCATAAAATTCATTGAAATCAGCGTCAAACCCAACACGGGCCGTGTTGAGCAACACGGGCACCCGTGTTGGTCCCCTGGTATATTTATTTTTATTGATTGGTCCCAGACTTAGCAACACGGGCCGTGTTGAGCAACACGGGCACCCGTGTTGCACCACTGTTTTTCCTTTCTCTCAAACTTTGCTCCCAGCTCTCTTCCTGACACGGCCCGTGTTGGGCAACACGGCCACCCGTGTCAGGCCTTCTGTAGCATGTTTTCTGAACTTCCTCAAAACTTCCGAGTTTCGCACTGATTTACTCCGGTTTCTCCATATGAACCTGGAAACATTAAAACATACAACCAAAGCATAAAATGACGAATAAAGAAATAAAACACTCAATAACAAAACTTAAACATACTTAAAAACAACGATAAAAATATGTGTGAAAACCACTGATCAGACGTCACCATGGCATGATTGGAGGAAGCTACTTTCCAAACGCCGAAACAATAAAGGCGTCGAGCTAATAACGTAAAACAAGCGCTTGTTGGGAGGCACCCCAACGGTTGTCAAGTTTTGGTTATTTTTATGTTTATGAGGTATTTAGGTGAAGTGGAAGCAAGCTAAACACATGTTCTGTTCTGATTTTTCTGGTTTTTCTGTCATCCGCTAAGCGAGCCTAGCTCCGCTAAGCGATGACAGTAAAATTTTGTTTTCTTGCTTTGTCCCAGTGGGGTTCCCATTTCACTTGGTTCACTCATTTTTCCCACTATCACCAAGGCTATTTAGTAGTAGATACTAGTTTTATTTGTCTAATTCTTTTATTGGTTGTTTGTACTCGAATTTAGTCGGTGATTCGAAGATTTTTGAGGTGATTTTCCAAAGCTTGAGTGTTTCAACTTGCGGATGTATGGTAGGATATTGTTTTTGAAGTGTATAATTCAAGTTACTCATTTATCGCTTTCTATAGCATAACATATTTATGAAACTTTTCATTTGTACAATTACCATACCATTCATTCTTTTGCTTTACTTGCTTATTGATTGAATCACTTTAGTTCCCAAACCATAAATGCGAGGAAGCTTTCCATTGTTTACATATGCTGGAGGCCACAATCTTTGTTTTAACTGGATTTTATTATGCTTAATCTTTTGTTTATGTTGATTTTATGAAAGCATGAAAAGGATCAAGGCATTTTGTTTTATTTTGAGCACAACCACCAAAACCAAATAGTCAATTCACCTTGTGAGTGTGTGAGCATTTGTTAACCCTTTTGAGCCTTTTTGTCAATGTCCATGTTGTTTTTGCTAAATGCTTATCTTTGAGTGTTTAGTTCTCATTTTTGCATGGATGATTAATTCTTTTTTTTTTCTTGAACCCTCAACCATGATTTTTGGTATGAATTTTTACCTTGCCTTAGAAAGTAAGGAGTATTCACATGGTGATGTGGTTGAATTCAAGTTGGGAAGAGAAATGGTTGCTACTTATTTGGTTGTTGCTATGAGGTTGAAAAGAAAGAAAAAAAAAGAAAAAAAAGTGAAAAGAAAGAAAAGAAAAGAAAAAAAAAAGAGAAAAAGTTTTGAAAAAGAAAAAGAAAAGAGAAGTGAATAATTGTGCTAATAAGTATTGTGATTGGCTTGAGAAACTTGTGGTTAAGGAAGAAGTTTGATCGGAATTGTGTTGTTTAAATCTTTGGTGGATTGATCACTCCCTTAGGTTTAGGCAAGTTTTTGTTTCGATTAGCCTTAGGACATATCCCTTGTTTGTTAACCAAGCCACATTACAACCTTGAAAAGTCCTTGTGATTCTTGCTTTTGTATCTTCAATGTGATTTTTGGATGAATGCATAATTTAATCTTTTGTTTGCAAGATTGTTGGATGAGTGTTAAAAGTCCTTCACCTTTGTGTGTTCTTCATCCATTGATGAATTTTTGCTAGGTGTGATTCATGATGTGAGCATGTATTGTGTTAGAATGTTTTGTATGCTTTTTGTACTTAGGATTCGTTTCGTTTACATGTTGTCCTTGTAGGATAGTGGTAAGTATTTACTTTGTTTATACTTTTTTGTATTAAGCTATACATTAGTTTTTGGTTTTTCAAAACTTGTTGATTCACAATTCTTTGGTTTATAACTTTTGATTCTTTGATTTATTTGACATTGTTTGAGGACAAACAAAGTTTCAAGTTGGGGAGAGTTTGATAAGTGCCAAAATGTACTTATTTTGTGTATGTAAATAATGGCACTTATCGATACTTTTGTTAATACCGTTTGAATAATTCCTCGTTTTGTGTATAAATACGTATACTTTGTGAATAATTGTATTTTCATATACTTTTATACCAATTAATAGTTTTCCATTCATTTTATAAGTATTCATGCATATTTGGAGCATTGAGTAATAAAGACCAAAGGCTAAGCTTCAAGAATGCAAATTCTACCAATTCATCAAAGAATAAGGCTCAAGATAAGGATGATAAAAATCATCATTTTGGTTTTCATTCATTCATTTTTGGATAGAGCATTGAATAAGCTTTCCAACGCTTCGAACCGGGCGCAATTCGGAGTTACGGTTCTCAACTTATGGCGAAAACAAGATTTCACTTTTGCTGTCAGTCCGCTGAGCGGAGGGGGTCCGCTGAGCGGAGCTCCAGCGGAGCAAATCAGAGTCTGGATGCAATTTTGAGTCCGCTGAGCGGAGGGGGTCCGCTAAGCGGACCTGCTAAGACAGCAACTCGTTAAAAGGGGCAAAAATCACATTTTTAGGTTATGGGTTGGGTATTTTTGAGTCCCAACACCATCAACTTCATTCTTAGGGTAGATTAGCTTAGAAAACAACTTCGGAGGTTGCATAAGGATGATCAGGGGTGGATTGAGAGCGAACGGAGCTGACAAACCGGGAGATTTTCGGTTCATTTCTCATCTTCTTTGTGTATTTCTCTTTGGTTGTGTTTTGTTTGTATATTTACTTGAATCTTATGTATATTTACCGGTTATAATGTTATATTTAACTTGCTTTACAAATCTGTGTTGATATTATCCTGGATTTTTGCTCTATGCTGGGGATTTGGGGTGCTTTAGAGATAAACTTCTTGAATCCTTATCTAGGATGATTATCTGTTGGTTCTGAACTCTAGAGATAGATTTAGAGCTAGCATTCACTGTGGGTATCTGTACTTAATGCTTTCGTGTTTGAGCGGCGCGCGAGAATTCGCCGACGCGAGAATACGGATGTACTCGCGACTTTGCGTTAGAGATAACCTTAGTTGTGAGATGATCTCATTTGTGCTCCAGAGATGGACGCTTATGTGAGAGATACGTGATAACATAGATGAGTATCGTAGGTTGAGTATAATGGGTTGGTAAGTGTATGTTTGTGAAGAGTGAATATATTTACATTCCTGATAAGTTATTTCTCTTCTAAGAATGTGTTTATTCTTTTCCTGTCTATATCTTTGTTTACTTTTTGCTCTTTCAAACCCAAGCTCGAAACCGTAGAAACTGTTGAATGGCATCTCTCCATCTCTGAGGACGATAATTCCCGGATCAATATTTTCAAATCTTTTTTGTTGCTTGCCCTATACTGCATTCAACAGTAGCCTTGGATTTTTACTCCTTCTTAGTGTGAACTTGCTTGCCTCCTATATCCTTCATCTTTAATTGACAATAATGTTAAGGATATTCATGTAATCTGCAACAATTAGGCCTTATATGCTCATATCTACCACAATGGTGACATCTCAAAGCTAGGTTCTTAGGACTGCTGGGTGAGAGAACACATGTTGTACACAATGTTGTGACATATGGTCCACCATCAAAAACTTATTCTTCTTTTCAAGAAGAACAAACTTCTATGGGGAATCTTATCATTTTTCTTGTTCATGCTAGACTCAAAAACCTTTCCCTTCGTATTTCTGGACATCTTCCCAACCTCCAATATTTCATCAATGTATTTGAACCATTGATCAAAGTACTTTTAGATTTTATCATGTTATCCAATTTGAAATTCAGTAATGAAACTTCTTCTTCCACACTTGTGATGGTGAGATAAGCATCTCCTTTTCCTTCTGAAACACGCATATGGTTCTCTTTTGATTCTCCACAGTCAAACAAGATTCCTCCCAATTTGTATGTAAAATTCCATATTTTACAATAGATTCTACTATAGACATGTCTTCATCTTTCGATACACATTTCCTAGTGAAAATCGTCACAAATTTTGTTGTTTCTTCTTCATTATCATCAGAATTACACCACATAGCAATCATTCACGTTTTCTGCTTCTTGAGAAGAGTAGGACACTCAACTTTGATATGTCCAAAACCTTCACATTCAAAGTATCTCACTTTCTTTCCTTTTTCTTCTTCTTTGATCTTACTTTGGAGACCAATGTCGGACCTGATGTCTTACACATTTGTCCTCCATTTTTTTATCTAGCTTCTTCAAAATTTGTTGAACATTTTGCCAACAAGAGCTATAACATTTGAAAAGTTTTCTTCAATACCCTTCTCTCTTTGATCTTCATCCTTTTCAGTGTTTGATACAAAAACTACACTTTTGTTCTTCTATTCTAATCCGCTGTTTAAGGTAACTTCAAAGGTTTGAAGAGAGCAAAAAAGTTCATCAACCTTCAAGCTTAAGTCTTGAGCTTCTTCAATGGTTGTGACCTTCAAGTCAAACTTCTGAGGCAGGGATTTGAGAATTTTTCTAACGATTTTCTCTTCCGACATTCTTTCTCCCTGGGCAAAAGAATTGTTGACTATATCATGCAAACATATTTGATTTGAGTCGATTTCAAATAATTTTAATAATATTTTTCTCTTCTGACATTCTTTCTCCCTGGGCAAAAGAATTGTAGACTATATCATGCAAACATATTTGATTTGAGTCGATTTCAAATAATTTTAATAATATTTGTTGAGATACAATATCGAAAAAATATTATTACCAATCATAATTATTTTATATGCAAATTTGACATATCAAATACATTTTCATTTTGCATCAACCAAATTTTATTATGTTTTCTTAATTTTCACCCACTCAACTTTGATTGTTTGAGATTGTTTTCTATCAAAAAAAACTCTGATGAGTATATTATATTTTTTTTGTAAATTGTATTATTAAAATAATTAATAATAATAATAATAATAATAATAATAATAATAATAATAATAATTACTATTATTAATGGTAAGTTTTGTCTTTTCGACCAAAAAAAAGTTTCCAGTAAGTAATAAATCAAATTTTACCAAAAGAAAAAATATATATGAATAAACGAAACTGATATATATTTAAAAAATAAATCAAATATTTAAAAATAAAAAAATTAATACTTTCAAAGAGCGCTCGACGGAGGGATGTGGATCGTTTTTCTGTTAAGAGTTGTTAAAATTTTTTTTTTGGAAAAGTTGATTGGATTTATTGATTCCTCTTCTTTTGTTTTCTTATGGTTATTGATTTGTTGGAGTATTTGAGTTAGTATAGGAATAATTTAGTTTTTAACAATAATTTAGTTTCTAAAAACTCTTGGTTGGGATTGGATCTCCATTTTAACAACCAGTATTTTGTTAGGGAGTTATGGTTTTCCATTCCTTCTTTGTACCTTTGTTAGGGAGTTATGGTTTTCCAATCCTTCTTTGTACCTTAGGTAGTAGAATTTGTTTTGAGTTTTTGCTTTCCTTGGTGGTTGTTTCTTATTGTTTGGTTCCCTTTGTATTGGGGTGCACCTTCTTATTGTGCTTTAATACCAACAAGTATTTTCCTTTTAAAGTATACTTAAAAAATTTCTTGACTCAAGAAACCTTATAACTTTTTTTCTTGACGCAAGAATCCCTGCTATTTTATCAATTGTTAATATGAAGAGAAAACAGGAAGGAAATTGTGCTGTGGGGATAGACCTTGGCACAACGTATTCATGTGTTGCAGTATGGAAAGAACAACACTGTCGAGTTGATATCATTCACAACGATCAAGGCAATAGAACTACTCCTTCTTTTGTTGCTTTCACCGAAAATCAGAGATTGATCGGTGAATCTGCTAAGAATCAGGCTGCTTCCAACCCTCAAAACACCGTCTTTGGTAACTTCTATTCTAATATTTTTCCAAAATTTAATTACAAACTATTTATAACAAGTTCATGCATCTATTTTGAATTTTCAGTTTGTTTAAGGAACCTTATTTAACTCTTTATTTTTTCAGATGCTAAGAGGTTAATTGGTAGGAAGTTTAGTGATCCTATTGTTCAAGAAGATATTCTTTTATGGCCATTCAAGGTCATTGCTGGTGACAATGACAGACCCATGATTATGGTTAAGTACAAGGATCAAGAAAAGCAACTATATGCCGAAGAAGTATCATCTATGGTACTCACTAAAATGCGAGAGATTGCTGAATCATATTTAGAATCAAACGTTAAGAATGCAGTTGTTACTGTGCCAGCTTATTTTAATGATTCACAAAGAAAAGCCACTGTAGATGCCGGTATTATTGCTGGCCTAAATGTTATGAGAGTAATGAATGAACCCACTGCTGCAGCGGTTGCATATGGCCTTGACAACAGAACTGGTTTTGTTGGAGAACGGAATATTTTAGTGTTTGATCTTGGTGGTGGCACTTTTGATGTGTCTATACTAACTATTAAGGACGGCGTCTTCCAAGTTAAGGCCACCGCCGGAAACACTCACCTCGGAGGAGAGGACTTTGACAACAGAATGGTGAACTACTTTGTACAAGAGTTCAAAAGAAAGAACAAAATTGATATTAGCGGGAATTCAAGAGCTTTGACGATGTTGAGAAAGAATAAAGGCGAGAGTAGTGGGAAGTACTCAAAAGCTTTGAGGAGGTTGAGAACGGCTTGTGAGAGGGCAAAAAGGTCACTTTCTTTCCTTGTTACCGCTACTATTGAAGTAGATTCTTTATTTCAAGGCATTGACTTTTCTTCATCAATCAATAGAGCCAAATTTGATGAAATGAATATGGACCTTTTTAATGAGTGTATGAAGATTGTTGAAAGTTGTCTAACGGATGCTAAGATGGACAAGAGCAGGATAGATGATGTTGTTCTTGTTGGCGGGTCTTCTAGGATTCCCAAAGTACAGCAGCTATTACAGGAGTTTTTCAATGGGAAGGAGTTGTGCAAAAGCATTAATCCTGATGAGGCTGTGGCTTATGGGGCAGCTGTTCAGGCTGCATTGTTGAGCGGAGACGTTAAGAATGTTCCAAAATTGGTGCTGCAGGACGTTACACCTTTGTCTCTTGGCACATCAGAAATAGGAGATATCATGAGTGTGGTGATTCCTAGGAACACTTGCATTCCTGTCAAAAATACACGAAAATATGTTACCGTTAAAGATAACGTGTCCAGTTTCTTGATCGAGGTTTATGAGGGTGAGAGAATAAGAGACGTTGACAACAACTTGCTCGGTTCTTTTACTCTTTCCGTTCACACCCCAGCTCCTCGTGGTCACCCTTACGATGTTTGTTTTTCTGTAGATGAAAATGGTATTTTGACGGTGTCTGCTACAGAAAGTTCCACCGGCAAAACGAATGAAATTACAATAACCAATTACAAAGATAGGATGTCAGCTGAAGAAATTAATAAATCGATTAAGGAAGCTGAGAATTACCTTATTGAAGACAAGAAATTCCTTCGGAGGGCCAATGCGGTGAATGCATTGGATGACTATATTTACAAAATGAGAAATGCTTTAATGAAAAAGGATATTGATACAATGCTCTCCTCGGATGAAATTGAGTTTATCCAATATTCAATTTCAGCAACTACAAATTTGATTGATGAGAATAAGCAAAAGGTGGAAATAGATGTTCTGGAGAACCATCTAAAGGGACTTAAGATTACCATGGAAGACACTATAGCTAAGATTGTTTAGTTTTATTTTAATTTTTTCTCAACTAAGACTTTGAGGTTTGTCTTGCTGTTTAGTAGGCATTATCTAACACTTTAGTAAGGTTTGATAATATTTTGGTACAGATATGTTATACAAACCATGCCAACAGTAGTGTGTGCTGAAACCATGATCCAGTCCCTCTTGTTTCCATTATGATTAATTTATATCAACATATATTTATAGGTTATTACAGCCAAATAGATGAAACATGGTGAAATGCATTGGAAATTCCTTGTTTGGTTGGCTATGTGTTTCAACATGATTGGAAAGCAAAGCATTCATAATTCTGCATGTTTAATGTGTCAACATGGTATTGAAATGAGAAGTACTTGTTGATAGAGTGTATTTGGCCATTTAAGTAATATTGAGCACTTAAAAATTCTGCAGAACCTCCCCCATAATCTATTTTTCTTTATTTGCCACAGTAGTTTTACAATATTATATATAACGATTGATAAAAAATTTAAAAAATCTACCACTTGTTTGTAGCTATATCTTTCACGTGTGAGGAGGAGTGCTATGTTGACACTTAATTTTTTACACCGTATTTCTACACCGTAAATATATGAATAAGTCTTTTGGTTGCTATTAAGTTGTTAAATATCGATATTTAATGAGTTAATCATGGATGAGCAGACGTCAACTGTTTTGTGTTTCTTATATTAATTTATTTGTTTTATTAGATTTTATTTAATCGAGGTTAAATTATTTTTATTTGATGAGGTAGACACGGCTTAGCCGAGGCTATGGTGCTTATTATTTTCTTAAAATTTAATTTGTTATTAGATATGGTGTAATCGATCATTTGATACATCACTAAAGAATAGAGAAAAGCTAAGTTGACACCCACTTTTGACACATGCACCATATTTTCTACATTTTCATGTACATTTTTTGTTTTTTTAAGTAGTTTATTATTTTGGAATTTTGTGTCAAACCATATTTGCTTTGTAGTATTAAACTAGTATCATATAATGCGTAAAGAAAATAGTGTCATAATAACATTCCAAAAAAAAAAAACATACAAAATAAACAAACAACTATTGCACAATAAAAATAGAAAAGAACCTGGATATTGAGCAGAATTCTAGACATGAGAGAAATAGCTCAGCAACATCTCACCACTTGGAATAGCATGAAAACTCAAAGTAAATTTCAGATGAGTAGAGTTTACATGGCTATGTGTGAAGGTGGAGAAGCTGTTGAGTGGAGATTCTTGTTTAACCAGAATATAGCAAGACCAAGGGCTCAATTTGTGACTTGGCTTGTATGCCACGGGAAACAAGCTACAAAAGATAGGCTAGTGAGATTCAAAATGATTGATGATAGTGTTTGCAGCACCTGCAGAAAAGCATATGAAAGTAGAGAGCATTGTTTCTTTGAATGTGAATCTAATGCTGAAATCTGGCAGAAGGTTTTGAACTGGATGAATTATAATCATCAACCACTGAAATGGCAGGAGGAATTGAAGTGGGTTCTCAATGCTTCATCAAAGAAAGGGACTAAAGCTAAGTTGTTGAAAATGGCCTTCACTGAAGCTGTATATGGAATTTGGAAAAGAAGAAATGACAAAGTTTTCAAACATACTAGTTATACTGATTGTGTACAGGATATCATAGATTGTATATTGTATAGGTGTTGGAATTACATAAAGCTTAGGAATTACATAGGTCAATTGTTGTTATAGGCCTTTTCCTTGTGTGTGGATCTATAAATCACCACTGTATTATTGTTTTTGTTGAATAATATATCTCTTTCTTCAAAAAATAAAAAAATAAAAAAGAACTAAAACATCATGAAACTGCGGATCCCGCCCGACCAAAACCAAAAAGCTACACACCTGAACCAAAGCTAGCCTGAAGAGCCGCCACGCAAATAAGCTCCAGCGCTAAAACTCAATGCCCCAATGGAAGCGCTACATGGTTCTGTACTGAAACAAGAAAACACTCTACTGCCCGAACTACAATCACACTGTTGCACCAGAAAAACACCCTACTGAAACCAGACTGAAAGCTCCCAGCTACACCAGACAACTGAAATTACGATCGCACCGCTTCTGCTTTGGAAAAAAACGGAGACGCCTCCCTTCAACAAAAACTTAATATTAATCCTCAGTGTAACCCAAACATGCCCTAGGATGTGAGAACCATTGCGCAATATTATTTGTTATCGATCCAGACTTAATATGTAACCATTTCAAAGATACAATCTTCGCATCCTCCACCATTTATCCTAAGTTTATTTCCTTATTTTGGAATATATTTTCCTTTCTACCCTTTCAAATGGTCCATATGCATGAAAACCAGATAATTGCCAACTTCAACGATGTTGCTCTATCTCGGCAAAGCAACCTTCGAATTGAACCAAATGCTGCTACCCGTCGGACTGCAATGCTGCCTTAACTCCTAGCCACCTAAAAATGGAACACCATAACCCTGCAAAAACAAAGCACTCAAAAAACAAATTAGATATTGATTCTCCCCCTCCCCCCGACACTCTATGACGCACATTGATAGAGACCCGAGTATGAGTTATATGGGAAAAAGAGCTATTATTGTAATAAAGAGTGTGGTGAGGTTATATGGTAAATAATGAGTGGGGTAGGCTGCTTAGTTGGCAAGTTTGTTATGCCTCTTAGTAGTATATAGAGTGAGGTGAGGGAGTGTGGGGATTATCATGGAAGAATATAGTTTGTTATGAACAGTTGGCTTCATGCCTCTGTAGGAGCTTTGCTCTGTGGGCATTAGGATATTCATCCTCTTGCATTTACCTTTCAGTTTCAGAAATAATACACTATTTTTTATATTTGTGCATTTTAATCCATTTCTTCTATATTCTCTAAGTTGCGGATTTTCGGGTTCGCAACAATAGTCTGACCTACCGGATCCGACGGAGAGCTAGTGATATCTACGAAGGTGGTTCCTAGATTCGACGGAACAGAAGATGGATATTGGTGGCTGATCCAATTGGATCGATATTTTGAGGCTAACACTTGGCTTTGTGAAGGAAAAAAAGTGGGATGGGTGACTGCATTTGGGTTGAGTGGGGATGCTTTTACTTGGTGGCTCTCTTGGAAGAAAGGTAAATAGGATGTCTCGTGGAAGAATTTTGAAAGGGCTTTCATTATGAAATTCATCCCAGATCTGTGGGAGATGATGGATCCTGCAGAAGTTGAGGAGGAAGAAAGCCATGAATATGTTTTGAATAAGACTGCAGAGAACAATTCAATGCCAAAGGGTGCCGAGAATCAATCGGTGCTAGATGTGATGAACAACATTGGAGAAATGACGTCTTGCAATGAATTACGACCAAGGTTAACACCTCAGTCAGAAAAAATCGCAAAGACGGTGACGAAGACAAAAGAAGTGAATGAGGTACAAAGAGGAAAGAATCAGGTGTTTGTGTTTAAGCCTCCTCTATCGCCGGAACTGCCAGACTTGGGTTCATCAAGTAAGACTTTACTTGAACCGAAGCCACCTGAACTACTCCCGCTGGAATTAAGTCCGTCAAATTTACGATACTCTGATCAACTTACGACAACACATCCACGGGGAGAACCGCCACCCAAACCTCCAGATGGGTCGATTCTGGTTGGAGGCATATGTGAGACAATTCTTCCTCAATCGGAATATTCAATCATAGTTCACCGTGTAATAATGATGGAGTCACTGCAGAACAAGTTAGAACGGGTGCGTGTAATAGAAGATCCGACCCGAATGAAAGAGGGAGATATAAGGGCAAATCTGTCATTTTGTAAGTTAGGTCAAGACTTAAACATAATGAGCCTGGTCCAATTAGATGAGGTCATATCAGTACTGGGCCCAATTGCAATGGGTTGTATGCAAGGGAAATCCTATAGAATCTACACAAAGAGGCACATAACGCAGAAACCTGTGTATTTGGATTCCAATCCTATGTTACTACAATCCACACCACCGCCACTGCCAATTCTTCATGTTAAGAATGTAAAGTGGCTCACACCCAGTTTGGATTTGACAAGCGGGATGTTATTTTTGATGGGGGTACATATCATAAAAATAAAAAATGGTTACGTGTGTTGTTTTTCACACTTACAAAATGCAGAGCTAGTGACTAAGCAACGAGAAGGCTTGACTTCTGCTAAGCAGTATTTTCTCCAATCCATTGCTCCAAATATTAATCATGAAGGCAGTGGGATGAGCTCTCTTATTTTCACAAATGGGTCGCAGAGGAGTCTCGGGAAGGAACTCATAGAATTTTTGGGAAGAGGAGCATCATGGGTTCTAAAACTGAAGATTAAGAGAAACAGAGGACTTATGTGGCTACAAGAACAAGGGCGATATCCAGGTATGAGAGTAGTAAATCAGTACATGTTGCTACAAGAAAAACACTTGTTAATTTTGGTCAAAGTGCAAATGATGTCCCTTTGGAACTCGATGAAAATGAGCCAGAATTTCTTCTTCTCATAAATGTAGAGTCTCCCTTCATGGAGAAGTATCTAATAGCTGCAGACCATACACCTAAAATGGTTAAGAATGATAAGAATATGCTTTCCTATAATAGCCAAAGAATAAAATCATTGACCAACATATTACTTGATATTGAGGAGGAAATACAAGCATTGGGTGTTGAGCTAGTCTTAATTGACTCAATACTTGCAGCTTCAAGGTAAGAGACAAGTACACCTACTGATTGTGCTTTGATAAAGCCATCAAGACACCACATGTTTGGAAATGTAGCACTTGCAGTATGTTATGTTCTGGGTATTCATAGGTCTGCAATGGAACTAGAGGGGTATGATCAAGGATTGGTAACAAGTACAAGGTCTGTTATTGTGGTCCATTACATGGTGCCTAAAACAATTTTAGTCAGTATTGACCCACTTCAAGTTCTTGAGGCAATCAAAAGAAGTTTGGGTTTTATATATCCTTTGGTTTCCAGAATTTTGTCTTATATGGGACCTGATTTAAATAAATCTATAGAGAGGAATGATGGTTTTGCAAGGGGGCCATTAGGTTTGGCAATTATGTCGTTGTATTACTTTGTACCGATCCGACAATGGGACCCAGGAGAGTTCAATTTTCCTATGGCAGCTACAACTTGTGACTACTGTTGGAACGATTTGCTCAACTTTGGATTTTATAGAGGCAAGTTTGATGAATGCAAATTTCAACCTTGGGGACAAGGTTGTTTTGAAGGGGTGGGTATTGATAGAGACACGAATATAAGTTATATGGGAAAAAGAGCTATTATTGTAATAAAGAGTGTGGTGAGGTTATATGGTAAATAATGAGTGGGGTAGGCTGCTTAGTTGGCAAGTTTGTTATGCCTCTTAGTAGTATATAGAGTGAGGTGAGGGAGTTTGGGGATTATCATGGAAGAACATAGTTTGTTATGAACAGTTGGCTTCATGACTCTGTAGGAGCTTTGCTTTGTGGGCATTAGGATATTCATCCTCTTGCATTTACCTTTCAATTTCAGAAATAATACACTATTTTTCATATTTGTGCATTTTAATCCATTTCTTCTATATTCTCTAAGTTGCGATTTTCGGGTTCGCAACACACATGCCCAAACAGTGATCAATCACCCCCTTCTAATTAAATTATTTATTGTTGGTAATCTATTTCAAGCAATCTTCATATCATCCCCGCCACTTTCGAAGGAATCGCCTTATTCCACACCCTACTCCAAGGATGATTCGAATTACTTTGAACATACTACATTATTCCTTTGTACACCTTACTCTCTCAATACTCCTCTAATAACTCAATCTAGTTATTTCAATTTGATTGATATCCCTCCACTAAACCGAACTCTCTTTTTCCCTCTATTTGAATTGTTAGACTCACCATATTTCTTAACCAAAGCCTTATACCACATACCCCTCTTATCTTTTTTCACCTTCCAGACTCATTTGTCTAATAAGGCTTCATTGAATGATCTCGTCTCTAATTCCCAGCCTTCCACTGACGATGGGTTTACACACCTTGTCCCAACTAATCCAATTGATTTTCCTCTCCTACTTACTACCTCAAAAGAATTTCTTAAAAATAGACTCTAATTTAAAAATTATACATATTGGAGCCTTGAAGAATAAGAGAAAGTAAATTAAAATTGCATACAAGACAAATTATAAAAGAACTACTATCCCCCAAATGAAAAATATTTATTCTTTCATGTTAATAATCTATCTCCCAGAGTCACAACCACTTTCTTATACCTTTCTTCGTTCTTTAAATTCTTCCCGATATCAAATTATCAAGATAAACTATTGTTACACACATCCCAAAACTCACCTATTTTTAAAATTTTAATTTATTTTAAATTAAAATATAAAATAATATTAAAACATGACATGTCCTTAAATGGAGGTAATGATATCCCACTAAATTCAAAGATTTGGGTGTTCACCTTTTTTTCAACACACCACCAAATCAAAAAGTTGCTTATTTCGCAGTGCACACCCGATAGTTAACTGAGATTCCGAACACATGCGAAACAACAACTATATATACTTTAAGTATTTTACTTTTTAAGAAACCCTAAAAACTTTTTTCTCCGACGCAACAAGAAACCCTACTACTATATCGATCTCTAATATGAAGAGAAAACATGAAACAAATTGTGCTGTGGGAATAGACCTCGGCACAACTTATTCATGTGTTGCAGTATGGCAAGAACAGCACTGTCGAGTTGAGATCATTCACAATGATCAAGGCAATAAAACTACTCCTTCTTTTGTTGCTTTCACAAAAAATCAGAGATTGATCGGTGATGCTGCTAAGAATCAAGCTTCTGCCAACCCTCAAAACACTGTTTTTGGTAATTTCTATTCTTTTACTCCTTTAAAGTTCCAAAACCTAATTACAATTTTTAATAACCCAGTTCATGGATCAATTTAGAATTTTCATATTAGTATATTACTTTACGGACCAACCGATCAATTAAACTTTATACGTATCTTTAATTTTTTCAGATGCTAAGAGATTAATTGGTAGGAAGTTTAGTGATCCTATTGTTCAAGATGATATTCTTTTATGGCCATTCAAAGTCGTTGCCGGTGTTGGCGACAGACCCATGATTACTGTTAAGTACGAAGATCAAGAGAAGCAACTCTATGCAGAAGAAGTATCATCTATGGTACTCACAAAGATGCGAGAAATTGCTGAGAAATATTTAGAATCACCAGTTAAGGATGCAGTTGTTACTGTGCCAGCTTACTTTAATGATGCTCAACGAAAAGCAACTATAGATGCTGGTGTTATTGCTGGTCTCAATGTTATGAGGGTAATGAATGAACCAACTGCGGCAGCTGTTGCGTATGGTCTTGACAAGAGGACTGATTATGATGGAGAGCGGAATATTTTTGTCTTTGATCTTGGTGGTGGTACTTTTGATGTGTCTCTACTAACTATTAAGGGTGATGTTTTCAAAGTAAAGGCAACAGCTGGAAACACTCACCTTGGAGGAGAAGACTTTGATAATAGAATGGTCAACTACTTTGTACAAGAGTTCAACAGAAAGAACAAAGTGGATATTTGTGGAAATTCAAAAGCCTTGAGGAGGTTGAGAACTGCTTGTGAGAGGGCAAAGAGATCACTATCTTTCCTTGTTGTTGCCTCTATTGAAGTAGATTCGTTATTTCAAGGTATTGACTTTTCATCATCCATCAATAGGGCCAAGTTTGAGGAAATGAATATGGACCTTTTCAATGAGTGTATGAAGACTGTTGAGAGTTGTCTTACTGACGCTAAGATGGATAAGGGCAGGGTAGATGATGTTGTTCTAGTTGGTGGATCTTCTAGAATTCCTAAAGTACAACAGCTACTACAAGACTTTTTTAAGGGAAAAGAGTTGTGCATGAGCATTAATCCTGATGAGGCCGTAGCTTATGGGGCAGCTGTTCAAGCTGCTTTGCTTAGTGAAGGTGTTACGAATGTTCCAAAGTTGGTGCTGCAGGATGTTACACCTCTGTCTCTTGGCACATCTTTAATAGGAGATATCATGAATGTCGTGATTCCTAAGAATACTTGCATTCCTGTCAACAAGACTAAAGTTTATGGTACAAGTGTAGATAATCAAACCAGTACTTTGATTAAGGTTTATGAGGGTGAGAGGACAAAAGCGAGTGACAACAACTTGCTTGGTTATTTTATTCTTCATGGCATTCCCCCAGCTCCCCGCGGTTCCCCTTCTTCAGTTGTTTGCTTTGATATCGATGAAAATGGTATTTTGACTGTTTCAGCTAAGAATAATGCTTCTGGAAGTTCGAACAAGATTACAATAACTAATCACAAAGAAAGATTGTCAAGTGAGGAAGTTAAGAAATTAATTCAAGAAGCTGAGAAATACCAAATTGAAGATAAGAAATTCCTAAGGAGGGCCACGGTGGTGAATGCATTGGATTATTACATTTACAAAATGAGTAAGGCTTTAGAGAAAGAGGACATTGATACAAAGCTCTCCTCGGAAGAAATTGAGAAGATTAAATCAACGATCGCTGTGACAACAAATTTGGTTGATGAGAATAACCATGTGGTTGAAATAGATGATTTGGAGGACCATCTAAAGAAACTTGAAAGTGGAATGGAACAGATTATTGCTAAGACTATTTAGCTTTTTATTTATTTTTTCTGAATCAAGATTTTGAGTATTGTCTTGCTGTTAAGTATTGTCGTGCTGTTTAGTATTCATTATCTAATTTGCATGATAATGATAACTCCCAAAATTTACTAGTAAATTCTAAGCATCAATACTTGTCAAATTATAGTTTATTCTTCTTAGATTTGATTATGTATCTTGTTACTTTAGATTATAAATCAGTGTTTTTTTGGAAGATTAATTACTACCATCGGTTGAAACTTGATATGTAATTGGCTTAAGGAATTTGTAATGGAAAGAAAGCATGGCAATTTGACATGGAACTTAATATTACAGAAAAGTGAAAAAGTGGTTAAAGATGATAACACAAAAGCATGCAATGATGTTTATTAGCTAGTTTGTTACATAAGAGATGTTAGTTAGTTGCATTGTTGGTTTCGAAGTTAGTTGCTTGTTGTTACTTGTTACACAAGCTATTATACACTAGAGCATAGTACATAGTAGCTTATCATGTGACTTAGGCCAACTATATAAACTAATGTAATTGACATTAATAATTGAGAAAAAAGTCATCTGAACACTCAAATTTGCATATTGTGAACTGTTATTGATAGTCACTTATTTAAACTTGTATGTTTATTTTTTGTCAAAATAGGGATTAATTATGTAGTAATGTTACAAGAATATGTGACAGTTAAAGAATCGCTTTCTTCCTAATTTCTGTTATATTTTTAAGTTAATCTTAAAATAGAAATGTTTAAATATACTTGTAAAATATCAATAGTCAGGAGAGCTAGTGAAGAAGATGTAATGCATTAAGCGTGTGTTTGGTTCCATGTTTTTCACTGTCCCCACCGTGAAAGCCAAAAGCTACAAAAGGTAGCTTCTTGCTAGACGTGCGTTTTTTATGCCTCCCACCGCGATTCCAAACAGATGCTAAGTAAAGTTGCTCAATGGAAATTAGCTAATGGAGCCTACGAGCTGCGTGAGAAGGACTTTAATGACCAATAGAGGATAAATTTTTTATAAGAAATGATTCCCTTCGAACTTAATAATGCATGGGAAACTTATCAACGAATGATGAACAAAATTTTCAAAGACTAGATCAGTTTCGTGGTAGAAGTATACATGAATGACATGATAGTGAAATCCAATAGGAAGGAAGCTTACAAAGCCAATATAGAGATAGTTTTTAAAAAGGTATGGAGATACAACATACGACTAAACCTCAAGAAATGCACGTTTGGCATTATGATAAGGAAGTTTCGGGATACTACTTCACGAAGAAAGACTAATATCAACTTTGACAAGTGTAAAGTCTTAATAGACATGGTGGCTCCAAAGACAAAACACGAATACAAAAACTAAACAGGGTGTTGGTCTCCCTCTCACATTTTCATGCTAGGTTGGTCCACCATGCACTATGGTTCTACAAGTTATCCAGGAAATAGGCGTATTATGAATGATTTGCTGAGTATGAGGTAGTACTCTCCAAACTCAGAGAAGTATTGTCCCGACCTCTTATCATAACTAGATCCAAGGACTTGGAAACTTTGTTTTTTTATTTGTCGGTATTAACAAAAGCCATTGAAGCCTTCTTGGTAATGAAATACATTGAGTCTTAAAGACCTACTTATTCAAGTTCAAATTAAGGCATACTTATCATATTAAGGCCCAACTGATTGAAGTATCAAATTAAGATGGTTGATTATGTCACCAAGTGGATCGAAGAAAAGACCCTAGATAAGATAATAAGTGAGAACGTCCTTTGTAGTTATAGAGAATGAGACGCAATTCATCTATAATAGATTTCACGCTCTAATTGACGAGCTTCGTGTTGTGAAACATTTCACTTTGGTGGAACATCCTCAAATAAGCATTCAAACAAAATCATCAAAGTGAAATGGGCTTGAGGGTGTGAAAGATAGTAGGGTTAAAGAGCTACATGGGCTTATCGTATCACCCCTTGTTCATCAATAAGTGAAACTCCATTTAAGATCACTTATAAGTTTAAGTGATAGTGAATTATCATGACAGAAAGTCATAGTGACAAATGTGAGAACACAACAACTCTTGTACATTGCCAACTAAAACTTGAAATGGGTCAATTGAGTCCAAGGTAAAGCATAAAACAGAAGCAACAATATCTTTAATGAAATTATGGGTACTACCCCCATCTACCAAAATGCCAACGGGTTCAGAAGAGATCTGATCCAAGAGGCGGATATGTCTGCAGCGTGGTCCTAGAAAGAGACTGCAAACTTTACTGGGCAGCGTGAGCAGAGGTTTCCGCAGGAGAATCAACTCCGTAAATCAATTCCGCAACGAAAGACTCTAATTCCCCTGTCATAGGGGAATCTTCATCGTTAGCAACCATTCATAAAACACGAGCACCACATTTGTGTTGTTTGGACCATGGTTGTTCACAGTTGAAATAGAGACCCTTGTGATGTGTTCATCCATTTCAAGACCCGAGAGATGCCAGAAACGAGGCTTGACAGGTGGTGTAGGAAGAAGACCTGGCAGCAGTTTCACCATGGGAGAGGAATCAGAGGTAGGTTTGGGAGAAGGGAAAAACCCCAAAGTAGGTTGCCACGGTAGTGGGGACGGTCGAGAACGCGAAGAACGCGTAATGTCTTGCTACATGTCTTCTTGTAAACGAGAAAGACCGGTGGCATGCAAGATGGACATTGGTTTTTGGGCTAACACTTCATGGCAAACCTCGTTCTTCAACCCAGAAATGAAACAACCGAGAAGATTAGCCTCCAATAAACCATCAATGCGATTGGCGAGAGCTTTAAAATCTGTGAGATACGCCATCACAGATGATGTTTGGGTGAGCTTGAACAAGTTTCCGTGAGGATCGTCGAGCGTAATAGGAGCAAAACGAATTTCCAACTTCTCTAGGAATTGGGACCATGAAGCGATCTGGATGTTGCTGTACATCCATTGGTACCAAGCCAGAGCAGCACTGTCAAGGTAGAAAGAAGAAATTGTGATGCTTTCTTCTTCAGGGGTTCAGTGGTAATTAAAAACTTGAGAAATTTTGAAGATCCACCTGTGTGTATCAGATCCATTAAAACGAGGGATGTTAAGTTTCAAACGAGGTCGAAAATTGGATTCGTTGGATGAACGCCACGAAGCAGTTGAAGCATTGTTATTAAGGCGTTTACAGAATGCGTCAAATTGAGTGGTGAGGAACGCAACTTAACGCGTGAGTTCAAAAATGTGGTGTGGCGGTGGAAGCTGAGAACTCATGGAGGAAGGAACCAACACAATGAAAGCACTAAAATGATAACATTCCATTTTTAAGGTCTTAGTATACCTCCTTAAGAAAATGGAAAGATAGGAAGAGAGAGAATTTTAACGATGATGCATACAACTTAAATAGAAAAATATTCCAAATTTGATATCAGAGAATCTAGCCTAGATATCACAACTCAACAAATCGCATAACCTAGTTGAGTCACGACTTTCTATAACTTAATGGAATAAAACAAGGTATCATTTGAAGAGTACATGATCCTGAAACTTGCTAGAAATTCTTATATTTCTAATAGGCTTGTCAAGTAATAGTGGGCCACAAGTTGCTAACCTCACCTCCCTGGTCCTCAACTATATCATAGGACGTTGCATCCATTGTCAAGGGAGTAGAAAGAAGAAAGGTACATCTCAAACCAAAAGCCTTGGCTTTAAGGGGAACTTCCACTTTCCAAATTGTAGACATAACTCTATCAAATCTATTTGTCGGACCATAAGGAAATGAAGTCTTGCGAAGCTCACTAAAACACGAAGAAACGGAGAACACACAGTCGTCCGACAACATCCAAAACACCGTATCAGCCGCTACTGCAGTGTTGTTAGGCGCTGGCAGCAGCTCTGCCAAGGCTGCCCGCAAGACAGCAGCACCCGAAATCGCTCCTTGGTGAACTCCGAAGTCTCCCCAATTCCACTCTCCGTCCGTCCAACCTCCCAAACTCGAAACCGATACATCCTACAAATGGGAGACAGTAAATAATTTCGGAAAAGAGTTTTTGATTATTCACACTTCCGACCAATTAGCAAGCCTAGTGTGTCCTAAACCAACACTAAACTTGATGTTGTTAACAAGAAAATCCTCCGATAAATTTTTCTCCAACAAAATAATGTCCACCCACCAAATAGATCTTTTACTTTTATTGCCCAACTTCTTTTCACCGATTAAAGCTTTTGAGTTAACATCTCCATATCTTGCTTTCAAGGCCCTATACCACAAAGAATCCGTTGCTTCAAGAATTCTCCACCTCCACTTCAAAAGAAGCGCGATATTGAACTCTTCCAAACTTCTTATGCCAAGACCACCTTTTTCCTCCGAAAGACAAACTTATTTCCAACTCACCCAATGGAGTTTTTTCTTCTCTTCCATCTCCCCCCCTGTCATACCCCAAAATTTGTCCATTACATTTCAAGATAATTGAGTTCAGTTAATCTCCACAGGCTCATATGATCCCTGACTGAAAACATGTTCACTCTCCTCCTAAGCAATGAAGGTCAGAACTAGGGTTTGAATTTTCTCAAGGATAATCAAATTTTGAGACCCCAAATAGGCACCATGGCCTCTCATATGCCTCAAAGGACCCTCATGACAAATTTCAAGCCTTGATCCACAAGATTGCTCATTCAAACGCTCAAACGATCAACAGTCGACTATTTTTGACCTAGAAGTCAATTATGGTCAAAGTACAGTCAAAACTCCCAATTTTTGGGCAACATCAATAGTTATATGTTATATTCATCATTTGATCAAAATTTGATCATGATTTATCAGGAAAAAGGTCCAAAATCATCAAAGGAAGAAGTTACTAAATTAAGGTTTTAAAGGGAAAGTCAACTGAACTTTGACCGATCATAACTCTCACATGGTTCATCAAAAATTGCCCAACCAAAGCCTATTCTCAAGGAAATTTCATTTTCTACAACTTTGATGTTGGGTCTAAAGTCAAGAAATGCACCAGTTGGATGATACAAGCTAATACATTATAGGTCCTTTTGAAAGTCAACAAAAAGACGTTTTTTCTCAAAGGATGGTAAATGAACATGGTAAGTTCAATGAAGGTGAAACCAAAAATATCTTTTAGAAGACTCTTTGAGCTTTCTAAAATGTACAAGAACACCTTCATATGATAAAAAATGAGGGAGATATGATTTGTACAAGGTGGTCGATTTTCAAGAAAGGCGTGAAAACCTAAGTGACAAAATTTATATTTTTGAGTAATGGGCCATAATCCTTGCACCATCCACGAATTTCCAAGTTTATTAAAGGCCCATTTGTCATTTGGTTATTTATTTTATCGTTTTATTTATTTATTTTTGGATTTATTCATTTAAATTCACTATAAATCAAATAAAATCAAAATAAATAAAATCAAATCATACAAAAACTTTCCATTCATGTAAACATGTCCAAGTTCATTCCAGGGTCTCATTTACACGTGAAGAAAAAGCATCAAAATAGGATTCAATTGAAAAAAGGAAACTTTTCATGCACCTTCAAAACAAGATATTTTTTCAATCAAGTTACTCAATCTTTCTTTAAACCTCTCAACCCTAATTTGTCCCATATATATACTTAACTCGTGCAGCCTCCCTCACCACGAACCCTAGCCTCAAAACGATCCTCTCAAATTTCAAAAATCTCACAAAGAAAACCAAGTTTCGTTTTCTTATTTGCAGCCGTTTTCAAAGCCAACAAACCCTTCCATCCTTTCCACAAGGCATCAAGAGGTAAGTTAGGATCATCCACTGTGCGTGAATACGTTTAAAACACGCACACCATGAACATCATCTTCATGTATTTTTATTTTTTTCATATATGGCATAATTGTGTGTTTTAATTCAAAATAACTGCATAATCGAGTTTTGCGTGTCATTTAGAGAAGGTTTGAATTGTTGGCATGAAGATTTAACGTGTGAAATAGGAAACACCATGGCTAGGGCAACACACTTTCTTGATTCGGTTTCATCTATCCAGGCCACCATCGGCTAAACAAATCCACCATTGAACTCGCCTTGGCTTGATTATAAGATCTGGGTTCCTTTTATTCGTGATTTTTTCGTGGTGTGCGATTTTGGATTTTTTGCAGGCTTTGCTACCATGGCGTTCGCCGCTATTTCGCAGCAAATTTCGTAGCAAATGCAGGTGCATGAGGATGAAGATGATGACTGGGCAGATGGACTTTGACCGCACGCGTGTTCGACCACTAGTGGTTGGTCAATGTTTCAGCGCTCTCTTTCCTATTCCGATTGGCTATATGCGGTGATGGTGGACCCCAGTTCTGGTCACTTTTACTTGGTCTCCTATTAACGTTTGTTTACGTACTTATTTTTTGTTTTTTGTGTGATTCACTTTCAGTGAATCATATGCAGCGCAGTTGGCAGAAGGTCCTTGCATGTCACCTTGGGAACCTGGGTTCCCCGTTTTTAGAAAACTCTTTTTTTCCTTTAACTTATCACCTAATTTCTTAATTAATTAATCAATCAATAATTTAAACTAACTATTATATAATTAGGACATTAAATTTAAGTAAATTAGTGCATTATTATAAAAATAGAATCAACATCATAATTAACCTTAATTTATTTTCTCATTTATTTGGATTAAACAAGTTAGTAAATTAGTTTTTTTATATATATGTAATTTTAAACCTAGTTTTTTTAGTTTAATTAAGGTAATATATTTAGAATAACTAATTAAATAAATAGTTAATTTTTTATTTAGGAATTAATCGAATAATTTAATTAACCATCAATTATTTTTATTTTACCCCCGATTCTTCTCTCATCTCTAAATCCCGTGTATGACGCATGTTTTATTTATCTTATTGCTTTTATTTAGATATTAGAATGTACATAGGCCAAATGTAAATATCATAGTGAACATCTTTACGTTTCTGCACTTTTAAATTCCAGTTTGATGATATATATTGCTTAGATGTATGCTAACTAGGGCGTGTACGGCAAGATAACTTAATCGGACGTTAGCTAACTAAAAGATATAAGATAAAATATAATCGAATCCAACACACATGCACGCACTCACCCTTAGGGTACGCCCCTCTTCGGTTGCCTTCGATTAAAAGGTCGCGTCCCTCGAAATGTAGAGGTACCTATTAGCAAATGTCCCTCGATTAAAAAATCATCACAAAGGTCATAAGTCCCTCGATGTTGCCTATGAATATATGATCTTGTCCCTCGATTGTTGCCTACGGAAAGTGATGACCGTCTCTTCGAATATTGCTAAAGGTACCTCTACTTGTTGCCTTCAAACGACCTCGATGATCCTTCGATGACCCACACGTCCAATATAACAAGGATTTCCTACTTATATAGTATGGATGATCCTGGGAATTGTAAAAAATATAGAAAAGGACCAAGTAATTAGGGTAGTTCTCTTAACCTGCTTGGCTCAATAAAAGACATCTTTTCACTACTATTTCAAAAAAAAACTAAGGCTACGCATTTACGCTAAAGTCCTTATGTTTCTTTTCAATTCAAAACAAATAAACATGAGCTAAGCAAGTTAAGAGCCCGTAGATAACTACGGATGAAAAGGGTGCTTACACCTTCCCTTTTCATAACTTACCCCCCGAGCCCGTTTTCTTTCAAAAAAAGGTCTTTTTCTGTACTTTTTACCTTTCCTAACATTGGACAAAATAAAAGTCGGTGGCGACTCATGCTCACCGCAACATTGTTGCATATAAAAAATAAAAGTCAGTTCACCGAGTTACACCCCCCACAAGAAATTGCTTTGCAATTTATTAATCTCACTAACTATCTTCTTAGGGGCTTTTTAAAAAGATAAAGTAAAAATCGCTAAGCTCACTAGTACAAAAATGTTAATTTACACCCGTTTTTTATTAAATTTACACCCATTATTTTTAATAAAAATCGGGTGTAAATACGCCATTTATGAATGAGCAATTATATCTATTTACACCCAATTTCATAAACACCATTTAGTTAAATTTTATTTTCAGTCACAAATACTATAAAATCATACTTATAAAAATCATATTTTAACTAAGTCAAAATATTTTTAATATTAACCAAAAAGTATACAAAATCATGTGCAGTCATAATATTTCAAGTACATCAAAATTATATTTTAACTAAGTCATAACACTTTCTTCATATATAAGTTTTCTTCTTCTTCTTCTTTGGCTTTTGTTTTGGCAACATTTCTATCTCCTTATCCTCTTCAACCATTTGCATTTGATCTGGTAGATTTTGCTCCTCAACCTTTTGATTTTCAACCATTTGCAAAAATACTTGAGCCCAAAGTTGCCGAATATGGTCGATTGTCTCTTTTTCATATGGTGACGTGTCTGTAAATATCTACAAGTTCAACATATAATAAATTAACAATATTAAAACAATAATTTATTGCATTAAAGATTCAGTACAAACAAATGAAATATGAAGTACATCACTTTTCTATTAGTCGAATGATGGATCAACCGAACTAAAGACAGTAGTCGAAGACGATTTAATCAAATCTTTCTCAAATCTGAGAAGTCTCACAAGAGTCATGGGTGGAAGTGTTATTGGTCTTTATTGATGTTTATTAGTATCACATCTTTAGTTTTAAACAAACTACGGTTCCTGAACATATTTTTGCCTTTTATTGATGTGATACTAATAACTATGAATTAAAAGAAAGAATTTATATAACTGGAGTGATTTTCTCACCTGACTAATTGTAGCATTGCGAACAAGATCCCGGGCTGCTTCCTTGACAGCAAGAGCAGAAAGACCGTTGGGGATGCTCACGACAGTACGCCTAATATACGATAGAAACTCGTATGGTTAATAAAATGATCATGACAAGTAGTACCAATGCAAGCATACACTTACCATTTGGCGAAACTGGCACCTTGCTGGTAGTATGCAGCCGAACAAGAAGCAAGATCGTCTATACCTTGGCACCATGATTCATTGTTTGAGCCAGCTAGGGGCACTAAACCCTATTGTTCATGGCACATTAGCCATATGTTAAACAACATGTCTGATTAATAGAATACCACACTTACAAATGTATCCTATTGAAACTACTTTCTCGGGTATAATCTTATCTTCAAACTCAAATTATAGTTTCTAGTTGAATCAGAACTCATGGAAAGAATTAATCGATGGACACGGGCTGCATGTTTTCAGCTTCTGTCCTAAGGTCTTGGTACAAGACAGATGACAAGTATCGTTCCCCGAAACTTGGATGAACAGTCTGAAATTCAAGTCATCAGAAATTTTACAATATTTTAATAATATCTCTAATTAGACCTCGCATAATGAAGTTTCACGCTGTTTTAAGAATAATTGTTCTTACCACAATAAGTTTTCCTTTGTTCTCAGGAAGACTAGCCAATCTAAGTGGTGCAACCGTGTTAGCTCCGGACGATATGCCAACCTAGAAAAAAATTTAAACTATCAAACTTCCAATTGCAATTCGCAAACAGTTTGTTGCAATTTATTTAAGAATCATGTATCCAATGTATAAAGATTGAAGTTTTCTCCGACATTTTTTGTTTTAAGTGTAGGAAATTGACATTTCAAGATTACCATGAGTCCTTCTTTTACGGCCAATGTCCTAGCCATGTTAACTGCATCTTCACTGCTAACCTACAACAATGTAAGTTTGTGACAAGTTAGTATAAGTAAATGACAACTAATTATACTAACTCATAAATATAACAGATCACACACAATTTGCAAAATCTGTTCAAAACAAATCTGAAAATTCAATTTCAAAAAGGCAATAAACAACAACGATATTAGAACCGAGAATAGATTGTGCTTATGATTGTAAATGCTGTTGAGTTTTCTAGATCAAAAAGAGATATTAGAAAAGTTAGTCTTGTGAGTCACTTCCTAAAAGAAAGTCTTATTTGATAAATGGGTGGCTAGTAACATTCACATTTCTTCAAGCTACAGTTCTTCCAGCACTTGAAAAAAAAATGGTTCATTATACATGCACATGGTTTCTAATTTGTATTCATTATGAAGCTTTAATCTATATCAGAAATTTGAACGAGGACTTCAAGAAATAAACATAACACTAAATTTCAACAACCTAATAGTTCATTATACATGCACATGTATTTTATCAATTATCATTGCCCTCATCCGTCAATTATCTTGGAATATAAATAGAATTTAGTTCCATGAAAGTGCTACTTAGGATGCTTTGTCCCTAAAAGTCACAGTCTATCTAAATTCTAAAGAAATTAATCTATTAGTAAATCGATAATTTCAATAGAGTAAACTTTTAGCAGGTGAACAACTTCACAATGACCAATTTTATAGACAAAAACTTTCAGCAACAAAAGCAACATATCTTCACATTTTCGTATTAACAGATAATCGTAAATAACTAATCACACTTTCTCTCTAAAATGAACATGCCAAATTCCAATGCCAAATCCTTAAACAATACATACAATCAAGTATCTATGCTTACCTAGAGCAGCTAGTTGTTGTTTCCTTCCACTTCCAGGTGGGCATCCTCTAGGCCGTTTCTCCGAAGAAGACATGGAATTATCAGTGGCAGACATAGGAGAAGAGAGCCTCAAAGAAACAGGTACATCAGGACCATACTTCCTAGGTCTCCCTCTTTTCTTTTTCCTTTCGTACTTAAGGTAAATAAGTTGAGGAGGTAGTTATACTCCTGTTTAGGAATCAATAGCATGCCAAATATGTGAGATTAATAACCAATTGCAAGAGAAAGACACATCAAAACCATTTCTCTAAATAAGTTCTTATAAGCATTCAAACTGTGTGCTATAGGAGTAATAGTAACACTTAATTCTTAAAGCCTGACAAAATTGTATAGATAGAAATTTAAATGTTCTTTCTAGTGCAGATTCTCTATCAATACATGTCACTTTAGAGTCGTAGATAGCTTTCTAATCACAACCTTCATTGAACAACTACTAGTTAATTAGAAGGAAATATCTCTTATTAAACAGACAGACATGTAACCAGTATTTTGAGTTTAAAAAGCTATTATATTGCATGACAGGCCTAATATACAACAGTTTCAGAGTTGCAATTTGAAATTTCCCCATTCTTACACTTACTGTGGACCAATTATGAGGGTGACAAGGTTCAAACTCAAACATTCCCAAACTGTCGACAGTGCGGTGAACCCCGATACTGTGATAATCTGCTCATGGTTCTTGAATTGTTGAGGAGCTATCATGATTCACACTTATTAACAACTTTTCAATTTGGAAATATAAGATGCAACCACCAACAAAGAGGGCCTTAAAATGCTGCATCAAGACTCAACACAATTCATTTAGAAAACAACCACTAGAAACAATTATGCAAACTTGAGACACACCTTATGCAGACTTGAGAAATGGAAGAGCTTCTGAAGGCGGTAATGTGACTGATCTCAACAATTCTAGTGAGAAAAGAATCCCAAAGAAATGAGAGAGAATTGTGTTTTCCGAAGCCTGTAAAATAAAGAATTGTACTAAAGTTAATACTTGAAGCCTGACACTATAGATATTGTATCCAACACAGTCAATGTTACTCGCATTAATTTGTTGTTGATGAAGTTTTCACTTTAAATTTGATATTCTATTTCCTTGTTTTGTGATTTTAGAAAAACATTGGAATGGAAACAAGATTGTGTCATTCTCACCACTAAAAAATCTTGAGGCACGGTAGTGAAAATAAAAATAGATAGCATTTTTCTTATTATGTGAAAACTTATCATCAACTGAAAATGAAAACTTAAAATAAACCAAACATCAGTTTTTTTCTATTGATGGAAATCATTTACATTTCATACCTTCTAACAGAGTATTATGTATCTATCTAATACTACATAGCTAAGTGAGAAGTTATTTGCATTAAGGGAATTCAGTTATTTGTTCTCTCATTGCAATTATCAAGTTCAGCTTCATCAATCCAATCTTCACCCTGAAATAACAATGTTGTGACCCCTAGTCAGTCATAAAATAGGTCAAGGAGAGGAGTATTGACAATTTCATAGAATAAGTCTTTCTGTTATAAGCACAAAAATAATAATAATGTCAACAGAGTGTCTTAAAATCTATTTGTGGACAAACAGAACTTCTTGAATATTAATCCGCAAAGTCAGTGAAAAAAATTTAGAGCTACTAAGATTAATAAAATGTAGATTTACTGCTAGAGCCACAACATTGATATAAAAGTCAACTAGTGTTGCTTGCATCCACCTGCGTACATTTTGGAGCTTATGAAGTTCAGTTATATGATAAACGGATGCCACAAGTAGAAGCGGTGCAGAAACTTACTTACATCAGCATGATAAAGTTGCAAATATATACATGAATGACATAGAAATAACTTGCTTTGCCTTTGTGAGTATTTCAATTAGGAAAATTAAGAAAGAAAAACTTTTTATAGGTCACAACTTTAAAAATCAATGTTGTCCACACTGCACTCTATGCATACACTTTCAAATGCTTACCAAAATAAACTTCACAGTAATCCGCACCTGATTCTTCCTAGGCTTCACATCTGGACTCGATTTCACCTTCAACAAACTTCTCATCCTCACCCATTTTCCAATCGAACTCAACCCGCGTTTAGTGTCACCAAAATGCAATCAGAACCGAAACCCGTACTTGCCAATTTCAACAAAAATAAACACATCAACTCGCAACTTCCCAACAATCTGCATCTACTTCACTGAATTGCAACATCCAAACATTCCTCCACAACTCAGTTCTGAGCTTCAACTACAACATCCATCATCAGCAACCTTCACCGCATAACAACCCTTTCATTATTCCAACCCTAAAGAAAAAAACAAAATAAAAATAATCGATTAGGAGAGGAATCAAATGACTGAATCAGAAAAAAAGGAAATTCAATCCGGTTACTCTAAATTGGATTCCTTGCGTTTAACGTTTGTGAAATTGAACGTGTAATTTCTCGTACCTCTCTGGGAGTGAACTCAATAGCACTCCTCATACTACTGATGAGGATGGGGCATTGTCGAGAGAATTAGAAGGAATGAAGATAGAGCGAGGGAAGTACCGTCAATAGCGAAGAGTGATTTGGCGAGATGAGAATTCAAGGCGGAACGAGCGTTAGGGAAATCGGCGCTTCCGATATCCATAACCGCCTTACCGAGATGAAACATGAGAGATTCTGGATTCGGAGTGGATTGCGTTTGGATAAACATACTCTTCGCCATGGTTCTTCACGATTCAGGGTTTTCTGTTATTTCTGAATGTTATTTGGAATTTCGATTAAGGGAATATTTGGGAAGACTATGTTTCAGAGAAGGTTAGGGTTTCAATGTTGGAGAAGGAGAATGGAAGATTTGAGAAGACTATGAAATTTGTTGAAAACTGGGTTTAGAAGAGTTTGGTTGAAAACTGCTATGAAATTAGAATAACGTTGAGAGTTTTGTTCAATCCTATAAGTTAATATTTACTTATTAATTTGTAAATAATGTTTAAATTATTTTATTAACTTAAGAAATTTAGACTCATTAAATTGTTAATAATGTTTAAATTATTTGTTAAAATGTCATATAGATTACATATTTTAAGTTGTAAAATTAAATAAAAATTTTTAGTTTATAAAAATTTACACCCGTTTTTAGTTTAAAGGGTGTAATTGAGATTTGATTATAGTAATATTTTTAATTTAAACCCGTTTTTAGAAAATAAGGTGTATATTGTCACCTGATAATGCTTAAAATGACATTTTATTTACAAAATTGCCACCATATTTCTCATTTACACCCGTTTTTAATATATTGGGTGTAAATTTTAAAATTATATTAATGTTTTTGTACTAGTGGCTACTCAACATCGATTTCAAAAGTGTAATCCTCCCACCAAAACTTAGCCACCTCGTTGTCTAAGAATTCAATTTTTTTCTAAAAGTATCCAATAGTGGTCTACAAGATAAAAACCTTCTAGGATTCGAACCAATATAAATTCCAAGAAATTTGAATTCTTTTGCCTCCGTTCTACAAGAAAGAAAAGACGTTGCGACTTCCAAAAAATGCGGATTAATATTAATGCCAATGATCTTACTCTTGTGGTAGTTAATGCCAAGACCCGACACCATCTCAAAACCTTTCAACATTGACTTAATAGCCCAAAGATGATTCCAACTTACATCGCCTACCAAAAGGGTATCATCCGCAAATTGAAGAATATCTATGAAACACCTACCATTCAAATTGTAACCCTTAAAGACTCCGATTTGAACCGCCTTATTAACCAAAGCTCTCAAACCTTCCACCACTATGACAAAGAGAAAAGGGGAAATAGGATCACCTTGACGAAGACCCCTTTCCACCTCGAATTCCAAAGTGGGGCTTCCATTGACTATAACCGACATCTTGCTCGAAAACACCAAAGCTTCCATCCACTTCATCCATAAAGGACCAAAACCCATTCTCCTGATCATATCTCTAAGAAAGTTCCAACTTACTTTGTCATAAGATTTTTCAAAGTCCACTTTGAAGAGTAAACATTCCTTATCTTCCTTGTTAGCATAATCCACCAATTCGTTAGCCACAAGAACACCATCCAACATTTGTCTTCCCGGAACAAAAGCACTTTGACAATTGGAAATGATAGAGGAGAGAACCCTCTTAATCCTTCTAGCCAAAACTTTAGAAATAATTTTGTGGATGCTACCCACTAAACAAATAGGGCGATACTCATCAAGCCCCAAAGTATTAGAAGACTTTGGGATTAAAGAAAGAAACGAGGAATTATAGATTTTGAAAGCTTAGCACCATTATGAAAATCTCTAAAGCACTTTAGAATATCTTCCTTAATAAAATCCCAGCATCTCTTAAAAAATAAGAGAGAAAAACCATCCGGTCCCGGGCTCTTAGATGCATCACAATTCCACATCGCCTCCTTTACCTCCAATTCCGTAAAAGGAACCTCCAAACTATTCCTAGCTTCTGTGCTCAACGAACTAAGAGAGATACCATCTAAGGTTGGTCTCGCAAAACTCTCTTCTTCGAACTTCTCTTCAAAATGAATTTTAACCGCCTCCTTCACCTCCTTTACCGATTCCACCACTCCACCGCTATTGCTAATAAGACTTATATGTTTCCTACTCCTCCTTTCTTTCATAACTTTATGAAAAAACTTGCTATTATTATCTCCATCGTTCAACTACTTTAACCTAGCCTTTTGAATAAGCACATTCTCTTTTATCTTAAGGTTCAACCATATTTTCTTACTAGCCCTTCTTTTTCTAGCATGCACCTCTTCATCCCATAGCTCATTATCGTCCGAAACGTTCAAATCCCTAATTCCTTCCTCCACCTCCATATCATACTTGCCAAAGACATTTTTATTCCACCATCTCATCCTATCCTTAATTAGACGGAGCTTCTCTTTCATAACAAAGTCCCCTCTTCCTTGTATCTTCAAATCCGACCACTCCTTTTTAACAAAGGGAATAAAACCTTTATCGGAAATCCATTCGTTGTTAAATAAAAACGGTTTAGGGTCCCAATCCTCTTTTTCAACAATCAACCAAACTGGACAATGGTCCGAAATGTCCCTCAAACAAATCAATTGGCCAACAACACTCCAGACGTTACAATGTTGTTAGACACAAGAAACCTATCGATTCTACTCTTAGATTTGCCATCGCCACTATACCATCTAAACTTCTTTCCTTTGCTAGGAACATCCATCAAACCACTTTCATCAATGAACTCCGAAAATTCCCTGTATTCCACATAGTTTCCTCCCGAAGATAAACCCACTCTCTCACTCCTTTTTTTAACCGCATTGAAATCTCCCCCAAAGATCCATTCACCATCTTTATGAATATGTTTCAGTTCCAACAAACGATCCCATAATATGCGTTTAGCACGAACAGAAAAAGGAGAGTAAATATTAGCAATATAGTATGTACCTCCATTCCACAAGACTTTGTTGCCGAGATATCCATCGCCAGAAAAACTCGCTACTACCGTGACCGAGTAGTTCTTCCAAATAGTCAAAAGACCTCCCGACATTCCGTTCGCCGCAGAATAAGAGAAACCAATGTCTTCCTTCTCCCAAAAACTGCTATCCAACAAAACTGAAACCTCCTTCATTTTAGTTTCTTGAATGAGAAACATGTCTGCCTTCCCACCTCGAATAATGCTACTAATCCTTTTCCTCTTGATCTTACTGCCGCCTCCCCTTATCTTATAAGTGCCCACAATCATTTAAACCTTTTTTATTGCTCCTCCTGGACCACCGATTCTTCATTCACAATTCGGTTTCCTTCTTCTAAAGGCTTCACAAGATCCCTCCTAGCATCTCCTGATACAACTCCTAGTTTAGAAACCAAACTCTACAATTCGCCTTCCGTAGAGAGACCAAAGTTCGATAGTAAACGATTATTGCACCTCAAAATATCATATTCAGATGGTTTGTTTCCAGAAAAAGATAAAACCACATTATCCTTCTTTATATAAATCTCTTGCGAAATAGGAGTACTAATAGGTTCTAAAATATTCCCTTCAGAATCGCTAGGACCCACCAAAAGTTTTTTAAGAGGTTTCTTCAAAAACGTCTTTCTAGTCTTGGGCTTAAGATATTGGCGAAAAATAGGCCCACTTAAATCAGACAGCAATTTGGCCCTTTTAATTTTAGGTCTTTTCTTAAGTAAAAGCAATTTGTCTTCCTCCTCCTCGGTGCAGAATGTATCTTTCATGGCCCCCACAAAATTCTCCATAGAGTCTTCTACTTTTGACACAGAGAAACTAGGTTCATAGATAGAATCAGATTTGTTACTTCCTGTCTCATGATAGCTGTTTTTCGCCTCCCACACTACCTTCAATGCCGCATTGAAACCTGTTATCTCATTAAGTGACTTTGAAAACTTTTCCTTGAAAAGCGCCGGCGCCAGTAATGCTTCTTCCCTTCTCCATTTATCGTACTGCTCCGCCTCTTTTCGACTGAAATCTGCCTCTTCCTCCGGCCGCTTCTTAGAAAAGATAATCGGGGTATCACCGACACTGGTATCATCTTTCTCGCCATAAAATACTTCATCATCATTAGAATCAGAATCGCCAAAACTGGAAGATGAAATAGATGATTTCTTCATAACCTCCTTCTGGGCCACAATACTCGAAGGTCCGTACGTGTCTTCTCGCAGCGTCAACTGAAAATCCATGCCATCAATGTTCACCACCATAGATTCTTTCAGAATGAAAGAAAACGGTGCTCTGATCAGAATTATAACTATGTCCATTTTGTTTCCTGACATCGTATCCTCATCCACACAAATGTATGAACGAAAACGTTTCTCTATTGATTCAAAAAAATCGAAACACCAAGCATGACAAGGTATACCGTAAACCCTGATCCACATAGCCCTGTCAGAATCGATATCTCTTTCTTGCCACGGTCTGATTGATTTAAACCATTGTTTCCACCAAGAAGAAGCATCATTTAGCAGTTCATGAATAACCCCCTCCTCTACTTCCTCCAATAAACACAAATTTGCTCCCAAGGGATGGACCTTAATCAGAAAAAAACCCCTCCACTTCAAGATGGGTTTTAATATTATACGTATCTCCGGCAAACTGGACCTCTCCTATAAAGGCCTTTTTCCACCTGTTCTTGACCACTTCACTAGAAGTGAAAGAAAAACTAGAATTCCCCCCTCTACCTTATCTTCTATATCCTTTCCTTTGCATACCACATCAGCATAAGACTTGTTCTTCTCTACCATTTTGAAAACTTGAGCTCGAAACATCTTCGTCGAAACCTTCTCCTGATGCCTCGGGATATCCCTTCCTTTTCCTTCGTTCCTATTAAATCTTGGTTGATTTACATGTATTTTTTTCCCATCAATCAGGATGTTATCCAACTTAATCGCTAGCAATTTTCCGTCCTCCACCTTTCTAAATATCGCAAAGCCAAATCGTTTGCCAAACCTGTTTCTCCTTGCAGGTATAACAACTTCCACCACTTCCCCAACACAACCGAAAAGTTTGAATAAATCTTCCGCTCTGCACCTCTCAGGAAACTCAGAGCATAAAAAAGAAGAAATAACGTCCTCCTGTCCCACCTGCATCCTTCCGAAAGGGAAGGAATCCCACCGAGGACGGGTAGGCTGAAACCGATTACCTTTCCTAACTACTCGCTGCCACTCCATAACTCAGAAACCCAAAAAAATAGTTGAAGAAGAAGAACCAGTAGAGATTCACAATGGGCCAAAAAGCAGCACCAAAACCAAGGCCTCTAACCCTAGGGTTAGCAATTTAAGCCGAAGATCTCAGTACAGTCCAATCCACCATGAGCTGAAAGTAGTTATTTGTATATCACCCCTTGTCGAAGGTCCGCAACTCCTATTTCCCCTCTTTAGATTGACACTCCTATTTTCTATTTCTTTTTGTTTTTACTTTTATTTGGAGTTAGGTCTTCAGCCCATTATTTTATCTTCTATTTCACCCCTCCATGTGTTTAGTGCTCCCCATTCGTGGTTTATTTTTTTATTTTATTCATTTTGCATTTCTTTTTTAATTTGTTTGTTTTGTTAATTAATTAATTTGACAAAAAAATAAATTACAACTAAGAGTCCTTATTATCCCAATTAAAAAATAATTTTTGATAATTAAACATAACTTTTTTTAACCACAAATTAAAATCACTTTCAAATTAAAATCCCTTTCAAATTAAAAATCCATTATTTTAACTTGATCAACATCAAGACAATTTCCCAAATAAATAAATAAAAAAGGCACTTATACCTCATAATCAAACACACTTCAACATGTACATCTTGTTTAAGGTCGGTTATTTGTCTTAAGTTTTAAAAATATATATTAATCAAAACTTAAATGAAAAGAGGTGAACGAATGTACATCTATCTTATCCTCAATTACTCAGCCGCAAGATGTACATCTTGTTTAAGGTTGGTTATTCGTCTTTCACTAAAGATATTCTATTCAAAATTAGGATGAAAATGGGTGAACGAATATACATCATCTTACCCTCGAACGCACGGATGCAAGATGTACATCTTGTTTATGGTCGGATATTTGTCATCCACCTAAAACCAACATCAACCAATCAGACCTATTTTCTGCCCTAACACGACTTCAAACTTTTTCATAAAAGAACGACGTGTTACCCATTCCAACACAAAGCATAAACTAACACTTCATTCCTCTCAAGCGCGAGTAGCAAGCAATATTTTCCACTTGAATGTGATCAAGACATAATGCATTATGACACAAAGGACAAACAAACACTTTATTTCTCCCCTGTATTTGGTCAATTATATTAGTCGTCATATGATTTTGAAGAATATTTTCTTCAATTGTATTTACTGAATACAACTCTGCAAATCAACTGTCCCTATAAAAACCTAATAACATTTATATCCCTTTATTATAGCATGACTATTGCACTCTCAATAATAAAAATTTTGAATTTTTTTAAAGTATTATATGATATTTCATAATTGATGGATTTATTTTTACTAGAAATGTAATTAATAACTATATATATGGGCATATAGGTACAAATATTAATGGCCAGGCTGATATGAGTTCGGATATGAATTATTTTTTAAACCGAAAATTATTATTATAATTATGAAATTATAACTTCTGTAAAAATTTGTTGTAATATATTTTTTAATCTAAAGATATCCACAAATAAAATTTTATCAAATTCGAAAGGATTCTAATGCTAGAATTGATATTGAATTTAATTTTATGGGTCCTCAAAAGATTTCTAAATTTGTATTCATTTGTGAGTGTTTTTTGAGTTCTAACATATTCCTTAGTTAATACTTTAGACGGAGATAACATCTTCACATCAAATTTTATTTTATCAATAAAAAAACTAATTTAACTAACAAATATATTTGATTTTAGTAGATTTCAAATATTTATATAACTATGATTCAATTAAATATTATTTGTTGAGATACAATATCGGAAAATATTTATAGCAAGCGCATTTTTTGATATACCATGACAAATCAAATATATTTTTGTTTTGTATCAATTTTATTTTATATAGATTTATATTTTGTGTAAATATTCTCTTAAAATTGATTTATATTCTCTTAAAATTGATTTCTATTTAAAAAATATATTATGCTTTGAAAAGAAGAAACAACGACTATATATCTAATATGAAAAGAAACCCTATAAGTTTCAGAGTAATTTTCTTTTGAAGAAACCCTATCACTTTTTTCTCGAGAAAAGAAACTCTATAAACCTTTTTCTTGACACAGGAAACCCTAATATTACAATACCTCTAATATGAAAAGGAAACAAGAAGCACATTGTGCCGTAGGAATAGACCTTGGCACAACTTATTCATGTGTTGCAGTATGGCAGGAAGAACATCATCGAGTTGAGATCATTCACAATGATCAAGGCAATAAAATTACACCTTCTTTTGTTGCTTTCACAGAAAATCAGAGATTGATCGGTGATGCTGCTAAGAATCAAGCTGCTACCAATCCCCAAAACACTGTCTTTGGTAATTTCTACTCTTTTTGTCTTTTAAAACCTTGAAAACATAATTACGAATTATTTATAACAAGTTTATAAATCTATTTAGAATTTTCATATTAGTTTAGGAACCAATCGAACAATTAAACCTTATTCATATCTTTATTTTTTCAGATGCCAAGAGGTTAATTGGTAGAAAGTTTAGTGATCCTATTGTTCAAGATGATATTCTTTTATGGCCATTCAAAGTAGTTGCTGGTGACAATGACAAACCCATGATTATGGTTAAGTACAAGGATCAAGAAAAGAAACTATACGCCGAAGAAGTATCATCTATGATACTCACCAAGATGCGAGAAATTGCTGAGACATATTTAAAATCAAATGTTAAGAATGCTGTTGTTACTGTGCCAGCTTATTTTAATGATGCTCAGCGAAAAGCCACTATAGATGCCGGTGTTATTGCTGGCCTTAATGTTATGAGGGTAATGAATGAACCTACTGCGGCAGCTGTTGCGTATGGTCTTGACAAGAGGACTGATTATGATGGAGAACGGAATATTTTTGTCTTTGATCTTGGTGGTGGTACTTTTGATGTGTCTCTACTAACTATCAAGGGTGATGTGTTCAAAGTAAAGGCAGCTGCTGGAAACACTCACCTTGGAGGAGAAGACTTTGATAATAGAATGGTCAACTACTTTGTACAAGAGTTCAACAGAAAGAACAAAGTGGATATTTGTGGAAATTCAAAAGCCTTGAGAAGGTTGAGAACTGCTTGTGAGAGGGCAAAGAGATCACTGTCTTTCCTTGTTGTTGCCTCTATTGAAGTAGATTCATTATTTCAAGGCATTGACTTTTCATCATCCATCAATAGGGCCAAGTTTGAGGAAATGAATATGGACCTTTTTAATGACTGTATGAAGACCGTTGAGAGTTGTCTTACTGACGCTAAGATGGATAAGGGCAGGGTAGATGATGTTGTTCTTGTTGGTGGATCTTCTAGAATTCCTAAAGTACAACAGCTATTACAAGACTTTTTTAAGGGAAAAGAGTTGTGCATGAACATTAATCCTGATGAGGCTGTAGCTTATGGGGCAGCAATTCAGGCTGCATTGTTGAGTGAAGATGTTAAAAATGTTCCAAATTTGGTGCTGCAGGACGTTACACCATTGTCTCTTGGCAGGTCAGTAGTAGGAGATATCATGAGTGTGGTGATTCCTAGGAACACTTGCATTCCTGTCAAGAATACACTACGATATGTTACGGTTGAAGATAACCAATCTTATTCCTTGATTAAGGTTTATGAGGGTGAAAGAACAAGAGCAAGTGAAAACAATTTGCTTGGTTCTTTTACTCTTTCTGGTCATACCCCTGCTCCTCGTGGCCACCCTTGTGATGTTTGTTTTTCTATAGATGAAAATGGTGTTTTGACAGTTTCGGCTAAGGAATGCTCCACTGGTAAAATGAATGAGATTTCAATAACCAATCACAAAGAGAGGATATCAGCCGAAGAAATTAGAAAATTGATTAAAGAGGCTGAGATTTACCATATTGAAGACATGAAATTCCTAAGAAAGGCCAAAGCACTGAATTTATTGGATGACTACATATACAAAATGACAAATACTTTAAAGAAAAATGATACTAATTCGAAGCTTTCCTCACAAGAAGTCAAAATGATTGAAGATGCAATTGCAGTGGCTAAAAAGCTCGTCGACGAGAATAACAAGCAGGTTGAAATAGAAGTTTTGGAAGATCACCTAGAAGGGCTTGAGAGTAGGATGAAACACATTATGGCTAAGACTATTTAGTTTTTATTAAGTTTAGAGTCGACATGTTAAATTGTTATTGGCATTTTGCTATATTTCTTAACCATGCAACAACGACTGAAACTATGTAGGACTCTTTGATTCATTAAGTTTACAAGTCTCTTTGCTCATCTCTTCTACTTTGGAACAGGAATTGGAGCAAATGAGCAATTTCATTTGATTGGTAAACTCATAAATTTACTCAATATAGAGGAAGTGGTATAGGTGGAATTTGGTCGATGATGAGGAATGAGCATCTGTAACAACATTTTCATGGATATTTCATCATTTTGCTTTTATAATTGATATACTTATTTCCCTTGTTTGGATTGACTTTGTTCATTACGTTTTTCATAATCTAATCTGATCATATAGTTTTTCATTATTTTATTTGATTATATAGTTTTTCATAAATTAATTTCATCATAACAACGACTTGGACGAGTTGGGTGTCTATTTTGCTTTGACGCGTCTCGGGGGACTGTGTCCAGCTAAAGGTTGTGTAATACCGTCAAGCTATATGTGTAAAACAATAACCAGCGGCATTAATAATTAATACCGAATATATCAATGTAAATATCTGAAAGTGGATCAATATAAACTAGGTAACTAATACATCAACGATTAGACAAAATCTTCAACACAACATAAAGACGCCTCATCGAGTCCTTACTGTCAAGTCCATAACTATGAGTATAAATCGAAAACCTACCAAAAAAAGAAGTAGAAACAACTTAGGCGCTCGAGTTTTTAGAAACAAATTTCAGAGTATTTTGCTTTTCAAATATCCTAAATCTTTTCTCTTGACACAAGAAACCCTAATATTACTTTATCTCTAATATGAAAAGAAAACACACTATGCCAAATTTGTGTTTTAGCAGCACCCCTACGAAAGCGCTTTTAGAAAAAAGCGCTGGTATAGGTTTCGCTAAAAACAAAATTAAAAAACACGCAAAAAAAGCGCTCTTATAGGGGGGGTTACGAAAGCGCTTTCAAAAAGCGCTGGTAAAGGCATGGGTACGAAAGCGCTTTTCAAAAGCGCTCTTATAGGAGGTTATGAAAGCGCTTTCAAAAGCGCTGCTATAGGGGGTGGGGTACAAGAGCGCTTTTACCCTAAAAAGCGCTGGTAAAGGCATGGGTACGAAGGCGCTTTTCAAAAGCGCTGTCATAACCTTTTTAAAATTAAAATTTTTAAAAACAAAATTATACTAACGCATTTCATAATCCCTAATTCCTCTTTCTCTGCCATCGACGCTGCCCAGGAAACTCAGAAAATCTATCTCCCACACGCATTCACGAATTCAACTTGCAAACTTCACGCATTCAACCGTCGTCGCCCTCACTTCGAATCTGCAGAAACCATTCTCCCACAACTCACGCAAAGAAGAAGTCGAGAGAAGACGAAGGAGATATTGAAGCTGAAGAAACGTACAAGTTCTTCCATTTTCATTTCAATTCTTCATTTACGTTTGTATGCTGGTTCTCTATGTTGATTCTGATGTAATGGGGTTATTAAGGGATTGATTGGGATTAGTTCTTGACTGGGATTAGGGATTGCGGTATTTCTGTAGTTCTTCAATTTTTTTTGATAGATAAGTTTGGCTTCAATTTTTAATTTGTTCTTGATCGGAAAACGGCTGCCTATCTACATTTCAAAGACCATTTTATTTTCATTCTTACATAAATAATGAATTTTAACATGCTTTGTGTTTCATGTTACATATTCTCTACCTGGAAGAATCTGATGAAATTGTTATGTGAGTCACCATTTTAATCTGACTGCAAATTCCCTTATAGTTGTAGTTAAAAATCCCACCCTTAACGTATTTAAACTCAGCTTTTCGTTTTGTAACAATTGAAAGGTTTGAAAATATCTTCTATACTGATGTGAGAACACACTGGTAATGTTATACTTATTGTTATAAGTTACTCATAATGAATCAGAATAAATTATTGAAAGTGGCTTTTTCTCTTAGAATAAATTATTGAAATTGTTCTAACTCTTTCTGATTTAAACACTTTTAATCTTTGTTTTAGTTAGTTTTGTTATTATGAATGTTTATTCTTTGTAGTTATCTATTAAAACTTGGTTGTTATGTGTGATTATTTCCTTTACTAATACATGTTTAGAAATTGTTATGTGTGATTATTAAAACTTGGTTGTTATGTGTGATTATCTCCAATTTTTCCATTAGCTTAATTGATTTCATTTTGTTCTTTGAAGCTTGCTTTACTCAAGCTCGGTTAAAGATTTGTAGAATTTTTTCCAGCAGCTTAGTTTGGTGTTTCATTCCACTAACGCTTTTGAAGACTTGTAGAATTTCTTCAGGTACTCAATCTGTCTATATACTGTGTTGTTAACTTAGATATAATGTTGTTAATATCTGAACAGTTCATGTGTTGCAGTATGGCAGGAAGAACATCATCGAGTTGAGATCATTCACAATGATCAAGGCAATAAAATTACACCTTCTTTTGTTGCTTTCACAGAAAATCAGAGATTGATCGGTGATGCTGCTAAGAATCAAGCTTCTGCCAACCCTCAAAACACCGTCTTTGGTATAAACTTCTATTCTTTTACTCTTCCAAAATCTAATTACAAACTATTTATAACAAGTTCATGATCTATTTAGAATTCTCAGGTTAGTTTAGGGAACCTTATTCATATCTTTATTTTTTTAAGATGCTAAGAGGTTAATTGGTAGGAAGTTTAGTGATTCTATTGTTCAAGATGATATACTTTTATGGCCATTCAAAGTCATTGCTGGGGACAATGACAAACCCATGATTATGGTTAAGTACAAGGATCAAGAAAAGCAACTATATCCCGAAGAAGTATCATCTATGGTACTCGCCAAAATGCGGGAGATTGCTGAGACATATTTAGAATCAAAAGTTAATAATGCAGTTGTTACTGTGCCAGCTTATTTTAATGATTCTCAAAGAAAAGAAACTATAGATGCCGGTGTTATTGCTGGCCTCAATGTTATGATAGTAATGAATGAACCCACTGCTGCAGCAGTTGCATATGGCCTTGACAAGAGAATTGGTTGTGTTGGAGAAAGGAATATTTTAGTGTTTGATCTTGGTGGTGGCACATTTGACGTTTCTATACTAACTATTAAGGACAGCGTCTTCCAAGTTAAGGCCACTGCAGGAAACATTCACCTCGGGGGAGAGGACTTGGATAACCGAATGGTGAACTACTTTGTACAAGAGATCAAGAGAAAGAACAAAGTTGACATAAGTGGGAATTCAAGAGTTTTAAGGAGTTCGAGAAAGAATAAAGGCGACAGTAGTGGGAAATACTCAAAAGCTTTGAGGAGGTTGAGAAGTGCTTGTGAGAGGGCAAAAAGATCACTTTCTTTCCTCGTTACTGCCACTATTGAAGTAGATTCTTTATTTCAAGGCATTGACTTTTGTTCATCCATCAATAGAGCCAAATTTGTGGAAATGAATATGGACCTTTTTAATGAGTGTATGAAGATTGTTGAAAGTTGTCTAATGGATGCTAAGATGGACAAGAGCATGATAGATGATGTTGTCCTTGTTGGCGGGTCTTCTAGGATTCCTAAAGTACAACAAATATTACAGGAGTTTTTCAATGGGAAGGAGTTGTGCAAAAGCATTAATCCTGATGAGGCTGTGGCTTATGGGGCAGCTGTTCAGGATGCGTTGTTGAGTGAAGGAATTATGAATGTTCCAAAGTTGGTGCTGCAGGATGTTACACCTTTGTCTCTTGGCAGGTCAGTGCTTGGAGATATCATGAGCGTGGTGATTCCGAGGAACACTTGCATTCCTGTCAAAAATAGACGAGGATATATTACCATTGAAGATAACCAATCGGAATCCTTGATCGAGGTTTATGAGGGTGAGAGAACAAGAGCGAGTGACAACAATTTGCTCGGTTCCTTTTTTCTTTCTGGTCATACTCCTGCTCCTCGCGGCCACCCTTTTGATGTTTGTTTTGCTATTGATGAAAATGGCATTTTGACAGTTTCTTGTAAGGAAAAATGCAGTGGCAAAAGGAATGAAATTACAATAACCAATTACAAAGATAGGATGTCAGCTGAAGAAATTAAAAAATCGATTATGGAAGCTGAGAAATACCAAATTGAAGACAAGAAATTCCTAAGGAAGGCCAATGCGGTGAATGCATTGGATGACTACATTTACAAAATAAGAAATGCTTTAAAGAAAAAGGATATTGATACAAAGCTCTCCTCGGAAGAAATTGAGATTATGGAATCTACAATTGCTGCGACTGCAAATTTGATTGATGAGAATAACCAAGATGTTGAACTAGATGATCTGGAGGACCATCTAAAGGCACTTGAAAGTACCATGGAAGACATTTTAGCAAAGACTATTTAGTTTTTTTTTTTTTTAGGTTTTTCTTGCTGTTTAGTAGACATTATCTAATACTTTAGTAAGGTTTGATAATTTTAGCATAAAGAGTCTGTTTTTATTCATTCATTATATTTAGCATATAACTAGATTGTCCACCCGATGCTCCGCACGGATATATTAGAAATAAAATTACATTATTTTATAATAATTCATATTAGATTTTTATATTTGCATATAAAATTAGTTAATAGTCCATTTAGCTTATGTTTGAAATTATACTTTTAATTTTTTAATTAGAAAAAATAATATCTATTATGGTTGCATTTATATATTAAAATATTAAGATAAAAATATTACTACTTGAACTATAATAAGTTTAACATTTAATTTATAATTTATATTAATTTTTGTACAAATGAATATAATTGTAATAATCGTAATATTGTAGAAATAAAAAAAATTAGAATTAAAATAAATGTATTTATGTCAACAACAACCACATATTTATAGTTAATATACTAAAAATATCAAATTTGAGAAAAAAATTATATTCACTACTGTAGCGAAAAATATGTAGCTATTAAAATTTCAAAAGCACAATTATGAAAATACGTTATAGTAAATCACGTTATTCTATATATAAAACATTTACATGTAATAAATCTATATAATACATAAATGGTTGAATATGCAATTATTGATTTTATTTTATTAATTAGATCATAATTAAATAAATATTTTATTTATTAGCACTATTATTAATTTTATTATATTAATTAGATCATATAACTTTTATTAATTAAATATTTTATTTATTATCATTATTATCAAATTTCGAATACCAATTAATTAGAATAATAAAAGGCAAATTTTACTATATTGAAAATAAAAGGACAATCAACTTTACTATATTGAAAATAAAATGACAATCAACTTTACTATATTGAAAATAATAGGACAAATCAGTTGCATAACATGCTTGCAAATCCCAATTGTTCTGATTATTCTTGGTTCGACTCCTCCAGGCTCTCCCTCTCCAATGTGGCTGTCATTCCTCGCCAAAAAAAAATGAAAATGAAAAATTCATCAAAACAAAAACAATAACAAACAAACAACATCAATGAACCATATATCATCATCACTTATCTATAATATATATATTCTCCTATCTTCCGAGCATTCAAATCAGGTAAAAAATTTCATTTGAAACCCTTAACACATTGACCCAATTTAAAAAACTCACATAATATAGACTTGGGATCAACCCGTAACAAAATTCAGGTACATTAGTTTCCAGCACCACTAAATAACCCAAACTTGTTAAGAAAAGAGCATGAAAAAGATAGAGGAAGAATAAAAGAAAGATGATGGTGAGAATATGAGTTTTGATGGAAACCCTAGCAAAGTGATTTGGTGAGAATATGAAGTTGACAAGCACACAGATTTGAATCCAAATATATAGGTGGGAGTGAAAAGAAGAAAAAAGTCTATGTAGATTACTGTTATTTATGGGATATGTATGTAACGGTTGTAGAACCGTTTTTTTGCATATGGAAGATAAACTATTTTGTAACCGGTGTAGAAGGAGAAGAATGCACCAAATGTGAAATTACCGTAGAAGTTGGAAGAAGAAATATTACGTTGGATATTTTACCCATTAATAAAAAATAGTAACTGAAAAAAACAGAAATAAAACATTGCATTAAAATAGTAATTTATGGCACCTTTAATGAATAGTTAAAGAGATGAAAAAAAACTAAAAATTAAAAAGTTGTAGGTGGTTATGAAATAGAATAGATATATATATATATATATATATATATATATATATATATATATATATATATATATATATATATATATATATATATATATATATATATAGGGGACGACTCAAGTGAGAACACTTGGTTATTATGAGAAATGAGAACAATGAATCTAGACCATTAGATTTGATTTTAATGGACTGGATTGGTTTCTCTTTCCATGATCCTTAATATTTATTTTAAATCAACACAGAAAGAGAAACTAATCTAGTCCATTAAAATCAAATCTAATGGTTTAGATTCATTGTTCTCATTTCTCATAATAACCAAGTGTTCTCACTTGAGTCGTCCCCTATATATATATATATATATATATATATATATATATATATATATATATATATATATATATATGTATATATGTCTTTCTCATGTATGTCTTTTTTTCCATCCTTGAAAACTCGAATCTCTTTCTTTTCCCAAAAACTCATGGAATAAAAATTTTCAAATCAATCAAAACATTTTCAATCATTGAAATCCATATCCTCCAGCTCACCCAACTCTGGCGCAAACATCATATATGGGGCCATCGACACAAGTCTAGTACCAGGTACTAAGTCTATGGCGAACTCAACTTCTCTCTATGACGCACTAGAAGAAAAAAATTTCAAATCAATCAAAACATTTTCAATCATTGAAATCCATATTCTCCAGCTCACCCAATTCTGGCGCAAACATCATATATAGGGCCATCGACACAAGTCTAGTACCAGGTACTAAGTCTATGGCGAACTCAACTTCTCTCTATGACGCACTAGAAGAAAAAAAATTGAAATCAATCAAAACATTTTCAATCCATATTCTCCAGCTCACCCAGTTCTGGCGCAAACATCATATATAGGGCCATCGACACAAGTCTAGTACCAGGTACTAAGTCTATGGCGAACTCAACTTCTCTCTATGACGCACTAGAAGAAAAAAATTTGAAATCAATCAAAACATTTTCAATCCATATTCTCCAGCTCACCCAGTTCTGGCGCAAACATCATATATAGGGCCATCGACACAATTCTAGTACCAGGTACTAAGTCTATGGCGAACTCAACTTCTCTCTATGACACACTAGAAGAAAAAAATTTCAAATCAATCAAAACATTTTCAATCATTGAAATCCATATTCTCCAGCTCACCCAATTCTGGCGCAAACATCATATATGGGGCCATCGACACAAGTCTAGTACGAGGTACTAAGTCTATGGCGAACTCAACTTCTCTCTATGACGCACTAGAAGAAATTTGACTTTAGCGACGGCATAATTCCGTAGGTAAATGAAGGAAAACCGTGGGTATATACAGTAAAACCTATATCGACGGACATTTTGTTTTGTGCACTTTGATTACCCTATACGCACGGAAAATTTCCATCGTAATATATATAGCTACGGAAATTTGAGACTGTTGAACAAAATCTCAGTCCTATACCCACGGACACTAACACTTTAATTTATCTGTTTACCCACATATTTGTCTGTTGGTATAGCTTTGGCTATATATTTTTTTTTTACATTTTATTAATAATAATAAAAATTTATGTTTAATTAATATTAATAGTTTGTCAATATTTTTTGTACCTATGCCCATCATAATTATAAAAGTAAATTTCAATTTTATTTAAAAACTAATAAGTGTTACAAAACATCTCAAATTAACAAAGTATTTTAGAATACAAAAACAATGTCACCTAAGTAAATCCTTCAAAACTAAAATTGCACCAAATATCTTAAGAGTAGAACAATATGATAGCCATTGTTTGCTTCTAATCCATCATAAAATTATAAATCTAAAAACTAACAACCACCAAAATATACATGTGCATGACATTGTTAGAACAAGATTTGTTCTGATCAATATTCTTAGTTCTGATGATAACAATGTATATGAATTTTGTTTGAGATAATGTGGTACTCTAATTCTATGCAATTTCCGTTTCAGGAAATATACAAAGAGTATGCACAAAATCAGCGCAAGAAGCACTGACTCAGAAGGTTCAAGTATGCAACATCAGAACATGCTCTCGCAAGACATTAGAAGATGGTCAAGCAGAATCAGAACATGGTCTATGGAAGCATCAGAAGAACTTGAGATCAGAAGCAGAAGCACTGAAGTTTTCATGGTATCACGCTAGAAGCACTTCAAGGTCAGAAGACAAGAAGATGCTCTGCACCAAGCTGTTTGACTCTGATGATATTCAAACGTTGTTTACACAAACATCAGATCAGAAGCAAGTACAAGATGGCAGGCTACGCTGACTGACAAAAGGAACGTTAGAAGCTATTAAAGGCAACGTCAGTAGACACAGCAAAAGCAAGGCTCGAGGTAGTTGACAAAAGAGTGAAACATTAAACGCAATGCTGTACGGATCACGCAATGCATTAAATGCTCCCAACAGTCATCTTCTCAAACGCCTATAAATAGAAGTTCTGATGAGAAGCTGAATACAACACTTTGCGCAAACATACAGAAATGCTGTCAAATTCTAAAAGCTCTCAAACTTCATCTTCAATCTCACTTCATTACTGCTGTAATATCTTAGTGAGATTAAGCTTAAACTTAAGAGAAAAATCACAGTTGTGATAATAGCTTATTAAGAAGCATTGTAACTCTTATAAGAATTTGTTTACATTAATTTGTAAGAACTAGAGGAGATCAAGTTGTGATCGGATTCTCTAGAAAGTCTTAGAGGGTATCTAAGCATTGTGTTCTTAGAGTGATCAGGTTGTGATCAGAATACTCTAGAAGACTTAGAGGTTATCTAAGTGGAAAACCATTGTAATCTTGTGTGATTAGTGGATTAAATCCTCAGGTGAGGTAAATCACTCCAAGGGGGTGGACTGGAGTAGTTTAGTTAACAACGAACCAGGATAAAAATCATTGTGCAAATTGTTTTTATCTTAAGAGTTTTAAAGCTACACTTATTCAAACCCCCCCTTTCTAAGTGTTTTTCTATCCTTCAGACATCCCTACAAAGCAATAAAGTGCAATGATTTACAACAAAATCCAACTAGATAGTAGTAGCCACCAAAATCAGTCAAATAAGAAAACAAAGAACTCACAACACAACACATGACCAAAAACACTTCCAATATAAAATCAACTTCTAATTTTTCTCTCTCTGATCTTTGTTAGTGGAAGGACTTGGAGAATCCCTTTGGTCGGGGAACTAGAAGCATTTGTCACCTATAAAAAATAAAACAAAAAATTTACAAATTCAATTATGGTGATATTTTGATAATATTTGAAAATATGAACTCAAAGAGTAAAATAAAATATACTTGTCTTGCAACTCGTAAAATGTCATTCACATCTTCTCCAACACATCTATTTTGAATCAATGACAACACATTTGCCAACATTGCATTGGTACTATCTTGTTTTTCTTCCATTTGCTTATGTTTTTCTTCCATTTGCTTAACTATATCGCGTAACTTTTGATTTTCAGACAAAGAAGATTTCAATTTTTTAGGTTTTGGGAATCTTTCCCATACAACGCACACGTCCTTTCTTTTCAGGTCCTTGTATTTGGGAATATATATCCAAGGCATATGACTTTGAATCTCTTGAACTGATTGAGATGTTCCAGCCTCATTATCATGTTTGTTTAGTTCTTCCTGAAACATTAAAAACAGATGAAACAAAAACATGCAATAACAACTTTCATCCAATCATGACACCAATTGCAGAACAACACAAGTATATATATATATATATATATATATATATATATATATATATATATATATATATATATATATATATATATTAAAAAAAAAAACCATGCAAAACAAACTTAAATATAAAAAATGGTTGAAATACCACTTGTTGTACTAATTTCACGATAACCCAGTGATAAAGTAACTAATATTGAAATATCATATATAACTGAACAAAAGAGTTGACACTGTAATTGCAAACAAGCCAATACTACTTGCAATATGATTCAGGATAAGGTCCATAAGGCTAAACTAAAAAACTGATATAGTCACCATGTTAGGGGACTAAAGAGGCAATGAAAAAATTTACAATTCAAATATTAATAAGTTATTGACTCAAATGCAGCGACCACACTAAAAAATTATATAGTCAGATGTGCTAGCTTATAAAGTTAGAATCAAAGTGACACACAAAATCTCTAAATAACAAAATCTCCAAAATCAGAAGGTAACAAAGCAGCAAACCAGAAGACACATATGAATGAAAGAAACTCTTACAATCCATCTTGCTGCTTTTTCATTGACAATTGAACCATCTTTATGGGTACGGGTATCAATGTAAATCTCTTTACGTTTGAAACAATTGATATGGACATGGTTAAACTTAGGGGTGTGCAAAACTATAGTTAATTGAACCATATACTTAAACTGAATTGCATTGAACCAAAAAAAATCGAAACCGTTTAAATGGTTATTAAACTGAACCACATATTATAAACAATTCAGTTAACCAAATTTAATTTTATAAACCAGTTTTAACTTATTTAAAATGTTTACCTTTTATCTTTTTAATTCACCTGTTGGCTGTTACGAATTTCAGAATTTTGAATTAATGTTTTGGATTTTGGATTTGTGTATGCTAACTACTTTTGTTTTACAGTTAAGGTTAGTTGATTTTCTGTTTGTATGTTATATATATATATATATATATATATATATATATATATATATATATATATATATATATATATATATATATATATATATATATATATATATATATATATATATATATATATATATATATATATATAGAGAGAGAGAGAGAGAGAGAGAGATAGAGAGATAGAGAGAGGGGCTAGATATAATAAATTGTCAGTTTTCTGTTTTCAAATTGCAAATCTCTAGTTTCAATTTAAGCTCTATACCTACTTAAAAGAATGGGTTAAATAAGTTTTTAGTCCCTATAAATATGGCAACTTTCAATTTTAGTCCCTGCAAAATTTTTCTTCAAACAATGGTCCTCGCAATATTTTCCGTCCCTATTTTTAGTCCCTCCCGTTAAATTTTACTAACGGAGGCTTACGTGGCACGCCATAAATATGGGAACTTTCAATTTTAGTCCCTGCAAAATTTTTCTTCAAACAATGGTCCTCGCAATATTTTTCGTCCCTATTTTTAGTCCCTCCCGTTAAATTTTACTAACAGAGGCTTACGTGGCACGCCACGTGTAACGCCACGTCAATTAAAGTCAATACTAATTAAAAATAGATAAATTGTGGGGGTTTTAAAACCCTTTAAATAACTTAAAAAATAATAAATTTTTTACAAGCATGCAACAACGTTAGGTTCGATGGATTCATGCTATCTCATTAATCTTCTTCTATAATATTGCATATAAAGGTGATAGAGAGAAAAAAAAGGTAGAAGTGGAATTCTTTTACAAAAATGGAGGAGGAGAATATGAGTATACCACTGTTGAAGAAGAAGCAATACTAAGAGGCTTGTTCTGGTTGTAAGGAGGAAAAAGTCAAAGAGCTAAACCATGAAGTATCCATTATAAATTGTTGTGAAAACGATATCAAGAACAAAATATAATAGGAATTAGGGAAGATAAGAAGAATACAAGAATTGGTTATAACTGCTATTCTTTTACTTTCTCTTAAAACAAGATTACAAGTTTACAAGAATAACAAATAACCTCTCTCACCCTAAATTAGGATTTGCAGCTTAGCAATGATGAGAGACTAGTATGCTATGTATAATAAAACCTAACATACTAACTAATGGGATTTTGCCACAAGGCCCATTACACAAGCCAACTTAATAAGCAAACTAACTTAACAAATTAGAGTTTAAACACTAAAACTTAATTTAACATGCTAACAACCCTAGCATCTTCGACACCTGCATGCTAGACCAATCTTCGACTACAACATGCACACTTCGACACCAGCATGTGAACAACCTTCGACTTCATGCTTAACCCTGTCGAACTATCGAACTGGAAAGCTACTCTTCGACCATACTAGAGTTCGATCCAATATCTCACATAAATCTTTTGATTATTTGGATGGTTGTGTTATCTGCTAGTAAGCATTATTAAACTTCTTGCTTTTCACATGTCTTATGTTCTTTTCCGATAAAACTTTTTTGTTGTAATTTCCAGCACTGCCTGCATCATCACTGTTTCCCTTCCTTTATTTCATGGTGAGTTTATCTATATATATCTTTATTAAGATTTATTGTATGACTTCCATTAATATAAGGTTGGATAAAATTGTTGTTTATAACAAAAGTGATTATCATTAATTAAAGATAAAAAGTGTAAACTGTTTCCATAAGCTTCTAGGACAACTTATGAAAATAAGCAACACAAAAAAAAGCGTATGAACACATCACAAGTTGATTCGTATTTCAAGCACTGTTAAAAGTGCTTATGCTAATAGATAAACCTGCTATAATTATGGGGATCATTGTCGTGTAAGTACCTAACAATGAACCAAATTTTTTCTTTATATTATTTGATTTCTTTCATAATTATTGGTACACTTGAGTGCAGCTTGGGGGTTAGGTTTAATCATTGGCCCAACATTGAGGTGATATTTAGCTTACGTAATATTTTTTATTCTGCGTGTATTTAAACAATTTCTATTTGTTTCTAAAAAAATACTTTGGAAATTTTCTTGTTACCGAGAATTTTAGGATACAAATGGTAGGAAATCTGTCTTGCATAAAAGAATAGTATGGATTCTTATGGAAGAAAATCACATGGATTCACCATACTAGGTTATGGTTTTAAATATATATACTATTAATCTTTCAAAAAATTCTTTTAATGGGTTCATTCCATAAAGTAGTTGTCAACTTATCAATTTGAATGATTTAGATATTTCTTCAAATAAGTTTGAAGGAATAGTGTCTATAAAAAAAAGGATATCTTCTAAATTTGTGGAATCTGAATCTTTCTCATAATGCAAAAACGATTTGCCTACCAACTATTTGATTAATTGTTTGTGAGAAATTATTATTTTTTCAGTTATCTAAATGGGGTTTAAAACCCTCACAATCTGCCTCTTTTTCTTTAATTCTTCTGCCTTTGTTTGACGTGGCGAGACATGTGTCATGCCACGTAAGCCTCCGGTTAGAGCAATCTAACGGGGGACCAAAATTTGTGACGGAAAATTTTATGAGGATCAAAATTCAACGAAATTTTTTGTCAGGACTAAAAGTAAAAAGTGCCATATTTATAGGGACTAAAAACTTATTTAACTCTAAAATAATTGTTTATTTTACTGAACAAAATAAAAATAGTTATTCTTACTTTTTATTGTGAGTAGTCAATTGAAAAATGTTTAATTATTTTTTAATAATTTCATAATCTCATTTTATTAAGTCCTTTGAGGTTGTTTCTGCAAGAAAATTTTAGTGTCTCATAGCAGATAAAGCTTACATATACATATACTATAAATTATTATATTAATTAATGGATAAGTGAATATAAGATTTTCAAAATTTAATTACATTCCACATATTTGGATTAATAAATTTTTCAAAGTTTTTGTAATCTAAGTGCTTAAAATATGTACTGAAAGAAACAGATTATTCAAAGCTTTTGTAAATTCTAAACCAATTTATAATATAAAATCAGTTTGTAATTATAAAACTGGTTTAAAAATTAAAACTAATTTATATATATATAAATCGGTTTAAACTAGTTTATAACTGAATTAAAACTGGTTTTACAATTAACTGAACTTTTATTAATGTGGTTATTAAAAAACTGAATTGAACCATTTATTTGGTTTAGTTCAATGCAGTTCATAAACCATGAACATCCCTAGTTGAACTCCTACCAATTCATTCACAGTATTACATCGAGTTGACTTAATGGTGTCACTATGCAAAAAATCTAAACAACATAGTCGCCATCGAATACTTATTTCACTACAAGAAAAAGCTTGATTAGCTAGAAAATTTTGTGAGGTGATTAACCCCTTACTAAATTTTATCATTGCTTGGGGATAACCCCATCGCAAAGCACAAATCAAAACACAAAATTGAAAAAACAACTGGTGAGGGGATACCCCTCGCAAGAAAAAAAGGGAAAATTTAAAATTTGAAACGATGTCAGGTGTACATTTTACCAGCCCATGTTAATTGTGTTAGGACCATGTCCCATCGCGTGTGCAGCGTGCAAGACATTTAAGCCTATATTCCTAAGATCTTGAGGATTTTTTATCTTAGGAATAAGAGCAATAAAATTTTGAAATTATGATAATTAATTTCATCAAGTTATGTTCCAAAATGACAAATGTGAAATAGTGTTAATTGGCAATAAATGCTTCATAAATAGTCCCACATAGAAAGTGGAGTAAACTTTAAAAGCATTTATAAAGTCCTTGGATCAATGTACTTTCCAAAGGAGCCAAAGAGGATAAAGTGCCACATAGACATATGTGGTGGTCCCAAGCCTTATGCCACTTGTCTCTACCAAAAACACTCTCGCCGGTGTCGCCGCCGGCGACACCGGCTCCGGCTCCGGGACCGGGTCCGAGGGCGTGGGCGTAGAGGCGCTAGTGGCGGCTTGTAGACGGCACTTGAGCACTTAGGCACGTCGCATCGGAGCGATCGGGCTATTCGCGGCGTTAATGAGGCGGCGCCGGTGGCCCTCCGACCGCCTTCGGTCGGAATACTGCGAATTTGTTTTTATTATCGCTCCAGATTTTGATTATTGCCTAAAGTTTGAATTTGAATTCAAAATACATAACACTTCATGAAGTGGTGCATTGTATTTTATAAACCATTGCAAATTTACATTTAAATGGTGTTGTTTCATGAAGAGTTGCAACTTATGAAACAAACACTTGCATGGCCTATAAATACATGCTTCTTATTTCGGAATCAATACACAAAATAATTATCCTCTAATATATTTTCCAGACAGCTTCCTTGCATTCGAGTTTCTTCACCGGTCTTGTGCGGACTCGAGTAAGGTTGAATTATCCTGGGTATTCCGATCGTTCCAACTCTAAGACAATCGAGAGTGTGCTTGAAATACTTATAAGGAAAGTGATTCCATTCGCGATTCAGCCTGGATCCATTCGATCTTTCCGATATTTCTAACAATCTTAAAAGTATTTATTCTTGAATGGCTTCCGACGTTGCAGTTTCAAGCATCAAAGTTATGAACCAGGATCTTGTCAAATTGGATCATTTTGATGGAACTAACTACACCTGATGGCAAGACAAGATGACATTCCTTCTGACTCCCCTGAAGGTTCACTATGTCTTAGATCCTGACTTAACGCCAATTCTAGAACCAACAAATGATGATTCTGACGAAGTCAAGAAGGAACGCAAGAAACGTAAGGAGGACGAACTGTTGTGTCGTGGACATATCCTAAATACATTATCTGATCGTCTCTACGACCTCTATACGGATAATCCCTCCGCGGTTGAGATATGGAAAGCCCTCGAGTTTAAGTTCAAGGCCGAAGAAGAAGGTACAAAAAAGTTTTTAAGACACTAAACCCATTCTTCCCCAAGTGCACGAATTGCAAGTCCTGGTGAACAAAATCAAAGCAGTGAAAATAGACATCCATGAGACTTTTCAAGTTGGTGCAATCATTTCAAAGTTGCCACTTTTGTGGAAAGGCTATAGAAAGAAATTTCTGCACAGTTCTGAGGACTTTTCCTTGGAGAAAATCCAGAAACATCTTCGAATCGAGGAGGAATCGAAGGCAAGGGAAAAATCAGAATCTGTAGGTAGAGGCGCATCGTAGCACGTGCTGATGGGAATGCATGGGACCTGTAAGCATATTTATGCAAATAAATTGATTAAAAAGAGAAGGGGACGCCAGGGTTCGAACCCGCGTCTCTTTGGTGAACAACCCTCTCCTTTAGCCATATGCGCTGGATTCATATGTTGTTAATAGAATCAAACTCAAATAATATATAAAAAAAATAAGTCATCAACGATTCAAAATAAAAAGAACCGCGCCCAGCCTTCTTCTTCGTTTGGCCTGAACATTTTGCACAGAGATTAACCACCATTTAGCTACGAATCTACCATAACCACGTTTGTAGTAAATTCCTGCAAACATCCAAATCGTAAAATACAGAGAAACAACTCAAAATAGACCCATGGCTCGTCTGGGATTTGGCTTCCAAACACGATTATGGCTTCTATTTAAATCAATTCTGTCTCTAACTAAAAGCCCCAATTATGAACCTATGAACCCTAACAATGGCGGATAGCATAACGAATTCGTGAAATCAAATCTTAAAATATATGAGCAAACCGTGAGAACATGAACACAGTTCTGGATCCCCCACGCGTCGAAGATGATTGGAAGAGTTTCCTGGACCTTTAGTGATCGTCTCTGAACCTTCAAAAACTTCTGAACTTCCCTCGAATTCCAAAAACGATTTCTGTTTTTTCTTTGAGTTTGTGGACGCTTCAATACAATTCCCTGGGCTACAATCCACTCCCTCGGCATCTGATTTGTCATGTATATATAGGAGAGCAATTTAGGTCACTAAAATATGGATGAATCTTCCTTGAATCAAGAATTGAATTTGATTTGAAATTTGATTTTTATTCTTTCTGAAATTGGCCAATATTTGATTCAATCTCCCCCATTCTACTTTGCACGAAATTGAAATGATTGTGGGGTGTAATTGATGATTGGAATCAAGTGGAAATAGAATCAAAACAAATCCTCTTAATATTTTCCTCATTATTTGATTTATATTATATTTTTCATGAATTAAATCCAATAAAAATATGAATATTGAACCAAAAATTCGTGGCCTTGGATATGGGGCCCTAAATATTATGAGGACAAAGATTGGATCTTAAAAGATTGGGCTCATTTGCAAAGAAATTCATTTTGAAGCCTTTTTCTTCACATTTTTCCCCTTAAAATGGTCCAACTTTGACAAGGCATATCTCCCTCAATTTTTAAGATATAGAAGAGTTCTAGGACTTTTTTGGAAACCTCAAGATGTCCTCTACAAGCCACTTTGGAAGATTTTTTCCATTTGAAGAATTTATCTTGATGATATGGGCTTTGACAAAAAACTGCTTTTGGTTGACTTTCAAAAAGGACCTATAATGTATTGGCTCATATCTCTTATGCGGGAGCATTTCTTGACCTTGGGCCGAACATCAAAGTTGTAGAGAATCAAATTTCCTTGAGAATGAGCTTTGGTTGAGGAATTTCTGAGAAAGTATGAGAGAGATATGGCTGGTCAAAGTTCAGTTGACTTTTACCTAGAAACCCTATTTTAGCAACTTCGTACTTTTGTGGATTTTTGATCTTTTCTTGATGAATCATGATCAAAATTTGATCAAATGATGAATATAACATTAGAACGTTGATGTTGACCAAGAATCAGAAATTTTGACTGCAATTGGACCACAATTGACTTTTAGGTCAAACAAGTCGACTATTGATCATTTGAGCAGTTGACTGAGCAATCCTATGAATCAGAGCTTGAAACTTGGCACGAGGATTCTTTGAGGCATACGAGAGGTTATGAGGTCCACTTGAATTGTCATAACTTGATTTTTCTTGAAGAGAAACAAAAACCCTAGTTGTAGGTTGTTTGTTTAGGAGAGTGTGCATCCGCTTAGATCTTGAGCTGTTGATACTTGGATGAGCTTGAGTATAAAGATATGGTGGGAAAATTTTGGGGTATGACACATATAGACTCTTAAATTTATAGTCTAATGTCATTGTTGAATCCTGGGATGTAGAATTCTTTGAAAATCTTATCACTAAGGATAAAGAATCGGAGTCGGCCATAAATAAAGAATCTTGTGAAGAAGATTCTTCTCGAATTGTAGAAATACAACCTGAAGGCACTTCTCGAATCATTGAATCACAAACCGAACCTATAATAAGCAAAAGAGTCCGGAAAACAAAGAATCTAGGACCAGACGAAATTGATTCTCAATCCATTTCGTTTTATCTAGTCGAAGGAAATAGTACAAAATTCGTTCAAAGTATTCCGGTCATTCTTCAAGTAGGGGATGATCCTAAAACTTATGAGGAAGCAATAACTTCCAGGGAGTCCTCTTTTTGGAAGGACGCTATCAAAGATGAAATGGATTCAATTATTTCCAACCACACTTGGGAACTTGTCGACTTACCAAAGGGATCAAGGCCCATTGGATGCAAGTGGGTATTTAAAAGGAAATATCATAGTGATGGTACCTTAAACACTTATAAAGCAAGATTAGTGGCAAAGGGATTCAGACAAAAGGAAGGTATATATTTTGACACTTATGCACCAGTAGCAAGGACAACCGCAATTCGATTGTTGTTTGCTTTAGCCACTTTGAATGATCTTATAGTTCATCAAATGGATGTTAAAACAGCATTCCTAAACGGAGATCTTGATGAGGAAATCTATATGGAACAACCAGAAGGCTACGTGCTTCCTGGAAATGAACTAAAGGTGTGCAAACTTGTCAAATCTTTATATGGCTTAAAACAAGCACCAAAACAATGGCATCAAAAATTTGATTCTACAATATTGTCAAATGGATTTATTCCTAATTCTTGTGACAAGTGCTTATATACAAAAGTGCACAACAACACTGTAATATTCTTGTGTCTCTATGTTGATGACATGCTAATAATTAGCAACAAAATGAATAGAATTTTAGAAACAAAGAAATTTCTAACTTCCACTTTCAAGATGAAAGATCTTGGACTTGTTGACACAATTTTAGGAATAAAAGTCAAGCGAAATAGTGGGGGTTATGAACTTAATCAAACACATTATATTGAGAAAATGCTTGATAAGTTTAAACACCTGAAATTCAAGGAAGTGACCACTCCATTTTATCATGTAGTCAAACTTGAAAAGAATGATGGAAGAGCAGTGGCTCAACTAGAATATGCAAGTGCAATCAGATGTCTTATGTACTTAATGCAATGTACCGGACCTGACATATCATTTGCAGTCAGTAAAATGAGTAGATTTACTAGCAACCCGAGTAATGAACATTGGAAGGCAATCACGAGGATTTTTGGCTATTTACTGAAAACCAAAGATCTTGGCCTTCACTATGGTAGGTTTCCTGCCATATTAGAAGGATATACCGATGCAAGTTGGATATCAAATATTGGAGATCATAAATCAACAACTGGTTGGATATTTACACTAGCTGGAGGAGCAATTTCTTGAAGGAGCAAGAAATAAACATGCATTACTCTTTCAACCATGGAATCAGAGTTTGTGGCTCTCGCTTCCGCTGGTCAAGAAGCAGAGTGGTTGAGGGATCTCCTTTTGGAAGTTCCATTGGCTAAGGATAATGTTTCAAAGGTTATGATACACTGCGATAGCCAGGCCACTCTAGCAAGAGCATTCAGCGAAGTGTATAATGGAAAGTCTAGGCATATAGGGCTTAGACATTCGTTCGTGAGAAAATTGATTAAGGATGGAATCATTTCACTCACGTATATACGAACAAGCTATAATTTGGCTGATCCGTTTACTAAGCCACAGGCCAGAGACTTAGTAAAAACAACCTCGAGAGGCATGGAGTTGAAACTCCTTGAGTAAAAGTTTCGACAGCGGCGGCAACCCAATCTTACGTTAACAGAACATTAACTTCAAGATTTTCAATGGGTAACAACAAGTCGTTGATTTGGATAATTGTCGAACATTTCGTGATAATGTTGACCTTAAACGAGGGTTGAGTTTTATTTTAAACTCTTAATGAAGTTCAATACCGGGGTACGTGTCTTGTGGAAAAGGACACAATATGAACTTCACCTATGTGAATTTCGAGATGGTGCCGTCTCAAAGTGAGAGTTGGAGTTTCTCTCATGAAAAATTCATGAAACAGGATAGCACATGGCCATAAATAAGTGCTAAGCGAGTTATGCAGAGGAAGAACCTTTAAAGAGTGTGTGTAAGGCAACACCGGTTTAATCATATGGATTCATGGTTTAAAAGCTTTGCTACCTAATATTCTGATTAAACTTTGTGTTGTCCTCACTAAGGTTAAGTTTTAAATCGAAAGATACCTAACTGTATTAACACTCTTTATATCTCATTTATGGAATTAATAACTTTGTCATTATTAGAACAAGTGGGGAATTGTTGGAAATTATGATAATTAATTTCATCAAGTTATGTTCCAAAATGACAAATGTGAAATAGTGTTAATTGGCAATAAATGCTTCATAAATAGTCCCACATAGAAAGTGGAGTAAACTTTAAAAGCATTTATAAAGTGCTTGGATAAAGTGCCACATAGACATATGTGGTGGTCCCAAGCCTTATGCCACTTGTCTCTACCAAAAACACCCTCGTCGGTGTCGCCACCGGCGGCTCCGACTCCGGGACCGGGTCCGAGGGCATGGGCGTAGAGCCGCTAGTGGTGGCTTGTAGACGACACTTGAGCACTTAGGCACGCATCGGAGCGATCGGGCTATTCGCGGCGTTAATGAGGCGGCGCCGGTGGCGCTCCAGCCGCCTCCGGCGGGCGGCCCGACCATCGGCCGGAATACTGCGAATTTGTTTTTATTATCGCTCCAGATTTTGATTATTGCCTAAAGTTTGAACTCATTTCGGAATCAATACACAAAATAATTATCCTCTAATATATTTTCCAGACAGCTTCCTTGCATTCGAGTTTCTTCACCGGTCTTGTGCAGACTCGAGTAAGGCTGAATTATCCTGGGTATTCAGGCCGTTCCATCTCTAAGACAATCGAGAGTGTGCTTGAAATACTTTTAAGGAAAGTGATTCCATTCGCGATTCAGCCTGGATCCATTCGATCTTTCCGATATTTCTAACAATAAAATCTGAGATAATGGCTAAAACAACATTTCTATGGAACTCTTGAATGAAATCTAAAATATCATACTTAATAAAAGGCCAACTCTTTTTTACAAACTCCAAGTTAAAACTGTCAGATTCAGAACTTTTATTACCATCACACCTCCAAATAGTTTCCTTCAATTTTTTCATAGTAAAAGGATCTTCCAGCTTGACACACTGATTCGAGGCATATCGGTCCAACTATAGAAAAAACCTTATTAACATGAATTATAGCGAAATTTATCTTCTAGTTTGGGTAAGAATATCTTCTAGTTTGGATAAGAATGCAAAATATCAAAACATATACTTAGAATTGATCCTAGTTTATATATATTATATTTCTGTAACTAATAGTGCATCTACACCTATTTTTACAATCCAATTCAAATAAAACATTATTGAAACTAACAAGAACTAACTAAAAGGATAAGAGAATAGCATGATTTTTTTCCTTCTATCGTCAATTATATTAGTCGTCATTTGTATGATTTTGAAGAATATTTTCTTCAATTGTATTTACTGAATATAACTCTGCAAATCAACTGTCCTATAGAAACCTAATAACATTTATATCCCTTTATTATAGCATGACAATTGCACTCTCAATAATAAAAAAAATTAATTTTCTTAAACAATGTTAAAAAGTTAAAAATATATGATTAACCAAAATAGAATATATATTATAATATATATTAAAAACAATATATTATATATATTTTTAAAACGATATATTAAAAGTATATTAAAAAACAAGAAAAAAAATTTAAATAACCATGTTTAATAAATAAAATACAGAAAAAACCAACTTTTCGGGGTATTTACCAAACTGTCTAGGTTTGGGATACCGGTTAGGAGGATGCGCCATTTGAAATGGCGTATAAGTGTTGAATTTAGGTGTATACGCCAAACCATTTGGCTAACCCTAAAATGGAGGGTGTTTGCGCCAAATGGAATGGCGCATAAGTTTAGGGTTTTGCCCTAGCTGCCAAACCATTTGGCGCATAAGGCCAAGGCTCTTTTTTTTTTAATTTTTTTTTATTTATTTTAGTTAAGATTTGTTAATAGTTTTATTTTTAAAAATTCATTTTTATTTTATTTGCTAATATATCTGTATAGGTAAATTTTCAAAAAAATTTTTTAGCCTAAAAAATGCAGTGCACAAAACGCAAGTTGACATTTTGTAAACCGAAAATGTAACATCGACTTCAATATAATAAAGAAACGAAACATCGATTACAAATAATTAGAGAAACGATACAATTGATTAAAGAAAATACAACAAAATGATCAATGGCGTCCATCGCCAAGATAGCCATCCGTTCCGCAATTTCGTCTTGTTATGACACGTTTGCCGCGATCGTTGATCCCGCCGCGAATATTGGCACCACCCCTTTCCCTAGCTCTACCCCTACCTCTGCCCCTTTGTGCTTCTTGCTGGGTTTGTGTCACTGGGCCCGGAATTGGGATGTCTCGTGGATCGCTGTCTATGAATTCGTCGACGCCCCCATAATTATCCGGAAAACCGCTGTTGTAAAGTCGGTTACCCATCCCCTTAAACGTGTTAAGTCGTGGTGGTGGAGTGGGTTGGGAAAAGACTTCGGGTTCATGGCATCCAGCAACACTAGAACTACCCTGATTAAAGTCGAATTGGTTTGAAGGTGTTGCGAAGCCGGAGGGGGTTCCACGGTAAGAGGATTCACCATGAGGACCATCGTCGGGACTAAGATGAAGGCTAGATGAACCGGGAGTTAGGTTTTGGCCGAATCCCCTTGTGGACCCTGCAAATGCTGCAAATCCGAATGGTTGTGAATGGGTCTGATATTGGTCCGAGGAATGATGGTGGTCTTCATATTCTTGTAATGGTTGAGATTGGGATTGGAAAATATTTGATTGGCGGTAGTTGCGTCCGGAACGGGATGGAGTACTGAAAAGATTTTGTTGTTGTTGCTGGAGTTGTTGTTGTTCCTGGAGTTGTTGTTGTTGCTGTTGTTGGAGTTGTTGTTGGCGTTGTTGTAGGCGTTGTTGTTGTCGTTGTTGTTGTCGATGTTGTTGCCGGAGTTGTTGTTGTTGTTGTTGTTCCTCTTCCGGTTGTTGTTGTTGTGGCAAGATGTAGTTCTGTGCACGGGGATCAATTAAATAGAATGGAGCTGCAAGAAACAAGTTAGGGGATATAGCTATACGATACCAACTCATGTATTCAGGAGAAGGTTTCATTTCATGGTCACTGACGGGGAAGTTCAGGACATACTGGCGACGGTCCTTCCACATCTGGCGGTGATCGGGTGCAAAATCCTTCCAGTTTTGGTGTGTCCATTGATGGTTAACTCTTTTGAGGTGCCACACTCCCAAGTCAACTGGAGGGTCGGGTATCCGTTGACGCATCCCAAACTGAAGCATTACTCGGTCACTTTGATGCATTTCTATGATGTTGTATCGGATTAGGCAACACTTTGTCGTCCAAATTTCTGCATCCTGGGCTCTAGGCTCATACTCGCATTCGAGATACGGTCGCCATATGAACTGCATGCATGAGATTTATACATTACCTCGGGAAAAATTATTTATAAAAAATACGCAAAAAAAAAAAAAAAGGATTAGAGATAATACTTGATGGGGTCCAAGGTGATCAATTAGCGTGCGGTACATTGTGATATTTGACCGCGGATTAAGTGTGAAGTCCATTTTTTTCACACAAAATCTACAACGAAAATATTATGATTTAGTAAGAATGGAGTAGAATGTGTACGAAAAAAACGGTATACTAAAAACTTACCTCAGCGCATACGGAAAGGCCCAACCTCCATTGTTAACCGGGGCCAGTATGGGCATCCTCCACCACCCCCACACCTGCACCAACAGGGCGCACCCATAGAATGTGCAAGAATCAGCTCTTGAGTTCTTGCACAGTGATTGGTACACCGTAGCCAGAACTGCAGACCCCCAGCTGTATAGACCAACTTGTAGCGGGGAAAATCTGACATCGAAGCCATGGGATTGACTCGAATCAATATTCCGTTTTGAAATCGCCACCGCGCTTTATTTTTTCAAAGGAAAAGGGAAAAGAACGTAAAACCCAAAGTTTTGTTTTTAAAACAAGAAAGAGATCTCAGGTACGGGTGTTGATTATATGAGGGGAAGGTTTAAAGCACCCCTCATATCCGTGGTACTCCACGGGAACCTTTTTGAAAATCTGTGTTGTGTGTGTGCTAAAAAACGGTTTGTTTTATTTTCAAAATAAGCTCGGCAAAGCGTTAAGCTTTGGGCCTACATACCTCCTCGGTGCAATGGAGAAGTCAGAGCTAATGTAGTTCCGCTTTTGGGAAAAACGTTTTAAAAACGAATAAACACTTTGGTGTCGTTAGAGAGAAATACTCAGCCATTGATTTTGAGCATGAGAACAAACAAGTTCTTTGCATCGCAAATGAAAGAAGGGCTCCAACTCGGATAAAATCAACGAGTATGCCACTAGCTCTCTCACGCGGAAAAGATCTCGTTATTATCAATCAATTTCAAAATCGTGGGGTATAACCACTCGTTTCGACAGTTAACGGTGTCTAAACTTTTGAAGAAAAGCCACTAAGGGCGAAAGATATTTTTTATGAAAAAAAGTTTTGAAAAGGTTTGCAAACATAAGAATATTTTGGAAAAAGGGAGAAGATTTTGAAAATTTAAGAATGGGAGGAGATGAAGAGGCTAACCTAATGCATAAAATAAAAGCTAAGGAAAGAAACGGTCTAACCGAATAAGAAGCCAACACTTGACATTAAGAGCCAAGGTAATTTTCCCATCCTTTGGATTTATCAATACCAACACATTAACACTTGGGGATCCAGATGAACTTATTGTCTTAGCGCCATTTTTCATTAAGCACATTAAGATTCTGACAAAAATTGGGCAGAGTAACGGCTGTTTTTGGGTAAAATCCTTATCTCAATGCCTTGGAATTAACCATCAAGGGCTTTCAAGGAAATACCTGCACACATAAACATACAACAGAACAATGCCAGACAGACAGAACAATCACAGGATAGTAATAGAATGAGTCCAAAGGTACTAGGTCCATAAGTCCGAATCTCCAAATTGCTAGGGATAGTAACTGATAGTCCAAAGAGAGCCTTATGTATTTTTTAGATTTTGATTATTTATTAGTGTTTTAGCGAAAAAATAGAGTATGGTCCAAGTGGACAAAGAGAAAATGACAGAAAGTAAATATGATGAAATGATAAAGTAAAGCGATAAAGCGAGAAATATAAAGAGCGGTAATATAAAGAGCGGTAATATAAAGAACGATATAGTAAAGGTGCGGAAATTAAAGTTAGTTGTTAAATGTTAAAGATAACCATCTTGAAGCTTGTCAAGTATGTTATCAAAGTTAGTAGGAGATCAATGGTGAGTGAATGATGTACTCGGATTTAAAGTCAATGGGGCTTATCAGAAGCTTGATAAAATCATAGCGACTACACGATAAAAACCTCCACAAGTCTTAAATCAACCGCATACAATTCTCTTCCATATTTGATCTTTTTTATTCGGGACACGAAATATTGCGCTATGTTAAGCAGATCGCCAAGTGATTTATATAGAAATCACCCTACAACGAGGCCGGTCAAAACTTTATGTGCTAATGCATGCGAGAAGAACGATATGTAGATCGCCTTCCGAAAGCAATACCGCACGAAAAGAAAATAGGTGAGTGATCTAGTCTTTACCAAGAATCCATAAGAATTCTCAAGGCATTAAGACTTTCATCGACCAAAATAAAAGAGAAGTAAAAGATGGAACCACATTAAAAGCTCCTTTCATCCATAATTTCAATCACTTAATATTGCGGATTTGGATTCTCATCCTATCAACGCCCTAAGTCCATTGAAATTAGAGAGAAATTAGGCCTCTAACTTGTGATTCAAAGAAAATATCAAAAGAATGGAGTAGAAGATGAGTTAGAACCAAAAACAAGTCAAAAACCACAAAAATAAGCATTCTGCCCAGATGTAAATCGATTTGCACAGAGTGTAAATCGATTTGCATAACTCTGTTTTCAAAATCTGCGCAGTTTTCAGTTATGTAAATCGATTTGCACAAGATGTAAATCGATTTGCACAACACAGTTTTCAAAAAAACAGCAAATAAAGAGAAGAAAACTTGTTTAAACATAAAACCAAACACCTTGTGATCTTGGATCAATTTGTGCACGAAAATGTATCAATTAAGCAAGCAAATCTCATCAATGTAGCACCAAAGGTGCATCAAGCATAAACAACAATGGATCACATCTTGAATTATGGATTGGATCTAGAATTTTACCAAATCTTTCACAAACTTTGAATCTTCTTCAAGAACACACAACCACAAGCCTTGATCTATCACAATTGATGAAGAAAAGTAGTGTTTATGTTGAGGTTTAGCTCTAAATTAGTGAGGTTCAAGATGTGACTCACTAATTTGTGTGGAAGAAAAAGAGCTTTGAGTGATGGGTTTGGAAGAGGTGAGGAGAGAATTTGCAATAAGTTTCTTGGCTATCAAAGCTTGAAAAATGAAGAGGGGAATGCCTCAATTTATAGGAGTTAGGCTTGGGAATTTTTGTGGCTTGGAGTTAGGATTGGAAAATAGAATTAGGCTTGGAGAAAGGTTTTGGAGCCAAAAATGAAATCCAATGGTCTTGATGCAATCACATGAGGGCTCATGATAAAATGATGTAGGAAATCCAATGTGAGAACTAAGTCATGCTTCCCATGCTTGCAAATGATGTCAACACTTTCAAAAGCTGAAATTTGCCTTCATTTTTCCAAATTCGCACTGGTGCAATCGATTTGCATCTTATGCAAATCTATTTACATAGCTGAAAAAGGCAAAATCTGGGGAAAAAACAGTTATGTAAATCGATTGCTGTCTTATGCAAATCGATTTGCACTGATGGCAGAAGCAAAATCTGGTGCAGAATCAGTTGTGTAAATCGATTTACACCTTATGCAAATCGATTTGCACAGTGAAATTGTTGAAAAATGCCCCTTTTGATGGATACTTTGACTTGGTACCTACAAAACACAAACATACAAAAGCACAAGGCAATATTTTGGTATTTTGGTTAGTAAAACATATACAAGTAGAAAAACATTGGTGTTTGATGATCCCTCTTACAGATGAAGTGAGCATAACACCGAGAGCAGAGCTTTAAGATGAAACTCTTGATTGATGATTGAAATGCAAATGATGTATGACCTTAGGGTCAAAAATTGGGGTATGACAGATGCCCCTATTTAAGTTTCTTCTTTCCGGAGATGTGAGGGTTAAAATCCTCAGCTCGACGTAATTGAAGAGACTTAAATATAAAACACACAATTTTTGAACCTAAGGTATAATGCGATGCTAATGAATGCATCAAGTATGATTATGGAATAGAGAGGAGTATAACACCACTGAGGAGATAAGAAAGGATTCCACTGGGGGAAAAGGTATGTGTCATCCAGGGATAAAACTTGGATTCCACAGGAGAAAGAGACAGTCAACAGAAGCTTTCAAGATAAAACATGATTGCACTTCGAGAAGAGAATATCTGAGGCCTACATGAATGTGGCTACATCAAAATGAATATCAAGGTAAAACATGATTGGACAACATCAAATGACAACCAAGGTAAAACATGATTGGATATCGTCAAAGGATAATCAAGGTAAAACATGATTGGATAATCATCAACGGACAATCAAGGTAAAACATGATTGGATAATCATCACAGGTCCATCAAGGTAAAACATGATTGGATGTCATTAAGGGATAATCAAGGTAAAACATGATTGGATAACATCAAGGTAAAACATGATTGGATAACATCAAATGACAATCAAGGTAAAACATGATTGGAGGTAACCAAGATAAAACACGGTTGAAAGCGATCAAGATAAAGCATGATGAGAGACAATCAAGATAAAACATGATTGAAGGGAAACAAGATAAAACATGGTGTAAATCTTTCAGGAATAACACTGAAAGAAGAGAGAGAAATCATAACATCCAGGAATGGCACTGAATGAAGAAAGGATACATCAAGGAACAATAATAGACAGATAAGACAAACAAGTATCTGTTTTGATCTCAAGGTGAAGATGTTGATAGCAACAGGACCTCGAAAAATGCAAATGAGTATGAAATTTGCATGATGTTGAATTTTTCTATGCATGATGAATGATCAATGCAATGCAATTGTTTGTTACAACTGAGGGAGACTCTTTTGTGAGGCATGATAGGAACTCGATTCCTAAACACGGGAACTCTGCCAATTCTGCTTGGGAAGAAGATGCTTAAACACACTTCTATTACACCGGTAACTGTATCAAAACGATGATCCTTTAAGAAGGGCTGATAAAACTGCTTAGGGATTGCTGAAGAAGATTGCCCCTGATTCACTAATTGTTGCAAGTTAACTGATCATGGCTTCAGTTCTTGAAATGCATGTTGGGATGGCTTGCCCCAGTACAAGTATTGAAATGATATTCTGATCAACAAATCTTGAATGAACATCTGAACAACCGGATCTTGAAGTAACGTGCCCCTGATAGGATCACTGATCAAGTTTCTCGACTGTTTGAACTTCCTGAAAAATGAGTGCTTACTTGCAGATAAAATGTTCATTCAAGAATGGTAATTTTAATGCAATGCTCAAAGAATATTTTTGAAATCAAAATCATTATTGGAATGATGTTATTGATGTAAAACAAATGGAATCACTGGTCAAAACATAAAGGTTAAGACATTCAAAGTGAAAGATAAAGCAAAGGCATGATATCAAAACAAATGATTGGCAAATCACATGGGAGTCAGCTTACGCAACCTTGTTGTAGTATGCTTTCAAACAAACCTTGCCTCAATTAGGTCTTTCAAAGGTTGTAACGTGGCCTGGTTCACGGTTTTAGAAACAAAGGATATAAGGCTAAAAAAATTTGTAACCCACCCCATCTTCGTGATGATCTCCAGTCCTAAAACTCAGTTAATTCAACTTATGCATTCAGGTTCCAAGAGACTTCTGGAATTGCACCTTTGATAATGATGATATTTCACAAGCAAAGAGAACTTTTGAGATTGCAGTCACTTCTTCCTTTTGGTAGACTCAACATTTTGTTGTTCAGGAATTATTGACTTCTCTTTTTCATCTTTTCTTTTTATATATCCCTAACTTTTGCCTGAACTGTTTATTTTTGAACTTACAGTCAGCGGGATGCCTTGATTCTTGCCTAAGTCGTTTTTTTTTTTTTTGTTTTTGACTTAGCAGGCTTTTCTTTGATTACATATTTTTTTATACTCATTTTTTTGAAAGATAGTGACCGCCTTGCTTAATGATTAAGATGAACCATCATTGGCTTTTAATTGACATCTCCAACATTTCTTTGATGTATGCGGAGGAAAGCTTGCGATTGAAGCACTTGTTGAAAGGTGTACTGAATGATTCTCTTAAAATAGAATGCACAGCCAAATTAACTGAGAACTACCCTGCCCCAGGTTTAAAATGCGGGTTTTTTCACACAGAAAGAAACTCCTACTTCGAAGGCTCAGAGGGGTTGACAAGGGATTAACTTCCTTATTTCTCCAGTGTTTGGGAATTGAAACAATGCCTGTACATCATCAGCAAAGTTTTATTCGAAAGCATACAGTTCAACAACTTGGGTATTTCGTTGTCATCATCCTCCCTCCAATCTTTGCATAAAACACAAGTTTGATAGAGAAAGCAAATGGAAGAAAAAGTTTTGTAAGAGAAAGCATAAGCATAAACATAGCAGATGTGAATGAATTCAAAATATGCGATGCTCATTTCATTAAAATCACCATTCAGAAACAAACAAGATCTAAAAGTAAACAGCACAATAAAGGAAATACAAACAGTACAGAAACAAGGCCTAGTGACTAATCAGCAACAAAGATGAGCTATCTCGTCTGAAACACTTGGCTTTAGGAAAATTGGGCTTTGACTTATCTTCAGCCACTTTGATCTGGCAAAGGATTAGTGACAACATTGGGACCCATATCCTTGAAAGAGAGCATCTTTGATCTCACCAACTCTTGAACCTTTTCCTTCAGAGGGAAACATCTTTCTAAATCATGGCCTGCCGCACCTTGATGGAAAGGACAGTGGAGATCAGATCTGAAACCATCAGGGAGAGGATTTCGAGGAGGCGGCATAGCTCTTGTTGTAATCAACCCTTTCTGGACCAAAGCAGGGTACAGTTCTGTATAAGTCATGGGGATAGGATCAAAGTCGACCCTATTACGAATTTGATTCCGTTTAACAGCTTGAACTTGCACAGGAGCAACAGCAGCTACATAAGGTTGATCACCATTTTGAGGTCTACGACGAGATCCCCTTCTGTCATCTGACACAGCATTAGTCTCATTCTCCTTCTTCTTGTGGAAGTTTCCATAAGGTTTCTTCGATCCACCAGAGGATTCAGCAACATTAGCAACTTTCCCTTTCTTGATTCCCTCTTCGAGTCTCTGGCCAATAGTAACCAAGTCTGTGAAGTTTGAAGACACACTTCCAATCATTTTCTCCCAGTAGAAAGGGGAGAGAGTATCCATGAACATTCCAGTCAATTCTTTCTCAGCCAATGGTGGTTCAACTTGGGAAGCCAATTCTCTCCAACGTTGAGCATATTCTTTGAAAGATTCCTTTTCCTTCTGAGCCATGTTCTGAAGTTGACGACGGTCAGGTGCCATATCCAGATTATACTTGTATTGTTTCATGAATGCATCAGCTAAATCTTGGAAGTTTTGAACACAACCCTTTTCCAAACTCATGTACCACTTCAACGAAGCTCCACTTAAACTGTCTTGAAAGCAGTGAACGAGCAAATTCTGATTGTTGGTGTAAGCAGTCATCTTTCTGTAGTACATGGTCAAATGACTCCTTGGACAAGTATGCCCCTTGTACTTCTCAAACTCGGGAACTTTGAACTTGGACGGCATGACAAGATTTGAAACAAGACCCATATTATCAGCATTCACACTAAAGAAATTGCTTCCTTCCATGGCTCTTAGCCTCTTTTCCAATGCCTGATATTGCTCACGGACTTCTTCAACTTCACCACAATCTCCTTGACTAACACTTCGAGAACCAACAGAACGGTAGTCATAGAGAGGATTGTCATAGCGAACTGGAACAGCTTGAGCAGTAGTATGAACAACAGGTGGAGGTTCAGAAAAGACCGGAGGTTGGAATATCTGCCTCGAAGTTTGACCCACCATAGAAGCATTGACATATGTCGGAGAGAAATTCTCAGGTAACCCAAATTCTGGCCAAGTAGAAGGTGGCTTCTGAACCTGTAAAGGATCAACAACAGCAGTGGAGACTTCGGAAATAACAGTCCTCTGAGGGGGATCAGTCCTAGCCATCAACACTTGCATCATCTCGGTAAGCTTAATCATGCCTGATTTCAACTCATCAATTTCCATTCTGACTTCCATGTTATGTTTCTCTTGATCTGCCATTCTTTGTCTAACAGCAGCTCTAGTTCCGTACTTGTGTGGAGGAATCAGCTTGACAGTAGACAGACAAACTCTGAAGATGGAGACAGACAAGGATAAGTTTTCTGGACAACCTGGATGTATGTATGCAAATGATGCAATGGTTTTTGTCTCTTTTTATTTATTTGATTTTCAAGGAATTCAAATGAATGCATGGATGCATGGTTTATGCATCAATCACAATCAAGATCACACATGGTCGCACAAACAGGGTTCAAAGGTTCGACGTCACGAGCATGGAGTCAAAGTTAAGAACCACCCACAAAGGTATGAACTAGGGAATTTTGTACCTGCCGAACGGGTTCTACAAAGGTTCCCAGAGTTTTCAATCTTCTATCGGATATTACCAGCACGCACAATTGCTCATGGGCGCCAATAATATGCCTAAAAAGACCTCGTCTGAGCGTAGTATCGCATGACAACAAGCTCAAATTGGTACTTGATCTTGTTTCTGCACTACATCCTAAAAAGGCTTAGATGGGTTAAAAGGGTTCTAGGTCATTCAGCTTCTACGGACACTCACTATTGAAAGTAATAGCGTTATCACGATGGTTCGTAACAACCTCTACTACCTTCCATGAGGCCTCCACTGATTGGGGTTCCACCATATGACGCTCATGTTAAGGATTGCTCCTGACATGCGACTATTGGTCTTACCACCTCCTATCTCAAGTTACTCACCAAAGTTCGGGTTAGAACTTTGTCTCATCACAGAGGAACCATCGAGCACCAAAAAAAAAAAAGAAAATAACAAACAAAGCACACAACAATATATACAGATAAAAACACACAGACAAACAAAAATAGGCTTAACACACTTAAAACTGGATCCCCAGTGAAGTCGCCATTTTTCTGTAGCGGGGAAAATCTGACATCGAAGCCATGGGATTGACTCGAATCAATATTCCGTTTTGAAATCGCCACCGCGCTTTATTTTTTCAAAGGAAAAGGGAAAAGAACGTAAAACCCAAAGTTTTGTTTTTAAAACAAGAAAGAGATCTCAGGTACGGGTGTTGATTATATGAGGGGAAGGTTTAAAGCACCCCTCATATCCGTGGTACTCCACGGGAACCTTTTTGAAAATCTGTGTTGTGTGTGTGCTAAAAAACGGTTTGTTTTATTTTCAAAATAAGCTCGGCAAAGCGTTAAGCTTTGGGCCTACATACCTCCTCGGTGCAATGGAGAAGTCAGAGCTAATGTAGTTCCGCTTTTGGGAAAAACGTTTTAAAAACGAATAAACACTTTGGTGTCGTTAGAGAGAAATACTCAGCCATTGATTTTGAGCATGAGAACAAACAAGTTCTTTGCATCGCAAATGAAAGAAGGGCTCCAACTCGGATAAAATCAACGAGTATGCCACTAGCTCTCTCACGCGGAAAAGATCTCGTTATTATCAATCAATTTCAAAATCGTGGGGTATAACCACTCGTTTCGACAGTTAACGGTGTCTAAACTTTTGAAGAAAAGCCACTAAGGGCGAAAGATATTTTTTATGAAAAAAAGTTTTGAAAAGGTTTGCAAACATAAGAATATTTTGGAAAAAGGGAGAAGATTTTGAAAATTTAAGAATGGGAGGAGATGAAGAGGCTAACCTAATGCATAAAATAAAAGCTAAGGAAAGAAACGGTCTAACCGAATAAGAAGCCAACACTTGACATTAAGAGCCAAGGTAATTTTCCCATCCTTTGGATTTATCAATACCAACACATTAACACTTGGGGATCCAGATGAACTTATTGTCTTAGCGCCATTTTTCATTAAGCACATTAAGATTCTGACAAAAATTGGGCAGAGTAACGGCTGTTTTTGGGTAAAATCCTTATCTCAATGCCTTGGAATTAACCATCAAGGGCTTTCAAGGAAATACCTGCACACATAAACATACAACAGAACAATGCCAGACAGACAGAACAATCACAGGATAGTAATAGAATGAGTCCAAAGGTACTAGGTCCATAAGTCCGAATCTCCAAATTGCTAGGGATAGTAACTGATAGTCCAAAGAGAGCCTTATGTATTTTTTAGATTTTGATTATTTATTAGTGTTTTAGCGAAAAAATAGAGTATGGTCCAAGTGGACAAAGAGAAAATGACAGAAAGTAAATATGATGAAATGATAAAGTAAAGCGATAAAGCGAGAAATATAAAGAGCGGTAATATAAAGAGCGGTAATATAAAGAACGATATAGTAAAGGTGCGGAAATTAAAGTTAGTTGTTAAATGTTAAAGATAACCATCTTGAAGCTTGTCAAGTATGTTATCAAAGTTAGTAGGAGATCAATGGTGAGTGAATGATGTACTCGGATTTAAAGTCAATGGGGCTTATCAGAAGCTTGATAAAATCATAGCGACTACACGATAAAAACCTCCACAAGTCTTAAATCAACCGCATACAATTCTCTTCCATATTTGATCTTTTTTATTCGGGACACGAAATATTGCGCTATGTTAAGCAGATCGCCAAGTGATTTATATAGAAATCACCCTACAACGAGGCCGGTCAAAACTTTATGTGCTAATGCATGCGAGAAGAACGATATGTAGATCGCCTTCCGAAAGCAATACCGCACGAAAAGAAAATAGGTGAGTGATCTAGTCTTTACCAAGAATCCATAAGAATTCTCAAGGCATTAAGACTTTCATCGACCAAAATAAAAGAGAAGTAAAAGATGGAACCACATTAAAAGCTCCTTTCATCCATAATTTCAATCACTTAATATTGCGGATTTGGATTCTCATCCTATCAACGCCCTAAGTCCATTGAAATTAGAGAGAAATTAGGCCTCTAACTTGTGATTCAAAGAAAATATCAAAAGAATGGAGTAGAAGATGAGTTAGAACCAAAAACAAGTCAAAAACCACAAAAATAAGCATTCTGCCCAGATGTAAATCGATTTGCACAGAGTGTAAATCGATTTGCATAACTCTGTTTTCAAAATCTGCGCAGTTTTCAGTTATGTAAATCGATTTGCACAAGATGTAAATCGATTTGCACAACACAGTTTTCAAAAAAACAGCAAATAAAGAGAAGAAAACTTGTTTAAACATAAAACCAAACACCTTGTGATCTTGGATCAATTTGTGCACGAAAATGTATCAATTAAGCAAGCAAATCTCATCAATGTAGCACCAAAGGTGCATCAAGCATAAACAACAATGGATCACATCTTGAATTATGGATTGGATCTAGAATTTTACCAAATCTTTCACAAACTTTGAATCTTCTTCAAGAACACACAACCACAAGCCTTGATCTATCACAATTGATGAAGAAAAGTAGTGTTTATGTTGAGGTTTAGCTCTAAATTAGTGAGGTTCAAGATGTGACTCACTAATTTGTGTGGAAGAAAAAGAGCTTTGAGTGATGGGTTTGGAAGAGGTGAGGAGAGAATTTGCAATAAGTTTCTTGGCTATCAAAGCTTGAAAAATGAAGAGGGGAATGCCTCAATTTATAGGAGTTAGGCTTGGGAATTTTTGTGGCTTGGAGTTAGGATTGGAAAATAGAATTAGGCTTGGAGAAAGGTTTTGGAGCCAAAAATGAAATCCAATGGTCTTGATGCAATCACATGAGGGCTCATGATAAAATGATGTAGGAAATCCAATGTGAGAACTAAGTCATGCTTCCCATGCTTGCAAATGATGTCAACACTTTCAAAAGCTGAAATTTGCCTTCATTTTTCCAAATTCGCACTGGTGCAATCGATTTGCATCTTATGCAAATCTATTTACATAGCTGAAAAAGGCAAAATCTGGGGAAAAAACAGTTATGTAAATCGATTGCTGTCTTATGCAAATCGATTTGCACTGATGGCAGAAGCAAAATCTGGTGCAGAATCAGTTGTGTAAATCGATTTACACCTTATGCAAATCGATTTGCACAGTGAAATTGTTGAAAAATGCCCCTTTTGATGGATACTTTGACTTGGTACCTACAAAACACAAACATACAAAAGCACAAGGCAATATTTTGGTATTTTGGTTAGTAAAACATATACAAGTAGAAAAACATTGGTGTTTGATGATCCCTCTTACAGATGAAGTGAGCATAACACCGAGAGCAGAGCTTTAAGATGAAACTCTTGATTGATGATTGAAATGCAAATGATGTATGACCTTAGGGTCAAAAATTGGGGTATGACACAACTCTAGTAAAATCCATTAGTAAACGAAGATACATAAAGTTAACAGTGTTACCAGTGCTATCTGGGAACAAAACGTTTCCAATAAGCAATAGTAGGTAACACCTAGTTTTCTGGAGTATCGTCTCCTGGGGAGACGCATCATTCAAGTGAAAATTGTCATAATAAGTCTTTAACCTCTTAAGGTTAACACCTTGCCCCCTAGCACCAACTGCTCCATCTATCAAGTCTATCCCAATTGCCTGAAAGCATAAGGAATTCTCCTGCATCACACAGCCATTAATTGCCTTACCGTCAACTGGAAGGCCGAGTAGCATATGAACATCTTCAAGGGTGATGGTGCACTCCCCTGTTGGAAGATGGAAGGTGTGTGTCTCCGGCCTCCAGCGTTCTAGCAACGCAAGAACAAACTTGTGGTCAATAGAAGACTCGGCGATTCTGCTAATCGGACCGAAACCAGCAACGTCCAGGTATGGCATAATGCGGTCGTCCGGAGCGATGGTAGAGTGACTACGAGTGCGAAAACGTGGAGCGTTCTGAAAAAAGTATGTATGCCAAAAAAATTCAGTTAGTTGATCACGGACAGTTGCATGCTGTTAAAGTAATACTAATATACTTACGAAGGTAGCGATGTTCTGGGGGGTTCCTCTGTGTGTTTCGCCCATTGTTAGGAGAGACATGGTTGAAGGATGAAAATTTGGAAGTTGATTGCAAAAGGATTCTTGTGAGAGTAGATGAGTGAAAGTGGTGCGGATTCTGCAGAGTCCTAAGTGGTTTATATATTCATGAGGCAAAAAACGGTAACAAGCTGCATGCTGGACATGTCAACACATCCATAATTGCTAGGTGTTGCTCCTGCAAAAATTGTTGGCATGCATGCAAGCTAATTTTCGGTGACAAGACATGCATGCAGCTCAGAACTAGGTGACAGCTCGGGTAGCATGCATGCAGTGGTAGGAGGAATCGTGGCAGGAATCTTATCAGGAATCTTATCAGGAATCGTTTCAGAAAATGATTCAGACGCATGCTAGGTTACAGTAACTCGTTTGGGACGCATGCAGGTGGGGACCATGTGGGGCCAGGAGGGGGTCCACATATACTACATATGCGCCAAATGAGTTGGTTTTTTTTTTTTAATTTTCTTCTTATGCGTCAAACCATTTGGCGCCTTCCTGTTAATGCAAAGCACTAATGCGCCATTTCATTTGGCGCATTAGTAGGATCCTTTTTTTTTCAAAAATTAGGGTTTACGTTTTTTACTTGTAGGAAAAACCCTATATGAAACCCTAATTGTGATACAGACCTAAGGCAAGGCGTCAATGCCTATATAAATTAGGGTTTCGTGTGTGCATTAGTACACACACTCAAAAATGAGATCTCGAATAAGGCCAGATAGCTCGCACCGGACTTCTGAGCCTCCACCACCTGCGAGGCGTTTGGACTATCAACCGGACGTTCGTAGAAGGAACGGATACGTTATCTTCTCTGCCGTCAAACCTCCCATGCAGGTGATGTTTTGGAATATCCAAACCATGGACCAGCTTAAGAGAAACATCCTTAGGTTTTTGGACGGGGAGTACAGTCCAGGCGAACAAATCAGATCTATCAAGAGACTTCGAACAAGGGGAGGTGTTTTTCTCGAAAGGCAGCGTTGGTGGGAGACTATGGAAGACGACATCCAATGCACTCTAATGATGGAGGACAGAGAAGACATTGTTTTAACCGTTGTAATATCCTAGACGCCACAGTTTCTTTATCATTTCAGTAACTTATGTACCGTTCAATCAAATGCTCTTAGCATATTTGTACCGTTCAATTAAATGTTGTTAACATATTTCAATGAAATGATATTTTATTGTTACAAAGTTTGCAATTATTATTTAAGTTATTAATAATTAACAATAAAATTTCCCTCTGCCTTACACCCGCTATAAATAGCAGTGTGTGTGTGTGGAGTTGAAGTACTAACTCTTCTTTCATTCTTACTGTAAACACTAAAAAATGAACTCAGTTTGGGCTGTGGTCTTCTTTGAGGAAGGTAGTCACATGCGGGTTTGCCTTAACCCTCACTGGAATTTCCAGAGAATTGTTAGAGCCATCAACACTGGGTTTCGTCAACTAGATGGTCCAACCAGAAAAGTTAAACAGCTAGATTACCGATGTCCATACATTACGTTGAAGGATAATAACCCTGAAGGCACGTACATGTATTATTGGGATCGTGTGAAAGACAATGTGGACGTGGATCTAATGTTTTGGACACACAGTGGAGAAGTTAACCGAGGCGTTGAAGATCCCCTTGTTCTTGCAGTGATACTTGAGTAGTTTAGATTTACTGTTGTTTTATTTGTTGCAATGAGTGAGCGTGTACTACCAGTTGTCCTGTGTTCTTTTCTTTTCTGCAATGTAACATCGTGATTTACCGATGGTTTTGTGTTGTCAACGCAGGGTCATTGAATTAAAATAAATGTGGTTGTCGTGTTAGTTGTTTTCGTCTGAACAATAATTACCCTAGCGGATGTGTACAATTAGTAATATATATTATTAAAATACATATAACTATTAATTAGAATATATACATTTATTAAATAAAATATATATACGTAATTATTAATTAGAATATATATATATATATATATTTATTAATTAAAATATATATACGTAATTATTAATTATATGTATAATTAATAATATATATAATTAGTATTTTAGTAACATCATTATTATTTATATATATATAGACCTAGGTCAGTGTGTCTGGCTTTTATAATCAATACGGAATCTTGTGGCAACCCTAGATCAGTGTGTCTGGCTTTTATAATCAATTCGGAATCTAGTGGCAGACCTAGATCAGTGTGTCTGTCTTTTATAATCAATTCGGAATCTAGTGGCAGACCTAGATCAGTGTGTCTGTCTTTTATAATCAATTCGGAATCTAGTGGCAGACCTAGATCAGTGTGTCTGTCTTTTATAATCAATTCGGAATCTAGTGGCAGACCTAGATCAGTGTGCCTGTCTTTTATAATCAATACGGAATCTCGTGGCAAACCTATACTAGTGTGTCTGTAAGAACCACCATATATAAGACACTCAGTGTTTTCTAAATATTACAACTCACACTAGCAATTCTACCAAATCTGAATTCATCTTAAAGCAACCAAACACTTCTCCGTTGAAATGACTTCATCTACCCAGTACCTTGTGCATGCCCATCTAAACGGTGAGACCTACTCTCACGAAATAGCCGGTTTTGTGATGCGGAACACTCAGGTTGTTCCATTTTTGCTAAGCAAAAGAGCAAACTTTTCGTACTTCATTCAGCGACTATATGCTAAGATTGCAATGAGTCCTATTGCAACCGTTTTTTACCAATGTCCCTCTTTCAATGACGACAACACCGTCAAGTTTTATGAGATGGAGATTGCCACTGACGAAGACCTGCAAGATATGTTTACTACTCACAAATACTCTGGCTTGGATTCCATCGAGTTGTACGTTACTCTACAGATTGGGACACAAGAAACTCAGATTGTCCAGTCACAAGTTATAGACCCACCAGTCAACGAGCAAGAAGAAGTTGATGTCATAGACGAGGAAGAAGAAGATCTGGAAACTGAATTTGACGACATGGTCAACGAGGAATCCGACGACGATCAACAAACTTTGGTGCCTCCAGCTCACGTGTACGCACCTCCAACACATATGAGTAACCTGAACCTAGAAGGTGACGAACCATCATTCGACATCTTCTTCACACCGTACATCCAAAGTGACGATGAATTAAAGGAAGGAGACAAGTTTCCCTCTAAGGAGGCTTGTCTTAGAACAATAAAAAAATGGCACATGGCGCACAACGTTGATTTTGAAGTAGATCGTTCTAACCTGGAACGGTATGTAATCACTTGTAAGAATCCAGAGTGTGGCTTCAGACTGTTGCCTTCTTATAGGAAGAGAAGTAATGCATGGAAAATAGGATCAATTACGCAGCAACACACATGTGTCAACCCTAACACTTCCCAGGATCATACGAAACTCAGTGCCGATCTCATCTGTCAGGAGATCTTGCCTCTAATAAGTTCTGATCCATCTCTGAAGGTCAAAAATATTATCTCGCATATCGTTACAACCGTCAACTACACTCCATCTTATAGAAAGGCATGGGTTGCAAAAACAAAGGCAATTGAGACCGTCTACGGCAACTGGGAGGAGTCATACAAAATTCTTCCCTGATACCTCAATGCGCTACACAGTTACGCACCTGGCACTGTTACTATTCTAGAGACACTGCCCGCTCATGCCCCGGATGGAAACCCTGTCCAAGGAAATGGAATATTCCATCGGCTTTTTTGGGCATTCAAACCTTGCGTACGAGGATTTGCACATTGTAAACCAATACTTCAAATTGACGGGACATGGTTATACGGCAAATACAAAGGAACCATGCTCATGGCGGTTGCACAAGACGGGAACAGCAACATATTTCCAGTGGCGTTTGCAATCGTCAAAGGTGAAACTGCGGCGGGTTGGAGTTTCTTTCTAAGGAACCTCCGAGAACATGTTGCTCCTCAGCCTGACATATGTTTAATCTCTGATAGGCACGCTTCCATAGAGAGTGCTTATAATAATCCAGCAAACGGATGGCATGACCCCCCTTCAAAACACGTCTATTGTATTCGCCACATCGCCCAGAACTTCATGCGGCAGATCAAGGACAGACATCTAAGAAAGGCCTTGGTCAATGCTGGTTATGCATTGACCCAACCCACATTCCAGCATTATCGGAGTGAGATTGTCATGACAAATCCAGAGGCAGGTAGTTGGGTAGATAACCTTTCTAGGGAGAAATGGACAAGGGCTTACGACAAGGGCGTGCGATGGGGACATATGACGACAAATCTCGTGGAATCCATGAATGGCGTTTTCAAAGGCATTCGTAACCTTCCAATCACAGCACTAGTCGAGGCTACATACTTTAGGATGGCTGCACTCTTCTCAACGAGAGGGAGGAAATGGGGTGATGTTAGGCAATCTGGTCAACTATTAAGTGATAGTTGCATGAAATTTATGCAACAACAATCGGCAAAAGCGAACACTCATCAAGTAACTTCTTTCGATCGTTTCAATCGCACGTTCAGTGTGCGGGAGACAATTGACCACAATGAGGGATTGCCAAGACAACAATATAGGGTTCTTCTGGACGAAGATTGGTGCGACTGTGGAAGGTTTCAAGCTTTTCGTATGCCTTGCTCGCACGTCATAGCTGCATGTGCGTATGCGCACCGCGACGCTAAATCACTACTGTCTCCGATCTACAAGACTCAGACATTGCTCAGAGTTTACAGTGTTACGTTCCCTGTGGTGGCCAAGGAGGATTACTGGCCTGAGTATGATGGAGAGGTAGTTTGGCACAACGACGCAATGCGGCGAAAGAAAAAAGGGCGTCCCAATAGTACACGGATTAGAACCGAAATGGACGTCCACGACAAAATGGAACAAAAATGCAGCATTTGTCGTCAGGTGGGGCACAATAAAAAAAGATGCCCTAGTCGTGGCTCAACCTCGACGCAAGTTTAATCTACTCTGTATTTTTTTAGGACAATGTAACAGTTACGCTTACCACCTCTTGTAACCTTTCCTCCGTTTTTAATCAATAAATTGTGCTTTAGTTAAAAATCGAAATCGACAACGCAACCATTATTTAGGGTAAGAGAAACTTTAACGAACTCGATTTATCAAACGTTTTTACGAATATACAAGGCCGGAATAAAAAATGGTACGCGAAAATTAGGCCGGAATAGAAAACGGTGCGCGAAAATACCTGAATAGGGTTATTTTTGAAAAAAAAAAAGGAGAACACATAGGAGCCAAACCATATGGCGCCTATGTGTTGAGGAATGGCCTTATGCGCCAAACCAAATGGCTAGCAACTTCTTGCCCTAATTTTTGGGCTAATGCGCCAAATGGATTGGCTTGTGTGACATGCATGCGCCATTTCATTTGGCGTATTCACTTGTCTGGGGTCCCAAACCTAGACACTTTGGTAAATACCCCAAAAACTTGGTTTTTTCTGTATTATTTTTATTAAACATGGTTATTTAAATTTTTTTTTCTAAAAAACAATATAATGTTAAAAACAAATTTTGCTATATATTTATTAAAAATAGTTTATTATATTTTTATTAAAACCAATGTAACATGTTTATTAAAAGTAGTATAAATTTTGTTATATGTTAACTAGCGTTCAAACGGGCACTCCCGTGCCCGTTTGCCCGCTTTTTTAAATGCGCACAGTAGGGAAAAATAAATGTTTGTATATCTTTTATGAGGGTTTTCTTGTACATCGCTTTAAGGGTAATATTTTTTAGACGCAAATAGCAGAATTAAAATCAAGATGATAAATGTATGTTTTAAAAGGGTTTTAGTGAATTTCTTATATATAGTGATTTTATTATTCTCTAATATTAAACTAATAGAATTCAATTGAGAGAGAACGCGTTTTATGATGGTTTTCACACACGTCCCGTTAAAAATAATATTATTTGAATACAATTATTTAAAAACAAAGTAAGATGGTATGATATTCACTTTAAATATGTTTTTATAATTTATTACCGAAGCCCGGGTAATCAACACTAAAAAAAAAGTTCTTGAGGCCAATTTAACAATTCTAAAAAATTAAATGTTAAATAAAGTCTTCCTCCTCTCTCTCCCCCTCCCTTTGTCTCTCTCCCCCTCCCTCTCCCTCCTTCTCTATCTCTATCTCCCTCTCCCTCCCCCTCCTTCTCTCTCCCCCCTCTCCCTCTCCTTCTCCCTTTCCCTCCCCTCTCTCTTTCCCCCCTCCCTTTCCGTCCCCGCTCTCTCTCCCTCTCTTCTCCCTCCACTCTCCTCTCCCTCCCTCTCTCCCCACCCCTCACTCTCTCTCTAAAAAATATAGTGTTAGAAATTCGATATGATAATCCTTGATATCTTCGAAGAATCGTGTTCGTTCACTTTCCGAACAAAGTATTTCGACCCTATTCTTGTCTGGGTTCACGAAATCTTTGCAGGGATGTAACACCCATATATAAATACATACATCAAAGCATATATGTATACATGAATCCAAGTATTTGGTACTGAAATACAATAAGTTCCTAGTCAACACATTATACACATTAATGCCCTAATACAAAAGTTCTACACAATGGCATTATATATACAAGATGTTCAAAACAAAATACTAAGAACTAGATCAAAACAATGATCCCAAAAAGAACTCCACAACGGAAGCTTCGCCATGCTAAAAGAACAGAAGACATAAGGAAAGTCAAACTACTTTCTCCTTACCCTCCGCGGAATTTGTAGTACCTAAAATCAATATATAATGGGGTGAGATAAAATAATCTCAGTGAGTTCCCTATTCTATGGATCTTCTCGGCTTTACAAGGTCCTAGCCTATCAAATCTCAAGTCATGACAAAGGAACTAGACCTTGAGTTCACATACTAACATTATATGGAAACATACTTAGAGTTCTACAACTCAAACACAACAGTACCAATCGGAAACCGTTACCAAGGTATCCCTCTATTCCCGTCCACTTCTACGTCTAGGAGGTGGTACGAGTCATGGATCCTCTGGAAAATCTTGACATATGAAATGGATTTGGACTCATGAGCCTTTCCTCATGAATCGTCACTTCACATGGTCTGTACACCATCACAAGTCTCTACCCTGTTAGGTTCCATTCGTACACAATGCGGGAATCAAACCTGCCAATATTACTAGTGCCATTTTCACATCGAATGCCTGTTAGCATTTAAAAGAATTAAAGAAATATAATGGTCCCGAACAATACATCATACAGTGGTGATTGTACATACAAATCACTAGGCTTGTTAGCTTTCCACTAGGCCCTGTTAGCCTTTCCTCACGAGATTCAAAACACACATATGTTCCATATAAGGTTCCATCCTAGGTTCTCTTTGTTAAGCTATATATATACCTAATAAATCCTAGTTTTCCTCACCTTTCTTTTATTCATTTAACACATGTAATTATGCAACCTCTTTTCTATATACATATATATATATATATATATATATATATATATATATATATATATATATAACAAGGTATACCACTCCACCTGCAATAGGACTCAACCAACCAATTAACATCATTGTCAAGTAATCAACGACAATTTATGACAATAATATAGCAATCAATCATCATACCAAAAGTATACCGTTCACATGTTTCCGAACGATAGAACAATCCCAAGAATCAATCAAATTCCCGATATCCGATTAAATGACTTCCTCTTTGTTACCAAAACCTACACTACTAGAGAGTACATGTTTCTAGCTTCATACCGCTTCGAACGGCGACCAAAACAGAGTTACGGTTTAAAAGTTATGATCGAAACAATCTATCTAATTAAACTAATTTCTGATCATGGAATGCTTCAGTTCGCGCCGCGCAACAACTTGGTCGCGCCGCGAACCACTGGCAGTGGCCAACCTCACAAATTTCCCAGGGTGATAGCGCCGCAAACCCTTGTACGCGCCGCGTACTGTTGGCAGATCTTAACCTCCTAAATATCTCCATGGTTCGCGCCGCGAAGCGCGCGAAATATGAGTTCTCAGCTCTGTTTCTTACTTCACAAATGATTCAATCCAACCAACTCCACACCCTAAACTTGTTCCAGATCATACTAATACATAGAAACAACACATATATGATATACTTGTGGTTTACAAACACTTATCCATGAGCATTCATGATTTTTGTTCAAAACCTAGATTTTTCTATAAAATCCCCAATATCCAAACTATCATTTCTCATCCATAACCAAATCTATAAGTTTATAACTAGAACCCACCTGGTATACGAGTTTTAGATGATGAAGATGAGTCGATTCGGCGGAGAAACGGCAAAGATCCAAGCTTTTCTTCTCTTTTCCTCTTGCTCTCCCTTCTCTCTACTTCCTCTCTCTAGAACTTGTGTTTGTTTGCAAAATGAGAAAGAAATAGAAAGGAAAAGATTATAAGTAACATAACTTTAAGTTAGCACTTATAACTTAAGTGTCCAAAAGTATCTCTAATGCACCAAATAATAAAACCTCAGTGTCAGCTAATAACATTAGAGCATTTTATTAAATACGGGGTATTACATCCTCCCCCCTTAAATAGAAATCCGTCCTCGAATTTAAGAATTACCTGAATAGGTGAGGGTAAGCATCCCGCATTTCTGATTCAAGCTCCCACGTAGCATCACCCGGATGCGTCACATCCCACTGAACCTTAACAAGAGGAATTTCCTTGTTCCTCAACACTTTAGTCTCTCTCCCCACGATGTGGCTCGGTAAGGGTTCAAAAGTCAAATCTGATTCTATCTCAACTGCATCTGGTAACACTGGCTGAAGAGGTTCGGGAATAAACTTCCATAGTTGAGACACATGAAAAACATCATGCATTTCTGATAGAGAAGGTGGCAAAGCTAAACGGTATGCTACTTCACCAATCCTTTCTAGAATCTCATACGGTCCCACGTATCTCGGAATTAACTTCCTCGACTTAAACGGTCCTTTCAACCTCAATCTCGGAGTAACCTTAAAGAATACATGGTCACCTTTCGCAAACTCCAAAGGCCTTCTACGGTTATCCGCATAACTCTTCTGACGATCTTGTGCTTGCTTAACCTTATCACGAATCATTCTAATCTTGTCCATGGTCTCTTGAATAATTTCGGGTCCCAAAATTCTATCATCACCAACTTCCGTCCAACACAACGGTGTCCTACATTTCCTCCCATATAAAGCTTCATAAGGTGCCATACAAATACTCGCGTGATAACTATTATTATACGCAAGTTCAATCAATGGTAAAAGCTCCTTCCAATTTCCTCCACTCTCAAGCACACAAGCTCTCAACATATCCTCCAAGGTTTGTATCGTTCGTTCCGTTTGACCGTCCGTTTGTGGGTGATTCGACGTGCTCAAACACAATTTAGATCCCATAGCTTGTTGAAAGGCTCTCCAAAACCTTGAAGTGAACTTTAGATCTCTATCTGACACAATACTAGAGGGTACACCATGCAACTTTACAATTTCTGTAATAAATAACTGTGCAAGATGACTTGCCTTGTAAGTAGTTTTCACAGCTAAGAAATGTGCAGATTTCGTCAACCGATCTACAATCACCCAAATAGAATCATATCCACCCTGAGTAAGAGGTAATCCAACTGCAAAGTCCATTGAAATACCATCCCACTTCCATATTGGAATCTCTAGTGGTTGTAACAATCCACCTGGTCTTTGATGTTCAATCTTTACTTGTTGGCACACCGCACACTCCGATACGTACACCGCGACATCTCTTTTCATTCCGGACCACCAATAATCTCCTTTCAAATCTTGATACATTTTTGAAGAACCAGGATGTATAGTGAAAGCATCTTTATGAGCTTCATCCAAAATCCTTCGTCTCAACAACACATCGTCTGGAACACAAATCCTCTGATTAAACATAATCATTCCATCCATAGCTCGAGTAAATCCTGGTTGAACCAACAACTCTTGTAACTTAGCATCTGACACTTGTGCTTGTTGAATTTAATTTCTCAAAATGGAATTAACATTCAAGTTTCCCATCAACACTCCATTTTGGGTCCAAACAAATTGAAGATTAAGATCTCGAAATCTTTCCAATAATGCATATTCTAACATCATCAATTCGGCCCTCTTTAACACCTTCTGACTCAATGCATCTGCCACTTTATTTGCTTTGCCTGGATGATACTTCAAGTCAAAATCGTAATCCTTCAAGTATTCCATCCACCGCCTCTGACGCATGTTCAACTCCTTCTGATCGAATAGGTACTTTAAACTCTTGTGATCACTGAACATTTCAAAATGAACTCCATACAAGTAATGACGCCATACCTTTAGAGTAAAAACAACCGCAGCCAATTCTAAATCACGAGTTGGATAATTCTCTTCGTGAACCTTTAACTGTCGAGATGTGTATGCTACCACCTGACCATCCTGCATCAATACTCCTCCTAATCCTTTCTTGGAAGCATCGCAAAATACCTTATAGGACTTATTTGGATCAGGAACGATTAAAACAGGAGCAGTCGTTAATCTTTCCTTCAAGCTCATGAAACTTTGTTCACACCCCGAATCCCAATCATAAGGACACTCCTTTCGGGTAAGTCTAGTCATCGGTAGAGCCAATGAGAAAACCCTTTGATAAATCTTCTGTAGTACCCGGCTAAACCCAAGAAACTTCGGACTTCTGAGGCATTCTTCAGTCTCTCCCAATTAATTACCGCTTCAATTTTCGACGGGTCCACTGCCACACCTCCTTGAGATATGACATGACCAAGAAATTTTACCTCCGTCATCCAAAACTCACACTTGCTCAACTTAGCAAACAATTATTTCTCTCGCAATACCGACAGAACAATCCTCAGATGTTCTCTGTGTTCTTGTGGAGTACGAGAATAGATAAGAATATCATCAATAAAGACTACCACAAATTGGTCCATGTAAGGCTGTAATATCCGATTCATATAATCCATGAAAACAGCTGGAGCATTCGTCACACCGAAAGGCATTACCAAGAATTCATAATGACCATAACGGGTTCTAAAGGCAGTCTTTGGCACATCTGATCTCTTCACACGGATTTGGTGATAACCCGACCGTAAATCAATCTTCGAGAACACGCAGGCTCCTTTCAATTGATCTAACAGGTCGTTTATCCTTGGTAAAGGGTATTTGTTCTTGATGGTGGCTTTATTCAACTGACGGTAATCAATACATAACCTCATCCCACCATCCTTCTTCTTTACTAAAAACACTGGAGCTCCCCACGGCGAGACACTAGGTCGCACAAAATGTTTAGTCATCAGCTCCTCCAATTGCCCTTTCAATTCTCTCAATACAAGCGGTGCCATCTGTAATACGGTGAACTGACTTTATTTGAAATGTCGCGGTAAGCAAGAGTCGCCACCGACTTTTATTTTATCCAATTAGAAAGGCTAAAAGAACAGAAAAAGACCTTTTGAAAAGATTTTGAGTTCGGGGGGTAAGTTCTACAAAGGGAAGGTGTAAGGCACCCTTTGCATCCATGGTTATCCATGGGCTCTTAATTGCTTAGCTCACTTGTTTGTTTTGAAATGTTTGAAAAGGAGGTGTGAAAAGCAAAAACTTTGAAGAAGAACTTTAGCTTGTAAATAAGCGTAGTCTTTATGAATTTGATTTTGAAAAGAGTGGGAAAAGGTTTTGAATTTAGAGCAAGCAATTAGTAGCAACTACCCTAAGTTTGAAAAATTGTTCTTTTAGTCCTTCGGGCGAAAGGGTCTATCCATACCATAAGAGGGCAGGAAGTCTTTCAATTGGATGTTTAAGGGTCATCGAAAACAATCGTTCGCCATAAGACTGTCCCATGCCATAAAGAGGGCAGGTAGTCTAAGGGAAGGATATAATAGTCATTTTATATTTTAGGCATCATGCGAGGATACCTTAGCAATTTGGGACAATCATTTTATAAGGCAACATCGAGGGAGTTTCATTAACTTTGCTTTAGGCATCCTCGGAATCGAGGGACTTTGACTATTTAGTATACTTAGAGGCAACAGGCAACATAGGCAACAAGGCAATGAGAGGAATTACCCTAAAGGTGTGTGGGTGCAATAATCACGTTATTCAATTTAGATAATTTATCTTGTAATTATTGGTGATTCTATGTTCAATTCAGGGTTTGCACTCCTAGGATTACTAACCACGCAGTTTAAAATTAGCGGAAATTAAAGTTCCTACGCTATTACAATAAACACCTGCGGGGATGGGGAAAATTAACAAACAGAAAAAATAAGAAGGATCAATAATTAGTTTTAAACATTGAATGCCTTGATCTCCCTCGAACTTTCGATTGACCCTGAAAATTAAAATGAAAATAATGGGGGTGAGTGTAAGAGAAGTTCCTTAACATATGAAATAAACCCTAATTGAACCTATAAGGCAAAAAGTAAAAATTAAAGAAGAAAAGGATCAGAACTTAGCTTTTTGATTGGCATGGCGCGTAATCGGAGAATCTTGATTAATCCTGAAAATTTGACACGAAGAAGAGAAGTGTTAGTGCATTAACTGATCTACAACCCTGATTTATCGGGGTAAACACAAGGCAGATAACCCAGAAGGCGAGATTAGATAATAAAAATTAAAAGGAAAAAAGGTTTTGAAAATATTCAGGGTAAACATGATTTTTCTAAGAAAAGATTTGAATAACATAAGGTAAATAAATAAAAAGAAAGCTTTTTGAAAACGTCATGGTTTTTAGGGGATGAGGTTTTATGAGAAACAGTCGACACTAATTTAATGAATGATACCTACTTAAGACTCCTAGGATTGTTTTGTTTAAAGTCGAGGCTAGATGATCCCAAAATTAATTATTGGTTATAAACCTAATTAATTTTAATTGAGTAATCCTAATTAACTTAAACCTAAATTATTTAACCTAATTTATCTAATTAAAAAAATAAAGTTAATAACTAAATTAAATTACTTACTAATAAAACTAATTTGAAAAACTTGTTATTTTTAGAAGGATTTTGATTTGAAAAGAAAATTTTAAAAGAGTTCTTATTTTAGTCATTAAAAGTAATTACTAAAAGTTTGAAGAAGTAAAAGAATAAAAATAAAATTAAAAAAAAAACAAAAAGAAGAGAAATTTAGCGTGAATATTCCTATGCAATACGCTTGTGGAGGTGTACGGTGGACTGCTCGCTTTAGAGCGTTGGATCTGAGTTTGTAAAGGAGCAATGGCAGATATGAGAGAGTGCACTATAAGCGTGCGTGCGATACCTGCACAGGATCCTTTTAAAATAAATCTGAAAAATAACATATATGGGGTGGGGATCGAACCCACTCCCTTTGGCTTAACCTCGAGTCTCCTTTGCCGTTTGTGCTGTGTAATACGGTGAACTGACTTTTATATCGAAATGTTGCGGATAGCTAGAGTCGCCACCGACTTTTATTTTATCCAAATTAATTAGAAAGGCTAAAAGAACAGAAAAAACCTTTTAAATAAAAAAACTGAGTTCAGGAGGTAATTATGTAAAGGGAAGGTGTAAGGCACCCTTTGCATCCATGGTTTTCCATGGGCTCTTAATTGCTTTGCTCTTTTTCGTTCAGAAATGTAGAAGAAGTGAATATGGACTTTAGCTCGTAAATGAGTGTAGCCATTTTGAAGGTTTATGAGAAAGAATATGAAAAAAGTGTTTAGCCAGAGCAAGGCAATTAGGAGCAATTACCTTATAGTTTGAAAAAGTTCTTTTAGCCTTTCAGGGTGAAAGGGTCTATCCATGCCATAAGAGGGCAAGAAGCCTTTCATTTGGAGGTTGAAGGGTCATCGAGAGTTCGTTCTCCATAAGACTGTCCCATGCCACAGAGAGGCACGTAGTCTAAGGGAAGAACCAGAATAGCCTTTCGTAGGCAGCCAGAGGATACCTCAGCCTTTTCGTAGGCAACTTCCGAGGGTCGAGGTCATATTAGTGTATCGAAGGCAGCATCATTAGGGTCTTATGACCTTTGTATTTATCGAGGCAACGTGGATGAGGTATCCTCGTATTCGAGGGACATGGCTATTCTGCAAAAACACAAGGCAACAGGCAACAGGCATCAAAGAGGTTACCCAAAAAGTGTGCGTGGGTGCAACAATCACGTGATCAAATTCAGTTATATTATCTTGTAATTAGGTGATTCTAGGTTCAATTCGAGTTTCCACTCCCTAAGTTACTAACCACGTAGTTTATATATACAGTATTAAGTGCCTTCAAGGCCAAGCAATACAAACCAGAAACAGTTACATGATAAACCATGGGGAAGGGGGAGAAAAAGCAATAAAGATAAAAACCCCAATAATGCGTTTGACATAAGTAATAATTAAAAGAAAAATAAAACAGACTGAATTTTAGGTTACCACACATCTGAGCTTTGACTGGTTGGTTAACCCTGAAAATTGGCAAAGAAAGAATAAACAGAAAAGATGGGTGTAGGGACAGTTCATCTGAAAGTAAACCCTAATTTAATCAAAAAGGAAAAATTAATATTTAAATAAATAATAATAAAATCGGGGACTTAGCTCTTTAATCTGATATGGCGCCTAGGCGGACGAACCCTGATGGTAACCCTGAAAAACTGTACAAAGAAAACAAGGAAAAATTCTTAGTGTATGACTGATCAAATGACAAACCTTGTAAACCCTGATTTAGGGCGCAAGTTAACCATGGTTGATAGAATAAATAAAAGCCAAATTAATTAATTATTGGTTTTCAACCTAATTAATTAGATCGGCAAAAGTTAGGTCTCGATTAAATTATCTAATCCTAATGAATATTTTAATCAATTAAAAGAAATATTAAACTAATTAAATAATTAAACAAAAATTAATTAAATAAAAAAGGTTATTAACAATTAAATCAAACTAATTATTTAATTATAAATATTAAATTAAATGATTATGATTTTATGAAAAAGAAAAGAAAAAAAGATTAAAAGAAATTTTATTAAATAAATAAGAAAAAACAATTAAATAGAAGACTACTTATTGAATAAATAGAAAATAAAAAAGAGAAAATTTGAAAGCTTAGCTGCTGGTAATCCTGTGTGGATGGCTTCTGAGGGTCCATGATGTGGCTCGCTCCTGGGAGCGTTAGATTAGAATCAGTGGAGATCTAAGGGCGAGAATTTGAGGAGTACACGGTGAGGGTGTACATGACGAGAGTACTGGATCTGAAACAATTAATATATTATAAAACAAATTCAATTAAGTAGCTGGAGTCAGATTTTCCATGCGCGGGACCCATGTGCACTTTGACCGACCAACCATAGCGCTTGAATGGGACACGTCGACGGTCAGAATTCCCAGAAAACGCAGACCCGCCGGAGACGGCGGAGACATCTTCTTCTCCGGTGGCCATAAAAACCTAAAACCTGCAAAAACGGGTTAAATCGAGAAACTAAAAGGCCTATCTTGATCGAAATTTCTCCCTGGTTCCAGATACGCCATTAGTTTTTCCTGAAAACGAGTGTAACTGGGGTCTCGAAGAAGCTCCTTCTTGAAGCCCTAGCCATGGTAAATTGTTGTTCCGGCGTTGAAACTTCAGAGTAATGATACTAAACGAATCCAAGCATGATAAGGAGCATATGTATGTGCATAAAATTCATTTAAATGACATGTACATGGAAATTTAATTTTCAAGAAACTAAACAAACCGGTGTTGTATGGAGACGATGATAGGGAATGGTGCAATCCTTGAGGACGATTGGAACGCGTTCCTGGGAGTTCCTGGATGATGATGGAGTGCTCGCAATTGATTGAAACTTGCTGAAAAACGATCTTTGGTTATGCCCTAGTTTGGAAGGATTTTTCTTTCCTTGAACCCTATTCTTTTGCTCCCAATTTCCGTCCCCTTGCTTGTAGTAATGTTGTGAATATATAAAGGGATGAAATTAGGGCAAATATTTGTCTTGGACTTCAAGTTACTTGATGATTTGGCAATATGAAAAGATTTTGCATGAAATATTTCTAAATTTGAATACCATGTTATTTCATGCATGTTTTCTTTTTAATCTTAACCCTTGAATTAAATTTGATCTGATTGAATCCAAAAAAGTTCTAATGCACCAATTATATAATTATTTTGATGATTTTATTTGATTTTGTTTGATTTTATTTGAATAAAATCAAATATAAATAAAATAAATTCAAAAAAAAAATTAATTTTTGACTAATGGACTCTCCTTGGGCTCAAACTCACGTGGGTACTTTAATAGTTATGGCCCAATACGTAAAAGTTCTAACTTTATCAATTAGGGTTTTACAATCTTCTTGAAAATTGCCCAACTTGTACCAAGCGTATCTCCCTCGTCTTTAATCATATGGATGTGTTCTTATACTTTTTAGTAAGCTCAAAGAGTCCTCTAAAAGCTCCTATTGGTTTCATCTCAATTGAGTCCACCATGTTCAACTTATGAGCTTTGAGAAAAAATTACTTTTTGCGATCTCTTAGAAGCACCTGTAATGTTTTGACTCTTATCTCCCAAATGGTGCATTTTTAGACTTGGCATGTGAGAGACAAATTTGTACAGAATTCAATTTCCTTCAAAATGAGCTTTGGATGGAAAATTTCTGAAGTTCCATGTAGGAGTTATGGCTGGTCAAAGTTCAGTTGACTTTCTCCAATGAAAACCCTAATTTAGAAACTTTTGAAATTGTTGATTTCTGATCATTCCTTGATGAACCATGATCAATCCTTATCAAATGATGAATGATACTTCAAAATGAGGATGTTGACAAAAAATCAGGAGTTTCGACTGTACTTTGACCACAGTTGACTTTTAGGTCTACCTAGTCGACTGTTGACTTTCTGAGCAATTGAGTGACCAGCTCTTTGAATTGAGACCTGGAATTTGTCATGGAGGTAGCTTGAAACATTATAAACCATATGAGGTGTATTGGAGCTCTTGATCCATTGATTTTCTCTTAGAAAAACAAAACCCTAATTCTCTGAACCTTGTTTAGGAGAGGGTGTCTTTGAACATTGTACCTTGATTTGAATTTAAACAAGAGAAATAGTATGGGCAAGTTTTGGGGTATGACATGCTGTATCACCAATTTGTTAAAGCAACACAAACCAATCAATATGAAGTACATGTAAAATAACAAATAAAAAAACATTTAAACTTAAGCTGCGCGCGGGTCTTCTCCCTCACGTGAAACCAAACCAAGTTTATGCCCACAGTTCTTATCCGTTGCTAAAGCCTATAGTGACACTTTGTCTGTCACTAAATCACCTGCAAAAATCACACTTGAAAAATATGAAACATAAAGGACAAAAGAAACCATGATTCGACTAGAGACTTTGCTCTGAGCGCGATGGTACCCGTGATTGGGTCCAATTATGCCTATTTTGAGAACCCCCAAATTGGAGCTCATGAACCCTAACAATGGCATCTCTTTAAACCTGCACTTAAACTTAACATTACCAACCCAGAAACCTTCCAAACAGTCATATAAACCTAAATATATAAACGAAAATCATGTATGATGCATAATTTGACGAAATCGAATTTCAAAGAAAGGTTGGTCAAACAGTGAGCGAGATGGACACGATACAGGGCGCTGCGGCTGTAAGTGAGGATTGGAATTGCTTCTGAGAATACCGAGAAGGCTTCCTTGATGCGTTAAATGGCTTGAATCGGCCTCCTAATCCCTCTGCTAACTTACTGGTTTTCACGTTCTTTTTTCTCTTGGAAATAGGATTCTGGTTGCAGTCAATCCTCCCTCCTGAGTGTGATCTCTATACATATATATAGCAAGGTTTTAGGGTTAATATACTTAAGGAAAATCAATCAAAATATTTGATTTGGTGGAAAGATATTTGATGGAAGATCTCATGTGAAGGTTTCTACACGATTTCCACTTGACTTTGCATAAATTTCTCAATCTTTAATAAAATATAATCCCAATTAAATCTTTGATTATTTCCACCAATTATTTATTTTTAAATTGAATTTTTATGAATAAAAACTCAATATAAAAATAATAATATAAAATAATAAAAATGAAAGCATAGGGATTTTGGGCTTCTAGTGCATTCATGATCATGTTTAGAAATTCAAATTTAGGCCCATTAGTGTAAAAAAACTCAAAATTTCTCAATGTATCCTTTGTGCATCTCCTAAAAATCATCCACCTTGCACCATTCATAACTTCTTCAATTTTGGTCCCGCGAAGGTATTATAAGAGTTTTTTGAAAGCTCGACGTGCCCTCTAACTGCTCCTTTTTGTCTTATCCCCATTGAATCTTCTATGTTCAAGTTATGAGCTTTTGAAACAGATGACTTTCCGTTGAACTTTTGGAGGACCTATAATGTTTTGGCTTATATCTCATATGCGGGAGCATTTATTGACCTCGAGCCCAACATCAAAGTTGTAGGGAATGAAATTTCCTTGCGAACAGGCTTTGGTTGAGAAATTTCTGATAAAATATGAGAGAGATATGATCAGTCAAAGATGGGTTGACCTTCTCCTAGAAACCTTAATTTAGCAACTTCAAGATTTGATGATTTCTGATCTTTCCTCGATGAATCATGATCAACCCTTGATTAAATGATGGATGATACTTCAAAACAAGGATGTTGACCAAAAATCAGGAGTTTTGACTGTGGTTTGACCATAGTTTGACTTTTAGGTTAACCAACTGATTATTGATTGTTTGGGCCATTGAGTGAGCAGTCTTTTGAATCAGGACTTGAAACTTGGCATGAGGATGCTTTGAATCATATGAGAGGCCATGGCGTCCATTGGGAGTATCAGAACCCGACTTTTCTTTGGGAAAGGCAAAACCCTAGTTTGAGGGTTATTGAGCTTTTGTCATTCAGATGAGTTTGAATTATAAAAATGTGGTGGGCAAATTTTGGGGTATGACACCATCCGATACGGAGAAAAGGATATAGGAGCCGTTCCCGGTATCAGGTCAATAGAGAATTCCACTTCCCTTTCTGGAGGAAGAGAAGTGACATTCTCGGGAAAAACATCAGGAAATCCACTAACAACAGCAATTTGTGAAACCTCTAATTTATCACCCGTCTCCTCAGTGAGAACCAACAGAACAGACTTTTTTTTCTCAAACAAGAAATTAATCATGCCTACCGTACCTTTCAGAATAGTAGTCAAAACATCTTTGTAGCTTCTTCAGATGGAATAATGATTAATTTCTCTTCACACCCAATGAATACCGAATTAGCAGAAAGCCAATCCATTCCCAAAACAACGTCTACTTTCTTAAGTGGTAAACAAATAAGATCAATCTGGAAATTCCTACCACCCACAGATAAGACCCAATTTTCACACACCAACGGTGTCTCGACCATCTCATCCATAACAATAGAAACCGCCATAGGAGGAAACAAGGAGGTAGCTTGCAACCCAAGTCGCTTCATACATTGCATTGACACAAAAGAGTGTGTTGCTCCACAATCAAATAACACAAAACAAGAATGCCCATTAACGAAACACGTACCCGCAATCAAAGAGTTATCTCCCTTGGTCTTCTTAGCATCCAAGGTATACACTCGACCAGTACCTCTTCCTTGCATTTGATTCCTATTCTGAGGACAATTCCTAACCATATGCCCTTCTTGCTGACAATGAAAACACTTCACCCTTTCAAGGCTACACCTTCCAAAGTGGTTCTTACCACAAACACAACACACCGGAGGTGCACTAGACCGAGAACCTTGCACTTGCTTCCCTTTGAAAACTTGTGACCTAGGCCCAATTTGTTGGCTTGGCCTTCCTCTCTCATTTTGATTCTTCTTCTTCAAATCTTCCTCAGTTTGAACTTTCTTCAAACTGGTCTCAGCCACATAACATTGTCGCAACAATTCCGTATAAGTAGTGAACTCCCTCTGGGACACACTATGTGAAATATCAGCCCTTAAACCAAATAGAAACTGGTCAACCTTCCAACTCATCAGGAGCATACACGGACTGCCTAGAGTAAGCAGCCAGAATTTCAAACTTCTCAGCATAAGTAGCCACTGACATGTTCTCCTGCCTTAACTGTTGAAACTCCAATTCCTTTTTAGTCCTCAGTGAACTAGGGAAATATTTCTCCATAAAAGTGGTCTTGAAATTATCCCATTCCTTAGGTACCTCCTGAATAGTCATCAAAGCAGAAGCACTCTTCCACCATCTCATAGCTGGACCTTTCAGCGAATGAGAAGCAAACAGTACCTTGTTCTCTTCACTACAATGCACGATCTCAAAGATTCCCTCCACACTGGCCACCCACTCATGTGCTTTTATAGGATCTAATCCGCCATGAAATTCCGGAGGATTCATGCGAATGAAATCCCTATAAGTACCACCCGCAGCTTCGGTTACAACCGCTGGAACATCATGACCGCCATTCATCTGTTGCATCATCTGCAGTATGAATTATTCTGCTGCTGTTGCATCTGTTGCATAAACTGGGGCCACGGAATATTCTCACCGCCATCTGGTTGATTCGCTTGTGGAGGCTGAGTGTGGGGTCGACCACGAGTCCTGCGTCCGTCCACCATGTTCCTGGAGGTCACCAAAATGGGATTAAGTTGATCAGGCTCAATACCATAGTCATAACACAACAAAATCATGGGAACACAACACATCTTGGACAGAAAAAAGCACTTATAATATCTCATGGCTAGGTCGAGGATACGACCTACTCTGATACCAACTGTAACATCCATATATAAATACATACATCAAAGCATATATGTATACATGAAACCAAGTATTTGGTACTGAAATACAATAAGTTCCTAGTCAACACATTATACATATTAATGCCCTAATACAAAAGTTCTACACAATGGCATTATATATACAAGATGTTCAAAACAAAATACTAAGAACTAGATCAAAACAATGATCCCAAAAAGAACTCCACAACGGAAGCTTCGCCATGCCAAAAGAACAGAAGACATAAGGAAAGTCAAACTGCTTTCTCCTTACCCTTCGCGGAATCTGTAGTACCTGAAATCAATATATAATGGGGTGAGATAAAATAATCTCAGTGAGTTCCCTATTATATGGATCTTCTCGGCTTTACAAGGTCCTAGCCTATCAAATCTCAAGTCATAACAAAGGAACTAGACCTTGAGTTCACATACTAACATTATATGGAAACATACTTAGAGTTCTACAACTCAAACACAACAGTACCAATCGGAAACCGTTACCAAGGTATCCCTCTATTCCCGTCCCCTTCTACGTCTAGGAGGTGATACGAGTCATGGATCCTCTGGAAAATCTTGACATACGAAATGGATTCGGACTCATGAGCCTTTCCCCATGAATCGTCACTTCACATGGTCCGTACACCATCACAAGTCTCTACCCTATTAGGTTCCATTCGTACACAATGCGGGAATCAAACCTGCCAAGATTACTAGTGCCATTTTCACATCGAATGCCTGTCAGAATTTAAAAGAATTAAAGAAATATAATGGTCCCGAACAATACATCATACAGTGGTGATTGTACATACAAATCACTAGGCTTGTTAGCTTTCCACTAGGCCTGTTAGCCTTTCCTCACAAGATTTCAAACACACGTATGTTCCATATAAGGTTCCATCCTAGGTTCTCTTTGTTAAGTTATATATATACCTAAAAAATCCTAGTTTTCCTCACCTTTCTTTTATTCATTTAACACATGTAATTATGCAACCTCTTTGCTATATACATATATATATATATATATATATAGATATATATATATATATATATATATATATATAACAAGGTATACCACTCCACCTGCAATAGGACTCAACCAACCAATTAACATCATTGTTAAGTAATCAACGACAATTTATGACAATTATATAGCGATCAATCATCATACCAAAAGTATACCGTTCACATGTTTCCGAACGATAGAACAATCCCAAGAATCAAACTGTGGACCTCCGATTTTTTTTAATACCGGGCCATACCTCTGATCTGTAGAGATACGTGAACTGACTCTTTTTTGTCGCTTAATGCTTTCGCATTTTTGAAAATATCACAGAGTCGCCACCGACCTTTTATTTTATCCAATTAAGGAAAGGTTTATAAAAGAAACAGAAAAAAGACCTTTAAGAAATTCTGGGTAAGGGGGTAGGTTATACAAAGGGAAGGTGTTAGCACCCTTTGTATCCATGGTTATCCATGGGCTCTTAAGTTTGCTTAGCTCACTTGTTTTTCGATCACTTTTCAATTGCTCTGAAATTGCTCATATGTGGTTTCAAATACCTTTGTAATTTGAATTTTGTAATGATCCGTGTGTGGATGTATACAAAATGCTTGTTTATCTTTCGAAAGATGTTTTGAAAAGAACGTTAACTTTGTAATAACCCGTGTTTGGATGTATACAAAGTATTGTCTTTTTTGAAAGTTTTGAAAAATCAACAGTGTATGAGAATTTTGTTTGTTTTGATTTGAGCAAGCAAACTAGGAGGTCTACCCTGAGTTGTAAGGTCTTTATCCTATTTCCTTTAAAAATCTATCCTTTCACCGGATATAAAAGCAAGGTTCGATTTTGTACTCAACACAGTGGAATTTTGACTTTGATTTTGAAAGATTGTAAAAGGGATTACCTGAAGAGGTGCAAGTGTGATTGTGATTGGATTCAGATATTTTATCTTTGAAGTTAGTGATCTAACGGTTCAATTTTATCTTTGACATACACGCAGTTTATATGTATGCTGGAAAGTAAAGTGCGGAAATGTAAAGTGCGGAAAGTAAATCTACGCTATTACATCGATTGTGCAGGAAATGTAAACTAGCCTATTTACATGAATTTGACATCCTATACATTTATCTAGGAATTTAAATTGCAAGAAAAATAAAAGGCATGTTTTTTTTGGATTTTTATGATTGGTTTTAATTATAATTGATGCATGATTAATTAAATTAAAATGAAGAAAAAAGATGAAAATAGATTTAAACCTAGAAATTAAGTTTAAAATATGTACAAAATATTTGTTAATTAATTTTAAAACAAAACTAATTTTTTTGGAATTTTTGGAAATTGATTTAAGTTAATTAAAACATAATTATGTAAATAATTATACAAATAATTAAAACTTAAAAAGAAAATTATTCAAAATATGTACAAAATTAGTTTATAATATATAAACAATATTTAATATAAAGAACAATTTTTTTGATGATTTTTTGATTGGTTAGAATAATTAAAAAAGCAAATATATAAATATATACTAATTAATTATACAAAACATTGAAATTTTGAAGAAAAATAAAATATTTTTATTTCATATTATTTTAGAAGTCTAAAAATATTTTTTGTGTATTTTTTGGATTTTTAAAACTATTTTTAATTAATTTAACAAAGAAATTAAATAAAATAGAAAATAAAATAGAAAATAAAAGGATACTGATCCTGTGTGGTAATCAGTGAGGGCGCATGGTGGGGAAGAGTGATCTGGCGCGTTGAATCATTCATTAAATGAGATCAGATGGTCCAGAAATTGAGGCACGTGGTGATCAGTACACCTGCAAAGCACAGAATCAGAGATAAATTTAAAAAACACGCGCGCGCTTCTGGACCAATGAGGGGGAGACACCTCATCGTCTTCAACCTTCAGACAAGGCCTTTTACAGCGCTTTTGTAAAAAAGCGCTATTGTAAGTGAACCCTAAATCTGCAAAATAACGAATAGGGTCAAACAAGCATAGAAATCAGGCGCGATGGTACCATTGGATTCGTCTTGTTCCACTGAATGTAACCCTGCCCTTAATTTGTTTTAATTTTGGCCCTAATGAAGAACCCTAATTTTGAGCTAAGTAAACCCTAAAATGGTATATGCTACAAACATCCATTAAAATCCAATTGAAGCTCCAGAAACGACCAGAGCTTCAAACCAAACACAATTATGCATCTACATCTTGTTAAATGTGCGTGAGTTATGAGATATAAGTTGGTTTTAGTTTGAACAAACCGTGGCTTTATATAGCTCGATTCAGTGAAGTTTATGAGTTGGAAATGATTGGAATTGATTCAGTGTAGCTCAGAGATGATGTTTGAATGTTTATTTTATATTGAAATGGACTGAAACTTAAAATTCGAATTTCAAGTTTCTTTGAAAATTACAAGTGGTTACAAGTATGCTATATGCTTAGGGATGCTTCTGAACTCGTCTCCCTTTGTTTGCTGAACTATGATAGCTTATTTATAAGCTATGTGTGCTTAGAATTGAGGCTAACTTGCAGCTAGTTGCCTTTGTTGAAAACTTGGTTTTTAAATATTAAAAACCTTGAATTTTTGACCAAGTCTTGACTCCATTCAATGCTCTTGCCTTGTGCACCAATCCTCTGCAGAAAATTGAAGGTTCTTTGAGGTGAGTCATGCTTGGAAGTTAAGCTACCATTATCCATGCATTTTCCTTTTAATTTTAATCTTAAAGTAAGATAAAATCATGCCAAAAATGGATAAAAATGATATGGGCTTAGTCTTGGTCGTGGGAGGCCCATAGTAACATGGAAATGATGTTTGAATGCTGAAAACTTGGCCCCATTTGGAAAAAATACATTTTTGAGCAATGTTGATTTTATGTATTTTCCAAAATTTAGCCAACTTCAACAAGGTGTAAATCCTTCAATTTTTGTCATATGAAGGAGATCTTGCACTTTTTGGAAACCTCAAAGAGTCCTCTAACCAATGCCTTTGGTCTCATGTCAAAATGATTTTTGAAGCTCCTTGTGTGTCCTTTTGAAAAAAGTGTCTTTTTGTTGACTTTGAAAATGACCTGTAATGTCTTTGATCATATTTTTCAAATGGTGAATCCAATGACCATGGGATCAATGGCATTTGAAAGATAATTGAAATTCCTTCAAAACAAGCTTTGGTTTGAATTTTTTGGATGAAGGATGAGAGAGTTATGATCAGTCAAAGTTGAGTTGACTTTTCAGGCAAAAACCCTAATTTTGAATCTTAGGGTTTTGTTGATTTTTGATCTTTCCTTGATGAATTATGATCATCCAATGATCAAATGATGAATCCTTTGACAAAATATGGACTTTGACAAAAAATTTCATTTTTGACTGTCTGTTGACTTTTTTGGTCAAACGGGTCGTCTGTTGACTGTTTGAGCTGCTGACGGTGCGTCTGAGTGAATTGAAGTTTGAAAATTTGTATGATGGTACTTTGAGATATATGGATGTGTATGAAATCCATTTGAGCTCTCAAAAACTTGTTGCTCCTGTAAAACAAGAAAAACCCTGATTAGGGACTGTTTGTGTAGGAGACAGTTAAGCGTACCTGATTTTTGTGCAGTGTTGAGTCTCTGCTAATCGCGTGATATTCAGAAGACTTCTAGCACAAAGATCTTGGAAATTTGAATTGTGAAAGATTGATTTGATTGATGGTGCAAAACACTGAGAATTGTACTGTCAGCAGTTTGGCTGTCAACTGACTGTTCAGGTATTGATGTAGCAGTTAGAGTGAAAAATCAACAGTCAAAGGTAATTTTCTTTTTTGTTGTTTTTGTTTTTGTTTTATGTAAAAAATGAAAGTTTATTTACATGACTTGTTAGAAAAACACAGACATAATAAATAACTAATATTTACGGTATGCGGGCAAAATTACCGATAATAACCCTGAAAATCATTTAATGCACAGAAATAGGAATATTTGACTGGCAGAAAACACACAAAATATTATCTTAGTAATTAAGCAATATTATGACAAATAGTACAACATTTAATACTGACAGTACAAATATCACATACTATATTGAACAGTACGACGAATAAACGGTACATTTAAGAAATAAGAAATACGGCAAATTTTAAGAATGACGATTGATAACCCATGCTATGAACAATAACATGTAGATGATTGGGAGCATAACCATTGCAGGTCCACACTCCTCAGGACTGTGCAGGCAGAAGAAAGTCATGATCACCGTAGCAATGGTGATGACTGTAAGAGACAGTGTCTCTATCCATTTTGCCATTTTTGTTAGGGAAGAAGAGAAAATGGATTATGAAGATAGGAATTTGAAAGATGAATTGGAATTTGATGTGAGATTTTATGAAAGAAATGAAAGGTATTTATAGAATGGAAAGAAGGAAAGAGACGTTGGGGAATGATGTGATTCCGTACAAAAGGAAAATTTGAGTGGAAGTAAGATTTGAAAGAAAGTGTATGATAGTGTTGGGAAAAAGAGAGATTTGATTTTTGAAAAAGAGATTTGAAAAGATTTTTGAAAATAATGGAATATAGTACAAAAATTAGTGGGAAACAAAAGATAATAATAATCTACTTGTTACCAGTACAGTCTGAGTTTCCTGATTCTGCGCCTGCAAAAAGATTTAACTCTGTACCAATTGTGTCAGTACCATTTATCTGTAAATAAATAAATAGCATGTGTGAAGTAATAAACAGTATTTGGCGTTTGCGTAAGAATAAATTCAACTGCAAGCCAAATTACTGTATTCTAAAAACTAAGTATTTCATATGTCAGGATCTTTGTTGAAATAAAAATCCATGATTATATGAGACCCTTAATTTTCAGATTGGAGTTTTCTTGAAAAATATGTGGGCAAATTTTGGGGTATAACACAAACAAATTCCCGATCTCCGATTAAATGACTTCCTCTTTGTTCCCAAAACCTACACTACTAGAGAGTACATGTTTCTAGCTTCATACCGCTTCGAACGGCGACCAAAACAGAGTTACGGTTTAAAAGTTATGATCGAAACAATCTATCTAATTAAACTAAATTCTGATCATGGAAAGCTTCAGTTCGCGCCGCGCAACAGCTTGGTCGCACCGCGAACCACTGGCAGTGGCTAACCTCACAAATTTCCCAGGGTGATCGCGCCGCAAACCCTTGTATGCGCCGCGTACTGTTGGCAGATCTTAACCTCCTAAATATCTCCATGGTTCGCGCCGCGAAGCGCGCGAAATCTGAGTTCTCAGCTCTGTTTCTTACTTCACAAATGATTCAATCCAACCAACTCCACACCCCAAACTTGTTCCAGATCATACTAATACATAGAAACAACACATATATGATATACTTGTGGTTTACAAACACTTATCCATGAGCATTCATGATTTTTGTTCAAAACCTAGATTTTTCTATAAAATCCCCAATATCCAAACTATGATTTCTCATCCATAACCAAATCTATAAGTTTATAACTAGAACCCACCTGGTATACGAGTTTTAGATGATGAAGATGAGTCGATTCGGCGGAGAAACGGCGAAGATCCAAGCTTTTCTTCTCTTTTCCTCTTGCTCTCCCTTCTCTCTACTTCCTCTCTCTAGAACTTGTGTTTGTTTGCAAAATGAGAAAGAAATAGAAAGGAAAAGATTATAAGTAACATAACTTTAAGTTAGCACTTAAAACTTAAGTGTCCAAAAGTATCTCTAATGCACCAAATAATAAAACCTCAGTGTCAGCTAATAACATTAGAGCATTTTATTAAATACGGGGTATTACAGGGGATAATTCTCGGAGAGCAGTCTGTTTTCTAACAATAGAGAACAGATCAGAATGTAGAGAGGAAGTATGATTTTGTGTGCCAAAATCGAGGCCAAATGACTCCTTATATAGGAGACCAATAACAGAAAACGAACAGACACACCTTTTCGGAAAAGAACGGTCATGTCTGTTGGGAAAGGGTACATCTATTCAAACGAATTTTTCGAACGGGGTGCTGCCCCGCACCCCGCCCGCTGACCTGGCAGCAGGGGCGCTGCCCCTTGGACCCCCGCAGGGGCTCTGCCCCTTGGACCCCGACGGGGCGCTGCCCCGCACCCCGCCAGGGGCTACGCCCCTTGGAACCCCGTTTCTATTATTCGTATTCAATTACACGGTTGGCTCAAAGAGCGTGCACTCTGCACTACCCTAACTCATTTCAAACTTAACGCATAATTGCATTGGCCTATAGTAAATCACATTACTACCATAATACATTGATGATACTAAAATCACCAACAAACTCCCCCCCATTTTAGTATAATCCTTGATTTACTTACAGGTATAACGATCAAACAAATGCATAGACGAAAATGTCTTGCGATTAAATTTTCATCTTAGTACAAATACACATTCCAAATACTCGAAAATCGGGGTGTCACAATGATTGAACCCGTCAATCCATTTGAATATATGAAGATATAGTACACATATGTTTCTTACAATACTCTACTATTCATACTTGACACTTTACAAGCCATATGTCCTTATCCATTAATAAGCATATAGGAAGCCAAGTCCATGCTTCTTGAAGCGGCAAAACTTCATGCTCACATAGGTGATCCTTTTAATCTTGCACCTGCATTTGCAATTTTTCAAAAGAACCATTAAGAAGTATACTTCAACCTAGCCATCACTTGCAGGTTTGAGCATATACCTTGGGAAGATAAACACAATTGCTCCAATCTTTAATTATGATCTTTCCACATTGAATTCTGCTTCTAATGTTGTATTAGAAGGGTGTCGTCCTCGGTTTTTTCTCGTGAGATACGAACTGACTCTTCTTTTATTTTTGAGTTTTGAAAATCAGAGAGTCGCCACCGACTTTTATTTTATCCAATTAAGGAAAGGTTTATAAAAGAAACAGAAAAAGACCTTTAAGAGATTTTGGGTTCGGGGGTAGGTTATACAAAGGGAAGGTATTAGCACCCTTTTGTATCCATGGTTATCCATGGGCTCTTAATTGCTTAGCTCACTTGTTTAAATCGTTTGTCTTGCTTTGAAATGCTTGTATGTGGTTTTAAATACTTTTGTAAAGAATTAACTTTGTAATGATCCTTGTGCGGATGTATACAAAGTGTTTTATCTTTCGAAAGATGTTTTGAAAAAAGATCTTTAACTTCGTAATGATCCTTGTTTGGATATATACAAAATGTTGTCTTTTTTGAAAGTTTTGTTTTGGAAATACAGTGATATGTGAAACATTTGTTGTTTTGTTTGATTTGAGCAAGCAATTAGGAGGTATACCCTAAGTTCATAAGGTCTTTTCCCATTTCTTTTAGAAAATTCTCCTTTGACAGGATGTAAACAAAAGTTTGGATTTGTATTTGAAACGGTGGAATTGATTTTGAAAAGAGCAACAGAAGGGATTACCCTAAGAGGTGCAAGTGTGATTGTGTTTTGTTTCAAATATATTTGTCTTTGAGATTAGTGATCTAGCGCTTCAGTTTTTGTTCTTGACATACACGCAGTTTTATATGTACAGAAATTAAAGTGCGGGAATGTAAAATGCGGAAAGTAAATCTACGCTATTACAACGATTGTGCGGGAAATGTAAACTACGCTATTTACATGAATTTGACAACCTATACACTTATCTATGAATTTAAATTGCAATAAGATAAAGGGAAAATGTTTTTGGATTTTTGATGATTGATTTTAATTAGAATTAATGCATGATTAATTTAATTAAATGAGAAAAAGGTAGAAATAAAATTTAAACCTAAAAATTAAGTCTAAAATATGTTCATATTGCTTGTTAATTAATTTTAAAATAAAATTAATTTTTTTGGGATTTTTGAAATTATTAAGTTAATTAACATATAATTATACAAATAATTATACACATAAATTAAACTTAAAGAGAAAAATACTCTAAATATGTACAAAATTAGTTTATAATATATAAACTCAATTTAATAAAATAAAATATTTTTTTTCTGATTTTTTGATAGGTTAGAAATAATTTAAATGAAATATATGAATATATATTGATTAATTAAACAAAATATATTAATTATTAAGAAAAATAAAATATTTTTGTGTCAAAAATTAATACAATATTTTATTAACCTAAAAATATTTTTTGTGTATTTTTCTGATTTTTAAAAATATTTTTAAATAATTTCACAAAGAGAATTAAATAAAATAGAAAATATATTAAATTATGATTCTGTGTGGCAAAGCTTTGAGAGTCCATGGTGCGCTGTAGCTTCTGGCACGTTGGATGAACTTTAATGAGATCTGAGGACTGATGGTGCGAGGGTACATGCTAACGCGTGTTTCATGTCACACGTGATCCATCTGCAAACGAAAATCAAAACGCGCGCGAACCAATTTGAATCAGCCAATCAGGAGATGACACCTCGTCGTCTTCTTCCTCTCGCCTCGACTTTTAACAGCGTTTTTACCAAAAGCGTTGTAATACACCTCCTTCATCCCTGTAAAATAACGAATAGGGGCAAACCTATACAAAAATATTTCGCGACATGTCCATTTGACTCGTCCAGATCCACTGAACTTGAATATGCCTCTGGTTTATTCTAATTTTGCCTAAATCGAAGGATCCCATTTCGAGCTTCAAGAACCCTAAAATGGTACATGCTTCAAACCTTCTTAAAAATTAAATTAAAGCTCCAGAAACGATCAGGGCACAAAACTAAACACAAATATGGGATTACATCTTATTGAATATGCATGAATAATAGTATTTTTGTAAATTTCAGTTTGGACAAACCGTGAGCTTTTGAGCTCGATTCAGTAAGCTTCAAGGCTTGAAATTGATTTGGAAAGGTTCAATGATGTTCAGGGATCGTGTTTAAGTATTTAATTTGGATTGAATTGAGCTGAAACTTAAAATTCCAATTTCAAATTTCTTGCAAAATTTCAAGTATGATACAAGTGTGTTACAAGCATGGATTTGATTCTGAATTCGTGTGTTTTCTCTTACTGAAGTGTTCTACTTCATTTATAAGCAATGAATGCGCTGCAAAGCTAAGCTATCTTGCATTGATGATCTTTGAACCTTTGAATTTTTTAATATAAAAATCTTTGAATTCTTTGGCCATGGCTTTGAATTTTCTTCACCCTCTTGCTCTAGGCCTGCTGTACCATCTCTATGTTGCAGAAGTTAAGCTACCTTGGTGACTCAAGCAAGAGACAAAAGCTTTGGATAATGATCTTGCACCATTTCTTTTTAATTTAATTTTAATGGTAATAAAATTAAATTAAAAAAGAAATAAAAATGTTATGGGCCCAATGTTGGTCGTGGAAGCCCTTTAACATTACTGGAAACATGTTTGGATCATGAAAACTTGGCCTCTTTTGGAAAAAAATCATTTTGATCAATGCTAGTTTCATGCATTTTCCCAAAAAATAGCTAACTTCAACAAGGCATATCTCCCTCAATTTTGATCATATGAAGGAGTTCTTGTACTTTTTAGAAACCTCAAGATGTCCTCTACAAGCTACTTTGGAAACTTTTTTGCATTTGGAGAAGTTATCTTGATGTTATGGCCTATGACAAAAAACCACTTTTTGTTGACTTTGAAACTGGCCTGTAATGTCCTGGCTCATATTTTCCAAATGGTAAATCCAATGACCATGGGATCAATTTCATTTGAAAGATAATTGAATTTCCTTCAAAACAAGCTTTGGTTGGAATTTTTTGAATGAACGGGGAGAGAGTTATGGCCGGTCAAAGTTCAGTTGACTTTTTAGGAGAAAACCCTAATTTTGAAACTTAGGATTTTGTTGATTTCTGATCTTTTCTTGATGAATTATGATCAACCATTGATCAAATGATGAATATTTTTACAAAATATGGATGTTGACCAAAATTTTCATTTTTGACTGTCTATTGACTTTTCGGTCAAACTGGTCGTCTGTTGACTGTTTGAGCTGCTGACTGTGCGTGTGAGCGAATTGAAGTTTGAAAATTTGTCTAGTAGTACTTTGAGACATATGGAGGCCCATGAAATCCATTTGAGGTCTCAAAAAACTTGTTCTCCTGAAAAAAACAAAAACCCTAGTTAGGGACTGTTTGTGTAGGAGACAGTTAAGCGTACCTGATTTTTGTGCAGTGTTGAGTCTCTGCTGATCATGTGATTATCAGAAGACTTCTAGAACAAAAATCTTGGAATATTTGAAAGGCAAAAGATTGACTTGATTGATGGTACAAAACACGTAGAATCGTGCTGTCAGCTGGTTTGACTGTTAACTGGCTGTCCGGGCATTAACGTAACAGTTAAAGTGAAAATTCAACAGTTAAAGTTAATTTTTTCTTTTTGTTTTTTGTGTTGTGTTAATGGTGAAAATTTATTTACCTGGGCTGTTAGAAAAACACAAACATAATAAATAAATAGAATATACTAATCGCGAACGAAATTACCGATAATAACCTTGAAAAATATTTAATGCATAGAAAAATAAATATTTAACTAGCAGAAAAGACACATAATATTATCTTAATAATTAAACGACAGTACGACAGATAGTACGGCATTTAATACTGACAGTACAAATATTACATAAAATAAAATAAACGGTACATTATTTGAAAGCGAAAGATACGACAAACTTTAAAAATGACGATTAAAAACCCATGCTATAAATAACAACATATAGATGAACGGGAGTGTAAGCAACCCAGGTCCCATTTTTCAGGACTATGCAGACAGAAAAAGGACATGATCACCACCAAAACATTGATGACCATAAGAAAAAACGTATCCATCCACTTTGCTATTTTTGCCGGGGAAGAAGAGAAAATAATTATGAGGTAGAAGTTTGAGAAATGAGTGAAATTTGATGTGAGAATTTATGGAAAAAATGAGGGGTATTTATAGAGTGAAAAGAAGGATAGAGACGTTGGGGAATGAAGTGATATCGTACAAAAAAGGAAAATTTGAGTGGTAGTAGGATTTGAAAGAAAGTGTATGGTAGGGTTTGAAAAAGAGAGATGTATGGAATAAAGTTATGATTTGATTTGAAAGAAAGAGATTTGAAAAGAAAGGAAGAGATTTTGAAAATAATAGAAGAGATTTTGAAAATAATAATATAGTACAAAAATTAGTGGGAAACAAAAAACTAATAATAATTTAATTGTTACCAGTACAGTCTGAATCCCCGGACTTTGCGCCTGCAAAATTTAATTCTGTACCAATTGCGTCAGTACTATTTATCTGCAAATAAATCTCAAATAAATAGCGTGTGTGAAGTGATAAGCAGTACTTGGCGTTTGTGTAAGAATAAATTCAACAGCGAACCAAAATACCGTATAAGAAATATTCTAAAAACCGAGTATTCATAAAATCAGGATATTTATGAAATAAAATCCAAGATTATATGAAACTCCCAATTTTTAGACAGAAGTCTGTTGCCTTCTTTTTTGAAAAAGATGCGGGCAAATTTTGGGGTATAACAGTTGCCCCTATTCAATCTTCTTAAACCTGAAGACCCTGATTGGAATCTGAAGGTAGAAGATGATTGAATATTTAGATGCCCTGAAAATTTGCACTTACCTCCACCGGAAGTGATGTTGGAAATTGCTTTGAATGCTGTCTGAGAAATGTTGTTGGCAGATCAAAACATTACCTGAGAGGGGCTTTCAGATGCCATCTGGCGAATGTATTGATGGTTTGTTCATTATAATGACTCCTTTGATTATATCTTGATGAAGGATTTGAAAACCTCTGCGTTGACCGTTACGGAACCGTCCGAGGTTACCGCTTTAAATCTTGGAGGTTGATCGTTACGGAACTGTCCAAAGTTTTTCTGCTTTAGATTTTGAATGTTTGATCGTTGTGGAACCGTCTGAGGTATCCGCTTTAGATCTTTGAAGGTTGATCGTTGTGGAACCGTCTGAGGTATCCGCTTTAGATCTTGAAGATTGAGTGCTTTAAGGAACCGTCCGAGGCATCGACTTAGATCTGAAGGTAGATCATTTTAAGGAACCGTCCAAGGTATCGACTTAGATCTGAAGGTAGATCATTAAGGAACCGTCCAAGGTATCGACTTAGATCTGCGTTGCTTGTTTTGAGTTGATAGGTGGTTCGGAAAGAGAGATTTCTTCAGAATGAATATTTGGTTTGATTATATCTGAGAGGAATGTTTGTCTGAATAGAATCCAGGAGAGTATTGCATGTGATTGAGAATAGCTTGCTGAGTATATTCGTCTACCTGAAAAACCAAGTTAGTGACATGTAATGTCATGATGCATGTAATGTATATGTTGAGATTCTTAATCTAAATGAGAACCGTGCATGTTATGTATGCGTTTGTCATGAAACATTATATGCTATGCGTATGATGTATGCAGTATGCAGTTTAGAGCGTATCAATCTTCTGGTTGGGAAAATAAATCCCTACTTGCTATTTTGGAAACGAAGGCATTGTGATCGTTGATGATCTTTGCTATCTTGTTCGAGTTCACTCAGCTGGGGAACTTCCTTACGGACCAGGGTGTTCTTGTCATACCCCAAAATTTGCCCTCCTCTATGCATCTTCAATGGCTCAAGGTTCAAAGGCTTATTCAAGTCACTCTCTCCTAATCAAAGATCTCCAAAAACTAGGGTTCGCACTTTATCAAAGAAATTTGAATTTCTAAGGTCTCAAATGGATCTCAAGGTCTCTCATATGTCTCAAGGTACCTCCATGTCAATTATCAAGCTTCAATTCCAAGGATTGCTCACTCAATGGCTCAGATGATCAATAATCGACTATGCTGACCTAAAAGTCAACTATAGTCAAAATACAGTCAAACTTCAAGATTTTTGGTCAACATCAAGTATGTGAGGTTATATCCATCATTTGATCAAAGGTTGATCATGATCCATTGACAAAAACTCAGAAATGAACAAATGCAAAGGTTCAAATTAGGGTTTTTTATAGGAGAAAGTCAACTCCACTTTGACTGGTCATAACTTTCACATGGAGCATCAAAAATTTCCCAACCAAAGCCTATTTTGAAGGAAATTTGATTCTCTACAACTTTGTCTCTCACAAGCCAAGGCCAGAAATGCTTCATTCAAGAGATATGGTCTAATACATTACAGGTCCTCCAGAAAGTCAACAAAAAAACACCTTTTGGGTCAAAGCTCATAACTTGAGCATGGAAGCTTCAATTGAGACGAAATAAAAAGGATCATTTAGGGGACACTCCGAGCTTTCTAAAATGATAAAGAACATCTTTGTATGACTGAAATTGAGAGAAATACGCATGGTTGAAGTTGAGCAATTTTCAAGTGATGCTTGAAACCATAATTGACCAAAACTTGGGTTTTGGGCTAATGGGCCTAGAATTTTGATTCCAAACACACTCATAGCCTAAATGAGAACCTATAAATCCATTCATTTATTTTTGTAAATTTTATTCACATTTATTTGGATTTTATGCAAATAAAAGCTAACTAAATTAGTTAAAATTATAAAAATATTGGAATTAATTTACATGACTTGGTTACTAATCCTAAGGGCCCATATAACATCATAAAATGGAAAAAAATCGTTTGCATGGTCTAATGAGGGAGATTTTCCAAATTTAGAAGGAAATAATATAAATCTCTCAATCAAATTTCATTCTCCAAAAAAACCTAAAGTCTAAGCCCATTGGTAGCCCTAACACACTCTCACATATATAACAAACATATGCAGCCACAAAGAGGGGATTTTTCTAGCCCTAGAGAAGAGAATTCACGTGTGAAAAAAAGAAGAAAGAAACTAGGGCTCGTGTGAACTTGCTTTCCAGGTTGTTTTAATCAGCTCCAATCGTCTATTCATCCTCTTGAAGGTGTCAGGAGTTTGTTCCAATCATCACACAAGGCTGCCACGGCTCGGAAAGCCCTTGTTCATCCTCACCGGAGGTAAGTTTGTGGAAGTTTCGAATTCATTAATCCATGTCGTGTTAACCTATTTTCTATACGTAGTTGGGTTCAGAAACTCATTTAGAACAATCTTGATGAATCACTTATGAGTTTTGGGACCGGAACCGAGGCTTGCCATTGTTAGGGCAAGATTTCGAGCAAGCTTTAAAACCATGGTTATAGGTCGTTTTAGGGAAAGCTAATGGTACCACCGAACTCGCAAGGTCCGAATTATATGATCTGGGTTAGTCTCGTTTCTGTTTTGCTGGAAATTCGCAGGTTTTTGGTTTCGGCTAGCCGGAGAAGACGAACAGCATCACTGTTCCGGCGGCGTTCAAAATTGTGGGGGTGATGATCTGCTCGCGTGGCACCTTCGCGTGTTGCCATTGGTGGGTCAATAAATCCACATTCTCTCACCACACGTATCTTAAGGGGATTGGATGGTCAACAAATCAGACTTTTCCCCTTCATCGTGATTGGATCGTCCTGGCACATATGGGTCCCACGCGCAGTTATTCTGACTTTTTTTTCCATTTATCCATACATTATTATACTTATTTAACTGCATGCATATTATTAACAAAGAACTAATATAGCCTGATTGGTAGCAAAGCTTCTTGGTATTGTATGAGACCCAGGTTCGAACCTGGCTGAAGACCATATATTTTTTCACTCAAAAAACTTTAAGGATTCAATACCATGCCTTCACATGCGCCCATGATGCACCATCGCCTGTCACCGTTGGACGTCTGTGTGCCCAGATCTGAGGTCCTAGGAGATGCACCTCTACCATACACCCCCAAGAAGCGCCACACAGGATTACTACCAGGTTTTGTTATTTTATTTATTTTATTGTTTAGATGGAATATTAATTAATGTAGTTTAAATTAATTGGTTTATTTAATTAGAATATAAACTAGGGTTAGGATTATAATTAGGGTTAGAATTATTTTCCCGACTCTTTCAATTACTCGATTTAATTTATTTAATTTAATCTTGACTAATATTAAATCACAAAAAAACCCTAAAAAGGTTTATTCGCCCATTAGGGTTCGCCCAATCCCATTGCCCATTTGGCGAAACATTAACCTTCGATTAATTCTCTCCTCGACCCGACTAAATCTATTAGTCGCATTAGACGAGAGATAAAATAATAAAATATTAATCCTCAATTAATTCTCTCCTCGACCCGACTAAAGCTATTAGTCGCATTAGACGAGAGATAAAAGAAAAACATAAAATTTATTAAAATACATTTAATTTGCTGCCCGCGACGATCGAACCTATCGATCTGAGTAACCAGCAATGCCCCATTAATCCGTTAGCTATACTGATCAAATCTATTGATCATCGCATCTAACGGTAACATATCAAATCAGGGTTGTACGCCCAAACACTAAAACGTTCAAAACACACTAAACCACGATACTACGGATTTTCATCCCTTCAATACTGCGATTTTCAAATCTACGATAAGGTAATTCAAGATACCTTCGAACTTCGCAATTCAAAACTACGATAGGCCATTCAAAAAGCCATCAAACAACCTCATACTAATTCTAAGGCGTACAACCCTGTGCCCGAACTACGTTGACTCTGATTCTCCCTAAGGAGATACGTAGGCACTTGGATAACCAAGGCGAGTCCCCTTCCCCATAAATCTCATTTTCCCCTATTCACTTCCTTAGCTATTAAACCTGAATATTTTAGCCATAAAATTTGACCTTAGATTCAAAGCCATAGGAAAGGGTTGAGGGTGCCTAACACCTTCCCTCGACCTGATTATAATAACTTACCCCGAATCTCTTAACTGCGTAAGGTTTCCTATTCGCCTTGGTAGAATAGGTGGCGACTCTAAAAACAATATTTTTTAGGGCAGGTTGCTACAGTTCTGTTGAGGGATATTTGACTACCGCTCGAGGATGAAGGTAATTTGAAAGTTTTGATTTTGATGTACCCTGAATGGGAATAAGAAAGATGTGTAATCCTCCGATGCACTATTTGACCAAGCCTTGGTGTGGAGGATCACACCTTCTGGGGATAGTGATCTTGAACAACCCTGCTGGGGAATAAGGTTTCTCGAATCACTTTGTTGGAGAGAAAAATCTCATTGGTGATTCTGCTGAGAAACGTATCTCTGTTGGGGAACTTTTCTTCTGATGCTGGTTTCGGGATGATGTCCAGATGATTGGGACATTACCTGAATGCTATTCCTGTTTTTCTTATAAACATCAATCATATTCAAATGCATATGTTCATTCAAAATAATCATTGGGACGTTTACGCGTTCAAAACAGAAAAAATGAAAACATTGATTTTGAGCATGAACTGTATTGATTTTGAAAGAGAGCCGTAATAGGCGGATTAGTACAAGGAGACGAAAATCCTAGTAATAGGAAATTGTCATAAAACTTTGAAAAGTACTTATAAAGGGAAATAGCTATGTGAAAGCAATCCAGTCAAGTTTCAACTCTGCTATTGCCAATCTGTCTTCGAGTATCTCATCCCTCACTTGTTGGAAGAAAATGATTGGACTGATTGGTGCCTTTGATGTGTTGAACCTTGAAGGTGAGTAGGTAGCCAAACGGGACATAGTCGTACGCTTTATTCCCTAACTTTTGCCTAGGCTGCCTTTTCAGGTTTTCAGCCTACCGGGATAATTATTTATTTAGTCTCTAATTTTTGCCTGGATCGCCCTTTCAGGTTTTCAATCCACCGAGACACTCATTTTTGCCTAAGTCGCCCTTTCAGGTTTTCAACTTAGCGAGCTTTTCTTTAAGCGAAGTACTTTTTGACTATGTCCGCATTTACAGGGTGTGGGAAATCCTCGCCATCCATAGTGGTAAGCAACATGGCTCCGCGGGAGAATACTTTCTTGATTACAAATGGTCCCTCATAAGTGGGAGTCCACTTGCCCCTGGGGTCGCCTTGTGGTAAGATGATACGTTTGACAACTAAACCACCGGTTTGATATGCCTGAATTTTGACTTTCTTGTTGAAGGCTTTGATCATGCGTTTCTGGTACAACTGACCATGACAAATAGCCGCAAGCCTCTTCTCATCAATCAAATTTATCTGGTCCAACCGAGTCTGAATCCAATCGTCTTCGTCTAGATCAGCTTCTTTCATAATCCTCAGGGAAGGAATCTGAATTTCAATTGGAAGAACTGCCTCCATACCATAGACTAAGGAAAATGGAGTAGCTCTTGTTGAAGTACGCGCTGATGTGCGATAACCATGAAGAGCAAAAGGTAACATTTCATGCCAGTCTTTGTAGGTTACTGTCATTTTTTGTATGATCTTCTTGATGTTCTTGTTGGCAGCTTCTACCGCGCCATTCATCTTTGGTCGATATGGGGATGAATTGTGATGTTTAATCTTGAACTGCGTGCAGAGTTCAGTAATCATCCTGTTGTTTAAATTTGTGCCATTGTCTGTGATGATCCTTTCAGGGATGCCATACCGACAAATGAGATTGTGCTTGATAAACCGGGCCACCACATTCTTGGTGACAGAAGCAAACGAGGCTGCCTCTACCCATTTGGTGAAGTAATGAATAGCGACCAGGATAAAACGATGTCCGTTGGAAGCAGTAGGCTTGATTTCTCCAATCATATCGATTCCCCACATTGCAAAAGGCCAAGGAGCCGTCAGAACGTTTAATGGGACTATAGGTACATGTACTTTGTCGGCATATATCTAGCATTTGTGACAAGTTCTGGAGTGATGATGGCAGTCTGTCTCCATGGTAGACCAGTAATAACCTGCTCTCAGAATCTTTTTAGCCATTGTATGTCCACTTGAATGAGTACCAAAGGCACCATCGTGTATATCTTCCATAATCTGTTCCGCTTCCTTCTTGTTCACACAACGAAGCAAAGTTGAGTCATGGTTGCGTTTGTACAGGATTCCATTACTCATAAAGAATTTGGCAGCAAATCTTCTTAGAAACTTTCTATCATTAATGGATGCCCCTTCAGGATATTCCTGGCGGCGTTCAAAATTGTGGGGGTGATGATCTGCTCGCGTGGCACCTTCGCGTGTTACCATTGGTGGGTCAATAAATCCACATTCTCTCACCACACATAGCGTAAGGGGATTGGATGGTCAACAAACCAGACTTTTCCCTTTCCTCGTGATTGGATCGTCCTGGCACATATGGGTCCCACGCGCAGTTATTCTGACTTTTTTTCCATTTATCCATACATTATTATACTTATTTAACTGCATGCATATTATTAACAAAGAACTAATATAGCCTGATTGGTAGCAAAGCTTCTTGGTATTGTATGAGACCCAGGTTCGAACCTGGCTGAAGACCATATATTTTTTTCACTCAAAAAACTTTAAGGATTCAATACCATGCCTTCACATGCGCCCATGATGCACCATCGCCTGTCACCGTTGGACGTCTGTGTGCCCAGATCTGAGGTCCTAGGAGATGCACCTCCACCATACACCCCCAAGAAGCGCCACACAGGATTACTACCAGGTTTTGTTATTTTATTTATTTTATTGTTTAAATGTTTAGATGGAATATTAATTAATGTTGTTTAAATTAATTAGTTTATTTAATTAGAATATAAACTAGGGTTAGGATTATAATTAGGGTTAGAATTATTTTCCCGACTCTTTCAATTACTCGATTTAATTTATTTAATTTAATCTTGACTAATATTAAATCACAAAAAAAACCCTAAAAAGGTTTATTCGCCCATTAGGGTTCGCCCAATCCCATTGCCCATTTGGCGAAACATTAACCTTCGATTAATTCTCTCCTCGACCCGACTAAATCTATTAGTCGCATTAGACGAGAGATAAAATAATAAAATATTAATCCTCAATTAATTCTCTCCTCGACCCGACTAAAGCTATTAGTCGCATTAGACGAGAGATAAAAGAAAAACATAAAATTTATTAAAATACATTTAATTTGCTGCCCGCGACGATCGAACCTATCGATCTGAGTAACCAGCAATGCCCCATTAATCCGTTAGCTATACTGATCAAATCTATTGATCATCGCATCTAACGGTAACATATCAAATCAGGGTTGTACGCCCAAACACTAAAACGTTCAAAACACACTAAACCACGATACTACGGATTTTCATCCCTTCAATACTGCGATTTTCAAATCTACGATAAGGTAATTCAAGATACCTTCGAACTTCGCAATTCAAAACTACGATAGGCCATTCAAAAAGCCATCAAACAACCTCATACTAATTCTAAGGCGTACAACCCTGTGCCCGAACTACGTTGACTCTGATTCTCCCTAAGGAGATACGTAGGCACTTGGATAACCAAGGCGAGTCCCCTTCCCCATAAATCTCATTTTCCCCTATTCACTTCCTTAGCTATTAAACCTGAATATTTTAGCCATAAAATTTGACCTTAGATTCAAAGCCATAGGAAAGGGTTGAGGGTGCCTAACACCTTCCCTCGACTTGATTATAATAACTTACCCCGAATCTCTTAACTGCGTATAGGGATGTCAACTTGCCTCCGTTAGCGGGGATCTCCGTGGGGATTCTCCGTTTGGGGCCCCAAAGATGGGGAATTTCCCCCCCGCGGGGATGGGGATGGGGATCAAAGTCTCCCCGAAGGCACTTCGGGGACGGGGGTGGCGTAAATATCCCCCGCCCCGTGGAGTCCCCGCCCCGAATAAAATAGCATAATGTCCTTAATTTATATATAATTTTAAATTATTATGTAAGTTTATTTGACATTTTATATAATTAATCTTATACACAAATTTAAAATATATATGTATTGTTAGTAAAAGAGTGATATAAATCATTTTTTCATTTTTTTTAGTTTGAAAATTTTGTTCGATATTATAGATTAAATATTGTAAGAAAAATATATTTATTGGTTAGTTTTTGAAGCTTTTACTATTAATTTGGTTTAAAATTATATATAAAAAAATCATGTTTATAGATCTCCGCATGAACCGTGGGGATCCGTGGGGACCCGCGGGGATCCGCGGGGACGGGGATGGGGGACAAAATCCCCCGAAGCGGGGATCCGAAATGGGGATGGGGAATAGATTCAATGGCGGGGATTTTGATGGGAATGTATCCCCCGTCCCCGCCCCGCCCCATTGACATCCCTAACTGCGTAAGGTTTCCTATTCGCCTTGGTAGAATAGGTGGCGACTCTAAAAACAATAATTTTTAGGGCAGGTTGCTACAGCTGGCGACTCTGCTGGGGACAACTAAAAATGGTAAATTATTATGCTACTATAGGTATTGGCAGGGTTTAGGTTTCTTGGTAAATCATTTAGGTTTTGGCAAACTTTTTAGGGTTTGGCTAATTTGCCAAGATTAGGGTTTGGATTAGGATTTAGGTTTTCATTTTTTTATTTAAATATTTAATTTTTTTTATTATTTGTTTATTTACAATTCCCGTTCACAATCATTATTTACAACAATTTAAATGAATATTTGTCTATATTAATATTTATTGTTGTACTGCGTTTTTGGAGCTACAAATGGCAGATTTGGAGATCAGGTTCTTTTAGATATTTAAATTTTATTTATTTATTTATTTGCAATCTTATTTATTCTCTGCAACTCAATTTTTTTACCGCAATTCAATTAAATGTTTATTTATTTGAATATGTGTTATTTTATCGCATTTTTGGGATATATAAATTGCTGTCAAACCTAAGCGTGGGAATTATATTTAAGCGTGGGAAATACATCGCCTACGAGTCTTATTATAATTCAACTCAGAGTGGGTTAAATATTCGGAAAGGTCTGATACGAGGCTCGACCTTGTTGAGGGCTGGACTGGGTATTTAGCTGATCTCTCTGGGAACCAACCCCTAAAATTCGAACCTCATGGACCAATGAGTTGTTCCAAAATCCAAAGAGACAAAAAGTCTCGGCGGCTACGAACGATCCCATGAGACCTTCTAGAACATTCCTATGGGAAGGGTAGGCACCCTAAGCCGTTACGTCGAACCCATGAACCTAGGGCTTATGTGCTTACGTGCTTATTATATATGCAATTTATATACTGCGAATGTCTTGCGTTTAATTTTTGCAGGTACTCCTACGCGCTCCCTGGCCTGCAGGGACTTCATTTCTAAGACCATGTCCTTCCCACGAAGGACACCTCCATTTATGCACGTTGATTGGTCTCTCGATGGCCATGAGACCTAGTGACTGTCATGAACGGTCACTCCATGCTTGCACCTACGCACTCCCTAGCCTGTAGGGACTTTCCTTTTTACATCTTTGTATTCTTACAACTACGTGTCCTTCCCACGAAGGACATCTTCGTTTACGCACGTCGATTGGCCTCTCGATGGCCACGCGATCCAGTGACTACTTTGAACAGTCACCATGTGCTTACATCTACGCGTTCCATAGCCTGTAGGGATTATATTTCTAAAAACGCATCCTTCGTTCGAAGGACATCTTCGTTAGCATACATCGATTGGCCTCTCGATGGCCATGCGATCTAGCGACTGTCTTGAACGGTCACTCTGTGCCTACGTCTACGCATTCCCTAGCCTATAGGGATTCTAATTACAACATCACATCCCTCATACGGAGGACAACTTCATTAGCATACATTTGATTGGCCTCTCGATGGCTATGAGATCTAGTGACTGTCCTGAACGGTTACTCTGTGCTTGTTTCCGCGCACCCTCTAACTTGTAGGGTTTGGATTCCCATCTATACATCTTTCATCCCTAGCCTGTAGGGATTTCACTTCATCTGATATCGTCCTTATATAGGTTGTGTTCCGCATAGAGAACCTTCCCACCAAGGACAACTCCATTGGTACACGTCGAACGGCCGCTCGATGGCCATGAGATTTGGTGACTGTCATGAACAGTCGCCAACCGCTACCTTCTGCATACTCCCTGATCTAAGGGATTTCTATTAGCGTGTCATAACATTTATCCTGCAAAGATTCCACGAGGGTCTAATGTCGCCTCTAAGGCTATCCCTAGGATCATATGTCACACGTATGCATTGCATACACGGAGTTATAATACAAGGAGTCTCTCGCATACGCATGCATTTGCATTTTCATGCATTCATTCACATTCGCGTCTTCTCCCGCATCCACTCGTTCCGTTCTAACCGATTTCCCGAGACTCGCAAAGAAAAATCCAAAGGATCATAAACTATGGAGAAAGGAGAATAAAATATTAGCTTGGCCCTACAAAGGAAAAAAAGGGGTGTCTCTCACCATGCCAGACGCATGTCCATGCCTTGTCGTAACAGGATTGTAAATACAACAAGGGTTGTCATCGAGCAAGAAGTAGTTCAACAAAGAAGTTCCCTTATAGATACACTCAAGGGGTATCTAGTCATAAAGGGGTTCATCTTAGAACATATCAAATTTACGAGGACGCTCTACGATAACCTAGGGGCAAGGATCAGTCCAACTGGGGCAATATCCTGAACAAAGATGCCTATTTACAATGGAGGAAAGACGTGTGTTAACTCCACATCAAGGGGAAAAAGGGTCATAGTTCCTCTCTATTAATCTACAAACCCTGGAGATTGCAAATGGTGTGATACTATCCTCGGGAAAAGCAAAAGAGGTTCAGTCAAAGGAAACTCATGAAGTTCCGATACGACGAAAACCCACCGCTAACAATTTATTCCCGACATGGTTGACATGCCTAAGGAGAATTCGAGGTTACCCTTCACTTCTACAAGTCCATGAACTAAGGAGTAAAACAAGATCAATGGATCTACAAAGGAGATTGTCCCTAGGATCAATAGATGTTTACCACGCTCAGAATTTCAACCCCTACGATCGCTAAGTGTCACTCAGGATTAGAGTTGTACCTTTGGATTAGCAATTCTAATGGGATGACCATGCAGGTTTTGGAGTCAATTCATTCGCTTCATTCGTTCACTACTACGACTTTTCATTCGCACACTTCTATTTTCAATTTCAAATTTAGGAGTATTAACAAACGTGAGGGACAATGACGAATACAAATAACAAAGTCCAACTAAACATATGCTTTCAAGGTAAGACCGAGCCGAGGATGTACATGCATTGCTTCAATTCCCAAACAATGGAGATATAAGGATGTTAATCCCTCGTCACCCCCTCGAGCCAGGAGTTGGAGTTTGTTTTTACTTTTTCAAATAAACCTTGATTTCAACCAGGGGCAGGGTAGAGTTCAATTAATCCAATGGCGTATTTTGGTTGTCAAGAGAATTAATCAATGAAGCAAAGGTCCGAGCATAAGGTTCAAGCAAAGGTTCAAGTATATCTTCTTCCTCGCGTTCATCCAAGATTGAGGAAGCAATGGAAGTAACATTCACAACATCTTCTTCCTCAATATATCATTTAAAGATCGAGGACGTATCAAAGACGAAGCTTGCAAATCAAAGTCGACATGGCAGTCACAATATTCAGAATCCAAGGATCAAATCTCAAAAGGAGTATTCAAAAGAAAAAGGAGAAAAAACGCCCGCTAAGTCAAAATTGAAAATTCCATAAAAGAAAACAAAAAACAACTTAGGCAAAAATTAGGGCATCCCGATGGATCAATTTCAAAGGAATTGGTTCATGCAAAAATCAGGGATAGAAAAAAACAAAGGCGAAATACACAGGATAATCTTGTGACTGCTAAACCATCAAAGCTTCACATCAATGCTTGGATCTTTACAACTTTTTTTATCAGTGCTTGGATCTCTACTAAAGCTTTTGCTCAACATCAAAACTGAAAGGATTCTCTTGTAAACAAAGCACATTCATTGGATTAGGCGAATTTTAGGATTTGGAGAACATTAAGGAGAAAGGGGTGGGTTAAATAAATTTTGAGCCTTATATCTATTGTTTCTTAAAACCATAAACCAGGCCAAATTACAGCATTCAAAAGTCCTAATTGAGGCAAGGTTAACTACGAAAGCATATTAAGCAGGATTTTGTTATACTGACTCCTATGTTTGTTAAAACTATTTCTGATCACTACGCTTCTTCAAGCATTCACTTCTATTCATCATGTCCTAATTCATAACGGACTTCGATTTCAAAACTTGCATACGCATCGCATTGGAGTTACTTATCAAAGGATACAACGTTATCTACGAATATACACTTAGCATCGAGGAAATCTGAAAATTGGTTAATCAAGGGTGATCACTTCTAATAAAGACCTTTGCATGGGGGGAACCACATCTAGGGGGTTCTCCTAAACAGGGGCAAAATTTCAAGGATCACAGGGGCATGCAATCAAACATCCTATTAACTAGGGGCATTCTTCCTAAGGATCAATTGACTCGGGTCACATCTCGAAGCAATCTCAATCAGGAGCATGTCAAGCATGGGATAAATTCAAAATGGATAGAAAACCATGGATAACCCTCCATATCTGGCAAGTCAGGGGCATACCCTTTAATCTAAACGTCGAAGCATGTGACAAGGCTATTTCCTGGGGCACTTCCCTCATAAGCATCTTTTTCCACGAAAATACTGGGGCAATGGATATCAAATCCATAAAACGCACAAGGAAAAGGCCTCTTCATACTTTGCAACCTCGAATCAATCTTTCTCCTAACTACGATCTTCAAAGATCAAACAAAACAGGTATTGGGAAATCGCACTAGCATCCAACAGCCTTACAACATTAGCGAACTATATACGCCTTGGTTATCAACAACCTATCATTGGGGCATCATATAAATCATGCATTACATACATCGGTTGATACATTAAACCATACCTTTTTAGGTAGTCTTCTTTAAGACAATCATCGTCATCTCCAAGAACCTTTTTTAGGTAGTCTTCTTCAAGACATTCTTTTTCTAAGTACCTTTTCAGGTAGTCTTCTTCGAGACATTCTTGTTCTAAGTACCTTTTCAGGTAGTCTTTTTCAAAACAATTTGGCGTCATTTCCAAGAACCTTTTCAGGTAGTCTTCTTCAAGACATTTCTTTTTCTAAGTACCTTTTCAGGTAGTCTTCTTCAAGACATTCCTTTTTCTTAGTTCCTTTTTAGGTAGTCTTCTTCATGACATTCCTTTTCTAAGTACCTTTTGAGGTAGTCTTCTTCAAGACATTCTTTTTCTAAGTACCTTTTCAGGTAGTCTTCTTCGAGACATTCTTGTTCTAAGTACCTTTTCAGGTAGTCTTTTTCAAAACAATTTGGCATCCTTTTCAGGAATCTCTTCAGGTAGTCTTCTTTAAGACATTCTACGAACCTCCCTAAGTAGTCTTTTCTAAGACATCCGTTATCCTTTCCAAGAACCTTTTTAGGTAGACTTTTAAGACATTTTTCCAGCCTTTTCAGGTAGTCACCCTTAAGACATTCCTATTTCTTTAAAACCTTTTTAAGGTAGTCTTCTTTAAGACAAATGTTCACATCCATTCCGGAAACCCTTTTCAGGTAGTCTTATAGAAGACATTATTTCGTTCCACTCATTACATCAATCAACATATACATGAGCATAAGCGTTATCCCATACAACAAAACATCCAAGTCATTACTCTGGTGCCAAAACCACATTGTCCACCTGCTTCCCGGTAACCTTACCGATGCCAGTGCCATTACTGAGATATTCTTCCCAATCACCTGATTGATGCTTTCCGGTAACCTTACCGATGATAGCGACCTTGCCGTTCATTTCAGTCATAAACATATACATACGCATTAGCATATACATATCATCTAGCGCATTCTCATACTACCAAAAAATAAAAAGTCCAGTCCCAACCCTCGTGTTGTGATAGGTGTGTTCTCCGACCCACGAGTCGTAAAACACTTGATATGCTATTTTCTTCGACCCGCGAATCGTAAAAACATTTGGACGTGCTATGTTCTCTGACCCTCGAGTCGTGAGTCTACAAACAAGTGATAAATTCCAATTACGATGACGAGAAGGTGGTCCTCACCACAAAACTTGTTTCCCAACTTTTATTCCCAATTACGATAGTAAGCAGGTATGGCTAACTGCGACGACTTACTATAACAATAGTAAGTGGGCCACACCATCTACGATAAGCTTACTCTAACTACGATAGCATGTAGGTATGGCTAACTGCGAGGACTTACTATAACAATAGTAAGTAGGCCACACAATCTACGATAAGCTTGCTCAAACTACGATAGTAAGCAGGTATGGCTAACTGCGACGACTTACTATAACAATAGTAAGTGGGCCACACCATCTACGATAAGCTTACTCCAACTACGATAGCAAGTAGGTATGGCTAACTGCGACGACTTACTATAACAATAGTAAGTGGGCCACACCATCTACGATAAGCTTGCTCAAACTACGATAGTAAGCAGGTATGGCTAACTGCGACGACTTACTATAACAATAGTAAGTGGGCCACACCATCTACGATAAGCTTACTCCAACTACGATAGCAAGTAGGTATGGCTAACTGCGACGACTTACTATAACAATAGTAAGTGGGCCACACCATCTACGACAAGCTTGCTCAAACTACGATAGTAAGCAGGTATGGCTAACTGCGACGAATTACTATAACAATAGTAAGTGGGCCACACCATCTACGATAAACTTACTCCAACTACGATAGCAAGTAGGAATGGCTAACTGCGACGACTTACAATAACAATAGTAAGTCGGTCACACCATCTACGATAAGCTTGCTCAAACTACGATAGCAAGTAGGTATGGCTAACTGCGACGACTTACTATAACAATAGTAAGTGGGCCACACCATCTACGATAAGCTTGCTCAAACTACGATAGTAAGCAGGTATGGCTAACTGCGACGACTTAATATAACAATAGTAAGTGGGCCACACCATCTACGATAAGCTTACTCCAACTACGATAGCAAGTAGGTATGGCTAACTGCGACGACTTACTATAACCATAGTAAGTGGGCCACACCATCTACGACAAGCTTGCTCAAACTACGATAGTAAGCAGGTATGGCTAACTGCGACGACTTACTATAACAATAGTAAGTGGGCCACACCATCTACGATAAACTTACTCCAACTACGATAGCAAGTAGGTATGGCTAACTGCGACGACTTACTATAACAATAGTAAGTAGGCAACACCATCTACGATAAGCTTGCTCAAACTACGATAGTAAGCAGGTATGGCTAACTGTGACGACTTACTATAACAATAGTAAGTGCGCCACACCATCTACGATAAGCTTACTCCAACTACGATAGCAAGTAGGTATGGCTAACTGCGACGACTTACTATAATAATAGTAAGTGGGCCACACCATCTACGATAAGCTTGCTCAAACTACGATAGTAAGCAGGTATGGCTAACTGCGACGACTTACTATAACAATAGTAAGTGGGCCACACCATCTACGATAAGCTTACTCCAACTACGATAGCAAGTAGGTATGGCTAACTGCGACGACTTACTCTAACAATAGTAAGTGGGTCACACCATCTACGATAAGCTTGCTCAAACTACGATAGTAAGCAGGTATGTCTAACTGCGACGACTTACTATAACAATAGTAAGTGGGCCACACCATCTACGATAAGCTTACTCCAACTATGATAGCAAGTAGGTATGGCTAACTACGACGACTTACTATAACAATAGTAAGTGGGCCACACCATCTACGACAAGCTTGCTCAAACAACGATAGTAAGCAGGTATGGCTAACTGCGACGACTTACTATAACAATAGTAAGTGGGCCACACCATCTACGATAAACTTACTCCAACTACGATAGCAAGTAGGAATGTCTTACTGCGACGAATTACAATAACAATAGTAAGTCGGTCACACCATCTATGATAAGCTTGCTCAAACTAGGATAGTAAGCAGGTATGGCTAACTGCGACGACTTACTATAACAATAATAAGTGGGCCACACCATCTACGATAAGCTTACTCCAACTACGATAGCAAGGAGGTATGGCTAACTGCGACGACTTACTAGAACTATAGTAAGTGGGCCCTACCATAAGCTTACTCAAACTACGATAGTGAGTGGGTATATCGACCGCGACGACTTACTAGTGCTATAGTAAGTGGGTTACCTACAAACTGCAAATCCTCTAGCACTACATCAAGTTAATTATTTTCTACACAGCATTCATCACGTTAGTCCCTTGGCAGTGGGCTCCTTCGAATCATCTCGCTGATTAATATCACATTAGTCCCCTGGCAGTGATATAAAGCTATGTCTAGTTGCAAATAGGGATTTATTTTCCCTGATCACAAGATTTCTCAGACAGTTCTTCAATTGGGTTTATCACGTTAGTCCCTCGGCAGTTATCTTCTTCAAAATTTCATCAATAATAAACAAGGTTCTATTTTTTCTTTTCCAAAGTTACTAACTTCAACTAACATAACTAACAATTATGCATCATTCAATTAACATACTTCATTCATACATAATGCATATACATACATCGCTCTCATTTATTTTGAGAAGCTCACTGCATCATACATTACATACATCATAACAGTGCATAAAATTCAGGTTGCCTTTTTAGGCTATGCTACAATCAAAGCATCTGGTTCCTTCCAGAAAGTATTTGCTTCATATGCCAAAAAGTGGTATTTACCTTGGGTGGCATCTTTAAGCCCATCTCCTGCAGAACATCCTTCCCAAAAAGTGCAAATTTCAGGGCATTTCAGTGTTCAATCATCTTCTACCTTTAGACCACGATAGGCAGACGTGTCTATCTGATTCTTCAGGTTTAAGAAGATTGAACAGGGGCAGCTGTCATACCCCAAAATTTGCCCTCCTCTATGCATCTTCAATGGCTCAAGGTTCAAAGGCTTATTCAAGTCACTCTCTCCTAATCAAAGATCTCCAAAAACTAGGGTTCGCACTTTATCAAAGAAATTTGAATTTCTAAGGTCTCAAATGGATCTCAAGGTCTCTCATATGTCTCAAGGTACCTCCATGTCAATTATCAAGCTTCAATTCCAAGGATTGCTCACTCAATGGCTCAGATGATCAATAATCGACTATGCTGACCTAAAAGTCAACTATAGTCAAAATACAGTCAAACTTCAAGATTTTTGGTCAACATCAAGTATGTGAGGTTATATCCATCATTTGATCAAAGTTTGATCATGATCCATTGACAAAAACTCAGAAATGAACAAATGCAAAGGTTCAAATTAGGGTTTTTTATAGGAGAAAGTCAACTCCACTTTGACTGGTCATAACTTTCACATGGAGCATCAAAAATTTCCCAACCAAATCCTATTTTGAAGGAAATTTGATTCTCTACAACTTTGTCTCTCACAAGCCAAGGCCAGAAATGCTTCATTCAAGAGATATGGTCCAATACATTACAGGTCCTCCAGAAAGTCAACAAAAAAAAACCTTTTGGGTCAAAGCTCATAACTTGAGCATGGAAGCTTCAATTGAGACGAAATAAAAAGGATCATTTAGGGGACACTCCGAGCTTTCTAAAATGATAAAGAACATCTTTGTATGACTGAAATTGAGAGAAATACGCATGGTTGAAGTTGAGCAATTTTCAAGTGATGCTTGAAACCATAATTGACCAAAACTTGGGTTTTGGGCTAATGGGCCTAGAATTTTGATTTTAAACACACTCATAGCCTAAATGAGAACCTATAAATCCATTCATTTATTTTTGTAAATTTTATTCACATTTATTTGGATTTTATGCAAATAAAAGCTAACTAAATTAGTTAAAATTATAAAAATATTGGAATTAATTTACATGACTTGGTTACTAATCCTAAGGGCCCATATAACATCATAAAATGGAAAAAAATCGTTTGCATGGTCTAAGGAGGGAGATTTTCCAAATTTAGAAGGAAATAATATAAATCTCTCAATCAAATTTCATTCTCCACAAAAACCTAAAGTCCAAGCCCATTGGTAGCCCTAACACACTCTCACATATATAACAAACATATGCAGCCACAAAGAGGGGATTTTTCCAGCCCTAGAGAAGAGAATTCACGTGTGAAAAAAAGAAGAAAGAAACTAGGGCTCGTGTGAACTTGCTTTCCAGGTTGTTTTAATCAGCTCCAATCGTCTATTCATCCTCCTGAAGGTGTCAGGAGTTTGTTCCAATCATCACACAAGGCTGCCACGGCTCGGAAAGCCCTTGTTCATCCTCACCGGAGGTAAGTTTGTGGAAGTTTCGAATTCATTAATCCATGTCGTGTTAACCTATTTTCTATACGTAGTTGGGTTCAGAAACTCATTTAGAATAATCTTGATGAATCACTTATGTGTTTGGGGACCGGAACTGAGGCTTGCCATTGTTAGGGCAAGATTTCGAGCAAGCTTTAAAACCATGGTTATAGGTCGTTTTAGGGAAAGCTAATGGTACCACCGAACTCGCAAGGTCCGAATTATATGATCTGGGTTAGTCTCGTTTCTGTTTTGCTGGAAATTCGCAGGTTTTTGGTTTCGGCTAGCCGGAGAAGACGAACAGCATCACTGTTCCGGCGGCGTTCAAAATTGTGGGGTTGATGATCTGCTCGCGTGGCACCTTCGCGTGTTGCCATTGGTGGGTCAATAAATCCACATTCTCTCACCACACGTATCGTAAGGGGATTGGATGGTCAACAAATCAGACTTTTCCCCTTCGTCGTGATTGGATCGTCCTGGGACATATGGGTCCCACGTGCAGTTATTCTGACTTTTTTTTCCATTTATCCATACATTATTATACTTATTTAACTGCATGCATATTATTAACAAAGAACTAATATAGCCTGATTGGTAGCAAAGCTTCTTGGTATTGTATGAGACCCAGGTTCGAACCTGGCTGAAGACCATATATTTTTTTCACTCAAAAAACTTTAAGGATTCAATACCATGCCTTCACATGCGCCCATGATGCACCATCGCCTGTCACCGTTGGACGTCTGTGTGCCCAGATCTGAGGTCCTAGGAGATGCACCTCTACCATACACCCCCAAGAAGCGCCACACAGGATTACTACCAGGTTTTGTTATTTTATTTATTTTATTGTTTAGATGGAATATTAATTAATGTAGTTTAAATTAATTGGTTTATTTAATTAGAATATAAACTAGGGTTAGGATTATAATTAGGGTTAGAATTATTTTCCCGACTCTTTCAATTACTCGATTTAATTTATTTAATTTAATCTTGACTAATATTAAATCACAAAAAAACCCTAAAAAGGTTTATTCGCCCATTAGGGTTCGCCCAATCCCATTGCCCATTTGGCGAAACATTAACCTTCGATTAATTCTCTCCTCGACCCGACTAAATCTATTAGTCGCATTAGACGAGAGATAAAATAATAAAATATTAATCCTCAATTAATTCTCTCCTCGACCCGACTAAAGCTATTAGTCGCATTAGACGAGAGATAAAAGAAAAACATAAAATTTATTAAAATACATTTAATTTGCTGCCCGCGACGATCGAACCTATCGATCTGAGTAACCAGCAATGCCCCATTAATCCGTTAGCTATACTGATCAAATCTATTGATCATCGCATCTAACGGTAACATATCAAATCAGGGTTGTACGCCCAAACACTAAAACGTTCAAAACACACTAAACTATGATACTACGGATTTTCATCCCTTCAATACTGCGATTTTCAAATCTACGATAAGGTAATTCAAAATACCTTCGAACTTCGCAATTCAAAACTACGATAGGCCATTCAAAAAGCCTTCAAACAACCTCATACTAATTCTAAGGCGTACAACCCTGTGCCCGAACTACGTTGACTCTGATTCTCCCTAAGGAGATACGTAGGCACTTGGATAACCAAGGCGAGTCCCCTTCCCCATAAATCTCATTTTCCCCCTATTCACTTCCTTAGCTATTAAACCTGAATATTTTAGCCATAAAATTTGACCTTAGATTCAAAGCCATAGGAAAGGGTTGAGGGTGCCTAACACCTTCCCTCGACCTGATTATAATAACTTACCCCGAATCTCTTAACTGCGTAAGGTTTCCTATTCGCCTTGGTAGAATAGGTGGCGACTCTAAAAACAATATTTTTTAGGGCAGGTTGCTACAGTTCTGTTGAGGGATATTTGACTACCGCTCGAGGATGAAGGTAATTTGAAAGTTCTGATTTTGATGTACCCTGAATGGGAATAAGAAAGATGTGTAATCCTCCGATGCACTATTTGACCAAGCCTTGGTGTGGAGGATCACACCTTCTGGGGATAGTGATCTTGAACAACCCTGCTGGGGAATAAGGTTTCTCGAATCACTTTGTTGGAGAGAAAAATCTCATTGGTGATTCTGTTGAGAAACGTATCTCTGTTGGGGAACTTTTCTTCTGATGCTGGTTTCGGGATGATGTCCAGATGATTGGGACATTACCTGAATGCTATTCCTGTTTTTCTTATAAACATCAATCATATTCAAATGCATATGTTCATTCAAAATAATCATTGGGACGTTTACGCGTTCAAAACAGAAAAAGTGAAAACATTGATTTTGAGCATGAACTGTATTGATTTTGAAAGAGAGCCGTAATAAGCGGATTAGTACAAGGAGACGAAAATCCTAGTAATAGGAAATTGTCATAAAACTTTGAAAAGTACTTATAAAGGGAAATAGCTATGTGAAAACAATCCAGTCAAGTTTCAACTCTGCTATTGCCAATCTGTCTTCGAGTATCTCATCCCTCACTTGTTGGAAGAAAATGATTGGACTGATTGGTGCCTTTGATGTGTTGAACCTTGAAGGTGAGTAGGTAGCCAAACGGGACATAGTCGTACGCTTTATTCCCTAACTTTTGCCTAGGCTGCCTTTTCAGGTTTTCAGCCTACCGGGATAATTATTTATTTAGTCTCTAATTTTTGCCTGGATCGCCCTTTCAGGTTTTCAATCCACCGAGACGCTCATTTTTGCCTAAGTCGCCCTTTCAGGTTTTCAACTTAGCGAGCTTTTCTTTAAGCGAAGTACTTTTTGACTATGTCCGCATTTACAGGGTGTGGGAAATCCTCGCCATCCATAGTGGTAAGCAACATGGCTCCGCGGGAGAATACTTTCTTGATTACAAATGGTCCCTCATAACTGGGAGTCCACTTGCCCCTGGGGTCGCCTTGTGGTAAGATGATACGTTTGACAACTAAACCACCGGTTTGATATGCCTGAATTTTGACTTTCTTGTTGAAGGCTTTGATCATGCGTTTCTGGTACAACTGACCATGACAAATAGCCGCAAGCCTCTTCTCATCAATCAAATTTATCTGGTCCAACCGAGTCTGAATCCAATCGTCTTCGTCTAGATCAGCTTCTTTCATAATCCTCAGGGAAGGAATCTGAATTTCAATTGGAAGAACTGCCTCCATACCATAGACTAAGGAAAATGGAGTTGCTCTTGTTGAAGTACGCGCTGATGTGCGATAACCATGAAGAGCAAAAGGTAACATTTCATGCCAGTCTTTGTAGGTTACTGTCATTTTTTGTATGATCTTCTTGATGTTCTTGTTGGCAGCTTCTACCGCGCCATTCATCTTTGGTCGATATGGGGATGAATTGTGATGTTTAATCTTGAACTGCGTGCAGAGTTCAGTAATCATCCTGTTGTTTAAATTTGTGCCATTGTCTGTGATGATCCTTTCAGGGATGCCATACCGACAAATGAGATTGTGCTTGATAAACCGGGCCACCACATTCTTGGTGACAGAAGCAAACGAGGCTGCCTCTACCCATTTGGTGAAGTAATGAATAGCGACCAGGATAAAACGATGTCCGTTGGAAGCAATAGGCTTGATTTCTCCAATCATATCGATTCCCCACATTGCAAAAGGCCAAGGAGCCGTCAGAACGTTTAATGGGACTATAGGTACATGTACTTTGTCGGCATATATCTAGCATTTGTGACAAGTTTTGGAGTGATGATGGCAGTCTGTCTCCATGGTAGACCAGTAATAACCTGCTCTCAGAATCTTTTTAGCCATTGTATGTCCACTTGAATGAGTACCAAAGGCACCATCGTGTATATCTTCCATAATCTGTTCCGCTTCCTTCTTGTTCACACAACGAAGCAAAGTTGAGTCATGGTTGGTTTGTACAGGATTCCATTACTCATAAAGAATTTGGCAGCAAATCTTCTTAGAAACTTTCTATCATTAATGGATTCCCCTTCAGGATATTCCTTGGTTTCGAGATATCTTTTTACTTCATGGAACCATGGTTTTTCTTCCACTCCTTCAGTATTGACCTCATTGCAATAGGCTGGTTCATCCTGTCTGTAAATGGTGATTATAGGCGCCTCATTGTCCCACCTGACTTTGAACATAGATGACATGGTAGCTAAAGCATCAGCCAATTGATTTTCTTCGCGCGGGATATGTTCAAAAGTGATTTCTTCAAAATAAGGAATCAAACTCAGCACATATTCTTTGTATGGAATTAGATTCGGGTGCTTCGTGTCCCATTCCTCTTTTACTTGATAAATTACAAGGGCCGAGTCTCCATAGACTTCCAAGAACTTGATTCTTAGATTGATTGCAGCTTTGAGACCCAGAATACATGCTTCATACTCGGCTATATTGTTAGTGCAGTTGAAACATAATCTGGCAGTGAATGGTGTATGTCCTCCTGTAGGAGAAATGATCACAGCTCCGATGCCATTGCCAAACGCATTAGAGGCTCCGTCAAAAACCATAGTCCATTGGGATCCCGGATCGGGTCCTTCCTCCGGTCCTGGTTGTTCGTAGTCAGTAACTAGCATAATGTCTTCATCTGGGAAGTCAAAGTTTAATGCTTGATAATCATCCACTGCTTGATGAGCCCGATGATCAGCTACCACACTTCCTTTGATCGCTTTTTGTGAAGTATACTGGATGTCATACTCTGTTAAGATCATTTGCCATCTTGCTATTCTTCCAGAGAGAGCAGGTTTTTCGAACACATATTTGATAGGATCCATTTTGGAGATCAGGAAAGTGGTATGGTTTAGCATATACTGTCTTAGGCACAACAAGTTTTCTCGAGCAGTGAGTATCTTGTTTCACAATCAGTAAACTTTTTGCTAAGATAGTAGATTGCATGCTCTTTTCGGCCAGATTCGTCATGTTGTCCCAGTACACACCCCATTGAATCTTCTAACACTGTTAGGTACATTATCAGAGGTCTTCCTTCCACTGGTGGTAACAAGATTGGCGGTTTTTGAAGATATTCTTTGATCTTGTCAAAGGCTAATTGGCATTTGTCTTTCTATCTTTCCACTTGATCTTTCTTCAACAATTTGAAGATCGGCACACAAGTAGTAGTCATATGGGCAATAAATCTGGTGATGTAGTTCAGGCGTCCCAAGAATCCTCTGACTTGTTTCTCGGTACGGGGTATAGGCATTTCTTGAATGGCTTTGACCTTGGCAGGATCAACTTCAATACCTTTGCTGCTGACGATGAAACCTAAGAGTTTACCGGATCTTACTCCAAAGGTACACTTGTTTGGATTCAGTCGCAACCTGTACTTCTTGAGTCTGTCAAACAGCTTGTGCAGATGACCCAGATGTTCTTCTTCGGTGTTGGACTTTGCAATCATATCATCCACATAAACCTCTTTTTCCTGATGAATCATATCATGGAACAGAGCTACCATTGCACGCTGATATGTTGCTCCTGCATTCTTTAAACCAAAGGGCATTACTTTGTAACAAAAGGTTCCCCAAGGTGTTGTGAAGGTTGTTTTTTCCATGTCTTCGGGTGCCATCTTGATTTGGTTGTAACCTGAGAATCCGTCCATAAAGGAAAATACCTTGCATTGTGCAGTATTGTCAACCAGCACATCAATGTGAGGTAAAGGGAAATCATCTTTGGGACTTGCCCGATTCAGATCTCTGTAGTCTACACACATTCTGACCTTCCCGTCTTTTTGAGGTACAGGCACGATGTTAGCTATCCATGGAGGATAACTTACAACTTTTAGAAAGCCAGCGTTGAATTGCTTCTCAACCTCGTCTTTAATCTTCTTGGACATGTCAGGCCTACTTCTCCGCAGTTTCTGCTTAACGGGAGTGCTTCCTTCTGTGATTGGCAGGCGATGGACCACAATATCCGTGTCGAGGCCAGGCATATCTTCATAGGACCAAGCGAATATCTCAATGTAGTCTTGTAACATTTGAATCAGTCTTTGATTGACACTGTCTTCCAAATCAGCCCCTATCTTGACTTCTTTCTTTTCTTCGTCACTGCCCAGGTTGATAACTTCAATTGGCTCTTCATGCGGCTGTATAGTCTTTTCTTCTTGTTCTAATAGCCTTGCAAGTTCCCTAGGTACTTCACAATCTTCCTCACTTTCGTCCTCAGTTTGGTAGATCGGATTTTCAAAGTCATGATTGGCAATAGCAGAATCGTTATCAACAGGATCCAGAGTGAATGTGAATCTGCATTTATTATGTGGGTGTGTGTAAGAACACATAGCTATTTGAAAATGCATAAAGTAAAGAAAGAAAAAAAAGGATCACAAAATTTGAATATGCAATCGTCCCATGATTTTATTGAATGAACATGATCATGGTATGACAAACCCTTATAAAAAGGACCAGTGTGCTTCGGGCAAGGCACCTGGCTTTCAAGTTCATGGTTCGATAGTACAGGAACCATTTTTATCTTTGAACATATAAACAACGAAAACAGGAAATTGCATTTACTCCTGATCAAAGGAGATAACATCTTCGGCTTCCCAGTTGTTCAATCCATTGTTGTGAGTAGGGAATATCCAGTTGCTCCAGTTACAATTGTCTTCTTCGTCTTCCACAGCATTGACTTCTTTGGTGGTGAAATGAGCTGTTGATCCTTCAGGATGAGCAAGATACTCTGCTGGATACGAGAGCCCAGGCTGAGATACTTCTATTGGCTGAGAGAGATACCCGATAAGATCGTCCCATCCAGTTGGGATGATGTTTTTGAGGGAGACTTGTGCACTTTGGGTAGCAGTGTACTGTATCAGAAAATCATTCTCGTTATTTGGTGTTTCCCAGACTTCTTCAGGAGCGATAGGGCTTGTGAGTGTCATATTGTCTTCGAAATGGTTGTCCCATCCAGTTGGGGTGATGTCTTCAATAGCGACTTGCGAGCTCAGGGGAGCGGAATACTTCACCATAAAGTCATACTTACCACTTGGTTCTCCCAGCGTATCCCAGACTTCTTTTGGACTAGGTGGACTTTGGTATTGCTCAGTAATGGAACTTGTGAAACTTTCGTAATCTTCGAACTGATCATCCCATCCAGTTGGGACGATGTCTTCAATGGCAATAAAAGAACTCTGAGGAGCGGTGTACTTCACTAGAAAATCATACCTGCCGCTTGGTTCTCCCAAAGTATCTCAAACTTCCTTGGAAACAGGTGGAACTTCATCTTCAATAGCATTTACTCCTTGGCTGATGAAATGTGACATTAATCCTCCAGAACGAGGACTTTGATCATTCTTCTGAGTTCCATTAGCATAACCCAGACCTAGCTTATCGAACTTGTAAGGCACATCAAGGAGTTGTCCCCATACTGTGCAACCACCTTCTTTGATCACAGCTTTAGCATCTTTGAGAGAAGCCATAGTTGGAGTTATTTTTGTAGCAGGAGTAGCAGAAATATGTTTGGCAGTAGAGACATCTGGAGGGACCACCTCAAAAGATTGGCAGGGGGTTTCGATGAATTCGCCATCCATCTCAACATACTTGGAGTTACTCAGGTGGCTAACCACATATTCTTCTTCGCCATAAACTGTGACGACCTTGCCTTTTACCGGATACTTTAACTTCTGATGCAGGGTAGAAGTTACAGCGCTTGCCCCATGTATCCAAGGGCGTCCTAGTAAACAGGAATATGTTGGATGAATTTCCATCACGTAAAAGGTAGAATCAAAGATCTGAGATCCCACTCTGATTGGGAGCTTAACTTCTCTGTATACTGTTCTTGTTGACCCGTCGAAGGCTCTTACCACAACATCGCTTGGTTGTAACACAACTCCTTCGAAGTCAAGTTTTTCCAGTACTACTTTTGGTAACACATTTAAGGAGGAACCATTGTCTACCGGCACATGAGACAGAGTGGTGCCGTTACATTCAATAGAGATGTGCAGGGCTTTATTATGATTTTTCCCAGCAGGGGTTAAATCAGCATCAGAGAAACCGAGACCGTTATCTACTGTTAGATTGGCAACACAATTTTCAAATTGGTCGACTGAAATCTCCTGTGGTACATGTGCAGCTTTCAAGAACTTCATTAAGGCCTTGGCATGAGCTTCGGAATACTTTAGCAGAGACAACATTGAAATCTTTGAAGCAGTGTGCCCCAGTTGTTCGACAATATTGTAATCACTTTTGCAGATGATTTTCAATATTTCCTCCATTTCTTGCCTCGACGGATCTTCAACAGTGACTTCCACAGGTATTTGAACTGGTTCAACTGGCGGCTCTTTGCCTCGAGCGTTGATATCTTGATTAGGAACTGGGACCTGGACTGGATTAGTAGCAACATTTGGGGAAATTTCTGGTGAAAAGATCCTTCCACTTCTCGTAATCTTACTAGTACCCACAATATTATCAACAGTTGGAGTAGTAAAATTCATGGCCTCTTCAGTCAAGGTGTCTTGCTTAACTCCATGGACATAAACATTAGTGTCATAACTCCACGGGACAGCTTTGTTTGAGGAGTATGGAAATGGAGTCGGACTGGTGATGATTACCGATGCCACTCTGGGTGCAGCAGAAATTTTGAAAGGAGCTTTGGTAGGGATTTTCAATGGTATGTTAGAAACCACTGAGACGTCCTCTATCTTCATCCCATTTGAAAAAACTTCGCACAAATTGTCTATAGAAGGGAGCTTCTCAAACATAATGATACGACGATCCATCCATTTTTGAATTCCTCCTTTCAAATTCTCACACCCATTGGGTAGGTGTGCACAATAAAAACAATTAGGGTCACAACCTGGGAATAAACCAGCTCGTATTAGCTTTCTGTTGATTTCAAGGAGCGGAGTTGACAGTTCTCTTACATCATAGATATAAACAGTGCCTATGATAGCATTAACGGTCTTGTCATGCTTTGGCATAGGTACAGTGATGACATTTGGAGTCTCTGGAGGATCGAATTCAATTTCCCCAGGATCTATCATGTCTTGTATTTTATTTTTCAGGGCCCAACAATGATCTGCGTCATGTCCTGGACAGTTAGAATGGTATGCACATGTTGCATCGGGGCGATAACTCGGAGAGGAAGTGTTAACATTCTTTGGAGGGTCTTTCAATATGATCAGATTCGCTTTCAACAAGTGCTGCAATGCTTGAGAGATTGGCATGTTGATTCTGGTGAAGTTTCTTCTCGGTGCATCTGGTCGACGCGTATACTTCGGCGGTTGATCTTTTTGAGGTGCAGCTGCAGAGATCAGAACAGCCCCTACAGATTGGTGATGCTCACTTTTGCGAATTTTCTGACTGTGCATTGTATTGACTTCATTTCTCCCACTGATGGGCCTTTTTGTAGTACCAGAGGAGGAGCCTACTTGAATTTTTCCACTTTGAATGCCGCTTTCGACACGCTCTCCAGTTAATATCAGGTCAGTGAAACATGACGACGAGCTTCCCAGCAAATGACTGTAGAAAGGGCCAGTTAAAGTGCCCATGAACATGTCGACCAGCTCGCGATCAGATAAGGGTGGTTGAACTCTTCCAGCTAGATCTCTCCACTTTTGTGCATACTCTTTGAAACTTTCTTTTGGTGCCATAGTCATGCCTCCTAGTTGAGTACGGGTTGGTGCAAGGTCAGCGTTGTATTGATACTATTTGTAGAAAGCAGCAGCCAGATCTTCCCAGGTGTGAACTTTTGCACTTTCCAGTTGGTAGTACCACTCGAGTTGTGTACCCGACAGACTTTCCTAGAAGAAATGAATCCACAATTTGTTATCTGACGTATGAGGTAGTATCTTCCTCACATAGGACCTTAGATGCAGCTTTGGGCAAGAGACTCCATCATACTTTGCAAAGACAGGAACTTTGAACTTTGGAGGGATAACAATATCTGAGACGAGTCCAAGATCATTGAAGTCTAAACCAGGTATTTTCTGTATCTCCATAGCTTTCATGCGTTCTTCCAATTGCTGGTATTTGCTATCACCCTGTTCGTCTTCGGAGTGATAATCCTCTTCATCAGGAGAGAGAGAGAGTTTGGCAGAACCCTGGTTGCTGTGGTTGTCTTCTTGATCACCTTCACCAACTACTTCAGGGATTGGCGCTTTTCTGGGCATCCTGGCTGGGACTCTGACTTTTCTCACGAGGTGGCTTAAACCTACAGATCCCTTGGGCTTCTTTTTCTTCTTAGTCATCAGGGCTTTCAGTTCTTGTTGCCCCTTTGCTAGCTCCAGAATTGCTATCTGAACTTGGGCGTTCTGTGCTTCGGGATTCTTGATGCTTGTTTCGGAATCCATCCCTTCTAACGTGAAATAAACAGCGAGGAGATGAGAAACCTGTTATGTGAACCTGTTATGCAATGTTTATGAATGAAATGTATATGCAATGTTTTCAAGGATCTTAGAATTTAAATTTGTTTAAACAAAAGAGAAACAAACATTTATTAGTCAAACAATTTATTTCTTTTTTTCTTTTGCCCTTTTTTTTGTTTCTTTTTTCTTTCTTTTCTTTGCCTCTTTCGGGCTTACAAGATAGAATAAAGAAAATAAAGGATTCTTCAAGCCTCCCATGGACGCTTTCTCTTTGCTCCCAGGAACGTGTTGATCTGCTGTTCTTCATGGAGTTGTCTGGTGAGCTCCAACACTTTCCTCTCATAGTCTTGACAGTGTGCTTTGAAGGTGTCTCTTTCTCCTTTTAGTTGAACCCAAGATTTCTGCAGCTCTTCCAGGTTAGTTGGCATGTCTGGATGTAGAATAACTCGAGGTTCCTCCCCTTCGACTTCTGGCTCAATGGTCACAGGCAGGATAGCGGGATATGGCATGATGAACTTCTGAGCATGAGCACGCACCCATTTGAGGTAAGGCTCAATGGGAATAGAGTTCCATTGTCCTAAAGTCTTGCTTTCTACTTTGTAGACACTGCCCCAAGCATGTATAAACCTTCGTCGATATCTTTGGGGATCATCTTCGTAGTCGAACACAATGCCACGGATAATCATGTCATGAGGACCATTTCTTCGTGCATATCCGAATTGGCGCAAAGCTAAAGAGGGGTTGTAAGTGATGCCTCCCCTAATGCCAAGGAGTGGTACATTAGGGTACTCCCCGCAATGGTCAATGAGAGTGATGTCTCTTTGAAAGAAGTTGTTCCACCGGATATCTGAATGAGACAAAGACATAATCCTGCGAGACCATTGCATCCTTTGCTCGTTTCTCAACACTGATCGGGGAAGGTGTAATGTAAACCATCTAGCCAATAGTGGTACACAGCACATAAGAGTTCCTCGTTTCTTCATGGTACGAGTGTGTAGAGAATGTGGAATGTCTCCCAGCAAAGTAGGTACCAGATTGCGGGTTAAGAAAATGTTGATAACGTGCACACTTTTGAACTGGTCGGGATTAGGGAATAAAACCAACCCATAAATTAAAAGAGCCACAACTTCTTCAAAATCCTAGTAACTTTTATCTTTTAATAGTGATCGAGCCTTTCCCATTAAGAACTTAGAAAGCAAACCCTTGACTCCACTCTTTATTTCCCAATTGGACTCGATTTCTGACTTTCGTAAATGTAAGGCAGCAGCAATGATTTCAGGTTTTGGAATCTTTTCTAAACCAGTGAAAGGTAATTGATCTCGAACAGGTAACCCAATTAGTTCAGAGAACTCTTCCAAGGTGGGTACTAGCTGGTAATCAGGAAATGTAAAACAATGATGTTCGGGATCAAAGAACTGGAACAGGACTCGTATCATGTCTTCTTCAAATTTTGAGGTAACCAAATGGAGTAGGTGACCGTGCTTTTCAGTGAATTGAGCATTTCTGGGAAATTCTGATATTAAGTCCTTAAGTTCAGATGGTACTGTTGAGATGTTGATCCTGATATAATCTCTGGTAGCGGGAGCCATTACCTGCAACAACAGAAAAAAGTAAACTCTTCGATCCTTGAAATAATTAGTGAGAAAATGATATGTTTATGATGCTTATGATGTCATGATGTCAAACATGTGGCAAACACACACAAATCACACAATAGCCTTAGATTTAAAGGCTTGCACGAGGTTTATATGTGATACCCTCCCCATTGAAGTTGATTTGGTTTAAACCTGTCTTAAAATAGTATTCGGGTTATATGATCCTTGGAGACAACATCTCAATACGACACTCGGACGGCCGATCAAAACATTCCTCGAGGATAACTAACTTTGATCAACTTCAAAGCCAGTCACTTAATAGGCCACAAGTCAAGTTCAACTAAAGGTTCTAAGACAAATTAGTGCTTGATGACATTTCGGAAGCCTAACATACTCCTTGATCGTCTTCAAGGGATATCAGTACAGACCAAAGTGTCGCACTAACGGTGACTACCAGATTAACCGTATCGGTACATGGCGTACAGTTTCCTTGGTCTATTGTCACATACTTAAGGTATCTCGAGATTCGGGTTAGAATCTTTCACACAAGTAAATACCCAAACAAACCTTTAAAAAAAATAGAACAATCAAGACAAGCAATTGAAAACATCGAAGTGATCTAAACTCTAAGGTAACCCCTTTTGAAAACATTTTGTTTTTGAATTCCCCGGCAGAGTCGCCAGTTCTGTCGTCCTCGGTTTTTTCTCGTGAGATACGAACTGACTCTTCTTTTATTTTATTTTTTTGAGTTTTGAAAACTTGAGAGTCGCCACCGACTTTTATTTTATCCAATTAAGGAAATGTTTATAAAAGAAACAGAAAAAGAACTTTAAGAGATTTTGGGTTCGGGGGTAGGTTATACAAAGGGAAGGTATTAGCACCCCTTTGTATCCATGGTTATCCATGGGCTCTTAATTGCTTAGCTCACTTGTTTAAATCGTTTGTCTTGCTTTGAAATGAATGTATGTGGTTTTAAATACTTTTGTAAAGAATTAACTTTGTAATGATCCTTGTGCGGATGTATACAAAGTGTTTTATCTTTCGAAAGATGTTTTGAAAAAAGATCTTTAACTTCGTAATGATCCTTGTTTGGATATATACAAAATGTTGTCTTTTTTGAAAGTTTTGTTTTGGAAATAGAGTGATATGTGAAACATTTGTTGTTTTGTTTGATTTGAGCAAGCAATTAGGAGGTATACCTTAAGTTCATAAGGTCTTTTCCCATTTCTTTTAGAAAATTCTCCTTTGATAGGATGTAAACAAAAGTTTGGATTTGTATTTGAAACGGTGGAATTGATTTTGAAAAGAGCAACAGAAGGGATTACCCTAAGAGGTGCAAGTGTGATTGTGTTTTGTTTCAGATATATTTGTCTTTGAGATTAGTGATCTAGCGCTTCAGTTTTTGTTCTTGACATACACGCAGTTTTATATGTACAGAAATTAAAGTGCGGGAATGTAAAATGCAGAAAGTAAATCTACGCTATTACATCGATTGTGCGGGAAATGTAAACTACGCTATTTACATGAATTTGACAACCTATACACTTATCTATGAATTTAAATTGCAATAAGATAAAGGGAAAATGTTTTTGGATTTTTGATGATTGATTTTAATTAGAATTAATGCATGATTAATTTAATTAAATGAGAAAAAGGTAGAAATAAAATTTAAACCTAAAAGTTAAGTCTAAAATATGTTCATATTGCTTGTTAATTAATTTTAAAATAAAATTAATTTTTTTGGGATTTTTGAAATTATTAAGTTAATTAACATATAATTATACAAATAATTATACACATAAATTAAACTTAAAGAGAAAAATATTCTAAATATGTACAAAATTAGTTTATAATATATAAACTCAATTTAATAAAATAAAATATTTTTTTCTGATTTTTTGATAGGTTAGAAATAATTTAAATGATATATATGAATATATATTGATTAATTAAACAAAATATATTAATTATTAAGAAAAATAAAATATTTTTGTGTCAAAAATTAATACAATATTTTATTAACCTAAAAATATTGTTTGTGTATTTTTCTGATTTTTAAAAATATTTTTAAATAATTTCACAAAGAGAATTAAATAAAATAGAAAATATATTAAATTATGATTCTGTGTGGCAAAGCTTTGAGAGTCCATGGTGCGCTGTAGCTTCTGGCACGTTGGATGAAACTTTAATGAGATCTGAGGACTGATGGTGCGAGGGTACATGCTAACGCGTGTTTCATGTCACAAGTGATCCATCTGCAAACGAAAATCAAAACGCGCGCGAACCAATTTGAATCAGCCAATCAGGAGATGACACCTCGTCGTCTTCTTCCTCTCGCCTCTACTTTTAACAATGTTTTTTACCAAAAGCGTTGTAATACACCTCCTTCATCCCTGCAAAATAACGAATAGGGGCAAACCTATACAAAAATATTTCGCGACATGTCCATTTGACTCGTCCAGATCCACTGAACTTGAATATGCCTCTGGTTTATTCTTATTTTGCCTAAACCGAAGGATCCCATTTCGAGCTCCAAGAACCCTAAAATGGTATATGCTTCAAACCTTCATAAAAATTAAATTAAAGCTCCAGAAACGATCAGGGCACAAAACTAAACACAAATATGGGATTACATCTTATTGAATACGCATGAATAATAGTATTTTTTGTAAATTTCAGTTTGGACAAACCGTGAGCTTTTGAGCTCGATTCAGTGAGCTTCAAGGCTTGAAATTGATTTGGAAAGGTTCAATGATGTTCAGGGATCGTGTTTAAGTATTTAATTTGGATTGAATTGAGCTGAAACTTAAAATTCGAATTTCAAATTTCTTGCAAAATTTCAAGTATGATACAAGTGTGTTACAAGCATGGATTTGATTCTGAATTCGTGTGTTTTCTCTTACTGAAGTGTTCTACTTCATTTATAAGCAATGAATGTGCTGCAAAGCTAAGCTATCTTGCATTGATGATCTTTGAACCTTTGAATTTTTTAATATAAAAATCTTTGAATTCTTTGGCCATGGCTTTGAATTTTCTTCACCCTCTTGCTCTAGGCCTGCTGTACCATCTCTATGTTGCAGAAGTTAAGCTACCTTGGTGACTCAAGCAAGAGACAAAAGCTTTGGATAATGATTTTGCACCATTTCTTTTTAATTTAATTTTAAAGGTAATAAAATTAAATTTAAAAAGAAATAAAAATGTTATGGGCCCAATGTTGGTCGTGGAAGCCCTTTAACATTATTGGGAACATGTTTGGATCATGAAAACTTGGCCTCTTTTGGAAAAAAAATCATTTTGATCAATGCTAGTTTCATGCATTTTCCCAAAAAATAGCTAACTTCAACAAGGCATATCTCCCTCAATTTTGATCATATGAAGGAGTTCTTGTACTTTTTAGAAACCTCAAGATGTCCTCTACAATCTACTTTGGAAACTTTTTTGCATCTGGAGAAGTTATCTTGATGTTATGGCCTTTGACAAAAAACCACTTTTTGTTGACTTTGAAAATGACCTGTAATGTCCTGGCTCATATTTTCCAAATGGTAAATCCAATGACCATGGGATCAATTTCGTTTGAAAGATAATTGAATTTCATTTAAAACAAGCTTTGGTTGGAATTTTTTGAATGAACGGGGAGAGAGTTATGGCCGGTCAAAATTCAGTTGACTTTTTAGGAGAAAACCCTAATTTTGAAACTTAGGGTTTTGTTGATTTCTGATCTTTTCTTGATGAATTATGATCAACCATTGATCAAATGATGAATCTTTTGACAAAATATGGATGTTGACCAAAAATTTTTTTGACTGTGTGTTGACTTTTCGGTCAAACTGGTCGTCTGTTGACTGTTTGAGCTGCTGACTGTGCGTCTTAGCGAATTGAAGTTTGAAAATTTGTCTGGTGGTACTTTGAGACATATGGACGCCCATGAAATCCACTTGAGGTCTCAAAAAACTTGTTCTTCTGAAAAAAACAAAAACCCTAGTTAGGGACTGTTTGTGTGGGAGACTGTTAAGCGTACCTGATTTTTGTGCAGTGTTGAGTCTCTGCTGATCATGTGATTATTAGAAGACTTCTAGAACAAAAATATTATAATTTTTGAAAGGCAAAAGATTGACTTGATTGATGGTACGAAACACAGAGAATCGTGCTGTCAGCGGGTTTGACTGTTAACTGGCTGTCCGGGCATTAACGTAACAGTTAAAGTGAAAATTCAACAGTTAAAGTTAATTTTTTCTTTTTGTTTTTTGTGTTGTGTTAATGGTGAAAATTTATTTACCTGAGCTGTTAGAAAAACACAAACATAATAAATAAATAGAATATACTATAGGCGAACGAAATTACCGATAATAACCTTGAAAAATATTTAATGCACAGAAAAATAAATATTTAACTAGCAGAAAACACACATAATATTATCTTAATAATTAAATGACAGTACGACAGATAGTACGACATTTAATACTGACAGTACAAATATTACATAAAATAAAATAAACGGTACATTATTTGAAAGCGAAAGATACGACAAACTTTAAAAATGACGATTAAAAACCCATGCTATAAATAACAACATATAGATGGACGGGCGTGTAAGCAACCCAGTTCCGCATTTTTCAGGACTATGCAGACAGAAAAAGGACATGATCACCACCAAAACAGTGATGACCATAAGAAAAAACGTATCCATCCACTTTGCCATTTTTGCCGGGGAAGAAGAGAAAATAATTATGAGGTAGAAGTTTGAGAAATGAGTGAAATTTGATGTGAGAAATTATGGAAAAAATGAGGGGTATTTATAGAGTGAAAAGAAGGATAGAGACGTTGGGGAATGAAGTGATATCGTACAAAAAAGGAAAATTTGAGTGGTAGTAGGATTTGAAAGAAAGTGTATGGTAGGGTTTGAAAAAGAGAGATGTATGGAATAAAGTTATGATTTGATTTGAAAGAAAGAGATTTGAAAAGAAAGGAAGAGATTTTGAAAATAATAGAAGAGATTTTGAAAATAATAATATAGTACAAAAATTAGTGGGAAACAAAAAACTAATAATAATTTAATTGTTACCAGTACAGTCTGAATCTTCGGACTTTGCGCCTGCAAAATTTAATTATGTACCAATTGCGTCAGTACTATTTATCTGCAAATAAATCTCAAATAAATAGCGTGTGTGAAGTGATAAACAGTACTTGGCATTTGTGTAAGAATAAATTCAACAGCGAACCAAAATATCGTATAAGAAATATTCTAAAAACTGAGTATTCATAAAATCAGGATATTTATGAAATAAAATCCAAGATTATATGAAACTCCCAATTTTTAGACAGAAGTCTGTTGCCTTCTTTTTTGAAAAAGATGCGGGCAAATTTTGGGGTATAACAAAGGGAATTGGGTATACCATAGTTAATAGATTTAAATGGACTTTAATCCCATCCCAATTACCGACTTCTTCACTAAGTCTCTAGCTAACCCCTTCGTCAAGTGGTCAGCTAAGTTTTGTTGTGACCGAACAAACTCAATAGACATCACCCCATTCATGATTAATTCCCTAATCATACTATGTCTAATACCCAAATGTCTAGACTTTCCATTGTATATTTGACTATATGCTTTAGCCAGTGTGGCACTACTATCACAACGGATAGAAATTGGTGATATCAGTTTAGGCCATATCAGAATCTCATATACCAAGTTCCTTAGCCATTCTGCTTCTTTACCAGCAGTAGCTAATGCTACAAACTCAGATTCCATTGTGGAACTAGTTATACATGTTTGCTTCTTGGAAGCCCATGAGATGGCACCTCCCCCAAGCAAGAACACCCATCCACTTGTAGAGGATGAATCTTCAACATTATTTATCTAACTAGCATCCGAATAACCCTCTAACACCGAAGGAAATCCCATATATGATAATCCATAATTCATAGTACCCTTTAAGTACTTGAATACCCTAGTTATCGCATGCCAATGATGTCTACTAGGATTACTAGTAAATCTGCTCAACTTTCCAACCGCATAAGCAATATCCGGTCTAGTGCTAATCATAGCATACATCAAAGAGCCTATAGCTCTTGAGTGTTCGAGTTGATCCACAGGTTTACCTGTATTTGGCATAAGCTTTTCTCCTGGATCCATGGGAGTACTTACTGGAGAACAATTTTCATAATTGAACTTCTTGAGTATTTTCTCAATCTAGTGAGATTGCGTAGTTACAATCCCCTTATTCTCCCGTTTAATCTTAATACCAAGAATAACGTCTGCTTCTCCCATATCCTTCATGGAGAACTTTGATGACAAGAAATTCTTTGTTTTATCAACTTGATTTTGGTCGGTGCCAAAAATCAACATGTCATCAACATATAGACAGATGAAAACTCCTTTACCGGATGTATCAAATTTGCTATATACACATTTGTCAGCTTGGTTTAGAATGAAACCATTAGACAAAACAACCTCATCAAACTTTTGATGTCACTACTTCGGAACTTGTTTCAGCCCACACAACGACTTAACTAGCTTACACACTTTATGCTCATTACCAGGCATTACAAATCCTTCAGGTTGCTTCATATACACTTCTTCTTCCAAATCACCATTCAGAAATGCTATTTTGACATCCATTTGATGAATCACTAGATTATGAATAGCCGCCAAGGCAATCAACAATCTAATAGTAGTGATACGGGCAACTGGAGCATAGGTATCGAAATAATCAATCCCTTTTTTTTTGTCTGAAGCCTTGGATAACTAATCTAGCTTTAAACTTGTCAATTTTACCATCGATTTTCATCTTCTTTTTGAAGATCCATTTGCAACCCAATGGTTTGTAGCCTGGTGTTAAATCAGATAATACCCAAGTATTATTTTCCATGATAGAACCAATCTCTTCATCAATGGCTTCTTTCCAAAAAATAGAATCTCGAGATTTCACAGCTTCATCATACGTTCTTGGATCCTCCTCTATACTATAGCAATAATAGTATTGAGTTTCAATCTGATCCTTTGATCCCTCAACTAAATATAGTTGAAAATCAGATCCATAAGATCTAGATTTTCTAGCTCTTTTGCTCCTACGGGGTTCAAGTGTCTCACTTGGCACATCATATGAATGATCATCCCTTAGAGATTCGTCTGAATTAGGTATAGATATCTTTGGTCTAGGTATAGAAGAGAAAAAATTCTCATCAAATATGGCATCTCTTGATTCTATAATTGTGTTAATAGAAATCGAGTCATTAGGTTCTATAACATAAAACCTATAAGCCTTGGAGTGTTCAGCATATCCAACAAAGATGCAAGCTACACCCTTTTTGCCCAAAGTTTTCCTTTTTGGGTCCGGGAGTCTAACCACGGCCCTAACAACCCCAAACATGTAGAAATGTTAAGTTGGGTCGTTTCTTATACCAAAGTTCATATGGGGTAGTCTTGTTCCTTTTATTAGGAACCCTATTTAACAAATAACAAGCCGTTAACATAGCTTCTCCCCAAAACCCTTCACTCAAACCAGAGTAAGATAACAAGGCATTTACCATTTCTTTAAGAATTCTATTTTTCCTTTCAGCCACACCATTTTGTTGAGGTGTATAAGGTGCCGTAGTCTCATGAATGATTCCTACGGATTGGAAAAATACAGGATCATAATATTCACCACCTCTATCGGTACGTAATGTTTTAATCAGCACATTCAGTTGCACTTCAACTTCAGTTTTATAAATTTTGAATTTATCTAAGGCTTCGTCCTTAGCGTGCAACAAATAAACATAGCAGAATCTAGATGCATCATCAATGAACGTGACAAAATATTTTTTATTCCCTAATGATGGAGTAGCATGCAAATCACATAAATCACTATGTATTAACTCAAGAATGACAGATTTCCTTGTTATACTTTTAAAAGGTTTCCTAATGATCTTTGTTAACATGCAAGTTTTACACTTTTCGTTATTTTCATTAAAAACTGGAATTAAATCGTCTTTAGACATTTCATGCATTCTTTTATAATGTACATGTCCTAAACGAGCATGCCATAACGAAAAATTGATAACATTCGAAGAAGACAAAAATATAGAACCAGAATCTTTAGGAACTCCATTCAAATTCATCATAAACATTCCATTATTATAATATCCAAATCCTACAAACACACCAGACTTCGATAAAACATATTTATCGGATTCACACACTTGCTTGTATCCAAGCTTATTCAATACAGGACCAGAAATTAAATTCTTACGTAACTTAGGAACATACAATACATTAAACAAAGTAATAGTCTTTCCAGAACTGAATTCTAGCACCACGTTTCCTTTCCCTTCAACTGGAGCGAAGTGATCATCTCCCATGTATAGAACAGAACCATCTTCCACTGGAACAAAAGTCTTGAACCAGAAACGATCCTTACAAACATGTGTTGTGGCGCCAAAATCAATCCACCACGCGATAGCATCATCCTACACATAAAATGCCTCAGAAGTTAGTGAAACCGAATGTTTAATCAAACTATTCAAATCACAAATTGATTTTTGACCTTGGTTTTTGGATTGGTCCTTAGACCCCTTTCCTGAACCACTTGCGTTCGCGTTGTCGTGCTTTTTTCCGAAACGACAATCCTTCTTGAAATGGCTTGTTCTGCCACACTTCCAGCATTCTAGTTTCGGTTTCTTGTTAACACCGAAATTGCCCTTTTTGTTATTGAAAGCACGCTTCTTTCCTTTGTTTTTGTTGTTATCATTCTTACCACCCTCTTCGATCATATTAACCGAGGGTCCAGCAATTTCTTTGCCTTTTCCTTTGTTATCCTCATGCGCTCGTAGAGATTCCTCTATGCGCAAGTGACTTCCAAGTTGGATCAAAGACAATTCGTCTTTTCCATGTTTCAAATTGTGTTTGAAATCCTTCCATGAAGGAGGCAACTTGTCTATGATGCTTGAGACAAATATTGTTTCATCCATCTTCAATCCATGTTGTGTGAACTGTCCAAGGATTCGGAGGAGTTCATTGAATTGTTCCATGACAGACCTCGATTCAACCATTTTGTAATTGTTAAAATCGGTCACCAGGAACTTTTTACTGGATGAGTCCTCTGCCATGTACTTGGCTTCGAGACAATCCCACAATTCCTTTGCAGATTCCACGTTTTGGTAAATATCAAATAAGGGATCAGACATACCGCTAAGAATATGCCCTCTGCATATGTAGTCGTCATTCTCCCACTTTGATCGGCGTCTCAGATTTTTAACCGTGTCATCCTCCTCAAGTTCTAGAATTGGTATAGACAGGACGTGCACCACCTTCAACGTTGTCAACATGAAATGCATCTTCTTCTGCCAACGCCTGAAGTCTTGTCCTTGAAACTTGTCCAATTTTCCGAAACTTTTAGTCATTCCTTGACGGTGCTTCCTCCTCCAGCCATGATTATCAGAAATAATACTTTGTTCGTTTGTTAAAAATTCGGTATGATAATCCTGGATATCTTCGAAGAATCGTGTTCGTTCACTTTCCGAACAAAGTATTTCGACCCTATTCTTGTCTGGGTTCACGAAATCTTTGCGGGGATAATTCTCAAAGAGCAATCTGTTTTCTGACAATAGAGAACAGATCAGAATGTAGAGAGGAAGTATGATTTCGTGTGCCAAAATCGAGGCCAAATGACTCCTTATATAGGAAACCAATAACAGAAAACGAACAGACACACCTTTTCGGAAAAGAATGGTCATGTCTGTTGGGAAAGGGTACAACAATTCAAACGAATTTTTCGAACGGGGCGCTGCCCCGCACCCCGCCCGTTGACTTGGCAGCAGGGGCGCTGCCCCTTGGACCCCCGCAGGGCGCTGCCCCGCACCTCGCCAGGGGCTCTGCCTCTTAGACCCCGACGGGGTGCTGCCCCGCGCCCCGCTAGGGGCTACGCCCCTTGGAACCCCGTTTCTATTATTCGTATTCTATTACACGTTTGGCTCGACGAGCATGCACTCCGCACTACCCTAACTCGTTTCAAACTTAACGCATAATTGCATTGGCCTATAGTAAATCACATTACTACCAAAATACATTGATGATACTAAAATCCCCAACATATAGTGCTCAACCACAATTTTTATCTACGCCAATTCTAACCAATTGTCTCAAATATTTCTATAAGTTGTAAGAAAAAAAAGTGAAAGAAGAAATAAATCTCAAAGATAGAAACTAAAATAGAAATAAATAGTTATATAAAACATAATCACATGTCATCGTCATTTAAAAGTTTATATAACAAAACATGATAGAATAAATACTAACAAATTAACACAAACAAATGAGGAAAAAAAATGAGAGTGATATTTTTATCCTTACAATTTAATCACGGTTTATCTCACCATCATTAAGTTGTGCTTTATGTAAATTTAAACGTGTCAAACACAAAACAATATATACCACATAATTATATGTCATCATAATTTAAAATTTTATATAACAAAATATGATAATATGAAAAAATATATATTTATCCTTACAATGTAATCACGGTTTATCTCACCATCATCAAATTGCACTCCCTTTATTCTATATATTTGAAATCAAAAGCAAGAACACTAAAAAAATCAAAATGAAAGAAAGAATTCTATTTATAAAGATTGATATGTTAAAAACCCTTCAAAATTAAAAAAAAAAAAATGTCATGAAATTTTTAGGACTATTTCATAATTGTCATTAGTTGCCCCATAATTTTGTCAAGACACAAAAGAATAAAAGATAAAATATATTACCTAAATATGATAAAACTATTTGATATATTTTTGCTAAATGAATTTACTTAGTAATAGTAGTTTGGAATAAATATCACACAAAAATGGTTTTTAATATTTGAGATAATATGAGATGGCTATGTCGTCTTAATCAGAGACAATATTTTCATTCCACTTCAAAAAAATCTTCTTATATTACCACCAGGGCCGGTCCTTTGAATTTGGGTGCCTTGGGCGAATCCAAAGAGTGGTGCCCCTATAATTTTTTTAACAATAAATACATAAGGATAAATGAAATAATTGGATAAAAAACACATTTTCATTTGATATTGTGCAAAAAGAATAGAAATATGAATCTTTAAATAAATGTTCATACTACATCAAAACATAAACCACTATAAAGAGACTTCTTCTTCTTGATCCCGTCTTTTTTTTCTATAAAAAATTGACCAAACTTTTAAAATTATTTAAATATCATCCTCTTAGCATTTTTGTTGCAAAATTGTTAATAGTTTGTTCATAATCAAGGTTCTTCAAAAAATTATTTTCAATTGAAATGAACGCAAAACTATTTAATCTATCTTGTAACATAGTTGATCTCAAATAAGATTATAATAATTTTAATTTAGAAAAACTTATTTTAGTAGATGCAACACCGATAGGAATAGTCAATATTACTCTATAATCTATGCATGCATTAAGAAAACAATTAAAAGTCTTTAAAGAACTCAATATCATATAGCTTGATTTTGATTCAACTGCTAAAACTTCTCTAATAAATTTCAATTCTTCAACCAAAATTTCACCATCAAGATCAAGAGAATCGTCATGTTTTAAACAAGTTTCAAGATGTTTACAACATGCTTTCAAGCCCTTATCAGATAATGATCTAAGCCTTTCAATATTAAACAAGAATCCAAAAATACTTTCATATATGCTATACTGCTAAAATCTTCTATCAAGTGAGCCAATTGTTTGATCCACAATATATAAGAAATAATGATTTCGAAAAGACTCTTCAACAGACTCAGGATTCAGTTGTGTGGGTTGAGATGGGTTTTCATTGTTTTCTACTAATTTGATGTTTTTGAATAAACACATTCAATCTCCATTTAATTCTCAATCTTTTCAGCACTAGCCTTAGCATTTACAAATCCAGATTCTCTATATTTTTTCAAATACTTGATCAAACTTTTTACTAGTTCTATAGCCACATCAATACACGTGTCTTTTTTTTGCAAACTTTTGCTAATTTCATTAACAACAGTTAACAATTCAAACCAAATATTCATAGCTACTAAAAATTCAAAGTTTACAATTCCATGAGTTGCTAAAGATTCGACTTCAGTCTTAATTTTGGGATCATTATCTTGTTTTCCTAGTTAAGGTAATGTTTCACTCTTAATTTTGAGATCAATAATATAAAAAAATTTCTATATCATTGTTTTAATTTTAATGCCTCAATTAAATTCTTTAGTTGCTAAAATTATAGATATATTAATGGATTTTATTTTAGGGGAATTAATTGATTTTATTCTACTGTATATTTTATTTATGAGAAATTATATTTTTTTATTAATTTTGACTTTGTAGCACCCATATAATTTTGTTAACCAGTATTTTTTTTAAATTCCAGCAAGTATTTTTATAATAGAAAATTCTCTTTTAATATATATAGGGGTAAGAGAAAAAAAATTGGTGCCCCTAAAATTATGGGGCCCTGGGCTCCCGCCCCACGAGCCCGTGCTCAGGGCCACCCCTGATTACCACTACTGTGTTACACTCCCTGCATCTATTAAAAATTAAAAATAACAATAATAATAAATTAATGGAAAAATTGATATAAAAATAAGAAGTTAGAAGAGAATGTTAGAATAAAACAAAAAAGAGTTATATGTAAAGAAAAATACAAAGAAGATTTCTTCAATAAAAATTAATAAATAAATAAATAAAGAAGAAAGAGACAAATAGAAAAGAATGAGATAAAAGAACACACATGATAAGAAATGAGAAAGTGAGTAAAGAAGAAGAATAAAAGATTTTCTATTCCTTTGGAAGATAAATTGAGATTTTTCCCTTTCTTTTGCCCTATGTTTCACGTATACGAACTGCTCCAATAACCACTCCCTTATTACTTCTCTTCTCCCCTTTTGCTTTAACTCTCAATGACTTTCTTTTATTTTATTTGGTCTCAAATTGTAAGAAAAAGAGTAATTAAAACTGCATTAATTTATCTAATCTACATGATACACTAAAAATGTGATGGTTTTATATATTATTCTTGAAGAAGTTAAGAAACTGTTATTTATGTGTAAGAGTAGTTAATTTTAAAAACGGCTATAAAGAAGTTATGCCATGGAAGTTATCAACCATACAATTTTTTATAATTATATTGTGTTATTTATTTAAAAATAAATTAAAGGATGTTTATGGAATAAAAATAGGCCAGTCCAAAATTGGATATCCTCTTTATATATAACTAGCGTCCAAACGGTCACCTCTGTGCCCGTTTGTTCGTTTTTTTTAATGCGCGCAGCAGAGAAATGTAAACGCATGTATATCTTTTAATGAAGTTTTTATTATACGTCATCTTAAGAAATAGACGCAATTAATAGAATTAAAATCAAGACGATAAATATATATATTTTAATAGAATTTTTAGTGAATTTCCTATATATAGTTATAGATTAAGAATAGCATGTTTATTAAACCAATGTAACCAATGTAACAGTTTAAACAAAATATAATTAACAACATAATATACTAAATATTATGTTAAAAAAACATAATAATAATTTTTTGATCAAAATATTTATTAAAAACATAATATATTCCTTTTTTTTTATTTTGGATACGAATGTTCAATGAATATATGATTTACCATGAATGTATGATATTATATGATATAATTATATTATTTTTTAATCCACTATCATATTTAGCAAAAATAAACATTATCCTTAGTCAAATATACCAAAATTTTATTATAAAAAATCAATAAAGAATTTTTAAATATTTAACAAATCAACAAAATCATTTAGAATTCAATTATGCTTAAAAAGGTAAATGAGTTATTCTTTTGTAGTGGTTATTTGAAATTAATTTTTTGGTAACTTTGTAATGCAAATGTAAGCCACGAATTCATGTTTAATTGATTACTGTTTTATCCTTTTTAGTATGTGTTTTTAAATTAACATAAGGATATTATAGGGTGTTTATATCCCTTCATTTGTAATGGACTAATAGTTGATTTGTATTTAAAAGATACATTGTATAGTTGATTTTTATTTTAGAAAGAAAATATATATATATATATATATATATATATATATATATATATATATATATATATATATATATATATATACTCGAAAAGTAAGTTATTAAGATTCCTTAATTTTAGCCATTAGATTGACAAGAATTAATGAGAGTAAGTCTTTGTTAGAATAAGAATATTCATCCTCATATATATATATATATATATATATCTTAGTAATTTACTCTTAGATTATTTTGCTTTTAAAAAATCCCTAAAACTATTCTCTTGATATAAGAAACCCTAATATTACTATGGGAAATGCTAACGAGTGGCACAGGGGCACTATCTCTAATATGAAAAGAAAACATGAAGGATGTTGTGTCGTGGGAATAGACCTTGGCACAACTTATTCATGTGTTGCAGTATGGCAGGAAGAACATCATCGAGTTGAGATCATTCACAATGATCAAGGCAATAGAACTACTCCTTCTTTTGTTGCTTTCACAGAAAATCAAAGACTGATCGGTGAAGCTGCTAAGAATCAAGCTTCTGCCAACCCTCTAAACACCGTCTTTGGTAATCTCTATTCTTTTACTCCTTTAAAATTCCAAAACCTAATTACACATTATTTATAACCGAGTTCATGGCTCTATTTAGAATTTTCATTACGTTCAGGTACCAACCGATCAATTACACTTTGTTCTTTATTTTTTTTTCAGATGCTAAGAGGTTAATTGGTAGGAAGTTTAGTGATCCTATTGTTCAAGATGACATACTTTTATGGCCATTCAAAGTCGTTGCTGGTGTTGACGACCGACCCATGATTACAGTTAAGTACAAAGATCAAGAGAAGCAACTCTATGCTGAAGAAGTATCATCTATGGTACTCACGAAGATGCGAGAAATTGCTGAGAAATATTTAGAATCACCGGTTAAGAATGCAGTTGTTACTGTGCCAGCTTATTTTAATGATTCTCAAAGAAAAGCAACTATTGATGCCGGTGTTATTGCTGGCCTCAATATTATGAGGGTAATGAATGAACCCACTGCCGCAGCAATTGCATATGGCCTTGACAAGAGAACTGGTTGCATTGGAGAACGGAAAATTTTAGTGTTTGATCTTGGTGGCGGCACTTTTGATGTGTCTTTACTAACCATTAAGGGTAATGCCTTCAAAGTTAGGGCAACTGCTGGAAACACTCACCTTGGTGGAGAAGACTTTGATAATAGAATGATGAACTACTTTGTACAAGAGATCAAGAGGAAGAACAAAGTCGATATTAGTGGGAATCCAAAAGCCATGAGGAGGTTGAGAACTGCTTGTGAGAGGGCAAAAAGATCACTTTCTTTCCTTGTTACCGCCTCTATTGAAGTAGATTCTTTATTCCAAGGCATTGACTTTTGTTCTTCAATCAATAGAGCCAAGTTTGAGGAAATGAATATGGACCTTTTTAATGAGTGTATGAAGATTGTTGAAAGTTGTCTAATGGATGCTAAGATGGACAAGAGCAGGATAGATGATGTTGTTCTTGTTGGTGGATCATCTAGAATTCCTAAAGTACAACAGCTACTACAAGACTTTTTTAACGGAAAGGAGTTGTGCATGAGCATAAATCCTGATGAGGCGGTAGCTTATGGGGCAGCTGTTCAGGCTGCATTGTTGAGCAAAGACGTTAAGAATGTTCCAAAATTGGTGCTGCAGGATGTTACACCTTTGTCTCTTGGCAGGTTAACAAAAGGAGATATTATGCATGTGGTGATTCCTAAGAACACTTGCATTCCTGTCAAGAAGACAGTGTCATATTCTTCACCTACAGATAACCAAACCAAGGACTCGATTAAGGTTTATGAGGGTGAGAGAACAAGAGCCAGTGACAACAATTTGCTTGGTTCTTTTACTCTTTCTGGCATTCCCCCAGGTCCTCGCGGCAGCCATCTCTCAAATGTTTGTTTTACTATTGATGAAAATGGTATTTTGACTGTTTCAGCTAATAATAATGTTTCTGGAGTTTCGAGCATGATTACAATAACCAATCACAGAGATAGATTGTCAAGTGAGGAAATTAAAAAACTAATTCAAGAAGCTGAGAATTACCAAAATGAAGACAAGAAATTCCTAAGGAAGGCCACAACCATGAATGCATTGGATGACTACATTTACAAAATGAGAAAAGCTTTAGAGAAAAAGGATATTAATCTAAAGCTCTCCTGTCAAGAAATTGAGATCATCGAATCTACGATTGCTGTGATTACAAATTTGATTGATGAGAATAACCAAGAGGTAGAAATAGATGTTTTGGAAGACCATCTAAAGGGACTTAAGAGTACCATGGAAGGCATTTTAGTTAAGACTATTTAGTTTTTATTTTGTTTTTTCTCAACTATGATTTTGATGTTTGTTTTTCTGTTTAGTAGCATTATCTAATACTTGTAAGGTTTGATAATATTTTGGTACAGACAGACATGTTATTTAAACCATGCTGTTGAGTGTGCTGAAACTATGATCCAGTCACACTTGTTTCCATTATGATTAATTTATATTTTATTTTATTATTAGTTTGCAAGTTTCTTTGAGTCTTCTCAAAAAAAATTAATCTTCTGCGTAATCAGTTTGTGGTTTTCCTTTGCTTGAATATAGAATATCGGAGTTTATTGGTTGTTTCAAGCACAAAGTTGTATTGAGATTTTAAAAAGTTAAAAAATCATGTCTTCTTAACTAAAAACACTTGCAACTTTGCAGGATAATGAAAACTCCCAAAATTTACTAGTGAACTTTAATTACCAACCAATACTTGTCAAATAAATAGTTTATTCTCTCCTGAGATTCGATTGCGTATCTTGTTACCATCTGTTGAAACTTGATATGTCACTTGAATGTTTACAAGATAAAGGGTTGTAAAAAAAAACTGACTGATGGAATTTGTAAGAAAAGAAAGCATGACAATTTGGCATGATGCTTAACTTGTGAACTGTTAATTTGTAATAAAATAATTTTGAAATGTTGAAACTTGAAATGCAAAGAAGCCGATTTACTATTAGTTGTGGGACAGTTTTTTTCACTTCTTTTGTTGTGTCATTGGTATAAGTGTTTTTTGTTGTTTTATTGAAATAGAGAAATGTAAAGGCCTTAATTTAATTTTTTTTCTTATTTATGGTATTTTATATTTTATTATCTGCTCTCTAGTATGACACTTTACTATGATAATTTACTATATTTTTGTTTTATTATTAAGTTGAAACTTTTATGAATTGTTATATTTATGATATGTTGGAAATTTTGGTACGATGACAACTTAGAGGGGGAATTGAAACGTGGTATTGACATTAATTGGACAATACATGACTACAAGGAAGAATTAATCTGAAAGTGAATTTGAAAGAATTCATTTTAGTCTCACATAGGAGAGAACACAAATATTAGTATATATATTCTAACTTGGCCTAATGGGTTTGGCCCCAAGAGGTACCCAATTATGTAACTCGGAGTGAGGACACGTCACCGAGTAATCTTGACACGCGCGTGTCGTTCAACCGGCCAGCTGAAGTATTTTTTTTTCCTCTCTATCTCTCTTCATCTAAAAATATTTTTTTTTCCTTAGACTGAATTAATTCCAAATACTGGGAGTGGTTTAAACACCATCTGAAGATGTATCTCTTGAACGATTTATTACCGTGAAAGTAATAATCGTAACTATTTTGTACGGGTTGTTTTATCCTGGAGACATCATCGAAACTCGACTACTTTGCATAATTATTGGCAGTACAGAGAAACGTCTTAAAGAAAGCGACCTAGTACGCGGCTCGTCCCGACAAATTTTCTCAATGGCAAAATTTATTTTTCAAAACCAGAAACAACAATTTTAAGACGTTTTCTTAACTGCCATGGCTACTAAGGAAATTATCGGAACTACTACGGTCGCTACTGTCTCTGACAAACCATTTAAGTTTGAGGGTTCTCACTTCAAACGATGTCAAGCTAAGATGAAAATTTTCTTAACTTTAAAGAAGGTTGCCCACGTTCAGACTAATGAGATCCCTGTTGTTCCTTTTGGATCAATTGAACAAACTAATGGAAGCAAAACGGTGGATTCAGATGGAGTTGTTAAAACAACTGAATTAGAATTTGTTGAAAAATCTAAAGTAGCAGCAGATAAGTTACAACTCAGCAAAGAGATCGCCCTATGGCAAGAGAATGACTACTTGTGTAAAAATCACATTCTGAACACCCTTGGTGATGACATGTATGATTATTACAGTAATTACAAGACTGCTAAACGAGTATGGGAAGTGTAACACCCCTTTTCTAACCCCAAAGCACGATACTTATCATCATCACCATTCCGATTTCCAGCATTAGCTTGAGGAATCTGACCAAGAGATCTAACCAGCATCCTCGATACATCAGCAATAGCATCATCGTTCCTTCCAGCAACCATCGTCCTCTGACAACCAACAACCAAAACAGACAAAACAGTATCGATCATGTCAGATACACAAATCTAATAAAACGGGAATAAAGACATTAAAGACTTTGACCAACTGGTCGACCATGCTCTGATACCACTAATGTAACACCCATTTTCTAACCTCAAATTATATCATACAATTCATAGAGTAAGCGTGCATAAAGGAAAAAGGGGGCTACATGTTGATTTCCACAAAATGAAAATCCCAAACAACATATAAACATTCATAATATGCAAAGATCATATTGTAACACAATGATGTAAATCTCATGCTTCCATACATTATGCATAAACGCTTGCAGAAAACAAAAGAATTGCTATCACATAATTTCAATGATTATGTCCCATACCATATTCATCTACCAATTCAAAATAACATTAATATCCATGCTACTTGAACTTACAAATTTAGGCTACAAGGCCTTTAAACAACATATTCAAATGTTAACATATACATCCAAAATATTCAACAAATATAAAGATAGCAAGGTTCAAAACATAAGCATAAGTCAATACAAAAATCCCCCCAAGTGTTACATGACCAGAGCATATGACTCGCTACCTAATCAATACACACTCGGAAGCTTTCCGGCTAACCACGAACAAGCTACTAAGTGTCTAAACCTGCATGTTACCAACAAAGAGAAACATTCAAACAGAACGGTGAGAATTCAAATTATTATAGAAAACATAATAATGGGAAATGCAACACATAAACAAGCAATGCATTCATCAATTCACCACTCTTCATAAAATAAGCGATTCATATATCATATATCAATCATCACACAAAACAATCACATGAATACAAAACATTTACATATCACACAATGTGACTCGGATGTAACAATGTGACTCGATGCATGTGGTACCTGTAGCAACCTGCCTAAAAATTATAACTTAGAGAGTCGCCACCTATTCTGAAGGGCGAATAGGAAACCCTACGCAGTATAGAGATCAGGGTAAGATACTATATTCAGGTCGAGGGAAGGTGTTAGGCACCCTCAACCCTTTCCTATGGCTTTGAATCTAAGGTCAACAATTTTATGGCTAAGAGTATTAAGGTAAGGTTTATGCTTTCGAGGGTTAAATAATTAAGGGAAATAAATCGGGAAAAATGAGATTTAGAAGGAAGGGGACTCGCCTTGTTGCCAAGTGCCTACGTATCTCCTTATGGAGAATCAGAGTCAACGTAGTTCGGGGACAGGGTTGTACGCCTTTGAATTTGTTATGGAGGTGTTTGAATGGTTTGAAGGCTTTTTGAATGGCCTATCGTAGTTTTGAATTTGATTTGAGAGGCATTTTGAGTTGCCTGATTGAAGAGGATGAAAATCCGTAGTATCGTGGTTTATTGTTTTGAATGTTTTGGGCGTACAACCCTGATTTTAATTTGTACTATTAACCGCAATGATCAATAGATTCGATCACCATAGTTAAAAGATTAGTAAAAGCATTGCTAATTATTCTAATCGATCGATTCGATTATCACCGTTAGCAAATTGATGTATCTTGAATAATTATTAATTTTATCATTATCCCTCATAATCAATAGGTTCGATTACAAATAATAATGAATTTGATAAAGGGAAATATGCTAATCATCGTAACCAATAAGATGGTTAAAACCATTTAGCAAAATAAATGTTATTTTAATTAATATTTAATTAAAGAATTAAATAATTAAATGATCGATTATTACCCATTGCGACCAATATATTTAGTCGAAACGAATAATAAATTAAACCCTAATACTTTGGCCAAAAGGCCAATGGGATTGGACAAACCCTACTGCATTGATGGATTTTGTAATTTTTTATAACTTTATATGTCTTTGGTATTTTTTTTTAATATATCATCTTTATTCATTATCCTAAAACTAGTATAGTAATAAAATTGAAAATAAAAAACTAATATCAAAAATATACAATAATTAATTCATGAAGAGAAAAAAAAGAAGTTTAGTCGTAGCTATCATCTCCAAACTTACAGCTTGAGATTTTTGACTTTTCTACCAATTGAAGTAGCCACTCGCTACTTGACACGTGGCAACTACAATTAAAAAATGGGAAAAGCTAACATGTGCCCTAAGGGCACAAGTTAATGAGATATTTATAGAAATATTTTATAGGAACGCGTGCATTCAATGGATCGAAATTTTAAATTTGACTTTATTGCATTTAATTACATTTTATTTTTTCTAATTATAACATCCTTAACATGTGCCCTAAGGGCACATGTTAGCATGACCCTTAAAAAATAAAATAAAACAATAGGGATATTACTTGATAAAGAGAGAATACTTTGGGAACCATATAATCTTCTTTCTTCTTCCTCGTGTCACTCTCCTCTCTACCTGTGTTTCTTCTCCTCACTCATCTCAAACAAAAAAACAAAAAAATCAAAACACATATTAAACTAAATGAAGATAAAGAAGCTATACCCCACGGAATCGATGACGGCGCGTCGGAAAGATACGGGTGGAGGTGGGTCTGGACGGTGGATGTTGACCGCTCTTGGATCGACGGTATCGGAAGAGGGGGGTAGTTCGTCTGATGTTGAACCGATGGTGCAGTGGTGCGATTAACGAAGGAGATCAAACCTCCTTCTACTCTGATTTCATTCATTTTTTTTTGTTTTGAGTTGTTGTTGAAGATCCAATGCTTTTTGTTCTTCTTTTTTTTATTTTGCAGGAGAAACCTTGGTACATGGATATGAAAGAACGATTGCGTCGTGTGAATAGCCATGCGTAATTGTTAGATGAAAGGTGGACTTCTTCTGAGTGTATGTATAATATAGGTGAATTGTCAGTAAAAGAAAAGTTGAAAAAAGTTTTTGTGTGTGCGTGTGAAAATAAGGGTTAGTTGTTAGAAAGTGGCCTCCCCTAATGTTTAGAAAAAATCTCTATTTATAATGAAGAATTAGGTTAAATTAAAAATGGAAAAAAATAAATTAGCATTTAGACTATTAACATAATCAAATTATTTGTTTTGATTTTATCTAAAAATAGAGAGAATCAAATCAAATAAGTTTTAATAATAATTGACTTGGACCAAAAGTTAAGGAACAACTATTACTTTAATTAATTTTTTTTGAATTTTTTGTGACTATAAAAGCATAAAAAATGAAGAAAAGTGAAAAAATAAATATTTTTTAAATGCTTAATTAAATATTACGAAAATTAAAAATTAATTGATTACAAAATTATTTTTTGTGATTTTTAAATATAAAATGAAAATAAAATTACAACTAAAATAAAAAACAAATTAAGGGAGAAAAGCTAGAAGTGGGATTTGAACCTGGGACCCCACATTTGCAAACCTTACATTCTTATCAAATGCGCCACGTCATCTAATCGAAATAAATGACATTTGTGATTATATGAAGGCAAATTTTGGGGTATGACAGTACCATGGGAATCCAATGTTTCACCGCTTTCCGATTCATTATCTCGAATCCAAGCCACGCTTCCGATCCAGACAAGATCAAAGCCACAATTATGAACCCAAAGTTTCACCACCTCTATTTCCAATCAAGGATCAAAGTCAACCATGTGAACCCAAGTTTCACCGCCTATATTTCAAAGCCAACTATGAATGCATGTACAATCATCCCAACACATATGCCATTAAGATTATCCAAACAAATCTTAACATACCGCATACCACAATAATTCACACATTGAATTATCTGCCAATTGTACAAGATTCTCATACCAAATAACAATTATAACAAAGCACAACAACCATCATGTGTCCAATCACAACATCATGAATATATCTCCATATATCATGTTAATAACTGTTATTCGCCACATACCAAAACATAACACACATAAAGACAATTACATGTTATTTCACATAACAACACCATAATTAATCAATCAAGTGCTAATCAATCCTATCCTATCATATAGAACATCACAATAGCTTCTTAATGCTTCAAACGTTGCATAAAAAGGAGTTATAAATCAAAAGATACAACATTTCAAAGTTTGGAAAAAGTTTCATACAGTAAAGTCCGCTTAGAGGGCATCAAGCGCACCAATAACCTCGCTTGAAGCGGCTAAAAACAGTAGCTAACATTTTCGCAGGTCCGCTTAGCGGGCTAGGTCCGCTTAGCGAGCCTTCACTTTTTTTTTCAAAAACAAACAACATCCGCTTAGCGGGCCAGGGGCCGCTTAGCGGACATACGATTTTGCAGAAAAAAACCAGCAAACTCAAAACTGCGAAAATCACATCCCACAACTCAAAATCACTTCCACACATCAATAACCAGCAAATACAACTAGTATTCATCATTACTAAACAACATTCATCATCAAAATCATGTTTAATCATACAAATCCATAGAAATTAGCATAAGTCCTACATTTATAGGTTTTCATAAAATTGCAAAGATGAAGACATTCACACAACCAACACATTACCCAATCATATAGTCTATAAGAACTTGGATTCTAACCCTTACCTCTAGTTCAAATCCACCCTCTTGATGAAAATCTACAAATCCCCTCTTTATTCTTCTCTTGCCTCTTTCTCTTCTTTCTATCTTTTCTCTTTTCTAAATCTAGGTTATCTCACAAATTTTCTATTAGCTCTTAATTGTTATTGGGCTTAACCCATCCAACTATCCTTTCTAATTCATTTAGGCCCATTAGCTAATTTACTATATTTCTACCAATTACTAATTAGCTAAATTAACTTATTAGCACATAATTAAATAATTATTACTCAAACAATAATTAAATAAAACACACAAACATCAAATAATTATAATTAAATAAATATCTAATAAAAATAGGATGTTACACGAAGCTTTCCAGAAGAAATACGATACTAAAGCATGTGCAAAGATATATGTTGTCAGCCGCTACTTGAACTATAAGATGGTGGATGAAAGATCTATGGAAGCTCAAAGCCACAAAATTCAGAAAATTGCTCATGAGATCATTACAGAAGGTATGCCCCTAAATGAACAATTTCAGATTGTTGTCATCATTGACAAACTGCCCCCTGGTTGGAGAGACTTCAAAAATGTGCTTTGCCACAGAACAAAATAGTTTTCAATTGAGAGTCTGATTACTCGCCTCCAAATTGAAGAGGAATCAAGGAGACAAGATCTGAAAGATGAAGTCTTAGTTATTTCAAACTACAAAACGAGATTTGGCGCGGTTTAAAAAATACGGGCGAACCATTAAAGAATCAAAACCGCAAGGTTGTGAACCGAATTAAGAATGAGAATCCCTCTAGGACCCCATTTACTCTGATTGCTTAGCAACAACCACTACCTCAAAGAAATGACGCTTCGGCGTTCATCTGTTACAACTGTGGAAAGCCGGGTCGTATGGCTAAGAGATGTAAGAGCATGTCTAAACCTGATGTTGGCTCTAATGTACTAGTTAACCTGACCGATGAGCAATTCATTGTTATGATCATTGAAGTCAACATGCTTGGTGGAAGTAATGGTTGGTGGATAGACATTCGCACCTCTCGTCATGTCTATTACAATCGTGCTATGTTCAAGACATACATGAATGCAGAAGATAATAAAGTGTTATTGGGAGATGCCCACACCATTAATGTTGCTGGAATCGGAGATATTGAGCTGAAATTCACCTCAGGAAAGACTTTAATCTTGAAGGATGTCATGCACGTTCCTGAAATCGGGAAGAATCTTGTTTCTGGTTTTCTTTTAAATAAGACAGGGTTTAGTTAGACTATAGGGGAAGATTTGTACACAATCACTAAGAATGGTATTTTTATTGAGAAAGGATACGCCACTAATGGCATGTTTAAGTTGAATGTTGATTTGAATAAATTTTCTCCTTTTGTTTACTGTGTGTGATTTTAATATTTGGCATGCTAGACTTTGTCACGTAATAAGTGAATTATCTCAAATGCAAGCAACTTAGGCTTAATCCCTAAGTTAAATGTCAATGATTCAAATAAATATGAATCATATAGTCAAGCTAAAATAATTAAGACTTCGCATAAATTAATTACTAAAGAATAAGATCCCCTAGATCTTATACATTCTGATATATGTGAATTAGATGGAACATTAACTATAAATACTAAATGTTATTTTATCACTTTTATTGATGATTTTTATGATTATACTTATGTATATTAATGAAGAATAAAATTGAAGTGTTTGACATGTTAAAGATGTATGTAACTGAAATTGAGAATAATTTAGTGAAGAGATTAAGAGACTTCATAATGATAGGGGAACTGAATATGAATTTGGGTTATTTAATGATTTTTATAAACAACATGGAATTGTACATGAAACGACTGCTCCATATTCTCCTGAGATGAATGGTAAAGCAGAAAGAAAGAATAGAACTCTCACTGAACTTGTTGTTGCAATAATGATGAATTATGGTGCTGCATCTCACTAGTGGGGAGAGATTTTATTGACTATTTTCTATGTCTTGAATAGAGTTTCCATGTCAAAGAGTAATATCTCTCTATATGAGATATTAAAGAAAAGACAACCAAATTGTCTTATTTAAGAACTTGGGGATGTTTGGCTTATGTCAAAATTTTGGATCCGAAACGAGTTAAACTCGCTAGTAGAGCATATGAATTTGTATTCATTGGGTATGCAGCAAACAATAAGATATATAGGTTTTATGACCTAAATGCAAAATTGACCATAAATCAAATGATGTTGATTTCTATGAAGAAAAAATTTCCCTTCAAATCAAGAAATAGTGGGGGCATTTAATCGAGTAACATTCCTATGATAAGAAGCACAAAAAACAACGACAATGTAGAAACAGAAATTCAAAGAAGTAAAAGAGTAAGAGTTTCTAAAGATTATGGGCCTGATTATGCGGCTTATAATGTAGAAGAAGATCTAACAAATCTTCAAGTAGCCTTGTCATCTCTTGATGCAGATCTATGGCAAGAAACTATTAATGATGCGATAGAATCTCAAGAATCTATCAAGACCTAGCACTTAGTAGTATTTCCTCCATGTTGCAAACCAATCGATTGTAAATGGTTTTTGAAAAAGAAACTAAAAACTGATGGAACTATTGATAAATACAAGGCTCTCCTTGTAGCTAAAGGTTTTAGAAAAAGAGAAAAAAAGATTTCTTTGACACCTTCTCTCAAATCACCAGGATAACATCTATTAGGGTACTTATTTCGATAGTTGTTATTTATAACTTAATAGTACATCAAATGGATGTTAAAACAGCTTTTTTAAATGGTGAATTAGAAGAAGAAATCTATATGGAACAATCGGTAGGTTTTTTATACAAGGACAAGAAAACAAGGTCAGTAAGTTAGACAAGTCTTTGTATGGATTAAAAGAAGCTCCTAAACAATGGCATAAATTTTTTGATAACTTAATGATATTGAATGGGTATAAAGTGAATGAAAATGACAAATGTGTTTATTACAAATCTGAGAATCTCATCTACACTATCATATGTCTCTGTGTAGAAGATTTACTCATATTTAGATCAAACATTTAGACCATTAATGATATGAAATCATTGTTGTGCAACAAATTTGTTATGAAAGATCTCGGAGAAGCAAACGTGATTCTTGACATCAAGATCACGAGATCTGAGAAGGAATTTCTTTGGATCAATCACACTATGTTGAGAAGATCTTAAAGAAATATAAATACTTTGATTGTAAACCTACATGCACACCATATGATCCGAGTGTGAAACTGTTTAAGAACACTGGTGAAAGTGTAAAAGAAATTGAATATGCGAGCATCATTGGCAGTCTTAGGTACGCCACTGATTGTACTAGACCCGACATTGCATATGTCGTAGGATTGTTATGCATATTTACGAATGTCATACCCCAAAATTTGCCCATAATATTTTTCAGATATTTTCACTCACCTGACTTTCAACTGCTCAAGAATATGCAAGAATTGGGCACACTTACTTCTCTCCTAAGCAATTAACCCACAACTAGGGTTTTGCTTCTCTCAAAGTAAAATCAGGTTCTAACACCTCAAGTGGACTTCATGGCCCCTCATATGCTTCAAAGTATCCCCATGCCAAGTTTAAAACTCTGATTCACAAGAGTGCTCTCTCAACTGCTCAAATGGTCAACGGTCGACTAGTTTGACCTAAAAGTCAACCATGGTCAAATTACAGTCAAAATTCTTGATTTTTGGTCAATATCCTTATTTTGAAGTAAAATTCATCATTTGATCAAGGGTTGATCACGATTCGTCAAGAAAAGTTCATAAATCAACAAAGCTCATAGTTTCTATATTAGGATTTTATAGGAGAAAGTCAACTGAACTTTGACCAGCCATAACTTTCACATGGTTCAAAAAAATCCTAATTTGAATGAAATTGAATTCCCTACAACTTTGTCTCTCTAATGCCAAGGCCAAAAATGCTTCATTTGGAAGATATGAGCCAAAACATTACAGGTCCTTTTTGAAAGTAAACCAAAAGCAGTTTTTTGTCAAAGCCCATGTCATAAAGACAAAATCTCCAAAAGGGAAAAAGGTTCCATAGTGTTTTGTAGAGGACATCTTGAGCTTTTCAAAAAGTCCTAGAACTTCTCCATATCTTAAAAATTAAGGGAGATATGCCTTGTCAAAGTTGGACAAATTTGGAGGGAAAATGTGAAACAAATATGGTTCAAAATGGATTTTCTTGCAAATGGGCCCAGGTTTTTTAGATATAATCTTGATCCTCAGGTTATACAAGACTTCAAATCCAATTGCCACGAATTTATAGAATTTATTTGATTTATTATGAATTTTTTTATTTTATTTAAAAGTGGTTAAATTTAAATAAATCAAGCAAAAAATCAAAGATTTGATTTGGCTCTTCATTCCAATCATATCCAATCATCAAATAGGAAATATACTTGATTCAAATTCGTGGAAAGAAGATTGGGAGGAAAAAGATTGAAATTGACCTATTTTAGAAACTTTTAAAATCAATTTCCAACCAAATTTGCAAAGATTGATTCAAGGAGATTTTGTTCAAATTTGTTAACCTAAATCAGTCTACTATATAACCATAACCCTTCCAGATGCATTGGGCACGAAAAATTCTAAGCATCAAACCCTATTCAAGAAGCAAGGTTTTCACTCAAGAACACCAATTTGGTTTTGGAGTTTGGAGAAATTTCAAGGCATTCTAAAGGTTGCAATACAATCCTTGAAGGTTTCTGAAGCTGTTTGGATACTCACGCGACATCAACACCCCCAGAATTATCTCCATCTAAGCCACGGTATGTCACTAATAACTTGAACTCGGGTATGACAATTCACGCATCCATATTGAAATTTGCTTGCATATTATTGTTCGTGATGTTGTGTTGATTTTTTCTGGAGGTTTAATTGTGTTCTCATGCATGTTTGCCGTAGACTGCCATATTAGGGTTCATGTTTTAAATTTGGGGATTTTCTAATTTAGAAGGATTTGGATCATGATACTGCTACAGGTGTGTTCGCGTGAATGAGGTGATCATGAATATGGTTTTAGATTTTATTTTCTGTGCTTGTATGCAATTTTGGCTAGTCGCAGGTGTTGTAGTGACGGTTCAACAAACGTAGCTAAAAGTTCCAGGGCTAAAACGACGACCCAAGGTTGAAGATGACCTCGTGTCATCACGTGATTGGTCGGTTTCAAATGGAAAAATGCGCGTGCCTTTTTTAAATCCAGACGAATCTGGCGTGCTCTTGCCCACGTGCATAGGATACGCCCCCTCATATCAACCCTCAAATCTTCGCTCCATTCCATCCAATGCCTCTGGACGCGCAAGTGCACCATGGACATCCAGAGGACTGCCACACGTGGTCCTGTGCTAGGTTTTTCTAAATTTTTTTTATTTCTTTATATTTAATTATTTTTTCTTATTTGTTTTTTACTAAAACTTTCTCTTTTTAAAATTAAAACCCCTTTTTTTTTAAAAAAATAATAACAAATTCTTTTAATTAATTTTAGTTAGTTAATAATTAGTTAAATATTTAGTTAATTATTTTAATTAGTTTATTTAATTAGGTTAATTTAATTAATTAAAATAATTAGGGTTAATTACTTAATTAGGTTAATTAATTAGAACAATTAGGGTTAATTTTTGGTTTAATTAGGATTAGGGTTTCACTTAGTTTTTAACCATAAATAATTTTTAGGCTTTTACCCATTTGGTTTTTTAATCATCCTTTTTTAAGGTTTGCCCTTCAATTTTCAAAAACCTTTTATTCTTCCCTTTTAATTTTCCTTGCATTCATTCGAGTTTATGCGTTCTTATTTTTGTGGTTTGCCCTTGTGGCCTGTAATAGTTAATTAGGCTTTATTTTCGCGCTCATATTTTCACTATAATGTATCTGCCCCAAAGCCTTGTAATAGCTTAGGGTTTTTTTTCTTTCTGCCTTTATTTTTTTTCCTTACAGGTGTTTATTGTAATAGCGTAGGCCATTTAATCCTGTTTTATTTTCTGCTGTAGTTAGTAATCCTAGGGAGTGCAAGCCTTGTTAAAATGGATTTACCTCACTAATTTACAAGATAAAATATCTAAATTAACCACATGATTGATTGCACACACACACCTTTAGGGTAATCTCTCTTGTTGCATGTTGCCTTTCAATTCTAAAAAATAGTCAAGTCCCTCGATTACGAGGATACCTAAGCAAATGTCGCTCTCAGTTCATAAATGATCATGAGATCATATGTCCCTTCGATGTTGCCTTAACAGAAAAATGATATTGTCCCTCGATGTTGCCTCGGTTAAATGATGATTGTCCCAATTGCTAAGGTATCCTCATTGGTTGCCTAAAAACGATTATTATATCCTTCCCTGAGACTACCTGCCCTCTTTATGGTAGGGACAGTCTCGTGGTGAACGATAATCCTCGATGACCCTTTTTTCAAATCCAATGAAAGGACTACCTGCCTTCTTTATGGTATGGATAGCCCTTTCAAACAAAAGTCTTAAAGAACAAAAAGATTAAACTTAGAGTAGGTGCTCTTAAATGCTTGCTCTATTCAAATTCAAATCAAAAATACTTTTCCCACTCTTTTTTCAAATCAATTCAAAAAGGCTACGCTTATTTTACAAGCTAAAGTCCTTATTCAAAAATCTTTTCTAATCACACACGACACTTTTCAAACAGACAAACAAAGTGAGTTAAGCAATTAGGAGCCCATGGATAACCATGAATACAAAGGGTGCTTACATCTTCCCTTTGTATAACCTACCCCCCCGAACTCAAAATCTTTTAAAGGTCTTTCCTGTTATTTTAGCCTTTCCAATTGGATAAAATAAAAGTCGATGGCGACTCTTGCTATCCGCAATATTTCAAAAAAGTCAGTTCTCTCACTGTATTACAACGGGTATACTGAGAAACGAGCACTAGCGAGCTATTGAGCGAGTCATGAGGTACCTTAAAAGGACCATTGATCTCGGCCTACATTATCAGAAATTTCCTGTTGTGCTAGAAGGGGACAGTGATGCATGGTGGAACACCTTATCAGATGATTCCAAAGCTACTGGTGGCTATATATTTAGTATAGATTGAAGAGTTGTATCTTGGAAATCAAAAAAATAGACTATTCTGGATCAGTCCATGATGGAGTCTGAGATGATAGCACTAGCCATAGCTAGTGGAGAAGTAAGCTGGTTAAGATGCTTGTTAGCTGAGATCCCTTTATGGGAAAACCTATGCCAGCTGTGTTGATCCACTACAAAAATACTGCGACTATTGCAAAAATTGAGAACCATTATTATAATTGTAAAAGATGTCAAATAAGAAGAAAGCATAACACCATTAGAGATTGTATCTCTAAAGGAGATGTAAAAGCGGATCATGTACACACTGATGAAAACTAAGCAGATCCTTTGACGAAAGGATTAGCTAGAGAGAAAGTCCATAATATGCAACGCCCCAAATATTTTATTTATTATTTTAATCGGTTGTCAGTGATATAATTATGTGATATTTGATAATTGTATGATATTGTTAGTGTTTTGGTGTATTGGGCTACATTTTTATTTAACTTATAGCAGCACTTTTGGAAATAAGCGTTGCCTAAGGCGCGCTGCCTAAAGTCATTTTTGGCGTAATGGTGTGTGAGCAAAAGTGTAAAAGTTGGTGGTGTAGAGAGTAGGACTATTTGAATTAATATTAGTTAACAATTATTTAGTTATATAATATTAAGTGAATATTATTTATTTAATGATTGGTAGAAATTATTACTATTATTTTAATTAGGTGGAATTAGTAGTAATAGTAATAATAATATAATAAAATAATTGAAAAAGGAAAGAGGAGGGGAGAAGTTGTCATTTACGTGAAAAAGAGAAAGAACAGAAGAAGGGAGAAGAGGAAAATCTATGGCTCAAGTGAGAACACCAAAGTAGAGGTTGAACCACTCATCACTAGGAATACCAAGGTAAGGGTGGGGTTACAACTCTCTAATAGGTGGTTTAATTGTGGGTATATAGGAGTGATGTATGTTAGGTTTTGGTGTAGGGAATTTGATATTGATTCTTGAAATTGTATGTGATTTAATGAAATTGATGATGATTTGATGTGTTAACTGCTTCCCATTGATGTATAGAACGTTTAATGATTTGAGATGTTGTTGTATGGGATAAATATGAGGAATTTAGATGATTTTGAGGCTGTACGATGTTGGATTCAAGTGGAATAGGGTTTGTTTAGGTGCAGGAATTCGCAGTAGAAAATTCAGCAGAAGACAACTATGCGTCGACCTGAACAAGTTTTACGTCGACTCATGCATGCCAAATATTCAGTATGCGACAACCTGTGAGTCGACCTGAGCACACCCGAGGGAGACAAACTCCACATTTTTTAGCGACGCATAGACCTGAGCATGCTTTGCATCAACTCATGTAGGCCAATGACTCAGTATGTGTCGACCTGAGAGCTGACCTGAGCAGTCCTAAGTGACATCCATTTTTTTACAGAGTTTCCTAAGGCCATAAATTGAGTTTCCGAACTCTGATTGATGCACCGTTCGAATAGTTGGAGAGCTACCGCAATGAAATATAACCTAATAGGATAAAATGATTCATAGGATGTAGTATCCTAGGGCTTGTATTAAGATTGAGTGATGAGACAATGTAGTGATAACATAGTAAGTATGCTTTTTGCTCTGAATTGACGTAACCATGTCATGATATAACTTGATGTGTGTTTTCCTTATGACGATATGATTTTATTGAGATGATGATGTGTCCTAATTATGAGATAATGATGCCTTGTGATGAATTAACAATAAGTATGCTTTTATTAAGAAGTTGAATTAATTGTGTCATGTCAATACTTGACTTGTGTACTATGAAGTTTGATGTTATTGTGATGATATATGTAAGTATGAAAAATGATTATTTTGGTCAAAAGCTTAAGCCTCGTGTGTTAGTGTTGTATAAAGTGTGATATATATTGTTGTGATTTAACGTGATGCTGTTGTATGAACGATGTATGAATGAATTGCATAATATATTGCATGATGATGATGTTGTTTTTGCTTGGAATGACGTAACGTTAAGGGCTTATGCCATGTATTTGCATGAGTATGTTGTTGCCAATTAGCGTTATTGTTGATGACTCATGCCCTATCATTGCCCTATTTGGCTTTATGATGAGGGTTTATGCTCTGTTGGTACCACATGCATTAAGTTGGTGTCTATCTCACTGCATAATATTGGACTACATGATGGATGTGTTGAATTATGTGTATTGGCATGTTGTTATATGTTGAGATGTATGGAAGATGTGAAATGCCTAATTTTGCTTAAATATGTATATTTGTCATATACTTGTAATTATACTATCTATTATATTGTTGTGATATCTCACCCTTTCGGTTTGAAGGTTGCCTCCACGTGGGTAACGTGCAAGTAACAAAGATTAGTCCACTAGAGAGGTAGATTGGAAGATGTTGCTATTTGTCTTTACTAGAGTTTGGTAATGTTGTTGTGATACGTAACACCAGGGGAATGAACGGTTAGATGTTTTGTTATTTGATGTTTTTTTAGGAGTCGTAGGAACTCCCTATTGATTGAATAATTTATCATTTTCCTGTAGAATAAAAATGACTTTTGTTATTAACTATGATTTTATGTTGCGTAATAAAAAGTAATGTTTGAGAGTTATAAAGTTTGTTTTGATTCCTCTGAAACCGTGTTATGTTTCTTTAACAAATGAGTGGGTTTGATATGTTTGAAAAGTGTGGCATCCTAATTGCATGTTCTGGATTTATGTTTATTAATTTGAAAAATTTTACTCTAATTTTTTAATAATATTTGATGGGGAATTAGGGTGTTACATTAGTGGTATCAGAACAGGTCGGTCCGTCCGAGCAAGTTGTTGAGTCAGTAGTGTGGTTTGATAGTGGAATTTCGTTAACGTATTGTTCCTCAGTACGCGACATGTGTGTGAAACACTGCCAGTGCTTTCTTGTTTTTATAATCACTTGTTTGCAAGAGGAAGATTGAAACAAGTGGGGGAGAGGTTGTTGCTTCTTGGGGTTGTTTTGGTTGCAACGTGTGAACAGTTTGTTCAGTGTACTATGGATGGAAAAAGTGCAAATGTTGGTGAGACTGTGTTGTTTCTCAATTATGAAGAGATTGTAGATTCGAGATTCGGGTATAATGGCCAGGTCAAAATTTTCTTGAGAGGGGAAGATCAGGTACTTGTGTTGGTCGTATCTCTAGGAGTAAGGAGCGATGTCATGGCTAATTATATGCCTGTTGTGTGTGAGTCCTGATGTTTCCCAGGGGATAATTGTGACTCGTCGTTAGAGCGATATGTTGGATTAACTTGATGTTATCCTTTAGGGTGAATGGTTGGAGTAAATCAAGGGCTTTCAAATTATGTTGTTGAGTCGTTGCAAATTCTTTTTTCTAAAGATGTCGTGGATACAAGGTTCTAGTCTGTTGGATGAGTTGGGACGTCTCTGAAGGAGAACGATCAAGTATTATTGATGGTTGCTTTTCAGAGGGTAGAGAGCGATGTGGTGGCTAGTGATATACAAGTGATGTGTAATTTCCTAATGATTTCCTGAAGTTTCCTGAAGTGATGTGTGCATGTATGTGTTAACGATTATAGAAGGTGTTGTGTGGATTACCGATAGTTGATTAAGGTAATGATTGATATTGAGTATCCACTTCAAAGGATTGACGATTTGATGGACCAACTGGTAGGCGAGTATGTCTTCGGTATAATCGAATTGAGGTTGGATTACCTTCTGATTCGGGTGAAGGAAGAGGATGGTTAGAGCCATTTTAAAAACTCGGTGTAGGCATTACGAATACTTGGGTGAGTTTGTTGTCGTATTTCTTGAGAATATTATTACTTGATCTAAGTCAAAATATAGACGTGTTGGACGTTGCGATTTGAATTTCAGTGTAGAAAGTGGGGAAACCTTATGCTAAGTTGTCAAGTGTAAATTATGAGTTAAGGAGGTGAGTTTTCTCGAGCATGCTATTTTCGGTGATAGTATGTGTGAATCCATCCAATGTAGATCCAGTTCTACGTTGGAATGCTCTGAAGTCGGCTACAGAGACTAGAAGCTTTTGGGCTTAACTGGTTATTATCGCGGTTTATTTGACCCAGGGTGAAGTACGATATGTTGTAAATGAATGAGTTGAGGGGATGAGATGGTTGGTATTAGGAAGGGTGTGGATGTATTGGAGGAAGCGTGTGGAGATGCAGCTTATGCCGGTTATTAATGATTAGAGTGATGATAGCTTTTAAGGAAAAGAGAAATAATGATATTATTAAGATTACGATTGGGATAAGGTAGAAATGTGAAAATACATGGATCCTCGATGTTGTGGGACATATAGAAAAACCAAGGATTTAGGAATGTTTTTAAAGTCCTCTACATGAATAAAGATTTCAATTGGAATGGAATGAATTATAATGTTTTTGGTATACTATCATTTCATGAGTTAGAGGATACTTAACCTTTGCGTGATGCTAAGTGAGTGAGAAGTAGACTATATAATGTGTTTGGGTGATGGTTTCTCATCGACAAAATCGAATGAGAAGGGAATTGTGGAAGCATTTGTTAACCTTAGTGGAAATTGAGCTATGGTGCTTAGGTGACTTTGATTACAAGCTCTAAAGGAACCCTATTATAGTTTAGTAATGATGATTTATGCCCCATCGTGATTGTCGGCTACCTATTCACAAATTAAGGAACTGATGGGTTGCGAATATAGATTCTAAAATTAAACTGCAAGTGCACAGCCTATCGAAGTAACATATAAGATTATCGAACCACAGAGACCAAGTCGTCAATCTATCAACTCTATTGTTAAGGTGCTTATCTAAGGCAGATGAGAATATATGATGTGAGTGCAGTGCAAGAAAATAAATAGATATTAAAAGTGCAGATAAAAGCAATAAGTTCGAATGTAATTCACGTGTATCAGACAATGTTCCAGTTACATATGGATAGAATTACTTATGGGGCAATATTTTCTACTTATAGAAAGGAACAATTTAACGGGAACTTGTCGCTTTCGCGTACTAAGAACCGAGTTTAATATTTAAGTCTACCCGTTCATTTGTCACATATGAACAGTGCGCATTGTGTTAAAGTAATAAACCTATTTTTAAGAAATCAATTACTTGTCATAGTAGAAAAGTGATTTTAACTTGGAAAATTTAACTTAAAGAGATTCTTGGCTTTTGCCAAGAATCGGATTTCAAACCCATAAACGCGTCCGAAAATAGTTTCAAAATCGTTTTCTAAAAATATGTCAAAGATTCCTAATTAACCAAACAAATGCTTTCGCCCTTTTTATTTGGTTAAAAACTAATCAAGTTTAATCTTAAGTATGGACGGCTTTCGATCTTACCCATAAACATTTAAACACAGCAAACTTGAATTAAAGGTTAAAACATCCCCAATAGTATTTCTATTAATATAACATTTGGAACACGGTCATGACAACGATCCTTACATTCTAACCTTTATAAAATTAGCCAGACATGGAAATAAATGCTAACCTATAAAACGTGTAGGCTATGATAAGAGCGGGGAAAGTAAATAGTGCAAGCCTATTTTAATATGGTGAACTGACTTTATTTGAAATGTCGCGGTAAGCAAGAGTCGCCACCGACTTTTATTTTATCCAAATTAAAGAAAGGCTAAAAGAACAGAAATAACCTTTTTAAAAGAAAACTGAGTTCGGGGGGTAATTTATACAAAGGGAAGGTGTAAGGCACCCTTTGCATCCATGGTTTTCCATGGGCTCTTAATTGCTTAGCTCACTTTGAAATGTTTGAAAAAGTTTAGAAATGAAATAAGACTTTAGCTTGTAAATAAGCGTAGCTTTTTGAAAGTTTTTGAGAAAAGAGTAGAAAAGAATTTAAACCAGAGCAAGCAATTAGGGGCAAATTACCTTGACATTGTAAAAAGGTTCTTTTAGGCTTTCACGACTATCCATACCATAGGAGGGTAGGAAGTCCTTTTATTTGGAGGTTGAAGGGTCATCGCAATTATCATTCACCATAAGACTGTCCCTGCCATGAAGAGGGCAGGTAGTCTAAGGGAATGATAAGAATAATCATCATTATTAGGCAACCAAAGGACACCTCAGCATTTCGTAGGCAACTTCGAGGGACGAGATCATATAAGCGAATCGAAGGCAGCATCATTGGGACTTATGATCTTAAGAATGAACTGAGGGCAACATTGCTGAGGCGTCCTCGTATTCGAGGGACTTGACTATTCTGCACTAAAAAAAAAGGCAACAAGGCAATAGGCAACAGGCAACAAGAGAGGTTACCATAAAAGGTGTGTGGGTGCACAATCACGTAATTAATTCAAATAATTATCTTGTAATTAGTTATTCTAAATTCAGTTCGAGGTTGCACTCCCTAAATTACTAACCACGCAATAATAATAATATGACAGTGTTAAGTGCCTTCAAGGCCACACAATACAACCAGGAGCAGCTACATAATAAGCCATGGGGAATGGGAGAAAAAGCAATAAAACCCCAACAGAGTAAAAAGTTTGACACAAGTAATAATTAAAAAAAAGAAATTGAAAACAGAATGAGTTTTAGGGTTACCGAACATTCGAGCTTTGGCCGGTTGGTTAACCCTGAAAATTGGCAAAAGAAGAATAAACAGAAGGGTGAGTGCATTACCAATTCATTGGCGATTGAAGCTAATCCTATTTTGATCAAAAGAGGCAAAATAAAATGACATTTAAATAAATAATAAAATCAGAGACTTAGCTTTTTGATATGATATGGCGCGTAGTCGGAAGAACCCTGATGGTAACCCTGAAACATTGCACAAAGAAAAATTTTAGTGTAGGAATGATCTGAGGACAAACCTCGTAAATCCTAATTAGGGCACATGTTAACTATGATTAATAGAATAAATAAAAACCAAATTAATTAATTATTGGGTTTCAACCTAATCAATTAAATCGGCAAAAATAAATTTTCGATTAAATTGTCTAACCCTAACAAGTATTTTAGTCAATTAATGAGAATATTAATCTAATTAAATATTTAAACAATTAATTTAAATTAACCATTTAATTATCTAAATAAGAGTTAACAATAAGATCAAATTATTTAATTATGAAAATAAATATTATTAATGATTTTATAAAAGGAAAATTCAAAATAAGTGTTATTTAAAAGAATGTTTATTAAATAAAATAAATAAACAATGCATAGAATCAGGAAACTCAGCTTAGGATCTAGTATGGACAGGCACTGAAGGTCCATGGTGATCAATCATCTTGATGGGCGTTGGATCTTGCTTTGAGAGAATCTGAAGGCTGATAGCGTGAGCATGCATCATGAGCCAGCGTGGGTGTGTGGTACTGGATTGGTGAGTAATCTATAATATAGAAATTAAACAACAAAAAAACAATCACCCAGGGATCGAACCCGCGTTTTAAGGGATGAGGGAACTGGAAGCACACACTCCACCACTTGGCCATTGTTATTCGCTGATAAAGATAATCACCCCATTAATATATATTTTGAATGAAACGCGAATTAAAATTTAAAATAAAGAAGGATCGTGCGCCCCCTTTGCTTTTCTTCTTCGCTGAGTTTTCTGGGATTGGCATCTTCGTACGATGCACAGAAAAACCTTCACCCCCTACAAAATCAAAACTCAACAGAACAAATGCTAAATCGCAACTAAGGATATAGATTGACTAAAAATCGACCACTGAATCCAATGGTTCCATCAAATTTGGCTAATTTTCACTCGAACCTAATGTCCCTAAATCAAAGATCCAGAACCCTAGCCATGATGAACCATTCAAACACGCACCAAACTCAAATTAATTATCCAGAACACTTATAAACATCATTCTAAACATAAACACACAATCAAATTCAAATCATAATGCATATGTCACAAGAATCGAAATTCGAAAATTTTGTTCAAACTGTATTCAATGGGGGCGCGATTCCGACCATGTGATGCCTTGAAGATGCTCCAGGTAGCTTCCGCGAACACCTAAGAACGGATTGCAATCGTCAGATCTCCTTGAGCTGGGTTAATTCCTTGAGTCCGAATCTCCCTTTTTATGACTTTTGAAGCTATCGTGAAAGTCACAGAGGCAACCAATCCTTCTCCTTCTTTCTTTTTCTATCTACAAAATATTACCTATTTCTGCCTAATAAAATCCACGTGAATAGAGGTTTGGCTTGGAGATTTGATTTGTGTTAAAGAATAGAATATCATATTTTTTTGTATTTTGTTGTAATTTATTTTGATTTAAATAATAATAATAAAATGAAATAAGATTGTGGCCATGTATCAAAGAAGCTTCTGCTGGGCCTTATTTTGTTCTTGGGCCCTTATATGGTTAGAATGGACCCATGCAATTTATTTCATATTTTTTGTATCTTTACTTAATTTATTTTGAATTTAAATGGATAAAATTCCAAATAAATTAAATAAATGGAACAAAATTTTAAAAATAATTTTATGGGCTCTTTATCAGTTCACAATCATGTTTAGAATCTAAAACCTAGGCCCATTTGCTTGAAAGTCACAGATTAGTCAATTTAGGGTTTTGAGTATTTCTGAGTTTTCCTTGATGGATCATGATCAAACCTTGATCAAATGATGAATGATACTTTAAAATAAGAATGTTGACAAAAAAACAGGAGTTTTGACTGTACTTTGACCACAGTTGACTTTTAGGTCAAACTAGTCGACTGTTGACTTTCTGAACAATTGAGTAGTCAATCCTTAAAATTGAAGCCTGAATTTTGATATGAGTTTGAATTAAGAGAAATAGGATGGGCAAATTTTGGGGTATGACAGCTTCCCCTGTTCAATTTTCTTAAACCTGAAGATGTAGAGTGGTTTGTATGCCAATCATTATCTGAAGGTGGAAGAGGATTGAACACTAGAGTACCCAAAAACTTGTACCATCGGGGGATGGGCTTAGAGATGCCATCCAGATGAGCATTAAGATAAGTCATACATTAGACTATATCTGAACTTGAAGTGTTTGGAAAGTAGTTGTTGAGTGTTGATCGTGTCATTATTGTTCGTAGTAAGTGAATTAGATCCTTGAGAGTTGGTCGTGTCAGCACCATTCACGTGTTATTAAGAAGATGAATTAACTGTGTCATGTCGTTACTTAACTTGTGTACTATGATGTTTGATGTTATTGTGATGATATATGTATGTATGAAAAATGATTATTTTGGTCGGAGGCTTAAGCCTTATGTGTTAGTGTTGTATGAAGTGTGATGTATATTGTTGTGATTAAACGTAATGGTGTTGTACGAACAATGTATGAATGAATTGCATAATATATTGCATGATGATGTTGTTGTTGTTGGCCTGGAATGGCGTAACGTTGGGGGCTTATGCCCTGTAGTTGCATAAGAATGTTGTTTCATGTTGGCGTTGCATGCATTCATTGTTGAGGGCTTATTCCATGTTGTTGGCCTGGATTCGCAAATTATTGAGGGCTTATGCCTGTTGTTGCGGGCTCATGCTCAACTATTGCACTATTTGGCTTTATGATGAGGACTTGTGCGTTGTTGGTACCGCATGCATTAAGTTGGTGTCTATCTCATTGCCTAATTTTGCTTAAATATGTATATTTTTCATATACATATAATTCTACTATCTATTATATTGTTGTGATATCTCACTCATTCTGTTTGAATGTTGCCTCCACGTTGACAACGTGCAAGTAATTAGGATTAGTCCGTTAGCGAGGTAGCTTGGAAGATGTTGCTCTTCGTCTTTATTAGAGTTTGGCGTCATTGCTTTGATACGTAACACCAGGGGGAAATGAACGCTTAGATGTTTTGTTATTTGATGATTTGTTTAGGATGTTAGAACAAGATTTGTTCTGATCAATTATCTTAGTTTTGATGATAACAATAATATGAATTTTGCTTAAGATAATATGGTACTCTAATCCAATGCAATTTCCTTTTCAGGAAATATATAAAGAGTACGCATAATTCAGCGCTCAGAAGCTTTGTCTCAAAGGGTTCAGCATGCAACATCAGAACATGGTCTGGCAAGACATCAGAAGATGGTCGAAGCAGAATCAGAACATGGGTCTATGGAAGCATCAGAAGAACAAGAGAACAGAAGCACTGAAGTTCTGATGGTATCACGCTCAGAAGCACTTCAAGGTCAGAAGATCAGAAGATGCTTTGCACCAAGCTGTTTGACTCTGATGATATTCAAACGTTGTATTCACAAACATCAGATCAGAAGGAAGTACAAGTGGCAAGCTACGCTGACTGACAAAAGGAACGTTAAAAGCTACTAAAGGCTACGTCAGTAGACACAGCGTGAACAAGGCTCGAGGTAGTTGACAAAAGCGTATAACATTAAATGCGATGCTGTACGGAACACGCAAAGCATTAAATGCACTCAACGGTCATCTTCTCCAACACCTATAAATATGAAGTTCTGATGAGAAGCAAGGTTAACGATCCTGAACAAAACAACGCCTATTAACTTGCTGAAACGCTGTTCAAATTCAAAGCTCAGAATCTTCATCTTCATCAAAGCTCACTACATTGCTGTTGTAATATATTAGTGAGATTAAGCTTAAACGTTAAGAGAAATATCACAGTTTGTGATTATCGCTTTTAAGAAGCAATTGTAATACTCTTAGAATTGATTACATTAAGTTGTAAGGAACTAGAGTGATCGTGTGGATCAGAATACTCTAGGAAGTCTTAGAGGTTATCTAAGCAGGTTGTAACTAGAGTGATCGTGTGGATCAGTATACTCTAGAAAAGTCTTAGAGGGTATCTAAGCAGTTGTTCCTGGAGTGATCAGTGTGTGATCAGAAGACTCTGGAAGACTTAGTTGCTGACTAAGTGGAAAACCATTGTAATCCGTGCGATTAGTGGATTAAATCCTCAGTTGAGGTAAATCATCTCTGCGGGGGTGGACTGGAGTAGTTTAGTTAACAACGAACCAGGATAAAAATAACTGTGCAATTTATTTTTATCTGTCAAGTTTTTAAAGCTACACTTATTCAAACCCCCCTTTCTAAGTGTTTTTCTATCCTTCAATTGGCATCAGAGCGCCGGTTCTAAGGTGCAAGCACTTAACCGTGTTTAGAAAAGATTCAGGAAGAGAAAAACGCTTCAGTAAAAGATGGTTGATGAAAGTGAAAAGTCTACACCTGCATCTACATCTGGCTCTGCTGAGCAATACAACGGTAACAATGGTTATACTAGACCGCTGTTGGAGCGGTAGAGCGGCAAGCAACAAAAGATTTGGAAGTATTCATCCGGGAATTATCGTGTCCACAGAGATCGGTGAGAAGAACTGCCGTTCGACTATCTCGTGTTCTAAGTTTCATGAATTGGGTGCGGAAAGTAAATGCGGGAAAAGTAAATAAAAGCAGATAAACAATCTCAATAGTCTAAAAGAAATAGTTATGGAATTGCATTTCGTTCTACCCGTCGAATACTTAAATCTGAAGATCTATCGCTCGACACTCACAATACGCATCAACATCACCGGGCATCACTCGAGATGCCACATCGGTGCCCATGTCTGCAACACCGACGAAAGCTCAACCGTACTATTCACATCAGCGATTTCTCCACCGACACAAACAACTCGGAGGCATTAGACTCGATACCCACTACGATTGTTAGTCCTGAATCCATGTCTGCAACCCAGAAACTAACAGTTATCATTCCTAATCAAGATCTATGGTGTCCATGTCTGCAACAACACAAATCCAGAGCATTTAAGCAAAAAGATCAAGAACAACAACAATGATGATTTGTAAAGCAAATATATAAACGATCCCAAGATCCACAAATATACATACAATAAGAGTAGAAACATACATACAACACCCACCATTGGAATGAAACAAAGGGAAGAGAGAAGATGAACCGGAAAGATCTCACCGGTACAATGAAATCGAGTCAGATCCATGATCAATCCACATGACATCGCACCCAATGGTGTTTCCTAAGCCTCTAAACTACCAAAAAAGGATCAGAGCTCAACTTGTCAAGAAGAGGTGATAAAAAACCTAAAAAATCTGTTATTAACTATTTATACAAAACTGAGTTTCGCAGTGGGCGCGACGCGCCCTATTTCAGTGCGACGCGCCCTGTATAAATTTACCAAACCGCCCTAGAGCGCGAAGCGCCCTAATCCGGCGCGACGCGCCCTAACTTCTGCCAGACTATGTTCTTCAAACTCAAAGAGGGCGCGACGCGCCCTACAGCGCGCGAAGCGCCCTGCACCAGAACAGCATAATTATTTTCTCTTTGCTCTCGCAGCCGTGTCTTCGACACTTTATTCCTCAAGGCTCCGAAAACGCAAGAATACCTACAAAAATACAACAAAACTATCAAACGGTATAAAAGTATATGAAAATACAAGTATTCGTAAAGTAAACGTAATTACACAAAAACGGGGAATTATTCAAACGGTATTAACAAAAAGCATTGATAAGTGCCACTATTTACATACACAAAATAACTACAATTTGGCACTTAACAACTCTCCCCAACTAGAATCTGTTTGTCCTCAAACAGGGCCAAACACTCAAATCGCAAAAGTAAAAATCCAAAGAATCAAGAATCGACAAGATTTGGAAAAACAAAACAATTGTACGGTTCAAACAAAAACGTACGAACAAAGTAAATACTTACCACTATCCTACAACGACAACATGAAAATGAAACGATTCCTAAGTACAAAAATCATACAAAACATTCTAAACAAAAACAAGCTCAATCACGAATCACGCCTAGCAAAAACTCATCGGTAGATGAAAAACACCGAAAGGTGAGGACTTTGAACACTCATCCAACAATCTTGCAAACAATAGACAAAATTATGCATTCATCCAAAAACAGCATTGAAAATGCAACGGCACGAATCACAAGGGCTTTAAAGGTTGTAATGCGGCTCGGTTAACAAACAAGTGATAAGTCCTAAAGCTAATCGAAACAAAAACTTGCCTAAATCTAAGGGAGTAATTACTTCCACAAAGTTTCAAACAATATAATTTCAATCAAACTTCTTCTTCATCACATGTTTTACACCAAACACAAAACTTATTAACACAAATCTTTATTCCAAACTCTTTTTTGTTATGTTCTTTTTCAAACTTTTTCTCTTTTTTCTTTCTTTTTCTTATCTTTCTTTTTCACATTTTTTCTTTTCTTTTCACAACCTCATAATCAATCAACCAAAAAGTAAGTAAACATTCTCTCCCCAACTTGAATTCAACCATGGTATCAAAGTGTGCATACTCCCTACTTTCTAAGGCAAGGTAAAAATTCAAACCAAAAATCATGGTTGAGGGTTCAAGAAAACAAAGAATCAACATCCATACAAAAATGAGAACCAAACACTCATAGACAAGCATTTAGCAAAAACAACATGGACATTGACAAAAAGGCTCAAAAGGGATACTAATGATCACACACTCACAAGGTGAATTGAATATTTGGTTATGGTAGTTGTGCTCAAAATCAAACAAGTGCCTTGATCACTTTCGTGCATTTACAAAATCAATACAAACGAAAGATTAAACATAATAATATCCAGTTAAAACAAGAAATGTCGGTCACTCGCATATGTACACAATGGAAAGCCACCTCACATTTATGGTAAAAAGGGAAAACTAATTGTGATTCAAGTCATGAGCAAGTTATGCAAAAAGAATGAGTAATATGAAAATTGTACAAATGAAAAGTCTCATAAACATGCTATGCTATAGAAAGCGATAAACGAGTACCTTGCAACGGACAAATTTGAACAATCATTACCGCACAACCGACATGTTGAATCAATCAAAATCAAAGAATTACCAAATGCGACTCCAAGTAATCGGGCCAAAATTTGAGTCTAAACACAAACAAAAGAATTAAAAATAAATCGATAGAATACTATATTATAAATCCTTGGTGTAAGTGGGAAAAAGGCGAGCCGAGTGACCCGTTAAAAAGAGGTCACTGGCCAAAAGCAACCCAGCGCGCGACGCACCCATGAGCGCGCGACGCGCGCTACACCAGAAAAACCAGACCAGTCTAAAAAGACATATTTTTCAGTGAGCCACCACTTAACACCTACACAACTCAATTACAGAAAAACAGAAAAATAAAACCGTTGGGGTGCCTCCCAACAAGCGCTCGTTTAACGTCGTTAGCTCGACGCCTTTATTGTTTCGCGAATGGTAAGAAACTTCCTCGCGGTACGCCAATGCTTTCGCCTCAAACGCAACCTAAAGAAAATGACCTGCCCAAACACTTAATCAAAACTATACGAAACTTAAAACATAAAACCATCGCAATGCGATTAATCTCAACCAATCCCCGGCAACGGCGCCATTTTGTTGGAGCGGTAGAGCGGCAAGCAACAAAAGATTTGGAAGTATTCATCCGGGAATTATCGTGTCCACAGAGATCGGTGAGAAGAACTGCCGTTCGACTATCTCGTGTTCTAAGTTTCATGAATTGGGTGCGGAAAGTAAATGCGGGAAAAGTAAATTAAAGCAGATAAACAATCTCAATAGTCTAAAAGAAATAGTTATGGAATTGCATTTCGTTCTACCCGTCGAATACTTAAATCTGAAGATCTATCGCTCGACACTCACAATACGCATCAACATCACCGGGCATCACTCGAGATGCCACATCGGTGCCCATGTCTGCAACACCGACGAAAGCTCAACTGTACTATTCACATCAGCGATTTCTCCACCGACACAAACAACTCGGAGGCATTAGACTCGATACCCACTACGATTGTTAGTCCTGAATCCATGTCTGCAACCCAGAAACTAACAGTTATCATTCCTAATCAAGATCTATGGTGTCCATGTCTGCAACAACACAAATCCAGAGCATTTAAGCAAAAAGATCAAGAACAACAACAATGATGATTTGTAAAGCAAATATATAAACGATCCCAAGATCCACAAATATACATACAATAAGAGTAGAAACATACATACAACACCCACCATTGGAATGAAACAAAGGGAAGAGAGAAGATGAACCGGAAAGATCTCACCGGTACAATGAAATCGAGTCAGATCCATGATCAATCCACATGACGTCGCACCCAATGGTGTTTCCTAAGCCTCTAAACTACCAAAAAAGGATCAGAGCTCAACTTGTCAAGAAGAGGTGATAAAAAACCTAAAAAATCTGTTATTAACTATTTATACAAAACTGAGTTTCGCAGTGGGCGCGACGCGCCCTATTTCAGTGCGACGCGCCCTGTATAAATTTACCAAACCGCCCTAGAGCGCGAAGCGCCCTAATCCGGCGCGACGCGCCCTAACTTCTGCCAGACTATGTTCTTCAAACTCAAAGAGGGCGCGACGCGCCCTACAGCGCGCGAAGCGCCCTGCACCAGAACAGCAGAATTATTTTCTCTTTGCTCTCGCAGCCGTGTCTTCGACACTTTATTCCTCAAGGCTCCGAAAACGCAAGAATACCTACAAAAATACAACAAAACTATCAAACGGTATAAAAGTATATGAAAATACAAGTATTCGTAAAGTAAACGTAATTACACAAAAACGGGGAATTATTCAAACGGTATTAACAAAAAGCATTGATAAGTGCCACTATTTACATACACAAAATAACTACAATTTGGCACTTAACAACCGCCGGTATTTGATGGTGAAAACTTTGAATACTGGAAAGATAAACTGGAAAGTTACTTTCTTGGTCTAGATGGTGATCTATGGGATCTTCTGATGGATGGTTACAAACATCCAGTAAATGCCAAAGGCGTAAAGCTGACAAGGCAAGAAATGAATGATGATCAGAAGAAGCTCTTCAGGAATCATCATAAATGCAGAACTGTTTTGCTGAATGCTATCTCTCATGCTGAGTATGAGAAGATATCTAACAGGGAAACGGCCTATGACATATATGAGTCCTTGAAAATGACTCATGAAGGAAATGCTCAAGTCAAGGAGACTAAAGCTCTAGCTTTAATCCAGAAGTATGAAGCCTTCAAGATGGAGGATGATGAAGACATTGAAAAGATGTTTTCAAGATTTCAAACTCTTACTGCTGGATTGAGAGTTCTTGACAAGGGATACACCAAGGCTGATCACGTAAAGAAGATCATCAGAAGCTTACCCAGAAGATGGGGTCCTATGGTGACTGCATTCAAGATTGCAAAGAATCTGAATGAAGTTTCTCTGGAAGAGCTTATCAGTGCCTTGAGAAGTCATGAAATAGAGCTGGACGCAAATGAGCCTCAAAAGAAAGGTAAGTCTATTGCATTAAAATCCAATATCAAGAAATGCACTAACGCTTTTCAGGCTAGAGAAGAAGATCCTGAAGAATCAGAATCTGAAGAAGAAGATGAACTGTCCTTGATCTCCAGAAGGCTAAATCAACTCTGGAAGACCAAGCAAAGGAAGTTCAGAGGCTTCAGAAGTTCAAAGAAATTTGAACATGGAGAATCTTCTGATGACAGAAGATTTGACAAGAAGAAGGTCATGTGCTATGAATGCAATGAGCCTGGACACTTCAAGAATGAATGTCCAAATCTTCAGAAGGAAAATCCCAAGAAGAAGTTTCATAAGAAGAAAGGTCTTATGGCAACCTGGGATGAGTCAGAAGATGATTCAGACTCTGAAGATGAGCAGGCTAACTGTGCGCTGATGGCGACAGAAGATGACGAATCAGAATCTACATCAGAATCAGATTCTGAAGAGGTATTTTCTGAACTTACTAGAGATGAGTTAGTTTCCGGTCTAACTGAACTTCTGGAACTCAAGTCTCAGATCAGTCTCAAATACAAAAAGCTGAAAAAGCTATTTGAATTTGAAACAAAGAAGCTTGAGTTGGAGAATTCTGAATTAAAAGAAAAACTTTTAAAATTATCCAATAATGTTGGATCTCCTTCTGATTCAGAAAAATCCACTCCCAGTCTAAACCATATTCTGAAAGAATATGATTTAAGTTTCAGGAAGTTCTTATCTAGAAGTATTGGCAGAAGTCAGCTAGCTTCTATGATATATGCTGTGTCTGGAAACAAAAGAGTCGGCATTGGTTTTGAGGGTGAAACCCCATACAAACTTGAACCTGTTGATGAAATGAAATTCACATACAAGCCATTGTATGATCAGTTCAAGTATGGCCACTCCCATGATATTAGGCACACTTCACATGCTCAAAGTTTTCACATATCACACACCAAAAAGCATGTGACACAACCTAGGAAATATCATGAAACTCACATTAAAAATTATCATGATGTTCCTCCTATTGCTTACAATGTTAAACCCAAGTTCAATCAGAACTTGAGAAAATCTAACAAGAAAGGACCCAAGAAAATGTGGGTACCAAAGAAAAAGACTATTTCTTTTGCAGATTCTCCTGGCGACAAAGAAGATAAAATTCAACATGTCATATCACCTGGACTCAAGTTGGTCTCAACACTTGAAGGGAAGAAGGACTGTCTTCCAAGTTCTGGTACTTAAATCTGTTGAAGAAACTTTGTCTGAAGGAGATCAGAAAAGATAGTTTATCAGTCTTGAAATCATTTGTCTTGTTTGTTTCTCAAGCAATGGTGTTTCGTTCTTGAGTATTCTAAATGCTCTAAATGTTACAGAATATACAATATTGAAACATTGATTGTGGACGAATCAATAAATATCTGGTTTGATGATAAACTTGTTTCTAATGAAACAAAGCGCTTAAGAATTTCTGCAGATACAGTTTTGTCTTATCAGAAGCTGCAGAACAAAGAAGTGAACCTCCAGAAGCTGTGTATATCAGAAGTAATGGATCAGAAGATCATTCAAATTTATATCAGCACACTTCAGAAGGAGTGTTTCCAGAAGAGAAAGTTGATCAGATCAGAAGCAGTGATCTAAATCTGAAGGCGTAAAGTCTATTCTAAAATTTACAGCTGTCATCTATTATCTGATGGTGGACACGTGTCTGTACGGTTAGTACAAAGCGTGCAGTTGAAAAGACGCCGACCTAGGTAACTGTATTAAATCATTTCATTTACTGTGATTCTCTCTCCTAATGTCATTTCTCATTAAATGCATAATGATTTTTTTTTAAATCCTTTAAATAACTCGCTTCATTTTCATTCCCTCTTTTTTCTCTCTTTCTCTCTCCTTTGTGCATTCACTTCGTTGCATTTCTCTTCAAACCCTAGTTTTTGATTTGATCTCAAAGCATTATCATCATGAACTCATCTTCTTGTTCATCAAATTCAAAAGAAAGGCTCACTTCTACACAGATCCTTTTAAACAAATATGAGCATGCTCCATTGAAAACATGCTTAATACCCACGAAAGAACTGGAAGTTCTATGTGAATCTGCTGTGGACATCAACAACCTTAAAGCTAATGGCTTTCAGTGTGACGCAAGAATCCTTGAGCAAGGATGGTCTAAATATCTTGATAGATTGGTTGGTCCAATTTATCCTGATCTTGTGAAGGATTTTTGGATACATGCAACGGTTACTCCAACTGCCATCATTTCATTCGTGCTAGGGCATGAAGTGGTTATCACTGAGAAGCTCATCAGGAAGCTGTACAATCTTGATGATGAAGAAGGTTGGTCTGGTCTTCAACCCAATACAGTTGACTGGACTCCAGTTGAAAAACAAATCTCTACGGTTTTTGGAATTGATTCTCATAACACGGGCACCTTAAGGCCTTTTTATAAAGTATGGGCTGAGATTATTCTGGGTTCTCTTCACCATAGAAAAAGGATGCTCTCCTCCTCCTACATCAGTCCGACTCACAAGTATACTCTTTTCTGCATTGGCAAAAAGATAGAGATCAACATCTCTCATATTCTGTTTGAGAATCTGAAAACTTCTATCTTTGAGTCAAGAGAAGATGAAAGGGCGAAGTACCCTCATATTCCAAGAACAACCATTCCATTCGGAAGGATGATTTCAGACATTCTGATTGAAAGCAAAGTGGTGGACTCCATCAGAAATCTCAATGCATCGCATTTTCTTGGAGTAATTCAAGGTCCCATCTTCAATGGTGTTGATTTGTTCAGACTGGAACTCATTAAGAATGTACCTTTTGTGTGCACAAGCTTTCCTGACATTCTGTCAAGAAGAATTGCTGTTGAAGGATTCATCTCCTTGTTTCATAAAGAACTTGATCATGTTGTCAAGCTTTACTTGGAAGATTGTGTTAGGAAGCAATCAGACGTTGATCCTGCTTGGATCCGTGGCAGAGTACTCCCGTCCAAAGATGATATTCTGAAGAAGGATAAGAAGGAACGACAGGCAAGGCTAAAAAGAAAGGCACAAGAAGATGAGGCTGAGAGAGCCAAGAAGTTGAGGGTCACCTATGATCCTGACAAGGTAGGCTCTTCTGAACGAAGAAATAAAAGGATCAGAGACTCCTTTCACAAAACCAGATCTTCACATGCTTCTTCTGAACACTCCTCCAGGCAGGTTTTTACTCCACCTCCTTATGTCCCTAAACCTTCTCCCCAATCACCTCCTTCTGAACCTAAAGTAAACTTCACCTTACCAAATCCTTCTCCATCATCCTTCTCCTCTCCCATTCTAAATCCCACACCTTTAAGTATTCTTCCCCCAACTCCTTCTGATAAATCCTTCTCACCAATTCCCTTTACAAACACTCCATCCTCGTCTCAATCTATCATTTCTGACATTCCATCCTCATCAATCATTCTCTCAGATATCCCTTCTTCCTTATCCACCGCACCTCCACCTTCTATATCCCATCCCTTACCTACCAGAAAATCCAAACCTTACTGTCTTCTCTACCCTGACTACAAATTCACCTTCAATCCGCCTGAACCTGAACCCTATACCTACCTGGAACTTTTCAGACATGAGGTGATTAGCAGTCTAGACCTTCTGAAGGATGCATTTCTAAATGGTCTGGATGATGTTTCTACAAGAAATCTCTGGAGAAGATTTCGCAAGGATTTTCAAGTAGAAGCAATGGGAGTACAGAAAAGACTAGTGGCTGCTGCCCCTGGTTACCCTGGTTACCTTCTGGAGGAAGATAATGGTATATACTACCATCCTCTCAGAAATTGTGCTGCTGCTGAGGAGAAACCCTTTGTGGATGAATTGGAAGTAGCAAGACTCGCTGCTGAAATGGAAGCCAATCCTTGCAGGGAGATTGTGGTCTGGATACCTCAATATCCTGTTCTACTTGGGGATTTCAAGACTCTCTTTGACTTTCTGAGGGAAAACCCTTCTAAGGAAGACCCAAGCTTGGTCATTCCAGAAGTTGTTGACCCACCAGAAGTTGAAGGTCCTTCTGCTCCCAGGAATCTAGCTGCCATTCTTCAGGCACTTGAGAATGGAGAATCGGAAATTCCTGCTGCAGAATATGGAAATGCTTCTATGCAAGAAGCAGATGCTGGAGATCATGTTGCTAAAACTGTTCCTGTTGAGGAAATCCCTGCAAATGATCTATCTATGGAAGCTGCAGATCAACATGTCATCCCTGTGGATAGAAGCTGTGAAGCTTCTTCTGATGAATCTTCTCGTCTTGCAAGAACTCTGGAAGAAATTCAGAAGAGACAGGATGAGCAAAGCTCACTAAATGATAAGTATAACGCTTTCATGGTGAGGCAAGAAGGACACAACAATGAGGTTAAAGAGATGCTGACCAAGATCTTGTCAAGACTAGGGCCATCTTAGATTGAGTCTGTGTTGTTTCTTTCTTTTCGTTGCATCTGTCTTTGTGCATCTGATCTTTCTTGTCTTCATGTACTTCCATACCTGCTGTTTGAACTTCAATGAAATCATCTCCTTCCTCCGTGTGTTTCGTTTTATTCATCTGAATCTTTTGAAATATTCTTTTTGATGTTATGACAAAAAGGGGGAGAAGATAAATGATAAATGATTTGATTAATCTATCAGTTGCTGGGTAAAGCTCCCACACATTTTCTAACAAGAACTGCAAGTTCTATATGGTTTAAGTGTTTTGCAGGTATAAAGAAGTGAAGAGAATCTTCAAAGCAAACACAAGAAGCAAAACCATGGAAACTGAAGCAAGCTTAGTGCTGTCAAGCTTCAGAAATCAGAAGCAAGAAAGAAGAATGAATCAGAAGCACTGATAATAGAATTTGATCCATATTTGTCTATTTGATCTGACAAAATTCTATTTGCTCTGATACATTATTTTAGCCTATATGGCTCTGATACATATCATGTGTTCAAATATACATTTTATGTTCTGACTCGTTCATGCTGACTTTTGTCGTTTAGTTTTTGTTCTGTAACATTTCAGGATGTAGAGATGCTCAGATGATGCTCTGGTACATTCAACAATGTTCTGATACAAATCTAGCATGAAGTGATGTTGGTAGAAATTCAAAGCTCTGAAGCTATCCGAGGGAAGCAGAAATCAGAAGCTGTGAATGTTCTAAAGATCCAGAAAACTCAAGTTCTGAAGCTGTCCTAAATGGAAGCAGAAATCAGAAGCTGTGAATGTTCAGAAGATCAAAGAAATTCAAGTTCTGAAGCTGTCCTAGATGGAAGCAGAAGTCAGAAGCTGTGAATGTTCAGAAGATCAATGAAATTCAAGTTCTGAAGCTGTCCTAGATGGAAGCAGGAATCAGAAGCTGTGAGTGTTCTAGGGATCTAAAGAAATTCTAGTTCTGAAGCTGTCCTATGGAAGCAGAAGTCAGAAGCTATGAATTCTCTGAAGACAAGAAGCTTATATGATCGTCTCTACCGAAATAATCAGGGAAGTCTTTTATTAAAGTTCTTCGAGTATTTATTTCAGGGGGAGATTATTTATCTCAGGGGGAGATTGTTAATCTCAGGGGGAGACATATTCATATGCTTATGCTATAGCTGTGTAATTTGTCTTTTGCCGTCTGTTCTTTCTGATCGCAAATTCATATCATTTATATATGTTTTTGTCATCATCAAAAAGGGGGAGATTGTTAGAACAAGATTTGTTCTGATCAATTATCTTAGTTTTGATGATAACAATAATATGAATTTTGCTTAAGATAATATGGTACTCTAATCCAATGCAATTTCCTTTTCAGGAAATATATAAAGAGTACGCATAATTCAGCGCTCAGAAGCTTTGTCTCAAAGGGTTCAGCATGCAACATCAGAACATGGTCTGGCAAGACATCAGAAGATGGTCGAAGCAGAATCAGAACATGGGTCTATGGAAGCATCAGAAGAACAAGAGAACAGAAGCACTGAAGTTCTGATGGTATCACGCTCAGAAGCACTTCAAGGTCAGAAGATCAGAAGATGCTTTGCACCAAGCTGTTTGACTCTGATGATATTCAAACGTTGTATTCACAAACATCAGATCAGAAGGAAGTACAAGTGGCAAGCTACGCTGACTGACAAAAGGAACGTTAAAAGCTACTAAAGGCTACGTCAGTAGACACAGCGTGAACAAGGCTCGAGGTAGTTGACAAAAGCGTATAACATTAAATGCGATGCTGTACGGAACACGCAAAGCATTAAATGCACTCAACGGTCATCTTCTCCAACACCTATAAATATGAAGTTCTGATGAGAAGCAAGGTTAACGATCCTGAACAAAACAACGCCTATTAACTTGCTGAAACGCTGTTCAAATTCAAAGCTCAGAATCTTCATCTTCATCAAAGCTCACTACATTGCTGTTGTAATATATTAGTGAGATTAAGCTTAAACGTTAAGAGAAATATCACAGTTTGTGATTATCGCTTTTAAGAAGCAATTGTAATACTCTTAGAATTGATTACATTAAGTTGTAAGGAACTAGAGTGATCGTGTGGATCAGAATACTCTAGGAAGTCTTAGAGGTTATCTAAGCAGGTTGTAACTAGAGTGATCGTGTGGATCAGTATACTCTAGAAAAGTCTTAGAGGGTATCTAAGCAGTTGTTCCTGGAGTGATCAGTGTGTGATCAGAAGACTCTGGAAGACTTAGTTGCTGACTAAGTGGAAAACCATTGTAATCCGTGCGATTAGTGGATTAAATCCTCAGTTGAGGTAAATCATCTCTGCGGGGGTGGACTGGAGTAGTTTAGTTAACAACGAACCAGGATAAAAATAACTGTGCAATTTATTTTTATCTGTCAAGTTTTTAAAGCTACACTTATTCAAACCCCCCCTTTCTAAGTGTTTTTCTATCCTTCATAGGAGTCGTAGGAACTCCCTATTGATTGAATAATTTATCGTTTGCCAATAGAATGCAAATGACTTTTGTTATTAACTATGATTTTCCGTTGTGTAATAAAAAAGTAATGTTTAAGGATTATAAAATTTGTTTTGATTCCTCCTAATCCGTGTTATGTATCTTTAACAAATGAGCAGGTTTGATATCTTTGAAAGGTGTGGCATCCTAATTGCATGTTCTGGCTTTATGTTTATTATTTTGAAAATTTTTATCTTGATTTCTTATTAATATTTGATGGGGAATTAGGGTGTTACATAATACATCCAATAATATGGAACTAATGCCTATAAAGAGAATATTTGGAGATCCCGAGAAATAGGTTCTATGGGTAATAACAATTTGTGAGTAATATGAGATGATCATGCAAGAAAGCATGAATCCTTAAGTAATAAGAGGATGAGATAATAGAAATTCTTAATGAGATTTATACTCTGTATAAGGGAGTACCTAGTCTATAGAAGTACTCTTGATAGTCTCACCTATGTGATTGTGGAACTTAGGCCGATTACTATGGAATTTCGAGGCAGAACTCCTAGAGCCTTCACTAAACCGGGATACACGTGTAGGGCCATTAAAGCACGGGATATTAGAATACACCTTAAGAAAAGGATGTGTGCGAGTTTGATGTCTGAGATAGAGTTCAAGACATTTGTGTCACTCTTGTTGAATCGGAATCCTACTTGATACACAAAGGTTCAAGTTGTAGATACATTCGCTTATGCACAATCTTAAAAACATTTGACGCTACTTCTAAAATTCATTTTTTTAATTCAATTGGGGGATTGTGGAAAATCTTGGTATGATGACAACTTAGAGTTGGAATTGGAATGAGGTATTGACATTAATTGGACAATACATGAGCACAAGTAAGAACTAATATGAAAGTGAATTTGAAAGAATTCACTTTCATATTAGTTCTTACTTATATATATATATATATATATATATATATATATATATATATATATATATATATATATATATATATATATATATATATATATACTTGGCCAAATGGTTTGGGCCCTAAGAGGTACCCAACACACCACCAAACCATCTTGCCACACACGCGCGTGTCGTACGTCTGACCGGCCGGCTCGGCTTGGTTCAGTTAGTTCGGTTCAGTTCAGTCCGGTCTAGATGAATTAAGTTTTTTAAGAATCTGAAAATTGGTGGCATTCGCAACAGGGGCATGGTGTTCTCCGTGACCCTTTCAACGGACACGTCTACCACAGTTAAACTCAAGGCGTTCGCCACGAGGCCATGGCGGTGTCCATGGACTTCATGCACTGAAATACAACAACACTGTGACTGTTTCTCTGCTCACTCCCAATATTTTCTCAACCACTTTCTACACGGATTTTGCTCCACTTAGTTAAGTTATTTCTCATATAAATATGGTTTATTAGCTTCATTTGAAAATAATATCATACTTTTTCATTTTTCTGAAATCTCTCATCTTCATTTCTATCTCTCTTTATCTAAAAATATTTATTTTTTCTTTAGACTGGATTAATTCCAGATACTGGGAGCTGTTTAAATACCATCTGAAGGTGTATCTCTTGAATGATTCATTATCGTGCAAGTAATAATCGTAACTATTTTGAACGGGTCATTTTATCCTAGAGACGTCGTTGAAACTCGACTGCTTTGCTTAATTATTGGCAGTACGGCGAAATGTCTTAAAGAAAGTGACTTAGTACACGACTCGTCCCGATAATTTTTCTCTGTGGCAAAATTTATTTTTCAAAACTAGAAACAACATGATATGATGTAAACTCGAGTCTATGAATCAAGTTTATAAGTCAATATCACCTAGACAAAACAAGTTGACATAAAAACTCGAGGTTAATAATCTTAATTAGAAATAATGAAGTAATGAAGATGGCTAACATGCAATGTGCCTAGTATGGGCTCTTTTTCTCTATCTTTTGATAAAACATTTTAGGCTCGACTAATATTCTTATATATTCAGTTCACCAAACTCTTGCTAGAATTTGTTTCTCGGATGATGACAACACTAACTACTTCGGTATAGACGGCTAAGTAAAGTAACAAAACTTCATCGGCAATTGGTCTTATAAGGTTCTTTTGAGGGATATGAATGAAAGTTTTCATTTTGAAATCTATTCAAAGCATTCTTTTCTTCTTCAGTAACTTGTATAACAATCATGTGTGTTGAGCCGACCTCCACATAAATCAGTTTAAGGTCGTGAGCACCCCATTTAATTTATTACCTCTTTCTTTGTTGTCGGTGCTCCCATCTTGATGATCGCTTCACAATTGTCAGAGTTTTCTTCTATGAGTCTCTCTGTTAAGTAGAGGCTTGAGAACTTACCAACTCTAATTCTGAAGGTACATTTTTCTGAATTGAGCTTCATATTGTATTTGTCGAATCTGTCAAAACACGTTTTCCAAGTGTTCGTCATGTAGTTCTTCTTCGCTGAACTTGACGATCATATCATCCGTGTAAACTTTCAACTTTTCACTTATCTATTCTTCAAATACTTTGTTTATTATCATCTGGTATGTTGATCCTCCATTATTTAGACCAAAGGATATGACATTGTATTGGTAGTTAGCTCGCTTAATCACGAAAGTCGTCTTATCCATGTCCATCTCAAACATGGGTATGTGGTTATAACTGGAATATTAATCCATGAATGACAGTCATTTGTAACCAGCTGAGTTGTCCACTAGCTTGTCGATGTTTGGGAGTGGATATGAATATTTCGGGCAGGCTCGATTGAGGTCGGTATAGTCAACGCGCATTCTCCACTTCCCTAATAATTTCTTGACTAATACAAAATTGGATATCCATTTAATGTATCTTACTTCAGAAATAAAGTTGGCATCGAGGAGAACCCTAACTATACTCATGGTTGCTTTAGACTTTTCAAGGGATTGTCATCTTATTCATTGCGCCACATAACGGGGCGAGGGGTCAATATTTAATTGGTGACAAGCCAGCTAGATCTATATAAAGCATCTTATTGGGAGAAACTGCAAAGAGGTAAGAGTTAGCTTTAAGACACTTGATGAGCCCTTTCTTCACCATAGATGAAAAAGCAGCTCATATATGAACCGATCTCACTAGATTATGATTGAGTTATATAACCTCAAAATTTTCGTCTGCATCGGCCCCAAGGCTTTCGCTTTGAACCCCAACGGAGATCCAACCTCATCATCTCGCAAGGTTTCATCTTTTCATACTTCGAGGTTAAACATACTAACGGTAGTGACTACCGGGTAGTCTCACGAATCTTCTTCTTTTTATTCTCAAGGGCGGCAGCGGTCACTAAGGGGTTCTTTAGTTTGATTTCATGTATCATGCAAGATTCATGTAGATTAGTCAAAATGATAATCGGATTACCGAAATTGATATGAAACTTCATCTTTAGATGGATGATAGAAGCCATTGTATCTAGTTTCGTGAGGATTGATATCCCTAACATGGACATATATGCTTGCATGTACAATTATATGTAATTTTAAGTTGTTCAAGATGGTTTTGATCATGACAACACTATATGTCAAACAGTATGATGTGAATCTTCATCTATCAAGAAGAAGTAGTGATCAAGATGTTTTATCAATATGCTTCTGTGAGATCAAGATGTAAATCTAAATTCTATAGGGACAGCACCTAAGGTCAAATGGCGTTTGTTGAAGTCCTTAATGATCTCAGGTCAAGCAAACTATGATGATGGGGTCTCATAAGTTAAAATAATCAAGTCGAAGATGAAGTGTTGAATCAATGATGAATCTAGTAATGGATCTTGAAGCTTCCATTATTGGGAAATACAGGAAGTGTGAAAGCTTTCCTTGTCTGTGTCTGACTGATCTGATTATTGTAAAGATATATGAGTAATTATCAAGTTGGAATGCATAAGATGTGTGCAAGAGCATGTAAAATACAGGTAATAGTAAATTTTTAGCTTTGTTTTCAAGCAAAAGTATTAATTTCCATTAGTTGCACACTGGCATCCTTATATGAAAAATATGGAGTTAAACTTGATTGAATTTGTTCAAACTGTCATCTAATATTATTCTATAAACAAAACACCTGGGCATGTTTTAGATTTTAACAAGAACAGAGTTATCTCATATCAGTAATTAAATATAAGCTAGTGCTAGTGTCAAGTAGATTCTATAAACAAAACACCAGGCACATTTTAGATTCTAACTTCTAATATATAGTAAATTGTTATGATAATAAAATTAAATGTTGGACTCTTATAAGTTTACATTCATCAGTCAAAGTCCTTATAGTTTTCAACGACTTCATAAATATGAGAAAAGCAACAATAAATATCCACCATCAATTCTTTCCATTGGACAACATCACTTTCCCTCCGTTATACAAAGAAATCTCATGAAGAATTGAAAATCATGGAAAATAGTAAATTGGATCTTGCGAGTGCTTATATCTTAAACTAGTAGAAGACCCGTGCGTCCGCACAGGTAATTCATATCTTAATGTGAATGATATAGTACAAACGAAATTAGCACATATACCTTAATGGTTCTTAGGAATATACTTAGAAATGTTAATGTGAAACATCATCCTTAGAAGTGAAATATTACAAATATCACTGATAACTATAAATATGTACAAATATTTTGTTGAATAAAATAAAAAGGTATTGTGGTGATAGTGACCCGTAAAAATAATGAGTTTTAGTAATAAATTTCACAGGAGTTAGTAAAATTTACATCGGGTCTAGTACCTAAGAATTTGTTATAAAATTTTAAAATTTTAAATAAATTGATAAAAACTTAAAACTTAAAACTCTAGTATCTTTTATTAAGTTAAAGATTAAAAAGGTATTGTAGTGATAGTGACCCATAAAAATAATGAGTTTGAGTAAAAGATAGTGAGTGTCAGTGAAAAGAGTGAGTTTCAATAAAATATCTACGAAGAAATTAATATCATCACCTAGAACAATAATGCATGCATCAATTAATATTCCGTGCATCCGCAAAAACCAAATAACTAGAATAATATAGATAATTATTTTGTCTATAATATATTTATAAAAATCAGTTTGTTAGTAAATTTGAAATAAAAAATACTTCAAATATTTAAAATTACTAACTACTCTATCTTATTAAGTATTTTATTAACCAAATTATGTGATATATTTTATAAATAGAATATGCAATTCAGAAAATTTGTATAGTAGAATACAATATAGTTGGAAACTGCAATATAGTGAGTAATTAGAGACATTGAGATCAATTAACAATTTAAATTAAAATTATTTTAAACATTCCATGAACTTATGGTGTATTATTACTCATCTAATCAATATAGCTTATCCAATTTTATATATTCACGTGAAGGTTAATATCAATGCTTTAGTGATGAATCATCATGGTAATTTCTCATATCTAAACCTTTATCAACATTGCAAAATTCATGAAAATTTCAAGGCTATTTATTCAATATATAAAGTTAAAATTAAACTTTGAAAAATTAGAATTAAAACATGAGAGACACCCTAACATAATGTCTATCTCTGTCCCAAGCTAGATTGTATAAACCACTTCCTAGTTGAAATAAAATCTAATCAAAACTCAGGAGTTGATTCATCTATTTAATATCATTGTTGTCAATATATACATAGCTACACTTTTGACAGAACTTGATAGTTATTTTCCTTAAAAGTTACCGGCTGCTCTCCATTGTATTCACTATTTCCAATTTGATCCCATCCTTCATTTCCCTCTGAACAATCTCCAGAGGAAGACCTGGTTGCTTTTTCCCCAAAACATTCTCTTGAGGACTAAGATCATATGCATTCCTAGGAGCTGCATCACCTCATTGAGTTGGATTATGAGTTCCTAGCTTTACTTTTTCTTTTCTTAGTTGCTTGGAGCATAACAAAGTTATTCCATTTACAAATTTTAAGAACAAATTACGTATAGAATCAATATTCTCATTTGTAAGTAAAAGATTTAATAAAAGTTAATACATAACCAAGTAGGCCAGAGAATGGAGCATCAATTCTTGCTTCATAAGAGTATAAAGTGTTTTTTTTCTAGTATGACATTTATATCAATCAACCAAGGAGAAAAAGTAATGTACACACAATTAATTTAGGTAGAGAAAATTCATTAAAAAATAAGATAATGAAGACTATGTTAAAATCAAGCACAATATGTCAGAGCTAAACATTTACAAATATTTTCCAACATCATGTTTCCAAATGGAACGAAACTTGATAACGGTTTGTTCAAATTCCACAACGTTATACCGGTATAACAACTCTTCGACAACAGCTTGTACCAAATCGCATATAGTGGAACAACGACAGGTTTTTAAAATTCCACTGTACTATAGCTAACTCTTACTTGACAACAATGTGTTTAAAAGTAAGAATATAAACAATAATAAGATTTTTAACCTTGAAGAGTTGTGCCACATCCACCACACTGTGCACTTATAAATTTGGAGCCTCTTGAAGGTACTGCCAGAATTCAGGACAAAGCACAAATAGAGGTTTGGGAACTGACTCAATAGACATTCTTACTCCAGTTTTGTAACTAATGATAGTTCAAAGACTGAATTTCCATTGAAAGCTCTCTAACTGAAATTCACATTAGCATTCACAAAATCTTTTAGCTGGAAAAGAAACAAATCTCTCCAGAGCTTTCACTTCCTGCATAAAATAAGACTGAAGTTTTAACTTAAAATCATGAAAACAATTATCAAGGAAATTAAACAGCAAGATGCATCATATCAACACAACTACAATTGATAAAACCCTTCATAATTTATATGTAAATAGCTTGTCCTTTCATGCTAACATTCTAGGTAAAAAAACACTTGTTGCAGTTTCAAGAAGAGCAATAGTATAACTAGTGGATTAAACATATTATGAAGCATGAGCCAATATGTCATTGGCATGTCTTCAAGGTAGAAATTAATGGTGTTGCACCAATTTTTCAAGCTCATAATCCTCATTGCAGTCAATAACGGCCTGCGTAATGGATCTCTACTTTCTTAGCATCATCAACATCCTTAATACAATCATGAGCCTCTTGATTTGTCAACACCTACAATAACATAGCAACAAAATAAATATTTCACTCCAAATTATTCATCTTTCTTAATTTAAGGTCATTACTTTCCTTCCATACCTTCCACAGACCATCACTTGCCAAAATAATAAATTTAGTCTCATCATCAATCTTCTTAATCATCTATATTTGCACTCCACGCATAACTGGCATGCATAAGATGTGTGCAAGAGCATGTAAAACACAGGTAATAGTAAATTTTTAGCTTTGTTTTCAAGCCAAAGTATTAATTTCCATTAGTTGCACACTGGCATCCCTATATGAATAATATGGAGTTAAACTTGATTGAATTTGTTCAAACTGTCATCTAATATTATTCTATAAACAAAACACCTGAGCATGTTTTAGATTTTAACGAGAACAGAGTTATCTTATATCAGTAATTAAATATAAGCTAGTGCTAGTGTCAATTAGATTCTATAAACAAAAACACCAGGCACATTTTATATTCTAACTTCTAATACATAGTAAATTGCTATGATAATAAAATTAAATGATGGACTCTTATAAGCTTACATTCATCAGTAAAATTAAATGTTTGTCTACGGCTGTGGTTTCTGAACAGTGATCTCTGCCTTTGGAACTGTGCTTTAATTGTTATATACTGATATAGTTTAGGGTTTATTCTTAGCAGGCCTGATAGAAATTTGTTTTGGGTTTTTCAACTAATCTGGTGTGAACTGTGATATTTGACTGTGATGTTATTTTACTAAGTCAACAATAATTCTCTTTTATCTCTATTGTGAACCAAACTTGCTTTTGTGATTTATAGTAGAGATATTTGGGCCTATGATTATTATTTATCTTGCAAACATGATTGAATCAAATCTCTATCTTCTGATTCTTTACACAGACCCTAATGATGAATTGTGAATCTTGATAATTCTTATTCATGATACATATTTTGTTGGTTGTGCAATCTAACTGTTCCCCTCTTTGGATATAGTTAATGCTGAAGCATTTAGTGCATCTTCTAATTCTGATTTGACAATAGGTTCAACATGGCTCAGCAGTATGTGCAAGTGAATGTGATGCAGTTTCAAATTGGCAAAACAATCATCAACCTGGAACTTAATCTGAAGGTGGGCATTGTTGAGTGCCAGAAAGTCGTTATTTTGTGTGTGTAAATAGTGGCACTTATGGATACTTTTTGTTAATACCGTTGAATAATTCCCCGTTGTGTGCATAAATACGTATACTTTGTGAATAGATATATTTTCATACACTTTTATACTTTTTGATAGTTTTCTACTCTTTTTGTAGGTATTCTTGCGTATTTGGGCCATGAGCAATAAAGTGTCGAAGACACGGCTTCAAACGCGCGATTTTGAGCGGCGGAATCAATTCATTCGGCGGTTAAGGCTCAAAATAAGGATGATAAGAATCATCAATTTGGTCTCCATTCATTCATTATTAGATAGAGCATTGAATAAGCTTTCTAACGCTTCGAACCGGGCGCAAATCGGAGTTACGGTTCTCAAGTTATGGCCGAAACAGTGCAGAATTTTTCTGCTACTGGTGTCACTCGCCGGGCGAAGGATTAGGCTCGCCGGGCGAGCCCGACCCCAAAAATGTGATTTGCTACTGCCTGGAGTCGCCGGGCGAACCATTTTAGTCGCCGGGCGAATCAGTGTCGGCAGAAAACGCAATAAAGCTGTTGGAAATCATTTTTTCAAGGACGGTTGGATATTTTAGAGCTCCTATCCATCTAATAGCATTTTTTGAGTGGAATGATGCTAGAAAACACATTGGAGCTGTCAAATGGATGATCCGGGGTTGAATCCTTCATCAATCGGAGCCGACAAACCGGGAGATTTTTGGGTTTATCTCCATTTCTTCTCTTTGTAGTTTCTTTTGTGAGTTTTGTTATGTATATACTTTGATCTCATGTATATTTGTTGACTATTATGTTATATAAAGCTTGCTTTCATATTTTTATGGATTATTGTCTTAGATTGTTGCTTTGTTGCTATGTGTTTGAGTTGCTATAGAGATGTAGGGCTCTAATGCTTATCTAGGATGATTTTCTATTAACTTAATTGCAGAGATGGATTAGGTTGATAATCACTTAGTTTCAGTGCTTAATGCGTCTGAGTGGTCGTGTTTGTCCGAGAGATCGACATTTACGGGAAGCTCGGATTTCTCATGTGTTGTTTAGGTGTCTGAGAGATCGTCACTTAGATAATGTTGTGGGTTGTGTTGTTGACATGTGGTAATATTGATAGGTTACAAGTTGAGTATATTCGGCCAATAAGTTTAAGTTTGTGAAGAGTAGATTATATGCAATACTTGATAGTTTCTTCTCTCTAAAGAATGAATTCTTTTTGTGTTAATATTTACTTTTCTGTTTTCATATTTAAATTCATTCAAAATCAAACTCATAACTTTGGAAACTGTTGAACGGCAGTTCAATGCACTAGTCCCTGTGGAGACGATAAATTCCCGGATAAATATTTCCAAAACTTTTGTTGCTTGCCGCTTTACCGCTCCAACATGAAATAATTAGTTTATGATGTTGAATGCTATTGTTATGTGTTACTTTATCTTTGCTTGAAGCTGAACAACATTGAGTACAACAAGATTCTATTCAATCTCAAATTAGGGCTGATTTGTAATTATGTGTTTCTACTTTCTGTGAATCTTGTATTTTGGGCAGATATCCTTGGTTTGCAGCGAGACTAAGAGCAGGGGAACAACTACTTAAGTGGAGGGCTTCTAATTTAGCCTTGCAAGTTATTGTAAAAGTCAAATTCAAAGTGGAGTAGCATATAACAGGTAACAATATTGTGAACCATATTTTTACTGCAACAACTTTTGTGGTTAGATGTAAAAGATTGTGTGATTCATGTATGTAGTTGTATGATTCTTGTTGCAGCTACTATTTTAGATCAACGGGTATGCATAACCAGCTGGGGACACTATGCAGAAGAATTTGATTTTTGGAACACGCCCTCCCGTAATCATGAGGAATATAGTTATTCAGCTATATGTATTTTAATTAATTTTTCTACCTTGCTAATGATTTCTGATTTCTTGTCATGGTTTGATATTCAATGTTTTTACATAAACAATTTCAGACACTCCATATTAGTCAATTTGTTTCCTCTGATGGAGAAGAAGTTTCCATGACTCAACAAGTTGTCAAGGTCATGCTACCAAAGGGGTATATTCTCAGTAAGGATGCATTATCTAAGGCCAAACACTTTGATGAATCACACCGCATTTCCGCCAGTACAACAACCAAGGTTTGTGAATTGAGACAGAGTATCGACCTCACTGATAAGATATATGCTGGTTACGAAGCTGTTAAAGGTGATTTTTGGGCTGTTTTGAATAACATTGGATGTTTTTTAATTTCTGTGGTTGTTGCAATTGCAACATGCCATGATTATGAACTTCAGTTGCTTGGAGCAAAGAGGTATCAGTCGGAATTGGGAAGACGACGATGACGACTAAGGCGTTTCTGGAGGTTTTACGAAGGACCGTGGTTTCTCGATGGAGTGAGATTTGGTTTGAAAAAGGCTGGAAAAAGTTTACTAAAAGTTACCTAATCATCTCACATAGAGCTCAAGAAGTAACTGCAAAATTCATCTCAAGCAATTCATTTTCACTATTCTTATAAATCCTAATCACTATTCTTATAAATCATAATCACTATTCTTATAATCATATCACTGTTCTTATAAATCCTAATCATATCACATGTTATGTTTCTCATTTTGTAGAATCATCGGTGTTAGTGTTGATTCTTCTAGAACGCAAGCTTTGAGTATGACTATGCAAATAAGAGAGCAACATGTTCGTAGGATTTCGGCTCGATGCAGAAATAGTGAATCAAGAACATGTTTGGTTCCCTAGCAGATTTATTTCGCACAACGGTGATTCAGATCACGTTGGTTTTTCATCTGTTAGTTTTTGTGTTGTCTGCTGCTGTAGAATTTGTGCAGATGCGGTTTAAGAGTTGTGCGATTTGACTATTGTCAATATTATCGTCCAGTTTCGGTTCTTGGTTAGGGGTCTGAGCAATATGTTGAGAATTTTAGTGATATCTGCATTGCAGCTTCAAAAATTATATAGAGTTTTCACTGATTGAGTTTTCATGTTGTTTGCAGCCAGACACAATTACTGGGGATATTGTATTTTTGCTTCAGCAAAAATAACATCTCAAGTTCAAAAGAAAGAATGAAGACCTTTTTGTAAAGCACACAATGTTCGGTTTAATGGTTTTGAGAATGTGAATGCTTTATTGCTTTCAATTTATTGTCAATGAGATAAATTACATTTTGACATATCATAAACACTTTGTATATTTTGGTATTTTTGAAAAATCTATATTTTGGCTATTTCGATTATCTACCCTTTTTTGCATTATGCTTACGAATAAAATCTTGAAAAGTTTGGACAAGAATAAACTGGATGCCAAAGAAGCCAACATTCACCACATAGACGTAAATAGCACCTGATTTGATAATTAATTGTGACATGGTATTTGATATTTTTATTAGTATCATTTTTGTGTATAAGTCTATGTATTTACATCATTGTATTAGTCCAAAATTATACTAATACCAATGGAGAGCTCCATAAAAGCTTGTATGTCTAACTTGAGGTTTTACTTTTTAGAAGTTTTATATTTTATTTTAAAAGTTTCACCAATACTTATAAGCTTTCTTACACCATAATTGACTTTACAAAATTAAACATGTTTTTAGTCTTCTAAATAAACAATTCTGTCTAAATATTTTTACATACAAAAAATGGTATTCATAATCCAAATTTTTTTATTCAAAAGTAGTATACGGAGAAAAAAATTTATTATTAATCTAAATATTTTTATATACAAAAATTTACTATTGATCCAAATATTTTTTTTAAATCATAACTAAACAAAAATAATATTTATATACGGGGAAAAAATTATTATTGATCTAAGTATTTTTATATACGAAAAACAGTATTTATGATCCAAAATATTCTGATTAAAAAATAATATACATGAAATTTTTATTATTGATCTATATATTTTTATATACAAAAATGTACTATTGATCCAATTATTTTTGTAAATGATACCTAAACATAAATATTTAATATATGTATACGGGAAAAACATCTATTATTGATCTAAATACTTTTATATACGAAAAAATTTATTATTGATTTAAATATTTTTTTCTTTTCTAACCATCTATTTAAAATAAATATATTATGTAAACAACTGTGCATACGCACGGGTTTGTTACTAGTTTTTTTATAAAAATTAATTTTAATCTATGGAGGGTTATAACCAACACGATCTAACTTTTTAGAAAAAATATGATGTTGACTTTAAGTGAGTGACATGCAACGTGGCATGCCGTGTCCGCTTCTATTAGACCAAATAGACGACAGGAACAAAAAATCTGAATGAAAAATTTTAAAAAGACCATTATTTAAAAAAAATTACGGAAATTAAATTTAAATTTGAATTATTTAAAAGGACGGAAATCTTATCCACGAGAGAGTATGAAATTGTTGAAATAAGGTACACTTTTAAGGTTAGCAAGGTTCCTTTTTGGTGTTTTTTTATTGTTTTTTCAGTTATTTAAAGGGTTTCAAATCCCCTCAATCGGTCACTTTTTAGAGACGTGACATGCAACATGACGCCAGCTTCCGCTAGATCAAATAGACGGTATGGACCAAAAGTGTAAACAGAAAATTTTAGGAGAATCATATTTTGAAAGAATATTTTGCCGGAATTAAATCCAAATTTTAAGTTATTTATAGAGACCACAGATATATTAAACCCAAATATATATATATATAGAAAAGGTAATCTTATATGAGAGTGAGAGGAAGAGATAACAACTGTTTGATTAAAATAAACGGTCGAGATTTAATATCTCATCACATGATCCTCTTTTTTCTAATCTGAAAACACTTGAAAAAAAAGATAATCGCATGAATAATTTAAACAAAATATTAAATCTTAACCGTTTATTTTAATAAAATGGTCGTTATCTCTTCCTCTTACTCTCAAATAAAATTTAAAAATTATAAATCTATAAAATAAAAATAGGTGAACAGAACCAAACACCTTGCGCATGACACAATCTAGTTCTCTCAAATAAAAATTTAAAAATTATAAATCTATAAAATAAAAATAGGTGAACAGAACCAAACACCTTGCGCATGACACAATCTAGTTTAAATTCATTTGTTAGTGTTATTCGAGTTCTAACATATTCCTTACTCCTTAGTATCTAAGACTGCGATAACATCATGACATCAGATTTTATCTTATCAATAAAACAAAATAAAATTTAATTAAGAAATATACTCCCTCCGGTCTCAATTATAAGCAAATATTTAATTTTTAGATTCATTCAACAATCAATGTATTTAGTCTAATAATAGACTAAATACATTGATTGTTGAATGAATCTAAAAATTAAATTTTTGCTTATAAATGAGACCAGAGGGAGTATCAGATTAGAGTATATTTCAAATATTTATATAATCATGACTTTGATCAAATAATATTTGTTAAGATACGTTATTGAAAAATAATCTTTTCAAAGCACAATTATTGACATACATATCGGCAAATCAGTTATATTTTTATTTTGCATCAATTTAAATTGATTGTGTCTTGCTTATTTTAATCCAGTCAACAACTATATATATTGCTTGAGAGTATTTTGCTTTTGAAAAAACCCTAACTTTTTTTTCAGAAAAGAAACCCTAATAACTACTGATATATCTCTATTATGAAGAGAAAACATGAAGGATGTTGCGCCGTAGGAATAGACCTTGGCACAACTTATTCATGTGTTGCAGTATGGCAGGAAGAACATCATCGAGTTGAGATCATTCACAATGATCAAGGCAATAGAACTACACCTTCTTTTGTTGCTTTCACAAAAAATCAGAGATTGATCGGTGAAGCTGCTAAGAATCAAGCTTCTGCCAACCCTCAAAACACTGTCTTTGGTATAAACTTCTATTCTTTTACTCCTTTAAAGTTCCAAAACCTAATTAACATTATTTATAACTGAGTTCATGGCTCTATTTAGAATTTTCATATTAGTTCAGGTACCAACCGATCAATTAAACTTTGTTCGTATCTTTATTTTTTACAGATGCTAAGAGGTTAATTGGTAGGAAGTTTAGTGATCCTATTGTTCAAGATGATATTCTTTTATGGCCATTCAAAGTCGTTGCTGGTGTTGACGACAGACCCATGATTACAGTTCAGTATAAAGATCAAGAGAAGCAACTCTATGCCGAAGAAGTATCATCTATGATACTCACCAAGATGCGAGAAATTGCTGAGAAATATTTAGAATCACCAGTTAAGAATGCAGTTGTTACTGTGCCGGCTTATTTTAATGATGCTCAGCGAAAAGCAACTATAGATGCTGGTGTTATTGCTGGCCTCAATGTTATGAGAGTAATTAACGAACCCACTGCCGCAGCCATTGCATATGGCCTTGACAAGAGAACTGGTTGTGTTGGAGAACGGAATATTTTAGTGTTTGATCTTGGTGGTGGAACGTTTGATGTGTCTTTACTAACCATTAAGGGTAATGCCTTCAAAGTTAGGGCAACTGCTGGAAACACTCACCTTGGTGGAGAAGACTTTGATAATAGAATGGTGAACTACTTTTTAGAAGAGTTCAAGAGAAAGAGCAAAGTCGATATCCGTGGGAATCCAAAAGCCATGAGGAGGTTGAGAACTGCTTGTGAGAGGGCAAAAAGATCACTTTCTTTCCTTGTTACCGCCTCTATTGAAGTAGATTCTTTATTCCAAGGCATTGACTTTTGTTCTTCAATCAATAGAGCCAAGTTTGAGGAAATGAATATGGACCTTTTTAATGAGTGTATAAAGACGGTTGAGAGTTGTCTTACCGATGCCAAGATGGACAAGGGCAGTGTAGATGATGTCGTCCTTGTCGGGGGATCTTCTAGGATTCCGAAAGTACAACAGCTATTACAGGACTTTTTTAACGGAAAGGAGTTGTGCATGAGCATTAATCCTGATGAGGCTGTAGCTTATGGGGCAGCTGTTCAGGCGGCATTGTTGAGCGAAGACGTTAAGAACGTTCCAAAGTTGGTGCTGCAAGATGTTACACCTTTGTCCCTTGGCAGGTCAACATACGGAGATATCATGGGTGTGGTGATTCCTAAGAACACTTGCATTCCTGTCAAGAAGACATTATCATATCTATCAATTCAAGATAACCAAACCGCTGACTTGATACAGGTTTATGAGGGTGAGAGAACAAGAGCCAGTGACAACAATTTGCTTGGTTCTTTTACTCTTTCTGGCATTCCTCCAGCTCCTCGCGGCAGCCATCTCTCAAATGTTTGTTTTGCTATTGATGAAAATGGTATTTTGACCGTTTCCGCTAATAATAATGTTTCAGGAATTTCAAGCATGATTACAATAACCAATCACAAAGATAGATTGTCAAGTGAGGAAATTAAAAAATTAATTCAAGAAGCTGAGAATTACCAAAATGAAGACAAGAAATTCCTAAGGAATGCCAAAGCGCTGAATGCATTGGATGACTACATTTACAAAATGAGAAATGCTTTAAAGAAACAGGATATTAATCAAAGGCTCTCCTCTCAAGAAATTGAGATTATCAAATCTGCAATGGCTGTGATTACAAATTTGGTTGATGAGAATAACCAAGAGGTGGAAATAGATGTTCTGGAGGAGCATCTAAAGGGATTTAATATTACCATGGAAGACATTTTACCAAAGACTATTTAGTTTTTATTTTATTTTTTCACAACTCAGATTTTGAGGTTTGCTTTTCTGTTTAATAGGGCATTATATATTACTTTTGTAAGGTTTGATAATATTTTGGTATAGTCATGTTATTTAAATTATGATTAATTTAGACTTTATTTTATTATTATTAGTTTACAAGTTTCTTTGAGCCTTCTCAAAAAAAAAAATAAGTCGGTTGATTTCCTTTCCTTGAGTACAGAATATCAGAGTTTATTGTTTGTTTCATGCATAAAGTCTTATAACTTAAGTTAATGATGATAGTTCAACACAAAAACTTATAAAGAGAATTCAACCTAAAAGATTGATCTTTTAGGTGAGAGTGTCTTATGACTGTACTTTGACAATGAGCACTTTTGTGTAGTGAAAATGGGACTCTTTATAGTAACAATGAGTTACATGTTATTACTATGATTTGTTTTTGCACCTTCCCCAAGAAACAATTTTGATATTATTAACTACCTCGTCAACTCTAAAAAAACTATCATCAATAGAATGTTGTTTCTTCTGCTCCATATAACCCAGCAAGTTGACACCCATAACGCCAGTACCTTGTTCTTTGCAGCCTTACCCATCATGTTCGTAATGAAACTTCTTGCGTGACTGATATAGTCAGAATCAAGAATGTTATCGATGTCTATCCATTCACAGATTTTGTGCCAAACTGATAAAGAAAACCTACAACCAAATAAAACATGATTTAAGTCTTCCTCTGCTTCAAAACAGAAACCGTATCATGCTCCGAACGAAATCATTTTATTTTTACTGTTTTTTAATTTTTTTTAATTTTTTAGAAAAGGCAAAAAGAATCTATATAAATAAAGGCATAAGAAATACAACTGCTAGCAGAAAGATACCACTGCTAGAGCTTGTATCAGTAGACAATCCTCATCAACAAAATACAATTCACCCAAACACCATAACACTTGGTTGAAATATGAAGAAATCCCTATTTCACCTACCCAACCTTGACATAGCAGAACTACACCAGGCCACAAAAATACTAGAACCCAGAACTACACCAGGCCACAAAAATACTAGAACCCCTCGATCGTACGGGTGCTAACTTAGAAGGATATGAGCAAATTCCAATTTATCAGAGGGAGATATTGCCACCAAACCAAACACTTTCCAATCGCCAAGCTGCTTCCAGTTGAAAACACCGGCATTTCGACCGACAAACATTTCCGGAGCAGCAATTGGGCTGATGAACAGCCGTTAGCGCAAGCATTTCCGGAGCTGTTTGCTTTATCTCGTGACGACAAATCTCAGTAGATGAGGCTGGTTTCCAGGCTGCTGATGGCTGGCTCTGGAGCGCAGCAGCAGTTCTGCATGATAGCAGTGCCGGGACAGCAGCCTCGCAGCTGCACAGTAGCGACACGACGGATTTTTTAGGGGTGACCTTGTGGACAGCATCCGGCACACTCATCCTAGAGAGAACGTAAAGGATCTTTTTTCGTGGAGCATTACTACGGACGGAGTTTTCACCATTAAATCTTGTTATGACTTGTTCAAAGCAAAGTTATCCGGTCCTCTTAGTTCAATTATTGTAAAAGCTGTGAAGCATCTTTGGAAGGTAAAAGCACCTCCTAAAGTTCTCTTTTTTGGATGGAGGATAATTCATAATAGATTGGCTACCAAGGATCAATTGATTAAGAGGGGAATTTTGATGGACGACAACGATTCGGATTGTGTCTTTTGCTCTACAGAGATGGAAAACCTTTCCCACTTGCTTGGGGGCTGTACAGTTGTGGAGGCTATTTGGCGGAAGGTTTATGAGTGGATTGGGCCCGTTGACGGATTATCTTTGGAGGAGTTCGAAGGTTTTCTTTTTGCTTTCGAGAAGGTGAAGAATATAACCAAGAGGTCTCTAATTGCGGTAATTTGGTTAGCAACGCCTTGGAGTATTTGGAATAGGCGTAATGGCATCATTTTCAAGAATGATTCATTTAGCTTCACCGAATGTATGTCGGAGGTTGTTTTTAATTCTTGGAAATGACTTTGTTCCAGTTCTAAGTTAGCATCTAATTGTAATTTTCACGTTTAGAATATTCTACCGCTCATTTGTTTTGAGTAGTAGAAGCTATCCGTTTTTGTAATCGGTTGGGGTATCCCTTATACTCCGGTTTAATATCAATTGCTTATTAAGAAAAAACAAGCACAGAACATTGATGCTCCTACAAATGAGAGAATCAAGTTACTAAAAAATGATTCCAGGCTCCAGCCAAACCCACAGAATCCGAAGCCTCCAGCCCAATGAATTGCTGCAGAGTTTGGCATTGCATCTGCACTGCAACAAGATTAACTCTAAGCCACCGCACACCAAAGCCCGAAATTATAGAAAAAGACCCTGAATCGAACTCTGAGAATAGCGCCTTGAAACTCCATTCTAACCTTTTAGGCTAGGAAGATATTAGGGGTCAAGTACCATTGAGACGCACAACTGGATAATTGACTAGATTTGTTCTTTAGCCAAATCCATGCACACCTTTGAGTTGATTCAAAAACTTGATCTATTGTCACCTCTTTGTTCATGAAGATCTCATTGTTTCTTGCTTTCCAAATGTTCCAAACACATGCAAGCCATATTATTCTTATTTTGTTGCAACAAGATTTTCCGCTTCCAAATAAGATTTCAAATTGATTAAGATGAGGCACACAATCTCTTTGGAGAACAGCGGATACACCTAGCCATCTGCAAATAACATACCATAAACCTGCAAAAATGGGACACTTAAAAGAAGAAAAGGTGAGAAATTGAGTCTATGTTAAAGAATGGTTTTAACTTCTACTCACTTCAATCCAAAAAAAAAAAAAGCAGACTATATTTAACAACAAGGCCAATTCAAGTTGGCAAGAAACAAAAGAAATGCCTTTTTTTTATTAATTATTACTTCCTTTGTTCCTTTTTAAATGTTATTTTTTTTTAACGATTTTTTTTTTCTTTTTTAATTATTGTTTTTAAAACTTATAGTAACATAGTAGTTGCATTTTTGTCAAAATTATGCATAAGTATTTATTACAAAGCGATAAAAAAAAGTCAATAAATTAATAAATAATTAAGGATATTATAGATAAAAATGAAAATTATTTTTTTAAAAACTATATATATATATATATATATATATATATATATATATATATATATATATATATATATATATATATTAATTTATTGATATTTATAAGTCAAAAAAATTGTTGTATTTTTTTACTCAAAAAAAATTAGGCTTAAATACACTTTTGGTCCCCCTAGTTTAGACTTTTTAAACAAAGCGTCCCCCTATTACAAAACCAGCGAATCATATCCCCTAATTTATCATGGCTTTGAATTTACATGGTCACCATCCATTTTAGGTGATGTGTCATGTCTTTTAATGAGGTGGCAAAAATATGATGTATATATCCATGTCATCAGGTGAGATTATTTTATTAATAAATTGTTTATTATAATTTCCATAAAATCTGAAATGATTTTTTAATTAAATATAACTTAATTTTTTTTCCTTTTATTGTTTGTAACGTTTCAGATATTCACTTTGCCCTAATCTCTATTTCCTTTCACGCCCTAATTTCAATTTTCTTCCATTCCACCCTTCGTTGCCTTCCACCATTTTCGTACTCATCCAAGTTCCAGAGGTTTCGTCCACAATCGCGTTGAAGTTCAAGTTCTTGTACAAGCCTAAGACCTCAAATGACGACTCCAGAACATGTGACAACAAGAAAGGAAAAGGTCAACTATTGTGTGAGGTATGTTTATTTGCTTGTCTGGTTCCTTTTTTCTATTTTCAGTGTTTTGTTGATTTGTTGGTGGTCACACTGGTTATTTGTTTTTTATGCATTGTTTATGTGCTTTTGTGGTCCCGTGTGTTTGTTAGTGTTTGATTATGTCTGTTTCTATATTTTTGTCGAATCTTTATCAGGCCTCCTAAGACTAACAAGGTTAGATTGAGGATACACCATAGGGGACAACTAGTGGAGGAACCTGTTAAGTGGTATGTTAATGGCCAAGTTACTGAGATGAAATGGGGTTGGGATGTAGATTATATGTCATACATGGAGATACAAGGTATGATTAAGAGTGAGGGTTATGCAAATATTAAGTGTCTATGGTATTGGAATCCTACATATAGTTTTGCTCGTGGTCTTAGACCATTGAACAATGATACAGATGTTCTGTAGTTTTCAAAAGATGTGGAAGGATATGAAGTAGTTGACTTATATGTGGAACATTCAATTGAAATTCCTGATATTGTTGATGAAAGTGAGTTAGATGCTAAAATTGAGGTTGATGATGATGTACAATGCACTGGTTTCAAATGTGCAAATAACATGAATGAGGATGTTGGGGCTGGAGCAGGTAATGAGGAAGAAAAACATTGATGAGGCTGATGGTGTTGGTGAAGGTGGTGAAGCCGGAGTAGGTAATGAGGAAGAAAACATTGAGGCGGATGGTGTTGGTGAGGGTGTTGAGTCTGGAGTAGCTAATGAGGCTGAAGTTGGTAATGAGGAAGATGACATTGATGAGGATTATGTGGCAACTGAGGGTAGTTATGAGGACAATGAGTTCCAATTTAGTGGAGAATCTGATGTGAGTGAGATGAATTGGACCAAGGTTCTTCCACAAGAGACATTGGGTGAGATTTCAAGCTGCCAGAAAGAGAAAGATCAGACTAAGGTCCGTGAAGATAGTGAGGACTCAGACCACTTATATACACCCCGAGGTCTGATGATGAGGATGAAGAGGGTCTGAAATTTCCTACTTATAAATCAAGTGAAGGGATGAAATTTCAACTAGGGATGATGTTTACTAATAAAGAAGTGATTAGGGATGCAGTCAAGGACTATGGTATGGAAAACCAAAAGAATTTCTACATCAAGAAAAATGATTCCAAAAGGAAGGTGAAACAAAGGTCGAGCGGCGCCAATAAGGAGCGAGACGCGCCATCCCTTCTGACTTGGGTTCGCGCCGCGCCAATACGTGCCGAGGCGCGATAGTTGCGTTACAAGGATAAATTGTTATAAATAGAAGCCCTAATCCTCATAAGAAGGGAGACTTTGGTGAACGAATTTCAGAGAGCAAACATATTCTAGAGCAGAAAACAACTTCCGACGGAGAATTCAACATCAATTGAAGACATTCTCTTGATGAAGATGAATCCTTCCATGAAATCTTGTGTGTTCTTCATGACTATGGAGAGCTAAACCCCATTGTGTTGAGTTTAAGGTAGTAGTTAACCTATGAAGATGCAATTACTTTGATTAATTCCTGTGAACAATTGTTTAAGCTTTATTATCAATGAAAAACCTTGCTTTTATTTTATATCATTGTTGAACTATCAATCGAGAGATAGGGTTTATACTTTTGCCCTAGGTTTTTACATTGACTTATTGATTAATACTCAGAGATGAGATTTTGAAGAAGTTTTCATAAATCATCGTGGTTAATTCCCTTTATATTTATAGTTATTCTGAGAGATCGAATATCATACCGGTAGAGGTGGTTCTAGATTGATCATTAGACATAATATCAGTTTTGAGGATGAATGAAGATAATAACTTAAATAATGTTCACCCGTGGATTAATTGATTATTGTATGTGAATAGGTTGATGAACCCTAGAACTCAACATATTTATTCACCATTGTTATTCGTCTTTAATCTTTTTATCAGTCAATTATTATTCTGTTATATGCAATTTGAGAACAAACAATCAAAACCACTACTTTTCGCTAACTCATTATAATCCAACTATAGAACGGCAGCAATATTACTCAGTCTCTGTGGATACGATATATTAGAAAATATTTACCCAAAATACTTTCAACAAGTAATAATCAAATTTTTCCAATAGCTTATACTATAGTAGAAGTTGAGACAAAGGATTCATGGCAATGGTTTTTGGACCTTCTTCTGCATGATCTAGAAGGTTACAATCATAGGTCATATTCCTTTATATCAGATCAATAAAAGGTAACATCTAATATCTAACACTTTCTGTTTTCATTTCATTTGTATACATTTTATGAATGCTATTTTCATTTGTTTATTTCACAGGGACTTGTTCCAGCTGTTCAAGCCATTAGTGACAATATGGAGTGTAGATTGTGTGTTAAGCATTTGTATGGCAACTTGAAGAAGAGACACTCAGGACTTGAACTCAAAGAAGTATTGTGGGCTGCTGCTAGAGCAACAACAACTCCTGCTTGAGAAAAGGCAGTGCTGAAAATGAAGACAATGAAAGAGGATGCATGGAAGGACATGGTGGATATACCTGCTGGCCATTGGAGCAGATCACATTTCAACACCTATACCAAATGTGATTTACAGGTAAACAATATGTGTGAAGCATTCAATAGGGCTATTTTAGAGCATAGAGAGAAACCCATTATCACATTATTGGAGGGCATCAAACAATACATCACTAAGAGGATTGCAAATCATAAGGAGTTGCTTCAGGGGTACACAGGGTCAATATGTCCTACAATTCAACTGGTCATTGAGAAGCATAAGCAGCAAGCACAAGGGTGGAGTTCTACTTGGTATGGTGATGATGACATTTCCATATTTGGTGTCACTAATGGCAATGATACCTACTGTGTTGATCTTAAGAAGGAAACTTGCTCATGTAGGAAGTGGCAACTGACTGGTATACCTTGTAGCCATGTGATTGCATGCATTTGGAACATCAAGAAAAAGCCAGAGGAGTATGTGTCGCACGCTCGCGAAATGATGAACAGAGTCGCCACCAATATATTTATCCCAAAGCGGGAAAGGAATATCAGAAAACCTGGAATAAGGAATGGATAAGAAAAGGTCTTTCGACCAGAGATAGGGTACGGGAGTCGGTTACGCAAGGGGAAGGTATTAGCACCCCTCACGTCCATCGTACTCGATGGTATCCGCCTATGTTTGTTGCTATCTAAAGGGTGTATAAATCTAAAGATTAATTACTAAATGCATGCAAATGAAAGAAAAGAAACACGGGGAAAATAAGGTTTATAAATAGTTGTGCTCGCTTAGGCCCCGCGACCTAATGCCTACGTATCCTTTTCAGGAATCAGAGCGCCGTAGTTCGGCTCTTTAGTTTTTTGTTTGTTTTTGTGTTTTTTAGTTGAACCGTTACATTCGCACTCCGCTGCTCGACCTCTGGAGTCTTAAGCTGGGAATGGAGCGGAAGTAACGTGTCCGATTAGGAGAAAGAATGCCCTGAAGGCAAGAGAAAGAATGCCTCGGAGGCAAGAGAGAGAAGAGAGAAGATTGGTTTGTGTTTTTTATGTAACTTCATGATGAACAAAACCCAATACAAGGCTTCGCACCACTTCATTACTTTGTTTAGGTCTGAGCCTTTATTAAGTGTTTTAGATGTTTTTGGTTGAGTGTTTTTTAAGGGAATTTACTTTGCGATTCGAATCACATAAAATGTATAATGATCGAGAAGCAGATTAGGGAATGAATCCCACTCACTTCTATCCCATTATGTAATGTTCGAGAAACAGATTAGGGAATGAATCCCACTCATTTCTATCCCATTAGTTAATGTTCGAGAAACAGATTAGGGAATGAATCCCACTCATTTCTCTCCCATTAAGTAGTGACAGAGAAACAGATTAGGGAATGAATCCCACTCATTTCTATGTCACTAAGTGATTGAGAAACAGATTAGGGAATGAATCCCACTCATTTCTCTATCACTTTCTTAATGTGATTCGCATCTTCCTTTATTAAATGTTTTAAAGTTGAAAAGAAAAAGGGAAAGAAAACTAGCCTAAAATGAAGTAACTAGCCTAAGTGTTAGGATTTTAAGGGAAAAGACTAAGCCTAATATTATGAAGATTATAGGTCCTAGATCTTAAAGGAAACATACAAGTGAAGTCACAAAATTATAAGTCAAAAGAATCAATGTAAACAAATGATACAAAATAGTACAAAATGATTTAAGGATGACTTGAAATATAGTACAAAGCATGGAAGCAAAAGATGCAAAACACAGTACAAAAATCGAATTAAAATACTATTATTTTTTTATGATTTTTATGTGAAAAATTGAATTAGAAATCAAGCAAAAGAATTGAAATAAAAGCCTAAACTAATATTTTTTGTGGACATTTTTTATGTCAAAAATCATGTATTGAAGTCTAAGAATTAGAGGAAAAATTAGCAATTAATCACCTAAAAGAAATGGCAAAAAAAACTAATTAAAACTAAAATTAAAACTAATGGAAACAGGGGGTGCAAGCTGAATAAAGTGGTGTGATCAGTAAAACGCAGGGCCCAAAGTTGTTGGTGGCCCAGCGGAGTTATTGTTACAGATTTTTTTATATAGTCAAAAAATGGTATGGGCCCGAGGGGGTACACTATAGCAATTCGTGATGTGGCCCAAGATAATTCTTTTTTGTTTACAATTTCTTGGTGCCAAAAACGTGTGCAGCATGGGCCACATGGGGTGTGTGAGTAGCGTTTCAAGCCCAAGAGTTTTTTACTCAGATTATTGATCCATGATTATTGTTATTATGATTTTATTAATTGATTTTAAAATAAAAATAAGAATAACATAGTGAAAATATAGGAAAATCGAAATGGGGGCTAGGGTTAGTGTTATGTACCGATTGAACTCCTTCTGCTCTCAACTATGTGCGACGGCGCCGGAATCGTTGCCCCGTCTCCGATCAAGATCTTTAAACACAATCGGAGAGACGGCGTGTTCGCTCAGCCCACTTCTCTGTTCTTGATGTCATTGTTGAGAATCCAGCAAAATTGACGGTCGCGGGTGATGAAGACGATGATTGGTAACGATTTGCGAGGAAGGTGAGGCGCGATGGTGATTGAAGTGGTTGGCGATCATGAACAATGCAATGATGATGATGAACGTGCTATCCCTTTGAAATCGAGAGAGGATCGGAGATTTTTATGCAGAGAAGAAGAATTAGCGAATCTGAGGACGAAGCTCCGAGAAACTTGTTTAGAGGTTCTTTCTTCTTCTGGTTTCTGTTCAATTTTGGCTATGGAGATGATGTTGATGAAGTTCTTGTTGCAGGACTTTGGAAACGATTCAGAACCAAGGGAGGGTGATGAGGTTGAAGGTTATAGAGATGGAGAGAAGAGGATTCCAAGGTGAAATTCCATTTTTTGTTACATATTTCTTCCTCGCGATTCTCAATTTTCTTTCTCTTTTCTGTTCTATTGTTTTTTCATATTGGGACTTAGAAGGTTGAAGATAGAGATTATGGAGATGGTGAGAAAATCAAGAGTGGAAGAAAACGGTGGAGGTTGAAGGTGAGAAAGAATGGAGAATTGAGGTTTGGTGAGGATGAATGGTGTATGAGGAATGATGAAGGTGAATCGTGGAAGTGGTAGGGGAGTGAAGGAAAAGAAGAAGGTGGTGAGAAGTGAAGAAGGTGAAGGAAAAAAAAGGAAGAGAAAGATGAAGATTGTGAAGAATGGTGGAGTGAAGGGAGAGCTCAAAGAATGAAGCCAAGTTCTGATTTATAGAGGTGGAGGAGATTGAATTTTTGAGGTAACTTCCCTTCTCTTCTTCTGTTAATCTGTTAGGAGTTGTGTAACTGTTTTTTGGAGGTTGTTAGGGTAGTTAGAAATCTGTTATGAATCGGTTAGGATAGGTTAGAGATTTGTACTAGGTTGTTAGAATTCTGTTAGGGAGTTGGTTATTTCTGTTTGAGGTTTGTTGCATGGAAATTGGAAGTTAGTTAGGAAAAATGTTAGTTACAAAAGTTAGTTAGAAAGCTGTTAGGTAATCAACTAAGGTTGAGACTGAGTTAAAAAAAGTTAGAAGGTAGAGATAATTAAAACTGTTAATAAACTTAGACAGAGACAGTTAGGATGCTAGAAAACTCTACTTCAATCTGCTTCTTTGCCACTGTATCGAATGATTTGAATATTGTTTGAACTAGTGCTGGAAATTGAACTGAATGGGGTTCTGACTTATGCAGGGTATATATTTTGATGATAGTTTTGAATTTCCTGTAATAAATTTTGCTGCAGAGTCGGTTTGTTGGCAGCTCAGTACTTGGGAATGTAAAGCTGTGATTTTTGTGGCTTAATGAGGTTCTGTTTGTGTGAGGAAAAAAGAGTTGTTAGTGTTTAGGTATGTATGAATTTAGGTGCAGGGCTATAATTGTATTTTGGTTTTGTTGAATGAGATAGGAGGCTTAATGAAGTGTGTGTAAATGGCATTGTGAACTATATTTTATTCTGTTTTCGAACTGATACATCGAGCCCGTAGCACTAGTAGGGGACATATGGTGATGGCGAGATGCTGTAAGATGATTCTCGAACCCTTTATGTATGCTGAAGAGAACTTGTATAGTGGATTGACTTGCTGTTGATGATTGCATTGGCTTGCCCTTTGGATTATTGAAATGGTTTACATAGGCTTTTAGAATTGTGCATGTATGCATCCTGTTTTGGACATCTTGTAATATATCTTCTTGGCTGAATGACGATGAATAATATACTTGAGCTTAAATTCAATTTTGAATGAGAAATGGTGAATTGAACATTGAATATATGGTTGGATGATATAATCTCCTTGTACTGATATACACTTGGTTTAACTTAGGAACTGGTTTGGTGTTGCTTTTCTTTTTTCATTCCTTGTGTTAACAGCAGCATACAATTGAGATGGAGTTGTGATGTTCTTGTCTTTTGTTGTTGCAGGTCAGTTATATGGTAATGGAAGCATGGGATCTCAAATCGACAAGGGGCAGCAGAGAAAACCTTGGACAGTTTCTTTTAATGGGAGTTTGGGACTACGTAGTAATTGTGAAGGATGATGATTTTCTCTTTCGAGTGCAGGTTGGCAACTCTGTGAAGCAGCTTAAGGCACTGTTTTTATTTCCTTTTTTTTTGAATGTCTGCAGAATTATGGTGAAACAGAATGGACTTTTGGCTTGGAGGCTTGAAGAAATGAAGAGAAATAGGTTTAGAATAGGAATATTGACTTGTGAAAGAATGGTGATGTAACATAATTGTAATGGTTCTTTTCCTTTGTATTTATCTGATGGAATGTAATGATGTAATAACTTAGACTTGGTTTTTATGTTGATTTTTCCAAAGTAACGTGTACTTTTAAGAAATGAATTTTGCATTTTCCTCTTCTTTATATATTCTTCAAAGGCTTTAGCTCAATCTCTAAGAATCACAAAATATCTAGGGAAATAAACCCGAGTGTTTGAAAATCATCTGATCAAGTGATCTTTAATTGAACAAATGCCAAACATCCTTTTATTCTTGATATGATAATAGATAAGTCTCTGCCAAGATCCTTTGATTATGAATGCACATGATGCAAATGTATGATTTTTTGGATGGTTTGAGTAATAGATATGCAAATGGTATTTTAAATCAAAAGCCAGATAGAAAAAAATATAGGGCAAATTTTAGGGTGCAACAGCTGCCCCTATTTAATCATTTTAAACCTGAAAGTGAGATTGGTGCTAGCCTTTCGAGCATTCGAGGTAGAAGAAGATTAAATACCAAGTGAACCTGAAAATTTGCCTGATGAGATAGGAGAAGAATGGTGTCAAATCCACTGAGGAAAATCGCATCAACTCTAGGTTGAACAAATTAACTCTGGGTTAGGATTGAAATAAACGTCAACTCTGGGTTGAAAAAGAAAAGTGGGTCAACTCTGGGTTGAGAAGGAAAGAAAGAAGATCAACTCTGGGTTGAGAGAAAGTAATTGGATAATGACTATGGGTTGAAAGTGGAAAGATGAACTATTAGAAATAACCGTCAACTCTGGGTTGAGTGGGAAGAAAAAAGGTGACCGTCAACTCTGGGTTGAGTGGGAAAAGACAAAAGATAACCGTCAATTCTGGGTTGAGTGGGAAGAAAAAGGTGACCGTCGACTCTAGGTTGAGTGGGAAAGACAAATGATAACCGTCAACTCTGGGTTGAGTGGGAAAGGGAAAAACCGTCAACTCTGGGTTGAGAGGGAAATAAGAAAGGATAACCGTCAACTCTGGGTTGAGTGGGAAAAGGAATCAATTCTGGATTGAATGAAAGATGATTGTCAACTCTGGGTTGAGAAGTAAAAGATCAACTCTGGATTAAGAAAGGATAACCGTCAACTCTGGGTTGAGTGGGAAAAGACAAAAGATGACCGTCAACTCTGGGTTGAGTGGGAAAAGAGAAAAGATAACCGTCAACTCTGGGTTGAGTGGGAAAGAAAGACAAGGATCAACTCTGGGTTGAATAAAAGATAACCGTCAACTCTGGGTTGAGTGGGAAAGAAAGACAAGGATCAACTCTGGGTTGAATAAAAGATAACCGTCAACTCTGGGTTGAGTGGGAAATACAAATGATGACCGTCAACTCTGGGATGAGTGGGAAAGAGATTAAAGGAAATAACCGTCAACTCTGGGTTGAGTGGGAAAAGATAATTAACTCGGGGTTAAAAGATGAAAGGAAAGTCAACTCTAGGTTGAACACAAAAACATCAACTCTGGGTGGAAGAAAGATGAACATGATTGACTTTGGGAGATGACACCACAATGGTAACTCTGAGTGATCCAGTGGAATATCAATTGAAGGCTTGTATGGACCTCATCTGATGAGTAACTTGGCTTATGCTTCATATGCAATGTTTGATTTTTTTTTCTTGATGCACTTTTGGAGATGCAATGCAATGAGTTCTATATGCAGTGTACCGATTGATTGTTCAGGGTTTATGCTTTGTGTGGGAATAGATTAGGTGGAGCTCTGAAACTCTGCTTGATTCAGGATAGGGTGGATGCCCCTGCTTTATTGATGATTGGATTATTGAGGGAGATATGCTAATGAGAATGCAATGATATGCATGATGCATGTATGATGATGAATGTAATGATTGTTTCCAAGATACAAGGAGTGGATGGAGAATGCCTCAGTTGAAAGGTCATAGATTGAAGGATAGCCCTTGTGAAGGTGAGGTGTTTAGCTTGACTCCTCGATACTTGTCTCGATATGTGACACTTGATTGAAGATGAAGAACTTAATTGTTATCAGCTTGCCCAACTTATAAGATCTCTTGAGATAGAACTTTGATAATGCCTGAATCATGGAGATTTGAAATGGTCTGCCCCAGTGTTGATCATGGAATGAATGCCCCAGATTGAAAGGAACTTTTCCACTTAATGGATTCTTCAGATATTTGCTTTGTGGATGACCAACCTTTGCCTTTGCAAGACTACTCGATGGAATTTCAATGTTGAACTTTCCTTGGTATCAAGTACTTATTTTCATATTAGAGACAATTCTGTTTTGAAAAGGATAAAGAGAATGCAATGCACGTGTTAATCTCAAAGAAAAGTTTTATTTGTCAAAATGTTGTACTGATACTAACACAAATGACACAGCAACATTAGGAGTCAGTTTGACATGATTTTACAGTTTGTATGCTTTCGAAACGAACCTTGCTTCAATTAGGACTTTCGAGGGTTGTAACGTGGTCGGGTTCACGGTTTGAGAAACAAAGGATAAAGGCTCAAGTTCTACTTAACCCACCCATTCTTCGTGATGTTCTACAGTCCTACGTTCAGCTAGTTTGACACGAGCGTTCACCTTTCAGGAAGGATTGTGATGGATGAGGATCTTTTATGACTTTGATGGAGGCGGCAGCCACACTTTGGTGTTTTTATTGATGGTTACAACAACTTGTCCCTTGGAGGTTTTTTTTTCTTTTTCTTTGTCTTTTGCTTTCCCTAAATTTTGCCTGGACAAAAAGTTTCTTTTGAATTTGGTTTCCGTTGTCCAGCGGGATATGCCCTAATTTTTGCCTAAGTCATTTGCTTCAAAGCTTTTTTCTTTTTGACTTAGCGGGCTATTGTTTCTTTCTTTTTTGATCATAACTTTCTTTTCATTCTTTTTTGTCTCGTTCGGGAACAAGTTGTATGACTTTGGTGATTGACTTGATGAAAAGGTTGTGACTGCCTTCTTCTTAGTGAATGAGAGACTTCCATTATGGATAGTGCTCTTCTTCTTTTGTTGTGAGACATGAAATATGATTGATCCTCTGATGGAATACCTGAAAGTTGAGCGCTCGGTCGCACTAACTGAAGACTACCCTGCCCCTGGTTAAGATTAAGGGTTTTGTATTTTTTTGAAAAGAAACTACTACTCCTTAGGCTCAAGGGGTTGACGAGGGTTTCACTCCCTTATAACTCCAGTGTTTGGGAATTGAAACAATGCCTGTACATCGTCAGCAGGATCTTTGTTCTAAAAGCATACAGTTAGTAGTTCATGTGTTTTTGATTTTTCATCATTCTCCTTTTTTAGTTGCTTAAGACAAATGAGTTGAATATCAATGAACATAATGACAAAGATGAAATGATTTGAGAAAAACATGTATTTTGCATTATTTTTATTGATTCAAACAGAATGAGTTTCTTACAATGAGAAGTACTTGATACCAACAAAAGTAATACAATTGAAAATACTAAAGAAATCTATACAATGGCAAGCTTGGCCTTATTATGATGCAAGTGCAATGTTCTCTGACAAACACAAAGTTTTTAGGCTCCTTTGGTGGAAGGTACCCTCACGAGGAGGCGTGGGGTCCTTAGATAGTAGCTTGATTTTTTTTGTAATTCCCCATGATTCTTTGTCGGTGAGCTCTTGTCAGATATCGGTGTGGAGGAATTGTCTTGTCTGATCTGATGGAGAGGAAGAATGTAGGAGTCTTGGTAACCATGGATGCATATGCATGAATGCAAAAATGTTAATGATGATGCAAATGCAGTAGGAATCAGGATCAAGGATCAAGGCCTCTTGTGATAATAACTTCTCATGGTCAATAAGATATGGTCGAATCCTCTAGATTCAGAGGTTCGACGTTGCATTCTTGATAACTAGGTGGTGCATAAGTCAAAGATGGTCGAACCCTCCAGATTCAGAGGTTCGACGTTGATTGATTCTAATGGATAACTGATGTAGAACTTCTGTATAAGTCAAAGATGGTCGAATCCTCCAGATTCAGAGGTTCGACGTTGATTCAGGATAGATAACCTTTGCATAAGTCAAATAAGGTCGAACCTTCCAGATTCAGAGGTTCGACGTTGATTATGATAGATAGTATGAATGGGCATAGGGTGGGATGGATGTATGTTTTCCTGCAAAACAAAATTTCCCAACCCCTCTCACAGGTATGGTCTAGTATAAGGTAGGTTAAAAGGTCTCCAGCGTTAACAGTTCTCCTGAAACACCATCATTGTTGCAAATACATGCCAACAATGGTATCCCATTTGAACCTCAACTGGTCGTGGGTCTCATGATCGCAATCAACAGAACCTGACATTCTGTTGGCGTCATGACTATCCACTCTATCCTAGGTAGCCTAAGTATCACTCTGGCCTGGGTATTGGGCCTTTTACCTCAAATCAGTAACATCCCATCCCAACAGACAGCAGAATAATAATCATAGTATATGAAAATAAAATGCGATGCATAAAGAAATAAAGCAATAAACCAATAAAGTAATAAAGCAATAAATAAACACCCAAAGAAAAGAAAACAAACACAAGCTAGGATCGACTCGCTAAGAATGGACCAGCACAGGTCTATCACATCCCCAGCAGAGTCGCCAGCTGTCGCACGCTCGCGAAATGATGAACAGAGTCGCCACCAATATATTTATCCCAAAGCGGGAAAGGAATATCAGAAAACCTGGAATAAGGAATGGATAAGAAAAGGTCTTTCGACCAGAGATAGGGTACGGGAGTCGGTTACGCAAGCGGAAGGTATTAGCACCCCTCACGTCCATCGTACTCGATGGTATCCGCCTATGTTTGTTGCTATCTAAAGGGTGTATAAATCTAAAGATTAATTACTAAATGCATGCAAATGAAAGAAAAGAAACACGGGGAAAATAAGGTTTATAAATAGTTGTGCTCGCTTAGGCCCCGCGACCTAATGCCTACGTATCCTTTTCAGGAATCAGAGCGCCGTAGTTCGGCTCTTTAGTTTTTTGTTTGTTTTTGTGTTTTTTAGTTGAACCGTTACATTCGCACTCCGCTGCTCGACCTCTGGAGTCTTAAGCTGGGAATGGAGCGGAAGTAACGTGTCCGATTAGGAGAAAGAATGCCCTGAAGGCAAGAGAAAGAATGCCTCGGAGGCAAGAGAGAGAAGAGAGAAGATTGGTTTGTGTTTTTTATGTAACTTCATGATGAACAAAACCCAATACAAGGCTTCGCACCACTTCATTACTTTGTTTAGGTCTGAGCCTTTATTAAGTGTTTTAGATGTTTTTGGTTGAGTGTTTTTTAAGGGAATTTACTTTGCGATTCGAATCACATAAAATGTATAATGATCGAGAAGCAGATTAGGGAATGAATCCCACTCACTTCTATCCCATTATGTAATGTTCGAGAAACAGATTAGGGAATGAATCCCACTCATTTCTATCCCATTAGTTAATGTTCGAGAAACAGATTAGGGAATGAATCCCACTCATTTCTCTCCCATTAAGTAGTGACAGAGAAACAGATTAGGGAATGAATCCCACTCATTTCTATGTCACTAAGTGATTGAGAAACAGATTAGGGAATGAATCCCACTCATTTCTCTATCACTTTCTTAATGTGATTCGCATCTTCCTTTATTAAATGTTTTAAAGTTGAAAAGAAAAAGGGAAAGAAAACTAGCCTAAAATGAAGTAACTAGCCTAAGTGTTAGGATTTTAAGGGAAAAGACTAAGCCTAATATTATGAAGATTATAGGTCCTAGATCTTAAAGGAAACATACAAGTGAAGTCACAAAATTATAAGTCAAAAGAATCAATGTAAACAAATGATACAAAATAGTACAAAATGATTTAAGGATGACTTGAAATATAGTACAAAGCATGGAAGCAAAAGATGCAAAACACAGTACAAAAATCAAATTAAAATACTATTATTTTTTTATGATTTTTATGTGAAAAATTGAATTAGAAATCAAGCAAAAGAATTGAAATAAAAGCCTAAACTAATATTTTTTGTGGACATTTTTTATGTCAAAAATCATGTATTGAAGTCTAAGAATTAGAGGAAAAATTAGCAATTAATCACCTAAAAGAAATGGCAAAAAAAACTAATTAAAACTAAAATTAAAACTAATGGAAACAGGGGGTGCAAGCTGAATAAAGTGGTGTGATCAGTAAAACGCAGGGCCCAAAGTTGTTGGTGGCCCAGCGGAGTTATTGTTACAGATTTTTTTATATAGTCAAAAAATGGTATGGGCCCGAGGGGGTACACTATAGCAATTCGTGATGTGGCCCAAGATAATTCTTTTTTGTTTACAATTTCTTGGTGCCAAAAACGTGTGCAGCATGGGCCACATGGGGTGTGTGAGTAGCGTTTCAAGCCCAAGAGTTTTTTACTCAGATTATTGATCCATGATTATTGTTATTATGATTTTATTAATTGATTTTAAAATAAAAATAAGAATAACATAGTGAAAATATAGGAAAATCGAAATGGGGGCTAGGGTTAGTGTTATGTACCGATTGAACTCCTTCTGCTCTCAACTATGTGCGACGGCGCCGGAATCGTTGCCCCGTCTCCGATCAAGATCTTTAAACACAATCGGAGAGACGGCGTGTTCGCTCAGCCCACTTCTCTGTTCTTGATGTCATTGTTGAGAATCCAGCAAAATTGACGGTCGCGGGTGATGAAGACGATGATTGGTAACGATTTGCGAGGAAGGTGAGGCGCGATGGTGATTGAAGTGGTTGGCGATCATGAACAATGCAATGATGATGATGAACGTGCTATCCCTTTGAAATCGAGAGAGGATCGGAGATTTTTATGCAGAGAAGAAGAATTAGCGAATCTGAGGACGAAGCTCCGAGAAACTTGTTTAGAGGTTCTTTCTTCTTCTGGTTTCTGTTCAATTTTGGCTATGGAGATGATGTTGATGAAGTTCTTGTTGCAGGACTTTGGAAACGATTCAGAACCAAGGGAGGGTGATGAGGTTGAAGGTTATAGAGATGGAGAGAAGAGGATTCCAAGGTGAAATTCCATTTTTTGTTACATATTTCTTCCTCGCGATTCTCAATTTTCTTTCTCTTTTCTGTTCTATTGTTTTTTCATATTGGGACTTAGAAGGTTGAAGATAGAGATTATGGAGATGGTGAGAAAATCAAGAGTGGAAGAAAACGGTGGAGGTTGAAGGTGAGAAAGAATGGAGAATTGAGGTTTGGTGAGGATGAATGGTGTATGAGGAATGATGAAGGTGAATCGTGGAAGTGGTAGGGGAGTGAAGGAAAAGAAGAAGGTGGTGAGAAGTGAAGAAGGTGAAGGAAAAAAAAGGAAGAGAAAGATGAAGATTGTGAAGAATGGTGGAGTGAAGGGAGAGCTCAAAGAATGAAGCCAAGTTCTGATTTATAGAGGTGGAGGAGATTGAATTTTTGAGGTAACTTCCCTTCTCTTCTTCTGTTAATCTGTTAGGAGTTGTGTAACTGTTTTTTGGAGGTTGCTAGGGTAGTTAGAAATCTGTTATGAATCGGTTAGGATAGGTTAGAGATTTGTACTAGGTTGTTAGAATTCTGTTAGGGAGTTGGTTATTTCTGTTTGAGGTTTGTTGCATGGAAATTGGAAGTTAGTTAGGAAAAATGTTAGTTACAAAAGTTAGTTAGAAAGCTGTTAGGTAATCAACTAAGGTTGAGACTGAGTTAAAAAAAGTTAGAAGGTAGAGATAATTAAAACTGTTAATAAACTTAGACAGAGACAGTTAGGATGCTAGAAAACTCTACTTCAATCTGCTTCTTTGCCACTGTATCGAATGATTTGAATATTGTTTGAACTAGTGCTGGAAATTGAACTGAATGGGGTTCTGACTTATGCAGGGTATATATTTTGATGATAGTTTTGAATTTCCTGTAATAAATTTTGCTGCAGAGTCGGTTTGTTGGCAGCTCAGTACTTGGGAATGTAAAGCTGTGATTTTTGTGGCTTAATGAGGTTCTGTTTGTGTGAGGAAAAAAGAGTTGTTAGTGTTTAGGTATGTATGAATTTAGGTGCAGGGCTATAATTGTATTTTGGTTTTGTTGAATGAGATAGGAGGCTTAATGAAGTGTGTGTAAATGGCATTGTGAACTATATTTTATTCTGTTTTCGAACTGATACATCGAGCCCGTAGCACTAGTAGGGGACATATGGTGATGGCGAGATGCTGTAAGATGATTCTCGAACCCTTTATGTATGCTGAAGAGAACTTGTATAGTGGATTGACTTGCTGTTGATGATTGCATTGGCTTGCCCTTTGGATTATTGAAATGGTTTACATAGGCTTTTAGAATTGTGCATGTATGCATCCTGTTTTGGACATCTTGTAATATATCTTCTTGGCTGAATGACGATGAATAATATACTTGAGCTTAAATTCAATTTTGAATGAGAAATGGTGAATTGAACATTGAATATATGGTTGGATGATATAATCTCCTTGTACTGATATACACTTGGTTTAACTTAGGAACTGGTTTGGTGTTGCTTTTCTTTTTTCATTCCTTGTGTTAACAGCAGCATACAATTGAGATGGAGTTGTGATGTTCTTGTCTTTTGTTGTTGCAGGTCAGTTATATGGTAATGGAAGCATGGGATCTCAAATCGACAAGGGGCAGCAGAGAAAACCTTGGACAGTTTCTTTTAATGGGAGTTTGGGACTACGTAGTAATTGTGAAGGATGATGATTTTCTCTTTCGAGTGCAGGTTGGCAACTCTGTGAAGCAGCTTAAGGCACTGTTTTTATTTCCTTTTTTTTTGAATGTCTGCAGAATTATGGTGAAACAGAATGGACTTTTGGCTTGGAGGCTTGAAGAAATGAAGAGAAATAGGTTTAGAATAGGAATATTGACTTGTGAAAGAATGGTGATGTAACATAATTGTAATGGTTCTTTTCCTTTGTATTTATCTGATGGAATGTAATGATGTAATAACTTAGACTTGGTTTTTATGTTGATTTTTCCAAAGTAACGTGTACTTTTAAGAAATGAATTTTGCATTTTCCTCTTCTTTATATATTCTTCAAAGGCTTTAGCTCAATCTCTAAGAATCACAAAATATCTAGGGAAATAAACCCGAGTGTTTGAAAATCATCTGATCAAGTGATCTTTAATTGAACAAATGCCAAACATCCTTTTATTCTTGATATGATAATAGATAAGTCTCTGCCAAGATCCTTTGATTATGAATGCACATGATGCAAATGTATGATTTTTTGGATGGTTTGAGTAATAGATATGCAAATGGTATTTTAAATCAAAAGCCAGATAGAAAAAAATATAGGGCAAATTTTAGGGTGCAACAGTATGTTGCTTCATGTTATAGGTATGATTATTTATTAAGGGTGTAATTGTTTATTATTTTTTGTATGGCATACAATTGATTACTGTTATGATTGAAACAGAAAATCAACTTTTATGGAGACTTATTCCCACATTGTGTATCCAACCAATGGACTACAGTTGTGGCATGTGGATGATCAGGATCAAGTTGAACCCCCAGTTATGAGAAAAGCAATAGGAAGGCCCAAAAAACAGAGGAACAAAACAAATGATGAACCAAGGAATCCCCACATATTGCCAAGGAGGTTTTCCACTGTTACATCTCCAAAGTGTGGTGCTATGGGACATAATAAAAGGAGCTGTAAGGGTAAGAGTGATGCAGATAGGGCAATTCCAAAGGGTGGCAACAAACCAAAGAAGGCTGCTAAGGCTAAGAAGGTGAAGACTAAGGAGAAGCAAATAGAAATTGGTCAAGGATCACAAGCTCCTCAACCCACTCAGGAGTAGTTATTTAGGTGTTATTTTGGTGTTATTTTGGTGTAACGTATTGCAAGAACAATGTTAAGTTACTGATGGTTGTATTACATATTAGAACAATGTTAATGTAATGGATGTTGTAAGGTATTATTCTAACAATGTTAATGCATTTAAGGTGTTATTTTGGATTCATTATTCTGTCAAATTTAAGGCATATAAATTTGTGTCAAATATTGTGTCAAAATTACAGGTACAAAATAAGTCATATATTGACTTCATTATTGTGTCAAATATTTGTGTCAAAATTGCAGGTACCTATGTTGTCAAAATTCTGTCAATTTAGAAGTATTGTTGTGTCAAATTAACAGGTTATAAGCACTGTTGTGTCAAATTAACAGGTTAGAAGCATTGGAGTCAAATTAACATTGAATTAACATTTGCAAACAGGTTATAAGCATAACATTAAATTAACATTAGTGTCAAATTATCACAATAAAATTGAATTGAACTTTTGCATTACATTGTATATTGCTGACAAAATAAACCAGTATACCATTTCATCAATGTTATTTCAACTTTACCCTACTTCATCAATGTTGTCCCAACAAATACAAACAACATGACAAAAAACAAAATCCAATTGATCTTCAACTATTTCTTCAAGATCTTCATTTTCATCTTCAATTCGTCTTCCTTTGCCTTGTAGATGTTAACCAACTCGTTCTCCTCATTCAAGTTATTTAATAGTGAAGAGATTAACTCTTTTGCCCTAGGATTCATCTCCTCGTCTTGCCAAGCAAAATGACTGCATTTTTTGAATCCTTGGATCTGTTGTCACCAACGAAGAAGAAGATGAGTAACACTCAGACCAATTACAGAGGAAGATGAACAAAACGATTCATACCTTATACATGCCACATCCATAAAAACGGCGACCTAGGTTCGCATCCGTCCATGCCGTCATCAATGGAGCATCGAGATCACACTTGCATACGTACCTCGAACGACTTGAAGTTATGCTACCATGGCTAAAACCGGACTGCTTTGACATGGTTTATGAAGATGATGAACAATTGCGCAAGTGGGAAAAAATACAAGTCAAGTTGCGCAAGGAGGAAGAAGATGAAGTTTCTCTATCAAATACCTAAATCCAATTATGTGTGATTATAAAACAATAAAAATTAGGTTATATTTAATTATGGAAATTATAATAAACAATTTATTAATAAAATAATCTCACCTGATGACATGGATACATCATATTTTTGACACCTCATTAAAAGACATGACACATCAGCTAAAATGAATGGGGGACCATGTAAATCCAAAGCCATGCTAAATTAAGGGATATGATTCGTTGGTTTTGTAATAGGGGGACACTTTGTTTAAAAAGTCCAAACTAGGGGGACCAAAAGTGCATTTAAGCCAAAAAATTATAGGATTACATGGGCCTTAAATCCTGAATGATTTAGGCTTGAATATATTTTGGACTTTCCTCGATCAAAATGATATTTTCAAATAATTAATAAGATACTACTCTGTAATAAGCAAAAATTCATAGTTATTAAAAAAGTTTAAATTTGTGTGTTTTTTGAAGTATGTTATACGGAAAATATGTAAAACCAATTTTGATTGGTGGTTGTTTATGAAAAAAAAGAGAAGCCAAATTAAATGTAATTTACATTTAATTTTATCTTAAAAAATACATATTTAAGAAAAAGATGCTTAAATGAAATAAAATTAATATTTTTTACTTATAATTTGTTACCAAAAAAATACATATTTTTTTCTTATAAATTATTACGGAGGGAGTAGCCATTTATCAGGATAGAGAAGGAGACACTAGATAAACAATTCATAATAATATTGGTAAAGTCATTGGGAAACCCCATGGTCAGAAGGGTGTTACTAATAAAGTCCCACTGAAGTCTATCATAAGCCTTAATCATGTCTTATTGTTTAATGTTTCGGGAAGGTCTAAATAAATTAGTATGATAGCCATTAAAGAATTTCTTTTTCCACCTCCTTAATCTTCTTAGGGGGCTCTGGAGAAAATTTTTTCCCTTAGAAATCAAATATGCATCTCAGAACGCACCAGAATTCATTTTTTAAGGGGTTTTCTTGGAGATGCATCACTGAAACACTTATTTTTCAAAATCAAGGGAATTTCGAATATGCATCTTCGAATGAACTTTCTTTTTTTAAATTTTGGGTTTTTTGGAGATGCATCTCCAAATTAAGGTATATAATTTAACTCATGACAGAAACCCCCTCATTTTTTCTCTTTTCCATCTTAAACCCTCAAACACCCTTGAATCCTAAAATCTCTACATTTCAAAACTTCTTTCATCTCATTTCTAATCATTTCCACTCATTGCAACTCATTTCAACACATTTTCAAATTTGAGTAAGTTTTTGTAAATTCTTGTTTCTACTTTGCATGTGTATAATAATTTGTTTAGGATCATTTAAAGATAGTAGGTTGAGTTGTGTATTGTAAAATGTTCCTTGTTTGATGTAAAAAATGTGTAAAAATTGCATTTTTTTGGTGATTTTTGTGTGAGCTCCAAAAATGGATGTCGCAGGTAGTTTTAAAAGTGCATCTCCAAAAACACCTCTGAAGGGTTCCGTATATGCATATTTGGAATTATGCTTGAGTTGTTTTTTATAACTTTTACAAACCTGTTCTTGTGATTATTCTTTTTCTAGGAAAAATGGCTGAGAATCCGAATAGAGTTAGACTCGGCAAGCCAACCCAAACTGCTTCCGCTCGGCGTGAGAGAACTGAACAAGCTGCGAGGGGTCGAGCAAGCGGTCGAGTACAGCGGAAGGAAGTGGAGGAACCAACCACTTCTGCTCCCAAGAATCGTCTATCCCGTGCGTCCTCATCTAAGTATAATGAGGAGGCACCGGAGGAGGTTCATCTTCCTGCACCCGAGGAGGTTCGTGTTTCGGCACCCATGCATGTTGCCTTGGCCTACCCAAGAGGGCCCTCTAACAACTCCCTCTTAATATATTACTCCGATCATGTCGCCCGACATGTTTCCATTATACATATACATTTTTTATTACAATTTTTATTATAGTGTTACTTTTTTATTACACTTCCCTCTTGTTATTAATTTTTATTTTACAAGAATAAATGGTACTAAAGTCCGTGAACCACGCTCGCAAAATATTCCCTCTGCATCATCCTACTGCAAATTGGTTCAGGGAGGCCATTATTGCCTCCGGACTTTCTGGACTTTGTTGTTCCAGTTATAGAACCATTAACCACAGAAAGCAATGGGCATTCGTAAAAAGAGTGCACAAAGAGATGTCGTCTTTCCACTTTCCGATTGGAGAGATGACGATCACTCTAGATTACGTTTCCTTTATGCTACACCTTCCTATTCGAAGGAGGCTCCTTAATCACTCCTGCATCATTCATTATGTTGCCATTGAGTGCAGGGGTGGCCCTGAGCACGGGCTTGCGGGGCGGGAGCCCAGGGCCCCATAGTTTTAGGGGCACCCAAAAAAAATTTTCTTACCCCTATATATATTAAAATAGAATTTTCTATTACAAAAATACTTGCTAAAAATATTTTTTTTTAAAAAAATACTGGTTAACAAAATTATAGGGGCACTACTTAATAAAAGAATGTAATTTCTCATAAATAAAATATAGAGTAGAATAAAATCAATTAATTTATCTAAAATAAAATTAATTAATATATCCATAATTTTAGAAACTAAAGAGTTTAATTGAGACATTAAAATTAAAACAATGATATAGGAAATATTTTAAATTATTGATCCCAAAATTAAGAGTGAAGCACTACTTTAACTAGCTGAACAAGATAATGATCCCTAAAATAAGAGTGAAATCAAATTTTTAGCCACTCATGAAATTGGAATCTTTGAGCTTTTAGTAGCTATGATTATTTGGTTTGAATTGTTAATTGTTGTTGATGAAATTAGCAAAACTTTGCAACAAAAAAAAACATGTGTATTGATGTGGCTATAGAACTAGTAAAAGGTTTGATCAAATATTTGAAAAAATATAGATTATAGATCAAACAATTAGCTCACTTGATAGAAGACTTGAGCAGTATAGCACATATGAAAACATTTTTAGATTCTTGTTTAGTATTGAAAGGCTTAGATCATTATTTGATAGGAACTTGAAAGCATGCTGTAAATATTTTAAAACTTGTTTAAAACATGACGATTCTCTTGATCTTGATGGTGAAATTTTGTTTGAAAAATTGAAAGTTATTAGAGACGTTTTAACATTTGAATCAAAATCAAGATATATGATATTGAGTTCTTTAAAGACTTTTAATTATTTCCCCAATGCACGCATAGATTATAGAGTAATATTGACTATTTCTATCGGTGTTGCATCTGCTGAAAGATGTTTTTCTAAATTACAATTATTAAAATCTTATTTGAGGTCTACCATGTCACAAGATAGATTAAATAGTCTTGCGTTGATTTCAATTGAAAATAATTTTTTGAAGAATCTTGATTATGAACAAATTATTAGCGATTTTGCAACAAAAAATGCTAAGAGGATGATATTTAAATAATTTTAAAGTTTTGGTCAATTTTTTTATAGGAAAAAAGAAGGGATCAAGAAGAAGAAGAAGAATAAGTCTCTTTATAGTGGTTTATATTTTGATGTAGTATAAACATTGATTCAAAGATCTATATTTCTATTCTTTTTGCACAATGTCAAATGAAAATGTGTGTTTATATCCAATCATTTCTTTATCCTTATGTATTTACTGTTAAAAAAATTATAGGGGCATCACTCTTTTGATTCGCCCAAGGCACCCAAATTCAAAGGACCGACCCTGATTGAGTGGATGGTTGAGTATTTAGGTGCTCAACCAGTAATGGCAGTTGAGCAGTGTTCCTCGACTAATGGGGTGCATGCGAAGTTCTCATTTTTGAAGGACCTTTATAACGATCATCTCATTGCGGAAGCTGATTCTGAGAATTAGGACGATGACTGTAACACCCCAAATCTTCCCAAACATTTATTTCAAAAATTAGAGTGTAAAATTTCAAACAATCACATGGAATGTCACATTTCGTCATTTAATTCATACACGGCATACACGCCTTCACATAGATACATAGCACATGAAATTTAAACGGACAAATTATAACATTTAATTTAATCCTCAAAATCACTTCACCCAATAAAATAAACCTCACAGCGGAATTCACATAGTTTCACCAAAATTTAGTTTAATCATCATAGCATCTTCACAAATTAACGTCAAGGTATAAACCAAAACAAAACATCATTAAAAATTCAGCAAATCAATAATTAAAGAAAACACGTGTTTGTCCTCCCGAGTGCTACGTATCAAAGTGACAACCGACTCGACTTATGGCGACTAATCTTCACTCACCGCCATCACTTGCACATTACCAATATAAAGGTAACGGCGAAAACAAGTAAAGGGTGAGATATCAAACAATATAAATGAAGTTATAATAAACAGTATATTTACGGTTTAGGTTATAACATATCTCCATTCATAATTTCCTCCAAAACGATTTAAACTTCAAATTCACACAAAGTCACAAACAATCCAAATTAATGAGACACAACAGATGCAAATGCATGTGGTATCCAAGGCTTCAGCCCCCATCGCCAATTGCCAATAAATAGAGGCATTCCAACAGGAATAAGCCTTCGTCACTGTTCACCAATTGAGGCCGTCATCAAAATAAGCAAATCATGCGACACAGATGAAATTCAACAATCACAAACACATCGTAAAATATCGTCACAAAGGCATTCGCCTATATCACCAAAACTATCAATAATCATTGATAATAATTGTCACATTAATCTCCTGCAAATTCACAAGCTTCAGAATAGTTCACCATATTCATCACATTAAAACATCGCCAAAACATCATCAAAATATCAATATCGAATTATTCCCAGACGCAACTAATTCATTCTACTCGATTAAATTAATTCTGGTTTGCTGAAGGTTTATTTTTGGTTACTGATATACTATTCAGCTGTTACTCTACTACTGTTAATATTGCTACTGCTATTTAGACATTTTCTGTTAACACTGCTAGTCCATTAACTGGTATACTCCTATCCTCATATATGGTATTTTAAACCTGCAACTAAATTTTGATCAAGTGAATGCTGGCTTATTTTAATACTTATAGTTGAATCAGAGGTTATTAACTTATTCCTACATTTGTTTTCAAGTATCACCTAAACATGTCATTCAGCTTTAATTAATGACCACCTAAATGTATTATTCATTGCTCACAGATTTAATTAGTGGTATGAACAGTAACATAGTGGAAAGGAACCCACATCCCCACCCATGGGACACTCGTCCCAATTAAGGGACTCCCACCCCACACAAAGGGCGCCCGCCCTTCCCTTAGGGCCGCCCGCCCCACTTCTAATGTAGGGTCTTTCCCCACCTTCCATTTAAGGGACACCCATCCCATAATATAGGGCACCCGTCCCTAGCTCACTCTTCCTCCTTCCAGTCTTGTTTTTCATTAAGGCACCAATATTCCACTCAGAACCGGTTGTTACTTTAACAATTTCATTTCCATAATTTAATACCACAACATTAACAGTTCAATCGCATTACAAAATATTCATCGATTACAATTTCAGTTCATCCCAATAATCACAGGAACATAACCAACCAATAATCACATTTTAACAGATTTTCCAATGCAATTTTCAGGAATAACAACACACAACATCACATGTATCAGAAAATCAATTGAAAAACAGAGACAATATTAATCCCCTAAACCCCACATACAATTCATCATACCCTCATTTATAGAGCAAGAACTTCACCCTTACCTTTGGATCAAAGGTCTCTCTAAATCGTTCCGGTCGAAATCTCCAAAAATCGTTCTGCTATGAAATTTCTCGTATCTCTCATCTTCTCCTATTTCTCTCCTTCTACTTTCCAATTGCCTCAAATTTTGTTTTCCGAGTTTTGAAACCTAGGGGGATCTACTGCATCACTATTTCCAATTTAGGCCTAACCAATGAGCACGTGCACAATACTTGTAATACCCTGACTCTCTAAACCCGATAATTATTATTTAATTGGTTAAGTGATGATTAGAAGGCATATTGATATTGGATTATATTAATCTAAGAAGGATTATTAAGAGAAAGTTTCATGTGGAATGGTTAGAATCTAATGGCATAGTTAGAATATGACTACATGGCATTGTTGTAAATATGAACAAGTTAGAGGACATAATGGACCTTGAGTAATGTTGCATGATATAAGGCCTTGTTTGGGTGCATGCTATTCATTTTTGTTTCACAATTCAGAATTTGGAGCAAGAGAGAAAGGAGGAAGTTATGTTCATCAATTCTATTTTCGCACCTTGGGTACAGCCTCCACTAAATCAGGTATATCTCTCAACTCGTAACTCCGATCGTAACGATTCTGGTCCCATTGGGTAGCTAACGAATTTCTCTTCGATTTGCACCTATGGTTTGCATTTATAGCTTCTGTTTTGAAGGAGAAAAACGAGTTTGAAGTTGGGACATGCATGCTGAATGTGATGAAGAATGGGCTACGGGTTTGATGAGTTTGGAGTTGGAGTTTTGATCAAGATAGGAACTCAATTGCAGCATGTTCATCATCTAAAGCTCTATTAATCCAATGTGAGTCCTTAGATAGCAACTTGGGTAGAAATTTGGAAATTGTATGTTATGGGGCTAGGGTGAGATACACTTGATGCATGATATATGTTCTTTGCTGATTAAACTATATTGCATGTTGATAGTGTGCTTGTGTTCCATGTTGTTTCTACTAATAATCGATAATGCACTCTTTTGGAATGATATTGGGATGTTAGAAGTGTTTGGATTAAAGTTAGAATGGATTTAGAACCCTTAAAATGCTGAAAAACACATTCTGATGCAGAGTAATCGGTTACGGGTCTTTGGGTAACCGATTACGCTGTTAAAAATGCAATTCTGGGCTGTTTTAGAGCCAGTAATCGGTTACTGGACTCTGGGTAATCGGATACCCTGGGCGTAGGGGGGAAAAATCAGCAAACTTCGGAAATTCGTAACTTTCGGCTCGGGTATCGAAATTACGCAAACTTTATATCGTTGGAAAGCTAGCGACGTGTACTTTCTAATTAAATTGGTCCCCAAATCAGAATGTGTGATTTAATAATAATGGAACCCTACTTAGTGAACCTCGTCGGGCGAGATTTTACATTACTAATTCCCCCGAGAGCAGTTCTGTTCCGAATAGAGAACTGAACGCCTCCTTAGTCGTGTGAGACTTGTTTAAATTATAATTGAACATGTTAATGATGTTAATGATCATGGATATGTTGTTTTTAATATGTGAATCATTCATGATTAGAATGGATTAATCTCATTGCACTTAATTGCTATATTATGTTTAAATACAAATGCTATGTTGTGATGAGATGTGAATATCTTGTTAATGCCCGTTGTTTTGGCTAAACAATTGGGATTGTGTGCTTGTGTGATTTGGCGCTTGATATGTGTGTATGCTTGAATCGAAACGGGCCGGGGGCTAGGTTGCGTTACATCCCAGGCTTTGTGACCAATGGGACAGCCCCGATCATGTGATCTTGGGCTCACACCTGAGCTACCGTTGCAGTGTGCTTGTGAGGGTCTTGAGGCATTTCCCACTTGGCGTTAACACACTTGCGTGCTCAGTATGATGGCGTTGTGCGGCCAAGTAGGCCTACGCATAACAGGTAAACCATCTCTAGCGGTGCCATGTAGGCTACATCACTAGGCTTTCGCCCGATGGACCCATGTGTCAAGATGGCGTATTGTACTCGGCGTTAACACATGTGCGTGAAGATGGTTAATGGGACAATGACGCCAATTAGGCTAAGGTCATCTCGCAGCCATTTAGGCTTGTGCGAACCCGTCTAATCATCTTGCGGTGTGCTTGTACAAGTCTCTTGACAAGAGGCATGGGCGTGATTCATCGAGGGTGTGTTTTTATAACCTAGTCGAGGCATTAACGCGTTTCTGGATTCCCCGTATATGGATGCGGGTTTTGCATACTTGGTTTCTTATATAATTGCATATCTGCATTAATCGTCCAATGGTGGATGATTCCTTGTTTTCTTCGTACTTGTACCAGATGTGAGGATGAACCCCGAATCAGTGGTGGATTCGGTTTTGATGCATGTACCCTGTAGATCCGAGTGGACCCATAGGATAGGAGGACTCACTGAGATTTAGTAATCTCACCCCAATCAACTTATTTTTTCAGGTGCAGTTTAGTAGCGTTTGACAGATAGCAGGTTCGGATTGATGACTTAAAGTGGTGATGGCTCGGAGACCTCGTCAGATCTCATTTTCTGCTGTGCAGATCCATTGAAGACACGTGTTTTGTAATTATCAATATTATTTCATGTTGTATTTATATGGATCATCTTGTATCTTTGGCTTTTGTGTGTACTCAAATACCAATTTTTAACGTTTCATGCATAATATACTAGTCAACTATGTATGGGGTGTTACAGTTGGTATCAGAGCAGGTCGATTCTCGGCCGAGCCATGAGACATCACTAGCAATTCTTTTTCCTCCTCTCAAGTGTGCATTGCTAGCCTGATTTTACTGATATCTCATTCAGTTGTTGAACTTGATCAACTCATCGACTGAGTGTGAGACAGTAGGATTACGGCAGAGCCGCCACGAGGAATCGTAAACCTGTAAGTGTTGTGAACCCAAGTAGTTGAAGTGGGATGAGTAATGGATTTTTTTTGGACGTTGTAAGTGGATAATATTGGAGTCGTCAAGTTTAAGGAGAGCGGTTGATGTGAAGTAGTGATACCCGGACTATCAAGGTGTGGATCGAGACAACTAGAACTCACAGGATTTTGACTGAACGAAGTAAATATTTCTCTAAGTCTTGGTAATAGCAAAGGAAATCCAAATAGGAATGAGTAGGAGCCTTGTAAGGGATATTCTCCGAAGGTGTTGAGCTGTGAATTAGTAGGATTCAGTACTGATGATGCTGTCGGTGTTAAGTGTGACGGGTGAGCTGATAGGACAAAATGGCCTCTGGAAATGCGGACAGAAGAGTTAGACCTTTCTGATTGCGCTGGTACGGGCAGTAATTGGAGGGATGAAGTATTAGATCCTGATCCAACTTGAAGTACCCTAAGCGAGAGTAGTTACCTAGTAGATGTTGGTGGAATGTATAAGTGTGGTAACTTAAGATTGGCGAAGCTTGAATACCTTGTCGGTGGAAAAAGGGCATGCATTTCCGTTCTTATCATTTTGTATTTAAGTTCTAGAACTACGCTAGATGGAATATGAAATGATGTAAAAGTGTGAAATGCAGTGACCTAAGTTCTTGTTAGTTGTTGTTTGTCTGACCCCGAGTGAAGCCATAGAACTACGCTTGGCGTTGGGCGTTCAGGCGAGTAAGAACTAAGATCTATCTGGAACGTCAGTAGGATAATCGCAGTTGAGTTGGTTGTTAGGAACCCTAGTATTCCTATCTGGACTGAATTATCCTTGGAATCTCATGCATGCGTGGGACGAGTGGGTACACGCACTGCATGGTAATCCGAAGTTGAACTCCAATCTTTGTGCTTGGCGTTTTGGCTTTCCGAGTAAGTAAACCTTGATGTGAAGCACTCTCAGGTTTTAGCATCCTGAGGAGTGTGATTCGAAGGACTTGAGGAACGATGAACCTATTGGAGGTCTGTTCAGACACTTGTCGGTTGTGACTTTAGGATACGTGTGGAGATCGTTATACGCCACTGAGGTAGGTTGCCTGGATACATGGCCTCGGAGTTGGACCACCATGTTGGTACTACCAGACGAGTATAATTCCACAGTATCACTACCATGCACAAGATGCGTGAGTCATCATTTTTCCGACATGTGTGGGACAAAGGTGATCTGAAGCTCAAGGTAGAATTCTGATTTGGCACTCGTGAGACACAGGTCCAGACTCTCATAAGGTATGTGGGATGAGGATCCATACGTCACGCTCGATAGTAAAGGAATAACTAGACAGACGATGGTGTGATGGATCAAGATCCAATACTATACTCTGAGTGATCGTGATCGCATGAGTTAATATCCGATTGTACCTTGGGGATGTTCTCGTTTCGTGAAGTGTTAAGTTGGCATTTTTCCATGAGTGTCTAGAGTGGGACTCATGTGCGCTCATGATATCCTGGTCAGCATGGTGAGTGGCTATCATGTACCATTGGCGACCGGTGATGGAATATGCAAGTTGTATCTTGGATCGGCTCGATGTGTGATGTGTCCGGTAAGGTATTGCTAGATACTCTGAACGGAGAAGTGTTAATCTTGGTAAGGCATGGACATTTTGGTTTGAGAACTGCTAAGGAATTTATAAGAGAGATGTTCGAAGTGCAAAGTGCAAAGTGCAATTTCTTGCATTGTGGCTACACTCAGACCGTTGGAAGCACTGCAATGAAGGATGCAGCCGCTGAGGAAGTCAATTCAGTGTCTGATTCAGAGGTGGAACATACGTTATATGACTGTGTGAATGGAGTGTGGCTATGGGAGGATCGTTATATCAGTGGGTCGCACGAGTTAGCAGAGGTGATACTACGCTAAGAGAATGAAGGTGTATGGTTGGGTAGAAGTTGTGTAAAACTGCTAGAGTTGTCATGAACTGCAGTACATCGTGAAGGGTTCGATATGCCGGTTGAGCAACAAGATTGGTTGGACTGAAAAACATAGCAGATGTACACTGTGGAAATCAGTGACAAGGACGAACCTCTAAGTCAGTGAGTGTTTGGGTCTCAATGTCTTGAGGATGAAACGTGTACCTAAGTTGTGGTAGATGAACTATATGGAATGGCAGAGTAAGTAGAAGCTTGATTCTGGAAAGTACGCAACTTCAAAGAGTAGTAGTCGATGATGGATGTATATAGAGTTCTGGCACGTGTTGTAATTGGACGACTGTAGATAAGGAATTATTGTGTATTAATGGGAACTAAGTGAATTATGGATATAATGGGACTCAGAGGATTTCAAGGTGTGTGATTTGTTGGGATCAGAGTAGCGCAACGGATCAAGGGAGAATCAGATAAGTCTGAGGTAGGAACGAACGGACTGTTTTTGGGACTTTACGTTGGGATGAAAGAATCTTCCTAAGGGAAATTGTCGAAGCAGCATTTTGTTCGTTCTAGTTTCTCAAGGATCACCATAATCTCGAGAAGTGTCGTCAATGGGCCGGATTGGCGTAAGTTCCTTGTGGCTATGCCTTATGCAGTACGATCGTGCAGGAAGGCGTGGGCAGTGTTTGCAGGTTAACTGCTGAATTTCACCTTTCGTCAGTGGAATTTTGTGTGAGGTGGTGGAATAACCAGGTTGTAGTTGCAGAGTGCTTCACCTTGTGGATGGTAGTGACGGTTGTTACGGATAATACCGAAACGGAAATCGAAGTAAGAAGCCTTAGTTGCATACGCAAAGGGGAACTTGGAGTGAGTCGTCGTAAGCATCAGGGAGTTGGAAGTTAAGACCAAGGGAATTGGCAGTCATCTTAACATCATTGAATGGACTAATGTAGGAGGTAATCCGACGTTTCATTGTGGAAAGCAACGTTGTAACGAGGATTCATGAACAGGAAGCGATTCGAGGAGTTGAGGAAGAATTAGTAATGTGTGTTGAGCAAGGATAAGTTCAGCGAAGATTGAAACTAAGGACGCCCGACAGGGATAGAGTATTACGGCTTTCAAAGGCATGGAAGTCCAGTGTAGGTCAGCGGAAATTAAGAGTATTAGAAGATCTTTCTCAGGGTTATTGAGATGAAGTTCCAGAGGAGATGCGTTGGGTGAGTACTAAGGTTTCCGGTTAGGAATGTCAAGACGAAGTATTAGATGAGACGTGTTGCTTGAGGGTTAAGGTTTCTAATCATGTGTAGTGGGACGCAGGTGTTTTGGCAGAATACGTTTCTTCATATGGAATGACCCTCAAACAGAGTAGTGAGATTACCTAAGGAGGAATGCGAGTAACATTCTTTCCCTTAATTGGATAGCTATGACAGGTTGGTTTTCGTGGTGAACGGAAGGAATTCGAGGACGAATTCTATTTAAGGGGAGGAGAATGTAATACCCTGACTCTCTAAACCCGATAATTATTATTTAATTGGTTAAGTGATGATTAGAAGGCATATTGATATTGGATTATATTAATCTAAGAAGGATTATTAAGAGAAAGTTTCATGTGGAATGGTTAGAATCTAATGGCATAGTTAGAATATGACTACATGGCATTGTTGTAAATATGAACAAGTTAGAGGACATAATGGACCTTGAGTAATGTTGCATGATATAAGGCCTTGTTTGGGTGCATGCTATTCATTTTTGTTTCACAATTCAGAATTTGGAGCAAGAGAGAAAGGAGGAAGTTATGTTCATCAATTCCATTTTCACACCTTGGGTACAGCCTCCACTAAATCAGGTATATCTCTCAACTCGTAACTCCGATCGTAACGATTCTGGTCCCATTGGGTAGCTAACGAATTTCTCTTCGATTTGCACCTATGGTTCGCATTTATAGCTTCTGTTTTGAAGGAGAAAAACGAGTTTGAAGTTGGGACATGCATGCTGAATGTGATGAAGAATGGGCTACGGGTTTGATGAGTTTGGAGTTGGAGTTTTGATCAAGATAGGAACTCAATTGCAGCATGTTCATCATCTAAAGCTCTATTAATCCAATGTGAGTCCTTAGATAGCAACTTGGGTAGAAATTTGGAAATTGTATGTTATGGGGCTAGGGTGAGATACACTTGATGCATGATATATGTTCTTTGCTGATTAAACTATATTGCATGTTAATAGTGTGTTTGTGTTCCATGTTGTTTCTACTAATAATCGATAATGCACTCTTTTGGAATGATATTGGGATGTTAGAAGTGTTTGGATTAAAGTTAGAATGGATTTAGAACCCTTAAAATGCTGAAAAACACATTCTGATGCAGAGTAATCGGTTACGGGTCTTTGGGTAACCGATTACGCTGTTAAAAATGCAATTCTGGGCTGTTTTAGAGCCAGTAATCGGTAACTGGACTCTGGGTAATTGGATACCCTGGGCGCAGGGGGGAAAAATCAGCAAACTTCGGAAATTCGTAACTTTCGGCTCGGGTATCGGAATTACGCAAACTTTATATCGTTGGAAAGCTAGCGACGTGTACTTTCTAATTAAATTGGTCCCCAAATCAGAATGTGTGATTTAATAATATTGGAACCCTACTTAGTGAACCTCGTCGGGGGAGATTTTACATTACTAATTCCCCCGAGAGCAGTTCTGTTCCGAATAGAGAACCGAACGCCTCCTTAGTCGTGTGAGACTTGTTTAAATTATAATTGAACATGTTAATGATGTTAATGATCATGGATATGTTGTTTTTAATATGTGAATCATTCATGATTAGAATGGATTAATCTCATTGCACTTAATTGCTATATTATGTTTAAATACGAATGCTATGTTGTGATGAGATGTGAATATCTTGTTAATGCCCGTTGTTTTGGCTAAACAATTGGGATTGTGTGCTTGTGTGATTTGGCGCTTGATATGTGTGTATGCTTGAATCGAAACGGGCCGGGGGCTAGGTTGCGTTACATCCCAGGCTTTGTGACCAATGGGACAGCCCCGATCATGTGATCTTGGGCTCACACCTGAGCTACCGTTGCAGTGTGCTTGTGAGGGTCTTGAGGCATTTCCCACTTGGCGTTAACACACTTGCGTGCTCGGTATGATGACGTTGTGCGGCCAAGTAGGCCTACGCATAACAGGTAAACCATCTCTAGCGGTGCCATGTAGGCTACATCACTAGGCTTTCGCCCGATGGACCCATGTGTCAAGATGGCGTATTGTACTCGGCGTTAACACATGTGCGTGAAGATGGTTAATGGGACAATGACGCCAATTAGGCTAAGGTCATCTCGCAGCCATTTAGGCTTGTGCGAACCCGTCTAATCATCTTGCGGTGTGCTTGTACAAGTCTCTTGACAAGAGGCATGGGCGTGATTCATCGAGGGTGTGTTTTTATAACCTAGTCGAGGCATTAACGCGTTTCTGGATTCCCCGTATATGGATGCGGGTTTTGCATACTTGGTTTCTTATATAATTGCATATCTGCATTAATCGTCCAATGGTGGATGATTCCTTGTTTTCTTCGTACTTGTACCAGATGTGAGGATGAACCCCGAATCAGTGGTGGATTCGGTTTTGATGCATGTACCCTGTAGATTCGAGTGGACCCATAGGATAGGAGGACTCACTGAGATTTAGTAATCTCACCCCAATCAACTTATTTTTTCAGGTGCAGTTTAGTAGCGTTTGACAGATAGCAGGTTCGGATTGATGACTTAAAGTGGTGATGGCTCGGAGACCTCGTCAGATCTCATTTTCCGCTGTGCAGATCCATTGAAGACACGTGTTTTGTAATTATCAATATTATTTCATGTTGTATTTATATGGATCATCTTGTATCTTTGGCTTTTGTGTGTACTCAAATACCAATTTTTAACGTTTCATGCATAATATACTAGTCAACTATGTATGGGGTGTTACAATACTACCATATTAGCCCATTTAATTACTTAAAGTATACCCCCTTGGCTCTTAATCTCAAATTCTCGGTCTAATCTTAATTACTCGGAAAATTCCCAAAATGTCAAATATTATTCTAATAATATTTTTAATACTAAAAATATTGAAATTTACAATCAACTATCGACCCGTTATCCCGTAACAATACCGACTCGGTCGCTCAAAATTCGCCAAAACTCAATAAATACTAAAATAATTCAATTTTATTAATAAATAGAAATACAGGTGTTACAAAGACTTCTTTGTTCAGTATCACCATTAGTGTGCTTTGAGGTGTTACTTCTTGTTCTTGGTTGGCACGTCCCTTTTTATGGACAAAAGTGTTAACTACGTGGATGTAACATACTTATGGTACTTCGTGGATTTGGATGCGGTTAGGGAGTGGAACTGGGGACTGGCTGTTTGGTATACCTATACCAAAAGCTAAATGAAGCCTCTAACTTGAGGACGAGGTAGCTTACAGGCTCTTGCACACTGTTGACGGTACCTTTCATTCCCACTATTAACTTTATTTTACTATTAATAATTTTTTCTTACATGTCTCTTATTCATTTTTCAAGGATGAATCATTTCTCATTTCCACCGTAATCATGGATATGCTTTTACTCTTGACTATATGGAGGAGATGCCGAGGGCTGCCATGCATCTCCCCCATATAGGGAATCAAGCTCTGATGCCGTTTCAGGTGTATCTTGATAGGACTATTCATGATGACATCCTATGGACGTCGTTCGAGGATCATAGAGAGATTATCCCATTCGACTACTTCTCTTTGTACTCCGGGTGGATGGCATGTGGGACCAGCACTATGGTCAGGTATCTTCCAGAGCGATGCATGCGTGAGTTTCGCTATGTCCAAACCATACCCAGATCTCTATCTTAGGTTGTTCCCGACACCATTGTTCGTTGTGATCTCGATGACATCTTTAAGGATTGGGAGCATTATATGGTGACACATGATTATCGGTTGATGCAGACATCCAACAGTTAGCATTGTATAGAGGGATATGTGACATGGTTCTATATAGTGTCACACCCTATCATGACACCGGATGCTCTTGGACGTCCACCTAGGCCAGCTTATGAGGAGATTTTGGAGAACCAACAGGATGAGGATGATCATGCCACTAATGTCTTGCCAATCTATCAGCGGATATAAGCAATTGAGCAGAAGGCTTTGGACTTAGGGATCATTGAGAGGGCGGACCTAAGGCACTGGCCATCATGGAGAGGATGGTTAGCAAGGCAGCAACTGCGGTGGGATACAGAAGGCATAGGAGGGGCCATGGTGAGGATTAGGTATACGCAATAGGCTATGCTTTTTTTTATTCCAGAATAATTTATGTATTATATTTTACTATTTTCAGAACAACATTTTGGGCTTATTATCGTTTGATATTTTGTATCATTGTCCGTCCGCGTTTTTAATATCGTTTTAATCTATTTTTGTATCAAAGCTTTGATGAATTTAAAAAAAAATATCACCGCCGAGGGTGATTTCGGAGATGCATCTTCAAAACACATTTCAAAGGCATAAATGGTGTAAACAGCTCTCAAGCGCTAGCTTCAAGCAAGCTCTCACTTAGAGAGCTCCTGGTGAAACAAAAGAGATTGAAGGATAGAAAAACACTTAGAAAGGGGGGGTTTGAATAAGTGTAGCTTCAAAAACTTGACAGATAAAAATAAATTGCACAGTTATTTTTATCCTGGTTCGTTGTTAACTAAACTACTCCAGTCCACCCCCGCAGAGATGATTTACCTCAACTGAGGATTTAATCCACTAATCGCACGGATTACAATGGTTCTCCACTTAGTCAGCAACTAAGTCTTCCAGAGTCTTCTGATCACACACTGATCACTCCAGGAACAACTGCTTAGATACCCTCTAAGACTTTTCTAGAGTCTACTGATCAACACGATCACTCTAGTTACAACTGCTTAGTTCACTCCTAAGACTTTCCTAGAGTATTCTGATCAACACGATCACTCTAGTTCCTTACAACTTAATGTAATCAATTCTAAGAGTTTACAAATGCTTCTTAAAAGCGATAATCACAACTGTGATATTTCTCTTAATCGTTTAAGCTTAATCTCACTAAAATATTACAACAGCAATGTAGTGAGCTTTGATGAAGATGAAGATTCTGAGTTTAGATTTGAACAGAGTTTCAGCAAGTTGATATTCACAGAATGGATGTAGAAATGGTTAACATTGCTTCTCATCAGAACTTCATATTTATAGGCGTTGGAGAAGATGACCGTTGAATGCATTTAATGCTTTGCGTGTTCCGTACAGCATCGCATTTAATGTTATACGCTTTTGTCAACTACCTCGAGCCTTGTTCACGCTGTGTCTACTGACGTAGCCTTTAATAGCTTTTAACGTTCCTTTTGTCAGTCAGCGTAGCTTGCCACTTGTACTTTCTTCTGATCTGATGTTTGTGAATATAACGTTTGAATATCATCAGAGTCAAACAGCTTGGTGCATAGCATCTTCTGATCTTCTGACCTTGAAGTGCTTCTGAGCGTGATACCATCTTCTGAGCTTCAGTGCTTCTGATCTCATGTTCTTCTGATGCTTCCATAGACCCATGTTCTGATTCTGCTTCGACCATCTTCTGATGTCTTGCCAGACCATGTTCTGATGTTGCATGCTGAACCATTTGAGACAAAGCTTCTGAGCGCTGAATTATGCGTACTCTTTATATATTTCCTGAAAGGGAAATTGCATTGGATTAGAGTACCATATTATCTTAAGCAAAATTCATATTATTGTTATCATCAAAACTAAGATAATTGATCAGAACAAATCTTGTTCTAACAATCTCCCCCTTTTTGATGATGACAAAAACATATATAAATGATATGAATTTGCGATCAGAAAGAATAGATGGCAAAAGACAAATTACACAGCTATAGCATAAGCATATGAATATGTCTCCCCCTGAGATTAACAATCTCCCCCTGAGATAAATAATCTCCCCCTGAAATAAATACTCGAAGAACTTTAATAAAAGACTTCCCTGATTATTTCGGTAGAGACGATCATATAAGCTTTTGTCTTCAGAGAATTCATAGCTTCTGACTTCTGCTTCCATTGGACAGCTTCAGAACTAGAATTTCCTTAGATCCCTAGAACACTCACAGCTTCTGATTCCTGCTTCCATCTAGGACAACTTCAGAACTTGAATTTCTTTGATCTTCTGAACATTCACAGCTTCTGATTTCTGCTTCCATTCAGGACAGCTTCAGAACTTGAATTTCTTTGATCTTCTGAACATTCACAGCTTCTGATTTCTGCTTCCATTCAGGACAGCTTCAGAACTTGAGTTTTTCTGGATCTTTAGAACATTCGCAGCTTCTGATTTCTGCTTCCCTCGGATAGCTTCAGAGCTTTGAATTTCTACCAACATCACTTCATGCTAGATTTGTATCAGAACATTGTTGAATGTACCAGAGCATCATCTGAGCATCTCTACATCCTGAAATGTTACAGAACAAAAACTAAACGACAAAAGTCAGCATGAACGAGTTAGAACATAAAATATATGTTTGAACACATTATATGAATCAGAGCCATATAGGCTGAAATAATGTATCAGAGCAAATAATGTATCAGAGCCATAACATTATATGTATCAGAGCAAATAGAATTTTGTCAGAATAAATAGACAAATATAGATCAAATTCTATTATCAGTGCTTCTGATTCATTCTTCTTTCTTGCTTCTGATTTCTGAAGCTTGACAGCACTCAGCTTGCTTCAGTTTCCATGGTTTTGCTTCTTGTGTTTGCTTTGAAGATTTTCTTCAGTATACCTGCAAAACACTTAAACCATATAGAACTTGCAGTTCTTGTTAGTGAATGTGTGGGAGCCTTTACCCTTTACCCAGCAACTGATAGATTAATCAAATCATTTATCATTTATCTTTCTCCCCCTTTTTGTCATAACATCAAAAAGCAATATTTCAAAAGTATTAGATGCATAAAACGACAAATAGAGTCACTGGAATGTAAAAGCAAAGAAACTTTTCATTGATAATCAAAAGATATTACAAAAGGTTCCTATGTTTAACAAGATGAGAAACATTCCTAGCAAATACATAAAAAGTCATCCCAAGAGGAAATGACTACAAAAATTAAAAACAGCACCCTAGCAGGACACGCTCGGTGTCAACCCATCAAGAATCCCTGTGGACTCTTGTCTTCCAGACTGGAACCTCCACTGTAGGAGAGATCCAAGTGACCAAAGAGGAAGAGAGGGACAGTTCACAGACAGAGAGCTAATGTTGCAAACGGGGCTTTCCCTCAACATAGAAGTTAAGAATATCATTCTTAACCTCCTCCCATAACTCAAGAAAGTCTTCTGTCTTTGGGTGAAAGTTGATAACAACATCAAAGAAGAGGTCTGACTTGAGAGGTATTAGGAGAGCCATCCCGAGATATGCAGAGATCTGTCGCCTTTGAGTCATAGATCTTCAACAGGCTAAGGGTGAACGCTAGGTTTGAGCAAGGATTTTTTTTTAAAAAAAATGTTTTGAGCAAGAGACGAAAACGGAAGAGAGAGAGAGAAAAAAAAACTTGATGAGGAGTGCAAAGAGATAGGGAAAGAGAAGCGTTTGAAGAGTATTTAAAAAAAAACGAATGATGAAAAACATTTAATGTTACGTGACGTGAGGAGAGATAATAAAGACAAATGAGGTGACTAGCACAGTTACCTATGGTCGGCGTCCCTTCAACTGCACGCGCGCTTATCCATGAACAGTAACGACAGGTTTACCATCCCGAGATAAAACGTTACAGCTGTTTTGCTTTAAAAGAGGTTCTGAATCAACTTAGACAATGAAACGTTAGTAATAACCGAATCATAATTTCTAAAAGATTTCAATCAGAACTTCTGATATATAAAAAAATAATCCATTTTCATTTCAGAAGTTACTCATACATAAGAACTTCTCATCTTCTCATTCTGGGCATAAATCCATACTGATGTTCTTCAGAATGAACTTAAACCTATCTTCAGCCAGGGGTTTTGTAAAGATATCAGCCCATTGATGGTCTGTATCAACAAAGTTTAAAGATATAACACCCTTCTGAACATAGTCCCTTATGAAATGATGTTTTATCTCAATATGTTTAGCTTTTGAATGAAGAATAGGATTCTTAGATAAACATATAGCAGAAGTATTATCACAGAATATAGGAATGTTACTCTCAAATATCTGATAATCTTCTAACTGACTCTTCATCCAGAGCATCTGTGTGCTACAACCAGCAGCAGCGACATATTCTGCTTCTGTTGTTGATAGAGCAATAGTTGCTTGCTTCTTGCTGTACCAGGAGATCAAGTGACTTCCAAGAAATTGGCAACTTCCTGAAGTACTTTTTCTTTCAATTCTGTCTCCAGCATAATCAGCATCGCAGAATCCTACTAAGTTGTATTCTTTAGATTTTCTGTAAACTAAGCCAACATTAGTAGTACCTTTTAGATACCTTAGAATTCTCTTAACAGCAGTTAAATGAGATTCTCTAGGATCTGATTGGAATCTAGCACACAAACAAACACTGAACAGAATGTCAGGTCTAGAAGCAGTCAGATATAGAAGAGATCCAATCATACCTCTGTATAACTTCTGATCTACCTTCTTACTTACCTCATCCTTACCTAGGATGCATGTTGGATGCATAGGAGTTTTGGCTTCTTTGCAGTCCAGAAGATTAAACTTCTTCAGAAGTTCCTTCACATACTTGGTTTGGTGAACATACGTTCCTTCTGATGTTTGATTTATTTGTATTCCAAGGAAATACTTGAGTTCTCCCATCATGCTCATTTCAAACTCAGCCTGCATAGACTCAGCAAACTCCTTTCCAAGTGTAGCATTAGATGTTCCAAAAATAATATCATCTACATATATTTGACAAATTAAAATATCCCTTTTAAAGGTTTTACAAAAGAGAGTAGTGTCCACTTTTCCTCTAGTGAAACCATTATCCAGAAGGAAAGAACTTAAGCGTTCATACCAAGCTCTAGGAGCCTGTTTCAATCCATACAATGATTTCTTAAGTTTAAAAACATGATTAGGAGACATAGAGTCTTCAAAACCAGGAGGTTGATGGACATAAACTTCTTCATCTATATAACCATTTAAGAAGGCACTCTTAACATCCATTTGATAGAGAGTGATGTTATGTTGAGTGGCAAAAGAAATTAATAGACGAATAGATTCTAACCTGGCCACTGGTGCAAAGGTTTCTGTGTAGTCAATCCCTTCTTGCTGACTATAACCCTGAGCCACCAGTCTGGCTTTGTTCCTTACCACTTCGCCTTTCTCACTGAGCTTGTTTCTGAAGACCCATTTTGTACCAATTATATTGAATCCATCTGGTCTAGGAACAAGATCCCAAACATCATTCCTTGTAAACTGATTCAGTTCTTCTTGCATAGCAATTATCCAGTCTGGATCTTCTAGAGCATGATCAACAGAAGTTGGCTCGATCAAAGATACAAGACCTAATTGACAATCTGCATTGTTCTTAAGGAATGCTCTTGTTCTGATTGGATCATCCTTCTTTCCAAGAATGACATCTTCTGAATGACCAGAGATGAGTCTGGATGATCTTCTGACAGATGGTTCTTCAGAAATGCTTAGATTCTCCAGAGAAGCTGATACTTGATCTTCCGATTCTTCGCTTCTGAGGAGCTCTGCTTCTGATGCGTTGCTTCTTGGCTCAACAACTTCTGATATATCAATATCAAAATCTGCAAAATTATCAAACTGCTTTGGTTTTTCAGAACCAAGCTTATCATCAAACCTGATATTGATTGATTCTTCTACAACCAATGTTTCAGTATTGTATACTCTGTAGCCTTTTGAGCGTTCAGAATATCCAAGAAGGAAACACTTTTGAGCTTTGGAATCAAACTTACCAAGATGATCTTTAGTGTTCAGAATAAAGCATACACATCCAAAAGGATGGAAATATGAAATGTTGGGCTTTCTATTCTTCCACAATTCATAGGAAGTCTTATTAAGAATAGGTCTGATAGAGATTCTATTCTGAATATAGCATGCAGTGTTTATTGCTTCTGCCCAGAAATGCTTAGCCATATTGGTTTCATTGATCATGGTTCTGGCCATTTCTTGTAGAGTCCTATTCTTTCGTTCTACAACTCCATTTTGCTGAGGAGTTCTAGGACAAGAGAAATCATGGGCAATACCATTCTCTTTGAAGAAAACTTCAAAGGATCTGTTCTCAAATTCACCACCATGATCACTTCTGACCTTTATGATTTTACACTCTTTTTCAGATTGAATCTGAATGCAGAAATCAAAGAACACTGAATGAGTCTCATCCTTGTGTTTCAAGAATTTTACCCATGTCCAGCGGCTATAATCATCTACGATAACTAATCCATATTTCTTCCCTCTGACAGATGATGTTTTGACTGGGCCAAACAGATCAATGTGCAAGAGTTCTAATGGCCTTGAGGTAGAAACAACATTCTTGGACTTGAATGCAGGTTTGGAGAACTTGCCCTTCTGACATGCTTCACAAAGAGCATCTGATTTGAATTTCAGATTAGGGAGTCCTCTGACCAGATTCAGTTTGTTAATCTGAGAAATCTTTCTCAAACTAGCATGACCTAATCTTCTGTGCCAGACCCACTGCTCTTCAGAAACAGACATAAGACAAGTCACCTTCTGACTCATAAGATCTTGCAGATCTGTCTTATAAATGTTGTTCTTCCTCTTGCCTGTAAATAGGATTGAGCCATCCTTCTGATTTACAGCCTTGCAAGACTCTTGATTAAAGATTATATCATAACCATTGTCACTCAATTGACTGATAGATAAGAGGTTATGTGTTAATCCTTCTACAAGAAGTACATTAGAAATGGAAGGAGAGTTACCAGACTTTATAGTTCCAGAGCCAATTATCTTGCCCTTCTGATCTCCTCCAAACTTGACTTCTCCTCCAGACTTAAGCACCAGGTCTTGGAACATAGACCTTCTTCCTGTCATGTGTCGCGAGCATCCAGAGTCCAGGTACCATGACATGTTGTGCCTTGTCCTTTTTGCAGTCAAGGATATCTGCAATAGGAATAATCTTATCCTTAGGTACCCACATCTTTTTGGGTCCTTTCTTGTTAGATTTTCTCAAGTTCTGATTGAACTTGGGTTTAACATTATAAGCAATAGGAGGAACAACATGATAATTTTTAATGTGAGTTTCATGATATTTCCTAGGTTGTGTCACATGCTTTTTGGTGTGTGTTATGTGAAAACTTTGAGCATGTGAAGTGTGCCTAATATCATGGGAGTGGCCATACTTGAACTGATCATACAATGGCTTGTATGTGATTTTCATTTCATCAACAGGTTCAAGTTTGTATGGGGTTTCACCCTCAAAACCAATGCCTACTCTTTTGTTTCCAGACACAGCATATATCATAGAAGCTAGCTGACTTCTGCCAATACTTCTAGACAAGAACTTCCTGAAACTTAAATCATATTCTTTCAGAATATGGTTTAGACTGGGAATGGATTTTTCTGAATCAGAAGGGGATCCAACATTATTGGATAATTTTAAAAGTTTTTCTTTTAATTCAGAATTCTCCAACTCAAGCTTCTTTGTTTCAAATTCAAATAGCTTTTTCAGCTTTTTGTATTTGAGACTAATCTTAGACTTGAGTTCCAGAAGTTCAGTTAGACCGGAAACTAACTCATCTCTAGTAAGTTTAGAAAATACCTCTTCAGAATCTGATTCTGATGTAGATTCTGATCCATCATCTTCTGTCGCCATCAGCGCACAGTTGGCCTGCTCATCTTCTGAATCATCTTCTGACTCATCCCAGGTTGCCATAAGACTTTTCTTCTTATGAAACTTCTTCTTGGAATTTTCCTTCTGAAGATTTGGACATTCATTCTTGTAGTGTCCAGGCTCATTGCATTCATAGCACATGACCTTCTTCTTGTCAGATCTTCTGTCATCAGAAGATTCTCCACGTTCAAATTTCTTTGAACTTCTGAAGCCTCTGAACTTCCTTTGCTTGGTCTTCCAGAGTTGATTTAGCCTTCTGGAGATCAGGGACAGTTCATCTTCTTCTTCAGATTCTGATTCTTCAGGATCTTCTTCTCTAGCCTGAAAAGCGTTAGTGCATTTCTTGATATTTGATTTTAATGCAATAGACTTACCTTTCTTTTGAGGCTCATTTGCGTCCAGCTCTATTTCATGACTCCTCAAGGCACTGATAAGCTCTTCCAGAGAAACTTCATTCAGATTCTTTGCAATCTTGAATGCAGTCACCATAGGACCCCATCTTCTGGGTAAGCTTCTGATGATCTTCTTTACGTGATCAGCCTTGGTGTATCCCTTGTCAAGAACTCTCAATCCAGCAGTAAGAGTTTGAAATCTTGAAAACATCTTTTCAATGTCTTCATCATCCTCCATCTTGAAGGCTTCATACTTCTGGATTAAAGCTAGAGCTTTAGTCTCCTTGACTTGAGCATTTCCTTCATGAGTCATTTTCAAGGACTCATATATGTCATAGGCCGTTTCCCTGTTAGATATCTTCTCATACTCAGCATGAGAGATAGCATTCAGCAAAACAGTTCTGCATTTATGATGATTCCTGAAAAGCTTCTTTTGATCATCATTCATTTCTTGCCTTGACAGCTTTGCGCCACTGGCATTTACTGGATGTTTGTAACCATCCATCAGAAGATCCCATAGATCACCATCTAGACCCAGAAAGTAACTTTCCAGTTTATCTTTCCAGTATTCAAAGTTTTCACCATCAAATACCGGCGGTCTAGTATAACCATTGTTACCGTTGTATTGCTCAACAGAGCCAGATGTAGATGCAGGTGTAGGTGTAGACTTTTCACTTTCATCAACCATCTTTTACTGAAGCGTTTTTCTCTTCCTGAATCTTTTCTAAACACGGTTAAGTGCTTGCACCTTAGAACCGGCGCTCTGATGCCAATTGAAGGATAGAAAAACACTTAGAAAGGGGGGGTTTGAATAAGTGTAGCTTCAAAAACTTGACAGATAAAAATAAATTGCACAGTTATTTTTATCCTGGTTCGTTGTTAACTAAACTACTCCAGTCCACCCCCGCAGAGATGATTTACCTCAACTGAGGATTTAATCCACTAATCGCACGGATTACAATGGTTCTCCACTTAGTCAGCAACTAAGTCTTCCAGAGTCTTCTGATCACACACTGATCACTCCAGGAACAACTGCTTAGATACCCTCTAAGACTTTTCTAGAGTCTACTGATCAACACGATCACTCTAGTTACAACTGCTTAGTTCACTCCTAAGACTTTCCTAGAGTATTCTGATCAACACGATCACTCTAGTTCCTTACAACTTAATGTAATCAATTCTAAGAGTTTACAAATGCTTCTTAAAAGCGATAATCACAACTGTGATATTTCTCTTAATCGTTTAAGCTTAATCTCACTAAAATATTACAACAGCAATGTAGTGAGCTTTGATGAAGATGAAGATTCTGAGTTTAGATTTGAACAGAGTTTCAGCAAGTTGATATTCACAGAATGGATGTAGAAATGGTTAACCTTGCTTCTCATCAGAACTTCATATTTATAGGCGTTGGAGAAGATGATCGTTGAATGCATTTAATGCTTTGCGTGTTCCGTACAGCATCGCATTTAATGTTATACGCTTTTGTCAACTACCTCGAGCCTTGTTCACGCTGTGTCTACTGACGTAGCCTTTAATAGCTTTTAACGTTCCTTTTGTCAGTCAGCGTAGCTTGCCACTTGTACTTTCTTCTGATCTGATGTTTGTGAATATAACGTTTGAATATCATCAGAGTCAAACAGCTTGGTGCATAGCATCTTCTGATCTTCTGACCTTGAAGTGCTTCTGAGCGTGATACCATCTTCTGAGCTTCAGTGCTTCTGATCTCATGTTCTTCTGATGCTTCCATAGACCCATGTTCTGATTCTGCTTCGACCATCTTCTGATGTCTTGCCAGACCATGTTCTGATGTTGCATGCTGAACCATTTGAGACAAAGCTTCTGAGCGCTGAATTATGCGTACTCTTTATATATTTCCTGAAAGGGAAATTGCATTGGATTAGAGTACCATATTATCTTAAGCAAAATTCATATTATTGTTATCATCAAAACTAAGATAATTGATCAGAACAAATCTTGTTCTAACAAAAGAGAGTGTCCTAATTTTCCTAAAATGATTGTCTTGGCGATAACAATGTGAGCCCAGAGCGAGCACTCTCTGAGCGAATCATCCCTCGCTATGCGAGTGTAGCAGAACAACACAGCATGAAAGGAAGAACAACGAGAGATAATCAGGAACACTCCTCAACTTATCATCATGTTACACGCACGCCTACCATCATATATCATGGATTAACTACCACAAGTGTGCAACACAACAAGAAATCATATATCAAACATCAAAATCACAAACATAGGAAAAATCCTAAAACCCTAACTCCCCAAATTCATGCAATTTTTCCTCAAGACTGCAATTATCTACGAACCCACCTTATGAGAGGAAAATGATGGTGAATTGAGATGAGATGAGATTATTCCTTTCTCCAAGCTCTTCTTCTTCTTCCATGAGTTTTTCTTCTTCTTCTTCTCCTATTCTCTTTTTTCTCTCTTCTTTCTTCTTTCTCTCTTTTTCTTGCTAACTTTCAAGAAAATGAAGAAAAGGAAAGTTGTTAGAAAATATGTAGAAAACTTGTTTGCCCTTTAGACGCAACAAGTTAGGAAATGTCCATTTTACCCTTGTCAAAACCTTCAAACCTCTAGAATGCCACTCTTTAACATTACCAAAGTGTCCTCTCTTACTAACTAGTCTCATCTTAGCTCACTAATTACTCAATATGTCTCGAGTTACAAGGAATAGAGCATTTAAAAACGCAATTTATTTAAAATGATAAGGAATAGAGCATTTAAGAAAATATGAGATATTAAATAAAAACTATATTAGTATTGTATATGCTTATAGATTGATGTTTTGTAAAAAAATATTTATGTGTGGAGTGCTTAATAAATTAATTTTATGTGAATTCAATTTCATAAAACCATGTTGAACGGTTATAGAGTTACAATTATTTATTCAAACCAAAAATATAATTAATTAAAAATCTATATATCTATCTATCTATGTCTATCTATCTACTTAATATAAATCCAAGGTTGTCATGATGACAACTTTGGACACAACCCTAAACCTAAATCATATGTGGCACTATATTAGAAACTTCAATCCAATGTGGCATCATATTAAAAATCTATTAAAATTTTGAATTTTTATCATTTTTTTAATTATAATAATAAAATGATTACATTTATCCAATCTAATATCCTAATTTAATTATAATAATAAAATAATAATTAATACTTCAAAATAAAATATATTAATTTCTACATATTATTTTAATTTAATTATATATTATAACTTAATAAAAAGAATTGATTTGTTGATTACGTTTTTTAAAATAACTTTTATAATGTTATATATTTTATGGTTAAATTTTTTTATTTTTAAAATTCACAATATATTATTTCCACATATCATTTTAATTTAATTATATAAAATATAAATATATTAAATTATTATAATAAAATAGTCAAAAATTAAAACTATTCAAAAATATAAATACAATTATTTCTTAAAAGTAAAGGATATTAATTTCCATATATCATTTTAATTTAATTATAAAATATTAATATATTATAATTAATATTTTTTTCCTAAATATTTTATGGTTAGATTTATGATTTGTTTGTTACATTTTTTAAAATGACTTTTATAATGTTATATATTTTATCGATAAATTTTTTATTTTTAAAATTAAAAATAGAGTCAATGTTTATATTTTATTATTAATTATTTCTTTATACCTTATATTTTTACTACAAATTAAAAAAATGTCATAAAAAATAACTACACTTTAATAAATGGTTACATTTTGGAAAACTATATATTATAATAACAATTTTTATTCTTATTGCAATTACTAAATATTAAATTAATAATAATGATTATTATATTTCATAATGGCTATATTATATTAAATATAATGTTATATATTTATGGTTAATTTTTTTTATTTTTAAAATGAAAAAAAAATAAACGATTATATTTTATTAATAACTATTTCCATGGTTAAATTAATGATTTGTTTGTTATGTTTTTTAAAATGACTTTTATAATGTTATATATTTTATGGTTAAAATTTTTTATTTTAAAAATTAAAAATAGATTCAATGATTATATTTTCTTAATACCTATTTCTTTATACATTATTATTTATTATAAATTAAAAAATTTCATAAATAATAATTACACTTTAATAAATAGTTATATTATAGAAAATTATATATTATAATAATTAATTTTCTGTTTGCAGTTAATTAATATTAAATTAGTAACAACTATGATTATATTTCATAATGATTATATTTCATAATCATTATATTATATTAAATATAATTATTAATATATTTCGGTTACTATTATAATAATAATTATGATTATATTTCATAATGATTATATTATATTAAATATAATTATTAATATATTTCGGTTACTATTATAATAATAATTACTCTTATTATAGTTATTGAACATTAAATTAGTAACAAATTACTAACTAAGAAATAAACTCTACAGTTTAATATCTTATTCTATTATGAGTAAATTTCGGTTACCATAATGAGCATAATTACTGTTATTGCCATATATATATATATATATATATATATATATATATATATATATATATATATATATATATATATATATATATATATATATAGAGGAGGGATCAAATTACACCAATGAGTTACACTAGTTATTACACTCATTTATAGCCTTTGATTTGTTTTAAATCCAATGGCTATTAAAAGGTAGCTTGATAACCAATCGTTAGTTGGTCCAGTGGTGATTGGCGCTGGACTTGGTAGGGAGAACCACGGTTCGATCCCCCGCAACTGCGATCGGGAGGGGGATGGAACCACTTGATGCCAGAACTCGCCCCCGAACCGGACTAAACCGGTGGTTTAAAGCCAAAAAAAAAAAGGTAGCTTGATAAAATATTGACTTCTCTCACATAATTAAATAATTCCATATATAGATATTCTATGCAATCTATAATTAATAAAATATTAATTCACAAATATATTTCATACATTTACTTATATGTACGGTATAATTAAAAGAATATCTATATATTAATAAAAAAATTATTTTTCTCAAGTGATTAATAAATTTCATCTAGTTAAAAAGAAATGCTTAAAAATATTTTTATTTTTAATAAAATATGATTCTAAATATTTTTTAATATAATCATGATTCTTAATAATAAAAAATAATTTTTTCTTATTTTTAAATAAATTTATTATAATTTTTTTCTAATCACAATTAAATTATTTGCACGTGTTATTTTGATATTATTTTGTACTCATTGTTGTAAGTAGCCATTTGATTTGATAAAATTGTTACATTTTTAAATAGATTACGCAGTACTAATAAAATAATATCAAAATAACGATTGCAAATAATTTAATTGTGATTAGAAGAAAATTATAATAAATAATTAATTTAAAATAATTTAATTGTGAATGGAATAAATTAAAATGTATATCTATATATTATATTTCTTTCTCTCAAGTCACTAATCAATTTCATATACTTAAAAAAATGTTTAAAAAATAATATTTTTGAATAAAACTTGATTCTAAATATTTTTAAGAAAAACATGATTCATAATTATTAAATATTTTCTTGTTAGTTTTAACAAATTTCATTTTGCATTTAAATAAAAAAAATTCTATTTACTAAAATTAAATTATGAGTTCCTAGTAATTAGACTCTATCATTTATTTTAAATAAATAGAATATAATTTAATTTAATTGAAAAAAATTTATTTAAAAATAAGAAGAAATGATTTTTTATTAAGAATCATGATTATCTTAAAAAATATTTAGAATTATATTTTACTAAAAATAAAAATATTTTTAAACATTTCTTTTTAACTAGATGAAATTTATTAATCACTTGAGAAAAATAACTTTTTTATTAATATATAGATATTATTTTAATTATACCGTACATATAAGTATATATATATATATATATATATATATATATATATATATATATATATATATATATATATATATATATATATATATATATATATATATATATATATATATATATATATATATATATATATATATATATATATATATATATATATATATATATATATATATATATATATATATATATATATATATATATATATATATATATATATATATATATATATATATATATATATATATATATATATATATATATGAAATATATTTGTGAATTAATATTTTATTAATTATAGAGTGCATAGAATATCTATATATGGAATTATTTAATTATGTGAGAGAAGTCAATATTTTATCAAGCTACCTTTTAATAGCCATTGGATTTAAAACAAATCAAAGGCTATAAATGAGTGTAATAACTAGTGTAACTCATTGGTGTAATTTGATCTCTCCTCTTCTTTTTATATTCCTTGACTATTTTATCATTCAATATAAATAATACAAATTAATAACTGTTTATAATTATCAAAATTATGAGTTACAATTTTTAATATGAGTTATTTTCTTATTAATTAATAATTATAATCATATATAAATACATACTTTGGGTGTATAGATTTCACGTAGTTGTAGTATACAAGGTGGTTATAGGTCTTCATCTTTGGCTTGACTCCTAACACCTCTTATATGATAGTATATACTTTTTTATTTTATATTATGATAGTATATACTTTTTTATTTTATATTAGATGTTGTATGATACATACTTTTGATTTTGATTTTGCATTGTAATTTTTATTTTATCGTGTATATTTGAAATGATATTTGACATATATCATTGTATCCACTAAGGTGATCAATGTATTATAATTTTTATTTTATCACCTATATTTGAAATGATATTTGACATATCTCATTGTATCCTCTCAGGTGATTAAATCCAGCCAGTGTGGATTGAGTCTTCTCCAACCATCAAAGATTTAATTAATAAGAATTGGAAAGTCTGAATTGAGTTTGGGTCGCGGATTGAATAATTATGAGGAGTGTCCAACCGATTTTTTACCTTTCTTTATGATGTATTAGGGTTTTTTTATTTTTGGAAAGAAAGGATGTATTGGGGATTATCATTCTAAAGTTATTTATGTTTAGTTTCTCTCTGGTATAGATCTTATTTGTGTTTAACTTTTCTCTCAGCAGACGTTATGCCCCTTTCTAAAAAATATATATATAATTGATATTGATTTTTATATTGTAACTTCTTCAAATTTGTAAAATTCTACAGAAAAAATTTTTATTTTTATTTTTTTTAATAGCAATACATATAACTAAGTCCTCTACTCAACACCTTATAATGTCATTATATTTTTATTTAACTTTATATTATATATATATATATATATATATATATATATATATATATATATATATATATATATATATATATATATATATATTTATATTTATATTTACAATTTTAAAATTCATTTCTATTTTTTTTGAATTATTATTTTATTATCATACTAAAAATTGTCTTTTTGATAGAAAAAAAATATAATACATGTATCAATTGATCTATTAAACATAACCACCCAATATATTTATATATATAAAATAAAACTTTTACAATTGCAATTATGTTTGTTTTAATGCATTAAACAATACTATAAATATTTCTTTATTCTCATTGTTTTAATTATTATTTATGACAATATCAATTTACAATTAATGATTAAATATCGCATAGTAAAATATGACACTCTTTTATTGACTATTGATTTTATTATAATCTTTAAAAAATTCTTAGTCTTTTAATACCTAAAATATATTATTAGAGATTTTCATATTTTTAAAATTTTGTTTATATTTTATATAATTTTAAAACATGTTTAAGCCTATGTTATAATTTATATGTATAAATTATTAAAGTAAAAATTCTAATCAAACACGTGCAACGCACGGGCCATAAATCTAGTATATTATGAATCTTAATAACTCTAGCTATAACTATATTAAAACCCTAATCAACATAATTACTGTAGTTGCTTCAATACTGAGTCACGTCACTATTTTTTCGTTTAATTCATAATTATTTAATATTATATTGCACTATAAAATTTTCAAATATTTTTTCATTCTAACAAAATCAAATATTATAGTATTTTTTTTATCAAATATTTTTCACTTTAAATGTCATGATTTGACTACACATATACTCATTCTCATTCTTCACAAGTTATCAAATTAAAAGTTTCAGCTCTCTCTTATAAAATTTCTATTTTATTTTCTCTCTTTTATTCTCTCTTCTTCTTTTTCTTTTCTTTTTTCCTTCAACTTCATATTTTCTCTTCTCGTAATCTCTATGGTTTATGTATCTTAACTTCATTAACTTCATCGAGATTAAAGTTCCATCAAATTCATATTATATTTTTTTCTTTGTTCATTTTTTTTAGTTAGGTCAATATTTTCTAAGTATTGTTCTTCATATTCTATTGTTAATTTAGAAAGAAAAAAAAACATTTTTTGGATAATATTGTTTAAAAAAATATAACACAAAGCAAGTAAGATTCTTGCATATTTTTCATTTTGTTTTATCAGTATTTTGTATATTTTTCACTATTTTGAATCACAAGTATTATTTTATTAGAGAATAGATCTAGATCTTGCAAGCCATCTCTTTCTTTCTACTATTTTCTTTTATGTATGTGTGTTCTCAAGAATATTGATATTAACAATTTCGTCTTTTATTCTTAATATTTATTTGGATTAAAAGTAGTTTACCCCCTGTAATATGAGTGTGTTTTGGTTTACCCTCTACTGTTGTCAAAGGCAGGTTTTGACAACGGTTTTTTTGAAAAAACCGTTGCGAAAAGGTAGGGAGGGGGATAAGCAAAATTCGCTAACATTACAGGGGGGTGAACTACTATTAACCCTATTTATTTTATTTTATTTTTAAAAAATATAAACAATGAACAACAATACACATATTGATATTTTTTCAGGAATAATTTTTTTTGTAAGTAAGATATATTGATAGGAGAACTAAGGATTCTCAATCCCGATTACAAAAAAACGAGGCAAACCTCGACAAACAAGAAAAATTACAATACAATTGAAACTTAAGATAAATAAAACAAAGGGTTTTTGCTAAACTCATAAAAGTTACAATTGAGATGTGTATTTTTTCTGATGAATGACCATCTTCAGACCAAAGCCTTTATATTCCACACTACGTCAAAAATATTCCATTCATCCTTCTTAAAAATAATGTCATTTCTAAGAATCCATAAGTTCCAACATATAGTCACCCAAATAACACTCTCCTTGCCATCTTTCACTTTGCTAAGCCTACAAAAAACACTCCACTTCAAAAAATCTCCTTGAAATAATTAGACATAAAATCATCCAAACCAATCCAATTGGCCACCTCCCTCCAAATCAAAACCAAAACACAATACGACAAAAAAGAGTGTTCCAAATATTCGCTAACATTTCTCTAAAAGATGTAAAGGCGATCATTCAAAGGTAAAGGAATACCTCTAATAAGAAGTAAATCTCTTGTTGAAGTCTATTGATGAAACACCTCCAACCAAATGCATTGATCGTCCTTAGCAGCAACGGACATCACTGCAACCGAAGGGAGATTGAACCCTCCCTAAAGCCAATCGTCCCCGATCCAACCTCTCATGTAAGCTACGAAAACGTCCTTCAACTCGGATAAAGAGTAGAGAAGAGGAAATCTCTCTTTTAAGAAAGTATCCTCCACCCAAATAGATTGTCAAAAATAAGTTGAGAAACCATCACAGATACGAAATCTACATTTATTCACAAACAAACTCTTCAAATAATACTTATCAAGACAGGAAAAATTTCTCCACCAAGTGGAAATCTCTCTTTTTCAGGAATATTTTTTATTTGATTTTTTCTTCTTCTGTATCACAAAAATCAATATTTTGCTTCTTTATTTCTTCTTTTTTTCGTTCACCTTTCCTTTTATTCTTTCGTCTTTCCTTTTATTTTTATTTTCTTTTTAGATCTAAAATTAAATGTTTTATTAATCATTTTTTAATTTTGTGATGTATCTTTTTAAAATATGTGTGTTTATATTAATCTTATAACATATTTTTGTATGGTTTATGCGGTAGGTTGAATGCATGAGTTCTTGTTAGAATGGTGTAAGTTTTATTTTTTTTGTAGGGGAGGGGGCCTAAACCCGAAGAAAAAAAAAGAAACTACAACACAATACTTCTAGAGAGGAAGTTCCCTCTAACATCTAAATTCACTATATATCTAATAAAACCAGGACAACTATCTCTAAAAGCCATAAACTATCCACTCATAGCGCCATATTTAGCTAAAGCATCCGCACAAATGTTTGCCTATCTAAAAATATGATTCACTTTCACTTCTTCAAAAGCCTCCAATCTCTTCAAGATTTGATTCACTAGGGAGACACTGTCCATATCGTTTGTTATCCCTTATCTTTAACATTCTAATGAGTGATGTGGAATTCATGTTTAGCTCCACTTTAGAGATGCCCAACTCTAAGGAACGAAAGATACCTTAAAAAATGCCTCATAGCTTTGCTTTAGTAACACTGCATATACCTAAAAAATTGAATAAACCGCCCTTACATTCACCACTTGAATCTTTAATTATATCTCCACAACTAGAAATACTACCATTTATGCATGCTCCATCCAAGCTCAGCTAAATCCAACCTCTCTCTGGGGGTTCCCAACTCACCATGATCGTAGATTTCTCCTTTTTTGCCATAATACATCTATTCGGCATGCTCTTGTTATACACTACAAGAAAAGCATGTTTTAGCTTTCCAGAATTATCAACTAGCCCATACTTTGGAGGAATATGAGCATCATGTTGGTATCCCTGTTGGAGACAAACCCATCTACACTGGTAATGTTGAACCTCTTGACCATCAAAAATTAGTTATTGCCTTATTCTGGAGTAAGAATGATGTTAGTATAAGTGTTGACACTAAGGTGGGTAGTACTGGTCTCTCCTAGAAAGTCTTAGAGGGGAGAGCTTTGGATTTTCATAAGAAGATGGAGTGGAAATCCTTCAGTGCTACTTTGGATCTTCTAATTTATGGTTTGGTCTTATTCCCATAGTGGGATAATTGTGTTGATGAGTCTGTTATTTATGTCTTCTTAACAAAGAATCTTGTTCCTACTTTGTTAGCGGATATGTATAATTCTCACTGCCTGAGACACTTGAGGAAAGATGGAACACTTCTCTGTTGTGTTGTTGTCCTACAAATGTGGTTGATGGATCATCTTCCACAAACTAGTTCTTTCTTTGCTAACAAAGAGAATCTCAAATGGTCACAAAGAATTGTTAATCTCACTGAGAAAAACATCACTTTGTATGACCGAGCTTACGATGGTATTGAGGTTATCTTCAGTTGTGCTGATTTTCTCAATGCTCCACTTATATGAACAAAGGGTTATGTTAACTATAACCCTACTTTGGCTCTCCATCAATTGGGGTATGTTATGACTGGTCCTCCCAATGTTGATTTGGTGAAGGAGTTCTTATTATATGGGGTTTAAGAGTCTGACATGTTGAAGAGAATGAGAAGGGCATGGAAGAGGATCCACCGTCAAGGAAGAAAAAAACTCCCTTATATGTGCATTCCACACCCTTGAAAATATAAAAATGTCCTTCTTATATTCGGACACACCCAAAATTATACTAGAATGCGTTATTCTGAGATCCACCATATTTTACTAAAAAAAAATCCAGAGATGCATCTTCTGACAGTATTTGAAAATGCATTTTCGGACATACTTAATACACTAAAATATATCAATCTTTGTTGGGATATGACAATATTTTCTTACACACTTAATACACACAAATATATCAATCTTTATTGGAATATGACAATATAAGTTATGCAGAGTGTATTAGGACTATGCAATGTGATGGGTAAAAGTAGACTTTCAATTAGTAAACTATACGAAGATAGAGATGTAAATATATTATGTGATACCATAGTTGTTGTTTTTAGGAAAAATCTCTGAGTTTCATCATGAGAGTATTGGTCTTAAGGTGATAATCTTCCAAAATATCAATAGAAAATAAGGCTTAAATAATATGTTGGTCCTTGGAAGTTAGAGTGTTTTTATTTTTAGTCCCTAATCTGGATTTTTTTTTAAAAAATACTCCCTTGAATGTTAAAAAAAACTAATTTTAGTCCTTAAATTTAAAATCTGCAGGTTTCCTGCAAATTTTCACTTGAAAGACTAAAACCAAAAAAATTTAACATTCAGGGACTATTTTCAAAAATAAAATAAAATTATAGACTAAAAACAAAAACACGCTAACCTACAGGGACCAACATACTATCTAAGCCTAGAAAATATATATACTATTGATATTTGCCAATTTTGATGACTTAAATTTATTTAAGAGAGAAAACAAGATTAAAATGTTTGGAGATATATTTTCAGACACGCCTAAACTTTTTCAAAATAAGTGTGACTCGACAATTTGTGTTGAAATGTGTGTAAAAAGGTGTGTCCGGAGATATATCTCTAGACATCATTCAGAGATGCATCTCCGGACACACCTAATTTTTTGCAAAATAAGAATGAATCAACAATTTGTGCTGAAATGTGTGTAAAAAAGATGTGACCGGAGATGCATCTCCGTACAAACCCAAAAACTTGGCTAAATAAAGGTGACGCAACAATTTATGCTAAAATGTGTGTAAAAAAAGTTGAGAATTTCTTAATGCACCACATAACCTTCTAGCACATCGTGAAAATACTATGATGCCCCCAGATGTCTGAGATGTATCTCCGGCGGCACCAAACTTCAGTTGAAACATAAATTATTCTAGAAATGCATATATGTAACACCTTCGAAGGTATAATTTCGAAAACTTGCAAGGTCAGAAGCAGAAAAACAGAACGGAAAAACAATAACTTAATAAAATAAAAATACTATTGATATCATAAAATTAGAAATACATAAGGGATTTTAACATAGATCAAACATTACAGTTTAATATCCAGGTGGACGTCTTAACATTTGATAATATCATCGACCGATCTCGAAACAGTCGCATCCAACTCGATCGGAACTTTTGATTCGAAACGGAAAAAGTTTCTCCATATAGCCCTTAAATTAACATCTCTCTTGAGCTCATGGTTCCTGAACTCAAGCTTCCCTTATTTGTCAAGGGATGATAAGCGATACTCGATCTTCACAATTTAGCAATTTTTGTCATATGGTAGAAGCTCCTGCAGTGCGTATTGCAGGTCTTTAATAGGGGTGTACTCAGTTATCTTAAATTATCTTGAAGGTGTATCTTCGATAAAGGGAACATTTTCAACATGCCAAATGATGTTCATTCTGATGTTCATACCAGAGAGGAGGTATATATTTCTCACTTCTTTCACATGTCAATGTTACAAATTCACTTCTTATATCTGAATCATTATCAGACCTTCCGATCATAACACCAAATTCCCGTTTGGTTGCCTCTGTACGAATCCATTGTGGCATGTGATCACGAAATTCATACTCTTATTAATTTTTAAAATGGTTCACAATATCTACCACATTTACTACTATATGTGAAACATCCTAAGACACAATAGGTTTGAGGATAGCATCGGGATACACCATACCTAATGAAAACAAAAACATTAAATACTTAGAATCACCCATAACAAAAAATAGAGAATGAGTTTTTAGAGAATCTGAAAAATACACTTCTGATTATTGAGTGACTTTTTTTGCTTCAAAATCAGATTAATATGAGCAATGAGGGTTGAAATAAATGAAATTTACCTTAAATTCCAACTTCTTTAGCTCTTTTTGATTTGATGGAACACAAGAATGGAGATTTGGAGTGAAAAACTTGATTGAGGATGAATGAGTTTTTGGAGAGGGTTTAAGGAAAAAATGGAAATGGACTCTGATCATGCAGGTGGTTATTTTAGCAATTTCACATTTGATTTTTTTAAAGATGCATCTTCGGAATAATCTGACATGCAAAGGTGACAACATTTCAAATTCTTGCTTAAATGTACCAGAGGTACATCTCCAGATTTCTCTCTATAATGATTAATTCGCAAATTATTTTATCAAACTTTCAGAGAAGTATCTCTGAGAATAATTTTTCTTTACCTATAGAGTCAAACCAAATTTACTTGTTTGTGTATAATACAAAAGGTGCGTCCAAAAATATATTTTCGAAATCTGAAAAATATCTTCCATTTTCCATAAGATTCTTTTATCCTATAAAGTGTGCATTAAGAAACTCTCAAAAAGTTTATCCAATTCATAGAAAAAAGGCCAAGTCCAATTCACAATAAAAGCCCACAAAAAACGCACCACCATTGCAAATCTAAAAAACAACACAATTTTCCTTCCTCCTTCTCTTCTCCCTCTGCAAATCTGAATCTATTCCAGCAACCATCCAAGATCTAGATCCACCCATCAATGGCTACACCAGATCACCTGTTCAACCTCCGTAACAACTTCTACCTCGGCGCATACCAAGCCGCCATCAACAGCAGCGAAGTTAACGGCCTCTCCCAAGACGACATCGTCGAGCGCGACACTCTCGTCCACCGCTGTTACATCGCACTCAGTCAGTTACAGTTCGTCATCTCCGAGATCAATGATTCCGCTCCTACTCCTCTTCAGGCCGTTAAATTGCTCGCTCTCTATTTCTCATCTCCCGATTCCAAGGTCGCAATTTCTCATTTTCTCAATTTGTCGTTCTCCTTTCAATTTATCGTAAATTTGTCGTTACTGTTGTTTTTCGTGTTGTAGGAATCTGCGATCTCTAGTATCAAAGAATGGCTCGCTGATCCTGCGATTGGAAACAATGCGACCTTGAGACTTGTTGCTGGAATTATCTTTTTGCATGAACAGGATTTCAATGAGGCGCTTAAATATACTAATGCTGGTGGAACCATGGAACTGTAAAATTATTTTCATTCTCTTTTTAATATTTCTACAAAGAAGATGTAATAGTTTGTTAGTGATTGGATCTTGGTTTGTGTTTAGGACTGCGTTGAATGTGCAAATCTTCATTAAGATGCATAGGTCTGATTATGCTGAGAGGCAGCTTAGGATTATGCAGCAGATCGATGAGGATCATACACTCACTCAACTTGCCAACGCGTGGCTTGATTTGTCTGTGGTAATTTTAAACATAAATTATTATTATTGTGTGTCTTTTTTAATAAAATAAGAAAATTGATATTTTGGCTGATGATTTTGGAATGTGATGTATTACTATTATCGAAATGAAAATTGTATTTTCGAGGAATAAGAATATTGGTGTTTTGGTTGGTGAATTTGGAATGTGATGTGTTTTGTTGGTGTTGGATTAGGGAGGTTCGAAGATCCAAGAGGCACATTTGATCTTCCAAGATTTGTCCGAGAGATATCAGTCTACTAGTTTGCTTTTGAATGGCAAGGCTGTTTGTTGCATGCAAATGGGTAACTTTGATGAAGCTGAGACTCTTTTGGTTGAAGCACTCAACAAGGCACGTTTATTTTGCATTGCTTATTTGTTTCAATTTCATTTGACAATACTTTTGATATTGCGGCTTCTTCTTTCATTTAAAAGGGCGTCGATAATTTTATATTCTATTAAATAAAGATTAAAATTCTGTTGGTTCTTCATTTTAGACCTTTAAGATTGTGCTGGAGTAGAGTTTGATAAGGTAATGATTGGTTTTGGAAATGATGTTTGTGGTGAACTAACCCTTTGTGAATTATACAGGATGCTAGGGATCCAGAAACACTGGCCAATCTAGTTGTATGCTGTCTTCACCTTGGCAAACCATCTTCTAAATCATTCAGGTAAGCTCCCACTTGACATATTTATTGTTATTATTCTCCTCTTTCCCTCACTTGTAATGTTTTACGTTGATTTTATTTATCCTAGCGCGGATGTATATTCCTGATTTATGACAATAGAATCTTTTGTTCCTTGAAAAAATTGTTACTAAACTCTGATATAACTCTAGAATTTTAATGTGTTAAGGACCGGAGAGGATTATTTGTGTATGAAATTTGTTTCCCCAACTAGTGCCATGAGTCATTCTTTCAGAGAGTCATTTGTTTGTAGTTCTCAATGGTTAAGATGATAGCTATTGGTAATGAGATTATTAAATGGGTGTTTTAAGATTTCAAATTCCAAAAGCCAAGCTTTGGACTCTTCTAATAAAAAGCTGTGGTATATAGTGCTAGAGTTTATATAAATGTGGTGCATTAAAATCCCTAGGGTTCAGAATGCTATGAGCTGGTTCCACACCCAGCCATTGAGTTGTGTTTTGAATGCTTGTCATCCAGGCATGGTTCATTTGTGTGGCAAATCTCATTTAAAACAATTTCATTACTGAATTATTTTCTAGACATGGCAATGGCTATTGTGCACAAGTCTATTAAACAGTGCATGGTGCACAGCATTTTTTAAAATCAAATCTCCACTGTTAGATGCTTTAATCTCATCAAATCTATTATAGACCTAATACACCAGAATTTTCCCCTCACCAACACAAGATTGCTGCATCTGAGCATTGTTCATGATCCAACTAGAAATAATTATTTTGCACTTCAAGCTGAGCGCTTACCATCCTGCCATTGCTTTCTAAGACACTAATTAATTGATAATGCAAAGTTTCCCCTCTTCATATGTTGTTTGTTGCTTGCTTTTTCGTCCTCTTTGAGATTTAGAACCTATTTATGGATTTGAAGTAGTTGTTTCTCATTAGTCCCACCTTCAGAATAGAAAGGTCTACACCTGTTAAATTTCTAGATCAGGCATTATTCAACTACCACCTTTGCTCTTAAATCTATCACGAGAAGTCTCATAACAGAGATGGCAGCAGTGGGCAGTGTGGTGAACATGAATGCGACAGTTAAAAATCTAAACTTCCCAGGCCATAAAATAATTTAGTGGGTTTCATAGAGGATATGACGAGTAATACAATTACAAACCTTATGTTTGTTTTCATGATCTGGTGTCATGGTGGTTGAAAACAACCTTTGTAGGCAACAGAGCTTTGACAATGATGGTGGAAGTTTGATGAATCGTCTGGTGTAGAAGATAGAGCTTGATGATGGGAGAAATATGGTGGTGGTGGCTTGTCTATTGGTGGCCGGATGTTGTCGGTGCATGGGCTTTAGAGGTGTGGCATGGTGGTGGATCTCTTTAATCTAATGGTCAAAAAAAGTTATGCACCATACAACATTGACTTGAGTTGTGAACATTAGAAGAAGCCTCTAAACATATCATTCAGTGGTAAACACTCCCTCTGTTCCCTATTTTAAGAGAAAATTTACTTTTTAGATTCATTGAGTAACCAATGTATCTAAACAAATTATAGACCAGATACATTGTATATTCAATGAAAACTTTAAAGTAAACTTTCTCATGTAATAATAACTAGAGGGAGTAGTAATTACTAACATAATGTAACATCAATTCTTACAATAACAGTACACAACTTAGTTCCAATTTCTAATATTTCCTAGTGGTATTTAAGTACCAACAGAATCATATACCACATTACTACTCCAATAGTGAAACTGGAAAATGACAAGTCCAAAATTCTAATATCATATATATGTAATATTGTATTTGTTAAAATATATGTTTATTCACTTTGGTTCTGTTTAACGACTTCATTATTCTTGAAATATGAACCAGACCTTGCTGGAAAAACTATTTCAAATACCTACCTAGAAATCTTGAAGACTTTATGCTTAGAGAGAAGTTGGCATGCTTATATAATATTGTTTTCCTCTTTAGTTTGCATCAGCAAAATCTGTGAAATGGATGTCCTTAAAGTTTGACAGCTACTCTCCTATTCAACTTTACTTAGTGGAGCCCTTCTTCTATATCTTATTAGTTGAAGGTCCCAATATACTTCTAGACATAGATTTTTCCCTTGCAAATTGTTCTTGTGTTCTGGAGATCTTGTTAAGCATTTCTTGTGTCAATATAATTCAATCATCTCCTTATTTATTGCCCTCTTGCTACTTAAAAAGTTATTTCTATGCAAACGATTTGCAGTTTACTTGAATTGTGAGTGTCAAATACATGAAATAATAAAGAAAATCTGATTTTTGTTTCAATCATTAACCTTTATCAAGTATTGTTGTGTTTCTATGTTTGGTTAATGTGATTGAGAATGTGAATTTTCCACTAGTGAGTGACTTGTAATTATGCACTGTTTTGCAGCCAGCTGAAACTTTCACACCCAGATCATGTACTGGTCAAGAGGGTATCAGCAGCTGAAGAAAGCTTTGATAGAGCACTTCAATCTGTTTCATGAGCTCATGATTCAATATCTTTCATGATTTGAATGGTGTGTTGCCTTCCCGTGCAATTTTTACACCTTATCGTGGCTATTGTATTGGTTGCCTATCTTAGAACATAATGAGTTGGGTAAATGTGATATAGGATTTCAAGAGGATTCAAATTTTATGACAATATTGGTGTTACTTAATTAAGTCTTGATGTTTCTAAAACTACAGCTTGTATTAATTTTAATGCATGTTCATTTACACCATTTTTTTACTGGAAAATGAAGAATTGTCCATTGGCATTACTCCCATGTAATGGGTTCATTACACTTTTGTGTGCTCTCCATTTTATTAGTATTTGTTTTTGGATACGCTGATTATTTTTTGCTAGTATCAGTGCTGACAGCAAGTGTGATTGCCTGCGAAAATTTGATAATAAAATAAGTTGGTAGAAGTAATTTTAGTTTAAATAAAAAAAAAAGATTTAAGGTAAAATACAACTAAGGGGTGAGTGGTGTGGTATCCGAATTGAGAGGAAACAATATAAAAGAAAAATTATACTTTAATTTTTTTTTTTTTTTGATAAGCAAAATATATATTAATAAGGAGTACAAATAGTATTCAGCCAGCATACAATCAAGAAGAAGAAAAACAGTCTTTTGGTGCATGAAACCAATTATACCACAAGGGACATTTCACCCCCTTATACTTTAATGTAAAAGCTGCACATTCTCCCCCTCCCCCTCCTCTTGGGGTGTGTGATAACTAAATCAAATTGAGCCATATATATAGTTTGGTTTTGATCTTAAAACCATTTTTTTAAGATCGGTTTACATATAGATCGGTTCAGTTCTAAATCGGTTTTTTTTTAAAAACCAATTAAAAAAAAGTTTTAAAACGGCTGACTTAATTGCAATTTTGGTCTTCCAAAAAACTTTTAAAAGGACTAAAACAATGATTTTCAAAATAGAGAGATCTAAATTAAGAGGACTAAAGTTGCAATTAAGCCAAATTGATTTCTCTTAAAACCTATTTTTTTATTTTCTTTAAAAATTCAATTTTATAAAAATTCAATTTTGAAAGAAGTTTAATAAAAAAAAAACTTTAAAACCAATTTTTTTTAAAACCAATTTGTATCAAAAACTAACCAGCTTATTTATTTTAACTAATTTATGTCAAAAACAATTATTTCAAAAAAAACCAATTTTAAATTTGGCTCTTAAAAAATTATCTAATTAAATCTAAATATTATTCTTTTCAATTAATATTAATATTTAAATTTAAATACTTAAAACAAATTTGATGAGAGTATAATCAAACACATGATTAATCAACTTAACATTAACTTGATTCTATGTATAAAAATGATATAACAGTATAACAAATATTTGACAACATTCTATGTATAAAAATGATATAGCAGAATAAAAATATTTGACAGCATTCTATGTTTAAAAATGATATAGCAGTATAAAAATATTTGACAGCATTCTATGTTTAAAAATGATATAGCAGTATAAAAATATTTGACAACTAATATATGATCATCATGCTTAAACGTGTGATATGTAATATAGAAATATACTTAATACTAGAATCAAGTATCTAAATTTAATACTTAACTAGACGTGTACCCGCGCGATGCGCGGATACATTTTATTTTATTATTATTGATAAATAGTTAGTTAAATAAATATAAAATATATTTGTATTGATATTTTATATGGAGTTTATGTTTTTATATAAAAAAATTAACAGTTTATAATATATATATTAATAATCATGTTAAATATGATAAACTTAATAAGTGAATAAAAATATTTAATATAATATAATATAAACATATTCAATACTGAGAATTTATTAAAAGTGCTATTACACATTTTAAAAAAATTATTCTTATTCTTATACCACTTATTTTTGCTTGAAAGACATGTAAATCTCTCATAATATATACTAATTAATCCATAATATTGAAAAAACATACCAATATAAAAAATTCTCTTCAATATTAATATTGACTTAAAATATGAATTAAAACCTTTGAATTAATATAATTTAAATTCTGTATAAAATATCGGGAAAAAAGAGAAGAGAATTACAATAGTGAGATGGCAAGACCTAATCCACAAAATTAACCAATAAAAGAATAAATAAAATAAAAGACAAAAACAAAACAATTCAAAATTGAAAAGATAAATTAAAAATAGGAAAATATAAATTTAATAGGTCAAATTTGCTACTGCATTTGTTTCATACACAGTATATATGCGAGTAAATCATATTTAAGTTAAGTGACTTACAAATTGACTATTATTCTTAAGTCCCAAATATTTAAGTTAAGTAACTTACAATTGACTATTAATCCTGAGATTCAAAGAGGTTGATACATCAACATTAGTGTTATATTAGAATGACACGTCATCATTATGTTTAGGATTGTTACCAAGGTTGTCTAAATATTTTAAAGAAAATATTTATATTAAGTAGATTTTATCTAAATATTTTAGATAAATTATTGCTCTATTGAATTACTTTTGACCTAGATACCCCTCAAAACTCTTGCATGTGCATGTTCTGAAGTAGATATAATTTATGCTTGCAATATCTTGTCTTTGCTAAGCCTGCAAAAATATATAATATGTTTTGACATGAAAATAGAATAACTGAGTAAGAAACTTAATAATAAGATAAACAAATATGCAAATAGTTAATAGAAGAAAAAAACTCTCACTGATTGGAGTTGAAATCAATAGCAGACATTGAGAAAAATCCTAGAAAAAAATGTATAGGTGAAATGGATAGCAAAGGTAGTGTGTGTAAATAATGAATGTAGAATTAAGGGTGGTTATAAAGATTTGTAAGAATATAAAAAGAAAATATTTTAAGACAGTTTTAACATCATTTTTAAAAGTTCATTCTTCTATCAATTAAAAAAAATAGTAACTGATAAACATGAATTAAGTGTTGTATTAATATAATAATTTTATGAGACCTTTGATGGAGTTAATACCTATTTTCCCCTGCTATATAGGGGTCATTTGAAAAACCCCTGCAAAAAAAAATAGTTGCAAGAATTTCCTTAACATTTCAAGATTCTCTCATTTTTTACCTTCATCACATCCAGTCAGCCAGCAAAAAAGCTGACGTGGCATGTATTTTTTTTATTTTTTATTTTCTTCTAACCACTAAACTGAGTGGTTTGTTATGTTCAACAAATACTTTGAATGCTATTAATAGCATATTGAAAACGTTATTATAAACTAAATCATTATAAACTAAATTAATTTGTTTTAATTTAAATAGGTTTTACTAGTTTTAATTTAACTATATTAATTATACTAGTTTTAAATTAATTAATATGTATTAATATAATTAATTTAGTTTATTTTTAATTTATTTTAATAGCTACAGTATTTTTTAAATTACATTATTTTATATAAATAGTATCTATATAAATCATTTATTAAATTATAAAATAATTTTAATATTCTTAACACTAAATTTTTACAGTATATTGATGTTAAATTATTAATTATTATAAAAAACATAAAAATATTTTTATTTGGTTCAGTTAGTATAAACTAAATTAATTATATTTAATTATATTAATTAATTTAAAACTAGTTTATTTAATCTAGTTAAATTAAAACTAGTTAAAATTATTTAAATTAAAAATAAATTAATTTAGCTTATAATAATTTAATTTAGTTTATAATTTATAATTTATTTTATAATTTAAAACTAGTTAAAATTATTTAAATTAAAAATAAATTAATTTTTACAGTATATTGATGTTAAATTACTAATTATTATATAAAACATAAAAATATTTTTATTTGGTTCAGTTAGTATAAACTAAATTAATTATATTTAATTATATTAATTAATTTAAAACTAGTTTAATTAATCTAGTTAAATTAAAACTAGTTAAAATTATTTAAATTAAAAATAAATTAATTTAGTTTATAATAATTTAATTTAGTTTATATTTTATAATTTATTTAAATTTAACAGTAAAATAAATATTAATTACTATTTTATAATTTAACTAATATTACTTAATAACATTAACTATTAACTAATAATTATTAATTTAAATATTAACTATTAACTAATATATTACTTTATATGTATATTATTTTTAAATAGTTATTTAAATATTAATATTTTTAAATGTAAACTATATTTAATATTTTTTAAATATTAATGTATTAACATTAATATTTAAACTAATTTATGTAATTAAAAATAAACCAAATTAAAAATAAACTAAATTAATTATGTTAATACTATATTAATTAACTTAAAACTAGTTTAATTAATATAGTTAAATTAAAACTAGTAAAACCTATTTAAATTAAAACAAATTAATTTAGTTTATAATGATTTAGTTTATAATAACGTTTTCCGTATCTATTAAGTATTAGCAAAGGCAACAGTATGTCAAGAACAAACCTGCAGCCTAGTGGTAATATTGTGTTTCGACCATCTTTTTAAGCTAATATTTAGCATTTTAACAACCTAACAATAAAATAATAATAAAAATTACCGGCAAAATAGGAGAATCTTCATATGTTAGGGGACGAATTGCAACTTTTTTTTTTTTGCGGGGGTTTTTTCAAATAGACCCCATATGGCAGGGGGCAAAATAGGTATTGACCCTATATTATATTAATTCACACCAGAATATATTATTATTAGAAATACAATAATATTAAAATTAAAAATGAATATAGAAAACTTTTCTCTCTCGTCGTTTGCTCTGGCGATTTTGGAGCAGAATGGGTCGAGGTCGTGGCCGGCCGCGACGACTGGCGGTTACGACTCCACCGGCGAGCGTTCGGGTGTTTTCAGCCTCGTCACACACTCAATCAACTAACACAAGCAATACGAGAGACATTTCCGACACAACAAGTCATGTCCGAAACCCTAAACTATTGGAACCGATTGTTGAGGAGAAGATTGAGGAAGCGGTTGTGGGTCTGGATGGCGCTGTTGCGACACCAAATCAACCTTGGGTAGACATTATCAAAGGTAATTGCTTACCAACTTCTAGAAAGCATATTGAATATACACCACCTAGGGTTGTGAATGGGGAGATTGAAGTGAGCATTGAAGAAGCTGATGTTGTCTCTGAAGTCTTATTCTGGAAAAATGTTGTGGTTATGTATGTGATAGGCGCCAATCTAACGATGAATGCTGTTAAACTGTTCATAACAAACATCTGGAACTTTGTCTCGATGCCTCAATTGTACTATAATGATGAAGGGTATTTCATTATATGGTTCAAATGTAAGGAGGACAAGGAAATGGTCTTATGCAGAGGACCATACACGATCCATAGGAAACCGATGTTCATTCATGAATGGACTGCTGATTTCACCATGAAGGAGGACATGATTCGCGTTGTTCCCATCTGGGTAACATTTCCACAACTCCCACTGGCGTTCTGGGGAGAGAAAGGGCTTGGAAAAGTAGCTAGTGTTGTAGGAAAACCAGTTATGCCAGATGAGTGTACTGATAAGAAGTGGATATTACCTCAGAACTGAAGGAGAGCATCACCGTCAGGGGTCCTACAGGGGTTATCACACAGAGAGTAGAGTATGAATGGAAGCCTCCTTTTTGTAAGAAATGTAATAAGGTGGGCCACCATTGTGAAGAAAAGAATTAACTGTTAAGAAAGTATGGACTGTAAAGCAGGCCATGAAAATCCCCTTAGAGGTTGTTCCTGATCCACCTGCAGAACCAGAGAAGGAAGTACCTTGGACTGTGGTGAGGAAAAATCAAAAAGGGAAGGAGCCTGTTGTGGAGACAAGCAGCACTTCTTAGGGAGAGGTCCTACTCAATTGTCAGAATGGTTTTGATTTACTAGGTTTAGAAGAGTTGGGGGAGCCATCTGAGTATTTGGTCCCATGATCATTACCTGGAATGTACAGGGCTTAAATAAAAGAGCAAGGCACTTGGATGTTAAAGCCCACCTTCAACAGTTCCACATGCCTTGTATGGTTTTACTTGAGACTAGGGTCAAACAGAATAAGGCTAATAATATTAGAGAGACATTTGGAAATAATTGGTCATGGATGGATAACTATTCTTATCATCCAAATGGGAGAATTTGGATTATGTGGCAAAGTACCAGAATAAACCTTTCTTTTGAAGTATGCTCTGACCAATACATTCATTGCAAGGTACTACATCCTATAGGAAATGTCACTTGGCTGACAGTGATATATGCTCAAAATCATCTCAACAGAAAGAGGGCCCTTTGGTTGGAGTTACAAAGCCTAGATCTTAACATAAAAGACCCTTGGATGGTGATAGGTGATTTCAACAATGTACTTACAACAACATATAGAATTGGTGGGAATAGAGTTAAAGACTCTGAATTCCAAGACATGGAAGCTATGATGGGAGAATGTGGATTGTTTGCTCATGATACCAAAGGACCTCACTTTACCTGGTCAAATGGTGTGATACACTCTAGAATTGACCATGCCCTCTGCAATGCTGATTGGTTCCTCAAATTCCCTGACTGTGTGGTTGAGATCCTCAATGCTCATATATCTGATCATCACTCTCTGAGGGTGGATGTGAAAGATTAGTATTCTATGCCTAGACCTAAAGCTCATTTTAAATTCTTGAATCATATAACTGATAATGCTTTATTTCTACCTTGTGTGACAGACAATTGGAATGGAGCAATAGAAGGAACACCCATGTACAGGGTGTAGTGGAACCTGAGGAGGTTGCAACCAAAACTGAGAAGTCTCACAAAGATTGCTTCTATAGGGGTGGAAAATCTGATGAGAAATAGAGCACACCTGAAGCAAGATGAAGACAACCTAGTCACTGATCTTGCTAATGCTCAATATGGGGCAGAGGTGAAAAAATGGAAGGAGGAAGTCCTTAAGGCTATGGAGATGGAAGAGAAGATCCTGAGGCAAAAATCAAAGGTGACTTGGCTGAAGCTTGGGGATGGGAATAATTCCTATTTCCATGCCATTGTGAGAGGAAAAAACAAGATCATTGGCATTCAATCTCTGGAAAGTCAGGAGGGAAAGCTTCTAACAGAGACCAAGGACATTGAAACTGAAGTGCTTAAGTTCTACAAAGACTTGGTGGGAACTGCTAGTCAGACATTGAGGCATATTGATATAGATGCAGTGAGGTGTGGAGCTCAACTTCAACATCAACAGGCTGCAGATTTGATTGCTCCTATCACTGATCAAGAAATTTGGACTGCTCTGAAGGGAATAGGGGAGGATAAAGCACCAGGTATTGATGGCTATACATCCAAAATTTTCAAATCTTCTTGGTATTTTATAGGTACTGATGTTAGGAATGCAGTTCATGATTTCTTTGCTAGGGATATAATGCTTAGGGCTGCCAACTGTGCATTGGTCACACTTATTCCCAAAACCCCTAATGCTAAGAACATGAAGGACCTAAGGCCTATTGCTTGCTGCACCACCCTGTATAAAATCATCTCAAAGATTCTAACCAATAGGCTTAGCAGAGTGATTAGTAGTGTTGTGGACTATAGCCAATCTGCATTCATTCCTGGAAAAGTCATTCAGGATAACATAATCATTGTTCAAGAGCTAATTAGAAGCTATAGTAGGAAACACATTTCCCCGAGATGCACAATCCAGCTTGATATTCAAAAAGCCTATGACTCTTTAGAGTGGAAAGCCCTTGAAGATATCATGAGACAGAAGAATTTTCCCCAACAGTTTATCACTTGGATTATGTTGTGTATTCAAACTGTATCTTATAAATTCAATATAAATAGCCACCACAGTGAATACCTACAGGCTAGGAGGGGCCTTAGACAGGGTGACCCAATATCCCCATTGCTCTTTGTCTTAGTTATGGAATACCTCCATAGATGTTTGAAGAAGCTCCATGGCAACCCAAAATTTAAATTTCACCCAAAATGTGAGAAGCTAGGAATAACCAATATATGCTTTGCTGATGACTTGATGTTATTCACTAGAGGGGATGAGAGTTCTGTGAAGCTTATGATGGACATTATTACTCAGTTCTCTGCAGCAACAGGGCTAAAGGCTAGTCCCACAAAATGCAAGGTTTATTTTGGGGGAGTAGATGAGAGTGTACAACAAAGGATACTAGGCATCACTGGTTTTCTTACTGGCAGTTTACCCTTCAAGTACCTGGGGGTTCCCCTCATGAGTAGGAAGTTAAATGTTAATATGTGTAGGCCTCTGATTGACAGGATTACTTCCAAGATAACACATTGGACTGCCAAACTCCTTAGTTATGCAGGAAAACAACAACTTGTGAAAAGTGTGTTGTTTGCTATTACTAACTATTGGATGCAGGTTTTTCCTTTGCCCAAGTGTGTTACCAAGCATATTGAAGCTATGTGTAGGAGCTTTGTGTGGAGTGGAAAAGCTGAGATAACCAGGAAGGCTCCTGTTTCCTGGGAAAAGATACGTGAGCCAAAAAATGCATGGGGCCTGAACAACACATCATTGAAAGAATGAAATCTGGCTACTTTGGGGAAACTCCTGTGGAACATTCAGTCTAAAGCATATAAGATGTGGGTGAAATGGGTGAATATCTACTATCTCAAGAACCAAAACTTCTTGCTATGGCAACCAAAAAATGATTGTTCTGGTTTGATAAAAAGTTTGGTGGCCTGCAGGGAACGCATAGTACAGACTGAATACTGGCAGACTGTCCTACAGACTGGTGGATATAAAACCTCAAAGATGTATCATAGTCTAAGAGGGGAAAGAGATCATGTGCCATGGAAGAAGGTTGGGTACAAGAATCTGGCTAGGCCCAGGGCTCAATTCCAGATGTGGCTGGCCCTCATGGAGAGAATGAACACTAAAACCAGACTCCAAAAGTTTGGAATCCAAACTGATCTTAGGTGTGCCTTCTGTTCAGAGCAGGAAACACTCAATCACCTATACTTTGACTGTAGTTGGACTAGAGTAATTTGGTCTCAAATGCTAAACTGGATTGGATACCATCACAACCCTGGTATATGGCAGTATGAAAAGCAATGGCTCACCATAGAAGCTAACAAGAAGGGATATAGAAGACAAATTCTCAAAGCTGCTGCAACGGAATTAGTGTATGCCTTATGGCAAAACAGGAACTCCATCATCTTTGCTCAAGGAATTCGGGATGAACATGTGCTGGATAGAGTTAAATTCATTGTTTACACAAGGTGTTATAGGAATAGAACTCTTATTACACATTTTGATGAGAATACTCTTTGCATAGAGTAAGTTGTTTATTATAACCTGGCTCATTGGAGCGGTATGTACTTCAAGGTTTTTGGAAATAAAATTTATTTGATTCCAAAAAAAAAAAATTAAAATATAGAAATGTAATATTTTTCCTAGAGTTACATATTTTTATTTAATTTTAATATGTTGAGCTTCTTATAATAATATGTAAATTATTTATATAAAATATCTTATTTAATTAAATGTAGTGTTTATGATTCTAATTAAATAAATGTCACTATGTTTTAAAAAAGTAAAGTTAAAATATATAAATACTAGTATTTTCTAGAGGTAAGTATTTTATATTTTAATATATTGTATTTATTAAATATATTAAATTTATATATTGATATAAAATTGATAAAATTTTCATTAATCTGTCATTAAATATAATATTATATCTAAACATAATAATTTTAAAATTAAAAGGGATATATGAGGAGGGTTATATTTACTCCAAGAGTAAGTGTTCAACACTTACTCCAAATCTTAACCATTGATTATCACTAATCCAACGGCTTTAATTAAACTTTTATATAGAAAAATATTTCCAAAAATAATTAGATTAAATGATCAATTAAAACCGTTGGATTAATGAAAATCAATGGTTAAGATTTGAAGTAAGTGTTCAACACTTACTCTTGGAGTAAATATATCTCTCCTCGTGATATATTATTAGTAAGTAATATCAATATTTTATAATTATAAAATAAATAAGTTTTAATATAAATTTTTATTTCTAAATTAAGCAATGAATGCAGCAATTAAAATTAAAATTGCTTGGGTCCTGAGAGTGTGCTCCTCTCAAGGGCTCAGGTTCGAAACCTGCTAGGTACAAATTGCTTATTAAAAAAAAATTAAAATTAATTATAATAATGGTAAAATGTAACATACATTTAAATTGTTGTTAATAGTACCAATTACTTGTTATTAAATAACAATAAATATATTAAATTATTATAATTGAAAAATTCTGAGAAAAATTTAATTTGTATAAAAATATATTTTTCTAAAATCATATATCTTTACAAAATTTAAATCTCAAATGTAGAAGGGGAAACATTTTTATTTAAGATTATATTTTAATTATAAAAATAGATGACCTTAATTATATATAAATTTTATTTTGATATTTTTTAATCTTGAAGTAAAATTTAAAATCATATGTTATTTTAATTATTAATATATTACCAATTTAATATATATATATATATATATATATATATATATATATATATATATATATATATATATATATATATATATATATATATATATATATATATATATATATATATATATATAATAAAAAATAAAGATGTATTGTAGAATGTAATAACCACATTAAAAATTATATTTAAATTATAGTGTGAATTTTCAAAAGCAAAAGCTGGAAATGAAAAAAAAACATGGTATTTATATGTAAAATTTTACACAGTGAATTGAAAATTATCGAAATGATAAATATGTATGAAATTATAGTAAAAAAAATTTATTTAAATGTGAAATTAAAATTAATATAGTTGAGATATAATTAGTAAGTGATATAAATTTCTACGTGAAACATGATTATAATATAAATATAATAATGGTAATATAATACAATCTTAGAGAAAAATTAATGACCGTGCAGTGTAAGATGATATATTTTATATAGATAATCTTATAACAATATTAGAAATTGAATCATATTGTCGATATATTCAACTTTTATATATGATAGACCTGTAATTATCTTTATAACCAGGACCGGCCCTGGGCCCGGGCAATCAGGCCCTCGCCTCAATTTTGAAAATTATTAAAGAAATCATTATACTGAAAAAATATAATATATATTCATTAGCCAATTTATCTAATGACTCAACGGATGTAGCCAAGCGGTTTAGTGATTACTTTGTCTATTTAAAGTCTCAGGTTGTTGAGGAGCACTTTGTTTAAATGCAGTTCCGTACATATTGAACACTTCATCTATACTGCACTAAGATAGTAAATAAAAGATGGCAACTTTTTTAAATGCAGTTCAGTACATGTTGGTTTTTATCCGGAACACTTCATTTATACTGCACTAAAATAAATAAAGATGGCAATTTAAAAAAAAAGGGCAAATTTAGTTAATTACACGTGCCAATTAGCATTTTTGAATAAATTTATAATATAATTATTATGACAATTAACATTTCTTAAATTTTAATTATAAAATAACTTATATATAATCAATTAAAATTTATAATGATTTTTTAAATCAAATTTTATTCTCGATAATTATTTATTCTAATCCTTATAATTTTATTTTAATTTTTTTAAGTATAAATTTTAGAGACTATTATATGTTATAATTAAATATTTTAATAATTTATCATACAATTAATTTATTTATTATCAAATTTTTATGATGAAATCAAATTCATTATCATTTATGCTTTGCTCTTAAAAGATTCTCATTCTTAATTTAGTTAATCATATTGCAATTTTAAATTCTTTAATGATTTGCAGACGACTTGAAATTCTTTTTGTTACTAGAAACAACCAAGACTTCATATTTTTGATTTTGTTCTCCGAAATTCTTCTTCATTTTGAAGACGAGTAAAAAGTTAATTTTTTGTTAGGGGTCCATTTTTTTTGTTTGCCCTGGGCCTCTAAAAAGTCAGGACCGGCCCTGTTTATAACAGTGGTAGTTCATTAAGGTAGTTATGAGGCTTGCTTACATATATGGCTGGCCTGAAATTATTTTTACAACAATATTAATTCATTAAGATAGTTATGAGGCATTAAGCCTCTAGAAAAATTATTATAAAATATAATTATAGAGAATAGAGATATAATAGCAAGAGAGAATCATACTTTTGTTGGGAGCACTGTTCTTGAATGTGCATATGAATTTGTATTCATAAATTTATATAAAAAATAATGATATGTTTAAATTTGTGGATAGATGTTGAAAGATAGATGGTCGTACCTGATCAGAAGAATCGTCATTGGCCGCTCGTAACAGGGTCTTCGAGGAATGAGGAGGGGGTGTACCTGCAAGGTACTCCGATGCCAAAGTAAGGAAACGAGCAAAGGAGTGCGAGTACAAGCTAAGAGTAAGAAAGAAGTGAATACCTGACCCTCCAGTGAAAGAGGGTATTTATAGCCCCCCAGCGCTGGGCCATGATCTTGCTAATGGGTTGGACTTCCAAGCCCAACTAGGAGACTGCCAGGTTTCCTGAGCGGAAATATCGGAGGTGCGTGAGTGCCCTCTGTCCTGGTCAACCGCTCCGAAGTTTAAGGGAGGTGCGGTCCTTTAGGGACCACGTGGGTGATGCTCGCGGGGAGCACCCGTGCCAGGCGCCAGCCAGCTCACGGGGAGCATTGTGCCGAGCATAATGGGGACGAGCGTTCTTGCTCGTCAATTAGGAGCACAGGGTGGTTTGGGCCTCTAAGACTAAGTGGGCCGAAAATAGATTGGGCCTAGTCTTGGCCTAGTCCAGAACAAGAGCCCCCCAAGTCGGAGTTCCGAGGAAGGAGCTTCGAGTTTTGCTACTGCCCGGCCGGTGTGATGGTGATCCTCGTCTACTGCTGGTGCTCGAGCAGTGTCGTTCGCATGGGAAGGTGAGAGATCGCGCGTGAACAACACTCGCTGACGTGGCATGGGGTAATGATTGCCTAGGGGTAGATGGCGGGGCCTAGGAAATTTGTGTCAACCGACACGACGTTTCGCATTCCGGACAAATTCCTTATAAAAAGGGTCAAAGCTCCTCATTTGGGAATTTTCCGCTCCCCGTTCGCGTGCTCGGCGTCTAGGTCAAATTTCCAGATCTTACTACTCACCAACGTCTTTCCTGAAGAACAGCAATCAAATTCATTGAAGTCATGTCAGACTCAGGTGCGTTTGAGGTTTCTTTTGATTTCAAATGCCTTTCTTATGCTTTATAGAGGGTCCTGAGGTGTGATTCTGCTATTTTCGCCGTCTAAATCGGCAGGCAGATTCGAAAGCCGTGCCATCTTCCCGGGTTATTCAAGCGATGCCCGGGGGAGGTTAATATAGGAGTTGATTTTTCTCGTCTCAGCCCGGCTTCCTCATGATTTAGCTCGGCAAATTCATGGAATGGTCGGCGTCCCCATGTTCTCCGTCGGGTTACTTATAGTTAGGCTCGGCGGATTCAAGGTTTCTGCTGATCCTGTTGGGCTGGACCCAGGTGTTCATGTTTTATGTTAAGTTAATTTTTTGGGGGAGGCCTCGGCCTGAGATCAACGAAATCCTCGAAGGGGTTTGGTCGATGGCTTCACTGCTCGTCGTTCCACCCTTTCACTTGTATCGCGGTGGAAGGGTGGATTTGATGATCGATCGAATTCATTTTTTCCTTCTGCATGCAGGTGAATCCGGCTCGGGGTCTAGCTCTAGTTCTAGCTCATGGGATACTTCGCAAGACACGAGCGCGAGTAGCTCTGAAGTCGAGGAGGTGGAGGTCGAGAGCTCGCGCCTCACCGTGATAGAGGAGGGTGACGAAGAGGGAGGTCCTTCGGAGATTGACGAGGAGGGCCCTTTGACTCCACTTTTCGAGTATGACCTTGAGGTCGACCTTGATTGGGTGGCCGAGGAGCCCAAACTCGAGGTGTCCCGATATACCGAATCATTGGTCAGGGCTTTCCGGGAGGTCGAGGATCGAGGGCCGAGCGATGAGCTAAATTTTCAGGTGGTTTGCCTGAGGGCCGAGGAGCGGATCTGTTCTCACTTCCACAGGGACAGTTTCGCCATGTACGAGTATGTATTCAGGGAGCTCGGGTTTCGCCTGCCTTTCTCCAGCTTCCAAGTCTCCCTATTGACCGGTCTTGCGTTGGCTCCGTCTCAACTGCACCCGAATGCCTTTGCCTTTATGCGGGCTTTCGAGATTGTCTGCGACTACCTGGGTATCGGCACTACGACTGACTTGTTCGGCCGTTGTTTCAGAGTCCAACGGAAGACGGTCGACGGGCGCTTTAGCTGGGTTTCCTTCAAGAATGCTGATCGGAAACTTTTCAAGATGTATGTCGACTCGGTCAAGGACTTTAAAGATCGTTATTATATTGTTAGTTTGCATCGTCGTGCAGCGTACACTTCGTTGTCAAAGTTGGTGACAGTGTGCGGTGAGGATGGCATCCCGGAGCGGGACGAGGAAGGGAAGGTTAGGACCAAGCTCTGTAGCATGTTCCCCTTCGTCTGGTGGAAAAGTCATTTCAACTTCCCTCCTAAGTACTATGCTCGTGAAGACGGGGATTTAGACGAACAAGATTCGGCGTCGTATGTTCGTCTTTGCCAGTATGTGGACAGCTTTACTCTCAGTCCATGGGTGACGAGGACTGGAGAGCCTATTTATGATGAGGGGGAGTGCCGAGGGTCGAAACTCGGGCCATAAACACCAAGGCTCTCCTGATGTGTAGGACTCCCGCGGAAACCAAGGCGTTGCTAGGTGGAATTTTCGTTGTTTATCTTGATTTTTCAGCTAATGTTCATTGCTAACTGTTTGTTTTGATTTTCAGATGCTATTCCGCTGAAGGACGAGAAGGTCCTGAAGGTGGCCCAAGATGCGAAGAGGCTCCGGGCACTAAAGAACAAGAATCGGGCGGCGGCCTCGGGTGAAAACTCTGGGTCTCTTGGATCTCCTTTGGTGATCCCGGAGGGGGAGAAGACGCCAAAGAGGGCGCGCCGGGCTGAAACACTTCGAGAGGATCCGCCGGCCATGGGATCCGAGCGTGGATTCTTACTCCCTCCCTGCTTCAAAGAAGATCAGTTTTTCGAGAAGTATCCTCTATCTGTCTCTCCGGATGAAACTCGTCGAGTTGAGGAGATGTCCTCTTCGGCCCGATTAAAGCAGTTGGCCAATGATAGTGTCGCTGTAATGAGGGTCATCGGGATGGCTCAGGTGCTCGCACAAGGTGGCACTGTGTCTGCCGAAGCTCTGAAAAAGGCGGAGCATGACAAGAAAACCGCCAAGGACGAAGCTGCTAGGCAAAAAACCCTCCGGGAGAAGGCAAAGAAAAGGATGGAGGAACTTCTGAAGCAGAAGAATGAGGAAGTGGAGGCGGAGAAGAAAAAGGTCGCCGAACTCGAGCAGGCTTGGGAACCGACAGCGGAAGAGTCCTCGGATGTGGCGGTGCTGAAGTCGAGAGCCGAGTTTGTTGAGAAGATCGACGACTTGAAGCTCGAGCTTGCTGACATGGCCGAGGAGGGGTTTAAGTGTGCGGTCCAGCAGTTGAAGTTTCTGAACCCGGGTCTGAAGACGGATGATATCAGGGTTTCGTCTAGGATTGTGGATGGCCAGCTGGTGCCCGGCACACCTGACGATGAGTGATCCTGCTCTGGGCCTGCGTGCCTATGTTTCCTTGGCCTGCGTGTCGTTGTTTTTATTTTTGGATTTTTGGGGCTTTTTCCCGGGATATTTGGGGTCTGCGTGCCCGTCATTTTGCTGTAATATTTGAATATTGCCGGCCAATTTGGTCGGCTTTTGCTGCTTTGCTATTCCGCACTTTATGTTTGATTGTCTCAATGCGTGTCTTGAATGTTTTTTTGTTTTGTTGCATGTTTTTGGGCCCGGGTTATGTTTATTCCGGGGAGGTATTCCAACACTTAGGAATATTTTGCTTTTGGATTGTGCTCGGCCGAGGTTGATTGCCCGGGCGTGTGGTGTACGATCCGGGTGCGCAGAGCAGGTGTGCGCCATGAGCGGGCACGAGACCACGGTCGAGGCCAAGTGCTCGCGGCATGAACGGACCCATCGCGAGCTGGGGTTCTGCCGTGCAGGTGATGCCACGGTGGGTCTAGGTGTAGAATCCGCCGTGTAGCCAGTTCTATCTTTTGATAGGGAGTTCCGACTGTCGCTGACATGGAGTACTCGCGTTCGTACCATGACGCGAGTCCATGCCCGGTTTCCCCTCGTGTTCGGGACGAGCGGCCGGGGAGTGTTAGCTTGATTCTAACTGTAATAGCGTCTGAGTTTTTCAGCATTCCAGGGTCGAGCAAGTTCTCGAGATAATAAGCGCCGTTATCGGTTTTATCGTAAATTCGGTACGGGCCTTCCCAGTTTGGGGCGAGTTTGCCTTCGCGCGAGTCCTTCATGTTTCTGCGGAGCACTAAGGTGCCGACTTCGAATTCGCGTTTGATAAGTTTAGCGTTATAGCGCAGAGCTATCTGTTGTTTCAGTTTGGCTTCTCGGAGGGAAGACCCTACTCGGATCTCTTCGACCATATCGAGTTCTTCCCTCATAGCCTCGTCGTTGAGTTCTTCCTCGAGAGGCGACTCGGTCCGCCGAGAAGGTTCTCGGATTTCCACGGGGATCACGGCTTCGGTGCCGTAGGTTAACCTAAACGGGGTTTCGCCCGTGCTTGAATGGGGCGTCGTCCTATATGCCCAAAGTACACTGTGTAGTTCTTCGACCCAAGCCTTCTTTGCCTCGCCAAGTCTCCTCTTCAGTCCTTGGAGGATGACCCGGTTGGCCGCTTCGGCTTGCCCGTTTATTTGGGGGTGTTCAACCGAGGTGAAGTGTTATTTCGTGCCGAGCTTGGCTACAAACTCTTGGAACTTCCTATCAGTGAATTGGGTGCCATTGTCGGTTATTATCGCCTATGGTACCCCGAACCGAGCGAGTATGTTCCATTTATAGAAACGGAGCACGTTTTGGGACGTAATCTTGGCGAGTGCTTCGGCTTCTATCCATTTAGTGAAGTAGTCTACGGCGACCACTAGATATTTGTTTTGGTATGACCCGACTGGGAATGGTTCGAGGAGGTCCATTCCCCAGGTGGAGAAGGGCCAGGGTGATGATAGAGACTTAAGCTCGTTTGGAGGAGCTAAGTGCATGTCGGCGTGACGCTGACATTTATCGCATTTCTGGACGTGCTCCTTGGCGTCTTGCTGCATGGTAGGCCAGTAATACTCGGCCCTGAGGGCCTTTCTAGCCAATGATCGGCCGCCGAGGTGTTGGCCGCTGATCCCCTCGTGAAGCTCTTGTAGTATCTCGAGCGCTTGCGAGGCGTTGACACATTTGAGGAGAGGAATGGAGAATCCTTGCCGGTATAGTTTGTTCTCGACGACGGTGTACGAGCAGGCTCGTCTTTTGATCGCTGAAGCTTCTTTCGCATCGGTCGGAAGTTCGTCCTTCGTGAGGAAGTTGTATACCGGGGTCATCCAGCAGTGGTCGTCGCCTATGGCGAGCACTGGTAGGGGTTGTGCGTCCTTGTCTATGCTCGGCCTTGACAGGATTTCCTGCATCACTGACTTGTTCCCGCCCTTTTTCCTCGTGCTTGCGAGTTTGGACAAGACGTCGGCTCGTGAGTTGTGTTCTGGAGGAATATGCTCGACTTCCGCCTTTGCGAATCTTTTCATCTTATCTTTGACGAGCGTGAGGTACTCGACGAGCACGTCGTTTTTGGCTTGGTAATCGCTGCTGATTTGGGATACGACGAGTTGGGAGTCGGTGTAGATCTTAACCTCCCGAGCACCCACATCTTCGGCGAGTTGCAGACCCGCTAGGAAGGCTTCGTATTCAGCCTGGTTGTTCGATGTGGTGAAGGACAAAACTAAGGATACTTCGATGATAAGCCCTTCGTCGTTTTTTCTAGGATAATGCCGGCCCCGCTTCCCGAGCTGCTAGAGGCCCCATCTACGTAGATGGTCCACTTATTCTCAGTGGGGGCCGGGGAGTTAGCGATTGAGGTCATCTCGGCTATAAAATCTTCCAGTGCCTGAGCTTTCAGTGCTTTCCTGCTTTCGTATTGTATGTCGAATTCGGATAGCTCGAGGGACCACTTTAGCATTCTCCCGGCCATGTCTGGTCGGCTGAGAAGCTGCTTGATAGGCTGATTTGTTCGAACGACGATGGTATGGGCGAGGAAGTAGTACCTCAGCCTTCTGGCCGCTGTTATTAGGGCCAGCGCGACTTTCTCGATTTGTTGGTATCGCACTTCGGGTCCTTGTAGGGCTTTGCTGGTGAAATATACGGGCTTCTGCCCGTCTTCAGCCTCTCGGATCAAGGCGGCGCTGACCGCTTCGTTTGAGACGGCCAGGTAGAGATATAAGATCTCGTTGTCTCCATGTCGGGAGAGGACGGGTGGTTTTGAGAGTACCTGCTTAAGGTGGGATAGTGCTTGCTCGCATTCCTCAGACCATTCAAAGGTCGCTTCCTTTCGCAGTAATTTAAAGAATGGAAGAGCATGCTGGGCGGATTTTGCGACAAAACGGGATAGTGCCGTGAGCATCCCGTTTAGGACTTGGATGTATTTTTTATTGTTAGGAGTGGGGAGTTCCGAGAATGCTCGGCATTTATCCGGGTTGGCTTCTATTCCTCTTTCGGTTAAGTAGAAACCGAGGAACTTGCCTGCCCGGACACCGAAGGTGCATTTCTCTGGGTTGAAGCGCATCTTGCAGGATCTGGCCTGCTCGAATACTCGCACAAGATGCGTGGTGTGGTCGGAGTCCTCCCGAGATTTGAAGATCATGTCGTCCATGTATACCTCGAGGGTGTCGCCGATCTCTCCTCGGAATACCTTGTTCATCATCCGTTGGTATGTAGCTCCGGCGTTTTTGAGTTCGAAGGGCATTACATTGTAGTAGTAATTACCCGACTCAGTCATGAACGTCGTGCACTGCTTGTCGCACCTCGCCATGGGGATTTGGTTGTAGCCTGAATAAGCATCCATAAAAGATAACAATTTATAGCCGCCCGAGTTGTCAACCAGCCTATCAATGTTAGGCAATGGATAAGCATATTTGGGGCATGCCCGATTAACATTAGTATAATCAACACACATTCTCCATTTTCCATTAGATTTTTTGACTAGTACAAATTTTGAGAGCCAAGTTGAATACTTGGCCTCGGAAATAAAATTCGCCTATAAGAGGTCTTTTATAGCTTTCTCGGCAGCCTGCGCTTTCTCGGGAGACTGTCGACCCCTACGTTGAACTATTGCCTTCGAGTCTGGGCATTTCCGTTACGCTCCAAGCGAACAGGTCGGCGTTGGCTCTAAGGCAGGCCATGAGCTGCTTCCTCGGTAGGTCTGGGATGCCCTTACCGATTTTTACCGCTTTGTCGGGGTTGTCGCCCAGCAGGACAAGCTCGAAGTCCCCGTCTGGGATAGGTCGGACGGGGTGAGTTGTCTTTGGTCGCGTCTCTTCGCCGTTCTTTAGTTCTTCTTCCGTGAAGCAAGCGTCGAGATCGACTGAGCTGATGTTGGTCGGTTGATGCTGATCTTCCCGAGGAGGCCTGTCTTCGGGCCTTGGTTTCTTGTTGGAGCTGGGTGGAGGGGCGATTAGTTGCAACCCTTTCACCGAGGCGTCGAAGATCCTTCTGGCGGCTTCGATGTCAGTGTTGATGGTGGCTACTCGTCCCCTTTTTGTGTAGAACTTCATCTTCAAATGCACGGTTGAGGGGACGGTGGTGAGTTCATCCAGAGTGGGGCGCCCGATGATGCAGTTGTAGAGGGTCTTGCAGTCGATCACCAAGAATCTTGTCTTGACCTGTCTGGAAGCTTCCCCTTCCCCGAAGGTGACGATCAGCTCGACGTAACCCCAAGGTTTGGTAATGGCCCCGTTGAAACCTTGGAGGTCGGAGCCCACATATGGAGTGAGGTGCGAGTCGTCCGGCTAGAGGGTCCGGAAGAGGTGGGAATACATGACGTCGACCGAGCTCCCCTCGTCGACCAGGACCTGTCGGACGTCGAAGTTCGCCATCCTTGCTCGGACGAGCAGGGGAATTGTGGCGTTCGGAGCCCCTCCGGGCAGTTCTTCCAAATAGAAGGTGATCGGGTCTGATTTCCCTTTGAATTTCTGTAGGGTAGGGCCGAGATCCGAGTTGGCGCTGATCAGTTCATCAAACTTTCTCTTCACTAAGCTGATGGTGAGAGAACCGGGGTCCCCGCCATTGGATATGACCATCGCGGTCGGGAACCCTTCCCATGTGCTGAAGGCGGTTGTCACCCCGACTGAAGGAATGAAGTCTTCTGGTTGGATGACGGACAGAGCTACTTGCAGTGGTCTACTGTCCGGCGAGTTACCCTCGTCGGAGTTCCGTGGGGCTTCTCTTTGGGAAGGTTCTCCCTTCTTCGTGTATTTCGAAAGGCGACCTTCTTTAATCAGAGTCTCGATGGCATCTTTGAGATGTATGCATTCGTCGTTCAGATGCCTGTGGCTTTTGTGATACTTGCAGTACTTGGATTTATCGGTCCCTGGTCTGGTGGGGTTCGACTTCGGGGGCCTGATGCTAGAGTTCTTGAAGTCGGTGCTTTTGTACTCGGCTAGGATTTTCTCGCGTAAGGCGTTCAGGGGAGTATAGTCGCTGAATCGACCGGCTGGTCCTCGGCGTTCTTTAGCATCGTGGGACCTGTCGTCCTTCCTTTTCTCATGTCCTCGGCGCGAGCCCGAGTTGTCGTGGTTCGAGCTGCGGGCAGCATCATTGCCCCTCGAAGCTTTTATCGCCGCTGCTTCGCCTTCTTCGAAAGCGATGAAGGCTTGGGCTTTGTGGAGGGGGGCATTCATGGTGTGCACCTTCTCGATTTTTATAGCCTTCTTGAAGTCGCTTCCGGGGAGAAGTCCTCGCTCTAGGAGGTATCTCTTCATGTAATCGGTCGTCTGTACTTGGACGGCCTCTTTGTTGAACCTGTCGAGGTAGTCTCGGAGAGGTTCGTTGGTTCCTTGGACCATAGCCTCGAGGTTCGTCTCTGACTTTGGTTGCCGACGGGAGGCTGTGAAATGGCTCAAAAAGAGTTCTTTGAGCTCGGTCCAGGAGTGGATGGAGTTGGGAGGAAGATTCATGTACCACGTCATTGCTCCTTTCTTGAGCGTGATCGGAAAGATGCGGCATTTGATGGAGCCTCGGACGACGTGATAATCCATGACGGCTTCGATGCTTCGAATATGGTCGTCGGGATCGGTAGTTCCGTCGTATAGGTCCAAGGTCGGTGGTTTTTCCATCCCCCGTGGAAGACGAGCTCTTCGGATGCTTTCGGACAAGGGACTGCGGAAGTCTTCTTCGTCACTTGGTCCTGGAGAGGTCGAGAGTCTGCCTTGCTAAGATTTCACCTGTGCTCTGCCCGGATTTTTGTGATTGTCCCGGGGAGGGGAACGCTCGCGGGGTTTCAACACAGCTTTGGAGGGGCCTCGAGACTCTCGTTCGGGGGAGAGGCTCCCAGTTTCAGTGGTTTCAGGTCTCTGATTCTTCCTGCCCTTTCGCACTGGAGAGCGGGAATATGATCTCTGACGATGATACCTCTTAGGTGGGGAGTGCGAAGAGGATGGAGAACGCCGACGATACCTCCTCGGTGGTGAGCGCGAGGAAGAATAGGAGCACGATCGATAGTGTCTCCGTGAGGGGGAACGATATCGTCGCTTCCACTCTAGCTCGTGAATGCGGTCACCTTGGAGCCAGATGAGACGGTTTGTCTTTTGCAGTTCTTTGAGCAAAAGGACAGTTGTGGGGTCAGCTTCCTCGGGTATATCGACCTGCTCTTGGTCGTCTTTGTAGTGAACTCTTCGCCTCTCGGAGGTATGGGTGAATGAAGAGGCAACCTGCCCGTCTCTGGCGTCGGTTTCGTTCAGGTTCTGGGTCTGCTCTGGTCCATTCTGGGGTTGAGGCTGCTCGTTCCCACCGTTTTGAACTTGTTCGACGTTCTGAAGTTGCTGTCTCCTGTTGGGTTGCGAGGTCTCATGCCTCTGTCCCCTTTGCCCGTCAGCGGTATGCTGTTGTCCCTCCCGCCGATGTCGATTCGTCCCCTCGGGGGTGGAACCCTCGATGAGATGTTGCAGGTGGAAGGGATCAGGGTTTGGGACGTTGGTGTTGTTGTTGTTGCCAGCCATGACGATCGTGGAATGGATTAGCTTTGATCTTTGTTTATTAAAGAAGTGGGAGCAAGGTTTCCACAGACGGCGCCACTGATCGTACCTGATCAGAAGAATCGTCACTGGCCGCTCGGAACAGGGTCTTCGAGGAATGAGAAGGGGGTGTACCTGCAAGGTACTCCGATGCCAAAGTAAGGAAACGAGCAAAGGAGTGCGAGTACAAGCTAAGAGTAAGAAAGAAGTGAATACCTGACCCTCCAGTGAAAGAGGGTATTTATAGCCCCCAGCGCTGGGCCATGATCTCGCTAATGGGTTGGACTTCCAAGCCCAACTAGGAGACTGTCAGGTTTCCTGAGCGGAAATATCGAAGGTGCGTGAGTGCCCTCTGTCCTGGTCAACCGCTCCGAAGTTTAAGGGAGGTGCGGTCCTTTAGGGACCACGTGGACTCCGCATTATTTGGGGGGTTGGAGTAAGGTCCTAGGCGTGGGTGATGCTCGCGGGAAGCCCTACGAGGAGTAAGGTCCTCGGCGTGGGTGATGCTCGCGGGGAGCACCCGTGCTAGGCGCCAGCCAGCTCGCAAGGAGCATTGTGCCGAGCATAATGGGGACGAGCGTTCTTGCTCGTCAATTAGGAGCACAGGGTGGTTTGGGCCTCTAAGGCTAAGTGGGCCGAAAATAGATTGGGCATAGTCTTGGCCCAGTCCAGAACAATAGATATTTGAGTATAACATCAAAATATAAAATATAATCTTGAAACCTCAAAATATTGATATGTTAAATTTTTGGATGAATGTGAATATTATAGTTAAAAATATAAAAATACTTGTATGAGGTGCCATAAAAATATAATTTTGAAACCTCAAAACAAATGAATAATCTTTTACCCTGTGACGGAAATAAAATTAATAATCAATACACATGTATAAAGTAAGAAATAGAAAATAAAAACTATCATACAAATTTGAAGAATAGCATATAATCGAAGATATGGAACTAAAGTCACATATTTATACTCACATCGAGAAAGCGCATGTAGACCAATAGAAATTAATAAAATTATAACAAAAAAATTATTATTAGAATTTGATATTAATATTATGTGAGTAGTTCAAAAGTTGATACAATTGTTTTTATAAATATAAAATAAATGACAATAGTAATTTTTAAAATTACAACTATTCAATTCACTAATTGTATGGTTAATAATTATCACATACAATTCAATTATTTTCATTAATTTATTCCTTATAATTAAAAAACTCAATAGTTTATTCATAATATTTTAATAAAATAATTTATTTTTTTGTTATAAAATGTATAATGGGCAAATAAATTATTAGAATTAGATCATACTGAAGTTATTATATAATTATTTATTTAATGATTGTTTCGTTCTATAAAAATTATTCATAAATTTAAGATTTAATTATTTATTCATAAATTAAAAAATATTAAATAATATAATAATTTAGGAGAATTCTTATATAGAATAATTTTTAGGAGTTGTATCATTAGACAATAAACTAAGTTAGTAAAAATTTACAAATTTATTTGTGGTTGTATTTTAAATAAATTGATTTTTTTTTTCATAATCAGGCATCTGGTCTATTAGACCATCTAATTTATTTTAGAGGTTAATAATACAAAATTTATTAAATTAGATTATTTTTGGGTTAAATATATTAATATTGAGTGAAAAATATAATTATAAAATGTAAGAATTAAAATTAAAGAATTAAAGAGGTTTATAAACATTAAATCCTATACAAATGTAACGGAATTATTAAAATTAATTTATGTAAGTATTAAATTTTATAAAATGAGTAATTTTCTAAAAAGGTCAATTAAATAATTATTCAAAGGAGAAACTAATGAAATAAGTTATAAAAATAATTTTCAATTAACATATATTAATAGTAAAGAAATTATGAAAATTAATTTATAGTTACATTAGTATTATTAAATTCTATACCTTTATATAATGATAAATAAAAACTAAAAATTTATTAAAAACATAAAAAACATCTCCCTATTGTACATTTAAAAAACTATAAAAAATAAATATATTAATATTTTAATATTTTTTATTTTATATTATTAAAATACTAAAATAAAATATTTATAAACTTTAAACTATCATATCAATTAATCTTTAGTTTTATTTTTAAATTATTATTTCTGTAATATTTTATCTACTTCAAATCTTTAACACATATTTTTTTATTTCGGTAAAAATATTTTTATTTTATGTTATGAAAAATAAATATTTAAAAATAAATAGAATATAAAAATGTTACATATTAAATTTAAAGTAGTCGTGTATTTAATTATTGAGTTCTAATACTATAAAATTAACAAATAATTTAATTATTTATTTAAAAATATTATATACCAATAGTTAAATAAAAATAAATATTTTAAAATAAATAGAATATAAAAATGTTACATATTAAATTTTAAAGTAGTCGTGTATTTACATATTGAGTTCTAATACTATAAAATTAAAAAAAAAATTAACTATTTATTCAAAAATATTATATACCAATAGTTAAATATTTTGATAGTAAGAATTAATTAATTAATTAAATATAATATCAAATATAATTCTAAGAATGGTTATAAATAATGATAATTTTAATTAATATTGGAAATTTTAAGAAATTGACACATCAACATTAGTGTTATATTAGAATGACACATCATCATTAGGTTTAGGGTTGTTACCAAGATTGTCATCATGACAACCTTAGATTTATATTAAGTAGATAAAATTGGGTATCCAATAACTAAACCACATTATTATTATGGGTACCAGTTTATATTTGGATAACAAAATGAATACCTGCTTTTATATTTTAGCATTTGGATTGAGTTTTAAAAAGTGGAATAATTTGGATACCAATTTGATTAAGGATAACCGGGTTTTTTCACACCCCTACCCCCTTCCAAATATAATAGAGTCAAATTTAAGTAATAGGAATCACATTTTAACTATCCCAAAAGTTAATCCAATGTATTACATATTCGGATTTAAGATAGACGGTTATGGTCAGGGGTGTTTGTGGTGCGGTTTTGACATAAAAAATTATCCGAACTACAAGAGAAAAAAGTGTGCAGTTCAGTTTGATTCGGTTGACTTTTAAAAATAAATCCGAACCAAATCAAACCAAACTAATCCGATTTGGGTTGATTCGATTTAAAAAAAAATATTGAGTCATACATACACATATAAATGACAGCATAATTTTGTATTTAGTCATTTATGTGTTATCAAATTATAATAAAATTCATCATAATTGACAACAATTTACCATTTGATATACAAAAATAAGATTAGAGAAAAGTGAAATAAAAACATAAAATAGTAGTATAAAATAATATCAAAAACATTATAATGAAATAGAAAAAACATATGAGAATAAAGATTAGAGAAGATGAAAAAGAAAGAGGAAAAGAGATGAGAGATTAGAGAAAAATAGGAGCATTAAACACGTAATCGTAAGATTAAGGCATAATAGGTTTGAGTTTGGGTAGGAAGTGGGTTAAGTGAAGTTTGAATTGTAACATAATATGGTTTGGTTCGATTAAGTTTGGTTTGTAAAATACAAACTGCAAACAAAGCCGAACCGCGCGGTTTTATTAAAAAATGACTCAAACATATCCGAACCAAATGTGATTTTATTGTGGTTTCAGTTTAGTTTGGTTTGATTAGCGGTTTTCTATTGGACCGGTTCAATTTTGAACACCACTAATTATGTTATAGAGTCAAATGTATTACATTCTTCTTGATTCCTGTATTTGGTTTACGAGTACTTTGTGTACTCTTTTTTAATGTTATCATCTTTGACTATAAAAAAAAATGTATCTTTTGTATGTATCAATCAAATGTAAAGGTGGCAAAATGGGCCCAGCCTGCGGGAAAAACTCGTTTTATCCGTCATTTTTTGCAGATTGAGCCTGAATTTTAAACCCGCATATTTAAGTATGCCCTTCCTGCTCCGCACCGTATAAAAATGGGACGGACTGGGGCGGTTACGGGCTGCCCGCGGGTATAAATTTAAGAACAAATAAAATTAATTTTATTGATATCTTAAGTTATGGCCCATACAAAAAAAAACCATCAAATTGAATTAGGGTTAAAGACAGTTGTAGCAACCTGCCCTAAAATTAAAGATTTAGAGTCGCCACCTATTCTGAAGGGCGAATAGGAAACCCTACGCAGTATAAAGATCAAGGTAAGATACTATATTCAGGTCGAGGGAAGGTGTTAGGCACCCTCAACCCTTTCCTATTGGCTTTGAATCTAAGGATAAAGGTTTATGGCTAAAATTGAGGTTTATAGCTAAGGGAGTGAATAGGGGAAAAATTGAGATTTTAGGGAGGGGGACTCGCCTTGGTTATCCAAGTGCCTACGTATCTCCTTATGGAGAATCAGAGTCACCGTAGTTCGGGCACAGGGTTGTACGCCTTAGAATTGAATTTGATTTGAATGTGTTGACGGTATTTTGAATTACAGTTTCGCAGTTTTAGAAAAGGTATTTTGAATTACCTTCGTAGTTTCGCAGTATTGAAGAGATGAAAATCTGTGGTTTGTGGTTTGATGTGTTTGGGCGTACAACCCTGATTTGATATGGCACCGTTAGTTGCGGTGACCAATAGGTTTGGTCAGTATAGCTAACGGATTACGGGGCATTGCTGATTACTCGGATCGATAGATTGATCGTCGCGGGCAGCAAATTAAATATGTATTTTAATTTGTGTATTTTTATCTCTCGTCTAAAGCGACTGATAGCTTCAGTCGGGTCGAGGAGAGAATTGATTTAGAATTAATAAATTAATTAAAATGTCAGAACAATTTATTTCTCGTCTAATACGACTAATGGATTCAGTCGGTTCGAGGAGAAATTAAACTTGAATCAATTATATCGTTAATAAATAAATTAGAAACAATTATATTATTAATAAATAAATTGGATGATAAAAAGTTATTCCTCGTCTACTGCGACTAATGGATTTAGTCGGTTCGAGGAGAAAATTCGGTTGAAAGAATAAACAATTAAATAATTAGAATTTTTACAAAAAAAACTAATTAATTAATTTTATTGTTATTATTTTTTATTTTATACCAGGGGGGTGTATTTTGTTGGGTGTTAGCAAATTGGGGTGGTGTAAGAAGTACAAAGCCAAGCCCATTAAGTTCTTAGTCCATCTTGATCGTGTGTGGTGAGGGCGCATGGGTTTTGGTGTGCTACAGAGACGTGAAGCGTTGGATCGGGATATGCTTTAATCATACGGTTTGCGTGTATGGATAGCGTAGCGCATGATAAGGAAAGGCACATAGAATCATGTTCTTTGTCCCAAACGTGTGACCGTAGAAGGGCCACGCGTCGTCATCCTTGACCTGCATGTGCGTCTATAAAAACTCAGCACCAAAACCTTCACTCCTTTTTCCTTTTCTTTTTCTCTCTCTTCCTTCCTCTCTCTCTCTCTATTCTCTCGTTTCTCTTTTCCCTTCCCAGCCAAATCCAGAAACATAGGGATAACCCCCGTGAACCACCATGCACCGCCCCTTAAACCGCCCTCTAGCAGCCGCAATAACCCAGTTTCCGGTTGAATGTCAACCGTGAAACTCATATGTTCATCCCTCCACTCACCCAGAAATCCAGATCCGATGAAGATCACCATGATCTTCATCCCTCCCAATCCCCAAAACTTCAACAAAACCCAGAAAACCACATAGAGTATTAACCCTAACCCCCAAATCAAACCCAGATTCATGCAATACCCATGCAATCGGCAATTTTAATCAACAAAACAAACATATAAACATGCAATCCGAGGGAACCCTAAGCTAAGTTCAACGGTGGTTACCTTATTTCTTCAATTTCAGGATCGTGTAAGCTCCCTCCCTCTAATCTCTTCTTCTTTCTCTGTGATTGCAGGTACGAAGCCAAAGGATCAAGCGGCGGCTTAGGGTTCTCTCCCGCAAAATTTTTTTCCACCCCTCTTCTAATTTAGATTTCAGCTTAAATAGTTTTAGGGTTTGTTTTTAGATTTAGGGAAGATTAGATTCACTTAGGTTATCAATTTGATTATGATTAATTCTTTTCAGATTTCATACCAATTGTAATCTCCGATTCAATTAAATAGAAATTCTTATTTGTATAAGTTAAGATTTGATTTGATTCTATGTGTTATTGTTAGATTTGATGCGTTTTGATTCAGATTCATGGGCCTGGGCGGAATTGGTTTGATTAGGGTTTGGATGATGAGGAGAGGGCGGCGCCGCTGAGAGCATGGAGGGAAGGCTAGGGTTTCGTTTGGGGGAAGGAGATGAACAGGATCCGGGTCGTTTTGACCCGGTCCAATCCTGGTTTGTTCTGACCCAAAACCCATGACCCAATACCATATCCAATAACTGGGTTGTTGTGCTGTCACGCTTTTAGCCCAAACACTAATTAGCCCATTAGTCTTAGTAATTTTGATTAAAACAACATAACATCTTAATAAGAATGATTAGTAAAGCTTAATAATATTAACTAATAAAGATATTTAAAATAAAGCTAAATTGTCTAAAATATCCATAATAGTTAAATTAATTAAATTCATACTAATAATTCCAATATTAATCTTAGTTAAATGTTTTAAAATTAATACTAATAACCTTATGGTTAGTAAATGATAATATTTGACAAATAAACAAAGGGTAATAAAATGATTAAATGAAACAAATGGGCCCAAAATAAATTGGATCTCAAATATTTACTATCCACACCTCCACTTATTTCAAACCATACAGGAATTTTATAGGAGAGCGAGTTTAATAATAGGTATGTCAAACCCTGTGGCTCCTAATTTTTAACTCCCTTAAAAACGAATTATAACGGGTAAATTTTGGGGTATGACAACAGTACATGTACATCACTCTTTTTCTCTCCTATCCAAAAGAAAACATGTTTTGTTTTGATTCTCACTTCTTCTCACAAATCCGTGACACTTTCGTGAACACTCAATCATCCTCTTTTGTCCGAAGTTCTGATTCTCACTTTTTCTCACTCATCAGCGGCGCTTTCGTGAACACCCAATCGCCGGCTTTTGTCCGACGCGTTGAATCGCCTCTCTCTATCGGTTAAAAATAGTGGTTAGTTTCAAAACATGTCTCTTTCAATGGAAAAATTTGTTGTTGCTTTCAATGTTGTTTTTATTCTAGCTAATATATAACAAAAATACTAGATAACGTGAGTTTTTAATTTGAGTTTCAAAACATATCTCTCTCTCACACACACACACACAAACACACACATGTCGCCTCTCTCTCTCTCTCTGTAGTATTTTTATTTGAGTTTTTAAATCTTAGTTTTTAATTTGATTTCTGAGTTTTTAAAACATGAGTTTTCAATGGAAGAATATGAGTTTTTAATTTGAGTTTTAAAACCCGTCTCTTTCAAAACCTGAATTTTTAATTTGAGTTTCTGGTTTCATTCCTCGTAAGTTCATTTGAGTTTGGATTCACCTTATCTAGATAAAAAAATTAATTTGACTTTGGATTCACCTTTCATTAAAAAATACTAGATAATCTGAGTTTTTACTTTGAGTTTCTTCTTTCCTTTCAGTGATGATGCTAATATATAACAAGAGCAAGAAATAAATTTGCATATTCTTATAATGAGATGAGAAATGTTTATAGTCTAGTGAAATTAGAAATGTTTTATCCCTTTTTATTTTAGTGGAATGAGAACTATTTATAGTCTTGCTCAGCACATGTTTTAAATTTGATTGTGCAAGAGGGTTTGAAAGTACTTGGTGACGTATTGAAAAAGATTAGGGAAAGTGTGAAATATGTGAAGGGCTCTGAGGGTGGAATGAAAAAATTCAAAGAATGCATTGAACTCATTGGGGTGTTGAAACATCGGCTGGTTTGTCTTAAGATGTTTCTACTAGATGGAATTCTACTTATTTGATGCTTCAAAGTGCATTAAAGTACCGGCGTGTATTTGCAAGTCTTAATTTTCATGATGATAATTATAAGGTTTGTCCTTCATAAGAATATTGGAAAAGAGGAGATAAGATATTCATTCTATGAGACCACAAACTTGATTTCCGGAACGTCTTACCCTACTTTCAATTTGTATTTTTTGCAAATTTAGAAAATTCATTGTGTTTTGATGGCAAACATCAAAGATGAAGACACTCTTATTAGAGACATGGTTGAAAGTATGATGATCAAGTTTGAGAAGTAATAGTGTGATTATAGTATGGTTCTTGCTCTAGGGGCGGTTCTTGACCCGAGGATCAAGCTTAATTACCTCTTTGGAATATATGTATGAAAAAGTTGATCCACTTACCTCAAAGCTTAAAACAGATGAAATTAAGCAGAAGTCGTACACTCTCTTTGAGATGTATCGTCGCCTTCATACCTCGTCGTCCACAACCTCTCAAACAGTCAAACTCCATCTTCCATCACTAGAGGAGAATCAAGTCCACACGCGTTAACTAAGAGTTTGTTCAATGTAAGTATCTTGTTCTAAAATGCTATAATAACTTGCTATAAATTGGTGTAATTTGCTAGAAAATGCTATAGTAACTTGTTGTAAAATGATGTTACTTGTTGTAAATTGATGCAAAATGCTTTAGTAACTTGTTGTAAATTGTTGTAATTTGCTATAAACTACTGTAATAACTTGCTGTAAATGTTGTTACTTAATGTAACTTGATGTAAAATGTTGTAACCTGCTGTAAAATATTGTAAATTGTTGTAACTTGTTATAAAATACTGAAATAACTTGTTGTAAATGCGGTAAATTGGTGCAACTTGCTGTAAAATGCTGTAAATTGTTGTAAAATGTTGTAAATTACCTTAATAACTTGCTATAAAATGTGGTAAATTGTTGTAACGTGTTACAAACATGTTCTATTATTTTCCTTGCTAGGATTTGAATGTACACAAACAATAACTTGCAACAGAGACCGAAAAGTCTCAACTTGATGTTTTATTTGGAGGGACAAGTGTGGATTTAATTTATTAAAATTTTGATGACTTGAATGTTCTTCAATGGTGTAAGGAGAATTGGAACAGGTTTAAAGAGTTATCTTTATTGGCTCGTGCTTTGTTAGACATCCTTATTACTACCGTTGCATGTAAATCTACTATTAGTATTGGTTCAATCATTCTAAACAAATATAAAAGTCGCTTATTGTCGAAGAATGTAGAGGCATTGATTCGTACTCGCAATTGGCTTCATGGTTTTAATAGTTTTAGTACATAATCCAATATTAAATTTTCTTTAAATACTTTATGATTTTTTCCATTATTGTTAATTTAGTTACTTACACTTAAATTGTTTTATAAATGTAGTGAGTGACGATGAAGATAATGATGACAGAAGCTTGGCGAAAAGTATTACAACAGGAGCATCATTTATTTATGATGTAGATGAAGATTGATTAATGCATCTTTTTTTGTTGTAGAGAATTTGGAGACTTTGGTGTTAGATTAAACTATTTATGACTTATTTTCTAACTTTTGTTGAATTTGTGATGTTGAACTTTTGATGAATTCGTGATGTTGAACTTATGTTGAATTTGTGATATTTAAGGTTTGTTAAATTTGATTACTAGATGTAGGATAATGATAGTATTTTTTTATTGGTAGTATTAAGATTTATGAGTTTTTTTTTTAAAATTATATCATGAAAGAAAAAGAAAAAGATTTTTTTAAAGAGAATAGGGGGTCTGCCCGCATGCCCGTTATTAAATGCGGCAGGCCTAGAAAATGAGCCCGCATCTCCACTTTTGACAGCCTCGCCCTACCCCTTTTTTTACAAACTTTTGCGGGGAGGGCCTAAACGAGGCGAACATGCCCGTTTGCCACTCCTAATCAAATGTGCACAAACTAAAATTAAATTGTAATGTTACTAGAAGTAAAACCATTGTGAAATTCTTTCTTTTTTTCTTTCTAATCGAGTATGCTCTGCATGTCAGAGAGACCAAGATTCTACATGCCACCCCCAAGTTATATATGGCACCTCCCTCATTTTTCTTAATTCCACAAATACGCCATCTTAAAGGGGAAAAAAATTTGAACCAAATTTTTGGTAGTGCATATGAAATTTCTGATATCACATAAATTTTCGGTAGTTCATTTGAAATTTCCGGTACCTTACTAAAATTTCCAGAAATTTCAAAATTTACCAGTCCATACCGGAAATTTAGTGGATAACTGAAATTTCCTGTCGTGTATTTTGTCAATTTTTTGGACGATATAAATTTCGCCAACAGTTTTGTAGGACTTGGATTTCACCGAAAATTTTGTGTGGTCTAGAATGAATCCAAAGTTCTATAAATAGGGTGTATGTTATAAAGAAAGACATCTAAAAAAATGTCTCTTCCTCAATTTTTTTATTAAGGTAGAAGTGTATTTCAACAGAAACAATCCTCCTGTTGAGTTCAAGTTTCTTGATGACGCCTCATCTCTCGCTAACTTGACAGATTAGTTGAATGAATTGTTGCCGAATATCGAGAACAAAATGGTGAGAAAGATCGAGTTTCGTGAAGATTAGGTTGATAGTAACAAAAGGGTGAAATACAACTTGATTGAGTTGAAGACAGATGAAAACGTGACGACCATGTGGAAATCGTTTTGTCGTAGAATATCTAAGGGCCAATCATGTTTGATGCACAAATTTTGAGATCGGTTGACGACATAATCAAGATGATGAAACGTGCAAAATCATCTAGTAGTAACTAGGTTTTCATACTTAGTTATTTTAATTTATGATCGTTGTATTGTACCGTCTGTTATGTTTATCTTCTAATTGAAAAAGTAATCGGCAAAATATTATGCAATAAAAATATTGTGATGTGAGAAGTAGTTTAAGTCACATAATATACAAAATATACAGCTATAAAATCAAAATATCAAAATAGGCCCCGACAGACTATGTATGCAACCCAAGCTAATCCTATTAAAACCTCATCATCTGGGTTTACCAAAACCATGAGGTTATCCATAATAACAGCGATCATCTGGAGACGCTCCTAATCATCTGAGCCTGGTGGAGATGGTGGTGGAGGTGTGGCGTCAGCCCATACCTCAGTATCAGAAACCCTAGCACAAAAGGACATACAACATTGAAAGACCCTGCAGTAAGTGGTATGAGGTGAGGATGTGATATAGTGAGATACCACTCTAGATAGCCATCCTAACACTGCGAAGGGTGCTAGACGGTCACTCCCCTAGATCTAATCTCATGGCAGAGCTGATGATGTGGCTCTGAAACCATCAATCTATCCCCCCTCTAGAGCCTCCATAATTAATTGAGGGATACTGTCATACCCCAAAATTTGCCCACACTTTTCAAAAATTCAAAACTATTTCAAAAATTGGATTTTTATAAAATCTCGGGTTCATTTACATTGACATTCTGAATTTTATAAATATTCGATTTAAAGTCTATTTTAAAAATATAATAGTTTACTCTTAAATTTTTATATTTTATTAAATAGCAAAATGCTGACTAATGTTTCATAAACTTTCAATTGGGTTTTTATTTCAAATAAATAATATAGCACAATTGGTAAGCAAGTAAGGTTGGCAGGTACAAGGTCTCGGGTTCAAATCCCACTTCTGACATTTTCCATTTTTTATTTATTTCTAACTTTATTTTATTAGTATTTTATTCAAAAAAATCACAAAAAATAATATATTTTTTATCATTTTAAAATTAATTTTTTGCTTTTTTTTAAATTTTGACCTTTTCTAGAAATTATTATTTTTTTCATTTTTTATCATAAAAATATCAAAAATAACCAAAAAAATTATTATTACTTCTTTTTGTAAATATTAGTTTTTTTTTTTTTTTTTGCATTATCATTATATTATTATTTAAATTATATATATTAGGTAATTATCTTTTAAATATTAGATTATTTTTAGAAGTTAATTTTTATTTTTAATATCATTTAACCACAAAATCAAGTCTTTAACTTTTCTAAAATATATACCCGACAACATCAATAACATTTTCAAAACATTTTATTTCTTTCCAAAGCAATATTCCAACAGTAAAAATCAAGATGGAAACCACATGAATACCAAAACTTAATGACATTTAATCTGTGTTTTTAAATTGATTCATTGTTGGATGTTTCTTTTGGGGGACGATAAAAGGACATCTCTTTCACCAATTTTCACAGACAGTAGCCGCACCACAATTCCAATCTTCTAACATCACCATCATAATTCCATTCAAATCCATCAACAAACAGAACCTGTAAATACAATATAACCACAATTCCAATCTTCTAACATCACCATCATAATTCCATAAAATCATTCAAATAAAATATTACTAACATCATATACTAACAATAATAACAACTGTTATTCAATTTTTCTATTTTGCAGCAACTCAAGCCCAAAGGTAAAAGAATAAAGAAGCAAAGAATTGTACTGTGGATGCCGAAAATCAACTGAGTTCGACGAAGCAGTTTTGAATCTGCTATCGTCTCCGACACTCACACCATTACCACAAAGCAGCCCCGTCGTCAACCATCGAAAGCTACCGCCGGAACACCTCAGGTCGCGGTCGTCTGAGCCGCTCCCGCAGGCGCCGCAACCGCCGTTGCCGGCCAAAAACGCAGCCGCACGACGCCGGATCCATCACTCAGTCGCGAACACCACCGCTTGCGGTCGACGCTCAACCAAAAAACAACACGTTAGTTCTTCAAATCACAACCACGCGAGCAACAACCTCCGGCCACCGTTGCAACCCACAATCGGACGCCGCCATCGAATTTCAAAGGTCTGTGATTTTTATTGCTCTTGCCGTTTTCAATTGACTAAGTTGATTGCTTGAACCATGAATATATATGTTGATAACCATGCTGTTTATTGAATAGAAGAACATATAAAAAGAAAAAGAGGAAAATATGATGAAGAAGAAGAGATCTTTAAAAAGATAGATCTGAGTTTTTTAGTTTTGTTTGCTTCTGATATGTAGTATATGTATTTATTGTTTTATTTATTTTGTTAATAATCATCGCCATGTGTTTAAACTTGAGTGGATGGGTTCAAAGTTTGATTAAGTCAAACTTTACAATATTTTGTTTTAATTTGACATGAAAACTAGGATGGAGAAGAAAATAGGTGTCCTGGTACGTTTATAGATATAACTATTTTTTTTATTTTTTCTTTTTTTTTATTATTTGTTTGTTTTTTTTTAATTTCAATTATTAGTAGTTATAAATTATTATGGTTTAAATTAGAATTAGTTTTAATTAGTACGGGCCTTGGGCCTTCACTCTTTTTATTCACACTCTCCTTTTTTACGACTCAGCCCATTTGTGTGTTTTAGATTTTTGTTATTTAATTATTTAGTTTTTTTAATTTACAATAGTTTGGTTTAATTTTGTCATTTATAAAAATTCAAAAATAAGTCTTTCATTTTATTTAATAAAGATTATATAAAAAAAAATACTTTGGTTAATTGTTAATTTCTTTTTTAGAATTTAAGGTTTGTTTAAATATTTGTAATTAATTTCTTGATTAATATTTGATTACTAACATTTTTATTTTAATTGTGAGGTACTATCGTTGAGGCTTTACGGACATTTACAAGCTTTATACTTGATAGTTTCATATATAATTTTTATTTTTGCTTTAATTTCATGTTTGGGGTTTGTAATAATTTTTCCCCGTTTGGCAATTTGTAATTCCCCCATCCCGAAGCCATGTAATAGCGTAGGACCTTTACATTGTGCACTTTAATTTTCCGCACCTTATAACTGCTTAGATGCATGTCTTAATAGGATTGTATGACAAGACTAATAATCAATCGTTAGATCACTAACTCAAAGATAATATATCTGAACATAACACACTCCCTTTTACTCTTCACACACTCACCTCTAGGGTTTCCCCTCTTGGTTGCCTTTCGAGAGAAATAGTCAAGTCCCTTCGAGCGTAGGGATGCCTTAGCCCATGTTGCCTTCGATTCAAAATCACCATGTCCCTCCGATTTAAAGATCATAGTCCCTTTGATGTCGCCTTCGGTATAAATGATCTTGTCCCTCGATTAAATGGTGATGGTCCCTCTGATGGCTAAGGTATCCTTACATGTTGTCTTTATGACTATTCACATCTTATAGGACTTCCTACCCTCTTTATGGTATGGATAGTCTCTATGAAGATTCGACGACCCTTCGATGACCCGCACGTCCAATATAACAAGGACTACCTACTCCTATATAGTATGGATAGTCCTAGGAACTTTAAAAATTACAGAAAAAGACCAATCAATTAGGGTAGTGCTCTTAAACTGCCTAGCTCAATAAAAATATTTTTTCAATACTATCTCAAAAAAACTAAGGCTACGCATTTACGCTAAAGTCCTTATGCCCTTTTCAACTCAAAACAAACAAACATGAGCTAAGCAAATTAAGAGCCCGTAGATAACTACGGATGAAAAGGGTGCTTACACCTTCCCTTTTCATAACTTACCCCCCGAGCCCGTTTTCTTTTCAAAAGGTCTTTTTCTGTACTTTTTACCTTTCCTAACATTGGACAAAATAAAAGTCGGTGGCGACTCGTGCTCACCGCAACATTGTTGCTTTTAAAAATAAAAGTCAGTTCACCGAGTTACAGATACCCTAGACATAACCATACTATCGTAGGCACCTCTCAGGCAAGTGTCTAGCCATCGAGGTCTCCCACCTCATATGCCATGAATATAATGCAGCGTCATCATATGGACGATGGGATTGGTGAGTTGTGCGTGGTGTCCAGACGATGTCATATTATTGTCATAAGATCCATCCTCCTTCTGTACTCTGCAACCCCACCCTGTATCGTTTTCCTGGACCTCAATCTCCTCGCCTGTGGAGAGTCTGCTGTGATACGCTGCACCCTTCTATCACAAATGCTTGGGAAATGCTCGTATATCCATAACTGGAGAAATAAAAAGTAATTAATGTCACAAACAACAATAAAATAAAAACATATAAGAAATGCTTGTATACCTGGAAATAGACTCAGATAAACCAACAAGATGTCTGGTCTCAGGCACAGTCGCAAGCATGGTCAAGGCGACAACTCCCTAAGCCCAGCATGGAGTCTCTAGGCTATTGAACAACCACAAGTATCTGACATTAATGTAAACACCTGACTAAATCGCAAAGAGAGTACATGTCATCATATGTAGCATGTATGCCCTAGCGACAACCTTATACCTCTCTTCTTCCATATATCATTTGCAGTTCCTTGTAGCTGTCGGGTTCCTCCCACCAAGACCTTGTCTTGAAACCCTATTTGTATTTCACCCTTCGAATGCCGCCACTTGATCTGTCAAACTCTCATGTGACTTCTTCTCTATGATGTCTTCTTGACCTTTACATCAGTCACCAATACTTTATACAGGTTGTTAATTTTTCTATAATCCAAGAAAATCTTCCTAATTAGAAATAAATCAATCTAAGAACACACCAACTTGCTCTTATATGTATCAAGATGTTTATCTCCTTTTCTAAAGAAATTATTAGTTGTAGTAAGATAAAAACCGACAAGAATTCTAAGATGAATTTATCCTCTATATTAACCTCCCCGAAAACATACTCAACATGTTTTCAAAACCTCTTGCTATATTCCACATGTCTATTTAGACCCTCTCCTAAAAATATTTTCTCTCTTTGAGATATATCCTGAAATAAATCATCTAGATCCTCTCAAAATTTTACTTTTAAGGTATTTATTCTAGATAATACCTCATATTTTTTAAAGGGGGTTTTGATTCCTCAAAAGGAAATTTAATGATTCCTACATATTAGTCTATAAGAACTTAACATTATGACCCTCGTGAAGCAACATAACTAAAAAAAATGAGTATTTTTCCAATCGAAATGGATTTAGAACAAATGAAATTGATGCCAAAATAGTTGAAATGCAATATGTCTATCGTATGAGGTATCTACATTTTTTTTTTTTTGTTATTTGAATATATTGTATATAGATAGAGGACGTCAGATTAGATTCCATGGTGATATTAACAAGGATATTAGGAGTTATAATTTTGTTAGTGTGCGTAAGGTCATTGAAAATGGATATATATTAAACAAGAGTGATTGTCACTTGTCAGCATACCATTACGTGTGTGAAATGTGCACTCAGATATATGTGTATGAATGGAGTTAAATTTTTGTTTTCTATTTAGGAGAGTTTCATTTTCCATTCAAAAGCACATTCAAAATATAAATTACATATTAGTACATAAACAAAAGATAACAATCTCGATTTAGTACGGTGAACAAGAATGGTGTATGTTTCATTTATCAATTGTATAGTTTTCTTGGGTGTATTTTATCTCTTTTATCATATAAATCATGTGATTGCTCAAAGCACGTGATAATTGTACGTAATTCAAACGTTAAGGAAAACTTAGATCAATAAGTCAATTAATTAAGAACCCAATAAAATCTAACTTGAATTATAATTTAATATATTGAGTTTATTTGTTGGAAATAAATTTTTTTACGAGTAACTTTATTTATCATTGTGTACTCTAAAATTTAGATGCTTCAGATTCTAAAATCTATGAGCAATTTTGTCAAAACACAATTTTTGAAAAATTATAATGACAATACAACCAAACATTCAAATATTGTCTGATAAATCAATTTGTGGGCTCAATTGTTCTAACTGGAGGAGACACTATGTAGTCAGTAGGCCATGTGAGTTGGTGAAAAGAAGTAGGTAATTTGATTTTTCAAAAAAAAAAAAAAAATTGGTGATGTGAGTGAGTGAAACATCAATAATAGATGAAGGAAAAAGACATTTCAATTGCTACTCTTCTTGTTTTAGAATATTTTTTAGTTCATTGCTTAAACATAAGCAACCATGCTACTTTTTTATGTATTGGAGTTTGATTGATTATATGCCATGGTTGGTGGTTGCTTAAAATAAAGCAATGTGCTTTAATTAAGTAACATGGAGAAAAGTTTTTTTTAGCATTAAAAAAATAGTTTTGCATGTTCAATCTAGAACAAAAGAAGTAGACAAATTTGAGTTGCTTTAGGATCAATTATGAGTCCAACTAAAACAAAACTAAGCAACATGGCAAATTTAACAACCAGCTAAGCTCACAAAGGAGAGAAATGCTTCATAATCATATTTATTTGTTATGGAAGAATCAATAAGACAGAAAGGAAAGGTATATCAGAGCCTGCACATTATATAATTGAATCATTATTATATGTTGAATACAAATAAGTAAAATAAGTATAATGAATGAACTACCAACTCCCTAACAACAAAAATTCATCATCATCCCATGTATGAGAGCAATATAATGGCAGCTGCTATGGATGCCTCGTTATACCTCTAAGAACTTCCATAACCGTTAGGGCGAGATTTCTGCCATTGCCATGCAACCTCTATGCTCTTTTCAAGGTCAGTGTGTTGCGCTGTCCAATTCAGTTCGAGCCTGATCTTGGTTGGGTCGCTGTAGACCTCAGCGTAATCGCCGGGCCGTCGCGGAAGGAAGTCTACTTTGATGTCGACGCCTGTGGCCTTTTTACATGCACTCACAAACTCCTTAACTGACCTGCCTTTTCCAGTGCCAACATTGTAGATCCCAACTTTACTCGGTGTTGCTCTTTGAAGAGCTTTGACGTGAGCATCAACAAGATCGGTTACATCAATGTAATCTCGAATGCATGTTCCGTCGGGTGTTTTATAGTCTGTTCCTGTAACCTGCAAGGTGGCAACCGATACATTAAGTGCAGGTTCATTTTATATCATGGCGTAAAAGTCTAGCGAGCATACAAAAACTAAAGCAAAAAAAGGACAATATTAACATACCTTCAAGCCAGGTGTGATACCGCGAGCTGCATCAAAGCATGCACCTGAGATTCGACCATGTTCCCGAAGCTCGGGTCTTGGGGCCTCACCTAATCTCCCTTCAGGGTCTGATCCAATCACATTGAAGTATCTGGGTGTGTCCCATAGAAAGTTGTCAATAATTACGACCATAATTATTCTAAATAATAAAGTTCAAAAAACTATATAAAACAAGAGAAAACCCAGAGAAGAGTCAATTTAAAATACAAACCTTAGAATCATTACTGCCATCTTGGAATTTTTAGAAAAATCAAGGATGATATCTTCTGCCATCTTCTTGGCTTTTCCATAAGGATTGATTGGTTTCTGAAATTTAAGTATATATTGATTTAACACTACACCTCGATGTTAATTAAAGCCGTTGCAAGATGCAGCGAAAAACAAAATAGTTCTTCTACTAAACCTAGCAACTCAAACCACACTCAGATTTTCGCACCTGTTCTGTTACTTCTGTAATGGGCATCTTGTCAGGTTCTCCATATGTTGCACATGTACTTGAATATATGAATGTCTTTACATTATATTTAGCCATAGCCTCCAACACCAACAATGTATTTGATGTAATATTGTGATAATACCTGACAAACAAGTTATAGAATATAAATAAAGAACTGAAATGGATTAAAAATAATTTTTTAGCACAAAATTACAACTTTTTCAGTTCAAGAAAACCCGAGTTCGGATTTTGCATAGAACAATCCTAGACCTCTCGACGAAACTCGGGATTACCAGGAGCGCATTCCCTTGGAAACCGGAGGGTTAAGACCAGAAAATACAACATTGTCAAATGGAATTAATATTCGGAAATGAAAGCTATAAGTACTCACTTAAGAGGGTAAAGTGTGCTTTCTCCCACATAAGCAACAGCTGCAAAGTGCATCACAGCATCAAACTTATTCTCTGAAAATATTTTATCGACCTAATAACCAGTCAAGGAGACCATTCTTCTGGGGAATTCACTAATAAATACACTTCAATCGAAGTAAAATTTCAACGATAAATTATTTTATGTAACAAGGATACGGATTTTGCGTCTCCTAAGTCAGCATGTATAAACTGAAGCCTTCCAGGTTCTGGAAATAAGCTTTGAAGAACCCTGACGGCACCCAAATTTCCACGTGACAGATTATCCTGAAAGAGAGAAAAAAAATTAGTACAGACTGGTCATTGCACTTACATTTGACTTTTTCTGAGAAGTTTTCGATATTATTAAAAGACATACCACAATGGTGACTCGATAAGAATCCGTAAGGAGTCGTAAGGTAGCATGTGAGCCGATATAGCCTGCACCTCCTGTCACTAAAACATGGGTGACCCCAGGTTCATGGATAGAAAACTGTACCAAAAGGAGGAGTAGAATTTCAATCAATAATTTGAATAAAATGATAAAAAAGCCGTAGAATTACATATAAAGATGATAACATGGAGAACTCATGGTATTCATTTATGTCTAATTCGATGAATTACCGGACTGGGAGAAGTGAAGGACGGAGATTTCTTGATCACCAAAATGCACAATGTGGTTAACGCCGCAACAAGACAAACCTTCCCGATAAAATTCCCCTTCCGTTTTGGATCCGCATAATCCATACCTAAAATACAGAAACATAAATAAGAACAAATTATAGCTTAAACTGTTCTTTACGCAATATACTAGCATACCTATATATAAGCGTAAAAAAACACGGCATTTCAATTCTCATTACGGAATTGATTAATGTATTAAGCGCGTCAAGATGCATACAAGTACCGGTCAGCAGAATAACTTTACCTCCTAATGACATGGCTCTGGCTGCCCTTGGCTGACTTCTGCCCCTAGAAAAATTTAGCATCTGTGAAATCAACAAGGTCTTTTTCCACGATATCAATAATCACATCAAGGTCCACTCCCACTCTGAGGAGGATCTTGAGTGATATGCTGCAGCAAATAACAAACCGTGTAAACAAAAAAACAAACAAATTGATGACTCAATGAAGAGTAAAAAGTAACACTTTTGTTTCCAAAAGTTAAATTGGTGAAGTGTGAGATAAAAGACATGGAGTAAACAATGAAAAGTGAAAAACAAATTCCAAAAGTTCAGATACTAATGACCATAAAATCTCTGTAAAGCAAAACAAAACAGAACCCTGCCAATTTACCAAAAAAAAAAAAACTCAAAAACCACATAGCTGGTGAGAGAGAAAACGTGTAGATGAATGAAAGATCCAAACAACCTCAGAAAAAAAAATCATGAGAAAAAGAAAGCAAATAAAAAAGCTAAGATAACCCTCTACAAATTTCACAATAACAACACTGTAAATAACAACAATAACATGCACATAACATGTTTGTCAGAATGCCTCAGACAGAAAAACAGAGGAAAAAACAAACTACAGTAGACCAACTTCACAATCACTTTTCAAATTTTCAAATTCAAAAATCAGGGAAGGTAATCCATTACCTATGAGAAAATAGTTTTAAATTGTCAAATCAAACCAATATCAGGATCCAATCAGCAAAAAACATCAACTATTGAACAATTCAATTTCATCAAAACAGAAGGATAAAAAAAAACTCTTTTTTAATTCAACCTCAATTCTTGTTCACCAGCATCATTTTTTAGACCAATTCAACTTCATCAAAAACAGACAAAAAAAAAAAAAACCCTTCATTGGTATCATCAAATTTTGCTATGCAGTATCAACAACTAACAATCAATCAAAAACCAAACCTAAAACCAAAACCTCAGAAAACCAACTAACAAGATCAAATCAAAGACTTCATAATACAAAAGACAGAAATTCAACAACAGCAAAAAAGTTGAATTAATCATTAAACACCTTTTTACAACAGTCCAAAAATACAAAACAGAAAAGGAATAGTAAATGAAATAAAATGAATTAAAAAACACTTTTTTTCAAAACTAAATCACGTTACAAAGTAGCCCATACCATCAAACGAGAAAAAGAGCATAACTTTAACCCTTTGAAGGTGAAAAGAAATGTTTTTTAATTTGAAAAAAAAAAAGTGAGAGAGAAAAGAAAGTACCAGAAATAGTGAGAGAGAGAGAGGAGGTGAAGTAGAAGTAGAATTGGAATAGAGAGAGAATGGGGGAGGAAAGTGAAGAGAGAGGGAGAAGAAGGGGTTCTAATAGGGGAAGATTTCTGTTTGCGTCTATGTTGTCAAAGCGTTACAGGGTGCAAAAGGGAAACACTTTCGTAGACCTGACTTTTTCTTTTTTTTTTTATTTTATTCTTCTTATTCTTTCTCTTTTTTCTAAATATTCTACCTTTTTTTACATAAGATGCTTACAATTTTTTTTTTTTGGGTCTAGGAGATACTTATAATTTAAATAACATCTAGTCATTTACATGTAACCATCTAAAATTCTAAGACTATATTTGACATTATATTTTTTTTTTAATTTATGGTTTATAATATAAATATAAATATAAAAAAATTATTTAATAACAGTTTTTTCATCACGAGTTTATAATTTACTTTTTGGATGTTATTTTAAATAGTATTTTAGTTTATAATTTATCCTATTTTCTTCTAATTTTATCTATATTATTTTAATTTAGATTCAGTTTTAATATTTTATAATTTATTTTAATTTAAAAGAAAATAAATTATCACTCATTAACCTTGAACCATCAGCTATAAATTATTAGCTAACTTATCGGTTAATTGTTATTTTTATCAATCCGAACATAAGATAGCACTAAGTTAGTAATATCAATTATCAATTAATTAATAAGAAGATTGAAGATATATGTATATTATGTGTGTGTTTTGGTTGACGGTGAACATAATTGATTTTGACATAATTGAATTTTATAGAATTGATTTTAATATAATTGAAATTAACAAAATCAATTTATGTTTGAATATATTTATATAAAAGTGAGTTGAACAATAAATTTCCATCTAAAAATTACTTTAAATTCAAAAGCTACAAACTCTAACTTCAATAAAATCGATTATGGAGGCAGAATGTATTTTATTTTAGAATAATCATATACCTCAAAATCAATTTAGAATCTAACATATATCTTTAGAATTGTTTTTTGTCATATTGTTATATTGATTAAAAAACAGAAATAATTTTATTTGTTATTATTTTTACAAATATTATTCAAAACATTCTTTCGTTTATAGACAGCTTAGAGGGAATTTTTAGTTTGATTAGGTGTACCATTTTCTTTTATTAGTTAGGTACCATTGCTATTACCCCTCAATTAGGGTTATCTAGCGAGTAAGACTTTTTAATGGCTAAAAACATTCTTCATTTATGGTGATCCAACAATGCTACAAAGTTTTATCACTCAAACATTTTCGTCGGTAAGAATTAAGAAATATCTCCAACTTTTGTTTTTATGGAGGAAAAATATCTACTTAGGCTTAGGTAAAAGGAACATGAGAGGTCCCATAAAAAAGAAACGGTGGGTCCCACCGTGCTAATCGAGTGACATGTGTGGCAGAGAGGGATATGGAGATTTTGTTGATCGATGGAAGTACAACAAATGGAAGCATGTTATTGGATACTCATGAATGTTGTTTTCAAAACCAAATTCTGTAGTACTCCTTTAATCACGCACATCAATGCCTCAATTCATTGCTCCGACAGAAACAGACTCACAGTTTCTTTCAAATTATTAGTAAGTACTACTACTATTATTTTCTCTAGATAAATGGAAATATAAGTAAAACAATTTAACAACGTAGTCCTCTCGTTACTGAAGAAATTTGGAATAAGTTTGTGACATTGAGTATATTTAGTTGTTTAATTTTTAAAACGTAAATATTCATCACAATTATTTTTTATTTTAATTATTTTTTATTTTATAAGTCAATAAAAATATCACTTTCTTTAAATAATTAATTTTAAAAATAATTAATTATTTTTTATTTTATAAGTCAATAAAAATATCACTTTCTTTAAATAATTAATTTTAAAAATAATTAATTATTTTTTATTTTAAAAATAATTAATTATTTTTTATTTTATATGTCAATAAAAATATCACTTTCTTTAAATAATTAAACGTAATGAATAGATTTAGAACAAATTTTTCTGAATGTACAGTAATAAATATCATATTTTTTTGACCAAATAAATATCATATTTTTAATGTTTTTTTATTAAAAAAAACTACTCCCTTTATATTTTACTATAAGTAAATTTTAATTTTTTAGATTCATTGAATAAATGATGTAATTAGTTTAAGTATATTATTTATTAAATAAATATAAAAAGTCAAATTTACTTATAAAAGAGAATGGAGGGTGTATATTAAAAGAAGGGTCATGCTAACGAGTGTCTTGGGGACACTCTTTAAGGTTTCCATATAAAGAAAATATTCTCTAAATAAACTAATCAATTCAATTTTCAATGTACTAAATACACTATTTTTAATGAAACATGCATTTTTGGTCATTAAAAGAAGTCAATTATTTTTATTTTTAATATATTAAATACAAATATATTTAACAAAATATTCATTTTTTAGATTCTTAACCAGTGCTCCTGGAGAACTCGTTAGCATTTTCCTTAAAAGAAACATTAGAATACTCAACACAATACGCGGAGATAAAATATAAAGAAAATAAAATAACAAATAACTAATTCAAATCAACATGATACATACAATTATCATGATTAACTTTCTAATCTTCAATCAAGATCTCAATGTTATTACTACACTTGACATCCAACCAATCCCACGATAAAGATTTTACTCATTAAATAATATTATTAATGGCTAATTGATCTCTTTTGAATAAAATTGTGTTCCTAATCAACCAAATAGTTAAAGTCACTACAAATCACAAAATCCTTTAAAACATTTTCTTGATTTTTCCTAGTAAGAGAAAATCAAAGAGAACAAAGCTCTCTAAATTTGAATGTATCAGTGGAAACATAAAAGTTTCCAAATAAAAAAATAAACCCGACTAAATTTAAGACGAAACTCTACAATGAAGGAAACAGTGGGCAATTGATTCTTCATCATCAAAGCAAAGAGGACACACTATCTCATAAGAACCACTAATTATCCCTCTTTTGCAAAGTTGAATTTTAGTTTGAAGTCAATCAAGAAGAAGCATCCAACCGAAGAAACGTATATTTGAAGGAACGAGAGCCTTCCAAATCTTGAAAAGACACGCGGAGGAAAAAATTTGAGTTGACTCTCTTGAACTTAATGAATGAAGCTTATAATACACGCCTTAATCGAGAAATCGCCTGAGTCCCTCCAGGGCCGGTCCAACGTAATGTGAGGCCTAAGGCGACTATAAAAACAAAAAGTTTTGTTTGTTCATCCACTAATATTTGTTTTTTAGAAGACGTTCTAAGATTTTTTACGACTAAATTTTTAATATCTAATGTGAAACTAATGTAAATTTTGATAGTTAAATATTTACATTTTTTATCAAGATTGAATTATCTTTCAAAATACAAAGTTGAATATAAAATTCTCTTTATATAGTGAATCATGTTGTCCACTCTCACATATTATACTAATTAAACAGAAATCTTTGTATTTTTTAAAACTTTTATATAAGAAAGAGCAACACAAGTAAAAGTAAATTACAAAATTAAAAATAAAACTATTTAAATAATAAAATTTTATAATTATTCAATAATAATTTATGTATTCAAATTACTTTAGAGAAGTGATTTTTCCTTGTTAAAAAATGAAACAATGTTTAAAAAAAACCCAAAAAGCCATTAGTTTTAATAAAAAGGATAGTAAAATTTTCTCATTTGTGGCCCTTGGGTCGGCCCTGATTCCCTCCACTAAGTAAAGATGTCTGAAATCTGCGGAAAAGGGTGCAGATCTACCAAAATGCAAAGTAACGTTTGTAGTTCACAACACGTGTTTACTAACAACGAATCTGTGCAAATATCCAAATCCCAATTCTATTTACCAGCACTTCAAGAATCCAAAGATGCTATATTGGACCCGCTATTAGTAACAGCCCCGAACACTAGAGAAGGAAAAGAAAGCTTCAAAGTTTGCGTTCCAATCCATTTATGACTCCAAAACTCGATAAGTTGTCTGTTGCCCAACTTATATGAGACACTACTATCGAACCAGTTACAACTCCCCCTTCAATGACCCATTATCTCCTTTAAATTCCTCCACCACAAATATGAATTAGCAGTACACGTAGACCGAGAATGTTTGAGTAAAACGTTTCTAATGATGCAATAACAAAATAAAATAATTGAAGCCCCTAAAACTGACTGGTCATAATAGAGTTTCCACACCCATTTCGATAAAAATGACATATTAAATAATTCTCACTTTTTTATTCCCAACCCTCCATCACATTTGGATTTATAATTATTTGCCCATGAAATCCAATTGATCTTGTGTTTGTGCTCTTCGCCTTTCCAAGAAAAGGCCTCTGAATATTTGTAATTTCATGTTACATAATTTTTGGCGCTCTATAAAAAGAGAAGAAAATAACATAATATAATTAAGAACCACATTAATTAACACCAAACAACCATCGAAAGAGACATGATTTCATCTTCATATTGAGAACATACTTCTAAACTTTGCTAAAATAAGATCTCAAGTCACTTTCCGACGCAAATTAGCACCTATTGGAATCCCTAAGAAGATGAATGGAATTCGAGCAATGGAACAAGATAGAAAGGCTGAAGCTGCATACAAAAAGCTTTCCTCCAAAATCAACTCAATAACTTTGCTTTTGGAAAAATTAAATTTCAAACATGAGCCTAATTTGAATCCCTGAAGCAATACTTTTATATAGCCATAATAGTGTCCCAATTCGCATCCCGTTAAATCATTGTATCATCCACAAATTGAAGTAGATTAAATTGAAGATCCTCTATAAGCTTGAAAGAATGAAAAGTCAACGTGGAATAGAATTAAGAGTTGCATTAATCAACACGACTTATTGGTCGAATTAAGGAAGGATACAATTTTCCCTCAATTTCCAAGAGAATATGTGGGAACAAGAGACATGTTCCTCCCCGAAAATAGAGGAGCAAATTATTCTTTTAAAGTTTTCACTCAACTAGCCCTTTTAGGGATAACTCACATGTCGTGTTTGAGAGTGGTTATCTATAATGGATTCAATCGGGCGACCGGAGTCCCTCAAGCGTGGGTAGAAGGGTGAGTCCTTCAAGCGAGGCTTAGAGGGAGAGTTCCTCAAGCGACGAAATACAAGGCAAGGTAGGTTGCTAAGGGGTTCACTCAGAAAGAAGGAGTCGACTTCAATGATGTGTTCTCACCTGTTGTGAATAATATATCCATTAGAATGTTGTTAGCCATGGTGGAAAAGTCCGACCTAAAACTTGAACAGATGGATGTGAAGAACGTATCTTATACGGTGATCTAGATGAAACAATTTTGATGAAGCAACATGGAGGGTATGCAGAAAAGGAAAAGGAAGCGTATGTGTAAGTTGAATAGATCTTTATATAGACTGAAACAATCTCTTTGATAATGGAATATGAGATTCAACAAGTTCATAGCATACATAGGTTTCACTAAGATCCAGTTTGACCACTATGTTTACTTAATATTTCGACCTGGAAATTCACTTGTCATTTTGTTACTTTATGTGGATGATTTCCTCATAACTAACAACAGTGTCAAAGAAGTATTGAGGGTAAAGGATGAACTCGCAAAGGAGTTTAAGATGAAGAATCTTGGTACTGCCACTAGAATCCTTGGGATTGGCATCCGAAGAGATACAAAGAAGCCAAGATTATGCTTATATCAAGATCCATACATGAAGAAGATTCTCGATAAATATAGTATGTCGAACTCAAAGCCTGTTGTAACACAAAAAATCCTTAATTCAAGCTGAGTACGACTCAAAGTCCTAGTATGAAGTTGAAATAACTTATACGAATAGCATTATATATGCTAGTATAATAGGTTCTTTTAAGTATGCCAAGGTATATATGAAGCCAGACATAACATATGTAAGGACCCTTGTAAGCAGGTGTTGGAAAATATAGGATAAGTATTTTCAGTATCGTCTCCTCAGGGATTGATGCGATATTATCGCCGTTCTACAGCTTAGTGTATTTTGAGTTAAGGTTTTGTATGTTTTTAATGTCATAAAAGTTAAATAGCATGAAAAGAAATTAAAGACAATAACTTCGGGTTTAAAAACGGTTTAGTAAAACTGTGTCAAGATTAGTTTTCGTTAGCTTGCTTTTGTATATACTCTGATGATCATGTATATGAACATATCAATGATTAATACAATCACGTATCCTCTCGATACTGTTTATCTCTAAAGCAGTGTCGTGATTGTTATTATATTAACCGTCAGATGATCTCTCATGCCGACAGTTGACATAATAACCTTTAAAGTTTGATACAAGTGATTATCAACTCACAAATCTATCTTTAGAGTTTGATTGTTGATAGATGAATACCCTTTTGGTCAAGATTTGAAACATATCTCTCAATAGTGTATCAAAACATCATATAAACATGAATACAAAGATATTCACCATATATTAATCACCAACAAGGTTCATATACAAAAGATCAAACTAAATACATACTCTACAAGCTAACTACCTCTAATCTTGACACATGAGAAGTTTAGCTATCCATAGCTTCAACAACAAACATCAATACAAGACCTCCTAGCATAGAAATTCAAAGATGATGAAGAAAAATGCTTGAGAAATCTTGAATATGGGTGAGTTTTTCTTTCTTCTCCTCTTGCCCTAGAGTGTGTGTGTTGTTAGGATGAAAAGATAACAAGATAAGATCCACAAAATATCTCTAAGTGCCTAAAAGTGGCCACTTGAAAAAGTACCGCCGCTTAGCGCCATGACGGCCGCTAAGCGGTCCTCACAAAATATCTGCTTCCACGCTGGAGGCCGCTAAGCGGGCTGAGGCCGCTTAGCGGGACTTGCTGAGCACAAATTTTCCTCTCGCTTCTGGAAAGCGCGCTTAGTGGCCGCTGAGCGGCCCTTGCTGAACAAAAATCCTTCCTTTGGCCTCCAAACTTGCTCCAAAATGCCTCAATACCTCCTAATACTTCCCAAAATGCATAAAACCTACAAAAAGCAAAAGAAAAGCTTAAAATTAATATATTTACTACCAAACTAAATGTTATTTATTTACACGATATCAACCCGTAATTAAATGGAAAGAGTTGAGAAAAATTATCAAAATACCACAAAAGTTATCAACAATTATTCACATTTTGGATTCTAACAACTCTCCCCAACTTTGACCTTTGTTTGTCCTCAAACAAGAACAACTCAACAAGCACAAAAAAAATATTTACAAGGTTAGCAACATAAAGAGAATGGTTCAAACTTGACTTACATGCATGCTCCATAACCATCCCTTGCTTGTACAAGATCAAAACATGAATATGAGCTAGGTTCTAAATACAAACACTTCACCACACTTGCATTTATCAAGCTACATAAAGAAATCTAGTTTGTTCCCGTAATGTTGTAGATTGTTCCAAGGTGGAAATTTGTGAGATTTTGGATCGAACTCTAGTCTCAGCATAAATTAGCTTCTTGGTTCAACAGAGATTAAGCATGATGTCGAAGTTTGTTCACATGCTAATGTCGAAGTCCTGCATGTTGTAGTCGAAGTACGCTAAAGCATGTAGTGGTCGAAATGTTAGGTTTAATAGCATATCGAATTGGGCCTGTTTGTTTAGCCTAATTATTTAAGTTAGCTTAACAGTCTATAAATAGACTAGTTCTCTCCGGTTATTGAGAGAGTTTGGTTGTTGTTATTCACTTGTAATCTTTGAAATCTTATTAAGTAAGTGAATTGTAAAACAGTTATAACCAATCATGATTTTCTTCTTCTTCTCTCATATCTCTCTCTCTCTCTCTCTCTCTCTCTCTCTCCCTCTCTCTCTCTCTTCCGTGAAAATATAATAGGTGTTTTGTGTTTGTTCAAAAAACTTAATCTTTCTCGTACTTTTGGTTTTTTCTTGACAATACTCTGTTACAACAGAAAGAAATGGATATATATATATATATATATATATATATATATATATATATATATATATATATATATATATATATATATATATATATATATATATATATATATATATATATATATATATATATATATATATATATATATATAAAAGAGGCGGCCCATACTGTTATTTACTTAAAGTTTTGGATAAATATGTATTGTCAAGGTATCTTGGAACCCGACTGTATAGCCTATTGACATTTTCGACACACTTCGTACTCCCCAACCAGTGGTATTAGAGTCATGGTTATGCTCAGTGTAAGAGTGGAAGTGAGATTCAAGTATGGATAAAAGTTAGTGACGTGAGTGACTCACACGTGTGTGAGAATTGTTGGAATTTAAGTGTGAGTTGTTAGAATTAAATTAATAACAATTAAATACATATTCATGCTCAAAAAAGTATAACATATAATTTAGTACGAAAACCAAATAGTTTTACAATCATGTGTAAAATTAAAGGACCAACAAGTTAACTTTTGAAAATACTTGGATCTACTGAGAAATAATATTTTGATAGTAATCCTATAGCACAAAGGTTGAGAGACGAACAACAAACACTCAACAAACACTCAATGACTTATGTGGTTCTTCCTCAACCGATATCACTAATGCCTTAAATACTATTTAGACGAGAAGAATAGATAATAGATTTGTGCACGTATATATATATATATATATATATATATATATATATATATATATATATATATATATATATATATATATATGGTGACATTCAATTAGGATTCTCATGATTACGAAATGAATTATTTTGTCATTCACTCATATTTAAATTCATGGAGTAACATTATTTATATAAATAAAGAAAAAGAATTCAAACAAGTATTTACAAACATTTGGTCTCTAATTAATTCTCAACAATCATTGAGAAGCACGTGAATTTTCTTTTCTTTATATCCAATAATGTTTTTTAATTCTTTCTAATGAATGTACTGATTAGTCAAGATATACTTTTATACGCATAACATCAATTATTTGATTCAAAATGTTGCATGTCATCGCACACAATCAATACACCTACGAAATAAAATAGTCTTAATATATAACTAATTTCAAACACTAATGCCAACTATATGGCTTCCCTTTATCCACCTTAGAAGGAAACACTTATCTAAACAGATCGTAGAAAAATGGATAGAAGTTATGCACATGACATGACCCATATTTGATAAAATTTTAATTTGTTTTCTATCATGCTTGTGGAACTAATTAAAGAAGGTTGACAATTCTATTAGCCTAAAAATACAGCAAAGTCAAGCAACTTTCCATTTTATACGTCATGAAGATAAAATATTTATATTTGATTTTTTCTAATTATTAATTTGTAAATATTATTAATTTATTTAAATTAATACATAAATATAAATAAATATTATCATCAAACCACCAATTTAATTTATAATTTACAACGATCTCTCAAATCAAATAAAACTTATTAAGATTTTTAATAATAACTTCTTCATTTTAAAGAATGTATTCAAAGTTTCAAGTGTAGTTTAGTTATATGAGTAAAAATATAGAAGAAAATATGTCTATGATAATTTTTCTCTCCTCCTAAAAAAATCAAACAGTAATATTTGTTTATAAAAAATACTTGATACTACCTGTAAATATTAAACAGGTTTAAATATATATATATATATATATATATATATATATATATATATATATATATATATATATATATATATATATATATATATATATATATATATATATATATATATATATATATATATATATATATATATATATATATATATATATATATATATATATATATATATATATATATATATATATATATATATCACTATTTTTATTTTTAATTAGGTTAACAAATATTTAGTTTTGACTTTTTTTTGTTTTATTTTTAGTCTTTTTTTAGTCATTGCAAAATTAATTTATATTAAAATTGATCATTATAATATATATTATATTTGATTTTAGTCTTCCAATATTAGTATATAAAAACTAAAGTCAAATATTTTTTAATCAATTTCAATATCAATCAATTTTATAAAGATTAAAAAAATGAACCAAAAACAAAATAAGGGTCAAAATTAAACAAAAGAATTATGTAAATAATATTTATAAAATCTCATTAAAATAATTTTGGATGTATAATATATAGTAGGTGTTTTGATCAGGAAATTAGGTAGAATTTGAATTTTCAATGCCTAACTTAGTGATCACTTCTTACAGGTAGCCGGCTACTGACTTGGTAGGAAGGGACCAATTCTATAGGTTGTTGGACTTTTTCCATTTCCTTCTTTCATCGTTTTCTATTTGGAAATAGACATAATACCCAAATAAAAATATAAAAAAAAAAACTGAAAAAGACAACTCAACTTTCCCATAATGTAATAATAAAAATAAGTATTCCATTCAAAAGCTACTTCAATATCAATCTTAGCAAAGTCTTTGTCAAAACTATAGTTCCTTCTTCTTTCATTCTATTAATTAAGTGAAAGGGAAGAAAAGGGAAGTTCGTTGGAAATTATGATAATAGCATACTATTAGAAAATGTTGTTTCCTCTTTACTTCATTGTGTTGGATTGTGCTAAAGAGTTAAATGATATATAGTGTGGAAATGAGATTGCGATTTTTGCTATTTATGAGTTCATTTTAATATTTTAGGCTTACATTCTTATTTGACATGCCACTTTTTTAAAGGTGGGAAAGTTGGTTCAAATTCTTTGTCTCTTCGGGTATGTTTGGATATTAGTTAGCTAAGGGTGTGTTTGGATGAGAAAAGAAGTTTAGAAGAGAGAAATAAGTGAGAAAGAGTGTGAAAAGAGAAAAAAAAATAGAAATAGAGTAGATTTGATATATTGTTTGGTATAAGAGAAAGAAAAGAGAAATAGAAGAGAAAGAAGTGTCTTATTTTATGGTAAAGACATAAATACCCTTAATTAAATTAAATTAATTTATTAATTTCATTGTTATTTTTTTTTTATTTTGTCAATGAATCTCTAAAAATATCTTAACTAGTGGACTTATTTTTAAAATTCTTATCTTTATTTAATACTTTTTTAAGTTAAATTTTTGTTAATTATTTAGTAAAAACATTTATTAGTGAGAAGAATAAATTTTGCTATTAACTTTAAACAATTTGGTAAATTGTTAGTCATTAGTTAAGGAATGAATAATTACATTTCACTTTCAGTAATGTAAACTTTCAGTAAAGTTGTTCATTAAAACAACTATAATAAATAATAAAACATAGCAACAAAAAAAGTCATGATACAAAATGGGTAGTAGTGTCAATTTAGAGAAGATGCTCTCCTCTTCCCACTTTCTTCAATATGTTGAGAAGATTGGAAAAAACAATGGGTTCCACACATTTATCTCTCTATTCAATCTCTCTCTTTCAAACCAAACAAACAACTTTTAGTACTTCTTCTCAACTTCTCTCCTCTCAACTTCTTTTTCCTTTATTTCACCTATACCAAACATACCCTAAAAGTGTCACTTAAAAAAATTATTTTTATGTTATAAATTATACAAAACAACAACAACATATATATATATATATATATATATATATATATATATATATATATATATATATATATATATATATATATATATATATATATATATATATATATATATATATATATATATATATATATAGCTGTTTTTGAGGACGTGCAAAGCGGGTACCGCACAGGATCTCAAAATTTTCAGAGTTAAAATATAGTTAAATAGTGCCTCATAAAATATTTAGTAGGTTAAAACATGAGTACATAAGGCCTCTATTAGTTTTTATGGTTAAACTATATATATATATATATATATATATATATATATATATATATATATATATATATATATATATATATATATATATATATATATATATATGAGGAGGGATCAAATTACACCCGAAGAGTTACACCACGAGTTACACTCGTTCAATAACTACATCTCGAATTAATATTTTTTAAATTCAACCGTTGGATTGAAACATAATATCATATAGATCATACCTATAAAGTTTGAGCTTAATCTATAATGATTTACTATATCATCAAGATATCCAAAGATTAACGTCAAAATGAGCTTTCATATAACATTAATTTTGATGTAATTCAATGACATAGTAAATCATTATAGGTTAAGCTCAAACTTTATAGGTATGATCTATATGATATTATGTTTCAATCCAACGGTTGAATTTAAAAAATATTAATTCGAGATGTAGTTATTGAACGAGTGTAACTCGTGGTGTAACTCTTCGGATGTAATTTGATCCCTCTTTTTATATATATATATATATATATATATATATATATATATATATATATATATATATATATATATATATATATATATATATATATATATATATATATATATATATATATATATATATATATATATATATATATAAGCGGGTGTGATTTTGGATTTTGAGTGCGAATTTCACACTGTCTAAACCTGCATCCGAAATATCGGATGGCACCCAAACCCAAATCAACTAACTTAAATTTTCACTCGTTAATTCGAATTCGGGTGCAGGTGGACTCCGCTGGATTGGATCTACCTGTCATCCCTACATCTGACTTATCTAAGTAATAAAAATAGTTAGAAGAAATATTGTTGTAAGAAATTAATCAATTATATACTATTAAAATATATTTAATAGCATTAAGAGGTTCAATAGCCTTAAAAAGTGCATATAAGATTAATCAATTGCGAGGGTGTATTATAAAAAGAAGTGATGCAAATAGCAATAGCATTTCCTTACAGTTCCAAGAAACAAAGGCCCCAAAAAGTATTTTACCAATGCTAAATTGTTGAAAATCTTACCTGACACCCATTGTATTGTATTTAGCACCTCTCATTAGTGCACTTTTACTATAATATTTTGAAATTAATTTTTTGCAAATTAATACTAGGCTTAATATTGATTTCTTTTTTAAAACCGGTTTAAAATCTATAATTTTTATATTAGATTTTTTGAAAAACAAAACTAGTATAAAATCTATGAGATTCTATCTAATTTAAAAAATATATATTAGATTTTTTGAAAAACAAAACGAGTATAAAATCTATGAGATTCTATCTAATTTAAAAATATATATATATATATATAAAAACATAGATTTATGTTTGTTTTTAAAAAGAGTTTAAAGGTAGTGCATAGTCGGTATAAAATATTTTACACGGTCAATGCATCACAACCCTGAAAAAAAATATTTTTATTGTGATTTAAAGAAAAAGTCAAACATTTATAAAAATTAACAGTTATGATTTTAGTGACGGTGTAAAACTGTTTTACACTGTTGGTGTATTTCCATTAAATTTTATTAAAAAAATCAATCTAAAATTCTTTTTAATGTATGATTTTATATCAGACATTAAAAAAATTTGCTATAAGATCATACTTTCAGTACAAATATTTTTAAATACTTGATTTAAAAATATAATATTTAAAACCAAATAATAATTTTGAGTAATGCTATTGATACACTCAATTTTTACATTGATACTTACATTAAATACTGTTTACCGTATTTATACGGTGAATAGTATTTTTTTAACTAAAAAATATATTTGTGAACAGTGACTAAAATATTATTATAATAATAAATAATTTTTTATTTTTAAAAAAATTTTTAGATTAAAAATTCTGATATAAAATTGTGACATTAACCAACTTCATAACTTCATTAATCGATATTTTATATTCTATTAACCAACTTTGTTTTACCACTAAATTTTTTTTTTAATGTTTGAATGTTTATTAACCAACTTCATAAATTCATTAACAACAATTTACACTTCATTAAACAACTTTGTTTTATTATTAAAAATTAGTTTAGTACATGTACGTTTATTAACCAACTTTTATTTTTCATTAACCAACTTTGTTTTAGTATTGAGTTATTTTTAATATTTTGACGTTTATTAATCAACTTGATCACTTCATTAACCTATTTTTTATATCTTATTAATCAATTTTGTCACTATTCACTGTTCAAGTACATGTCACTGTTCATAAAAATATTTTTTAATTAATAAAAATAATGTTCACAGTATTTATACAGTGAACAATATTAAGTGTAAGTATTGGTGTAGGAATTGAATGTATGTATAGCATTATTCTATAATTTTATATAAGTTTTTTTAAAAATTAAAAAAAATACAAAACATATCGAGATAGCAAAAACATTATTTTTTAAAATAATTATTAATAAAAAGTATACAGAATTTTTCAAAAAATTTGGTGCATATATATTTTATTCCATTTATTGTTAGCCACTTTGAGCAACACACCTTTTAGAAGACACACCAGTTCTCCACCTAAAATCTTAAGGTGATAGGTGAGTGAGTTCTCCCACTTATATATGTTCAAGTCACCATATATATTTTTAATCTGAGACTATTATCCATTGTCACTACATGCATTTTCAATTTGAGACTATTTTGCACCGAATATAATCACATATTGAAATTGTCTGTAAAAATGTATATTGGATTTTTGATATGACCTATCAAATATTTTTTACATGTGACTAATGAAAAAGATGAGAGCAACATTTTGGTTGGGTAACAGGTAAAATTCTCCAAATTATTTAATATTTATTAGACTAAAATAAATAACTCATTTTTTTTCTAAAGTCCAAACGTTACTAAAACGGTAGGTAGTTTTTATTTTTCAGACTTCAAAATTTTCAATTTTTTTTAAAATTAAAGAATTTTTTAAAATTTTATAATCTAAATATAAAAAAATTATGATTCATATTTTAAAATTCCAACACCTTATTGTAACTCATAAAACATTTCTCTTTCTTTTCATTTCTTTTTTTTAAATGGATCATTTTTTAGTTATGCAGTACGGACGTGCAAAAAATCCTTTAGAATATTTCAATGATGAATCCTACCTAAAATACTAAAGGAAATTTGAAATATTAATTAAAATATTATAATTAAATTTTTTAAAACTCATATACAATATATATATATATATATATATATATATATATATATATATATATATATATATATATATATACTTATGTTTAATAATTATTTTAAAGTTAAATATGTGTTTGTTCCCTATTAAAAAAATGACATATTTTAATCCCCACAAAATTATTATGCGTGTAGTTTTAGTCCATACTGTTAAATTAATATCAATGTGTATTTTTGAATGATTATTATACATACATGTTTAGGACTAGGAGTGTGCATGGTCAGTTATTTTCAAAAATCAAACCATAATCATTTTAAAACCATTTAAATACTTTGGATTTATAACCATAACCACATTTTAATCAAAATTGGTTATAAATTTGGTTAGGATTATATAACCAGTTTTGAAATTAATTTTTTCCGATTTTTTTTTTAAAAAAAAAATATTTTGAGAATTAAAATACTTAGATTTGGATAATAACCGGATTATAACCGAATCCAAAATAATTAACCGGTTAATAACCATTTAATTATATGAATGAATAATCATACTATTAATAACTAAACCGGTTAATAATCATTCAATTATATCCGGATATTTAAAAGTGATTTAGATTTGGTTATAGATTTGGACATCACAACCGGATATTTTGCACACCCCTATTTAGGGCGCTATAAAAACTTTCTCAAAAAAAAAAAATCAAAATTTAATTTTTAAGTCGAAATTTACATTACTTTTATTATTATCTTTTGAAATTAAAAAATATATATGTTACTCTTCTATTTTTGAAAAATTCTATAATTTGGTAAAGAAATATTTTATAGTATTCTAAACCCGTATGAAAAAAATTATTCAAAAATTTAAAAGTTTAAGAGTAATTAAATAGTTTTCAAAATTTTCAAAAATAGCAGGGACTAAAACTGCATGCATAAAATTTTTGTAGGGACTAAAATATGTCATTTTTTTATAAGGACTAAAAATGAAATTTGAAATATTTATAGGGAGAAAAATTTACTTAACCCTTATTTTGATCCTATAAAAAAACACAAATCTATAGGTATGAGAGTGCAACTTAAGAGGAGGTTGAATTAGGTTTTAAGAATACTTTTCATGATTTTGCAAATGTACTTATTCTTTTATTTTTTTTTTGGGGATAAAGTGATGAACTTACGAATGATAGTGCATAAAAATAATAGTGCAAAAATGTAAAAGAGACACAAACAATTATACTAGTTCCCCTTATCAACCAATAGTACATCTAATCTCTCCACAATCCGTTAAGGATTTTTAGGTTTTTTCATCACAGACACACTGAGATAAGAGAGGATAGAGGCGCTAAAGAAACATGTTTGAGGTATGGACCTCATCCGAAGCTGGCAAGGTAATAATTTTATAAGGCGAATGACTAGTTTTGGGCATTCTCTATATTTGGATAATTTCCTTGTAAGACCTCATTTGGAACTGCAAAACAAAGTAAAGAAGTATTTCATTCCCTTACCAAACATTTTTTACCCTTCTTGAAGGAAAGTAAACCTTGGCTTCGCTTAGAGTCGGTCGAGTTACGCAGAATATTGAAAAGATGGGAAACTAGCGTCAAAGTTGACACACTTTTCTTGTACTCACACCCGTATTAGAAGACCTTGATGTAGGCTACGTTCATCGGATGCAGTTGCGAAAGAGCAACCTCTAGGTGATTAAGAACTCCCACCTCAAAATCATTGAAAAAAGTCAGAAATCTATATAAGAAGATAAGCATTCATGAAGGGGAATGACACATCTTTTGTATTTATTGCCAAACCTTAAGTCCTCTTCCAGTGCGATCACCCTAAAGTGTAAGGAAGGTCTCACCTTAATAAAAATATGGCCCATACCTCATTCACAGACAAAGATGGAAATCTCACATCTCTTGATCCAACCATAAGGTTTTTGTCTCCCGTCTCCCGAGCAACCTGGTGACTACTTTGGTTTATCATAGTTTCACAGTCAACAAAAAATAACGATCATAAATATAAGTACGAGAGTGATATTCCAAGTACCACATTAATTAATTGTTGATAGGGCCATAGCCAAAAACACGACATTGCAGCCTGATGTAAATTTGAGCCTTTCCTTCTTGCGTGAAGTTACTTACTTCAATTGGATTCGTCAAAGGCAGAATTGGGAAAACAAAACCCCTAGCAATTTCCCTGGAATCAAGACCAACAACTATCCCTTCATCCTCGATAGTGATATCTTCTTTCGATTCTTCCATAATTGTCTTCACAAGGACCTTGGAAAACGATATGTAAATGTAGGAAATAAAAGGAAAAATTGTTACCTTTAAAGAGAAGCAACTCTCAATGTGTGTACGATTCAAGCTGCACGAGCTCCATAAAAGATGTCGGAACAATAAATAATATATAATTGTAGTTGATCATGAATCAAAAGTGAAAGGAAACAACACAAAAATCTCTAAATCGTATAGGTGGCGAAGGTGAAAAGAAGATCAAAATCTACCTTGAACCTTCATAAATTACTTGGCCAGTTACCACATGATAAAAAATAGATGATCTAGGGAAGCCTACTAACATTATCAACGACCCTGATTAATCCTCACGATACTCGAGTACTCTAAAAGGTTAATCCTACCTCCAAACCTAGGGCCACGTGCAGCGCTCAATTTACGAAACATTTCGATTACAAGGCAAGTATTTAATATGCAAGTTCCGAAGACCACCTACTCCCCTTCACCATACCTTTCTGCTCCCCTTCTCTAAGCCAAAGACCTACCCATGAAATTGAAGGCGATAGAGAAGAGTGGGCCCGAGGTTGACCAGTTTATGTTAATGCAATCAATGCTTCAGTAGTGACTTCAAGGACCCAGAGGCAACTGTTTCAGGCTAAGGCTTAGTGAAGTTGACTTAATTACAAGGGAATAATCCAGAGCGTGGCCGCATAAGACAAGTGAATAAGGAAACATCGCTGAAGAGTCGGGTATTTGATCTTAGGTACCAATGCGACAGGTAACGTCAGATCTGGTCAGATGGCTCCGTTCATTACACACCATATTAGGTGGGAACCATTTTAACCCTTTCCATATATAAGCTCTTTCATGCACTATAATAGATATATTTTCGTTATCACTCCTGTAAACTACATCTATCTAATTTGGACATTAAAATGCTAATCTTGTAGATTGACCCGTCACATTGCACTAGAGACTTTGTCACTAGAAGAATTCACTCTCTTTATATCCCCTATATTACACATCGGGACTTGGTCTATCAGACAGGAAACACTATAATTTTTTTTAAAATTTTACGATACATAACCTGCGACACTTCAATAATAACTGTCTCAATTAAATATTTATGACGATTCACATGACTTTTTTTTTGTAAGTGACAGTGATTCTCTTGCAAATAGAATTTTCTCTTATACCTAAAGTATTTTTCTTCATTCGTGTTTTTTTACTAAATTTGCCTGCTTGTCTTATTTTTCATTCCAACTCAACTTATTTTTCCAATCTTCTGTAGCATTCTTTCTAATCATATTTAATAATATGTTAGACTCGCCTCATAGTATGACTATGAGAAATGTGGTAAACGTAAGATCTTTTCTCCCCGCCAGAGAAAAAATCAACTATCTAAAAAATATATATTTTTAAATACTTTTAATATTCGAGTCAAAGACGGTTTTAAAGTTGGTAGAAATACAGTTCGTATCCACCCATACATAGCAACTTTTATTTTGATGGAGTATAGTATTTGATTATATCTGTTTATGTGTCCTACTTATGTCTATAATTTAACTAAGGATTAAATGTGTTTTGTGATTCAATGTTGTTCTATATAGTCAAGATTTTAATATGTAAAGTTATAGTGTTATATTTGATAGTTATTGGCCTAATGATGTTAGAAATGAGACTATCTTTTAATGACTTTATTGATTTAGTCCTTTATATTTCTTGTTTTTTTTTCTGGAAATGATTATGTAACTTTCACTATTTTTGTTACAAGAAATAGAAATACGTGATTTTTAGAATTTGGAATCCAGGTTTTGGTAAATAATTGAGGGTTTGAATGTGTAGAGAGATATAATTAAGAGTGAGAATTTTTTGTTTTTATTTGTTAAACATAACAATCATACCTATAAGGTATGGGTCTTGTTAACCAGTGCCCTTAGGGCAATGGTTAAGCATTAAAAAAAACATTTTATACAAAATATTTTATAGAAAATTTAATATTTTAATTTTTGAGGCATTAAATTCGTAGATTACCGAGATAAATTTACTATTTTAAAGACTTAACTATTGCCCTGAGGGCACTGGTTAGCATTTCTCATAAGGTATATATATACAAGTGATTGGATACAAAACGTCAAGTCAAATAAGAGAAAAACTAAACACTTGGACCTGTAACTGTAACTGGTTACACAAAATCTATAATCGGTTACAATTGCTAATAACAAAAAATAACTCATAATGGTAACTGATTACTAGGAATACGTAATCGGTTGCACCAACTCTAAAAACACTTATTCTTCAGTTTATATGACTTATTTTGATGTCTGTAAGCGGTTACACCTCTGTGTTAACTGTTCACACCAACTTGAATTATCAAAAACTCTTAACACACCACCTTAATTCAAGTTTTCCAAGTCTTTCATGCCCATGTTTATCTTCAATCTTTTGAACACATTATTTGTGACTCCCTTAGTCAACAAATCAACCACTTGGTCTTCACTTCTACAATATCCCAATCTTAACTTTCCTTCACTAACAAGTTCCCTCATGCAGTGAAACCTCATCTCAACATGTTTGCTCCTCCTATGTGCAATTGGGTTATTAGCAAGATTAATAGCAGAAATATTATCAACCAAGAGCGCAACAACTTTACCCTCATTGCTGCCTAGCTCCTACAATAGATTCCTCAACCACACGACTTGACACACACACACACACAATGAAGCGACAATATACTCATTCTCACAAGACGAGAGTGCTACTACTGGTTCTTTCTTCAAACACTATGAGATCGGTGTTCCAACGAACATAAATATGTATCCAGCTATAGACTTTCAATCATCTTTATCTCCACATCAATTGGAATCGGTAAAGCCGAGTAAATTACATTTTCTACCTATGTCCATTGTGGAAAAGAGAAATCCGCAGCCAAATAGAACATTTAACGTATCTTAGAATCCTCTTGAGTGCTGCCAAGTGCGACACCTTCGGCCTCTCCATGAATCTACTCACAATACCGACACTAAATGCCAAATTCGATCGCGTATTGCACAAGTAACGCAAGGATCCAATCAGCCTCCTATACAAAGTTGGATTTACGTCTTGCTCATCTTCATTCTTAGAAAATTGTAACCTTGGTTTAGTTGGAGTAATGGCAGCATCACAATGCTCTATTTCAAACTTCTTCAATATCTAAAGAGCATACCTTTTTTGGTGCATGGGCAATCCCATTTTAGACTTGTGAAACTCATTGCCAAGGAAGTATGTCATGAGATCAAGGTCGATTATCTCGAATTATTTCATAAGTTCACTCTTGAACTTAGAAATACACTTTTTGCCGCCGCCTATGATCACCCTTTCACTTGTAGTCGTCTTCACATGAACGTCATGTTCGGATACACATTTCTTGAAGTCAATGTTCTTTAAGAATCCATATATCCTTTTGTTCCAAGCTTTTGGAGCTTGCTTCAAACCATATAACGCTTTTCTCAACTTGTAGAACCTTCCTTCTTGGTTTTCACAACAAAACTAGGGGGCTGCTCTTCAATACCAATTGTTGTTATTCACAATAACAATAATTAGCCTTATGGTTTCAATTCTAGTAACCGGTGAAAATACCTCTTCAAAGTCTATGTATTATATTTCCAAAATTCCTTTTGCAACTAATTGAGCCTTATGCTTGATTATTTCACCCTTGGGATTTTCCTTCACCTTATGGACCCATCTTACACCAATCGACTTTTTTCCTTCTAGTAGATCAACTAACTCCCAATTATTGTTTTTCTCAATCGATTTCAGCTTATCTTTCATAGCACAAATCCATTTTGGATCACTCAAGGCCTCTTCCGTCTTAACGAGTTCAGATTCGGCCATTAGTGTAAAATGTGCGAAATCATCATCATTGACTTTGTTGTCTCATAACATCTCACAATCTTAGAGTCTTTGAGGCAAACTTCTTTGCCTTGTTGATCTTCTAATGTTCTCTTCATTTTAGGGTTCGATATGCGGTGTTTATGCACTTCCTAGTTATGCAGAATCTGGGATTTCGAAGGTGTAACTGGTTACAACTTTCTGATAACCAGTTATAAAGTATTGCACTTGCTTCAACTTATCGATCACAACATCTCGGCTGATCATAATCCTCTTGTTTGCAACATCATACAACTTGTAACGTCCAATGGAGTGATACCTAACAAGTATCATCAGTTCACCCTTATCGTCTAACTTTTTTCTAAGTTGCCCCTAAATATGTCGATATGCTACAAAACTGGAAAACTCTCGAATGGTTCAGATTTAGTTTGAATCCAGACCATGCCTCTTCTGGTATTATCTTCTCAAGATTCTTTGTTGGACACCTATTTAACAAATAGGCAGTTGTGGATACCGCTTCTCCCCATAACTCTTTCGGCAAGTTCTTCCATTTCAACATGCTTCTCACTATGTTCAAAATTGATCGATTATTCCTTTTTAAAACACCATTTTGTTGTGGTGTATAAGGTGACACTACTTCATGTATTATCCTTTCTTGATCACAAAACTTCCCAAATTCATTTGAGACATATTAGCCTCCATCATCCTTTTGAGAACTTTGAGCTTTTGACTGCTTTGCCGCTCAACCATGGACTTGAACTCCTTAAAAAATTCAAATACCCATCCCTTCTCTTTATTAGGCATGTCTATAGCTTTCTAATATAATCATCGATAACTGTGATAAAATATCTATTGCCACCAACTGAATCTACTTGTATCGGTCCACACACAAAGGAATACACCACCTCAAGGTGATGCTTCATTCTAAAACCTGTATCATTGTAGAATTTACCCTTGTGTTGCTTCACTTTCACACACTCATCACAAGTTTCAGCCGGTATGTTGATGAATGGCAAACCCGGTTACCATTCCGTTCTTTTACAATGCATTGAGATATCAGAAGTTGGGATGCCCAAGATGGTAGTGCCATATCCATTGTTCTCAACTAGCCGCCGTATCAAGACACCTATTCTCTATAACCTTCAGATCAAACTTGAAAGTTCTATTGGCATCCATATGAGATTTAAGGATCAAAACCTCATTTGCATCCATAACGTGTAACACCTTGTTTTCCATGTGAATCTTGTAACCCTTCTTAAGCAATTGGTCAATACTTAGAAATTTAAATTTGATTCCAGGAATATAAAATATATCTTTGATCAAGGAATTCCCACCATCCTTTTTATGATCAAAATATCACCGGTTCCGTCGACTGTAAAGTGGTGTAATCTGCAAATTTCATTTTATTCTTCATGGCTTGATTGATTTTGACAAGCCAATCCTTCCTTCCCGTCATTTGGGTAAAACCACCCGAGTCTAATTACCATTCATTGTTGCTTTAAACTCCCTCTTTTGTACTCATCATAATGTTTTCTTCTTCCTGTAACCAGTTGTTGTCTTTATGTAACCAGTTACAACATATTTCCACAGCGTTCTCAGAACTGCTGCTGTTGCATTCCCCTTATGTGATAATGACCAAAAGTGTATTATTATTATTATTATCAAAATCTTGTCTTGAAACCTTTGCTTCATCCTCTTGAGGTTCCTTCTTGTTTGCATTGCAATCTCTTGCATAATGACCGAACTTTTGACAATTAAAGCATTGATCTTGCTCTTGTCAAATTTTCCATTTTCACCTCTAAAGTTACATTGACCACCATTTTTGTTGCAGTTGCTCTCACCATTTTGACATGTAAAATTCTTCAAAATTTGAGATTCTCTTGCACCAAAGTTATAAAGATTCCTTTTACTCTTCACGAGTCATTTTCCTTTTGACTTCTTGTTCTTCTCATTGAGCCGAGCTTGCAAAGTGATCTCCGCCTTTGCCTTGTCGTTATTTCTCTCCTGCAATCTTTGCTCATAAGCCTCAAGAGAGTTATTAAGCCCATCTTTGTTCAAAATCACAATATCCGTTGATTCCTCAATCGCCACTACAATGTTATCAAATCTTGCCGTTAAAGAACACAAGATTTTTGAAACAATATTCTACTAAGTAACAGTTTCTTCGCATGCCTTAATTTGGTTCACCAATTGAGTAATTCTCGTAACGTAATCATCTATTGTCTCATTTCACTCCATTTGAATTAATTTGAGTTGACGTTTATGAGTTTGTAACTTCGCCACCTTTTCCTTGTCATCCCTTGCATATGCCTTTTCCAAGATTTCTCACGCTTGCTTTGACGATTCACAATCACCAACTTTCTCTAAGTTGTCACCATCCACACATTAATGGATAAAAACAACGCTTTTTAAATCTTTCTTTTTCTCTTCCTTTTATGTTGCTCGTTGTGCATTCGTTGCACCTTTGACAAGAGGATTCACCGCGTTCTTGATCACTTCAAGAACATCTCGGTAGCATAACAACACCTTAATTTGCTTGCACCATTTGTCATAATTCTTTACAACTAGGACGGGTAGGTTTATATGGATTCTTTCATTGCAGAAAAAAATTCATGTTTGCACTTGGAATCAATCTTTGGTGAACAATTAAGGGTTTGAATATGGAGAGTGAGTGAGAGAGAGAAAAGAATTAGAGAGAGATAATTGAGGGTGAGAATTTTATACTTTCATTCATTAAACATAACAATCATACCTATAAGGTATACATACAAGTGATTGGGATATAAAATATCAAGCCAAATAAGAGGAAAACTAAAAACTCGGACCTATAATCGGTTGCACAAAACCTGTAACCAATTACGGTTTCTAATAGCAAAAAAATAACTAATAGCGGTAACTGGTTACTACGAATGCGTAACCAGTTACACAAACTCCAAAATCACTTACTCTTCAACTTATTTGACTTATTTTGATGCCTATATTCGGTTACACCTCCGTGTTAACTAGTTGCACCAACTTAAATTATCAAAACCTCTTAACATGATTCAATTGTGCTAGATAGAGTTTCAATGACCCTTAAATGCAATAACAATTTTCTCTATATGAGTTTCTAAATTCTTTATGCTCACTCTCACCCATTAAGTTTGAAGTTGATTATATTTTTTTTGCATGAAGGACTTCAGAATTGATTCCAACTGATTATTTATATTTGTAGTCCCGTTGAAGTTAGTTGCTGCAAAACTAAGAGGAATTAATGGTGCTTGAGACTTAGTTGATTTTGAGTGTTACTCTATATAAAATTTGGATGGTTCCTCCATCATGGATTTTATGTGTGATTGACTATATGGGTTGTTGAATTTGTTGTTTCCTACATCTTCACATATCAAAGATTGACAAAACACTTTTTAAATATGTGTACACCTCCATAGTAAACACAAGCCACTTCAACATCATGTATCACGATAATGACATGCTTAACAACTGACGCGTTAGAGGGTGTCAACACGGTCTTCATCATTTGGTGGATTTGAGCTATAAGAGCAGTAAGGCCTATAGTCTCAGTAACTTCATGCATACAAACTTGCTTCTTTTAAGCTATGGCGGTTGCAACTCTTGTAACTGACTATTGGTAGGTGTTAACATCAATGATCTCAATCAAATTATAACTTTCAATGTAAGATTTAAACAATAATGCACCACTAGAGAATGCACCCGACATATTTCTTGATGATGTAACCAAGCCATTGCAAAATATTTCCAACTGAATGTATAATGGGATCCCATGGTATGAACATTGTCATAATAACTCCTTGAATCTCTCCCAAACATAAAAAAAGACACATCCTTTTTTGTCTAAATGAGATAATTTCACTCCTCATTTTGCATTCTTCACAAGAGGAAAATATTTGACAAAAAACTTCTCAGCCAAGTCATTCTGTGTGGCAATAGAATTAGGTTCCAAAAAATTGAGCCAACTCTTAGCTCTACCCCTTATAAAATATGGAAGAGGAGTGCTAACAACACTCTCTTTTAAATTCTATTTCAAACACTCACTTTCTTATTGGTTAAAACATGTTGAGTCTCTCACTTTGAAAATAGGTCCCACATAAAGTGGTAGGACCCACACACGTTTCAACTAATAAAAGAGTGAGTGTTTAAGAGAGTGCTTAAAAGAGAGTGTTCTTAGCATTTCTCAATATAGAAACACCCTTAGGATAAAAGCATCACCAATGACTCTAGGGATATCAAAGTTACTAGTAACTTGAAAAAGTTGCCTTAAATGCAAGTGAAGATCATCTGATTCAACACCTAGGTATTGGCCAATAGCTTGCAACACTTGAAACACGATTTGCTCGAACTTAAACTAAGCCACAATGATCTCTAGTATGATAATACCAGTTCTCATGGCATTGGGATCAAAATAGCACAATCTTTGATACTTCTTTCCCTATCAGTAACAATGCAAATGATATCTATTTTTGCCACAACTTTTTTCTTCTCCTTGTTGAGGTTCTTCAATATCTTCTTGAAGTTCTTCAAATAAAGAAGCAGGAATAGGGTTCCTATAAATTGATTGGTAAATGATATATATTTTTGCGCCAGTTTTTTCTTGTCCTTGATGAGGATCTTCAAGATTTTCTTCAAGTTCTTCAAATAGTGAAGCAGGAACAAGGTTCCTATAAGTTGATTGACAACTGGATATCTTCTTAAGAGTGTAAAAGTTCCTTTTCGCTCAGGGTCTCCCTTATGAACTAGGGTTAACAATCCCGCATACAATAACCATACATCCGTCGTGACATCAAAAGACACAAAACAAAAAACGTCCTTAATTCAAAAGTAATTTTTACAAATTTGAAATTCTTAAAAAACTTCAGTTGAATTTTGAAAGGACTTTAAAATAATGAATTCAATTATAGAGCAAATAGGTCGAATGAGTAGAATTTCAACATCTCCCATGACCATATTTGCATAACAACTTTCTAAATTTTTTATTGTTAAACCTAGCATGATTTCTAAACTATTAGACTACGTTAAAGATGTGGAGTATAGATGGCATGATCATAACTTTGCACTCCTAAACTAGTACCATATTTTTTTTAAGTGAAGAGACAAACAAGGACAAAACAAATGATTCCTAGATTATGAATTGAATAAGCAAAGATTGCAAATTGAGGAAAAACTCCAACCTTTATTCAATAAATTTTTATCGGTAATAATCTTGTTATGAAAAAGCAAAGGCTCCAATTTTATCTAGTTTTATCACGTAGTATTTGATAATCTTGTCTTTAAGTGGTCGTTTTTAATTTAACTTAAAAAATATTTTTATACTATTAGAGTGGAGATTATTAAATCATTAGGGTTGTCAACTTGCCTCCGTTAGTGGGGATTTCCGTGAGAATTCTCTGTTTGGAGTCTCAAAGACGGGGAATTTTTCCTCCGTGGGGACGGGGATGAGAAACAGAGTCTCCCGAAGGCACTTCGGGGACGGGGGTGACGTAAATATCCTCCGCCCCGTAGAGTCTCTGCACCGCCTAAAATAGCATAATGTTATTAATTTATATATAATTTTAAATTATTATGTAAGTTTATTTATCATTTCATATAATTAATCTTATACACAAATTTAATATATATATATATATATATATATATATATATATATATATATATATATATATATATATATATATATATATATATATATATATATATATATATATATATATATGAGGAGGGATCAAATTACACCCGAAGAGTTACACCACGAGTTACACTCGTTCAAAAACTACATCTCGAATTAATATTTTTTAAATTCAACCGTTGGATTGAAACATAATATCATATAGATCATACCTATAAAGTTTGAGCTTAATCTATAATGATTTACTATATCATCAAGATATCCAAAGATTAACGTTAAAATGAGCTTTCATATAACGTTAATTTTGATGAGATTCAATGACATAGTAAATCATTATAGACTAAGCTCAAACTTTATAGGTATGATCTATATGATATTATGTTTCAATCCAACGGTTGAATTTAAAAAATATTAATTCGAGATGTAGTTATTGAACGAGTGTAACTCGTGGTGTAACTCTTCGGGTGTAATTTGATCCCTCCTCTATATATATATATATATATATATATATATATATATATATATATATATATATATATATATATATATATATATATATATATATATATATATATATATATATATATATATATATATATATGTATGTATTGTTAGTAAAAGAGTAAAAACTAAATGATTATTCCAAATTTTTTTAGTTTGAAATTTTTGTGGTCATGACACTCAATATTATAGATTAAATATTATTAAAATAATATATTTATTATAAAGGAATAATTTCAAATTTTTTTGTGGTTAGCTTTTGACGCTTTAACTATTAATTTGGTTTAAAATAATAAATAAAAGTCATATTTATGGATCTCTGCATGAATCTTGGGGATTCGTGAGGAGTTGCGGCGATCTGCGGGGACGGGGGACCAAATCCCCCTATAGCAAAAATCAGAAGCCGGAATGAGAAATAGATTCGAGAGTTGAGATTGTGATAAAAATGTATCCCCCGCCCCCCTCCCGTTGACATCCCTATAAATCATGTGTGCATGACAGAGACTACAATCTACAAATGTCACATCTAAATTAGTTGATGAACTCATTTATTTAACAGTTTATCTTTAGTCCCAAATTATAAGAGAAAAAATGACATTTTTTTAATTCCAAAATATAAGAGAAAAAAAATAATTTTCATGTGGAATTAAATGTAAATTGCATTTAATTTATTTTCTCTCTCTCATTTTTTCCATAACCAACCACCAATTAAAATTATTTTTACATCTTCTCAAGACAATTATTAAAAAAAAAATTATCATCTAAATTATTGTGTTTTTACTTTTTCTTAATAAATGTGTTTTTTTCTTCTTCTTATATTTTGAGACGAAAGGAGTATTAAATTTATGATTAAAATTCAACAAATTAATTACAAAATTAAATAAGAAATTATTTTGTAGTTGGTTGAATTCAATGCGAAACCTACCCACAAACTCAACTCAACACCTAGAAGACTGAACTAGAAGCAATAATAGAACTTTTACTTAAAAGAATATCGCTAGAACCAAGCGAACTACAACCGTTGGATTGTTCTTACCCTAGTCTTTGATTGGTCATTAAAGCATCATCACGAGTTTCGCCCCCGAAAACATCACATTCAATGGCGGTAATAAGTAATAACGGACTTTATTCAGTAGAATAAAAAAATAAAAAAAAACCAAAAAAGAGAAAAAAACAGATAGAAAAATTAACAAAAATAGAGGGAAAATTAAACGAAAAGAAACAAATAAAGAGCGTGAAGAAAAAAGTGAGAGAGACGAAGAAGACTCTGACTGAACAAACAAGAGCGAGAGTTTCACTGTTGCTTTCTCCACTTTCTTCTCAGATCTTCAATTTCTTCACTCAATTTCAACCTTCAACGCATCTTCAATCTTCTCGTAGCTTTTGATTGAGTGCTTTTTGCTTGCTATGGACCAAGTAAGTTCAATGCATCTGAATTAGGTTTCGATTTTTGCTTCAACACTCTCTGATTTTGATTTTTTGTGAATTTTGATTTTGTAGTATGAAAAGGTGGAGAAGATTGGTGAAGGAACTTACGGTGTGGTTTACAAGGCGCGTGACCGTGTTACGAATGAGACTATAGCTTTGAAGAAGATTCGACTTGAACAGGAGGATGAAGGAGTTCCGAGTACTGCTATTCGTGAGATTTCGCTTCTTAAAGAAATGCAGCATAGGAACATTGTTAGGTATAAATTAATATAACTCTCTTTCTGTTTATTTCTATCTTAAGTTAATTTTATGATGTAGAGAGTAGAATTGTTGTGTATATGTAGTGAATCGGAAGGTTAGAGATGTTTTTCTTTTTTGTTAGTTGGTGTTTTTGTTAATTAGTGTTAAGTTGGATCTGGAAAAGTACTGATGCTTATCATTTTAGTCCTCTGTAGCACCGACAGCTCTGAAAAAATGTGTGTTTGTGCAGTGTATGAAACTGACACTGACATTTGTGATTACTTTTAAATTATTCATTTTTTGAAATTATTACCGGTGTTGATGGTGTCGTGTTTCTGGTGTCCGTGCTTCATTACAATGAATGACAGAAGGTGGCTTGATATGGTTCTTCATAAGGTCTTGAGGATTGTTTCTCGTAGTTTTTATGATCTATTTGAAGTTTTAATTGTATTCTGGATGTTTATGTAGGTCTTGAAAATGCTATTGTCATTGTGTGGTTAGTGTTGTTTTGTTTGTTGTTATGTATTTATTTTCTGAGTGCCTGTGTTGATGTTTGATATTGGCAACCATTCCTTATCCGGTTTGGTGGGGCTGGATGTGTGGATCTACTGACAACCTGTTTTTGATATTTTGATTCCATTATGTGAATGTTTGGCAAACTGGTTGAGCAATTGGTAAAACTTTGTTAAGTACTTTTTGGATGGTTTTATGCTCTTTATTGTTCATGTAGTTGGGGTGATTGCATGATGTATTATCAATTGTGTGAACAGTTTCATTATCGAGTGTTACTCTTGAACTAACTACATTCCTATATTTAATGTACTATGATACATGAGTACAGCTTTATCTGTTTTAAAAGCTTTCTGGAAGGCATACTTTTATGGTGTTATGTTTTTTTTTTTTTCAATGAATCATTTTCTTTAAATTTTGATAATTTGTTAAATCTTATTCAGAGTCTGTAGCCATTTCCTTCTCAATATATGCTTGGTTGTTGTTTGTATGGATGGCAGGTTGCAGGATGTAGTGCATAGTGAGAAGCGATTGTATCTGGTTTTTGAGTATCTGGACTTAGATCTGAAGAAGCATATGGATTCATCTCCCGAGTTTGTTAAAGATCCTCGACAAGTAAAAGTGAGTGGCTTCTGTGATTTTCTTATCTCTCCCTCTCTCTATTTCTTTTAAGATGTCTCACATGCTTTTGTAACTCAAGTTAATACTTAAAAAGTGGTCAAGAATCTGATTTGGCGATAAATTATGGTTTTCTTATTCTATGTCTTGTCCTTCCACAAAACAAATTTAAACTATTATATAATGCATTTCTCCCGAGTTTCATGACTAGTAGCAGAGTTTAGTAGATTACAGTTTCTTGCTTATTAGACGATTTTATTATGTTTGACCAGTACATTTTGGTTGGATCTGCCTTGTCTTTATAAATCAAGTTGTTCAAATACTATTTCATGTAGATAATAAAACAGAGCTCCATTGTGTTCGTTCAAGTTGATGTAGCATGGCTTATGGCTATTTAGATACCGAACTGTACTCAAATCACATGCAGCCCTTACTTATTTCTTTGGTTATGGTTCTCTTTTATATTGCTTGCTCAACTGTCTCATTACATTAATGTACTATCCAAGTGTATCTAGTTATGTATGTGCTTTTACCTGCCATGCTTGTCCCTCCCTTCCCATTCTTTGAATTTTAACTTCTTGTTTAAGTATTTCCTCTTTAATGATCCGTTTGCAGATGTTCCTTTATCAAATGCTCTGTGGAATTGCTTACTGTCATTCACATAGAGTTCTTCACCGAGACTTGAAACCACAGAATTTGTTGATAGATCGCCGTACTAATTCTCTAAAGCTTGCAGATTTTGGATTGGCCAGGGCATTTGGCATTCCTGTCAGAACATTTACACATGAGGTTTGTGTGCTTCCTTATTGTTGCTTCTAGTCGTTCAATCAAGTATCAACAAACTAAAAAAAGGAGTGCAAACATAAATGTAAAATATAGTCCTCCTCTTGCTATTATTAGAGAGGAGTCAGATGACCAAAAGAGTATCACTGCTTGAACCAAGAGGACAGTGTATAAGAGAAGAAAATTGCAGAGATAAACGATGAGCACATGAAAACAAGAGGGCAGAATAAGAGAACTCAGAGAAACAAGAATCACAAATAAATGGAAGAGATAGTTAGGGTAGAGAAAGGGATGGAATCAGAGAAAGGAAAAAAAGAATAGAAAAATGGATGGACTCAGATGTAAAATAAGAGAAAATGAAAGGTAAAAAATAGAGGACAACAAGAGGTTAGAATGGAAAGAATAGAAATCTCTAGAGATGGGATGTTGCCGCTTCTCTGGAGATGGATGAGGAAAGACTTGAGTGGAAATGGGATTTTAAACAAGGAAACGGGGTTTCAACTTTCAAACTTTCATGTGTCGGGTTAATATCATCAGTTGAATCCATCTCTCTTTCTATGTGTTTCCCCCTTGGTTTCCCTTCCATTTCCACAAGTTGTGCCCTGAGTACCATGAGAATGGGGGCTGCCACGATCCTTTATTGCTAGCGTCATGAGTATGTACTACTGTAAGCCCTCACTAAGTCTTCTAACAAGTCTCAACCTTGGCATGGGGAAGCCTCCCCTTCCCCAAACATTGGTTAACCTATAAAACATGTATTATCATTTTGAATAGAAATAATTACATTAACTAAGAGTGGATTAGGAGTACATGTAAAGTCTTGCGTAAAGGTGTTACTAAATATGGTAAAGATATTTAATATTATTTCACTGTCATTGATGATTATTTATAGGTAGTTACACTGTGGTACCGAGCTCCAGAAATATTACTTGGATCTCGTCATTATTCAACCCCAGTCGATGTTTGGTCAGTGGGATGTATATTTGCAGAGATGTCAAACCGGCGACCTCTATTTCCCGGGGATTCCGAGATTGACGAATTGTTTAAAATATTCAGGTGAATATCTTTATTTCCAATTCCATAGGTTTATCCTTCTTGGTAGATCATTTAATTATCTATCATCCGATAGTGCATCTTTTGATTTTAAAAATGACATTTTTTAATATTTATAAAGTATTCGACTGTAGAAATTGAGTTCTGGTAATAAACTTACACACAGGTTCATGTTTTCCCATGTTTATATCATTTCATGGCCAAGGCCCTTTGAATGTAGTCTCATAAGTAATTGAATTGTCATGTAAATTGGCTGGTTTACCAAATTCTTGCTTCTCTATCTGTTTAATTCCCCTTCTGTTTTCTTTCTCTAAACCTTAGAACTCTGCCCCTTCCATATTTGAATTATTTTGAAGCTAGCACAAGTTAATAGAGAAAGTATGGTTACTGACGACCTTGGTGGAATATTTATGCTAACTATTGAGTTAGTTATCTTTAGCTAAGAGTTCCACAACAGCTATAGTCTTAGATAGTTCTTCTCTATTTTGCTGTCTTTAAAATATCTTCACGTGGGACTGTGCTAGCGGGGTTGCAGCTGCTACTGGTGGCAGCTCTGGTACAACTGCTACTTCTGCTGTCCCTGTGCTGGCAAAAGTTCCGAAATGCACAAGAAGTTTCTGGATATACAAATGAAGTGGGGGTGGAGCGGGTATGGTATTTCCATTGATGTAGGTGACAGAGATGAAATGCAAAAACTTTCCCCCAATATTTACTAGAGGGGCTTATTGATTGAAGCATCATTATGCAGGAACACAATATTATTTTCACAATTGTTAAAATCAACCTGAACTCAATTCAGTCACAGAGGGGGGAACCCAGTACCACCATTCTTCACTTTTTAGTAATTTTGAACTTGGTGATTTGTCCATCTGTCAATTAATTATTTTTGTATTAAGTAAACTATAAGTAAAGTCTATAGAGATTTCAGGAGTTTATGTGGACTCTTGAGTTTGACAAGGCAGATGATGAAAAAATATCAATGGTTTATTGTACGGTATGATTTACAATATGACATGATGGTATTGTGTAATCAATGTAGTTGACCTCACTTAGTAGGAAAAAGTTTTTGTAGTAGTTACTGAGGTGGATGTTCGTCCACTTTAGAATCTAACCGTTGTGCTAGAGTTTTAGTATAAATTGCAGTCATAGCATGGCTACTGCACAAACTAAAATTATGATTGACTCTTGAAATCTTCAAGCCGAGCTTTCATTCTTAGTTATTTCTTCAACATTTCTTGCCATCCTTTGCAATCAATCATTATAGTCTACATTTAACTACAGATTTGGTTAGCTTTGTTTTTGTTTAAGTTTCTGTCTCTTTTCATTGTGACTATGGCTGGACTCTTAGATGATCAAGGATCTTGTTTCAAATGATAAACATGATTAGCTTTAAAAAAAAAGAAAAAGAAATGAAATATGAACAACTTTATCTTGATTGTAACTGGACTTTCAGATGTGCATGCATCTTGTTTCAAATGACGATAAACATGATTAGCTTTAAAAAAAAAGAAAAATAAATGAAATATGAACAAATTTGTCTTGATTGTAATCATTATGATTATTGTATTTGAACTTGTGGAAGACCAGCAATTCTATTAAATTTTATAATCAGTTAATTCAAAAATTTCTTTTGGTGAGGTAATGAAGAAAGCAAGATCTTTTTTTTTTGGTTTCAGGATGTATGGCTGTGAGGGCAGTATTTTTCAGTGAGATTTGAATTCTGAGATAGCATTTCCTTCCTTTTGCAGTTTTGCTATTTTCCCTGCTTTTTAGTTTAGCCTCTCTTGTTTACTGCCTGAAATGGATAGCAAAGGAGTTCTTAATGGTGATTTTTTAATCTAACAATTTCTGTAGCATGCCATGAATTTACAAATTCTAGTTGACATAAACATCTGATAAATAGATTTGAAAAATGGGACCATAAGAAAACATTCCTTACTTTCTAACAGGGATGTATATAATAAATAATCAAATTTGCATATAGTTGTTATATATTTACGTATTGTTCTTTATATGAAGAATCTTGGGCACCCCAAGCGAAGATACATGGCCAGGAGTAACTTCATTGCCTGATTTTAAATCAACATTTCCCAGGTGGCCAGCTAAGGTAAGCAAATTGCTGTTTGTCCTTCATCTGAATTGATGTAATCTTTATTACTATAATAATTCAACCTTATCTCATACTTTGCAGGACCTAGCGGCCGTGGTTCCAAATCTTGAGCCAGCTGGTCTTGATCTTATTTCTGTAAGTGCAATATGTGTTGCAATATTCTTTTTCTTGCCATTATTAAAAATTAGTGCAATAAGTTTATATCTCATTTTCCGCCAGCCTCAGTATTAGTCTGTGTTATTAAAATAAATCAAAAACTAGTTTATTTTGTTTTTTAATCATGAGACAGCACTTTTTTATTTTGTTGAAAAATTAACAAAACCAGTGAAATTTATTTAGAACCAAAAATATAAAGATAAAAATTAGATGGTAGTCATCCTTTCTGTTTCTGATCCTAGCTTAGAAAACATGGTACTTCATGAGGTTAAAGATTATCATTTACGGGGAATTTCGTTAAGAAGGCATTCTTATATTAAGTGTCTGAATCATAATGAATGACATACTTAATAAAAATAACAGGGACAGTGCTCGAGATTTACGGCCATTAAATTTTCCTGTTTCTTTTTTTGGTCGTAAACATGTCAATTTTTATTTATATTTTCATTTGCACAAAACACTTGTGTTAGAATGTTTCAATGCGAGTGTTTCCCATCATTCTTTTAGTAATGTTCACCTCGTTGAAAGCAAAGGAAAAATAAAAGAAATATTCTTTGGTTATTAGTCCTCTATCAGTTTTTATCCCTTCTCATTTTGCATGAATTATTTGCATTTTAGATTTTAGAAACTGAAGTATTTTTCTACGGTGCTGACTGTATTGTATATGTTTATCTATTGTATTTCAGAGCATGCTTTGTTTGGACCCCAGCAAAAGAATCACCGCCAGGAGCGCAGTGGAACATGAATACTTCAAAGACATTAAATTTGTACCCTAATTCCACATCTTAATGGTAAAGGTGTTTATAGCAATATGTGCAGAATTTATGAATTTTGATTTTGCAAGAAGTGCGTGTGCTATTTTTGTTATTTTCTTCAACAACTCGGGGTACTGTCAGATTTTAATTTTTTGTCCTAAAATATTTCAGATTCAATTCAGTGTGATATGATAATATATGGCATATTACCTTTTTTTTTTTGTCGAACTCTGAATACCAATATACAGGTCACTGTTCAGTTTGCTGGATTTATGATCATTCTTCGTGCAGAATATATACATTGCAAGATGTAAACTTTTTCCAATGCATAAATTGACTGAATCAACAACATATCGATGTACGAAGAATATCACTTTGAAGTCCATTTTCTTTGAATATTTATGTGCAACAACTTGAACATATGATGTATCGCTGAGAAGATTTTATAAACGTGTTTGTACTATTTCTATCACATCTTGGAACTAAAAATCACATTAATTTTCTTGCCTCATCTATCCTAATTATTACAGTAGCCAAAGACTAAAAGCTTCTCACAAAAACTTTTTTTTTTTTTTTATAAGCAAGGAATTATATTAAGATAGTACTAGGGGTACTCAAAACCCGCTTACAAAAGAGGAGCTAAAAAAGCTCGAACTGGAAAATTACGCACCAACTGAAATCTACGCTAAGAAATCCATTGGATTCATACAAAAGTCGTAGAAGTTACATTTGGGGTGAGTAATTTCTCCAATCGAATACTATCTCCACACTTTAAACTTAATGTTCCAAGTGATATCGTTGACGTTGCAGGACCCGTTTTCAAAAATGATTTCGTTTCTCTTTAACCATAGTCCTCTGGTCACAGCCGTCCAAATGATGCTTTCCTTCCTTCTTTTAACTTTGGATTTTCTCCCAAACTCGCTCCAATACAGACAATCTTCCCAAATATTCCCTCTAAAAAACGGATCCACTCCGATCCAGTTGGCGATATTCTTCCAAACCAGTTTAGAAACCGGACAAAGAAATAGAACGTGAGTAGTCGTTTCAGGCACAACAGAACAGAGAACACAATTCGAAACTGAATTAGAAAAAACCAAACCTCTTCGTGTTAACTGATCCTTCGTTGGAATTCTGTCCAAAAAGCAACGCCAAATAAAAGCCTTGACACTAAAAGGAACTCCTGAGGACCACAAAATCTTTAAAGCCTTCGAACAATTATCATCGATTACAGCTGCTACTTGTTGATCAATCATGCAACCGTACCCTCCTTTGACCGAATAGATCTCTTCGCTTTTGTAAGTCTAAAACACTCTGTCCTCCATATCCTGTGTAGGAGCTGCTGTCCCTAATAAAACACACAAAGACTGAAAAGATTCAGAATGCAATTGAGCCACTCCCCTCTGAATCCCTAAACCGTTCCACCGCCAAGAATCCTCCTCCCAAACACCCATGTCGCACACCTTAACCCCCTTCTTCGTGCTGCCCTCGTACAACGCCGGATACGCATCCTTTAGAGCAGCGTCACCTAGCCAAGAGGACTCCCAGAATAGGATTAAGTTCCCTCTCCCTAATTTGTAACGAATGTTGCCTAACAAAACCTTACTCGTGTTTCCTCCATCCAAGCTCGAAATATCTTTCCACCACTTTGACTTGAACCGAATGTTCCTCCCACCTCCTTCTTCGATTAGAGCCCGAACCAGATTACCATATTTCGCTTCCAAAACTTTCAGCCATAACGCTTCGCCTCCTATGATGATTCTCCAGCACCATTTTAAAAGAAGAGATTTGTTGAAAGCGCCTATACTTTTAATTCCTAGACCGCCTTGTTCCGTTGGCCTACAAACAGCTTTCCAAGAAACCCAGTGGATCTTCCGCCTACATTCCTTCTCTCCCCAAAGAAACCTCGCTTGAATTCTCTGCATTTCCTTACAAATCTGCACAGGAGCCTGATAGAAAGAAAACTGAAAGATAGATAAACTAGACATGACAGATTTTAACAAGGTGATTCTGCCCCCCAAGCTTAAGAACCTATTCTTCCAGTTTGAGAGCTTAGCTTTCAACTTCGAAACCAAAAGGGCCCAAGTGGAACAGATGCCAGGATTACACCCTATCGGAATTCCTAAAAATATAAAAGGATAGATGTCAATCTTACATGAAAGAAAACAACCTGCAGCCGCGACGAAGTGCTCCCCCACATTTATGCCAATAAGTCTGCACTTCTCATAGTTTACCCTAAGTCCCGAGACAACTTCAAAGACACGAAGAATCGCCTTTGTTGCCCAAACGTTCTTCCAAGCAGCCGTGCCCACCATTTGCGTGTCATCTGCGAACTGAATTAGCTCCACCTCACACTCCCCTCCCACCTTGAAGCCACTGTATTCGCCTGCACTAACTGCTTTCTTCATAATTCTAGATAACCCCTCTGATGCCAACACAAACAGAAATGGAGACAATGGATCTCCCTGACGCAAGCCACGACCAACTTTGAATTCATGAGTAGCGCTACCGTTGACTAGGATCGACATCCAGCTAGAGAACACCGTGGCCTTCATCCACCGATCGCCGAAACCCATGCTTTTCATCACATAAGAAAGATAGTCCCAGCTAACGGAATCGTAGGCCTTCTCGAAGTCCACCTTGAATAAGAGACAACTCCTCTTCGATTTCTTCGCAAGGTCCACAATCTCATTTGAAATTAGGATTCCGTCGAGCATCTGTCTTCCGGGGATAAAAGCACTCTGATTCTCCGAAACAATGGAACCGATAACCTTCTTCTGTCTCGAGGCTAACAGTTTCGCCACAATCTTGTAAATGCAGCCTACAAGGCAGATAGGTCTGTAATCACCAAGGCCCAAAGGATTTTCTCTTTTCGGGATGAGGGTCAGAAAAGAAGAAATAATTGCCTTCGATAATACTCCATACCTGAAGAAATCATTGAAAAGGCTGATAAAATCATCCTTCATAAATTTCCAGCATCTCTTAATGAAGTTAAGATTCAAACCGTCTGGACCCAGGCTTTTTGATCCCTCACAATCCCACACTGCATCCTTGATCTCAGTCTCGTTGAACGGCAATTCGAGATAGGCGGCATCAGATGCAGATAGAGTGCTGAACTGAATCCCAGAAAGAAGAGGGCGATCAAGGTCTGGTTCTTCATACAGAGTAGAGAAAAAAATCCTCGTCTCCTCCTTCACATCCTTGACCGAGTCCACCATATGATCCTCCACCACTATGTGACTAATGTGGTTCCTCAAAAACCTCTCCTTCATAAAGCTGTGAAAAAATTTACTGTTCAGGTCTCCATAATTGTCCCAATTCAATCTACTCTTTTGCTTTAAAAGATTCTCTTTCAGGCACAGGTTCCTCCACATGTTACTAATCTCTTCACTTCTTTTGAATACAACTTCCCTCGAAACTTCCTCCCCACAAACAGCCAACAAATCATCAGCTTTGTTGATCTTCTGAATTCCCTCTCCTATGTCAAGATCTAAACAGCAATAATGCTCCTTGCTCCAAGACCTGATACAGGATTTCTAAAACTGTTTTCAAGATTCTGCAAAGAACTTATCATTTGTACTCAATAAACAAGTATAAAAGACATCAAATCTTGAACATTTTGGATCCAAAGATTTTTAAGCTCTAAGTACCACTTTTTAGAGAACTTTTTTCGCCACCCCTTAAGTTTTACCAAACACCCCCAAAATTTTCGTAATACCAAAAGTACCCATATCCATTTTTCATCAACAATGTGCTGGAAATTTTGCTCTCACGCGAAAAAAATTTAGTTGGTATGCATTTTTACCGGCATTTTGATAAAAATCTGATGTGTGACAAGTTTTATCCGTTTTTTTTTCCAAAAAATCTGGAAATGAAACAAAAAAAAAAGAATTCATGTTTTTACAAAATCTGGAAATGATCATGTATTCACCGACATTTTTGAAAATTGCGGTATCCTACGGCATTTTTATGATATTTTTGAAATTGTTGGTATGCATGTATGCTTTTTTACCGATAATTTCAAAAATGTCGATAAAAACCATGTTGGATACCATATTTATTTTGAAAATGCCAGTAAAAATACATTAAAAAAATTGAATTTTATTGGGAATTTCAAAAATATTGGTAAAAAAATATAGTTTTCGTGAAAATCTAGCATAAATTCAAAATTATCGATATAAATGCATAAATTTAATAGAAAAAACGTTTACTTGTAAATATCCAATAAAAGTTTCAAAAAATGCGATAAAAGTTCAAAGTTTTCCCAAATCTCCAAAAATGACAATTTGAATTGTGAAAGTTATGCGAGAGGGTTATGATAAAAGCGATACTATTGAGAGGTGCCAGGTACAGGTAGATGGGTGCCAGAAAAATTCTCCACTCTTTAGACATATGGACCAAATGTTTGGCTCAAATACTTTTGCAAAATGAAAATTTTATCCTATACCTCCACATTCATCCCTTTACCTCTACATTTGTTACAACTTATCCAACACCTAACAAAAATTCTATGTCTGGTCAGATTCCATATTGGTAAATGCAACATCAAATGTAAACTCGATTGATGTCATGCCAACTATTTCAAATATAGGTTGTCTATATTTGTTTGTTTTGTAAGTGATGTCCATAACTAACACAATAGAAAAAATATTTGAATTTGGGTGGTGTAATACGGTGAACTGACTATTAATTGAAAATGTCGCGGTAAGCAAGAGTCGCCACCGACTTTTATTTTATCCAAAATATTAGAAAGGCTAAAAGAACAGGAAAGACCCTTTTTAAAAGATTTTGAGTTCGGGGGTAGGTTATACAAAGGAAAGGTGTAAGGCACCCTTTGCATCCATGGTTTTCCATGGGCTCTTAATTGCTTAGCTCACTTTGTTTTCAAAATGTTTGAATTGTTTGAAAAGTAGGGTGTGAATAGAAATTTTGTATAAGAACTTTAGCTTGTAAATAAGCGTAGTCTTTTGAAAAGTATTTGAAAATTAGTGGGAAAAAGAATTTGAATTTAAATTTGAATTTCAAAAAGAGCAAGCAATTAAAAAGCAATTACCCTAAGTTTTAAAATTCGTTCTTTTAGCTTTTCGGGCGAAAGGGTTTATCCATACCACAAGAGGGCAGGAAGTCTTTCAATTGGATGTTAAAGGGTCATCGAATTATCGTTCACCTTAAGACTGTCCCATGCCATAGAGGGGCAGGTAGTCTAAAGGGAAGGATCAGAATAGCCATCTTCGTTAGGCAACCAGAGGACACCTCAGCACTTCGTAGGCAACTTTCGAGGGATGAGATCATATTTGGCGTATCGAAGGCAGCATCATTAGGGACTTATGATCTTTGCATGAGTCGAGGCAACATGGCTGAGGTATCCTCGTATTCGAGGGACATGTTTATTCTGCAAAAAAAACACAAGGCAACAGGCAACAGGCATCAGGCAACAAGAGAGGCACCATAAAAGGTGCGTGGGTGCAACAATCACGTGGTTAAATTCAGTTATTTTATCTTGTAATTAGTGATGCTAATTCAGTTCAAGGCTTGCACTCCCTAAAATTACTAACCACACAATAATATAATGAACAGGTTTAAGTGCCTGCAAGGCCAAGCAATACAACCTCGAAGCAGATACAAAAATATCATGGGGATGGGGAAAAGAAAAAGGCAATAATCTTAAACCCCAATAGGGTTTGACATAAGTAATAATTAAAGAGAAAATAAAAAGATTGAATTTTAGAGTTACCGACTAATCGAGCTTTGGCGGTTGGTTAACCCTGAAAATTAGAAAAAAGAAAACCAAGGGTGTGTGCGTTATCGATTCTCTAACAGTCAAGGCTAATTTTAATCGAATGAAATAATATACAATAAAAAATAAAATTAAATAAGGAATAGAACTTAGCTTTGATCTGGAGATGATTCATGGTCGGAGGTAGTCTCGAGGTTAACCCTGAAAAATTGGCAAAAATAGACAGCAAAAGAAGTGAGTGCAAAAGAGTTCATTGACTTTCGAGGTTTAACCCTTAATAATAATTTTATAAGGCAAACAAATATTTAAATAAAGATAAAATCGGGACTTAGCCTCGTAATAGGCGTGGCGCGTAGTCGGGAGATGTCAGGTGATTACCCTGAAAAATGCACAAAGAAATATTTTTTCAGTGTATGGCCAATTCTCGCAAACCTTAAATCGGGCGTAAATTAAATAAAAATCGGATTTAATTAATTATTGGTTTTCAACCTAATTAATTAAATCGATCAAAAATAAAATTTCGATTTTTAAAATGTCAAGATTTATTTTTAATCAATTAATCAAAATTAATTTGTTAATTAAAACAATTTAAACAAATTACATTATTTTAAAGTAATTCAAATAAATTCGAATAATCAATGTTCGAAGATAAAAAATATTTATTAGGATAAAAATATTTTTTAGAGTTTTTTAGAAAAAAAAGGAGAAAATTCTTTATATAACATATATATATATATATATATATATATATATATATATATATATATATATATATATATATACACAAATAAAATAAAAAGGATTGTATAATTAAAAATAAAAAATTTGGAAAATCTTAGCTTGGATCCAGTGTGGCACGCGTGTGAGGAGTATGGTGCACCGGCAGCTGCGTACGCGTTGGATCTACAGATTAATGAGATCAGATGGCCAGGAGGCGAAGGCACATGGTAATAGCATGGATCATAACGCGCAGGATCCCTCAGATGCTTCAGCCTCATGCGCGCGCTTTTGGATTTGAATGGACCAATTGGAAAGCGCCACCTAGTCATCTTCTTCGTTGGCCCGTCGTCTTAGGTCTGAAGCAGGGCTTTACCTACGGACGCGAACTGTAGCTAAAACCTGCAAGCTACGAATATGGGGAAACATGTATATAAACGTTTCGCGAGACCATGGTTGAGTTCGTCCAGACCTCGCAAATCTAACCATGGCCTTAATTGGCCCTAATTGTACCTATGGAAGAAAACCCTAAACGGATGGCTCATAAGGTCACGCAAATGCAATTAAATTTCCAGAATCGAGCAAAACATCATGCTAAACATAAATATGCAATCCAAAAACGTGTATGATGCGTAAAATAGTATAATCGAAAGAAATTAAAATCAGACAAACCGCAAGTTCTAGCGCAGTATTCTTGATGCTTCAGTGCTTGAAGGTGATTGGAAATCACTCAATGATGGTCCAGGAACGTGTTTGGATCTTCAAAACTCTTTGAATCAAGCTGCAAACACAAAATCGATTCTGAAAATTTCTTGAACTTTTTGCACTTAGTTAGGGTTCTTGAACTGCAGAATTCGTAACCTTGTAATCTGAGTAGCTTGTGCTTATATAATAGATGGAATTAGGGTGAATCTTACTAAATCTTTGATTTGCAATTGAAAAAAATTTGATTGAGAATATGGTTTAAAGAACTTCCAATCTTGGCCAATTTCAATCTCTTTTGCTCCAATCTTGTTTGCACGAAATTTGATTAATATTGGGACATTATTGAAGATTGATTGTGATTGAAATTAAAAGAAAATCCAATCTTTTCAATTTTTCTTCAAATATTGATTAAATATAGGATTTAAATGAATAAAAAATTCAAATAAAACAAATATTCATAATATTTTCGTGGCAATTGAATTTGAGGCCTTGGATGACTTGTGGATTAAGATTGGGCCATAAAAAGTTGGGCTCCTTTGCAAAAAATTTCAATTTGAAGCCTTTTGTTTCACATTTTCCCTCCCAAATTTGTCCAACTTTGACAAGGCATATCTCCCTCAATTTTTGAGGTATGGAAGAGTTCTAGGGCTTTTTAAAAACCTTTAAGAGTTCTCTAACCAGTGTTTTTATCTCATGTCAAAATAGTTTTCCATGCTCCTTGTGTGTTCTTTTGAAAAAAATGACTTTTGGTTGACTTTTGAAAAGGACCTGTAATGTTTTGGTCCATATCTCTCAAATGAAGCATTTTTAGACTTGGCTTGTGAGAGACAAAATTGTAGAGAATCAAATTTCCTTCAAGATGAGCTTTGGATGGAAAATTTCTGATGTTCCATGTAGGAGTTATGGCTGGTCAAAGTTCAGTTGACTTTCTCCTATGAAAACCCTAATTTAGAAACTATTTTGAATTGTTGATTTCTGATCTTTCCTTGATGAACCATGATCAATTCTTGATCAAATGGTGAATGATACTTCAATATGAGGATGTTGACAAAAAATCAGGAGTTTTGATTGCACTTTGACCATAGTTGACTTTTAGGTCAAACTAGTTGACTATTGACTTTTTGAGCAGTTGAGTGACCAACCTTTTGTATTGAGCCCTGAATTTTGTTATGAAGATGGTGTGGAGTATCATAGGCCATATGAGATGCCTTGGAGCCTTTGGTTCATTAATAAAACCCTAAATCTTTGAGCCTTGTTGAGGAGGGGGTATCCTTGAGTTTTGTATCTTGATTTGATTTTGAATAGGAGAAATATTATGGGCAAATTTTGGGGTATGACAGGTGGGTTCAAAAAAATTGTCACAACTTCTGAGTCATCTCTTTTTTTATTCCAATAAATGTAGCATGAGCCCTCTATAAGCTTAAACAAATGTTGCATCTCACTTCTATGACCTCTTATCTCTTTTTGTAAATTACTCTTATACTTATATATTTGTGTGATCTGAGTGACATTCTCCGAATCTTGCTCTTATAGGGAAAATAATATGTGTCTAGGTGGAACATGTCTCTTTGTCAAATCAACAACATGTTACTTCTCATTTGTGCTCAGTCGACCAACTAAGGAATGACCTTTTAATCTATTAGGTAAACCATGGTTAGGAACAACATTTTACATCAATCTTCCATTTAGACACATCTTTCGACGGTGTCAACCTGATTTCGAATGAACATCCACATTTTTTAGTGGCACTGTGTGTTCCACTATCCGTATCCATGTATTTCACTCCTTTACCACAACCACATATTAATTTGTTCCTTATCCTTCTCTTTCCTATTTCGGTATCTAAACGAGTGATGATTATAAGTACATCTTGGTAGGCAAACAACACCTTAATTTGCTTGCACCATTTGTCATAATTCTTTGCATCTAGGACGGGTAGGTTTATATGGATTCTTTCATTGGAAACATAATTCATGTTTGCACACTAGGTATTTTGTGGATCGAACCAGGCTATTGATGCCAAATGTTAGAACTTGGAATCAATCTTTGGTGAACAATGAAGGGTTTGGATATGGAGAGTGAGTGAGAGAGAGAGAAAATAATTAGAAAGAGAGAAAGACAATTGAGGGTGATAATTTTCTACTTTCATTCATTTGACATAACAATCATACCTATAAGGTATATATACAAGTGATTGGGATACAAAATATCAAGCCAAATAAGAGGAAAACTAAAAACTCGGACCTATAATCGGTTGCACAAAACTTGTAACCAATTATAGTTGCTAATAACAAAAAAATAACTAATATCGGTAACCGGTTACTACGAATGCGTAACCAGTTACACCAACTCCAAAATCACTTATTCTTCAAATTATTTGACTTATTTTGAGCCTATAACCGGTTACACCTCAGTGTTAACTAGTTACACCAACTTAAATTATCAAAACCTCTTAACATGATTCAATTGTGCTAGATAGAGTTTCAATGACCCTTAAATGCAATAACAATTTTCTCTATACGAGTTTCTAAATTCTTTATGCTCACTCTCACTCATCGAGTTTGAAATTGATTATTTATTTCTTGCATGAATGACTTCATAATTGATTCCAACTGATTATTCTTAGTTGATTTTAAGTGTTACTCTATATAAAATTTGGGTGGTTCCTCGATCATGGATTTTATGTGTGATTGACTACATGGGTTGTTGAATTTGTTGTTTCCCACATCTTCACATATCAAAGATTGACAAAACACTCTTTAAATATGTGTACACCTCCATAGTAAACACAAGCCACTTCAACATCATATGTCACGACAATGACATGCTTAACAACTGACGCGTTAGAGGGTGTCAGTATAGTCTTCATCATTTGGTGGATTTGAGCTATGAGAGCAACAATAACTATAGTCTCAGTAACTTCATGCATACCACTTGCTTCTTTTAAGCTATGGTGGTTGCAACTCTTGTAACTGACTATTGGTAGGTGTTGACATCAATGATCTCAATCAAATTATAACTTTCAATGTAAGATTTAAACAATAATGCACCACTAGATGATGCATCCGACATATTTCTTGATGATGTAACCAAGCCATTGCAAAATATTTCCGACTGAATGTATAGTGGGATCCCATGGTATGAACATTGTCATAATAACTCCTTGAATCTCTCCCAAACATAAAAAAAGACACATCCTTTTTTGTCTAAATGAGATAATTTCACTCCTCATTTTGCATTTTTCACAAGAAGAAAATATTTGACAAAAAACTTCTCAGCCAAGTCATTCTGTGTGGCAATAGAATTAGGTTCCAAAAAATTGAGCCTCTTAGCTCTACCCCTTATAAAATATGGAAGAGGAGTGCTAACAACACTCTCTTTTAAATTCTATTTCAAACACTCACTTTCTTATTGGTTAAAACATGTTGAGTCTCTCACTTTGAAAATAGGTCCCACATAAAGTGGTAGGACTCACACACGTTTCAACTAATAAGAGAGTGCTTAAAAGAGAGTGTTCTTAGCATTTCTCAATATAGAAACACCCTTAGGATAAAAGCATCACCAATGACTCTAGGGATATCAAAGTTACTAGTAACTTGAAAAAGTTGCCTTAAATGCAAGTGAAGATCATCTGTTTCAACACCTAGGTATTGGCCAATAGCTTGCAACACTTGAAACACGATTTGCTCGAACTTAAACTGAGCCACAATGATCTCTAATATGATAATACCAATACTTATGGCATTGGGATCAAAATAGCACAATCATCGATGCTTCTTTCCCTATTAGTAACAATGCAAATGATATCTATTTTTGCCATAGCTTTTTTCTTCTCCTTGTTGAGTATCTTCAATATCTTCTAGAAGTTCTTCAAATAAAGAAGCAGGAATAGGGTTCCTATAAATTGATTGGTAAATGATATGTATTTATGCCATTGTTTTTTCTTGTCCTTGATGAGGATCTTCAAGATCTTCTTCAAATTCTTCAAATAGTGAAGCAGGAACAAGGTTCCTATAAGTTGATTTACAACTGGATATCTTCTTAAGAGTGTAAAAGTTCCTTTTTGCTCAGGGTCTCACTTGTGAACTGGGGTTAACAATCTCGCATACAATAACCAATACATTCGTCGTGACACCAAAAGATAGAAAACAATAAACGTCCATAGTTCAAAAGTACATTTTACAAAATTGAAATTCTTAAAAAACTTCAGTTGAATTTTGAAGGACTTTAAAATAGTGAATTCAATTATAAAGCAAATAGATCGAATTAGTAGGATTTCAACATCTCCCATGAGCATAATTGCATAACAACTTTCTAAATTTTTTATTGTTAAACCTAGCATGATTTCTAAACTATTAGACTACGTTAAATATGTGGAGTATAGATGGCATGATCATAACTTTGCACTCGTAAACTAGTACCAAATTTTTTAAGTGAAGAGACAAACAAGGACAAAACAAATGACTCCTAGATTATGAATTGAATAAGCAAAGATTGCAAATTGAAGAAAAACTCCAACCTTTATTCAATAAATTTTTATCGGTAATAATCTTATTATGAAAAAGCAAAGGCTCCAGTTTTATCTAGTTTTCTCACGTAGCATTTGATAATCTTGTCTTTAAGTGGTTGTTTTTAATTTAACTTTAAAAAAAATATTTTTATGCTATTAGAGTGGAGATTATTAAATCATTAGAGATGTCAACTTGCCTCCGTTACCGGGGATCCCGTGGGAATTCTCCGTCTGGGGCCTCAAAGACGGGGAATTTTCCCCTTGCAGGGACGGGGATGGGAACAAAGTCTCCTCGAAGGCACTCCGGAGACGGGGGTGGCGTAAATATCCCCCGCCCGTGGAGTCCCCACCTCGCCTAAAATAGCATAATGTTATTAATTTATATATAATTTTAAATTATTATGTAAGTTTATTTGTCTTTTCATATAATTAATCTTATACACAAATTTATATATATATATATATATATATATATATATATATATATATATATATATATATATATATATATATATATATATATATATATATATATATATATAGTAAAAGAGTGAAAACTAAATGATTATTTCAATTTTTGTTAGTTTGAAATTTTGGTGGTCATGAAACTCAATATTATAGATTAAATATTATTAAAACAATATATTTATCATAAAGAAATAATTTCTAAAATTTTATCTAATTTTTTTGTGGTTAGTTTTTGACGCTTTAACTATTAATTTGGTTTATAATAATAAATAAAAAAGTCATGTTTATGGATCTCCGCATGAATCTTAGGGATTCGTGGGGATCCGCGTGGACAGGAATGGGGGATAAAATTCCTCCGTAGCGAAAATTCAAAGCGGGGATAGAGAATAGATTCGAGGACAGAGATTGTGATGAGAATGTATCCCGTCCCCACCCCAGTGACATCCCTAAAAATCATGTGTGCATGACAAAGACTACAATCCACAAATTTCACACCTAAATTCGTTGATGAACTCATTTATTTAACAATTTATCTTTAGCAAATACTCTCGTCCCAAATTATAAGAGAAACAACTATAAAAAATCATCATCTAAATTATTGTGTTTTTAATTTTTTTTAATAAATGTATTTTTTTGATTTTTTCTCTTATATTTTTGGACGGAGGAATCATTAAATTTATGATTTAAATTCAACAAATTAATTACAAAATTAAATCAGAAATTATTTTGTAGTTGGTTGAATTCAATGCGAAACCTACCCACAAACTCAACACCTAGAAGACTGAACTAGAACCAATAATAAAACTTTTACTTAAAAGAATATCGCTAGAACCAAACGAACTACAACCGTTGGATTGTTCTTACCCTAGTCTTTGATTGGTCATTAAAGCATCATCACGAGTTTCGCCCCCAAAAAATCACATTCAATGGCGGTAATAAGTAATAACTGACTTTGTTCAGTAGAATAAAAAATAAAAAAAACCAAAAAAGAGAAAAAAACAGATAGAAAAATGGTCAACACTCTGGTACCCATAAAATTTTATGGGGTACTAGTACCTGTCGTACGCTTGCGAAAAATGAACAGAGTCGCCACCAATATATTTATCCCATAAGGGAAAGGAGTATCAGAAAACCTAACAAAGGAAGGAACAAGGTTATGCGACCAGAGAATCAAGGTACGGGAGTCAGTTACGCGAGGGGAAGGTATTAACACCCCTCATGCCCATCGTACTCGATGGTATCCACCTATGTTTGTTTCTATCTAAAGGGTGTGTATCTATGTCTATGTCTACATGTGAAATGAATGCAAAAGAAATACGGGGAAAAGAAGGAATATTTACAAATGTGCTCGTTCAAGCCCCGCGACTTGATGCCTACGTATCCTTTTCAGGAATCAGAGCGCCGTAGTTCAGCTCAATATTTTCTGTTTGTTTTTGTGTTTTTTAGATGGGCGGAGTTAACGCTCGCGCTCTTGCACAAGGGGACAGCCTAGGATGCAATGGAGCGGAGATAACGATGCCCTTAAGAAAGGAGAGGAGAGAGAGAGAGAGAGTTTGAGTGTTTCGAGGATATCCCTAAAGCAAGGGAAACTCGAGTTACTCTTTGGTTTGTGTCTTTTAACGTTGGGAACTTACGCCTGAATGGTACCCTTAAGCAAGGGAGATCCAAGCACTCGAACATTCCCTTAAGCAAGGGATGTTCAAGCTTCCATTCCCTTTTTAAGAATGTTCACTTTGATTATTAATGTTTTAAGTATTTTCTTTGTATTTTTTAAAGGGGGTTTTATTTGAATATTTTTAGATGTTTTAGTGTTGAAAAAGAAAAAGAAACTAGCCTAATATGAAGGGAATTTCTACCTAATGTTGTCATGGTTTCTACCTAAGGTTAGGAGTAAAAGAAACATGAGAAATAAAGCACTAAGTAGAATATTGAAAATAGCATAAAAGCATGAAAAAGAACAAGTAGAAAATATAGTAAAAAGACTAAAAATACTACTATTTTTATGAGTTTTTATGTGTTAATGGAACCCTAATTCAAACCTAATTATACTAAAAATCTAAATTCTAATAAACCTAAACTAATATTTTTATTGTCATTTTTATTACCTAAAAATCAAACACAAATTGTGATTCTAACTATTGTTATTACCTAAAAATCTAATGAGAAAATTATGATTTTACATGTTTTTTATCATCTAAAAAGTATAGTAAAAAGAACTAAAAAAAATCTAAAAAAACTATCAATTAAATGCGAGTCAGGGGGTGTGAATGGAATTCAGATGTATGCTGAGTAAAACGCAGGCCCAATCAAGGTAAAGGCCCATGGGAGTTTTTTGTTACAATTTCTTCTATGCCAAAAATGATGGTATGATGGGCCATAGTTGGGGTGTGAGCAGCATTTCGTAACAGACCCAAAGATCTAATCCAATGTTATTCAGATTTTTATTTCAAATTAAAACAATAAAAAAATCAAAGTTAAATAAAAACGTGAAAGGGATTTAGGGTTGTTACCTCTTGCGACGCATCAACTTCTTGAACACAGTCCCCTTCTCCTTCGTACGGCGCACGACGGATTACCACTTCACCGGAGTTTTGACGATACACGGCGGAGGACATCAACCTTCTCCGATTCCCCTTCCCCTTTCAAATTTCTGAATCGAACCTTCTTAGCCTTAATCTCTCACTCGATTCAATCTCTCTCGCTTCGCTTGCTTTCGGTCCCAATCTCTTCGATTCAGCAATGAGCGAACGAGTGAACAGACGAAATCGAAAGAAACGCTTAGAGATACTCGCCGACTGGAAAGAGTTTTCGACGCTTCTCCGATTGCGCCCGCAAAGACGCGAAGACCAAAGACGGGTCTTTTGGAGTATTCAGGTATGAGTATATTGATCTCTTATTCGCTTATTCTTCTTCTTTGATCTCTCCTCCTTCCCTCTTCTATTCTCTGTGTGTGACGTTGCTGCTGAGTGATTGTTGTTGTGCGTTGAGGGAGAATGATATAGTGTGAGTTGAATTGAAGGAGTGTGCTATTGAGATATCGAGTTATGGATGAAGGTTCAGCTCAGTTGTTAGAGTTTCAGAGGTTGAAACTTTAGCAACAATGGTGATTTGAGCGTATAGTGAGGGTGAAGCAGATGAAGGTTGGTGAAGATTGATGAGGATTGAAAGTGATGAAGGTTGGTGAGAGGAGTGGAGAGGTGAAAATGACGTGTTGATGGTGATGAAGTGGTGAATGGAGGAAATGGTTGAAGAGTGAAAGGTGGATGGTGTGTAGAGAAAAGAGATTGAATGAATGATTCAGTTTAAATAGATTGGGAGGGAGAGAATCGGTTAGAGGTGAGTGGATGAGAGCCCTTGGATGAGAGTTTTCTGTTATGAAATGGAGGGTAGAGATTGAGTTAGTTACTAGGCTTCAGAATCTGTTATATGCTGTTAGGAAAGTTAGTTATTAGGTGGTTTTGAAGTTAGTTAGGGGAGGGAAATTCTGTTTTGGGAGTTTGAGTCAATTTGGTAGTTTATGAAAGTTAGTTATGTTAGTTAAGAGCTGGAAGTTTGTTACAATCTGTTAGAGGTTTGTTGTAGGTCGGTTATTTCTGTTTTTTGACAGTTACAGTTATGTTGGATTGGCTATTGTAAGTAACAGTTAGCTTAATGAATGGAAAACCGGGTTTGGCGGTTTATTTTGGTTTTTCTGTTAAAGAGTTTGAATGAAGGTGAACTTGTTAAGGGTTTTACTAGTAACTGTTAGGTTTTTAGAAAATTAGTTTAGAGTAAAAAGGTTAGCTGCTACTGTTGTCAGTATCGAATGAATGTCAGTTCATTTTTTTGTTATTATTCCGAAGTACGCCGCCTGAGTCGAAGGTAATTATGGGCCTGATTGAATTCTAGCATGTGCTACTCATTGGAATGATCTGAACTGATTTGTATGAAATATTGTGCAGGGACTGTTCCGACAAAGCTAACTGCTTCAGGAGTAGTTTGAGGCTGTGATACAACACTGCCAGTTTTGCTGCCCATAAGCCTCTTATCAAGTTGCTGGATCTGACGGTATGCTAGTCGATCGGGAAGCGCATCTGACGGTAATATCCTCAAGCGGAGCAAAGGCACTGAACTGGTATGGATTTAAATGTCTTTTTTGGAACTGCCTTGGTTATTTGATGTATGATAATAACATATGGTTTAATGGTGCTGAACCGGTTCTGAACATTCTGTTTTTGTGCAGGGGGATTCTGGTTTGGAAACTGATGGTAGCAAGATTGTGTATGGTAGATTTCAATTTATGTCCCTGTTAATGATGGTGAGTGAACTTGTGCTGTTTGTATGTTTGTATTGATCTTTAGGGTTGATTAGAATGGGACTGTTATGTGAATTGATTGTGGATTTCTGTTTATATATGGACTTGTTATGATGCTGTTAGTATGAAGGGATGGGAAGTTTGTGCACTGAGTTTATGATTTTGATTGAATGTTGTCATACCCCAAAATTTTCCCATACATTTTTTTCTTCATCCCAATATAAATCAGTACATAAAGCTCCTAGACATACTCTCCTATACAAGGCTCTGAACTAGGGTTTGGTTCACTCAAAAGAAAATCACTGAATCAATGGCTCAAGTTGGTTCCATAGGGTCACAAACATCCCGAAGAATCTCCATGCAAGGTTTCAAGCCAATCAGGGCAAGTTGAGTCCCTCAAACCTTGATTAGGTCAATAGTCGACTCTCAAGGGCAAAATGGTCATTTCAAGTCAATATACAGTCAAAGTTCAAGATATTTGGTCAACAACATCCTCATAACCCTAAAATCATCATTTGATCAAGGGTTGATCATGATGATGCAGGGAAAGATCAGAAAAGTCAAAAGTTACTATTTTGGGCATGAACTGAAAAAGTCAACCAAACTTTGAAAATTCATCAAATATTCATACTTCATCAGAAAAATTCCCACCAAAGCTCATTTTAAAGGGAATTCATTCCTTTATCCAATGGTCCAAGAATCGAAGCTCATAGGTCAATGGTTTAAGAGATATGGCTTCATACATTATAGGTCCTTTTCAAAAGTCAACCAAAAGACACCTTGTTCAAAAGCTCATAAAATGAGAATGAAAAATGACTTTGATATGAGACCAAATATACTGGTTAGAGGACTCACTAAGGTTTCTAAAAAGTCTTAGAACAATTCCATACCTCAAAAAACGAGAGAGATAGGCCTTGTCAAAGTTGGACCATTTTGGAGGGAAAAATGTGAAAAATTGAACTACTCTTGCAAATGGGCCCAAGAGATTTTGATTCAATCCTCATCCATAAGTTATCCAAAGCCCAAGATCTCTCTTCCCACAAAAATATTTGATTTATGTGATTTATTTTGATTTTTATTCTAATTAAAAAGAATTAAAATCATATAAATTAGAAAAATCAAATATTTTACAAAAGATATAATTCCAATCATCATTAATCATCAAATATATTCCAAATTCAATCAAATTTCGTGCATTAGATGATTGAGATAATGGAATCAAATTTTGGACATTTTTAGAAAGACTTCATGGCATATTTCAATCAAATTTCTCAAAACTCAATTTCAAGATTTACCAAGATCTCTTTTAGTTTTTGTTGACCTAAAAAACACCTCTATAAGTAGACAAACCCTTCAGAAGCAAGGGTTCACGTTTTTTTCAGCCTCAAGAACCATAGAACCCGTGTTCAAAAAAGCCAAAAAACTCAAACTTCAATTTTGTGTTGCAAGGCAATTCAAGGTGTGAAATTGATCCCAACACGTCCCTAAGGAATCACTGGAACTAACTGCATTATTTTCATCAAGCAAGAGTCCCAGAATCGTCACCAACGAGCCTCGGTTTGTAGCTTTTTAAATTTGTTCGATCTTGCCAATTTACGCATCCATATTCATATCCAATTGCATATTTGTGTTTATTGTGTTGTGTTGCTCGATTCTGGAAATTTTTGGATGTTATTATGCTGTTATGAACAATTTGCCATACTAGGGTTCGAAGCTCCGAATTGGGGGTTTTAGACACAGGCAAAATCAGGACAAATGGATGCCATGGTTGTGTTCGTGAGGTCTGGACGATCTCATCCATGGCCTCGCGAAAAATTTCTATATGGTTTTGCTTGTATTCGTTATTCGCAGGATTTATGGCAACGGACGCGCCTGTGGGTATAGGCTAAGGCGACGGCTGGAGGTTGAAGATGATGTCGTGGCAAGATGTCATTGGCTGGTTCAAACTGGAAAGGGCGCGCGTTTTGGGAAGTAGCAGATGGATCCGGCGCGTTAAGAAACACACCATTACCATGTGCCCTCGCATCTTGGCCATCCATCTCGTCCATATTCCAATCCAACGCTTCCAGCTGTGAGGGTCTACCGAAAACCATCATGCATGCGTCACACAGGATCAAGCCAGCTAAGTTCCAATTTCTTTTTAATTTTAATTGCATAATCTCCATGTTTTTTTTATATATTCATATTTATATATATATTCATTATTTGATTTTTGTTATATATAATAAAATTTTATTCTCTTTATTTCTAAACTTTTTTTTTATTATTAACATCTAATTATTTTTTATTTTCTTTTAATATTCTTTTTTATTTATTTATATTTATTTATATTTTCATATTTATTTAATTTAATTGATCAAGTTAAAATTATTCAAAGAAATCATAATTATTTCATTTAAATTCCAAAAAATTTCATAAATACAATTTTACGCTCGATTTAATTTTCTGAACCTGATTTAATTAATTAGGTCGCGAGACCAATAATTAGTTAAATCAATTCATCATTACACTCTATTTGAATCTCAACCAGGATTGATGATACACTGATTTGTTTTCTTTTCTATACTTTATCAGGGTTAGCAACATGATTTGTCCCGAGCGCGCGCCTTCAACAAACCTCGAAGTTAAGTAATTTAATTCCGATTTAATTTAAATTATATCTATATTATTTTGATGTTAGGGTTTTTTTGCATTCATCTCTTTCTGCCTTGCCTTTTCAGGGTCAACCCTAAAGGCGCCCTATCAACCATATCAGATCAAATCAAAGCTAAGTACCGTAGCCTATATTATTGTTTTAAATTTATTTATTCTTTTATTTTAGGGTTAACCTCATTCGCCTTTGAATTAGCCATACACTCACCCTATTTTTGGTTTGTTTGCCTTTTCAGGGTTCGTTGATTGCCAAAGCTACGAGTTTGGTAACCCTAAACTCTAATCTTTTATTCTTTCTGTTTAATTATTACTTATGTCAAACCCTATTAAGGGATCCGCTGGTTACAATTCCCCTCTCCTCCGCTGGTTTCATTGTCCCCTCCCCCATATTATTGTTGTTCTTGCCTTATATTATCTGCGTGGTTAGTAAAATAGGGAGTGACAACCATTAAATTGAATTAGCCTCACTAATTTATAAGATAATATAATTGAATATAATCACGTGATTGGTGCACACACGCACGCTTTTGGGTAACCCTCTCTGTTGCCTTGTTGCCTGTTGCCTGTTGCCTTGTTGCCTTGTGTTTTTGCAGAATAGCCAGTCCCTCGAATACGAGGATACCTCAGCCATGTTGCCTCGATTAAAGGTCATGGTCCCTAATGATGCTGCCTTCGATACACAAACATTACCTCGACCCTCGGAAGTTGCCTACGGAAAAAGGCTGAGGTATCTTCTGGTTGCCTACGAAATGGCTTATTCTGATCCTTGCCTTAGACTACCTGCCCTTCTATGGCATGGGACAGTCTTATGGCAAAGGATGCTTCGATGACCCTTCAACCTCCAAACGAAAGGCTTCCTGCCCTCTTATGGCAAGGATAGACCCTTTCATTCTGAAATGCTAAAAAGAGACCTATCATCTGAGTTTAAGGTAATTGCCCCTAATTGCCTTGCAATGCTCATCTTTAATATTCTTTCTCACAATCCTTCGAAAACTGGCTACGCTCATTTACGAGCTAAAGTCCACTTTTTTCTTTCATCTACCTTTTAAAAAAAACAAACGAGCAAGCAAAGCAATTAAGAGCCCATGGAAAACCATGGATGCAAAGGGTGCCTTACACCTTCCCTTTGCATAAATTACCCCCCCGAACTTAGATTTCTTTAAAAAGGTTTTTTTTCTGTTTCTTCTTGCCTTTCCGAATTTGTTTGGATAAAATAAAAGTCGGTGGCGACTCATGCTTAACCGCGACATTTCGATTATAAAAAAGTCAGTTCACCGTATTACAGAACTGGCGACTCTGCTGGGGATATGATCTCGATAAAAGAGGGGTTACCTTAAAAGTTTAGGAATCACTTAAATGTTTTCTATTGTTTGTTTTGCTTGCTTTAATTTTGCAGGGCTGTTTTGGGTATTCTGCTGTGTGAATGATCCTAACCCGGATCTGAGTACCTTAGGTAAATGGCATGAGATCAATGAGACTGCACAGCGTATACTGATGTGGTTGATCTGATGGCCATCGTTAGTGTGACACATTGGTTTGTCCTGGTGTTCCTTGGGATCCGACCTGAGGAAATGCTTGGCTGCCGCGTGGTGTCATTAAGCACTAATTCGCCCTTAGAACCTTAGTTGAACTTGACTTTGGCCTATTAGAAAGTAGCGAGGTGGCTGGCTTTGGTTCCGACTGAAGTTGGTTGATACTCGAAGCTACACTCATATGGACTGGACTTTCGGGACCTTTTCGGTTGGCGATTCGATTGCCGAACTGAGATAAGCGCCTTCGAGAAAGGTCAATGATATGAGCTCCCTAGAACCCGATCTTTATATAGGACAGGTTTGAACCAACTAAACTTCAGGGGGAGGGTACATACCTCTGGACCACGTGCAAGCCTAACCATAAGGCAAAATTGTGTGATTTGTGTGACTCGCGTGACTTGTTGGTGTTTGCGGCTAACCTTCGTTTCCTTGCAGGTTTTGTTAAAAGGACTTGTTTGTCCTTACTACCCCACATTATGCCTAATGAACTGCATTCGCATAACATCATGACATCATGACATCATAAGCATAACATGATTTAACTAACCCTTTCAAGGATCTTAGGAATTTAGGGCGCACAATTTCAGGTGCTCTTATCAAGGACTGAATTCCTATCTAGGGGCAGGAGGATTTATTTTCCTCTGGCCACGTGCCTTTCAATTCAGAGACTCGATACCTATCAAGGGGCAAGAGGATTTATTTTCCTCTAGCCATGTACCTTCAAATTCAGAAGTATCCCGAATCAGAGGCGATGACCCACTCGATATGGTGAGCTTGATTCTCAAAGAAGGACGTCCAAAGACGAAAGCCAGAATTCTCTAGGCATAGCTGTGTTCGATTCAATGTCTAAACGTTGCAAACTAAATTTCCTATAGATCCTCGAAAGCATTGCATTTACATTCATAATATTGCATAACAGGTTTCTTACAATAGGTCTCTCATCCTTCCTCGCTGTTTATTTCAGCATCATGAATCTCGAACAATCAGTTAAGGATCTCCAAGCTCAAAACACTGAGTTCCAAGCCTTGATTCTGAATTTGTCCAAGGGGCAAGATGAGCTGAAATCCCTTCTGACTAAGAAGGAAAAGAAGACCAAGAAACCTAAAGGTGTTCTCAATATGGGAAGAAGGTTCAAAGGCCCTCTCAAAAAGGTTGAAGAAGCTGAAGCTCCCAAAGAGGGTAAGAAGACTCGAGGGAAAAAGCTTAGACCAATCTTGCAACTCAGGGATGCTGAAACCTCTGAAGTCAGTGATGAGGATGAGCAAGATGATGATGCTAGTATCAAAACCGATGCAAAAAGTAACCACGACTCTGCCAAACTCTCTGAAGAAGAAGAGGACTATTACCATGAGGGCGAACATCCCGATGACAAATACAAGATGTTAGAAGAGCGTCTGAGAAGTGTGGAAATTCAGAAGGTACCTGGGCTGGATTTTGAAGAACTAGGACTCGTTCCTGGGGTAGTTATTCCTCCAAAATTCAAAACTCCCGCCTTTGCTAAGTATGATGGAGTCTCTTGTCCAAAGATGCACTTGAGGTCTTATGTAAGAAAGATTCAGCCCCACACTGCTGATAAGAGGCTCTGGATCCATTTCTTCCAAGAGAGCTTATCTGGAACTCAACTCGAATGGTACTATCAATTGGAAAGTACCAACATCCGTACTTGGGAAGATTTGGTTGTTGCTTTCTACCAGCAATACCAATACAATGCTGACCTCGCACCTACTCGCATACAACTACAAAGCATGTCTATGGGACCCAAGGAAAGTTTCAAGGAGTATGCTCAAAAATGGAGAGATCTAGCTGGAAGAGTCAAACCCTCCTTGAATGATAGAGAATTGGTTGATATGTTCATGAATACACTGACTGGTCCTTTCTACAGCCATTTGCTGGGAAGTTCGTCATCTGGATTCACTGACCTCATACTGACTGGGGAACGTGTTGAAAGCGGTATTCGAAGCGGTAAAATTCAAGTGGCTACGTATGCTAATACCTCAAAGAAAGCGCACAATGAGAGGAATGAATCTAATACTGTGGGGACGGTCCTAGCCTCCAATCAAGTGCCGACACAACAAAAGGGCAACCAACGTAAGCAAGGTGCATCTAAAAGGCAATTCACAAAGATCAACATAACTTTGGCCGAAGCGTTACAGCAGTTGCTTAAAGCAGGGTTGATTACTTTAAAGGATCCTCCCCTGAAGCCCAACACCTTATCTCATCAATATAATCCTAATGCAAGATGCGCTTATCACTCTGATAGTATTGGACATGATACTAATGATTGTTGGCCATTAAAGAACAAGATCCAGGATATGATCGACGCCGGAGAAATTGAGTTCGACCCCCCTGCAACCATGCCCAATCACAACAAGTTTGTTAATACTATGAATGGCTAGAAGGATGAACTATCTAGATCATTAGATTTACTTTCATTTGCAATTTCTATTCTGTTTAAAACATTCGACTTATGACAGACATTATCTGTTTTAATAATTATCATCCGTGCATTGCCTATGTTTGTCTTGAATACATTATTTCGTTATCACTCATTTTAAATTGCGTTTTACTTTGCATATGTTTTGTGTCAACTCCTGTTAAGTTGTAAGCCTTTTGAGGGAGGATGACGAAAAAGATACCGCAACCTCATACAATATGCTTTTGAACAGACTATGCTGATGATGTACAGGCATTGTTTCAATTCCTAAACAGTGGAGATATAAGGATGTTAATCCCTCGTCAACCCCTTTGAGCCTAAGAAGTAGAAGTTTCTTTCTTGTACTACTTAAAACCCTTGATCATAACCTGGGGCAGGGTAGTTCTCAGTTAATTTAGCTGTGCATTCTATTTTAAGAGAATCATTCAATACAGGTTTCAATCACAAGCGTTCATCCACACACATCAAGGAAGTGTTGGAGATGTCAATCAAAAGCCAATGATGGTTCATCAATCATTAAGTAAGCCAGTCAATATCTTTCAAAAAAAAAATGATGAAAAACATACATACAATGAAAAGCCTGCTAAGTCAAAAAAAAAAAAAATCAAAAAGAAAACTTAGGCAAAAATCAAGGCGTCCCGCTGACTGTGATCTCAAAATGGACAGTTCAGGCAAAAGTTAGGGATATCAAAAAGAAAAAAGAGAAGTCAATAAATTCCTGAACAACACAATATTGTGACTACCAAAAGGAAGAAGTGACTGCCATCTCAAAAGTTATCTTTGCTTGTGAACCATCATCATTATCAAAGGTGCAAATCCAAAAGTCTCTTGGAACTTGAATGCATAAGTCGAATTAACTGAGCTTAGGATCGAAGAACATCACGAAGAGGGGTGGGTACAATAAACTTTGAGCCATTATCCTTTGTTTCTTAAAACCGTGAACCAAGCCACGTTACAACCCTTGAAAGTCCTAATTGAAGCATGGTTAGTTCGAAAGCGTACTGTCACCAAAAGGGTATCCTGACTCCTTAAGGATTACAAAAATGCTGAGTTGATATTTCATTTTACAAACATCACGTTGTTACAAACATCATGTTTTTACAAATATCACGCTTTTACATCTCTTGTTTTAATGTGTTTCCAAAAACTCAAGACAAACGTATGCATTGCATCTCATGAATACATCATTAAACATATTCTGCTACATAATTTCAAATGTTAGCAACAGAAAGAATTTGCACAGGGTACAACTAATGATTGAAAGTTATCCCGACAGACAAAATTACTCCAAGGAAGCCATGTCTCTTACGTATACAAGGGGCATGACATGTTTCGTCCAATCAATCTGGGGCAAATCTATGCAAGTCTAAATTCAACATCTTGATCAATACTCAGTGGCGTGTCCTGAATTAAGTAGTAAGTTACTATGATACTGGGGGCAACTTTCAAGACACCCATGTCTCCCCATAGAGCCAGGTTCACAAAACCACCTCCCCGCAGAGTAATCATTAAGAAGGCATCTTCAAACATATTCGTCTCAACAAAGACATGACTCCCCAACGGAGTTTACATCTTCCGCATTACCGGTCATCCAATATGTTGCTCTTCTCCAACACGGTTTATCTCTAAAATCAGGGTACATCAAACTACTAATCATCCCCAAGCAGAAACCATAAATCACCAGCTGAGCATCTTCAAGACAAGATCCGACAATAAAATCACAAGGATATAGAGATTTATTTTCTCAATCAGGACAACATAAATCATATTCGCATATCATATGTCATAAACATATTCATACATTGCATACATCACTTCATGCAAGTTTCTCATTTATTTTGAGGATCCCATCTCATTCATTACATGCATCATGACATTGCATACTTTGTTTTCAGGTTCCGCCTCGACAATCATTCCTCTCAGATATAATCGAGCTGGAGATTCATTCTGACAAGCCTTGTTACATTCCAAAACTTCGTCAAATAACTCATCAACCCTAACGAACAAACATTTTCTATCAGATATGGTCTAATATACGACCCGTTCCGGTATTTTTAATCAGATATGGTCTAATATACGACCCGTTCCGGTATTTTTAATCAGATATGGTCTAATATACGACCCGTTTCGGTATTTTTAGTCAGATATGGTCTAAATGTATGACTCGTTCTGGCATTATCCCTCAGATATGGTCTAATATACGACCCGTTCCTGTATTTTTAGTCAGATATGGTCTAAATGTATGACTCGTTCTGGCATTATCCATCAGATATGGTTTAATGTATGACTCGTTCTGGTATTCACCTTCAGATATGGTTTAATAAATAACTCGTTCTGATATCCCTCCTCAGATATGGTCTAAACGTATGACTCGTTCTGACATTATCCATCAGATATGGTTTAATGTATAACTCGTTCTGATATCCCTCCTCAGATATGGTCTAATGTACGACTCATTCTGACATTCCTCTACAGATATGGTCTAAATGTATGACCCGTTTCTCTCATCATGAACAACGCTAACACGATCAATCTCTAACAAATACTTCTCAAACACTCCAAACCGAATCTAATGCATGATTTGCTGGATGGCATCTTCAAGCCCATCTCCGACAAAAGTCCCTACATCAGCTAGGGCAAATTTCTTGGTATTCTAGTGTTCAATCATCTTCCACCTTCAGATACCGACTGGCACACAAACCACTCACTCTTCAGGTTTAAGATAATTGAACAGGGGCAGCTGTCATACCCCAAAATTTGCCCATACATTTTTTTCTTCATCCCAATATAAATCAGTACATAAAGCTCCTAGACATACTCTCCTATACAAGGCTCTGAACTAGGGTTTGGTTCACTCAAAAGAAAATCACTGAATCAATGGCTCAAGTTGGTTCCATAGGGTCACAAACATCCCGAAGAATCTCCATGCAAGGTTTCAAGCCAATCAGGGCAAGTTGAGTCCCTCAAACCTTGATTAGGTCAATAGTCGACTCTTAAGGGCAAAATGGTCATTTCAAGTCAATATACAGTCAAAGTTCAAGATATTTGGTCAACAACATCCTCATAACCCTAAAATCATCATTTGATCAAGGGTTGATCATGATGATGCAGGGAAAGATCAGAAAAGTCAAAAGTTACTATTTTGGGCATGAACTGAAAAAGTCAACCAAACTTTGAAAATTCATCAAATATTCATACTTCATCAGAAAAATTCCCACCAAAGCTCATTTTAAAGGGAATTCATTCCTTTATCCAATGGTCCAAGAATCGAAGCTCATAGGTCAATGGTTTAAGAGATATGGCTTCATACATTATAGGTCCTTTTCAAAAGTCAACCAAAAGACACCTTGTTCAAAAGCTCATAAAATGAGAATGAAAAATGACTTTGATATGAGACCAAATATACTGGTTAGAGGACTCACTAAGGTTTCTAAAAAGTCTTAGAACAATTCCATACCTCAAAAAACGAGAGAGATAGGCCTTGTCAAAGTTGGACCATTTTGGAGGGAAAAATGTGAAAAATTGAACTACTCTTGCAAATGGGCCCAAGAGATTTTGATTCAATCCTCATCCATAAGTTATCCAAAGCCCAAGATCTCTCTTCCCACAAAAATATTTGATTTATGTGACTTATTTTGATTTTTATTCTAATTAAAAAGAATTAAAATCATATAAATTAGAAAAATCAAATATTTTACAAAAGATATAATTCCAATCATCATTAATCATCAAATATATTCCAAATTCAATCAAATTTCGTGCATTAGATGATTGAGATAATGGAATCAAATTTTGGACATTTTTAGAAAGACTTCATGGCATATTTCAATCAAATTTCTCAAAACTCAATTTCAAGATTTACCAAGATCTCTTTTAGTTTTGTTGACCTAAAAAACACCTCTATAAGTAGACAAACCCTTCAGAAGCAAGGGTTCACGTTTTTTTCAGCCTCAAGAACCATAGAACCCGTGTTCAAAAAAGCCAAAAAACTCAAACTTCAATTTTGTGTTGCAAGGCAATTCAAGGTGTGAAATTGATCCCAACACGTCCCTAAGGAATCACTGGAACTAACTGCATTATTTTCATCAAGCAAGAGTCCCAGAATCGTCACCAACGAGCCTCGGTTTGTAGCTTTTTAAATTTGTTCGATCTTGCCAATTTACGCATCCATATTCATATCCAATTGCATATTTGTGTTTATTGTGTTGTGTTGCTCGATTCTGGAAATTTTTGGATGTTATTATGCTGTTATGAACAATTTGCCATACTAGGGTTCGAAGCTCCGAATTGGGGGTTTTAGACACAGGCAAAATCAGGACAAATGGATGCCATGGTTGTGTTCGTGAGGTCTGGACGATCTCATCCATGGCCTCGCGAAAAATTTCTATATGGTTTTGCTTGTATTCGTTATTCGCAGGATTTATGGCAACGGACGCGCCTGTGGGTATAGGCTAAGGCGACGGCTGGAGGTTGAAGATGATGTCGTGGCAAGATGTCATTGGCTGGTTCAAACTGGAAAGGGCGCGCGTTTTGGGAAGTAGCAGATGGATCCGGCGCGTTAAGAAACACACCATTACCATATGCCCTCGCATCTTGGCCATCCATCTCGTCCATATTCCAATCCAACGCTTCCAGCTGTGAGGGTCTACCGAAAACCATCATGCATGCGTCACACAGGATCAAGCCAGCTAAGTTCCAATTTCTTTTTAATTTTAATTGCATAATCTCCATGTTTTTTTTTATATATTCATATTTATATATATATTCATTATTTGATTTTTGTTATATATAATAAAATTTTATTCTCTTTATTTCTAAACTTTTTTTTTTATTATTAACATCTAATTATTTTTTATTTTCTTTTAATATTCTTTTTTATTTATTTATATTTATTTATATTTTCATATTTATTTAATTTAATTGATCAAGTTAAAATTATTCAAAGAAATCATAATTATTTCATTTAAATTCCAAAAAATTTCATAAATACAATTTTACGCTCGATTTAATTTTCTGAACCTGATTTAATTAATTAGGTCGCGAGACCAATAATTAGTTAAATCAATTCATCATTACACTCTATTTGAATCTCAACCAGGATTGATGATACACTGATTTGTTTTCTTTTCTATACTTTATCAGGGTTAGCAACATGATTTGTCCCGAGCGCGCGCCTTCAACAAACCTCGAAGTTAAGTAATTTAATTCCGATTTAATTTAAATTATATCTATATTATTTTGATGTTAGGGTTTTTTTGCATTCATCTCTTTCTGCCTTGCCTTTTCAGGGTCAACCCTAAAGGCGCCCTATCAACCATATCAGATCAAATCAAAGCTAAGTACCGTAGCCTATATTATTGTTTTAAATTTATTTATTCTTTTATTTTAGGGTTAACCTCATTCGCCTTTGAATTAGCCATACACTCACCCTATTTTTGGTTTGTTTGCCTTTTCAGGGTTCGTTGATTGCCAAAGCTACGAGTTTGGTAACCCTAAACTCTAATCTTTTATTCTTTCTGTTTAATTATTACTTATGTCAAACCCTATTAAGGGATCCGCTGGTTACAATTCCCCTCTCCTCCGCTGGTTTCATTGTCCCCTCCCCCATATTATTGTTGTTCTTGCCTTATATTATCTGCGTGGTTAGTAAAATAGGGAGTGACAACCATTAAATTGAATTAGCCTCACTAATTTATAAGATAATATAATTGAATATAATCACGTGATTGGTGCACACACGCACGCTTTTGGGTAACCCTCTCTGTTGCCTTGTTGCCTGTTGCCTGTTGCCTTGTTGCCTTGTGTTTTTGCAGAATAGCCAGTCCCTCGAATACGAGGATACCTCAGCCATGTTGCCTCGATTAAAGGTCATGGTCCCTAATGATGCTGCCTTCGATACACAAACATGACCTCGACCCTCGGAAGTTGCCTACGGAAAAAGGCTGAGGTATCTTCTGGTTGCCTACGAAATGGCTTATTCTGATCCTTGCCTTAGACTACCTGCCCTTCTATGGCATGGGACAGTCTTATGGCAAAGGATGCTTCGATGACCCTTCAACCTCCAAACGAAAGGCTTCCTGCCCTCTTATGGCAAGGATAGACCCTTTCATTCTGAAATGCTAAAAAGAGACCTATCATCTGAGTTTAAGGTAATTGCCCCTAATTGCCTTGCAATGCTCATCTTTAATATTCTTTCTCACAATCCTTCGAAAACTGGCTACGCTCATTTACGAGCTAAAGTCCACTTTTTTCTTTCATCTACCTTTTAAAAAAAACAAACGAGCAAGCAAAGCAATTAAGAGCCCATGGAAAACCATGGATGCAAAGGGTGCCTTACACCTTCCCTTTGCATAAATTACCCCCCCGAACTTAGATTTCTTTAAAAAGGTTTTTTTTCTGTTTCTTTTTGCCTTTCCGAATTTGTTTGGATAAAATAAAAGTCGGTGGCGACTCATGCTTAACCGCGACATTTCGATTATAAAAAAGCCAGTTCACCGTATTACAAATGTCAAATGCAAACAATTGCTGCTGATGTGGTTTTTTTTATTCTCATGAGAACCCTTCTGCTATGGCTTTTGTGACTGTCACATAACTTGTTTTTTCCTTTATTTTTCTGAACCGTTTCGTGTTGGTTGTAGGGCTGGTTTTTGTATTATGAAAGTGAAATATGATGACTGAATATGAGGGTTTACATTGTGGCAGGTTGGATGTGTGCCTTGAATTCTAACCAACTATTTGTGCATTTGGCAGGGAGTTTTATTAGGTACGGAAAGTGGGCTTAAGGCTTATGATTGGGAAGTCATGAAGAAGATTGGAATATGAGGATCGAAGAACAATTGACCATTAGGATAGATTTTCTTTTGTTCTTTGTAACTGATTTTTGTGTATTTTTTTGTAATGGATTTGTAATGGATTTGTAATGAAGTGTAATGGATGATGGATTTTTGTATTTGATTTGTGATAAACTTGAATGGATATCCTTCTCATGGGTGAAATATGAATGATTCTTGAATGGAGTTACAAAGCCTTGATGAGTACCCTCTTGGAATATATCTTGGATTGGAATTGTATGGATATTTGAATTTGAATGATGTTTGTGTTGAAAATGATTGATGGATGTATTGGTTCTTTGAAATTTTGGTGGTCTCTAAATGAACTTTGAATAATGATGAGTGATAAACCAAAGTCTTCACATGTGACATAAGACCATATTTTTCCACAAAATCTTGCAGGAACTTCAAAGTAAATGAGTTATAAGCACACATAATAACATGAATCAATCTTCGTCTAGTGAATAAGCCCAAGTATTAAGATGTTGCCCAAGACCAAACCCCATAAATCCAATTGGAGATCACAAGCATGAGGAAGTACATCACTTTCTATGAGTAAGAATTTAAGATCCAAATTCATAGCTTTTGACTAGAGCCCGATAGAAAGACATAATGAAATCACATACCACTTGAGATGACCATATCAATAGAATACCTTGAAGAGAAGTCCCTAAGGAAAGTACAACCATAACTGTGATGATCACAAACCCAAAGAAGCAAGCCTTAGTCCCTGGCTTTGAAGGATTTTTATTGAAACAATCTTGCTTGATTCATATGGAACCCTAATCTTCCAAGATCCTCAATTCCATGCCAATTTATTTATTTATGATGCATGAGTTATGTTGATGACCTAATGGGAGGTATGTACATGAGATTATGAAGCTAAAGCCAGTTAGATATTAAGGGGTAGGACAAATTTGGGGTATGACACTGTTATACCCCAAAATTTGCCCGCGTCTTTTTTAAGAAAACTTCAATCTGAAAATTAAGAGTTTCATATAAACATGGATTTTTATTTCAAATATCCTAAACATATGAAGTGCTTAAATTTCAGAATTTCTCTTACACAGTAACTTGGCTAACAGTGGAATTTATTCTTACGCAAACGCCAAATGCTGTTCATTACACCACAAATACTATTTATTTATTTTACAGATAAATAGTACTAACACAGTTCATGCAGGGTTAAATCTTTTTTGCAGGCGCAAAAGCAGGAAACTCACACTGTACTGGTAACAATTGTTTTTGGTTTCCCACTAACTTTTGTACTATATTCCATTATTTTCAAAATCTTTTCAAATCTCTCCTTTCAAATTCAAATCTCAACTTTATTCTCCATCTCTCTTTTTCCAACAATACCTTACACTTTCTTTCAAATCTCACTTCCACTCAAAATTTCCATTTGTACGGAATCACATCATTCCCCAACGTCTCTATCATCTTTCCATTCTATAAATACCTCTCATTCTTTTCACAAATCTCACATCAAATTCTAAATCATCTTTCAAATTCCTACCTCATAATCCATCATTTCTTCTTCCCTAACAAGAATGGCAAAATGGATAGAGACACTGCTTCTTACAGTCATCACCATTGCTACGGTGATCATGACTTTCTTCTGCCTACACAGTCCTGAGGAGTGTGGACCTGCAATGGTTATGCTCCCAATCATCTACATGTTATTGATCATAGCATGGTTCATCAACCGTCATTTTTAAAATTTGTCGTGTTTCTTATTTTCTTAAACGTACCGTCTACTCGTCATACTGTTCAATAGTATGTAATATTTATGCTGTCAGTATTAGATGTTGTACTAGTTGTCATAATATTGCTTAATTACTAAGATAATATTTTGTGTATTTTCTGCCAGTCAAATATTTCTATTTCTGTGCATTAAATAATTTTCAGGTTATTATCGGTAATTTTGCCCGCATACCGTAAATATCAGTTATTTATTATGTTTCTGTTTTCTAACAAGTCATGTAAATAAATTTTCATGCTTCACACCAAACAAAAACAAAAATAACAACAAAAAAGAAAATTAACTTTGACAGTTGATTTTTTACTTTAACTGCTGCTTCAGTACACGAACAGTCAGTTGACGGCCAGACTGCAGACAGTACAATTCTCAGTGATTTGTACAATCAATCAAATCAATCATTCACAATTCAAATTTCCAAGATTTTTGTGTTAGAAGTCTTCTGAATATCACGCGATTAGCAGAAACTCAGCACTGCACAAAAATCAGGTACGCTTAACTGCCTCCTATACAGACAGTCCCTAATCAGGGTTTTTCTTGTTTTAACAGGAGCAACAAGTTTTGAGAGCTCAAATGGATTTCATATACATCCATACATCTCAAAGTACCATCATACAAATTTTCAAACTTCAATTCACTCAGACGCACCGTCAGCAGCTCAAACAGTCAACAGACGACCCGTTTGACCAAAAAAGTCAACTGACAGTCAAAAATGAAATTTTTTGTCAAAGTCCATATTTTGTCAAAGGATTCAACATTTGATCATTGGATGATCACAATTCATCAAGGAAAGATCAAAAATCAACAAAACCCTAAGATTCAAAATTAGGGTTTTTGCCTGAAAAGTCAACTCAACTTTGACTGATCATAACTCTCTCATCCTTCATCCAAAAAATGTCAACCAAAGCTCATTTTGAAGGAAATTCAATTATCTTTCAAATGCAATTGATCCCATGGTCATAGCATTCACCATTTGAAAAATATGGCCAAAGACATTACAGGTCATTTTCAAAGTCAACAAAAAGACACTTTTTTCAAATGGACACACAAGGAGAACCAAAAATCATTTTGATATGAGACCAAAGACATTGGTTAGAGGACTCTTTGAGGTTTCCAAAAAGTGCAAGATCTCCTTCATATGACAAAAATTGAAGGATTTACACCTTGTTGAAGTTGGCTAAATTTTGGGAAAATGCATGAAATCAACATTGCTCAAAAATGTTTTTTTTTTCCAAAAGATGCCAAGTTTTTATGGTCCAAACATCTTTGCCATGTTACTATGGGCCTCCCACGACCAAGACAAAG